>NC_080677.1:36452840-37702840 GCF_030445035.2 Dasypus novemcinctus | reverse complement strand
CACTTGGGCTACACCTTAACTGAAGTAACATCTTGAAGAGATTTTATTTACAGTGGGTCCACATCCACAGGAATGGATTAAATTTAAGAACTTATTTTTCTGGGGAACATAGCTCCAAGTCACCACAAATATATACCCAGAAATAAAACTAAAACAACAATTTCATGTTGTCCACAGGGCATAATTTAATTATAAATAATGGTGTGTTTTTTTCAAGATTTATTTCCTCCCCCTCCTCCCACCCTGCTGTTTTTTTGCTGTGTCCATTCACTGTGTGCTCTTCTGTGTCTATTTCTCTTTTGGTCTTCTCATTTTTTCTCCTCTAGGGTTCACCTGGATTTAATCCTGGGGACCTCTGATGTAGAAAGAGGTTCCCTGTCATTTGCGCCACCTCAGTTCCTGGTTTCTGCTGTGCTTCACCTTGACTCTCTCCTTCGTCTCTCTTTTGTTGTGTCATCATCTTGCTGTGTGACTGACTTGCGCGGGCACTGGCTTGCCATACTGGTACTCAGCTCGCCACGTGGTCACTCACATGGGCATTTGGCTTGTTGCGTGGGCACTCGGCTTGCCGCATGGGCACACAGCTCTCCACGTGGGCACTTGCATGGGCCCTCGGCTCTCCACGCAGGCAATGGCTCACCATGCAGGCACACATTCTCTTCTTTTTCACCAGGAGACCCCAGGTTCGATTTCTGGGGTGGAAGCCCTATCACTTGAGCCACATTCGCTTCCCATAAATAATGATTTTTAACAGAGCACTTACCTACCTTTTTGTCAGACTCTTGGGAATGACTCTTGTAGTTTGCATTATAACAGAAAAGACAGGCAACACAGAACAAGATCCTGTGAGTTAATGATTAGTGCTCTGAAGAAAATAAAGCAAGGAGATGTGATAATGGAAGGGACTTTTAAAGTGGTGACCATGGAAGACCTATTTGTAATTAAACTACATAGAATCAGGCAATTATTCAACATCTGAGTACATGCTATAGACTTAGGTTTACCAATGTTCAGCAATGTGCTTTAGATACCCTGGGGTTGCCAAAAGGATGTGTCTGGCGTCTTTCTGCTCCTATGTAATTGGGGTCTCAGGCTTAATGCATGCTAAACAATGAGAAAAATAATGCTTCATAGCTCACAAGGTACCTTGCCATATTTCATATGCATAACCAAACAGGTTTGGAGATTGCCTTGAAATACATGTAGAGACACAGGTTGAAACTGTTGCTTCAAATTTATAAAATAATCAAAGACCCATTCAAAGTACCAGCATTGCCATCAGTGACTCCAAACAATGCAAGCAGCATTCTACCTGTGAAAATTAGCTCTTTAATCTTTGTTTGGCTTATCAACTTCAAATTCTAAAATCTTAAGGACTATACAGTAGCTTCCAAACTGCTTTCTCCATTGAGTAGAGTATAATCCTTGTGAGTGGAAGGATATAATCTCTTCAAAACTTGGACATCTCCTTAATTTTGAACAGCCTTCAGTTTTGTTTGTTTCTTTTCTAAATGTGAGTAGGGCTGGGTTTTGGATGATTATCAGCCTTGGGACTTCTTATAGTCTGAAAGCATGTAAGAGTAGCTGTTGGGACTTTATTCTCTCCCAAGATTCCCAGTGAGTTTCATGACATCTTCAAGGATCTGTTGACTCATCCTTCAAGGATCTTGTTGACTCATAGAAGGCAGAAAAGTTCTGGGTATAAACAAGAAAGGGACTTTCTCCAATTCTCTGCTCTACCACAGAGGGCCAGAGAGAAAGCACACACTCTAAGCATGCTGTGTAGCTCTTCCTTCCCTGGGTGGAGCCTTGCTGACCGTCATCTGGCGCAGGAAAAAGCACACCGTGGTTTACCAGGTGCTGAAATAGACAGTATCTTCACCACTCTAGTATTGTTGCACCTTAGAATGAGCAGTATTGGAAATGCAAAATAAGTTGACTAACCTAGAGTATGTTCTTTTCATCTGCATTTGCGGAGTCTTATTTACTATTAAAGATAGTTGTGTTTATAAAAATTACCCCCAAAATAATAATCCATTAACAGTAAATGAATCAAAGAAGAGTAGCAACTCCCAGGCTCATAGAAGTATCACTTAAAAGAAATGCTTGTTAAGATCTCTTAAAGTTCTAAAAATCTGTGAACCCAAGTCCAGTTTAAAATGATTTTTAAAACGATGCTGTTGTAAGTTGTAACTCACAGCATGTTCAGATTCCTTATATCCTTACAGAAAATAAACCTGAAGCAATAGTACATTCATACGTTCATATTCTTGTTCTCCCTCATCTGTGACAGCATCCTGTAGCACCGAAATGTAGAATGCTTAGAATTTTCATGGTCCATTCCTGGTGGTGTCGAGGGTTGCAGTTTTGGAGTAGTTCTCAGGAAGCATGCAGTTTCCTTATTTACATTAACAGTAGCTGTGTGTGTATTGGCAGGAGACCACATGTCTACTCTGAACTAATTATGTTCATAAAAAGTGCAGTATACAGCAAAATAATGGTTAATCAGGAGAAGGGTAATTACTGCTAATAAAGCTGTAGTAGACAACATAATTTGTTGTGAGCGGTGTTTAATTTTATGGTATAGTTAAACCTGTTCATTCTAAACACATTGGAAGAAATGCACTTTTGTTCACATTTTATATTCCACAATCACCATCCCCACGGGGACCATCTCCCATGGTGACTACATCCCTGGTGCCCAGGGCCAAAGCTTTTAAACTCAAATTTCTGCTTAGGACTAAAGATTTCCTCTTCCTGACCACTCCTATTCTGTGGGAATCCAAAGAGGAGGAAGATAAAGCTTCCAAGCCTCTCATTTCGGTTTGGTTCACATTGCCCATGTATGTGTCAGGAAGCAGATGTGTCTCCCTCTTTGGCATGTGAAGATGGAGCCAGAGAACCCCCAACAAGAGTGGATAGTGGTGTCAACCCATTGCTGAAGACGGACCTGGGCTGTTGCAGCTTTAGCTTCTTACCAGGTCCTTAGAGTAACCAGTAATTAATACTTATAAATTTTTGTTTTTGGTTAACCATGCAATCCATGACCACGGAATAGAGTGGTCTATTCTAACCAGCTAACCAAAGAGCTTCTGTTTCTAAAGAACAGCTAACATAGCTTCCAGGAAAATGTTAAGGAAAAAAAAAATTTGTTTAAGATTTATTTATTTCTCTCCCCTTTCCCCCCACCCTGGTTGTCTGTTCTCTGTGTCTATTTGCTGCGTCTTCTTTGTCCGCTTCTGTTGTTGTTAGTGGCACGGGAATCTGTGTTTCTTTTTGTTGTGTCATCTTGTTGTGTCAGCTCTCCTGTGTGTAGCACCATTCCTGGGCAGGCTGCACTTTATTTCGTGCTGGGCGGCTCTCCTTATGGGGCGCGCTTCTTGCACGTGGGGCTCCCCTACGTGGGGGACACCCCTGCGTGGCAGGACACTGCTTGCGTGCATCAGCACTGCGCATGGGCCAGCTCCACACAGGTCAAGGAGGCCCGGGGTTCAACCGCGGACCTCCCATGTGGTAGGCGGACGCCCTAACCACTGGGCCAAATCCACCGCCTGTTAGGAAAAATTAGACACAGAATTCTAGCAAGAATATTTTATAGGCTAGATTACTGAGCCAGCCTGAATTTTCACTCGTGCAGGACTCTCTGAAAAACGAAATTGAAGAGTCAAGGAAACGCTTAATCTTGCCCTTATTAATTGTGGCACCTCGTAATTAAGTTAGTCAAAGCCCTTCTTGGATCATTTTCATATTTGCATCAGTTTCGGGGGTTTGTCATTGTGGATTTGGTGCATATCCAGACCTTTGTATGTATACTAGGCCTGAAGTGAAATTAGCCTTTACTACAGATTCCTCACCTGCTGGAAATATATGCAAATGAGTTATTTGAGGTTGCATCGGAGTCTGCCGCATTTTTCAATTGAGACATCTAAAATAATTTGTGCATGTGGGTTTGTGTGCTTCCCCCGCTGTTAGGTAGCGGCCATTCAGACTGAAGTGTCCCAGAAGCAGAGAGAGTGCGAGGCCGACTTAGCCAAGGCTGAACCTGCGCTGGTGGCTGCTACGGCTGCACTCGACACACTCAACAGGGTAAGGACGATGACCTGGCTTGTAGGTTTCCTCAAAGTACTATTCCAAGGGCACTAGGGTTTGAATAACAGATTAATTTACAGATTAATTAATTAACAGATTAATAACAGAGTACAGCCCCTGCAGCCAAGAGCCTTTATAAGGGAAAGAAAGACCCATAGAATATTAAAGTTGAAACCTTTGCGACCATCATTGTAGTTCAGCTTCCTTTCCCATCTGGAGTTGGCTCTACCACACCCCAGCAAGCTGCCTCATTTTGAATATTTCCAGCTATCGGTTCCATTCTTGTGAAAGGCAGTTAATTCTGTTTTGGGAAGCTGGATTTGATGTAAATCCAAGTTTTTTGAATCATGTGTTGCTTTAAGAACTAGGTGGTAAATTCTTTATTTCCTCCAGAATGTAAAAAGTACTATTAACAAGAGACCCATATGAAAAAAAAAAAGGGTTGGGAGCAAAAATACCTAGATTTTGACCCACACTATTTCTTTTAGCTTCCCATTAGTAAAACTTCATTGAGTATTGGAATCTCCTTATGAAAAAATAATCTATGTCCTTCAAAAAGGTATCGTAGGGAAAAATGAAATCATGGGCAATATTGTCAGTTACCTAAGAGCTGAGTCTTGTCCAGGGGCTGTCCCAAGCCCCTGTGGAGAATCTCTGGAATTGGCAGCCTGAGGTTCTTAAGATTCAGCTTCAAATATAAAGGGTCCAAACTCTGACTTCTCTTTAAGAGAAATGCTCAATTCCTTTTCTAAGTTTTTTTTTTTTTTTGAAGAAAATAATTTTGACACTGAACATCTACGTGGATGTTTCTTATAGAATTACTGTAAATGCAAACATTTTTAAAACATGAATATACATGACAGAAGTTTGAGTATTATGCATTTGAATGCTGGAGATTCTGTTGCGATTAAAATAATATTGTTGGATACTACTTAGCAATATGGGGAAATGTTTGTGATACATTAAGTGAGTAGAACAGATTATAAAATATGTGATATTATATGACCCTTTTTTTGGTAAGAACATGCATGTGCATAAAATAAAGATTGGAAAAAAGTAGACAGTATTACCTGTTTATTTCCAAATAATGGATTTTTATTTTCCTCTTTGTGCTTTCCTTCTGAGTAGTGGAATGCTTTTTTCTTGTGTTTCTCTAAATTTGCAAACTTTCCTCTGAATATATTATATTTAACTCAGGTAAAAATCAATTTGTCTAACTTTAAATATAAAGCCTAGTATGTTTATAAGTGATGGTGATATTTATAATTGATGAAAGCATCTTGGTTAGTGAACTCTCAATTATCATTAGCATATTTTAAGTCTTTGCTTTTGCTTCTAACTAAAACTCTTACTTTTACACTCTTTCAATTCTTTGCAATCATTTCCCAAATAAATAGGCAGTTTATGGTAATGGGGCACAACCAGGTTCACCATTTGATAAAGTTTTATAAGCAAGAGAATATTTTGTAGCACATGAAATATCACAAGAAATACCTGTGGTTTTATTTTGTTCATGTACCATAAACCTACATGCACTTTTTATAGGCACTAATTCCTGCCCAAAGAATGTGCCTTTATACTTCTATTTATCCCATTAAAAACAATTTATTGAGCTAAATCAAGATTCTGACTCTATGCAGGTTCCCTCCATTTTAGTGTTAACTGTAGTACAATGGAAGATGCTTCCCACTTGTGCATGTAAAACAGAGAAACAAAGCTAACGGATGCTGCATTAGAAATTACGTTTCTGGAAATTCCTGGTTAAAAGGTAAATATATTATGGAGGTGATATGAAATCCATAAGCCACTTAAAACCTATATGTTTATAAAATTTCCTGTCCTTGGTGAGCAGGACTCTAAAGGACTTGAGTACCAGAGGGGTCATTTTTCCTGGAAGCAAAAAACTAGTGCCTCAAAGGATCAGAAATGTGCCCAACAAGCACTGAGCCTCCTCGGGTCCCACAGTGGGGGCCCTCGGTGGCAAAGAACCTGCAAGCCAAGACTGATGAAAGGGTGGCCACGGAAGACCAGCTTGACGAGCTGACAGCCTTTGTCGGCACCACCCCTGATCCTGAGTCTGTGTGTGTGTGTGTGTGCACTTTTCTTCAGGTCAATCTCACCGAGCTGAAAGCCTTTCCCAACCCCCCGAATGCCGTTACTAATGTCACCGCAGCTGTGATGGTCCTCCTGGCTCCCCGGGGCAGAGTGCCGAAAGACCGAAGCTGGAAAGCCGCTAAAGTCTTCATGGGAAAGGTATCAGATGTGCTGGAAAGATGAAAATCCTAACAATCTCAGTGCTGTTCTCAGAATTGAGGTTACGCTTGATAGCAAAAGATGTTCAGCTCAACAGAAGGCATATTCACACCTGCTGAGGATAATCCACTGTATGTTCTCTAGACTTAAAAGATTTTGTTTGCTGAGCTGGAGGCGACTTTGGGGCTACAGGCATACCTAAGTCAACACCAGCAGCAGTTAGAAGGTTGCTAATTATTTGCAAAATTATGAAAGCTGTTAAGTGTAGGAGGGAGAAAATTACATGGATTTCTAAGGCTGGAAAAAATGTTACTAATGTACAGGAAGGTGAAGCAAAGGGGCTTTTTGGTATGTTTTTTTCCTTTTATTTTACGCCTTTCTTTTCTTCAAAATGAGAATGCCTCCTGTGCAGGGAATGCATATTTTACCCTGGGATAGAAGAGATTTAAAAAGTGTCCATTGCTAATTCTAACTCCATACTATAAAGCCTGAAAAAGCCAAACAATAGGATAAGTGCAGCTTGCCAATTTTGCCTTTGTAATGTAAGTCCTAAAAGCTGATTTTAACTTTTGATCTTGGAATTTTCTCTGCAGCCAAAATAGGTTCATTGCCATGAGTCTTTTTGCTTTACAGGTTGATGATTTTTTGCAAGCATTAATTAAATATGACAAAGAACACATTCCAGAGAACTGTCTAAAAGTGGTGAATGAGCAGTATCTGAAAGACCCTGAGTTCAATCCAAACCTAATTCGGACCAAATCATTCGCAGCAGCTGGTCTCTGTGCTTGGGTCATCAACATCATTAAATTTTACGAGGTATCAGTCTTAATCTGATCATTCACAGCATCATTCACAGAGTGCCATAAATGTATCAATTTCTAGGTCTAGAAAAAATATAAGTAATTTAATCTTTAGTTTTCTGATATTTTAAAATTTTTAGTTCTGAGATTGAGGGAGAATAGTATCCGAGTAACCAGAATTCTATATAAAAAAATATTTGAAATCATGGAAACTATACATTTTGGGGAATAGTGATTACTGCTTTAGATCAAAGAGCAGCAACTAGTTTGACTTAATTAGACGAAAACTTGTTGCATTTATTAATTATATATATTTATGTTAAAATATTCTTTTCATGTTGGCTTGAAACAACTGCAAGTCAGAATTCATGTCCATTTAAACTTAATGCCAGCTCCCAAAGCAAAAATGCATATCCTCTCTATTGCAGGCTTAGTGAGATAATGAAATAACCATTTCTTTGCTTTAGTATGTTAATGACCAATAACTCTCTTGCAAATACATGGTCTAATCTAAAATTTGCACTTTGGGTCAATATAGAGCTAGATTATTACTTCATTTAGTTATCCATTCATCAAATATTTACTGCCTGCCAACTGTGTCCCAAGCACTTTGCAGAGTGCTGGATAAGAAAAAAAGAAACAGTGAATGGCCCTTGCCTTTGAAGAACTGCCTCATTTTTGTCTTGGCCACCATCAAGGAGGTTGTATGAATATGGATTTCCTAAGTAAAAGTCAGTTATATAATAGAGGATCTATGGAAAAAATAGACCAAGTAAATGCTATGGACCACAGTTAGTGGTAATAGTCTGGTCATGTTCTTTCATAATGTGTAACAAATGTTCCACAACAATTTAAGGTGTTTGGTGGAGAGGTGATATATGGGAATTCTTCATAGTGTACATGATTGTTTTATAAGCTCACAACTTTCTTTAGTGGAAGTCGTTATATGGAGCAAGAGTTTAGACAAGTTGGAGTTGATGTGTGCCTCTCTCCACAATAAAATGCCTGGGTGCTGTGTGCTAATTTATTGTAGGTGAAAAGATGAGCGAAGAGCCAGAGCAGCTGTGTTCAAAGTTGTTCTGCTAGAAAATAGATAAAATTTAATTTCTTTTCTTTTTCGTGACCAGGGCTAAAAATCATCTACCCAAATTCTCAAACCACCTGTTCAAATAACACACTTAAGGCAGCCAGGAACTTAGAAAAAGAAGGGGAGAGTGTGGTTGATATTGTGTGATGCTATCGACCACTTTTCTTTCTGTGTTCAGAGAATTTCTCCCCATTTTCTTATTCTTTGCCTTAAAGGGTGGGTTTCATCCCAACTTTATAGTTCCTTCACACTGCAACTTCTAGAAATATGAGAATATCCAAATTTCATGCCAGATCAATTTTAGTATCTTAATGGTGCTTGACTTAGACAGCATTTTATGCAAGTATTTGTAACTCTAAAGTCCAAATTAATAAATAATAATTGAGGGCCAGAGAGACCTTGGAAAGTTATGTAGATTTTGCCCTATGTTTAGGTAGTGCCATCACTAAGAAACAGACAACACCTTGCTAAGCTAATTAGAGGTTTTATTTGTAAGGTTTCCAGCATAGGTGTGAGTGAATGATTATTGGTCTTCTCTTGGTCTTTATTAACTCATGGATTAAGCCTCACATGTCTTTTTAGGTCTACTGTGATGTAGAACCAAAACGCCAAGCATTAGCACAAGCAAACTTAGAATTGGCTGCAGCTACCGAAAAATTAGAAGCTCTCAGGAAAAAGCTTGCGGTATGTACAAATCATAATACTAAATACATTTCTAAGAGGTGCTTAAGACCTGACCCTCAAGTAGGCTACATCTGAACCCTACCAAAAGAAATGAATTCAGTCATTCATACATGTATTCATTTATATGCTCGTTCAGCATGTATTTATTATCCATTATGTATTAAGACCCTGGACTGGGAAAATGGAAACTCTCATGGTTTCTGTACTAAAGAAATTTTCAGTCTGGTAGTAGAAGGAGGATGGTAGCATGTAATGCCTAAAAGCTAGGATTCTGGACCCAGACTGCCTGGGTTTATATTGTGGCTCCCCCATTTACTCTTTGGCCCTGAGCAAGTTAATTAACCTCTCCAAAGATTTTCTTTTTAAATCCCTGAAACTATACTATATAGTGAATCCTAAGTTAAATCATGGACTTTAATTAATATTACAGTTACAAAAATGTGCTATCATCAATTGTAACAAATGTTCCACACCAGTGCAAGTTGTTAGTGGGGTAGTGTATGGGAATCTTGTATTTTATGCATGATTGTTCTGTAAACCCACACTTCTCCTATAAAGAAAGAAGTTTTAAAGGAACTTAGCATAGTACCTGACGTGTAGTAAATGCTTAGAGAATATTAGCTATAAACATTATCTATACTATTTTTACAAATATGTAAACCAGTCTTTCTGTTCCAGTGTGTGAAGTACAAAGCTGATATATACAGAGTCCATTAGGAACACTCAGAAAGTACTGAGCCTAGGGAAATTAGGGCAAGGTGTACTTGATAGAGGTTTTCAAAGCTGCTTGGGAGTCACCAGGATAACTAGGTTGGGAAAGACATTACTGGGAGAAATCAGGAAGAGAGGGAAGAAGCAGCTGGTAGACTTAAAGAATCCCAGGAGGTCAGAACGCTAAGATGTGAGTTTTAGGTAAGGTTAGGAATAGCAGCTGGTAG
Source organism: Dasypus novemcinctus (assembly GCF_030445035.2). NCBI lineage: Eukaryota > Metazoa > Chordata > Mammalia > Cingulata > Dasypodidae > Dasypus > Dasypus novemcinctus. Next base: position 37,692,989 of record NC_080677.1, on the reverse strand, counting down.
TTAAAGGCAAGCAAAGGTCTTCTTTGTCCTTCATGCTGCAGAGTTTAAGTTTTATCTGGTCAGTGATTTTGCGCTTTTGAAGATTTTAATAGGTTAATGACGTGATCAAACTGGCCTTTGGGCAACTGAAGGGAAGATGAGGGGAGAGAAGAGGGTGTAGGAGCAGAAAAGCATGTGTAGCAGTTTGATATGGTTATGAATTCCAAAAATAGATATTGGATTATGTTTGTAATCTGGTCTGTACCTGGGTGTGATTAAGTAATGATTAGGCCTTTGATTGGGCCATGTCATTAGGGTGTGGAGTCCCTGGCCCTTGGTGTGTGGGGACTCACAGATAAAAGGCATGGCAAAGGACAGAGTTGGGGGTTTTTGATGTTGGAGTTTTGATGTTCGAGTTTGATACTGAAGCCTTAAGCTGGAACCCCGGGAAGTCAGCTCACAGAGGAAACAGAAGCAAGACCCTGGAAGAGAGGAACCCAGGAAGCCTGAACCTCACAGATGTCGGCAGCCATCTTGCTCCAACATGTGAAAATAGACTTTGGTGAGGGAAGTAACTTATGCTTTATGGCCTGGTATCTGTTAGCTCCTACCCCAAATAAATACCCTTTATAATAGCCAACAGATTTCTGGTATTTTGCATCAGCATCCCTTTGGCTGACTAATACAGAATATGGTACCAAGGAGTGCAATTACTGAAATGCTGGAATTGTTTTATAAATGGGTCAGGGGTATTTTTTGGAGGAATTATGAGATGCTTTGAAGAAAAGACCTACAGTGCTTTGAAGAGACTGTTGATAGCAATATGGATGCTAAAGAGACTTTTTATGATGCCTTAGAAGTAAATGATGAAACCATTATTGGAAACTGGAAGAAAGGCGATCCATGTTTTAAAGTTGCAGAGAACTTAGCAAGATTAATTCCTGATTTATGGAAGGCAGAATTTGAAAATGGTGAGCCTGGGCATTTAGCTGAAGAAATTTCCAATGTAAACCCAGAGAATGCGGCTTGGTTTCTGCTTGCAGCTTATAGCAAAATGCTAGACCAGAGAGATAAACTGAGGACTGAACTGTCAGGCATAAAGAAAACAGAAACTAATTCTGGAAATCCCAAGCCTCTGGAAATCAAGCTCCCCGATGAAAGTATGCCATTGGAGTATTTAACTAAACTTGGAACTTGTACATCAGGATTGAAGATGTAGTTATCTCGGAAAGACTTGTGGAAAGTCTGACTGTCTGATGGCTTGGACCCCTGCTTCTTGCATGCTAAACCAACAAGGTTTTTGAGAGAGCTGTATGAACAAAACCATTGTCAGCTTCTACTCAAAGGGACATGGAAAGGAGAGACTGAAGGAGAAAAAGCTTTGTACCCAATATATTTCACTGAACATGATGTCTTCAAGGTTTATCCATGTTGTCTCATGTATCAGAACTTTGTTCCTTTTCACAGCTGAATAATATTCCATTGCTTGTCATCTTCACTGACATCATTGTCTTTATTGTTATTAAAGTACTCCTGCTCTGAGCCAGATGCAGGGCTGAACAGACACTGATTTGATAAGTTGGTCTTCACAAAACTCCTAGAGTTAGGTACTATCTGCAGCTCCAATTTAGTTCCTAAAAAAGCTGCCTATAGTGAAGATTAAATGAAAAAGAAAAATAAGAGAAATGGGCTGGAAGAAAGGTCTCAAACACACAGAGCCTAAGTATGGCTACAAAGAAAGTCCAAATTCAGTCCTTTTAAAGCAGTGCACCTCCAGGTATGTTTCCTGGAGCAGCAGCATCAGGGTCACATGGGAACTTGTTAGAAATACAAATTCTCAGACCTCACTCTAGCTACTGAATCAGAAACTCTATGGTAAGGTCCAGAAATCTGATTCAACAAGCTGTCCAAGTGGTTCTAATGCATGTTCAAGTTTGCAAGAAATAGCAAGAGAAGGACAGGCATTAGCTGGGATGGGAGCATGGGCAGTCTGACTCAGAGCCTACAGTCATGACTATCCCTCTATACCAGAGGTTGACAAACTTTTTCTTTAAAGAGCCAAATAGTAAATATTTTAGACTTTGTAGGCTATATCAGTGAGAGTTCTCCAGAGAAACAGAAACAATAGGGTGTGTGTAAGAGATTTGTTATAAGGAATTGGCTTCTGCAATTGTAGTGGCTCACAAGCCAGAGTCCTATAGGACAAGCTGGAGGCTGGAAATTTCAGTAAGAGTGATGCTGAAGTCTTGAGTACAAATTTCTTAGGCTGGAAACTCAGTAAAAAAAAAAAAAAAAAAAAAAGTCTAGTTTTGAGGCAGACTACCTTCTGATCCCTTGTTTTAGTTTTCTGGCTCCTAAAGCAAATACCACCCAGGGGGTTGGCTTAAAGAACAGGAATTTATTGGCTCACAGTTTTGAAGCTTGAAATCCAAAATCAAGACAGTGCTTTCACCTGAAAGACTGGCATTCTGGGGCTGCTGGCAATCCTTGGTTCTTGGCTTTTTTGTCACATGGCAATGCAAATGATGGCCTCTCCTGTCTTCTCTCTTCTGGTTTCCATTGACTTTCAGCTTCTGACTGCTCCCTCTGTGGCTTTCTCTCTATGTGTCTGAATTTCAGCTTGTATAGAGCTCAGTAATTGGATTAAAGCCCAACCGGGGAAGCAGACTTGGCCCAGTGGTTAGGGCGTCCGTCTACCACATGGGAGGTCCGCGGTTCAAACCCCGGGCCTCCTTGACCTGTGTGGAGCTGGCCCATGCGCAGTGCTGATGCGCGCAAGGAGTGCCGTGCCATGCAGGGGTGTCCCCCGCATAGGGGAGCCCCATGTGCAAGGAGTGCACCCCATAAGGAGACCCGCCCATCATGAAAGAAAGTGCAGCCTGCCCAAGAATGGTGCCGCACACATGGAGAGGTGACACAACAAGATGACACAACAAAAAGAAACACAGATTCCCAGTGCTGCTGATAAGGATAGAAGTAGTCACAGAAGAACACACAGTGAATGGACACAGGAGCAGACAACGGGGAGGAGAAGGGGAGAGAAATTTTAAAAAGCCCAACCTGATTAATTTGGGCCATACCTTAACTGAAGAAACATTTTGAATAGATTTTATTTACAGTGACTCCATATGCACAGGAATGGATTAAGTTTAAGAACATGTTTTTCTGAGGTAAATAGCTCCAAGGCACCACATGCCTGGAACCCTCAGTTCTCCTTCTTAAGATCTCCAATGAATTGGGTAAGGTTCACACACATCATGGACAATAATCTCCTTCACTTAAGGTCAAATAAGTATAGATGCTGATCCCATGTACAAAACATCTCCACAGCAGTATCTAGGTCAGTGGGCGACCAAACAACTGGACACCGTAACCTAGCCAGGTTGACACATAAAAGTAATCTTCACATGGGCCATGAGGTAATGTTCTCAACAATTTGAGCAACTGTTCTCTTGGAAAGGCTAATAGTCTTCTTCACGTTTTACATTGAAAATGTGCTGTATAAAAGCAGGTGCTATATAAAAATAGGTGGCAGTACAGACTTGGCCTGTGGGTCATCGTTAGCTGACCTTTGCTTTATGCTAACATAGAAGGCTTTTTGGGAGCAGGCGACTTCTCACCTGCTGGTTCCTCCTGGTCCTTTTAAATCTAGCTCAGGCTTTATTCTTTCTATGAGGGTTGCCTAAGCACCTGAGCTTCTGTTTTCCCAGGTACCTTGTGCCTCAGAGCTTATCTCATCCTAAGATACAAATTGTCATTTCACTGTCTGTCTTCTACACTAGCCCATGCATGCCTTCAAGTTTCTAACTTCGTATGCCTCATGCCTGATCCTCAGTAGGCATTCAAGAATTAATAATTAAATAAACAGTGACCACATCTTGATGTTTAAATTAAAACATTCTTTTGTTCTAATTGAGGAACTCACTGTTCCTTTAACAATCAAAAACATTTTAAACACTAGACTAGGCATTGGAGACAGAGGCGTGTAAAGGGATCAGTCCCTCTCTCAAAACTCTTGTGGTAGATTTCCATAAAGCCTATTGATTTAGTTAGATGCTGTCAAGGGAGTTTCATGGGCTACCCTGGAGCGTGAAGAATGGGGTGGTCACTTCTTCATGGAAGCGTGAGGGTGGGAGTGCTGGGGCAGGGGTTTGTCTTGAAAGAGCCTTCCTGGCTCTGTGACCTTAAGTAAGTTATTTTAACTCTCTGGCTCTGGTTTCCTCCTCTATAAAATGGGCAAATCCATTAGTAGGCTTACAAGACTGAGCAAATTAGTTAACACATAAAAAGTGCTTAAAATATTGCCTGGGACATGCTAAGGGATCAATAATTATTAGTTATAATTTTTACAAAACTTAGTAAACTGAGAATAAAAACAGATACATTAGTGATCCTTACCAGCTCTGTTTCAGTCAAATGATAGAGAAGAACAAAAGAAAAAAAAGAGGTGATAAGAGTAAAAATCAGATTAAAATACAGGAGCAGAAGATGAGTGGTGAGAAAGGAAAAATGGGCAAGAATAGAGTCTTCTTTTGAGGAACATTGCTCAAAAATGAGGAGGAGGAGAAATACGAGCAAATATTAAGATCCCTCAGAAAAGATTTTGGAAACCTGATCCTGTTATTCATTTTAGAGTGGAAACATCTTGAAAATTATGTTTGCTTTGGGCTCTTTTTACCCAGTACATATACAAGCATATTATACATTCATTTTTATATTTATTTGGTTCATGTTGGACAGCAGCATTCCCTTCAGACCTCTTTACACACATAAAACAGAGTCATTCTACGTAAGCTCAAGTCAACAGCTCAACATTCCTGTGAAAGAAAGTGGCCAACTTTCACCTTTCAACATGACTAGCATGTGGATAATTCTACCAAATTTAGCTGCCACTTAATCCTGGTGAAATTTGATAATGCCTGTAAGAGTTGCATGTCATAAGCCAAATTTTACCCAAACATGTATCATTAAATTGATTATATTTTTAGCTAAATGAAAAAAATTAATCGTATTCTATTTGAAATAAACTGCAGTGACACTGTGCATCAAGTTATCTTTTACTGTGTTCTTGCAGAATGCTTTGCAGTATTAATCTGCATTCACACGTGTAATTCCACAAAAACCTTATGAGGTAGGTACTGTTATTGTTAGTCCCATTTTACAGATGAGAAAATTGAAGCTCAAAGAAATTGGGTAGTTAGCCTAAATCTCCATGACCAATAAAAGGCAGTGGGACTAGAACCAAGGCATTTTAAGCCCAGAGCTGGGTGCTATTAACCATATACTCTACTGTGAGTGATCTGAGCAGGCCAGTCAGGAAGTGTTCCTCTCTCTCTCTGTCAGTTGTGACTTCTCAAATATCTGCTATTTTAAACACATTCCAGGAAATCTGTCCAGGTATGACAAGGTATGTTTTTAAATACTAGTTAGTGGAAGTGCATCAAATCACTCAACTGCTCTCTACTTCAGTTTCCTCATCTGCAAAAAGAAGACAGTAATACTTCCTTCACTAGAGTGACTCAAGTAAGATAAAACCCAGGAGAGCAATATGAGCAGCTGTTATGTCCTCCGGATGTCTAATTGTAAAGAAATTTTTAATAATAATAAAATTCCACTATTTCCCCTTTTTATTTCCAATTGCTCTCTCCAAGAAAGGAGAGTGCTAGAAAAAAAAAGGATTTTTCATTATTTTCAAAATTTCTTAGACAATTGAAAACATAGCTATTTTTCAGGAAAAAGTGACTTACAGTTTACTATATATGTTTTTTTTTAAAGATTTGTTTGTTTGTTTATTTATTTCTTGCTCCCCCACCCCCGACCCCGGTTGTCTGTTCTCTGTGTCCATTTGCTGCGTCTTCTTCGTCCGCTTCTGTTGTTGTCTGCGGCATGGGAATCTGTGTTTCTTGTGGTTGCATCATCTTGTGTCAGCTCTCCGTGTGGGCGGCACCATTCCTGGGCAGGCTGCACTTTCTTTCGCCCTGGGCGGCTCTCCTTACAGGGCGCACTCCTTGCACGTGGGGCTCCCCTACGTGGAGGGGGGGGAACACCCCTGCAAGGCAGGGCACTCCTTGCGCGCATCAGCACTATGCATGGGCCAGCTCCACACAGGTCAAGGAGGCCTGGGGTTTGAACTACGGACCTCCCATGTGGTAGACGGACGCCCTAACCACTGGGCTAAGTCTGCCGCCAGTTTACTATATATGTTTGATAATCACTTTATCTGTTAGTGGTCTGTAATATATCGTCAAATGATACCTTATAGCTATTTATTTAATTCAATAATTCTATTGCAATTATCTTGAGTATTAAAACTAACACTTATTGTGTGTTTATACCAGAAAATGTGGTCCAGGATATCCTGGGGGTTTCTGAGGTCCTTTCAGAGGGTTTCTGAGGTCAGAACTATTTTCATAATCATATGAAAGCACTATTTTCCTTCACCCTCATTTTCTAATGAGTAGAATTTTTCAGAACCTCTGTGACATGCAGCATTGCAACAGATTGATTGCAGAAGCAGGTATAAGAATCTGTCTTCAGTTAAATTAGATATTAAAGAGATTTGCAAAAATATTTTTTAAAAAGCCACTCCAATTTTTTTGTTTAGGTAATATTGCTTTTTGTAAAAATGTATTATGCTAACATTTAATGGATTTACTCTTTTTATTCATGTTTCAAAAATTTCTGTTTCAAGTTCCAATATCATAAACATTGATAGATATAGTCTGCATAAGCCAAAACCTTTTAAGGTTATCAGTAATTTTTAAGAGTGTAAAAGGGTCTGAGACCAAAAATTTTGGGGTCTGCTGGCTTGCACTATACTAGGTATGATTATGTTGATCATCAAATTTAATCCTTACAAAACCTTCTGAGCTGGGTAATATTGTTTCCATTTTTCAGTTGCCAAAACAGAGGCATAGAAAGATTAGCATAACTCGAGTTGACTTTGTGCAGTTGGAAGCAGAGTCCAAATATGAACCCAGGCATCTGCTACCAGAGTTTATATGTGCTTCCGTGTTTTATAAAGCTACAAGTACCTTTAATAACCCAAAATAGACCTTTAAATATTATTTATTTTAGTCTTATTTCTAACCAGTGATACATAATATTTCTTCCAGTTCTCATAAATTTGACCTTATTCGGCAAGTTAATCTTAAATTTGACATATATGTGTGTTAGGAGATATTGCTTTAGCAATATAAATTAAGAAATGATGAAATAACTGGGTCGTTGAGAAATATGGCAGTCTCTAACTTATGAATAGGTTCTGTTCTACAAGTTTGATTGTGAAAAGTTTCTTGGAACTTTGCATATAATCACAAAAATGATGTTATAAATCCTATTTAGGGTTGTTAGAACTTGCAGGTGGCAAGTTGCCATATTGACACTCTCCCTCTTATATGATATCTTACTCAGGGGTTTTTGGTCTGTAAGTAATAGAAACCCACTCAAAATAACATAAGCCAAAAGGAGACTAGGATAACTCACATAGTCCATGGTGTCTCTAGGGCTTTGTGACTTTTCATCTTGTTTCTCTTTCTCTTTCTCCAGGGATTCCTTTATTTTCCTGGATCCCTGGTAAATAGTTGGTCCCCCTCTGAATGAAGCTCTCCAAAATTTATACATTGTCCTGGGTCTTTTGATGCTAAAGAAAATGGAATAGTTCTGAATTCAATCCCAAATTCCCAGAAAAGAAAATCTGATTGGCCAAACTGGGGTCAGGTTGTTGAGGTCTAATTAACACTCCTCTTCATTCCCTAAGTTTGGAACCAAGTGAAAGTCACTGAGTGAAGAAACAAAAGCTCCCCTTAATCATTAATAAAGTTGGCATTGGAGAACAATGTGAGGGGAGAGTGCACCAAGGGTGTGTCTGAGTTTGCAAGGCATGCTCATTCACCCCACGCGCCGTCTCCATTGTGTCCAGTGGAGAAGAAAGGAGAGAAGCCCTACACGTGGTGAATTGTTAGTCTGTGGTGGCACTGATGCCTTTATTCTTGCTCTCCTTGTTCCCCGAAATATGCATGGTAATGGGGCAAAGGTCAAAGGGAAAGAGGTTTCTTCCGTTTGCCTTAAAGCAATAGACCTTTTAAGATGATTATGATATTTCTACTTTAAATTTTAAAAATTGCTCAAAAGTTAATTTCAACTTTTATTCAGGATCTGGATCAAAACCTGAGCAGACTCACAGCTTCATTTGAAAAAGCAACAGCTGAAAAAGTGCGGTGTCAAGAAGAGGTGAACCAAACCAACAAAACCATTGACCTTGCTAACAGACTTGTCAAGGAACTTGAGGCAAGTTAACCTTTTCTTCCAAAATTCTAACTAAAATACTCAGTCAACTTCTCTTTTGGATTTTGTCATTGTTTTCTGCTAGTAATAACTAAATAGACATAGAATCAACAAAGAAGGGGGAATATTTAATCATCACTCATGCAGGCTCTAACTTACAAGAAGAAAGGAAGAACCAATTCTTGTGTTTCTTAGAAAATAGCCATGAGTTGGATGTGACATCAGTCCAAACTCTGATTAAAACAGGAGGAAATCGTATACTTGGCCAGAATTTAGTTATTTTGTACCCACTTCAAGGCGATGGAACCTATCTGTTGTGGATGTGTTATCTACTTAAATTTTTCTTTTTCTTTCTTTTGCTTTTCTTCTTACCCCGTTGTGAATCCTTTCTAAACAAAAATAAAGCATAATTTTCTTAAGATACATTATAAAATCCATGACAGCTCCTTGATAACTGAAGTATTGAACTGTTATTTGATCATTTTTCTATATATTTATCATTGAATTCTTCTAGCAGATCAATACTTTTAAGGTAAGCCTGATTGTGTGTGTGTGTGTGTGTGTGAGAGAGAGAGAGTGAGAGATGTCTTTTTATAGGTGACTGACACTGATGCTAATAGTTACTCCATTAAATAATAAATGAGTGTGATTTGTTTTTATTCTTATTAACTTTTCCTGTTTGAACCTGTGTGGTAGAAGAGGATTCAGCCTTTGACATCAGTAGTGACAGATTTGAAGCCTTGCCCTACCATGTGGCATTAAGCCATCTTTGGCAAGTTTCTGAACCTCTTCAAGTCCTAATTTTATTGACTGTAAAATCAGGGTGAATAATGCCTCCCTCACAAGGTTATAGTGACACTCAAAAGAGATCATGTGGAAAGCAGATGTGGCTCAAGCGATTGAACTCCCATCTACCACATGGGAGGTCCAGGGTTTGATTCCTGGGGCCTTCTGGTGAAGGCAAGCTGTCCCATGTGGCAAGCTGTCCTGAGCTGAGAACTGGCCCATGCAGAGTACAGGCCCACGCAGCAAGCTGGCCAGAGTAGAGAGCTGGCACAGCAAGATGATGCAATAAAAAGTGACAGAGGAGAGACAAGGAGGGACCCAGCAGACCAGGGAGCTGAGGTGGCACAAGAGATTGAGCACCCCTCTCTCACTGTAGAAGGTCCCAGGATAGGTTCCTGGTGCCACCTAAAGAGAAGACAAGTAGACACAGAAGAACACACAGCAAATGGACATAGAGAACAGACAACAGGGTGGGGGGTGGTGGGGAGAAATAAATAAATCTTTAAAAAAAAGGAGATGATGCATGTTTAAGTGATTCCTATTAACAGTAGAAAGACAAATAACCCAATTAGAACAGAGGAAGAATATGACTAGGCATTTCTCTAAAGAAGATATACAGAGCTAATAAGTACACGAAAAGATGCTCAACACCATTAGCCGTTATGGAAATGCAAATCAAAACCACAATGAGATACCACCTCACACCCACTAGGATGGCTTTAATAAAAACATGAACAATAATGAGCGTTGGCGAGAATGTGGAGAAATTGGAACCTTCTTTAGTAGGAGTGTGAGATGTAGAAAACAGTCTATCACTTCCTCAAAAAGTTAAACATGAAGTCACCTTATGACTTAGCCATTCCACTCCTAGGAGAGATTAAAGAGGAATTAAAACCTAAGAGAATATCTAACTGAATTATACCTAAGAAAAATTAAAACATATATCCACACAAAGACTTATACACAAATGTTCAAAGCAATATTATTCATAATAGCCAAAAGTAGAAACAATCCTAATGTCCATCAACTGATTAATGGATATATAAAATGTGGTATATCCATACAATGGAATATTATTTGTCCATAAAAAGGCATGAAGTCCTGATATATCCTACATTATATTATACATCCTTAGCATTATAATCATTATGCTAAGTGAAAGAAGCTAGACACAAAAGGCCACATAGTGTATGATTCCATTTATATGAAATGTCCTGAATAGGCAAATCTATAGCAACAGAAAGTATTCTAGTGTTTTCTAGGGGCTAGGCAGGTGAAGAGAGAAAGATGAAGAGTGATTGCTAATGGGTACGGTTTCTTTTGGGAGTAGGAGAAAGTTATAAAATTAGATAGTAGTAGTGATTTCCCAACTCCCTAAATATACTTAAAACTACTGAATTGTACACTTAAAGTGTAATTTCATGGGATGTCAATAAAGCAGCTATTGAAAAAAGTGCTTCCTAAAACCATGTAACTACACTATTAGAAATACATTTAGCTATAGGTGATAGAAAACTTGATGTACAGTGGCTTAAAAAGAAGGGATTGATCTTTCATGTATTACAAAAACTTCCAGGGGGTAATCCATTATCAGTGTTGATTCACGTAATTATTGAACAGATACCCAATCTCTTTGTCCCTTTCTGCTTCCCTATACTTAGCACACAGGCATTCTTCCTTATACATTTTGCCCCATGGTCACAAGATGCCTGCAGCAGCTTCCGATTTAGGCAAGAAAGAAAGGGAACAATCCATATCAGCTTGAATTTTCTCCTTGTAAAGAAAAGCTGAAGTTTTCCTAAAAACCCCTCTGACAGACTTCCCCTTAAGTTTCTTGAACCGGAGCTAGTTGGCCCCACTGAGTTTCCAAGAAGGACGGAAAAGTGGGAGCAGGGTCATCGTGATTAACTCAGCCAGTCACACTCCATCTCCTGGGGCTGAAACACATGACCACACTATTCGAAATCAGGGTTCTCTTATCCAAAAAAGAGAAATGTGTGCTTGGATGGGGTGGGTTATAGGCTACTTTCTTAAACATATTATAGGCTTTAAAAATCTATTTTAAACTTACTACAAAGTTACACCCACATTCCCTCTGAAATTTACATTACAGTATCTGCAAAACCTACTCTCTCCATTTCATCTTAATTGCAAATCTGTTTGTCCAATTGTTCCAGCCCTTGCATTTTGCTCTCTTTTTCACAGCCTCTACCCAGTCCATCAACATGTTCAACTGGCTGTGCTTTCTGTGTTCATTCTATGTATCACTTCTCACCACCTTCACCTCTCCATGCTGGTCCAGGTAACCAGCCAGCATCTCTCCCCTGGACCTGCTATCCCAGCTTCCACCATTACCCCCAAAAGTCTCTTTCCCTCACTTTTTTTTTTTTTTTTTTTAAGATTTTACTTATTTATTTATTTCTCTCCCCTCCCCCCCATCCCCCCACCCCGGTTGTCTGTTCTCTGTGTCTATTTGCTGCGTGTTCTTCTTGTCTGCTTCTGTTGTTGTCAGTGGCATGGGAATCTGTGTTTCTTTTTGTTGCGTCATCTTGTTGTGTCAGCTCTCTGTGTGTGCGGCACCATTCCTGGGAAGGCTGCACTTTCTTTCGCACTGGGCAGCTCTCCTTATGGGGCACACTCCTTGCACGTGGGGCTCCCCTACATGGGGGACACCCCTGCGTGGCATGGCACTCCTTGCGCGCATCAGCACTGCGCATGGGCCAGCTCCACATGAGTCAAGGAGGCCCGGGGTTTGAACCGCGGACCTCCCATGTGGTAGACGATGCCCTAACCACTGGGCCAAGTCCGCTTCCCTGGGTGACTTTTGAAAAAACATAAATCTGTTTATGTCACTGCTCTGCTCATACTCCCCAGTAACAAATACTCTAACTCAAAGAAGAGTCCAAAGTTGTGCCTGGCTTCCAAACCCTACAGGATCAGGCTCCTGGACACCTCTCTGTCCCCATCTCTTCCACCTGTCCTGCTCCATCTTCACTGGCCTCCTTGATCTTCTTTGTACTGCTGGTCACCTTGTGCCCTTTGGCTTTTCTGCTTTATCTGTTTATACTTTCCCTTATAATCCACATTGCTGGCTCCATCACCTCCAAGAGGCCTCTGCTAAAAGTTCTCCTCGTTGCCTGGTTTTCTGTGACTTATCTACATAGACCCACATTTTTTGTCTGTTTTTCTCAACTAGAATATGCGTTCCTTAAGAACTGGAACTTTATCTGTTTTGTGCACGGCTTCATCCTGAGCATCTAGATTAGTCCCTGTGCAGAGTAGGAATCTGTAGATATTTGTTGAATGAGTGAGTGAATGAATCAGTAAGTTTGGGGAGCTTCCCTGTGTTTAAATAATAGTGCCTCTGGAGCCCTTCGAAAACTCACTCTTCTTAGGTCAGTTGAGAAATTCCACAACTACCAGCATTTACAACTATTCCCATGTAAAGTGGCAAGATTTAGGCAGATGTGCATTGTTTACCCTTTGTGAAGTACCCGAGGAAAAGAAAAAAAGTGCCAATTTAATTTAACTGCTTTCCTGTAACAGTTATAGAATGTCTGAAAGTTTTATGAAGGGTAAAACAGACTGTACTGTGTCTAATACCCAGCAATATCTTCCAGGGACTTTACTTACTCATGATGGTTTAGACGAGGAGAGGAAAAAAAGGATTGTATAATGTTAACTAGGAAAAGAAAACAACATATATATATATATATACATATATGTCTTAGAGGATTAATTGAAGATGTCAGACCTTTTCCTTTGAGGATAAATTCTTTCTGACTAGAAAAGGAGACAGTTAACTTCTGAAAAGCTTCAAGACTGATGATTTTGTCTATATAGCATTGACCTGGAAGCTCAACCATTCAGACTAATAAATCAGGCAATTTATATTTAATCATTAACTAACTCCTGAGCTGAACAGCTGTTCAAAATTAGAAATGGGTCACCCCAGCCAGGATGACATTACAGGCAATCTATAATGCATTAGAATAAAATTATAGTGATTTTTAACTGTCTAGAAATTTATTACAGGACCTGTTCCAACTCTTAAACCCTTGTTAGCCAGTGTCGGTAATGATTTATGTGGCATGGGTGGTATAGTGAAATTATTGACGATTTCAGTAGCCGATAGGTCTATGTTTAGTAAATCTTCAAATTTCAAAGCTGTTTTGGAGAATGAGGTGGGTGCACTTTATTGTTTATAATTTCCCAACCAAAGATAACAAAGATGAAGGTTGGGTGATGAAAGATTCATCCTGAAAATTAATGAATATGTTGTCTCTAAGGAAAGTAACAAATGAATTTCTATAAAGACAGCTAGAGAGTTAGCATTCCTTAGTGTTGAATTATATAACTAACGTGGGGTCATTTTATCAAGCAAAGCAAGGATACTTTAAAACAGCTTTGATAACAATTATTCCCATGCTAACTTCACAACCTCAGTATTCTGAGCATTATGATGGCTTATGGGGACCTGGTATTATAATCCATTCTGACCTGCATCATTTAGTGCCTCCTGCGGTCTTTCTCTCTTCTTCCTTTGGAAAGGCCAAATTCTACAGGGTTCACTTTTGCTTATACTATCAAACTGCTGATATTTTTTCAGGTCCTGTTAATTTGCATGCTTTCTGATATTGTCCTAAGTTTTGGCATGCATAGAAACAAGTGGATTAGTGAACTGTACTGCAGTTCAGTCAATCCATAGAAATTTATTGCCATTTTATTCAAATCCAATATTAAGGGCTCCTCATACTTAACCTATAAATTAGATTTTTAAATGGCTATCCAACTAGATATAAGGAGTTGAGTGCATTGAGTTTATTGTCTTCAATTCTTGTGAAAGCCTCCTGATTTCCATCTTTTCACATAGGTTAGAGCTTTCTATGCTCATTTACTGATTATATTAAGAAAAATAACCTGGGTTTAGGGGACCACCAGCACTATTATTTAATTTAATAGAATTTAGGATAGATGGCTGTTTAAGCTTTGTTTTAATTAATTTGAGTGGTGTTTGAAATGTTCCTTTTTCTGTAATCATCTCATAACCAGTATGTTTAAAAACAAAAAAATAAATAGCTTGCCTCGGCACCATTGCTGAAAAGTGGGAAGAATGGGAAGCAGCCAGGCTAACAATAAAAACATCACTCAGACTCAGCCACAGCTCTTGGTTCTCCAGGGACATGGGGAGCGACTGTCAGCTCTTCAGGAAGGACCTCAGGCAAAATTAAAGATTTAGGGCATCCAACTTGGAGGAGATGTTAAAGAGCTAATGTCATATTGTAGTAAACTCTAGTGAAGAGAGTATGAGATCTTGTTCATAATGATGGGTTTCAAACATATGAAAGATTATAATAGTCCACTAACCAGTTACTTTTTGTTCCTTCTGAAGACTGAGCAAAAGGACATAGACTTAAACTGTGCTATAAGATAATTACATTAAGCATTTGTTGCGTTGACTCTCACCCTGCAATTACATCTGAGTAATTTTATCTTTCAGTCAGAAAAGATTCGCTGGGGTCAGTCTATTAAAGCCTTTGAAGCTCAAGAGAAGACTCTCTGTGGAGATGTTCTGCTTACGGCAGCATTTGTGTCTTATGTTGGGTCCTTTACAAAACAGTATCGCCAGGAATTGGTACACTGCAAGTGGATTCCCTTTCTCCAACAGGCGGTAAGTGCTATTCCCTGATGTATCAAAATTTGGAAACATCATATTGAAACAGTATATGTGCCAAACTCTTTTGTACTATGTAATAACTGACTAGAAGTTCTGGTGTGAATGAGATGTTACTTGTATGTTGCATAGTTTTTCTTATTCTAATGATGGTTGCAACAGGGATATGAAAATACTAAAATTAATTATATAAATTGCAGAAATGTAGTTGGAAAACTGCTTTTAACAAAACTGATAGCTGATACCAGATGAAACTTTATTTTCTTACTATTATAGTGGCTACCCTTTTAAAAGACTTTTTCCAAGACTGCTTCCAATTTAGAAGTATGGTATTTTTGTAAATAAATATACAAATAACTGACCCCAAATTTGAAAATTCAAAATCTTAAGCAAAATGAAATCATAGATTTGGAGGACTTGGAACCATTCTGTTTAAGTTCCTCCTTGTACAAACAAAAACCCGAGCCACAGGAAGTTCAAATATCTTGACCATGGTCACTTAGATTGAGATATCAGACCTCCTGACTTTTAGACCAATTGTTAACTTAATTGGTTAAAGCAGATTTCTCTATCCAGCCTTCTGATGTATTCATAACGATATCCTCTCTATTTTTTAATAATGCTCTTTATTGATAATTTTGCCTCAGTTTTCATACTAGTGTATTCATGACCTGAATACATGTCAAAATGGAATTTTTGCAAATTAAATAAAATTAAGCTTGCTAGGGAAATTCATCTAAAACATCCTATAATTAAACATTTAAAAAGAAAATCCTCTTATAACTGTCATTTAATATATCTGTAGTATCAACAAATAGTTCCATGTTTTCATATTGAAGATTTCTTAAAAGAGGTTGCTTCTGTATTACTTCCTAAAAATTCAAGATTATTCTTTAAGACTCATCACAATAAAATATGCTTTTAGATAAAAGGATAAGGTAGTCTGCTAAATTTGTCCAATTCTTACTGCATTGTGAGCATCAGAAGTGTCAGATGTCTAATTCATCTTTTAACTTTTTTTCTCAGTCTCATTTTCTCCCAGCTTCAGTCCCCTCTTTGGGTGTGTTTACCTGGCTTGCCCTGGTAGCCACATGAGACGGACAATTGTTCTCTTTTGTGGTTCTCTGTGTGGCTCTCTGTGGTTCTGCCATTTATACAGTATCCTCATTCTCTCCAGAATTGTACAAAACTCCAGTTAACATCCTGATGTCAAAACTATGCAACTCTTCTTATCGTTATAGTTACTCTTAGCTGTGGAACATGTAATAGGATTGACAGTATGAGCTTAGGCTACTAGCCATTTTACAGATTTTTAATTGGAAATTTGCCTTCTCAAATTTAGTTTTAAAGTTAGTACCATCTTTAATTACTGGCATGGAATTATTTAGTAACCTGTTTCTAGAAAGTTGCATATCAATTGATTTGTTTTTTGTTTTTATTTTTCTCTCCTTCCCCTCACCCCGTTGTCTCTCTCTGTGTCCATTTGCTGTGTATGTTCTTCTGTGACCGCGTGGATTCTTGTCAGGGGCACCGGGAATCTGTGTCTCTTTTTTTTGCGTCTTCTTGCTGCATCAGTTCTCCATGTGTGTGGCACCACTTCTGGGCAGGCTGCACTTTTTTTGCATGTGGCAGCTCTCCTTACAGGGCACAGTCCTTGCACATGGGGCTCCCCTACGTGGAGACAACCCTGCGTAGCACAGCACTCCTTGCGTGCATCAGCACTGCGTGTGGGTGAGCTCACCACATGGGCCGGGAGGCCCTGGGTTTGAACCCTGGGCCTCCTATGTGGTAGGTGGATGCTCTATCAGTTGAGCCAGATCCGCTTCCCTGAATTGATTTGTATTTTCCCATTAACTTAAAATTGTAGACATGGTGTTCCATGAAAATAACTTTTGATTTTGAAAGGATAATAAAAATTAAAAAACAAACTCATGTGACTTATGCCAAATGTCTAAACATTCTTTGAACATGTAATCAAAACAAAATGATAACTTTCTGGTATTTGCTGAACTTACATTCCGTCTTCCTGTGGGCATGTGTTTTACCCTGACCCATCAAGCTCAGGGAAGTCCATGCCTGCCTTTTCACAGCAGTCTCTCCTTTCCCCCTCAAGCACATGGCCCACAGCAAACTGAAAACAGATCCTGAAATGTGGCCAGCTTACTCTCCCACTCATCTCTGGGTGTAGCTATACTAAAAGGAAGAAAATGATTCCAAATTATATAAATAGCATCCTTTGGCAGAGATGATTCTGTCTCTAAGAAACTGGCAGGAAGTGCTATGTAAAATATAACAAATGTTTGCCCTTACAGAAAAGAGGTTTCCAATTTCTAAGCTGCTTGTCTTCTATTACTTCTACATTCAGTTGTAGCAAAGTAGGAAGACAATCACACCAATATGAACATGTACCCGGGTCTGAAGAGATGCTGAAATTGCTTATTAATGTTAAGATTTTGATTAATCTTCTTTGACAGTTGTTTCCTATTAGGGCCTCACAAGAAGCGATTCTTCTTGTTTCTTCTCCTCTCAGTATAAAGTATTCCAGAAGTTACAATTGTCTGGATCTAACTGTATCCTAAGTATTCAAAAATATAGGGAGATACTTAATATGTTTAATAAATGATAATGTATAAATTCCCACAACCACATCTATCATCTTCCAACAACTATACTCAATCTCTGGCTTCATGCCTGAGGCTATAAGCTAAACAATTCACACTTTTTTCTAAGGTCAACCTTTTGGGTTGTGTACTAGTTTTCATCCCCTTTCACCTCCTCAAAGACAATTCTAGAGCAATTATCTCCCTTCTCTTTCTTCATCCAGTTTTTTCTCTGTACTAGTTTATTACTAGATCATTCCCATCGGCATTCAAACTCATTATTATTTCTCCCATTAAAAAAAAAGGTAATACCAAAAGATCCTACCTCCCACTCCAGCTACTCCTCCATTTCTCTGCTTTTATTCTCAGTAAAACTCTTCAAAAGCGTGATCTGTACCCAACTCCAAATCCTCCCTCCCATTCTCTCGGCATGTACTCCAGGAAGGCTTTTTTTCTCCACCTGCTCTACCAGAATTCCTCTTGCAGTATTTTGTCTCCAGATTGCTAGCTCCAGAAGCTTGTTATCCATTTTTACCATGCTTGACTACCAGATGCATATGATGCAATTGGCCACTCCTTTCTTCCATCAGCGCTTTCTTCACTTGCTTCTGAGATAGCACCCTCCCCCGTTCTTCCTCCTACCTCACTGCCTGGTCCTTCTCAGTCTTCTCTAATTCTTCCTCTTCGCCTCTTAATGGCTCCCAACCTCTTAATGTTGAAGGACCCAGGGCTGCAACCCTTGAGCCGCGTTTCTTTTCTCTTTACACTCTCCTTCTTTCTCATCTTAACCAGGCTCATGACTTTCCATGTCATCTGCTCACGGGTAACTCCCAAATGTATTCCTCTAGCTCAGACCATGGCTTCTTCACTCGTGTGTCTGAAAGACATCTCAAACATAGCACATGCCAACTAAAACCCTGCTCTTCCCACAGAACCTCTTCCTCTCAAGTGCTCCTGGTTTGTTTAATGGCAGGTCAAAAACCTTGGAGTTACTTTGATGCCTCTCTTTATTCTTGCATCCTTATCCAACCCACCCATACCTTTAAAATAGATTCAGAATCTGACCACTTCTTACCACCTCCACTGCTACCACCCTGGGCCCACCTGTCACCTCTCTCCTGGATCATTGCAAAAGTCTCCTGGCAGGTTTTCTTGCTTCTCCATTTGCCACTTGTCTTAATTTGCTAAGGATACTATACACACAATAGGTTGACCTAAACAATGGAGACCAGAAGTCGAAAATTAAGGTCTTGATAGGACTTGCTTTCTCCTAGAGTCTGTAGCATCCTGGTGCTGCCTTGCCACGATCCTTGGGGCTCGTTGGCTTGCATCTCTGCCTCTGTCACGGGGCTGCTGCTTCTGGCTTCTACTTCTGCTCAGTCATCTAAGTCTGTGTCTAGGTTTCCTGTTCTTATAAGGACTTCAGCTATATGGCTTAAAGCCTACCTTGATGTGATTTGGCCTCATCTAAATACGATCTTGGAGGTCCTTTTAACACTTGAGACCACACCTTAGCTAATAATAACATCTTCAAAGATCCTATGTACAAATGGGTTCACTCTCACAGGAATGAAAACTAAGCCTTGAATATGTCTTTTGAGATGGGCATGATTCAATCCCTGCTACTGATTCTTCCCCACATTTGTTCTCAGTATAGCAGCCAGTATGATCCTTTCAAAACTCAAGTCAGATTAAGTCACTTTTCTGCTAAAATCCCACTGATGGCTTCCCATTGCATGGAGAGCAAAAGACAGAAATCTGACAAAATCTTATAAAACCCTCCATGATTTGACTCCCATTAGCTTGCTTGATCTCATCATTTTCTGTTCATCTTTTTCTCATTGCTCTTCTCCAGTCACACTGGTCATCTTCCTCAAATATACCAGGCATGCTCCCACCTCAGGTCCTTTGCACTGGCTTTCCTTTGCCTTGAAGTATAATCCCCAGGGCTTCTGCCTTTCTCACTCCCGTCCATCAAGTCTTCACTCAAATAGCACAAAACTCTAAATGATGCAACTTCTAATGCTCCAGCATACCTTATCCCCTTTAGCATGCTGTGTTTTTTCCCCACAGCACTTACCATATTTTAATATATGATTTTGTTTATTCATTTATTATGATTTCTATCTGCCACCCCCACTGGAATGTAAGAGCCATGGAAGGAGGAATTTTGCATGTTTTCTTCACTACTCTATCCTAGAAGGGAGCCTGGAGCCTTATGGATGCTCAATACATATTTCAGTTTGGTCATAGTTCTATTGAGATATAATTCACATACCACACAACTCACCCATTTAAAGTGTACAGTTCAATGGCTTCCAGTCTAGTCACAGAGTTGCATAAGCATCATCATAACCTACTTTAGACATTTCAGCACCCCAAAAAGAAACCCTGTGCCCATTTGCCCACTTTTTCTCCCAAGTACACCCACCTAGTGCTAGTGCTAGGCAGCCACTAATCTATTATTCTATCTTTACAGATTTGCCTATTCTAGACATTTCATTTAAATTGAAACAAACAATATGTTGGGTTCTGTGACTGACTTTTTCACTTAGCATAATGTTTTCAAGGTTGGTCCATGTTGTAGCAAATGCTGGTACTTCATTTTCTGTGGCTGAATAACATTCTATCTATTTTGTTCTATCACATTTCATTTATCCATGCATCCATCGATGGACATTTCAGTTATTTCTTCTTTTTGGCTATTTCAAATAATGCTGCTGTGAAATTTATGTAAAAGTTTTTGCTTTTATTTTGCATATATTTTAACTTCTTTTGGGTATATACCTAGGAGTGGAATTGCTGGCTTATATGATAACTCTATTTTTTGAGGAACTGTCAGACTGTCAATACATATATTTTCAAATAAACGAGTATATGCTATAATATACACCACATATCAGTGGGTGAATTAATGGCTTGTTCCATAAATGATGGTAGAACAATGACTCACCATGTGGGGAAGAGTACAGTTAAGCCCCCTTTCATAGCTTACACAAAAGATTTTCAGGAGATTTAAATATTGGAATAGGAAATAAATAAAAATAAAACATAGATGAGCACATGTATCATTATAAAATAAAAAAATATATAGATAAACATTTACATCATTATAAATGAGATTAGAGAATTAGTAAGGGCCTATACTATAAACCACTTTCTATGCTATGAAAAGAAGTTGAAACTTTATCCTAAGCATAGAAAGGCATTGAAGGATTTTAAGCAGATCTATGACATGGTAAAATTACCCATTTGAAAGCTCACCCTGGCCGCAGAGGGAATGAACACTTGGAAAGAGAAGAGGATTGGGATGAGGCTACCTCTGGATTCCTGCAGCAGTCCAAAAGCCGAGGAACTAAACAACGTAGTGACATTGTTATGACAAGTGGAGGAATCATTCCAAAGAGGCAAGGCAGAGGACTTGATTTTTTTTAAATGCAGTGGATTGAATGAGATGTTAGTGGGAGCACATGAAGGTGTGAAGGTGTCATTCCCTGAGGCTAAAAATCGGTTTGAGAGAAAAGGTGAAGAATTTTGTTTTAAGAACATGAAACATTCAAGTGTTGTCATTCACTGGAGAGTGGGATGAGAATTCTGGGATGGAGGATCAGATTTGGAAGAACTATCAGTGTAAGATCATCTAGGAAGAAAGTTTAGAATACAGGATGCTGAGCCAGTGTTGACTGATAGGTCAATGGGGAGTGGATGAAGATGATATAGGAACAGTCAAAACTGGAGATAAAACAGGCAAGAGTGGTGTCATGGGAGGCTAGAATAATAAGATAGGAATGACCAAAAGTGCCAGAATCCTAGAGGGGAAAAGTGATAGAAGAACTGAAAGTGGTTATCAGGTTTTGGAAATGTGAAGGTCTTTTGTGACCATAGTTAAAGCTGCTTCAGAGACATAGTGAGCCCAAAACCAGATTACATGGGATTATTCAATAAGCAAGAAGTGAGGAAGTAGAGACAGAAAAGATAAAAGATTCTTTTAGGTACTTGGCTGTGAAGGGAAGGAGATACACAGCGGGATATGGAGTCAAGTAAGGAGTTTGCTCTTTCTGTGCTTCAGTAAAAGAAATGGGAATGGAAATGCTGATGATAAAGGGCAGAAGAGGGATGATCCCTCAGGACTGGGAAGTGGAAGAGCCCCAGAATGGTGGTAGAGGCAATGATCCTGCCATGGGAGAAGCAAGACCCCTTCAACTCAGGTAAGAGGAGGGGCACAAAAGCTGGGCAAAGTCACAGAAATTGATGGGAGGAAGGAAGTTGATGCAGTTGTACTCGATGTTTTCTCTTCTCTCAGAGAAGTAGAAAAATGCAGCGCCATTGACCAAAGATAAGGAGAAAGGCACTAGAGGAAAGCATTTGAGGAGTGTGGGGGAAACATAAAAAGTAGAGGAGACTAGGAGAGTAGGTGGCAAGTGTTGCCAAGCAGCTTTAAGAAACTGAGGCTGAATTTGGAAAGGATGAATTTATAGTGATAAATGGTCACAGTAAAAATGGTTTCCTCAAGCATACTCAAAATCTGTGAGTAAAAAGTGAGGAAGAGAATCTTATATCTAGCCAGGGCAAAGAGTTCACAGAAAGACGAGCCAGATGGAAAAGGAGGCCAAGAAAATGATGGGACTGGTGGAAGCACAATTAAGGAATGGAAGGTGTAGTATGGCCTGGATAGAGAAGTGAGTATAACCAGAAATTAATGATTAAAAATATGGCAGGGGGGGAGCAGACTTGGCCCAGTGGTTAGGGCATCCATCTACCACATGGGAGGTCCGCGGTTCAAACCCCAGGCCTCCTTGACCCGTGTGGAGCTGGCCCATGCGCAGTGCTGATGCGCGCAAGGAGTGCCCTGCCACCCAGGGATGCCCCCTGTGTTGGGAGCCCCACGTGCAAGGAGTGCACCCGTAAGGAGAGCCGCCCAGCACGAAAGAAAGTGCAGCCTGCCCAGGAATGGCACCGCACACAGGGAGAGTTCATGCAGCAAGATGATGCACCAAAAAGAAACACAGATTTCCATGCCGCTGACAACAACAGAAGCAGACAAAAAAAGAACACGCAGCAAATGGACACAGAGAACAGACATCTGGGGTGTGGGGGGGAAGGGGAGAGAAATAAATAAAATCTTTAAAAAAAAAATATGCAGGGGGAGCAAATGTAGCTCAGTGGTTGAGCTCCTGTCTCCCATATATGAGGTCCCAGGTTCAATCCCTGGTACTGCCTAAAAGAAAAAAAAATACGGCAGGGAAAGGATTAGATGCCTTAATGTGGTTAGTTAGTGTTAAGTGTTGTGTTTAAAGATGTGAGAGAGGTTTGGGTGATCATGGTCAAAGAATTGGGTATGAATTTTTCAATTTCAGTGATGAAATAACTTCAGATTATAGTTAAGGTCTGGGACTACATTTCTCGTCTAAGGAAGGAGCTACTATAATACCCCATCAAAGACATATCAACATCACTGGGAAGAGGAAGGGGCAGGGGATAGGTAGAGGAAGCCAGGGATGTAGATGTGTAATCTTCCCAGGTGATTCCTGCATTTCCCCCTCACTCTCCTCCTTCCCCCTGGATGCTGGAATGGAAGGGAAACAGAGCTTTGACATGAAGGAGGTCAAGGCTCCATGGACACGGAGGTTCTCTAGGATTGATAGCAAAACCTAGAAGGGCAAGAAGGAGCAATAGCTACAAACTTAATAAGATAAGAACTTACGTAGAGGATTGTATGGCTAGAATCCATGAGCCACCAAGGTGGCATTTTACTCAAGAAGGAAGCAACAGTGATCTGAAAGGAAGTAAGAAGATGCCAACTCTTATTCACACCCATTTTTCAGTAATAGGAGTTTTAAGAAAGTGAGCTGTTTCCAATTGAGGAAGCCCTCAAGTTCTTACACTGTACCTTCATGTCAAATCACATGGGAGAGAACTTTGAAAACATATCAATTCCAGTTGAATCTGAATCTCTAGAGATGAGATGCGTGGATTGGCATCTTTTGAAAGCTCCCATGTGATTCAAATATGCAGCCTGGGGTTGAGCTCCACTACCCTAGGGGAAGAGCTGGGTTTTGGTTAAGACAAGCAGGTAAAGGAAATGAGGGAGTTTGGTGCAAACAGGACAAGGATACTAGAGAAAATGTGAGAAATGTTGTTAGAAAGTCCAACAATGGGGGCAAGATTTTGGGAGTGAGAAGGAAACGATAGCACAGAGGGTGATGACTGAATAGGATAGGGTAATAGGCTTAAATTTAACTGTGATTCAAGGTCATTTCCATCCATGCTGGGCAGGCAGAAATATGGACAAGTTGAAGGCCAATTGGCATTTGTTCTCCACCATTATCCTCACCTAGCAGTATCTAGATAGAGCAAAAACATGGAGTTATTCATGGTGCTAACCTTTCTGAGCCTTAGCAACCTAAACAATAAAACAGAGATGCCTACTTTGCCGAACTCTTGTATGAGTTAAATGAAAATAATCAATGTATATGAATAAGTTTTGTAAACTTAGAAAGCTTTACATAAATAGTAGTTATCTGTTACCATCATGTTAGGAGAAACTGGGATTATTACCTCATGAAGAAGTCCCTTTTGTCTTTAGGAATATGCAGCTTGATCAGTTTTTAGAGCACTCTGATATTTATTTAGTATTAGAATCAGTTGCACTTGGCTCATGATATGTGCTTCCAACCCTCTCTTTTTTCCTCCAGTAAAGCTTCTTTTCCAAAGAGGAGAGGCTCTTTTCATTTTTGTTCCATCTTTTCGTAGCATCCTGACTCAAAACATGTCAACATCACTCAAAGCAATTAGATGATGCCATCAAGGCCACGACTTTAGAAGCTGACTTTGGACTTAAAGGGCCCCCTCTTTGCACTCGGCTTCCAAACTAATTTTCCTTTCTGCCGTCTTCTTCAATGAATTCTGAAGAGTAAATTAAAAAGAAGATACGTACAAAATGAAGTTTATATTCTTCAACCTCAACCTAGATTAGAGCGTATTGAGAAAGCCATGCCTGTATTGTAACTATGGAAAAAATACTTTGAAGAAAACAATTTTCTGTAGTTGTGCAGCTGATTAAGAAATACACTAAAAGAAAAAATCCTGGGTTTTTTTTCCAAAAAATTATCTAAAATAGTCACAATATTTATGATATTTTTGTGGGTTACCTGCTTTATTTTCCACTAGTAGATAAAACTGAACAGGAAAAAAAAAATCTCTTATCCTATTTAACCCCCAGCACTCTGCTCTGTATAGATTAGGGGCTCAAATAATTCAACAATTAAATTAGGATACAGATCTATTGGTATACCTTCTGATACTCCTTTTAGCTTCAGAAATCAGTTATTCCAAACCTTCAGTTGTTTGAAGCTGTTGATAGTAGTTAAAATATAAAAAATGAAAGCCACATATCCCCTGCTAATAGTATGATGCTTTTTCTAAAAGATATCACACTGCTTGTGTCTTTTGGGAGTCTGTATCAAGTCAGAGACCAAGATTTGTTGCTCCCATGACTAGATATCTAAGGTAATGTTGTTGAAAGAAGCAGTAGGAATGCCATGCTACTTTTCCTGTATTGATGTCAAATTGCATACCAGCTTTACCCTGGTAAGGCTGCCAGAGGTATTCTTTAGCCAAACAGCAAACCAAACTCCGACTGTTTCACAGACTTCCCTACTACAGATAGGGCACCTACTGCCCTCTCTTCTGGAGACATGCTTTCATGTTAACCCCATTATCAAGCAATAGGACTAGCTTTTTATTCATCTTGTCCTCTTTGATGTCTCTAAAATGTGTAATATTTGGTGCCTCCATTGTTTCATATATAAGAAATGCTCAGTAAATGCTTGTTAACTGACGACTGAAGGAGTTAACAAATTCCTTTCCATAATCTTGCTTATTTTTTCATAAAGTCAGTTAATATCTATAAAGAATGATATTCTTTAGAATAGGTTTGTCTTTTCTCTCTCTCTTTTTAAAGGAGGTAAACCATTGCTTTTCAATGTTACTTCCTATATTCACAAGGGAAGCAATTCCCTCTCAGAGTAAGAGTTACATTCTAAGTCCATTGGCCCAGCTGGAAAGCTATGGAGTTCCCAAAGACTGAGTTTCATGAAGTCATCCCAGAAAGAGAAGTCATCTCTTTGTGGCATTGGCATGTAGTGAAATATGAAATGTCTGAGCAGGATACTGAGTTTTAGCATTGCTTTTGAGGTACATAAGCAATTTATGTGCTCCGTAAGGAAATACATTTCTGATAGCTTGCCATTCTTCCGAGTTGCTAAACTCCTTCTGACCTCATTGGAAGGAATCTGTAGATGTATGTGTAGGGCAAAGGCCTTTTCAGTTGAAGCCAAGTAGATGAAGTTAATAAACCAGATGTTGAATACCACAAGTTGACAGAATCCTGAGAGGTAAATACAAGGCTTATCAGGGTCAAATTTTATTTCATGATGATAGCTTTATTTGGCGTCTAGGAGTCGGAAGAGATTTTGCTTTTGTTCCCCTGGAGTCGCTTGCTCTTGGTTTTGGCCTCATGTTTTCTCATTGTCATGCTGATTCTTCTTCCTCTGTAACACTACTAGTTTATTGCATTCAATTCTAATTTAAAAGGTTTGCATTCCAATAACTGAAAGCCTGGACTTGATTGCCATGTTGACGGATGATGCTACAATTGCCACCTGGAATATCGAAGGACTGCCCAGTGACAGAATGTCCACCGAAAATGCCACTATCCTAACACACTGTGAACGCTGGCCACTAATGATAGACCCCCAGCAACAGGGAATTAAATGGATCAAGAATAAGTATGGATCTGACCTTAAAGTCACACACCTGGGCCAGAAAGGGTATGTGAAAGTTAAAGGATTGGCTTTTCGTTTAGCTGCATTGAGTTGGTTCAAATTTTTATTAAGTTTTGGCATTTGTTAGCCCTCTCTAGCACTTTGAAATAACACAGAATGGTTCTACTATTTTATCTGCCGGCTTATGTTCCATATAAAGTGTCTCTCTTGAAAGGGCTTTTTTACCAGGCAGCTTCCAGTTACCTGGAGAAGAACTCAGTTTGATGTTTAGAATAAACACTGAATCTGAGAAGAAAAATATGTAGATTTTTAAGGCAAACAAGGGAAATATATGAGATTCCTTTTTTAGAGTATTTGACATATAGTAACACAAGAATTGTCAACTCCCCCATAGGCTTGATGATGTTACAGGCATATACCAAAATATTTACTGGGCCTATAATAGAATATTTTTTTTAATATACTTAGATTACATAAATGCTACATAAAAAGTGTAGGGGATTCCCATATGCCCTATTCCCTCCTCTCCCACACTTTCCCACATTAACAACATCTTTCTTTAGTGTGGTATATTTGTTACAATTGATGAACACATATTGAAGCATTACCACTAAGTGTGGATTATAGTTTAAGCTCTCTCCCCCACATTTTTGTAAGTTATGACAAGATATATAATGACCTGTATCCATCACGGCAATGTTATTCAGGACAATTCCAATGTCCTGAAAATGCCACCATATTACACCTATATTTTTAAGTTGCTTAGGTTACATAAATATTCATTAAAAATACAGTGAATTCCCATATGCTCCACTCCCCACACCTCCCACATATTCCCACATTAACAACATCCTTTATTAGTGTGGTGCATTCATTGGAATGGATGAACACATTTTGGAGCATTGCCACTAAGCATGGATTAAAGTTTACATTGTAGTTTATACTCTCTCCCACCCAATTCTGTAGGTTATGGCAAGAATCTATAATGGCCTGTATCTGTTGTTGCAATATCATTCAGGACAGTTTCCAAGCCCTAAAAATGTCCCTGCATTATACCTGTTTTTCCCTCTCCCTGCTGTCAGGACCTATAGTGGCCATTGCCTCCCCATCAGTATTATAATTTCTTCCATTGCTAGAATCACAGTAAGTCTATAGTAGAATATCAGTAAGTCTACTTTAGTCCGTAATTCATTCCCCAATCCTGAGGATTCTAGGATGGTGATGTCCACTCCACCTCTAATTGAGAAGGGGCTACAATCAGTTTGGGCCTATGGATGGGACTCTTTCACTTGTAGTTGTAGACTCTCTCTGTTCCTTGGTATGGTAGTTGTCTGTCATCACTGCCTTGTTAGTTGTCCTGGGTGAGACCAATGAACTGGAGAGTAGGTGTTGCAACTCCATTGAAATTTGAGGCCCAGCTGGCACATAGACAACCCAAAGATTTAAGTCTCCTGGACACACACCTATCAACTCTAGTACTAATTGTAGGTTCAAATAGAAGAACAGAAGAGACGTGTAGGGAAACCAGAACTGAGCCCAACTCTGTCACCCTGGGGAGCATAAATTCCAAGTAGGGCCCACTGTAAAGGCACCAAACTCCTGAGATAGGATTTTAACATGGCTACAAATAACAACACTGGTGTCTGAAGATAATTTAATTTCTTAGTCAAATTTTACAGGTCTCTTTTGAGAACTGAATCTCCTCTGAGATTTTTCTGTCACTGAGCAGACAGATGTCTTTTATGTTGCTTGTGTTCAGTTAATGTGGAATGAATTATTTTAGACCTACTCATACTTAATTTCACTCTTAGATCATCTTTTTACATGTAAAATAAAATGAATTTCTGCAGTTGTACAGATAAATATAGTCCTTGTTTTTTTGAAAAGTTGGAGAAAATTCTTTTTTGGGAGAAGGACATTTTTGGAGACAAGGAATGAAATAACATAGTTTACTATTTTATATGATTGAAGCTAAAATTAAAAAACAAAATTTGATAAAACCCAAGGCATTTTATATAATTTGAAAAATATTTTTTATTTTAAAAGGTGCCAATGAATGAATTTAAATTTGACATTTGCGTTAGTTACATTTATTTCAACCATGATTATTATAAAAAATAACCAATACAAATATGGATTCAAGCTATTGAATTTTACTTAGAAAATATGACCATAAAATTTATCTCAAAATCTGACCTTTAATTTCTTTATAATCTACTTGCAGTAGAATATTACTTTGCCAAATAGTCTTCTCTAAGTTAATATGTCCCATTTAAAATACCTACATAAAAATGAAATATAATTTAATTACATAAATAATTTTGAAAATTTTTTCTGTGCCTACTTATATTTTATTATCTTTGTTTGCACTGAATTTTAAGGTTTTTGAATGCCATTGAAACTGCTTTGGCCTTTGGAGATGTCATATTAATTGAAAACCTTGATGAAATGATAGATCCAGTCCTTGAACCACTGCTTGGCAGGAACACGATTAAGAAAGGAAAGTAAGTATTCTTAAATTTTTAACATATATTTTGTGCTAAATATGAGCTTGATCATCAGTGTCTATTTCTTAGCCTCATCATTAAGCATAATCTATTGGGAATCCTCTTATTTTCTGATTTTCCATTCCATGGCACCCATCCTCCAAGACCAAAACAACCTCAACATGATCCAGACTTTCTATTTGTCTCATGGATTTAGAATAGTTTTACCCAGTTCCTGACCTATAGAACAAAAGAATGCATTGTCATAAACCTATGAAAATAGTTACCCCCTTTATTAGTTTACACCACTGTTTCCCTAACTTCAGTAATTTTCAAAACACCTTTAGTAGTTTTGCCTTATCTGCATATCATTTGTACCATTATTTACTTAATATTTTTCTTTAAATCCAGGTAAAATCCCCTCTCTTTTTTTTTTCAACTCAGCCTCATCCCAAGTAACAGCCCACAAATCATGGATTTTGGGGCTAAGTCTATTTCTTAAATACACACACACATCTAACAATTTGAATAATAAGGGTCCATTAGTGGACTCCTAAAGTCGTCTTTTAAACCATAGTGGTAGACCACCAACAACTGGTAAATGCCCCAAGGGTAAGATAGTTATGACCCCCAAATGGCTGCCATTGCCCCCTGGTATACCATACTCTCCAGAACATTTTCCCTGAGGCATCATAGCCGTTACCAGGAAGTCATTATGTCACTTTTCTATAAATATATAAAAGAGCAGACACAGCAATTATGTCTCTAATCAAGTCTGTGCAGGCACGGGGGAAATTGAGACATTCCAAAGGCTCTTTTTTGACCCTTTACTGAAAAAAAGCATCATTTGGTAGACTTACTATTTTACTGAGTTTCCTTCTCTTTTTTTCATTGTTTTTTCTTCACAGAGATATAATCTTAGAACTTCTCCAATCCCCTTCTTTCTTGACTCCCACTCTCTGCCTCAAACATATCTGTCTTCTTTTTTTATCATCATATTATCCTTGTCAATTTTAAATGGAAATAGACTTACTTTAGGGTGACTAACTTCTATTTTAAATAGCTCTGGTTAGTATAGTATTTATTATACAACTTACCAAGTCAGTCCATTTGGAATGACTGACAACTTATAATTGTTTAATAAACTAAAATTTACCCAGACATGCATTTAGAACAATCTGATAAGCCATTTGACAAATTGCAACTCTTAAGATAAATATAATTGTAGCCATGCCTGATGTGTCAAAAATATAGTATAAAATCTTGAATGCCACTAAAGTAAAATCCTTATTATTAAGATTCTGACTCTTTTATGAAGGTTTAAATTTTTTGTCAGTGAAATACATATTCTCTAAGCTTTAACTTGGGCTTTCAAAAACATAATTTAGGTATTAAAAAAATTGGATGAGTTTCCATTATAGTTCTTTAGTTTTTTATAATCCAAAATTTCCAGAGACTGATAAATTGGAATCATGAATTTTCCCTAGTATTGATATAGTTATGTATCAGTGAGAATTACAGAGATCTTTGATTTTGGAAGCTGAAATTATTTTGCGTGGAACACCAAATTTCTACCACAGAATATTAGGCCAGAATATTAATTAATTTGTTCCAAATTAATAATACTTATTATGTACTCCCTGTTAGGTTTTTTATAAAACTGATCATATCATTCCAGCATTTTTTAAAAGGCCAAGGGAAATAAAAATGAGCTGTAAGAGTGTAACAAATGGTGTTTACTGCATGCAGTGATTACCTTAACAGCCCTTGCTCTTAAACTTTTTTGTTTGGAAACGACCACTTGTATGAGGGTAAATTTCAAATCTGCATCTCCAGTTGTTCCTACCTGCCTTTCCCATGCAGATGTTTTTAGAGTATCTTAACCAAAAGAATGTGAGACTTAGTGAAGTCCTTAAAAGTTATCCTGTCAGTCACTGAATAGCCCTGCTACATGCCAGGAACTGTGCTGGGGACAGGAGACTCAAAATGCAATAAGGTACAGTCCCTGCCCTTAAGGGAAAATCAGACTATGAACAATAAATGCAGTACAGAGTCATTAGTATAGATGGCAGGGACTAATCAAACACTGAAAAGATTTTTTGGGAAAAATTACATTTGATTCACATTTCCTTTAATGTGAGTCTTGAAAGATAAGTAGGCATTTATCAAGTAGACAGGTGGGGAAGGAGAATCCTAGACAAAGAGAACTCATACCCAAGGCAAAGATATTTGAAACAGCCCACCAGGTTTGGGGAATTGGAAATAGAATCAAATTGGTAGAGAGTCATGTCTTAGAGAGGAGAAGAGGGGAATGTGGATTGGGGGGATAAGACAGGAGAGGTAGTGAGGGCTCAGAACTTGGATGCTCTTGGATTCCCACAGATGACATGTAGATTAGTCATTTTATATAGGTCAGCATGACAGTTTGAGATTACTTTTAGATGCTAGTGGGTTGATCATGTCCCAGTGCACTTGGCAGAAGCAAAAAAAAAGTCCTCTCTGGGGCAATGTACATAAATCTAGACCTTAGAGGATGGCCAAAAATGAAATTCCATGGCACAAGTGTAAATATCACAAAACACACAGGGAAGCAAGGCACCATGAGCAAGAGCTAACACGTACAACAGATTCTAGAATCATTATCTCATTGCTGCTTTAATTTCTCTTTCTTTGATTATTAATGACGTTTGCTTCTTAGCAACTTAGTTCCTACCTAAATTGCCTATTTTTAACATGTGCTGAGTTTTCCATTAGGTTTCCCATCATTTTCTTTAATTCCTCAATTTCCCTCTTTCACCTATAATACTGCTACTTATTTTCCAACATAATTGAGTTCATTCTTTTTTAAAACATGTTTCTTTCTATCATCTCTGTAGAATTTGGGTTGGGAAGGAAGGTAAATACAATGCTCAACTCCCTATCTTGAAAACTAGCTATGTATGCATTTTCAAGAGAGGCTTTTAGGACTTTGAAGGTGGGCCATGTGCACTGGTTTATCATTGTTAGAAACTAGAATCAGGACAGATGTAGTAAGATGAGCCTTGGTTCAAATCACAGTGTACTACACTCTAGTTGCATGACCTTGGGTAAGTTTTTTTATCATGCTTTTCTGTGCTTATCTGTTCTTATCTGCTAATGGAAAATATATATAAATAGTACATATTAGGTGTTTTATATGTGTATAATTTTCCTTGACTCCTTAACAAATGAGAGGTCCAATATGTGGGTGATTAAAAGTATGAACCAGATATTAATGAGGACTCCAGAAGCAAGATATTGTCTTTTGGACATGGGAAGTATAAACACGCCCATGAATGTAACCATGAAGCTTATCAGCAGAAGAAAATTGTGTGGAAGGCATGGAGAGGAAAGGAATCAGTTATATCCATAATCGTTTGTTTTTAAAATTCATTATTTAATATTTGATACATATAAAAAGACATTATAAAGTTATAAAACATAAATTAAACCCAGATGGATCTACTCATTCTAACTCTGAACTAGAAAATTACCAATATTCTAGAGTCCACAAGTGTGCTCTTGCATTATCCATTCTGCCTCCTAAGTAATTATTCTCCTGAACTTGGTTTATCATTTCATTGTCTTTTAAAAATAGTTTGTCATATGTATGTGTATTTCTAAATATTTTGTTTGGTTTGGGGCTTTATAAATACAGGATCATAGTGTAGGTAATTTTAAGGGACTTGAGTTTTTCTAAATATTGTATTACTAAAATTGATCTATATTGTTGCTTTTAACTCTAGCTCTTTCATTTCACTATAATATTCAACTATGTGACTATTCCACAGTTTAATGTTCTTGTTAAAAGATATTTGGATTACTTTCAGATATTTTGCCAATAAAAAACATGCTGCTGTGAGTACTAATATTGACTATTAATGTATATATTTCTAGGTGCACACATGTAAGAGGTGCTTCAGAATTTATACTCTATAGTGAACTTGTTGGGTTGTAGAGAATGTACATGACACACTTTAAAAGATAATGGCCAAAGGTGCAGCTCTTGTAGAAAAGTTTGGTGGCTTCTCAAAAAGTTAATCATTGAATTACCGTATGATTTGGAAATTCCACTCCTAAGAATATATCCAGAAGAAATGAAAGCAGGGACTCAAACGATACTTCTACACCAGTGTTCACAGCTGCATTATTCACAATAACCAGAAGTTGTAAACAAACCCAAGTTTCTATCAAAGATAAATGGTTAAACAAAATGTAGTATAGCCATATAATGGAACATTATTGAACTATAAAATAGGAATGAAGTTCTGATATGCCAGAACACCATTGCTCTGTCATATTCCTCCGATGCCAGGGACAGAGGACTTTCATACTCCTGTGAGAAAGTTACATACTGTGGAAAGTTTTCAGATATTAAGTGTTTTTGTTTGTTTTAGTTCTGTTGAGTGAAATAAGTCAGACATTGAAAATATTGTATGACCCTGTTTATATGAACATCTAGAATAAGCAAATTCATAGAGACAGAAAATGGATTAGAGGTTACCAGAGGTTGGGGGGTAGAGGGAATAGGAGTTACTACTTAATGGGAATGGAGTTTCTGTTTTGAGTGACCAAAAATTCTTGTAATGAATGATGGCGACAGCAGCACAATATTGTGAACATAATTAATACCACTGATTGTTCACTTAAAAATGGTTACAATGGGAAATTTTGTGTTGTATATATGGTACCACAGTAAAAAAAAAAGAAATTTAAGGTAATGTCCATAACACCGTTATTCATAACAGCCAAAAGTATAGACAATCTAAATGTCCATCAACTGGTGGCTGGATAAAATATGGTATATCCGTAAAATGGAATTCATCCACGAAAGAATGAAGTACTGATACATGCTACAACATAGATTAATGTTGAAAACATACTTAGTGAAAGAAGTCAGACACAAAAGGCCACATATCCTGTGAAATGTTATGGCTTTAGATAGTGGTTATGGTTGCACAATTCTATAAATGTACTAAAAACCACTGAATTGTACATTTTTAAAATGGTTACTGTGTTGAATTCTGTTATGTGACTTTTATCTCAATTAAAAAAAAGAATATATATTTTTAAATAATGCCAAATTGTTTTCTAAAGTGTTTGTACAAATTTACATGGTCAGGCATAGTATGTAAGAGTTGTGGAGTCTTTCAGAAAACTGGGTCAGGGACTTTGTAATACAAAAGATTTCTGAAAGGAGCTAGTCCCACCTCCTATTTTTGAATGGAAAAATTGAGGACACTCTTAAGTCTTATGAATAGTTTGTTTATAATAGCTTGAAAATTTCCCAGAAAAAAGTATATATTTTAGTGATTGTATTGTTTCCACCTGACAAGAACTAGGTTTGACACAAAGCAAGCGCTTTTTTGTTCCTCCATTTAACTCTTTAAAAAAAAAAGAAAGAAGTATATGAAAACATTCATGCATATGCAAACTACAAGGGATTTGAAAACACAAAAATAGTTAAATTGGTAGGAATATGAATTATTTTTCTTTCTTTAATGCATAAATAAAAATTGGGAGAAAACAATGTAAAAGGAAGTTACTGGGGAAATGTTGAGGTGGCTTTGTTCAATAATTGACACCCCAATTTGTACTATTATAGCAGGAACAGAAAAACTGTTATTTTACCTTGTTAACATCCCAAATCTACTGTTTGAAAGTTTATAATGTATCTTCCTTGTTCTGATCTCCAGCAATGAGTATTTTACCTGATTTTTCTATCCCCTTCTATCTTTACATTTATATATTGCAGTAGCTATCAGATTACTCTGGTGGAATTATAGTTTTCCTTTGTATTATAAAGACTAGATACCTTGAAAAGAACTTGAAAAAAAAGAGAAGAAATACCCACAGGGATTGCACAACTGATATTATACATTTCCCTAGAACACCATTGCTCTGTCATATTCCTCCAATGCCAGAGACAGACCGCTTTCATTCTCCTGTGAGAAAGTCACACCCCCACAGAAAGTTTTCAAGTATTAATAGTGTTTTTGTTTATTTTAGTTATGTTTGTTTTGGGGGGGGCAGGGAGGCTTTTTTCAAAAACTAGTACTAGTTTGTTCATCCTGTTCGTGAATAGCTGAGAAGATACTTGTGATAGATATAGCACAGTCCAAAAGTTGAAGTTCATTAATAATTGGAATGTTGTGGAGTATGAAGTAATGAATACTAATTGCTCCTTTCATGTCTGACAGCTCCCTGTTGCCCAATACATCAGCCCAGACTTTAATTTGGTCCTAGTAATGGTTTCATCAATAGAACATTAAATCTGAGTTTGAGAAGATATACAGTTGAGCCTGACCCTCATGCTAGATACCACAGTCGTAAAATGGCTACAGGCTGACAACAACTGGGTAATTACAAATAATTAAATCCACCAAACTCCAGACAATCCTAATTTTAAAGAAAATATATCTTATCATGTCAATCGACAGAAAGCATATCTGGGAAGATTTATCAACATGTACTTTTTCAAAAGCAAATTTACTGGCTTACATATTAGAGAAGTTGCTCGTCTGTGAAGGATCTTCATAAAATTATATCTATTTAATCTTTCACATCCCTCCTAAGTATTATTGAAGTAATTTTTGACCTTTAGATCAGAGTCACCTAACTGGAAGATGTATTTCATCTTGTCTCTGAACATAAATATTTAGAAAAAATATATACACATTCATTGTGTATTTGCTTTTCATATTCTCATTCTTTTAATAATAGTTGGTACATAGCATGCCTTAGAAAGAAACTTAAAATTAAGTAAAAGAAATATTAGCTATATGATATACATTTTTTTGCTTTTATAGAAATAATAGAGTAGTGGGGAGACAGTATTTAGAGACATTTACTTTATAATGACTAGGCTTCCTGATACTTGTGTTAGGATTAATAAGAACTGTTTTCAGTTAGTAAGCTTCCAGTTCATTAAATATTGTTATGTTGCTGCTCCTGGAGTTGATGCCAAATTGATGAAAATCAATTTGAATAAAGGCTTTCTGGTATTTGGGTAGGATTTAAGATGAGACTGTGTTAAATTAAAAACCATACTTTCAAATGTAGAGCTGGGAATTTATGGTTTTAAAATAAACTCTTAATATAGTTCTCTCATTAAGTCCCTTGTGGATAAGAAGAGTTTATTTTCAAGTTAATCTCTGCCCTTGTGTAATAGTATTTAGCATCTAATCTCTCCTAATTTCTAAGTTCAAAATAAAGTTCAATTGCTGAAAAAGACCTCCAACAGTATTTCTGGTCCTAAATTCAATTAAAGTAAAAAAAAAAAAAAGGTATAGTACTCAAGGTAAGCACATAGTATACACACAAATTCACAGTCATCTCGCTAATAGTTTTTCTATGAAAATAAGTACCAAACAGGGCTGCAGATAAAGAATCTTTAGATTCTCTTCTTTTCTCCAAAAAAATCATCTTCTGAAAAAAAGACAAAAAAAAATAGATGGAATCACAATTTATTTTTAATACCATCTATAATATTTAAATATGGACTATTGAATGATATTAGATATATGTATATCAAAAAATAAATGATCTGTGGTTTTCTTTTTTAGCTTTTCTTAATGCACAGTAGTACCTGGACTCCTGCAACCTTCATCTTTTTTTTTTTTTCTTTAATTCTAATTGAAGTTTGCTTTTATATGAGAAGGACGTGTTGGTTATATTAACTGTTTGAAGCAGCAAGACAATTAACTCATTTCTATTCAGGACTTTCCTTCCTTTTCTTGAACATCTTGCCAGCTGTGCAGCTTTCAGCCAAAACCTTTCTTCAGGAAACGGGTTTGACCAACTTGCGTAGCCCTTCCTGCTGCGGTTGCTAAGTAACAACTTCCCTCTTGCCGTTTGCTACACCTGATCCTTTTGGCTGTACTTTGGTCTCAGCGGTTGGAGCTCACAAGTCCAATCTAGAAGCTTTTAATTTTAAACAGCAGGATGTGCAGTAAGGCTTTTAGATGTCCATTGAAAAGTTTTTTTTTTTTCTCCTGCGTGTGTGGTTTTGTTTGTTTTTTTTTTCTTTTTCAAATGGTGAAGCTATATTATTTACTTATATCAAAACCCACCTACTATCTCTTTGCCTTAACAGGATGGTTCTGATGAGGCCTGGAGGATGGAATCCCCTCCTATTTACCATCAAAGAGCTTCTTAGCTATCTCGAGTGAGAGCCTTCAATAGAATAATAAAGTTTCTTAGGAAATTTATCTCCCAAAAGCATCATGAGAATGGTTTTTGCAAATCTTTTGAAAAGAGTCTTACTACACCTTCTCCTAGTAAAGACTCCAATTTGCCACAGTAGTGGATCTTTATGCTAAATTGAATGTGTTGCATTTCATGTTTGGTTTTAGATAGCAATAAAAAAAAGATGATGATGTTTGTCTAGGTTCTAAGCATATCTGATCATTAGAGAAACTCATTTAGGTTTCTCTGATCCAAGACTGATGGCATTATCAACAGTCACTAAACTCAATCTTGAGAACAGATCCAACAGACCTAAAAGAGACTACCTTGGCATCCAGATATATCTACTGGAAATAAGAACTCTAAATCATAATTTCCAACTTCAGATTCTAATCTTGGGAGTATTCAGATAATGCTGCCTCTCCCAGCAAACAGATATCTGGTTTTCTGGTAACTTTGATATTTGGGAGAAATGGTTCCCCATGTCTATCACAGAAGTGCTGTGAAAATTAACCAAGAGTTTATTTCCAAATGTTTTTTACGTAATATGTATATCAATCCTCTGCAAGAATTAGGACTTGTAGAAATTTGGGATTTTTTCATACCAGGATGAAAACTTTTTGGCTGGTTTTTGTTTTGTTTTTTTAATCCCCGCCCCCCCTCCTTGCATTTTGCTTGCTGTCTGCTCTCTGTGTCCATTCTCTGCACGCTCTTCTGTGTTTTTTTTTATTTGTCTCCATTTGTTGTTGTTGTTGTTGTTGTTGTTGTTGTTGTGTCATCTTGCTGAGTCAGCTGTCTGTGGTACTTGCGGGCCAGTGGCTCTCTGCAGTGTGCGGGCAAGCCTGCCTTCACAAGGAGGCCTTGGGTCATGAACTCAGGGCCTCCCATAAGGTAGACAGGAGCCCAACTGATTGAGCCACAGCCGCTTCCCTTGGCTGGGTTTTAACTAACTTTGAAAGAATTTTTTTTTGGGGGTGCCGGGAGGCACTGGGGATTGAACCAGGAACTTGTGCATGGGAAGCAGGCACTCAACCAACTGAT
This sequence comes from Dasypus novemcinctus, assembly GCF_030445035.2. Taxonomy (NCBI): domain Eukaryota; kingdom Metazoa; phylum Chordata; class Mammalia; order Cingulata; family Dasypodidae; genus Dasypus; species Dasypus novemcinctus. The sequence continues at coordinate 37,655,146 of NC_080677.1, read as the reverse complement.
ATACACACACTCACTGAAAGAATTTTGATATTCCCTGTGTGTCTGATTTTCATGCAACCCTGACATGTAACAAGTTGAGTTTATACTTAGTACATATTTGCAGAAGATTATCTTTATTATAAAATATCTCATTCCGCTAACTAGTGAGCATTTGGTGTACTTAAAATATTGTTTTCCTTTCTTGAAATCCAGAGGTTAGAAAATATTTCTATAATTTGAGTGGTTTATTTTAAAAACTTCATAAATTGAATAACTCATTTTCTGTATATTGAAAATTATAGCTCTTAGATTAGAGGTGGGCATTTCAATAGTCAATGCTTATTCTCCTTCATAAACAAGGACAGAGCTGCTAACCAGTGATCAGTGGGCAAGTACTCTGTGCTGTACCTTTGTATTTTTTCTCTAGTGGCCATTGATTGGTACTGAATCTACCATATTCTTTCAATACCCTCTTGTGATCAGTGGTAGGACAGGTAAACAAAGGCGTGGAGTACAGGCTGTAGCCATCAAAAAGAGAAGATTAACCTACAACATGGTACAGTGAAGTGATCTTTATGCTAGGAGTCTAGAGACCCAGATTCTAGTTCCAGCTCTGCCACTAAGCTATGTGACCTTGGACAAGTCCTAAACTCTTTGGGCCCATAAAAGGAATCAGATGATTGATCTCTATAGTCCCTTCTTGCTCTAAAATTACAACACTGTAGATGAATGTTTTTTACTCTCCCCATGGCTCAGCTAAATAAATGGTATTTGTCCTGAGAAAAAATAATTTTATATCACTCCTGAGACTGTATAAACACTTCACACCTGCGAACCAGCAGCTCTCAACCAATGAGAAGAGGAAGGAGGAGGAGTTGGCTCTCTTGGAGGATTGTGTGGAAACCCTCTGGGAGCAGTGCCACCCCAGATGCCGAGACTCTGCCTCGGTCCTCTTTGTCTCCACCTTGCTTCTCATCGTGACGCAGTGATAGTGGAGGAAGTGGGCTGGAAAACGGGTTAAGAACCACACAGCTTTAAGAAAGTAGCTGGACTGTCAAGGTTTTATGCTGCTCTTCACATTTGCTGTTGCTCCTGAATTCCAGTTTAAAGTTCAGGAGCCCATAGCTGTTTTCAGTGTTCTAGAAGTCATGAGGAACCCTCTGAATTCATGTCTTTCACAGAAACAACAAAGTGATTCTGTTTGCTTTTCCCACCCCTCTAATTAGCTCGGCTGGTTTTTGGATCCTTCAAATCCTGACAGAGTATTACCAGTCTGTTAAATTTTCCCAGATAGGAGATAAACCAAAAATTGACCTAGTGGCAATGATAAAACCCACTGAGTCGTTATGCAATTTTTGTCTTTCATAGATCATAAATGCCCCAATTGAGGATAATTTACTATCCTTGGGAAATCTAAACCTATAAAATAGTGTTTCAGAGCAAGATGTAAAACTGATTTTAGAGGCAGACATCCTACTCTTTTCCATCTAAGTAGCAGAGTCCCCTTGATTGACTCTGTTTCTTAACAAGGAAATCAGACCTGTCCCTCTAGTTCTCAAACTGGGTATGTGAACGCTTCTGTGTACTTGCAGGTGTGCATAGGAGATAGAGCCACAAAGTCAGGCAAGAGGCATCTTAAGAAGGATTGCTTTAACTCAAATATTTGGGGAAATTTAAAAAATTAACCTTAAAAGTTTTTGTCACCCATACCCAGAAGGAAAAATTATCAGACCTTCCTGCTCCATGTTGGCCAGTCTTATACGTTTTTCTTGAAAGCCTGGAGAGGAGAACATGGTTATATATACTAGCTAATTGGAAAAATTACAGCTTGCTGTTATTGGGAAATCCATAAGGATTACCCACTCTTGCTTTGAGAAGAGACTATACTGATACCACCAAACAATTCACTCCTCTAGAGCAGCAACTGGCAAACAGCCTGCTACGTTATGACCCATGAGCTAAGAGTATTGAAAGGGTTGTTCTAAAGCATTCTTTAAAAAAAGAAGAAGAATATATGAAAGATACATGTGTGGGCCTCAAAGCCTAGATTTTTCTACTCTCTGGCCCTTTGCAGAAAAAGTTTGTCAACCCCTGCTTTAGAGGGGTTTCTTACTGAGGCCTGCACACCTACTCCTTTCAAAAACAAGTTTGTCATCTCACTGGTGGCCTGTTTTTATTTTCATGTTCATATATGCACATACACCACACAAATCTCAAAATTATTTTGGTATCTTACCACATGGGATGAGTCGAATGGTGTTTCTAACCTCACTCCAGAGAGATGTCTACCTGGAACCTCAGAAAGTGGCTTTATTTGGTGTAAGGGCTTTTGCAGATGTATTTAAGGTAAGGTATCTTAGGATGAGATCATTCTGGGCTAGGGTGGATCATGAATCCAATGGTGGGTGTCTTTATAAGTGACAGAAAAGAAGACACATGGAAACTCAGGGAAGGAGGACCTGTGAAGATGGAGGCAGAGATTGGAGCTTTGCTGCCATTAGCCAAGAATCACTGGAAGCCACCAGGAGCTGGAAGAGGCAAGGAAGGGTACCTCCTAGAGCCTTTGGAAGGGTGTGGTTCTGCCAACACCTTGATTTCAGGCTTCCTGGCCCCAGTACTGTGAAAGAATTTGTTTTAAGCCACTCAGTTTGTGAGCCCTAGGAAACTAAGATTCCTCAGCTCCTGGTCCAGCCACAGCAAGCTGCCCATGAGACAACAGTAATGAAAATTGTACACTCTGTCAATTCAGTGTTCCTCATTTAAATTGACATTTTTGAAGTGTATAACTTTTCATCTGGGAACAAAGGTTAGTGGTTAGAACAAGAAGCATAAAAAGTATGCACTTTGACCCAGTGAAAATTCATAACCAAATAAGGGAAAGCACAAAATAACCTGGAATCGTTGACAATTGTGACCAACTGGGACATTCCACAAGAGAGGAATGAATTCAAGTCAAGAGGACATGGCAATCAAAAAATCATAAAATGTATACAGAAGTTTATTTCAAGTATTATTGTGAAGACACAAATGAGTATTAACTGTGGTAGCTCTTATGTGTGAGAATTCCAGGTGGTAATTACATGAAACTTTCACTCTTGAAGTTTCATAGATAATAATAGTCGGATTGGTTAGGGGAAAATACTTTTATTAGTAATATTTTGACAATGTTCTCTAATCATTAGTCAAAAAGGTTTAAAAACAATGCAAGTTATTGGTGGTAGGGTGAGATGGTTTATATGTTTTTATGATGTTTTGTTTGTTTTTTAAATCAACTATTACACATTTATTGTTTATGTCTGTTTATGTATGAGTGATATATTTCAATGAAAAAAAAAGTTTAAAAAAATAAAGCCAATCATGCAAATCTTGAAGAGCAGTTTGGGCTGCTAGTAGTATATGAGCAACTCTAGCAATGAAAGATTTTCTTGAAGGGAGAACTTCTGCTGATACCCTCCACAGATATTGTTGAATGTGTATTCAGTCAAAAAGAAGCAGATTAGCTATCAAAGGTGTTCTTATTGAATAAGACCATCCCTGACACACCTCAACATGTTCAAAAGATACACATGAACCTCTGAGAGACTACAGTTAGCATTGCACTCGCCATACTGATCGGTAAAAGCCCAAAGGTTAGTGATTTGACTTCTTGATAGAACATTGGTCTTTCTGTTTTTTTGTTTTTGTTTTCTGGTAACACCATTAGATAGAATTCACATATCATACAATTTGCCCATTTAAAATGTACAACCCAGTGGTTTTTAGTATATTCCAGAGTTGGATAGTTGTCATCACAGTCAATTTTTATTGCCCCAAAAGAAACTCTGTATCCTTTAGTAATCATCTTCAATCTCCTCATTACCCCCAACCCTACGCAACCACTAATCTACTTTTTGTCTCTATTTGCCTATTCTGGACATTGCATATAAATGGAGTCATACAATATATGGAATTTTATGTCTAGCTTCTTTCACTTAGCATGTTTTTAAAGTTTGTCTACATTGTAGTTCTTTATTCATTTTTGTAGTTGAATAATATTCTATTGTATGGTTATACCATGTTTTATCTATCCATTCATCAGTTGATAGACATTTGGACTATTTTCACTTTGGGGATATTATGAATAATGCTGCTGTGAACATTTGGGTATAGGTTTTTGTGTCAAATATATGTTCTTATTTCTCCTTGTAGTGGAATTGCTTGGTCAAATGGTAACACTATGTTTAACATTTTGAGGAACTCCCAAACTTTAAAAAAAATGGCAACACTGTTTTACATTCTCATCAGCAGTGTGTGAGATTTTGGATTTCTCCACATCCTCACCAACACTTGTTATTACCTGACTTTTTGGTTATAACCATCCTAATGGGTGTGAAGTGGCATCTCATTATGGTTTTGATTTGCATTTCCCTAGTGACTAATGATGTTGATCATCTTTTTATATATATATTTAAGGCCTTTTTTATATCTTCTTTGGAGAAACATCTATTTGGCTCCTTTGCTCATTTTTTAATTGGTCAGATCTTTGTTTTTTAAGTGCCTGTCATATAGTAGGTATTTGATGCATATTTCTTTATTGACTGAATAAAGGAAGGAATGAACTGGTGTGTAAAATTTTATACCCATAATGCCTATTATTATAGATGGAATAATACCAAGCTAGTACTAAGAGCCTACTGGTCTCAGGGATGGTTGTCTGCCCCATGCCTAGGAGATTTTCCTGACAGCCTGGCATGGTGCAGGTATTCAATAACTGTTTTCTGAGAACCACGTACACATGTGAACAGATGGTGCCAGATTCATGACCTGCAAAATAAGGGCTCAGGGCCATTGCTTATGTCAGATACACTGGTGATGGCTGCCAGGTTCACTTAAAACACTTGGCCTATGGTTCATCTCTTCATGTTCTTAGTGTTTCTTTTAAAAACAGTGATTTGAATATTCATCTTTTTAAAAAAGTGTTAAGGGGTATGTTACTATAGGTATTTGCTGACTTAGTAAGAATGGGCTTGCTAGCTAAATTGCTGTTTTCCTCCCTGGAGAAAATTTAAAAGGTAAGATATCCTGACAAAGAAAAATTAGCCAAAACTGGGTAAGGTGAATGAATTCACACCATTCAACTTAATGATAAAGTGTGTCGCCCAGAGCCATTTGTTTGGCAGATCTCTTTCAAGTTAGACACTTAACAACTGGGAAGATTTTTTTGCAAATGCAGGAGACCACAATGGAAATGAAATTTGAGAGTTGAATGAAGATGGTAAGTCATGAATCTGATCAGTCTCTTGAGATTCCTACTTCATTTTCAGGTGATTAAAGTTTTAGTGATTTAAGCAAATTATCATTTATCTTTACACTAAAAATGTGGTTGCACAAAAATTTCTCGAGTAAAATAGAGTGGCCAGTGGATCAGACGCCCTTTCTACCATATGACACAAGTGACTTAATTTCAGGTCAAGACACAATTGTAACTTTCCACTGACAGCAACCTAAAACATTGCCACATATGACATTCTGGGTAACTGTCCTCAAATTAATAAAGGAAAAAAACTGTTGCAGATATTGTGACATTTTGATAAAAAAAAAAATGTTACCTGAATGCTGAAGCTATTATACAATGTTCTTTCTCCTCAATTTACTCAATTTTCCAAAATTAATAAATTCAATGAAATAACATCTCACCCATAGGCCAGTGAGTTAGGAAATAAATGCTTTTTCTCAAGATTATTTAAAATTGTACATTTAAATTAAAAATAGTGTGGGCTTTGGATAACATTCTGTTATATTGTGATACCTCTACAATTAAAATATTTTATACTCCTAATAAGAAAGAACTCAGACTTTTCATGAGTTTTTTTTTCCCCTCTTTGCTTCCTCCCCCTGCCCCAGTTGTCTTTTCTTCTTTGTCTACTTCTGTTGTTGTCAGCAGCACAGGAATCTGTGTTTCTTTTTGTTGCGTCATCTTGTTGTGTCAGCTCTCCGTCTGTACAGTGCCATTCTTGGGCAGGCTGAACTTTCTTTCACAGTGAGCAGCTCTCCTTACGGGGCACACTCCTTGTGCATGGGGCTCCTGTGCGTGGGGACACCCCTGCGTGGCAGGGCACTCCTTGCGCGCATCAGCACTGCACATGGGCCAGCTCCACACGGGTCAAGGAGGCCCGGGGTTTGAACCGCGGACCTCCCATGTGGTAGACGGACGCCCTAACCACTGGGTCAAGTCCACTTTCCTCATGAGTTTTAAAATAGGAAACTGAGGAGACACCCTTTGCTTCAGCCATGCCCTGAGGCCTCATATGCATTTCCACTCCTCCTATGAGGTACGACGAACCTCTGTGGCAGAAGAGTCTGAGAAGTTCTAGTCCTCATGGTTCCTATCTGTCTGATGTGTGAAGAAAAATGCACCCCCCTCATTCCTTCCCCCCCCCCCCCCCCCCCCCCCCCCGCAGCCTTTATTAGATCCTCCCAGTAGGTTCCTGGCAAGAAAAAGACCTCAATTCTGTTTTTAAGTAAAATCAACACAGTGACAATTTACAGAAATAATTTACAAGGGAAAGGGGTAAGGGAGCCCACCAGAAGTGTTGAGGCACTCAAGGACTTGGAGATGGCAGGAAGCCATTACCACGTGTAGGCCTGAAGCTATTACTAGGTCTGTGAGCTGGAGCTGTGGAACCATCCTAAACAGGAAATACGGTCATAGCAGAACACAGTGTCCACCAGAACCACGGTGCTGAGGCAGGGAAGATCTACCCCACCCTCTCTCTCCTCCTCTACTTCAATCTCCTGCCAGTGCCTCCATTGGCTAGACCCATCCAGAAACCAGAGGGCAGGGAAGCCCAGGTGATTAAGTCCTTGGAAGTTAGACTCCAGGTTCTAGGTAGGTGGTGTGCACACAGAGAAAGATAAGGCACTCACCTGAGGGAGAGGCTGCAGAAACCACTTCATTCTAGCTTAAGCAATGTAGAGACTGCAGGCGGCGCCCTGCAGGTGACAAGGCGGCAGGGGTGTCGTATGGAACCTGAAGTGAGCATGCAGCCAAGGAAGACGGGACCAGGAGGCCCATAAAACACAGACAGTGCTCCCTTTGCATTACTCTCCTTTCTGAATATTTGGACAATGATTCTCCCTTAGTAAACCTAAAATACCTTTCTCTCCTACTTGTGTTTTGAGAAGTAACTTCTACACAAGTTTATAGATTCAAGTTCCAACTCTCCCTTCTCTTTGTCCCCATGCCAAATCTCAATTGGAACAGCTTGAGTGCAGCGCTCATTCCTGGCCCCATGGCCATGGAGCTGGAATACAAAACGGAGGCACAGCTGCTGAGAGCCTGGGCCTGTGCTAATGGGGCCAGTTAGAATCCCCATTGATGGACTTCACAAAGGGACCTCTCAGACCCCGTTTATGAGCCAGTGCCAAAAGTATTAGAAAGCAATTTTAAGCATCTATGTAACATATATGCATACATACATACGTATATTAACACATACATACAGACTTAATTTTATCCTTACGGAATAGCGATGTTATATATCAGTTTAATCATAGAAATTATAATAATGGCCACCAACATTTGTTTCTATTGGTCCTTTAAATGATTTATTGTATTTAATTCTTAGAACAACACTATGAAGTCAGGACTATTATTACCTTTTTATATGTGAGGAAACTCAAACACATAGAGGTTTAGGGGGGAATACAACTATTCCTCCTAAACTTTTTGAAATTTGGAGGTAACTGAAAAATCCTGAATCGCCTGGTCTTACAACCTAGATACGTTGTCAGAACACAGGAATACAATGGCACCTTAATACTGACTGTTATTGGAAATCTCCTGAATGGCTGTGTTGTGCTCCCTTTAGGTATATCAGGATTGGAGATAAAGAATGTGAATTTAACAAGAACTTTCGTCTTATCCTTCACACAAAACTGGCAAACCCTCACTATAAACCGGAATTACAAGCTCAGACAACTCTTCTCAATTTCACAGTCACAGAAGATGGTCTGGAGGCCCAGCTGCTGGCAGAAGTTGTCAGCATTGAAAGGCCAGATTTGGAGAAACTGAAGGTAAAGAATCTTAAATCACCCACAAATTCTTATTAATTGACTGTTCTGTACAAGTTATGTTGCTAGATACAGGAACATAAGATAGGATTCTTACCCTCTAGGACATTGCAATCCAGTAGAGAGAAATGACAATTTATGTGAAAAGTTAAAAAAAAAACAAAAACAACACAAAAAAATTCTTTTCTTTGGCATAATTAGGCTTATGCCAAAGAAAGGAGCTCTAAGTCTTGTTGGATGCACAAGACTAGGACAAGCCAAGAGGCATATCAGTGATGGAAAACAAAGGTACACAGGCAAATGATCATATAGTCAGTCAGAAGAATGGGAGAGGAATAGAGTAAGCTGGAAAACTTAAGTGGCTAATTGCAGGATACAACTATTACTAGTATTTAAAGGGAAGTGTTTGGCTTTAAGTACATTTATTATGAAATACTATTGAAAATTATGAAGTGCAGTATTGAACATCAGAGTAAGCCTAAAAAATGTAGAACAAAGGCAACAATAAAGGTAAATCAGAAAACAGAAATAGTAGAGAAGATTAACAAAATAGAAAGCTGATTTTGGGGGGAGGAAAACTAAGATAGTGTTTATACCTCTAGGAGGACCCATTAAAAATAAAAGATGAAAGGCACAGAAAAATAATATTAATACCAAAAAAGTATAAATTTTTGGCAGTGTAACAGGGTCTTTTCCCCAAGGGGACCCAGCCTTCCCCTCATTCAAGGGACTCTGGGTCTGTAAATGGTCTTAAGTCTGGAAATTGACTGAAGAGTCATTACTCTCTATTCTTGTGATTCAAGTTAGACTTTTGTACACTTGACCTAGAACTCTTCTGCTTATATAGATCAGCTTATAAAGTCCATAGAATTTAGGAGATTGCCCATCTATTTTACTCCATGATAAAATAGGGTGCCCCATGATCACTAGCCAATACCATAGGTCTCTGTGAGTTAGAGTGCTCTGATAACTGCTTTGAATCTGCCATCCATTACAGTGACCACGCTTCCCTTGTCTGTGGCAATTAAGTGCCACTACTTGGCTCCCCGTTGTGTTTAAGGATCCAAGTTCTGTGCCAGCAGTTCCCAATAATATCTGACTTCCAGAGAAGAACAAACACAGAGCCCTTCAGAGCTTAGGGAGTTGCTCTGCCAAATTCATCCCTCATAGTCCTGGTGAGAAGTATGTCCTCTGGACATTCCTGGGCTGGGTAAGCAGGTCTTAAATGATAAATCCACTCTAGCAGTGCAGTGTCTGTAAGTTTTTGGATCCCCTTGTCCACATTATACCAGGAAGTTCTGACATTTCCACTTTGTTTAATGTAGACTACCATGGGGTCCATGTTTCAGCCAACCACCTGAACAACTGTAAGAGCCCTTTCCAACCCCCTTGAATCCAGAAGCTCTGCTTAGTGAGCCCATGTCAATAAATTCATCCTGATCCAAATTTCTTTTCCTTATATCAGTATTCCATACCCTTCATATCCATTTTTACACATATTACTCTCAGTTCTGTCTCTATAAATTGAAAAAATCATGTAGTTCTTTCAGGATTTGGTCACCTTCTCATGGGTCACACTTTGTACCTCACCTTCAGGACTCTGGGGGCTTCAGTCTAGTAGTAGGTCTGGAAGAAAAGAGGAGTGCTATCTGGGACATGAGAGGAATTAAAGCCTCTTGCAAACCATTTACCTCAGGTCATTCCACTGCAGTTTCATCTGGTAAACAGGATTAAGCTCAGTAGATGGAAGTATGACGGTTGTTTCCTCAGGGAAGGCATTTAAAAGTTTATCAGTCAGTACAAAATTTATCTCTTCAGGTGGAGGTAGGATAGCTGATACCTCAGGGCAGATTGGAGTTTGGGTGTTTGATTCCTCAGGGCTGACAGAAGTTTATCTGGCACTGAAGACTCAACAGAATTTAGAGTTTCAATGTCCACGCCACCATCTTTATCAGCTCCTAGTTCCCATTCAGATTTTCAGGATCCCATTCCTTCCCAATTCATGCCCTCACTTTAACAGTAAACACCCTGTAAGGTTGGGGATTAAATTGTTATCATAATTCAGCCAGTCATGCAATGAGACTGTATGTAGTTTTCAGAAATCTCAAGTCTGCAGCTACAAGAAATAAGGGTTTCTTTCAGGGCACACTGAGAAACTTTCATGTCCTTCACATGGAGCATGAGCTGAGAATTTGAAGTCTTGAGCGCATTCCTTTTTGTTAACAACTTTATCCAGCATATTTAAGAACAACTAGCCAATGTCATTATACGTTTTAACTCCACAAGATTCTGTTAAGGTGCCAAATATGCTGTCACCCAGAGCCTTGCCTCTTATAAGCATTTGAGTAGCAGTATCCCAGGGTGATATTTTATTTATTTATCTCTATTGCCAGTTCATGCCATGGACATCAGTGCTCTCTTGATCATTGGATATGGAGTCATTAGTGCCTTTGGATCCAATCATATTAGAGAACTTATTCCAAAAACCCAAGAACCAATTCAGAAATCTCATCTGTAGGAACCACTCCTGGTACCAAAATCTGTACTAGTTAGGGTACTCCAGGGAAGTAGAACTGACAGGAGAAAGAGACAATAGAGACAGAGATCTAGACAGAGACAAATATACACAGAGATTTATTATAGGAGTTGGCTCATGAGACCATGGGGATTAGCAAATCCAAATTCCCTAGGGCAGACCACAATTTGGGAACTAGATGGTAACATTGAATTCCCCAGGAGAAGCTGGCTGGCTGAAGTAGAGATAGAAATTCTTCTTTACTGAAATCCTCAATTCTCCCTTTTAGGTGAAATGATTGGATAAGGAAATTCCTCTCATTGATAAAGACACTCTCCTTTGATTGTGCATGCAATCAACCATAGATGCAACCAACTGACTAATAGTTTAAATCCACAAAATATCCTTGCAGTAACAATCAGGCCAGTGCTTGGTTAACCAAAAAAACTGGATATGATAACCTAGCCAAGTTGACACATGAAATTAATCATCACACTCCCCACTCCATTTTTATCTGAAGTATCTTTTAAATAAAGGTTTTGCCATTTTATTTGGGAGTAATTTTAGGTTTATGAAAAATTTGCAAAGATATTACAGAAAGTTCCTGTATACTCCTAACCCCTAACCCAGTTGTACTTTCCCCTAATGATATCATTTTTGTTTTTTGAGATGTAAACAAATATTTACTGAAAGTGCAGTACAATACATCTATTCAGTGCTAATCATATATTGCCCTATTTTCATAATGGCTATATTGAGATATAATTCACATACCAAAAATTTCACCTTTTAAAATGTATTATTCACTGTTTTTTTTTGCGTATTCAGAGTTGAGCCACCATCACCACAATTTTCAAACAGCTTCATTACCTCAAAAGAAACCCCGTACCTACAAGTTGTCTCTCCTCATTCTTCCCTCACCCAAGGCCCTAGCAATCACTAATTTACTTTCCAGTATTTATTGCCTATTTTGGATATTTCATATAAATGGAGTCAGACAATATGTGGCCTTTTGTATCTTGTGTCTTTCCGTTGGCTGCTGTTTTCGAGGTTCATCCATCTTGTAGCATAGATCAGTTCTTCTCTTTTTATGGCTAAGTAATATCCCACTGTATGGATATACATTTTATTTATCTATTCATCTATTAATGGACCTTTGGTTTTTTTCCACTTTTTGATATGACTAATGCTGCCATGAGCATTCATATACAGATGTTTTTGTATGAACCTGTTTTCACTTTTCTTAGATACATAACTAGGAGTAGAATTCCTGGCTCATACAGTAACTATGTTTTAACACTTTGAGGAACCACTAAACTGTCTTCCACAGCAGCTGCTCCATTTTACACTCTCACCAGCAATGTATGAGGATTCCAATTTCTCTACATCCTCATCAACATTTGTTATTATGTCTTTTCGATTGTATCTTTCCTAGTGCATGTGAAATGGTATCACTTCATAGTTTTGCATTTCCCTGATTACTAATGATGTTGAACATCTTTTCATGTGCTTATTAGCTATTAGTCTATCTTCTTTGGAAAATGTTTATTAAAACTTTTTACTGTTTATTGTGGTGACATACATATAGCTCAAAATTCCCCATTTTAGCCACTTTCAGTGACATTAATTACATTCACAATATTGTACTGCCATCACTACCATCCATTCCCAAAATTTTCATCACCCCAAACAGAAACTCTGTTTCTGTAAAGCAATAGCTCCCCAATTCTGTGCCTACCCCTGGCGCCTATTCCCCTATAATCTACTTTCTGTCTCTATGAAATTGTTTATTCTAAGTTTTTCATAAAAGTGAAATCATATATTATTTGTCCTTTCTGGCTTATTTCAATCAACATGAGGCTGATTCATGTTATAATATGTATCAGTTCTTCATTTTTATGACTGAATGGTATTCCATCATAGGTATATACTATGCTTTCTTTATCCATTCATCTGTTGATGGACATTTGGGTTGCTTCAATCTTGTGACTGCTATAAATAAATGCTGATATGAACATCAGTGTTCATGTCCTTGTTTTTAATTCTTTGGAGTATATACCTAGAAGTAAAATTGTTGGGCCATATGGGAAATGTATGGTTAATTTTCTGATCAACTGCCAAGTGTTTTTCTACTGTGGCCACATCATTTAACATTCCCACCAGTGATGTTCTAGGGTTCCTATTTCTCCATATCCTAGCCAACAGGTTTTTTTTGTTTTTGTTTTTGTTTTTGTTTTTTAAAATTTATTTCTCTCCCCTTGCCCCCCACCCCAGTTGTCTGCTCTGTGTCCATTCACTGTATGTTCTTCTGTGACCACTTCTATCCTTATCAGCAGCACTGGGAATCTCTGTTTCTTTTTGTTGCGTCATCTTGTTGTGTCAGCTCTTTGTATGTGCGGTGCCATTCCTGGGCAAGCTGCACTTTCTTTCGCACTGGGTAGCTTTCCTTACGGGGTGCACTCCTTGCACTTGGGGCTCCCCTACGCAGGGGACACCCCTGTGTGGCTTGGCACTCCTTGAGCGCATCAGCGCTGCGCATGGGCCAGCTGCACACGGGTCAAGGAGGCCCAGGGTTTGAACTGTGGACCTCCCATGTGGTAGGCAGACGACCTATCCATTGGGCCAAGTCCACTTCCCAACAGTTTTTATTTTCTGTGTTTCAGTGTTGTTTTTTTTTTAATATTAGCCATCCTATTGAGTATAAACTGGTATCTTATTGTGGTTTTGATTGGCACTTCCCTAAAGGCTAATGATGTTGAACATCTTTTCATGGACTTATTGGCCATTTGTATATTTTCTTTAGAGAACGATCTATTTAAGTATTTACCCCCCCCCCTTTTTTTTTAATTGGGTTGTTTGTATTTTTGTTATTGAGTTGTAGGAATTCTTTACATATTCTGGATGCTAGAGCCTTATCAAATATATGATTTGCAAATACTTTCTCCCATTCTCTAGGTTGTCTTCTCACTTTTTAATGGTGTCCTTGGAAGTACAAACATTTTTCATTTTGATTAAGTCCAATTTAGGACTTTGTCCACTTTGAGTTAATTCTTGTGAATGGTGTGAGATAGGGGTCAAACTTCATTCTTTTGCATGTAGTTATCGAGTCGTCCCAGTTCCGTTGGTTGAAAAGACTATTCTTTCATCTTTGAATTGCCTTGACACTCATGTAAAAAATGAATTGACCTTAAGAATATAATTGCATTCTCAATTATGTTTCACTGATCTATATGTCTGTTCTTATGCCAGTCCCACATCATTTGATTACTGTAGCTTTGTAATAAGTTTGGGAATTGAGAAGTATGGGTCCTCAATTTATTCTTTATTTTCAAGATTGTCTTGGCTTTTCTGATCCCTTGAAATTCCATGTGAGTTTTAAATCAGATTGTCAATATCTGCAAAAAAGGCAAGTAGGGTTTTGATAAGGATTATATTAAATCTGTAAATCAATTTGGAGAATGTTACTGTCATAGTTCATCTGTTAAATGTATTCTTTTTGATGCGATTGTAAATAAAAATGTTTTCTTAATTTCACTTCCAAATTGTTCATTTCTAGCGTATAGAAATACATATGAATTTTGTATACAGACTTTGTATCCTTCAACCTTGTTGAATTCATTTATTAGTTTAATATTTTTTGTGAGTAATTTCATTTTATTTTGCCATGGTACATGTCAAGTCTAAGAAACTAACAGTGGCATATTATTTTTAACTAAACTTTCTCTAGAGTGTTTTAAACTAAACTTAGACTCCCAAACCTCATGTCATTTCACCTGTGAATACTTCAGAATGCATCTCTAATATCTAAGGACTTTAAAATATATATACATAAACATGTAAACCACCATTACATTATTACATTAACAAAATTCAAATAATTCCTTAAGAGCATCTATTAACCAGTCCATATTTAAATATTCCCAAGTATCTCAAAAATGTTCTTTACAGTTCGTTTGAATCAAGAATCAATGTCCTTCTATTGCAAATTGTTCTTGTCTCTTTAGTCTCCTTTATTCTATAACAGTCCTCCCTCTTTTTTTAATGCCAGTGATTTGTTAGCAAAACTGAGTCATTTGTCCAGAAGAAAGCCCTGTATTCTGAATTAGGCTAATTGCTTTCTTCTGGTGTGACTCAACAACTTGTTCTTCCACATACAGTATTTTTCTGTGGGCTGATATTTCGATCTAGGGGCTTGAGTTGACTCTGGTGATTTTTAGCTATAATTCTTCATGTGTGATGCTGTTTTCTTCCTGTTGCATTATATCTTGAGGTGTATAACATTGTGCCACTTACTGTGATGCTAAGAAAGATTACTGGGCTTGGATGTGGTCTGTTCTCACTGTATCATCTAGTCCTTTGCTGACCTGGCTCAGACATATCCTGGCTGGTTTATCTGATGTTCTTTTAAACAAATTATTCATATAGGTTTCTGATAAAATAATTATGAAAAATGTGCATACTCCAGACCCTGGAGTACAACCAGATCTTACTATGCCTTCTGAAATTTTTAAAAGAATTTTTAAAAATTACAATTAATATGGCTTTAATGTTGTATGTTTCATTATATTCAGATTCTATGAAATAGATGATTAAGGAAACTTTCTACTATAAATATCTGTTCAATCACCATTTATAACTCTTCTCTTGGTTTTTATTAGCTGGTTTTGACAAAGCACCAAAATGACTTTAAGATCGAGCTGAAGCAATTGGAGGATGACCTCCTTCTGCGCCTTTCTGCAGCAGAGGGCAGCTTTTTAGATGATACCAAACTGGTGGAGAGACTGGAGACAACAAAGGCCACTGCTGCTGAGATAGAGTGCAAGGTAAGAAAGAGCAAAGGACACCTGAAGTTCTGTGTCATTCTGCTTGAATGAAGTGCTGGAGTTGAAGTGTAATCAATTCCTCTAAGAGGTAATTCCTCTAAGAGGCCTAATTTGTTGTTGGGTTTGAGTCATTTAATAAAGTATCCTTAAAAATTGGATCATTTGAGATTCTGAATGGAGATGAAGATGATCAAACTTGTGCTTCTCCTAATTCAGCTGAGAGCCAATCATTCAAGCTATGCTTTCATTATTATTTTCTAAGTGACCAAATTTGAAGAAGATTGGGGCCTGTTGACTTATATGGTCTAAAATCTAAAAATGCTTAGTTAGCATCCATCTCTGGCAAACTGATATCCGACAGTCTCACAGTAGGTTTCCCATATGGTTGTATATTTTAGAGAAAAACTTAGAGCTGAAGTTTTGTTTACAGTCCTTCAGTGGTGAGTGACTGAGCAAGGGATGGTCTCCAGCTGTCCAAAACAGCATTATTCAACCTGGGAAACTGTTGTTTCTTAAAAATCCATAGAACTTTTCATTGAGTAGACTTCCTGCTGAATATCCAACATGTGTCCTGACATACCTTGTGCTTAGTGTGCACTTTGGACTTTTACAATTGGCTTTTAACCCTTATAGTTCTAATGATTCAATGAGAGGAACATTTCTTTATTTTCTGGAATGTCCTCATTAGTAAGTAATCTATTAATTAACCAGCAGAGGCTATGTCACCATATATTCAATGTATTTGCCTTAATTTAAGCAAGGAAATGGAATCCCAAATTACTCTCTCCTTTTAAGTAAGCAAATTCTAGGTGGTTCCTAAGATGGTAAAGATTAGAGCAATTAACAAAATTAGGTCTTAGCTTTGAAGTTGAGTAAATTCTAATTGCTTCTTAAAATGTCTCTCCCTATCTTCTTAATATATAGTCAAGTAATGATTTCCCTCCCTGCTCTAGACTTTCTTTATTTCCTTTTATACACAAATATGATGAGTCAAGTCTGTAGAAAATAAAGGAAAATGCCATCTTATGAAGTTATAGGACCAGCAGTAGTCCTAGATAAAAGAAATAGATGTCTGTGCCTTGAATAAAAATGAGTATGTTAACTGATGGTGGTGGTTTTGTTTTTTTTTCCTTTTTTAATTATCCCTCTGAAGGTACCCAGAGGCTAATACAGAAAGATAAGCTAAATGGAAATATATGAGCATATGGATGCTCTTTTGCAAAGTCAGTAGTAGATGGTCTTGAGAGTCTTACTATAAAGGCTTCTTAGTAACCATTGCTGTTGGATGTATTATTGACCTTGGCTGCTTTTGTATACCTTGTTGACCAATAAAGTTATTGGCATTGAACTGACCCAGCAGACTTTTTAAGAGCCATCCCTGGGAGGTGATTCAGCTGGGTTAGTAACCCCTGAAAGAGAGAGGGGAGGGAGAAAGGTGACATTACTCAGGAACAAATCCTGTTGAAACAAAAACAATCAGGTTTGTGTAATCTGTAAGTTATAATACAGCTAGAGAGAGATGTCTGTTTTTCACTGAAAGTTCAGTATATGAAAAAAATTATTCAAAAATTTTAATTTAATCATCTTAGAAAAGCTCAAGCACATGCTTGCCACTCATAATATCTATACTAATAATAAGAGTTTCTCATTTCAGGTATGTCCCTTCCCATCACTTGGCTACGTAGAGTTAATACGAAGAGTATGTTACTTAATTCGTGTTTCTCACAACCCAGGTGATTGAAGCCAAAGAAAATGAAACAAAAATCAACGAGGCCCGAGAATGCTACAGACCAGTGGCAGCGAGAGCAGCTCTTCTTTACTTTGTTATTAGTGATCTCAGAAAAATCAACCCCATCTATCAGTTTTCCTTGAAGGTAATGCTGCACAGGCTGAGAAAGTTTTAGAAGTTCAGGATTTTAACTTGTTTTCAGAGGAAACATTGAATTTGTTTATTTATTTTTATGAATGCTTTATTTTTTCCCCTCTCCTCCCTCCCCCACCCTGCTGTTTTTGCTGTCTGTGTACATTCGCTGTGTGATCTTCTGTACCTATTTCTCTTTTTGTCTTCTCTTCTCATTCTTGATCCTCTAGGATATACCGGGATTCAATCCTGGAGACCTCTGATGTGGAGAGAGGTTCCCTGTCAATTGCACCACCCCAGTTCCTGGTCTCTGCTATGATTCACCTTGACTCTCCCCTCCCTCTCTCTTTTGTTGCATCATCATCTTGCTGCATGACTCACTTGCGCGGGCACTGGCTCACCGCAAGGGCACTCACCTTGCTATGCAGACAGTCACATGGACACTCTGCTCACCACGTGAGCATTTGGCTCACCGTGCAGGCACTTGGCTCACCACACGGGCACTGGTTCACCACTCAGGCATGCTTTCTCTTCTTCTTTTTCAGCAGGAAGCCCCAGGGCTTCCCATGTCCTCCCATATGGTAGGTGGAGGCCTTATCACTTGAGCCATATCCGCTTCCCTGAATTTATTTTTGAGTAATCAGTGCACCCAGTAAAGAGGCATGAGCAGAAGGAAATCATGAGCAAAAGCAAAAACAAAAAGCATTCTAATTCTCTCGGGAAATTTCACTTAAAATTTTTAACAAGGCTTTAAGTTGAACTAGTGATGTGACATCAGAATACATTTGTGCATTGTACATAAACACAGTATAAAGGAGTTTATTAAATATGAGGGAATTCTCCATAAGGTGCCTATGTTTTCTTTTTGAAATTATAAATGTCTTATAAAGAGATTTCCCATATATATTTGATAAAGATGGATTAACAGTAAGAACAACCATTTATTAAGCAGCTATTACATGCAATGCACTTGTATATACTTTGACTCATTTTTATCCCTGTAGCATCCCAACAAGGTACATGATTTTATCCCCATTTTTTAAAAAGAAAATAGTCATTCTCAGAATTAAAAGAAATTAAATAAATTTCCCAGTAATACATATTTGTACTCAAAAGAGTCAGGATTTGAACCTGGGTCTGTTTTAACCTTGTAGTATTCTATCCCCAGGCAGTATTCATTCATTCTGTCAGTCACTTTTGAATCTAATATTTATTGAGATCCATTGTTGTGCCTGCTGGTGTCATTGAGTATACGGTCTTGGAAAAACTATATATCTATATATTTACAAAAGTGATAAGTACAATGAGAGAGTATAACAGGGTGGGAAGCTGCCTTAGCCTGGGGGTTCAGGGATGTCCCCGCAGAGGAAGTGACATTTTACCTGATTCCTGAAGGGTGAGTAGGATATAGATCTGTGAATTGGGATAAAGAGTATTCAAAGAAAACGGTGTGAAAGAGTTTGGAGATTCCAGGCAGTGAAGTGAATCTGTGAGGCTGGAAGTTAATGAGTGAGAAAAGTGGGCAAGTTATGAATCTAGAGAGGTGGGTGAGGACTAGATTGTGAAGGACTTTGGATTATGTTCTCCGTGTAAGAAGAAGCCATTGCCCTTGAAAGGTGTTAAAGAAAGGACTGATGTGGTAACCAAAGACTCAGAGAGAAGTGAATAGACTTAAGATGTGATGTGGATAGAATCGCCAGCCCTTAAAATGGATTGGATATGCATAGTGACAAAGAAGAGACAGTGAAGTAGGTTTCCTAGTGATGTGCATATATGCAAAAATTCTGAGAATCATAATGTGGAACTGACAGTATATATTCTGGAACTGGGACAGTACATAAGGAGAGTAATAATATAAAAATTAAATCAGTAATGGAAGGCCAATATTACCCAAATACCAAAAGCAAACTAAGACATTATAAGAAAAGAAAACTACAGAACAGAACCTTTCATGAACCTAGATGCAAAACTTCTCAATGAAAGATTGGTAAGTTGAATTCAGCCATATGTAAAAAGTATAATCATATTATTACCAAGTGGAATTTATGCTAGGAATGCGAGTTGGTCTAATCTTCAAAAATCACACAGTACATTTCACCACATTAACAGAATAAAAGAAAAATATAATCATTTCAATTAATACAAAGAACTTGACAAATTTCAATGCTGATTCATAATTACTAAAAGAAAAATGCCTCTCTGTGAACTATGAAGAGAAGGTAATGTCTCATCATGAAAAAGAGCATCTATGAAATCCTACAGCTCACATTATATTTAATGTTGAAATATTCAATGTTTTCCTTTAAGATTGAGAACAAAACAAGGATGTCTGTCCTCACCACTTCTATTCAACCTTGAACTGGAGGTAACAGACAGTACAATAAGATAATACAAGGCATAGAGATTTTCTGAAAGAAAAAAAGACTGTCTTTTTTCACAGGTTACCTAATCATATATGTATAAAAATCCTAAGAAATCTATAAAAATGTGACTAGAACTAAGAAATGAGTTTTTAACAATGTTGCAGGATATAAGGTCAGTATTCAAAGTGTATTGTATTTCTATATATGAGGTACAATCAATTGGAAAAATGAAATTACTCAGCCAAAACTATTTACAATAGCCTTCAGAAACATGAAAACACTTAAGGATAATTTTAATAAAATGCACGCAAGATCTGTACACTATAAACTACAAAACATTGTTGAGAGAGATTTTAAAAGACCTAAATAAACGAAGATACCTTGTATATGGATTGGTACACTCATTATTATTAAGATGCCAGTTCCCTCCAAAATGTTCTATTGATTCAATTCTATCTCAACCAGTATCCCAGAAGATCTTTTTTGTAGAAATGGGCAAGCTGATTCAAAAATTTATTTTGAAATGCAAAGGGCTTAAAATAGCGAAACAATTTTGAAAAAGAGCAGCAAAATTGAAAGACTTAAAATACCTGATTTCAAGGCTGCACTAATCAAGACAGAGTGGTGTTGGCCTAAAGTTAAATACATAGATCAGTGGAACAGAATAGAGAATCCAGAAATAGACCCACACTTGTATGGTCAATTGATTTTCAACAATGGTATCAAGACAATTCAATAGGGAAAAGATAGTCATTACAACAAATAGCCACATGGAATAAAATGAACCTCCACCAGTACATCACATAAAGATTAACTCAAAATGAATCAGCTAAACTATAAAATGTCTAGAAAAAAATAGAAAGACTTGGACTTTGGATTGGGCAAAGATTTCTTAGAACACAATGGGAAGGAATAAATTAATTAATTGGACCTTATCCAATTTTAAAATTTATGGTCTTCCAAATACAATGTTAAGAAAAAGAAAAGGCAAACCACAGACCAATATAAACAATATTCACAAAACATCTATCTGACAATGAACTTGTATCCAGAATATATAAAAAACTATTACAGCTCAGTAATAAGGCAGACAACTCAGATATTATATAAAAGATTTGAATAGACATGTCATATAATGAGACATCCATATTGTCCATAAGCACATTCAAAATGCTCAACAGTCATCAGAGAAATGGAAAATAACACAATGAAATATTATTATATACCCAGTAGGATAGCTAAAATTTCAGAAGGCTATCAGTATCAAATGTTGGCTTAGATTTGGAGTCACTGCACTTTCTCACATTACTGGTAGAAATGCAAACTGGTAAAACCATTTTGGAAAACAGTTTGGCAGTTTCTAATGACCTAAATAAGTGAAGATGCCTTGTTTATGGATTGGTACACTGGTACATATTTACAATATGATCCAGGAATTTTATTCTAGATGTTATTCAGGAATAACATATGTCTATACCATAACTTTTTCATAAATAATCTTAGAAACTTTATTCCTAATAACCACATTTTGGAAACAACCCACAGAAATAACAAATTGGGTATATCCATACAGTGAGATACTACTCACAATATGAAGATATGAATTACTGTTATACACAACACATGGGTGTATCACAAAGCATTATGGTGAAAAACCAGACACCCATGAGTATATACCTGGTGATCCTATTTATGATAAAGTCAAGAAAAAGCAAAACTAATCAATGGTCACAGAAGGCAGATTAGTAGTTGGCTGGGAGTGGTGGTGGGGACTGACTGCAAAGGAGTACATGGGAACTTTTTGGGGTGATAGAAATAGAAAGATTCTCTATCTTGATTGTAGTGGTGGATGTGGAATATATCCAATTGTGAAAGCTCATTGAATGGTGTACTTTTTTTTTTTAATTTTAAAAATTTATTTATTTATTCCCCCCCCCGTTGTCTGCTCTCTGTGCCCATTCGCTGTGTGTTCCTCTGTGTCCGCTTGTGGCACTGTGGACCTGTGTCTCTTTTTGTTGCATCATCTTTCTATGTCAGCTCTCCGTGTGTGCAGTGCCACTCCCAGGCAGGCTGCAGTCTTGCACGGGGCAGCTCCCTTTGCGCAGGGGCCACTCCTTGCACCCTTATGTGGGGGCATGCCTACATGGGCTGGCACTCCTTGTGCACAACAGCACTGAGTATGGGCCAGCTCACCACATGGGCCAGGAGACCCTGGGCATCAAACCCTTGGACCTCCTATATGATAGGTGGATGTTCTATCTCTTGAGCCACATCTGCTTCCCTGAATGGTACACTTAATAGGGCTTCATTTTGTTGTTTGTAAATTAATTGATTAAAAAATGTAAACCTCAAATTGGTGCTTTTAAAATTCCATCTTACCAAGAGTTTCTCTCTCTCTCCCTCTCTCTCTCTCTCTCTCTCTCTCTCTCTCTCTCTCTATATATATATATATATATATATATATATATATATATATATATATATATTTGACCTTGTAAGGGTTTTCTTTCACTCAAAATATACAGACTTCAAGGCAAATCAGTCTGTCTACCAGCCAATAAACGTGCACACATACACACGAAATCTACACAGCCCCATTATTACCAAGGTATGAAATAGAGTAATAAATATAAAGAATGATCTAAAAAAAGAGATTACCAAAGGGCAGCCCCAAATATATGGGTAGAAGGAGAGGGGATGGTACAGTTCATTTGGCCTAAGTATACCAAAGCTAGGGAGGAGATGTGGGTGGGATTTTGGGAATAAAGGTAGTACTATAATAGAAATAGCAGCTAACATTTAATGAGCACTTACCATGTGCCAGGACCTGTTCTAAGAGTTCATATAATCCTCATAAAAATCCTATCCTGTTCTCTCGTCACAGATAAACCTTAAACTGTAGCCCTGTGTATCTGGGGCTAGCTAGACCTCTGGGCACCAGTTTTGACCTTGTAACAGTCACATTGAATTTCCCAGGCTTTCAGCATGCTGTTCCACAGAGCGATCGAGCAGGCTGACAAGGTGGAGGATGTGGAGGAGCGTGTCTCCAGCCTGATAGAGAGTATCACCCACGCCGTCTTCCTCTACACCAGCCAGGCTCTGTTTGAGAAGGACAAACTCACCTTCCTGTCCCAGATGGCTTTTCAGGTGAGGAACTCAGTCCCTCAAAAGCAGACCCAGAACCACAGTTGCATACCACTGTTCCTTATGCATTTCATTTCTGCTGACGGAAAGCTTGAATGGCTTTTTTGGATGCCCTTGGTGACATGAAGAGCGCTGAGTTCCCTGCAGGGACCGCAGGCCCACGACAGCCTGTGGCTCGGGCACAGTGCACTGGAGGGGCGTGGCATGCCCTGTGTCCCCCCACAGCTGTCACCCTGAAACAGATGGATGAGACGTTCTCCTCCCCTTCTCGGGTCCCGTGAAGAACCTCCCAGGTACTCCCGGCGGGTTCTGGTAGACAGATCCGAGGGCTCTGAGTGGTCCTGGGAATTCCTCAGAGTCACTTTAGGAAACAGCAAGAGGCTAAAGAGCAGGTTTCCCAGTCCCGCTTTCCGTTAGACCTGTCTCTATATACACACTTCCACAAAGGAATTTGCTTAAATATCAGTGGCAGTGATTTTAAAAGTTGAGGACCCCTTGTCCTTTTATTAGCTCTTTTGCTGCAGAGCCCTTTATGTCAATCCAAACTTTGAAGATAGGTCTACATCTTATTTATTTTGTGCCCTCCAAAGTACCTTGCACGCAAAAGGTACTCTGTAACTATCTACTGCTAATGATAAACTACTATTTCTCTTTCAGTTTTCATGGATTCCTTTGCATTATATAAGAATATGGGTGTTGCTGTTTTGTAAAGGATGTGATAAACAGGAGCATGGCATTACAACATGAAATATTTATTTTTGTTCATATTGATATTAACAGTAAAACCATGAATTATAATGCATGATGTGTGCACACATGCATGTACAACTCTGTAAAACTCCCCTTTGGAAGTCATAGGTAAATTCTAATCTATCTCAAGTCCTGACAATCTATGTAAAGCCGAACATTCATATCTGTATACATAGTTACTTGTTTGAAATATATAAAGAAAAATTAATTATCCAGTAAAATATTATTTTGATGCATGTAATGCCAGGAAGCACCAGGAACCAAACCCGGGACCTCCCATGTGGTAGGCTGCAGCTTAATCACTTGAGCTACATCCACTTCCCTCTAGAATTTTAAAATAGCATAAAATTCAAAATTTTTACTTGTTTAATTTGGTAATATGTTACAGTTTCCATGTGGCAATAGTTAATACTTCATTTGTGCCCCCAATAATTAGAAAGTCTAAAGTTTGTTCAAGCTCATTATGTATTTTAGTTGTATGTATATAACAATAATTTCCAATTTTTCTCAATGTCATCTCACAGATAAAACAAACTGCCATATATCTAGTAGTTCATTAGATATAATTTCTATCCCAGGACTCAAATGTTTTGCTAGTTCTACCTTCTGTTTAACAATTCAGTCCATTGTTACCTGAGGCTTTCTCATTCTTTATAAAAAATTTTAAGACAAGTGTGATTTAACAGCAGAAGACTAAATATGAAAGCCTGTTTCAAATATGTGGCTAATAGGCATAGGTTTTAGAATTGGAATAAATCAACCTTTGTGATTATTTTATATTAAATTTCCATTAGTGTTTTGAGATCATCAACATAATCTAACATACCTTATTTAAGATATAGAACGATGGATAGTTACAGGAATTCTCAGCAGACTTGGTTCATCCTAGTCCATAATGTCTATTAAATGGTGACTGCCTCCTGTGAATCATGATGGGCATGTAAACTGAATGACCCTTTTCATTTTTGTGTACCTTCAAGATTTTGTTGAGAAAGAAAGAGATAGACCCCCTTGAATTGGATTTCCTGCTTCGATTCACAGTTGAACACACTTACATGAGTCCTGTTGACTTCCTAACTACTCAGTCATGGAGCGCTATTAAGGTATGTTAATAAAATGGTTTTTCAGATTCTAAATCTTTTTTTAAATCTCAGCTCTCTCAGATTTGGAAATGTAGTTTACAAAGTATGGGTGATATATCAGACACCATTTCATTGTAGAAGTATGCTATATAATAAAATGTTCTTTAAAATTAATATTTGTATTATTAAATGTCCTTACTTGGAAGAAAATAAACTTTTTCTTTTTAGATTTATTTTTTTATTTATTTCTCTCCCCATCCCCGCCACCAGTTGTCTGCTCTTTATGTCCATTCGCTGTGTGTTCTTCTTGACTGCTTCTATCCTTATCAGCAGTACCGGGAATCTGTGTTTCTTTTTGTTGCATCATCTTGTTGTGTCAGCTCTCCGTGTGTGTGGTGCCATTCATGGGCAGGCTGCACTTTCTTTCGCGCTGGGCGGCTCTCCTTACAGGGCGCACTCCTTGCGCACAGGGCTCCCCTATGCGGGGGACACCCCTGCGTGGCAGGGCACTCCTTGTGCGCATCAGCACTGCGCATGGGCCAGCTGCACACGGGTCAAGGAGGCGCGGGGTTTGAACCGTGGACCTCCCATGTGGTAGATGGACGCCCTAACCACTGGGCCAAGTCCGCTTCCCAAAAAGAAACTTTCGATGTGTGTGTGTGGGTAGGAACATCATAAATAAGTATAGTCTTTCAGGATTTTCAATAAAAGTCTAGGAATATAAATGAACATTTTCTCAGTTTACTCGAATGTGGTTTCTTTATTTTGTTTTCCTTTTAATGATATTTTTTCTGAATAGTTTTAAATTATACAATATGGTCTTTTATTCTCATTGTAAAGTATTTAAACCAAATAATGTTGTAGGAAAAAAGTGAAAGTCACTCTTCAACCCCAATTATCAATCCCCTTCTTCCATTTTTCTATCAGAAAATGCTATTGTAAACAGTTTACTTCTCAGACGCTGGGTTCCTTTAAGATGCTGAACACATGCTGAGCTTTCCTGCATTCTTCTTCTAAGGAAGAAATATTTCGGTATATTGAAATTAGCCATTATCCCTTATTTTGTTGTAAATTTAGTTTTTATTTTTTAAAAATAGAATTTTTATGAAAATATCACTTTAGAGGTATAGATTAAAGTTCAGTTGTATATAAGACAGGGTCTCAGCAGAAAACGGCCCAATCAAAGGGGTGATGAGGAGCATGTAATGAAGAGCATATTTTCATGGTATGGGCAAGGAGGGTCAGGGAATCAACCAGAGATGGTGAAGAAAGAGGAGGAAGCAGTGACGAGAATTACTGAGAGGTGAAGTTATGGGAGGGAGCCAACCTGTAGCAGCCATGGCCTTTGGTAGAGAAACATAGTCACCCCCAAACCATGTCCCAGCAGGGAAAGAGCCGGATGAAGAAATACCCCCGCCTCTCTCTCCTTCAGCCTCTCCTGTCGCTGGCAGTGTCTCTTATCGACCAAATTCACTCAGTCCAGAGAATCACGGAGCTTAGTTCAGGTATTCCTAAGCAGGGCAGAAGAGGTGCCGAGTGAAACCGAAGAGGAAAATGAAGAATATCAAGCACAGTTTATCTACACAGGATTAGATGCGTTCACAAGTCGTTATCTCAAACTATAAGTTATTGTACATGCCATTCCTATCTGTTCTCCATTTTATTACAGGCACTAGCCTTTATGGAAGAATTTCGAGGTATAGACCGAGATGTGGAAGGGTCTGCCAAGCCGTGGAAGAAGTGGGTTGAATCCGAGTGTCCAGAAAAGGAAAAGTTACCACAAGAATGGAAGAAGAAAAGTTTAATACAGAAGCTAATTATTTTGAGAGCATTGCGCCCTGACAGAATGACATATGCTCTCAGGTGAGGTAGCCAGCGTTTTTGGAAGGGTAGTTATCAGAGAGGAAACTTGGTCTCAGAGGTTAGGAATAGCTGGCGGAAGTGGAATTATTCAAGGTGTTTACAAGGTTGTATTGATGGGAAGCGATTCTGCTGAGATTTTGATGTTATAATCACTACTCTTATTAAATTTCGCTAAACACTAAACATTATGCTAGTCTTTAGGCAGACTCAGCACATCCTTCCTGAAAAGCGTAATTTCGAAATCAGTAAAGGAGACAGAGAACTGATGGAAATATTCTCAGAAGAGAGATAGGTGTCAGCAGAGTTCAAAGCCAGGAACATGCATTATCCCAGTGTAATTTCCATCGTTTTTTTTTTTTTTTCCTTTGGTGGCATTTTGGCTCTGAAGATTTTGTGTGTCAAACAAAAATGAATTCTCTTCAATATGTCCCTTGTAGTCCTATAACTTTACAACCATCACAATTTAAAAGTAGAAACTCCTGTCTACATCTTGATTCTATTGTCTTTTCTCTCTGCCTTCTTGCCTTCTATTATGCTGTTTAATTCACACAGGTCTTATTCTAATTGAATTCACTAACCAAAGGTTTCTTGATTTCCTTCACTATCATGCTCCTCTTTCTTCAGTAATATTCATGAATATTTTCCTTTGCTCTGTCACATTCAGCCAGTTTTCCCTTTGCAGAAGCCACTGCTGAACCCCTGCTTTACAAGTTAATTCTACTTAGTAGTACTTACTTTCTGCTAAATCTGATGCTGCTAGAAAATAATCTCTGCTTAATTGAGCTTTGCTGTGTTAGAAACACCCCAAAAAGCATTTGTATATTCATGAGAAGCCCAGCGGGCTGGAAAATTGCATTGTGGCAAATCTAATGAACTGTTAATAAGTAATAGGGGAATCTGGCAGGGGATTTGGGGAGACAAAGCCGTAAGCAAGCAGCTGATGGTACTCAGAGAGGGGTTCTCAGTCGCCCCCAAAATGGAATGTAGACTTCTGATCTTTTCAACTTCTAAAGGGGTGGGGCTTCATTGGTACAGTGACTGCATGAATCTACATGGATTCATATTGTCATTCAAACAAGACATTCCATGCAACAAACATGGTTTCCTTCTTTTTTGTGCCTGTGGTTTAAGTTCGTCTAAGTTACCATGCTTTTTTCAAGATTGAAACCACTCATCATATTCTTTACATTAACTCTTTTTTTGTTGTTGTTTTTTTAAAGGAATTTTGTGGAAGAGAAGCTGGGGGCAAAGTATGTAGAGGGAACCAGATTGGACTTGGGTAAAGCATTTGAAGAAAGCAGCCCGGCCACCCCAGTGTTCTTCATCCTGTCTCCAGGGGTAGATGCCCTCAAAGACCTCGAGGTCCTTGGTGAGCAGCCAGGAGGCTTCTGACCTGCCCACCCTCCTCCCCTCTCACCGCCGCCTGCCTTTCACTTCGCTGTTATCTTAGTTTCCTTTTTCACATTTGTTGGAGATTGGGTGGATGGAAAATGTAAGGATAATAACACTGTAGCCTAAAGCAATGTTCAAATGGAACATTCCGCTGGTTGGCATAATGCAAGTTTCTTTTGTACTGTTTTCTACCTTTTGACTAGATGAGGGCCAGAGGGCAATTTTCTCCATGCTCATGTAATCTTGTGCCCCCTGTGACTAAATAATGGTCATTAGAGCAAGTGTATTCGATTGTGCAAAGCACTGTCGCTTTGTGCTCTGGATTACTATTCCCCACGGCCTATGCCGAGAATACCAGGTTAATGTAGCTGTGACCTGACTGTGCTCAACTTAAACGCAGCCTCACAAGGTGAGAGGCATGTGCATTTACCCAATGAGCCAATCCCTTCAAAAAATGATGTGATATCTACCACATGTTGCTCCTTTTTATGAGGGAACTGCTCTGCTACTCCTGTAAGAGTTTATAAAGCTTAGTAACAATGCCTGCCATCTATCAAAATGTCAAAAGCTTCATTATCATAAAACCAGAGGAACTGATTTCCGCAGGCTTTTCTAATGCTTACAAAGAGGCAGCTCTTGAGAGCTCAAAATGCTGCTTATTGAAATTGCAGAGGTTTAGTTTAGATTATTCAGAAAAATGTCCTAGAAGATGGCGTCAGTGACCATGGATATAAATTGGGCCACAAGGCCCCATATTCTCCCTGCCTTGCCTCTGTTCATGCTTCTTCTCACCATGTTGTGTTATCCTCCCACAGGCAAAAAACTGGGGTTTACTATTGACTCAGGAAAATTCCACAACGTGTCTTTAGGACAAGGTCAGGAGATGGTAGCAGAAATGGCCCTGGAGAAAGCTTCCAAAGGAGGACACTGGGTGATTCTCCAAGTAAGTATTAAGTTTTCATGGGAAACATTGTGAATGAGCACAATGGATGGGCAGTACAGAGCTGCCCTACTCGACCAGAATGATCCTTTACCACAGGACATGATGATTTGAGGGGACCTGTTATTCCTGCCAGCATTAATGACATCTTCTAAGGTGGGAGGAGGCCTTGTTGAGAGGGGATGGCTATCATCTTGCGAGGCACTTTCTTTCTAACCTCTGTGCTTCGATATTAGAAATATCAGGAGGCACTGTCATTCACTCCAAAAGTGCTCAAAGACAAAGAGTACATTATAGATGGCCAACCACAATGCGATTATAATATCTCACATTTGCATGTTGCTTCAAAGGTGACAGAGCACCATATACACCCTGGCTCTGCCTCTCACTAGCTGGGTTACCTTGCGCCAATCACATTCCCTTACTAACCTTTGTTTTTTCCTCACTCGTGAATTAAGGAGATGAGAGCAGATAACCTCACTATCCCTTCTAGGGCTAATTTAAGGATCTACAATTCCGCAACCCCATGTCCTCTGGAGTACCTCCCTTGGCTGAGGATTCTGACAATAGTCCAAGAATTTAGGTCCCCCAACAAGGGGTCCAGATCAGTTCTGAGAGCTTTGCTGATGCCGTCCGTAGCAAGCCCAGCTAACTGCCTCAGCGTGTTTGGGAATGGTTTTGGATCTGCAGCACAGTGATAGAAAGGGTTCCCGTTTGTGTGCCAGAATCTCTGCTAGGCAATTCATGGGATGTATTATTTCTAATCATTACAACAAAGCTGCAAGGGTAGGTGTTGTCATCCCCATTATAAAGAGAGAGGCATAAGCCTTGGAGTAGTATGAAGAGGAGGTTTTGTCAGCAACAAGGAAGTGGAGTGATTGGGTATGACTTTCCAATTTAGATACCTAAATTAGATTTTATATTTTATGATTCTTATCCAGACCTGTCTCTGTAATTGAGTTTGAATGGTAACAAAGAAAAGCATCAGACATTTCCATCTCCGAAGACTGGTAGGTGTTTGGCAGTAGGTAGGAGTGTTGGGAGGAGATTTTGGCTTACACAGACAACCTGTGGTGAATTGAAGCATTTAATGTCTTCCGTGTTCAATTCTGTTCGTGCTTTTTTTTCTGACATGATAGTGAAGGAATATTTAATCTGGGTTTTCTGAGTTTTCAATGCATTTATGCACAGGAAAATGTTGCAATCCTATACTCAGGTAAAATACTTCAGTTTCATAGGAATCATAAACCATACTATCTTTCAGAATGTCCATTTGGTAGCCAAGTGGCTAGGAACCTTGGAGAAACTCCTTGAAAGATTCAGCCAAGGAAGCCACTGTGATTACAGGGTTTTCATGAGTGCTGAGTCTGCACCTACACCAAATGAGCACATCATCCCTGAAGGACTCCTGGAAAGTTCCATTAAAATCACTAATGAACCCCCCACAGGGATGCTGGCCAATTTGCATGCTGCCCTCTACAACTTTGATCAGGTAAGAAAACAGAAGAAGCTGGTCTGACAATGGAGCGAGGGTTTTCTCTAAGACTGTGTGTGGCACCATCAACTCACGCATCTCACACAGAGGGATGAAGTGAAATCTTCGATGTTCTTGTGTGTGTGTGCGTGCATGTGCATGTTAATCTCTTGATCATTCCAGTGACTAGAGAATATATTTAGGTTTCACATGTTTAGATAGAATGAGCCAGATACTTTTTTGAAGAACTTGCTTCTTGAAGACAAATGTGGCAGACTCTAGTATTTCTTACCACAGAAGGAAGAGAAGCCATTGATATTCTTCTTGTTTTTGACTGTATTAATGATGACAATGATAATGGCATGGGAAGAGTTTCAGTGTAATATTTTAGATATGTTTTTTTGTTTGTTTTTAATTAAAGAAGAGATTTACAGAAACATGCAGAAATCGTAATTGTCCTATACCCACCCCCATTATTAGCATTTTGCATTAGTGTTGTGCCTTTGTTACAGTCAACGAGAGAATATTAGTATAATTGTACTATTAACCACATCCACACAGATAATTAAGTGCAGTTAATTACCTTCAACATTGTACTAGCATCACTGTCATCCATTACCAAAACTTTTCTATCACTCCAAACTGAAATTCTGTACCAATTAAGCATTAACTCCCCAATCCAAACCCCCACCCTCACCCCTGGTAACTTGTATTCTAGTTTCTGTGTGTATGAGTTTGCTTATTCTAGTTGCTTCATATCAACATGATCATACAATACTTGTCCTTTTCTGTCTAGCTTATTTCACTCAACATGTCTTCAAGGTTCATCCATGTTGTTGCATGTATCAGAACTTTGTCCTTTTCATGGCTGAATAATATTCCATAGAATGTTGTTTTAGTTTGCTGAAAGCTGTTGGGAGCCATATACCAGAAATGGGTTGGCTTTTACAATGGGAACGTTTCTGGTTATAAGTTTATAGTTCTAAGGCTTTGAAAATGTCCATATCAAGGCATCATCAGAGATGCTATCTTATCAAAGGGCAGTTGCTGGCGATTCTGGACTCCTGCCATGTAACAAGGCACAGTGGCAGCTCTGCCGGAATCTGCCTTCTCTTGCAAGCTCATTTTCTCCTTGAGCTCAGCTATAGGCGATTAGGGACATGGCAGCATCCACTCATCTCTCCCCTCTCCTCTGGGCCTTGTTGTTTCAGCTTTGGGCTATTCCATCAATGGCTTTTCTCTCTCCCAGGTGTATCAACACCTGGAATCTTCTATCACTGTGGCTTTCTTCCTGTGTCTGTAGCTTTTTAGTCCTCCATTTATAAAGGACTCCAGGAAGAGGATTAAGATCTACCCTGGGTCCAGCAATGTAATCAAAGGTCCTTAACTGAAGCAATCTAAATAAAAGTGGTCTAATTAAAAGGTCCCTTACTGATTCTAGTCAAACGTTCTCATCCACAATGGGTTTACAGGCACAGGAATGGGTTCACTTTAAGAACACAATTTT
This sequence comes from Dasypus novemcinctus, assembly GCF_030445035.2. Lineage (NCBI taxonomy): Eukaryota > Metazoa > Chordata > Mammalia > Cingulata > Dasypodidae > Dasypus > Dasypus novemcinctus. Next base: position 37,623,401 of record NC_080677.1, on the reverse strand, counting down.
CTGGAGCTTCACAAAAGACTCAGACCAGCCCAGATGCATATTCCAAATTTTGTTTATCTCTTCCTTTTTTGAAGGATACTTGGGTGCTTCCTTTTTTTTTTTTTTTTTTTTTTGGCAATTGTGAATAATGCCACTAAGAACATCAGTGTGCAAATATCTGTTTGACTCCCGGCTTTCAATTCCTTTGAGAATATACCTAAAAGTGGGATTGCTGGGTCATGGGGTAATTCTATATTTAACTTTCTGAGGAACTGCCAAACTGTTTTCCACAGTGGCTGCACCAATTTACATTCCTACCAATAGAGTATGAGAGTTCCTGTTTCTCCATATCCTTTCCAACCCTTGTTTTCTGTTGTTGTTTTTTTAATAGTAGCCATTCTAGTGTGTATGAAATGGTATCACATTGTGGTTTTGATTTTCATTTCCCTGATGGTTTATGATGTTGAGCATGTGCTTTTTGGCCATTTCATGTGCTTTTTGGTCATTTGTGTATCTTCTTTGGAGAAGTGTCTATTTAAGTCTTTTGCCCATTTTTAAATTGGGTTGTTTATCCTTTTGTTGTTGAATTATGTAGATCTGGTTTTGGTTTTCATAAATTTAATGCCCTTCTTTTCAAATTATACTCATTCTACTTTCCTACTTATAATTTCATTTCCTTTTGAAATAAAAATGGGAATTAATAATACATAGATTCATGATACTTTCTTGCTATCATTCATTACTATCTATCGTTAAACCTTTACCAAGTCTTTCAGTTTCCTTTATTGCTGTTGCCCTGAATTGCCATCTTCTCCTTTAATTTCTTGGAAAACCTTAGTAAACAGCACTCTTATTAGGAGAAGTGGAGTTAGCCCAAAAAAGGAAATACATGTGGTTTGGTGCTAAATAACCAGCTCCCTAATTAGAAAGGAATCGGTCTCTATGAAATAGGCCACATGCATAACTTTCTCTGGTACCTTCCAGGCCATTGCCCAAAACACCATTATGAGGCAGTGATAACAATTGGCCACCTAATAAAACATCAAAGAATTCAGTTAAGTAAATAATTAAGTATTTTGTAGCCTGTGTATACACAGTAGACTATAAAGACAGCTGGCACTCAAAAAATCTTGTTGAATCTATTAAATATTTGCAGTGTGCTTTATTATGAATTATGGCAACCATGCATTTGTTTTTTAAATACCCCTTAATTTTAACTTCTGGGCTTTCATGACATTTTCAAAATCTTTCCTAAAGTACATGCAAAGGGGGAGTTTGATACATTTAAATAGGATTTATTCAACTCCCTAAAACAATTGTCTTTGTAAATGAATACTGAGCATTACTTGAATAATGTGCTTCAGCCTAATTGTTCCATCAGCTTTTCTGTGTGACAACTCCTTTGAGAATCTGATAAAAATAAGGATACTCTCCTTAGGGGAATGTACATAAAAATAAAATGTTGCATATAATGATAGGGATTCACAGATACCCCAAACCCAGGATGAATTCTCCAGTGAAGAATGCCAATTCTATTCTATTAATGAAGGTATAGAATTTTCTTTACTTTTATCTAGAAAGTCACTTATGTTCATTGAAGGTTACATTTATTACAAGACTCTTAAGAACTTCAAGGGGAACTTTCACTTATCTAATAGATAGGATCTGCTGATATATTTGATCCTGAATAGCAAAAGCAAAGATAACCAAAGTGATTCACTAAATACACAGCTCATCAAGCCTATTTTAGCCAAATCCAACCAAACCAACAAAGTCTTTGAAAAAAGAAAATAAAACTAAGAAAAAAATTTTAAAGAACCTTTTATGAATGTTGACCTATTATGTTAGAAAACAAAATATGTTTTTTTTCAGATTATGTAATTCAAGGATACCTTCCTTTCGAGCTCCCTGGCTACCTGTGAATATATTTCCAGTGCCCTTTTGTCAGTCAGAATTACGGTTAGCTATTTATGAGAGAGGCATAAAACAGTGGCTTAAATGAGGTAAAAACAAATTTCAGTCCCATGAGAATTCTGGAGGCAGGCCATTCGGAAAGCATGTATGTCACCATAAAGTTGTTATCTATCTGGACTCTTTACAGTTCAACATTCCCCCATTTCTAGAATGGTTCTTGTTGTCATGTCTTACGATCTACCGTGGCTGCCAGAGTTGCAGTCTCCACAGTCATGTCCCTTACAGTAAGAAGTAAGAAGAAATAAAGAGGAGGACAACGGGAAAACCTTAGTATATAGCATCCTTATTATTTTTTAGGAAGTACTGGGGATTGAGCCCAGGACCTTGTACATGGGAAGCAGGTACTCAATCACTGAGCTACATACTCTCCCCAATGACAGCTGGTTTTGTCATTTGTTTGTTTTTTGGGGAGGTACCAGAGATCGAACCCAGGACCTCTTCCTTGGGAAGCAGGCACCCAGCCACTTGAGCTACATCCACTTCTGCCTGCTTTCTTTTTTTTTTTTTTTCAAAGATTTATTTATTTTTATTTAATTCCCCACCCTCCCCTGGTTGTCTGTTCTCTGTGTCTTTTTGCTGCGTCTTGTTTCTTTGTCCGCTTCTGTTGTCGTCAGCGGCACGGGAAGTGTGGGCGGCGCCATTCCTGGGCAGGCTGCACTTTCTTTTGTGCTGGGCGGCTCTCCTTATGGGGCACTCTCCTTGCGCGTGGGGCTCCCCTAGGTGGGGGACACCCCTGCGTGGCGCGGCACTCCTTGCGCGCATCAGCACTGCGCATGGGCCAGCTGCACACGGGTCAGGGAGGCCCGGGGTTTGAACCGCGGACCTCCCATGTGGTAGACGGACGCCCTAACCACTGGGCCAAGTCCGTTTCCCCTGCCTGCTTTCTTTTGAAGATACTTCCTACAAATTACTATATAATACTTCTTTCATCTCATTGGCCAAATTTAGTCACACTGTATTACACAGTTGCAGGAAAGGCTAGGAAAAGTAGGTTTCTCTTGGGCAGCCACATGTCTAGCTAAACTCAGGAGGAAGACATTTTAGGGTAGGCAGTTGGTGGTCTCCACTGTACACCTCCTCCTTTCCCAGTTCTCATTCCCAGCCTGGGGGTTCTGTGTGGCTGCCATGGCCCTATCTTGTTGAAGCCTGTGGTTTGGCAGGAATAGTAAATACTCTGCACTTTGGGACCCATTTGGGTTAGACAAAGGAGTCCCACTTGTTCCTGTTGCCCAGCTGTCCCACTCCATTGAGAAGCACCTAAGGGGTCTGAACAAGTAAACTGTTCTGTTTGGGTATTTTATTTTTGCATGGTTTAATTTTCAGATCAAATTTAATTTCTCTTTATAATCTTCTCCCCCAAATCAGAATTTACCTCCAGAATTTGGCATGTTTATTGAAAATAAACAAAGCTTGTTCTATAATTAGTGTTTCAGTCCCTTGAGCATTCCAGAATATTTATGTAAATCTGATAATTAAGTGACCAAGATGTAAAGAACCAATTTTTAAAAGATGCTGCTCACCTATACTTCTTTCAGCTTAATAGCATCTGCCTCTTGAAGAAGTTGTCATAAATGATTACTGCTTGGGCTCCTTTTGTACCCAGGTCACCAGATTTCTAAAAGTACGAATATAGATTCATTTTTCTGTAAAATTTGCAGACAGAAACAAGTAATTGTGCACATGTAATTGGTGGCTATGCACACACAGGCCTGTTAGGTATGTGCAGGTACCTCTTCCCTATTCCCAAGGTTGAATGTTTTCTGATATTAAGTTGCTCATCTATTGTTTTGTGACGATACAGCTGGCCTAGGATTTGCAATGGTAGGCAGATGTATAATTTTTCTTAGGAAAGTCTGATCCATATTTTCCTCCTATTGCATTAATGTTGTCAGAGCATAATGAAATTGACATTGACTTATGATTTTTCTTTTTTAGCACTGAGGATAAAATCAGTAATATGAAACATAGATTGAATTAATGTACTTAGTTATTGTACTTCCTTGAGTTTTGTGTGTTCTATCTGTAATCCAAGGAGGGTTTAAGTGAACTTGTTAGACGATAACTCCTGTGTAAAATTTTGCTACTTTCATTAGGTTTCCTAGAAATTTCTTAAATTAAAAGTTATATATTTTTGTAGACCTTAAGCTTCATTTCAATTATGTTTTTTCTTCCTTCACAAGCTTAACTTTTATTTGATGTTTAGTTATGTTCTTTTTAAGTTCTTTTTAATGATTGTATATTTCTAAACCCCATAAATGACTTAAAATGGCCCAGTGTTTTAGAATGGCTTAGATGGATCTCTACTATATGTGGCCTACCCAATTCTAAAACTATATTTGGGGTGAGCCCCAGGTACTGATGAAAGCAGAGAGAAACTAAAAATTCTACAGGAAGAAGCAGAAAGCTCTTCTGATCCTGAACCACAAAGAACAACTAGAGTCTTGAGTTAATACCAGAATTTCTCTAGGAAACCAGATCTGAATCCTACCTCAATGGGCCTCAATATATTTCATAGGTGGCCCAAGTTGTTTGATCCATTTTAAAAGTGATTGGCTAGGGAAACGGATGTGGCTCAATTGATTGGGCTCCTGCCTACCATATGAGTGGCCCTGGGTTCGCTTCCCAGGGCCTCCTTGTGAAGGCAAGCTGGCCAGCGCCCGCAGACAGCTGACAGCCCATGCCCGTGGAGAGCTGACGGCCTGCGCCCGTGGAGAGCTGGCACAGCAAGATGACGCAACAAAGGGAGACAAGCAGACACAGAAGTACGTGCAGCGAATGGACACAGAAAACAGACCACAAGCAAGTGGCAGGGAGGGGTGGGGGGGATAAATAAATAAATCTTAAAAAAAAAAAAATGTGGATTGGCTATAATATGACTATTTTGAAAGACCAGCAGGAAGGTGCAGATTTTGGCCTCTTCTGCCCCTGCTGCCCAATACCAGGTGACGCTGTAGTCCTCCACTTCCTTTCCTTGTTTGCCTTCACATAACTGCCATATTTGAGAATGGGTAAAGCACTACATCTTAAGCAATGGATGGACAGCAGTTTGCAGGGACATAACCCTATCAGAGTTTTCAATGTAGCATTCCAGGAGTCAACTTTCCCTTCGTGTTTTCAGGGAAAATCTCACAGGTCTAGTCAGGAGGGACGATGTTTCGGATCTTCCACATGCCATCCTATCATCCCACCAATGAACTTTACCTTTAGTTCATTAAAAGGAAACCACCACATATAGTGATTATTTTATAAGGGTACAGTCTAAGCTGTTGAAGCAAAGTACATAAAAAAATAGTCATTCAAACAAGATAGATGTCTGTTTCTCTCGCGTATTATAGGCAGGTCTGTTCCATGAACATGTACGTACAAGCTGGTGGGTGTCTCTGCCATACCTAAGGCTTGTGCTCCGGGATTGGCCAATCAGCCCACGAGAAGGGGAGCTTTCGCCTCACTCGTGTTCATGTTCTGTTGGCAAGAACGTGGTCATGCGGCACATCTGGCTTCAAGGGAAGCTGGGAACCGTCTTTCAACAGGTGGCTATGTGTTTGCCCAGCTAATCTCCAGTACTTTGGAACCATGGGAGAATGGAGTGCCATCGTTAACTAGCATTTGGTCACAGTGATGAAATTAAGAAGACCTTTGCCATCTAGCTTTTCCAAGGAAAAATCTTATGGGAGAAAATGCCATCAAGCAGCATTACCACACTACGCTCCTAGAAGCAGTCATAGGAATATCTGAAACAAAATACAAGGATTCCTCTAAATCACCAGACTGGCAAATGCCAAATAGGCTGTTCCCTATTATGTTTTCATAGCATAGGGAGCCATGCTTAAAACCACATGTTGGTTTTGTCCTGTATCTCCCTCAAAGTCTTCACAAGATTTCTGAAAACTGAGTCCCATGCCCTTGGAAACCGTTTAGATGGCTAATCAAAAGTTTCTTTTCTTTTCTCACAGGATACGCTTGAAATGTGCTCTAAGGAGCAGGAGTTTAAAAGCATCCTCTTTTCCCTGTGCTACTTCCATGCCTGTGTTGCTGGGAGACTAAGGTTTGGTCCCCAGGGCTGGAGCCGCAACTACCCTTTCAATCCTGGAGACCTCACCACTTGTGCCAGTGTCCTCCACAACTATTTAGAGGCAAACTCTAACGTAAGTGTAGTAGTCAGATTACCTCTTCCAATGAACATGCTAAATCTGTCCATCTTTGGGTGCTGTCAAAAAAAAACCATAATTTTTCTTTTAATGCTATTATTGAAATAGCTGACACTATAGGAACATCTTCTGTCAAGTGTGGAAAGAAACCAGATCAAAGGTTTTCCAGCAGTGGATGCTTGAACTTCATAAATAGGTCAAACCAGTTCTACATCAGTAGCTTAGTGCAAAAAAAAAAAAAAAATGTCCTTCATTATGTTAACAAAAACAGTGGTTTACATGTGCATATATGCCAGATTCATTAGGCAGGTAATGAAGCATTTGCACAAATGTAATTACATACAGCAATTCTGACAGTTCATAACACTGCATTAATAATCACTACAATTAGTTCTGATGATGGAAGCAATTTACAGCACGTCACATGTATAAATAATGGTGCATTTCCTGCATATGTCATTATTATGTATTAAGGATGCCACCTTGTTGTGACTTTCTCAGTAATGTTCCCCTTGATTTGAAGTTAAAGGTAGATGAATGATTTTATTTCATAGCTAAAATGTATTTTACCACTGGGAATGGGAATACCTCAACAAGAACTTTTGTATAAACTTTTATAAATGCAATAATTGATTTCAAATAAGGAAAAGCATTCCTTACAATTTTCTGGTTGTACCATCAGATGAACTTTTTCCATTAAGATAAATCTGTTCAAATTCAGATATGTTTTTCAAAACTATTCAAGGGTTATATTCTAGGCCATACTTTCTGTAAAGGAACTTTAAGCTACCAGTGTTCCTAAGTATAAATGGCTGTTTCGTATTCTTTTAGTTACCTACCATTTTTGCTGTCATTGTTTTCACAAGCATCAAAGTCAATTCGATTGCTACCAGAATATATAAACTTGATTTGTTTTATTCTCCCAATGAATAACTGTTGTTTAAGTTATATCTAAGATAAATGGATTTAATATGGTAGGTGATGATTGATAGTCATACGATTTTCTAAATTTATGAATATAAAGAATAAACTGGTTCACTTCAAACATATTTTGAATAGTCTAATAAATAATATTTGTGTTGATCTTAACAGACTTTGTTCAAATTACTGCATATAAAATTGATTTTTATAATAGTTCTGGGTAGAAAAAGAAATGTACCATTTAATTCTTTTATTCAATTCCTTCACAACTGTCCATGACACTGAGAGCTATTTCAGCTGAATCTTGTATATGATCAAGATACAAATGAAGGGGAGAAGGAGGGAAATTGACAGTTGTGTTTCTCTTGGTGTCTCACATCCTGAGACCTGGTCACATCAGCTGGCCAGCTGAAGCAGGCAGTGCATGCTGCTTGCCCTCCTGGTGTTCTTGGATCCACACAAGTCTTAGAGTGTGTTTTTGGATCCACACGAGCCTTAGGTGTGCAAAACACCCTCACAGCCCTCAGACATCTTGACCCGAGTCATTCACCACACAGCACAAAGCAAGTTACAAGATTTTGGAATTAAGTTAACATGTGCACACAGTTGTACAAAATGCCCTTTTCAAGAAGACACACACAGATTGGTTCAATATTGGGGGAAAGAGAATTATTGAAAAGTACAGATCCCTACCTGATTAAAATGCTGAGGGAGATATATATCCAATGCTAAAATATAGCAGGCATTAATAAAATATAATCAGAATGGGAAAAAAAAATTAAGAAGTTTTTGTTTCCCATCCACTTAGGCTCTCTCTCCTTGGAGAGGTAGAGTGAGCCTATTGCAGTCTAGTCACTTTTCTTTTATCTTTTCATTCACATCAAATGAGCTTAAAAGAAAGATATATTTGAGGTTGATTTATTCCAATTCAAATAAACTTGTAGCAAGTACATTGGAATAGCTGAAGCAATTTTACTTGTTCTATTCTGTCACATCATGCAACAAATGAAGGCTATAATTAAGTTTTTACTTGAACTGTTGGGAGGCATATACTGCCCCTGAGGGTATAAAGGTTCCTGTCTGGAAAGGCTTCATCACAAACTGGCATGTTTTGCAAACCCAGAGGAAGCTAAAGGGTAGCAAAGAGAGGCTTCAAATCCTGCTAAGCCAAATAAAGAGGAGATACAGTGATTTCTTGAATAAAACACAGTGCAGTCATTAGTTATAACCCATAGAACAGCCATTTAGGCCAGTCTTGCAAAAAACCAAACCTTCAACTCATTCTTTGGCAAGGAGGGATACATTTGCCTAGCCTTTTGCAAAGGTTAGAATACTAGATACATAAAATTCAAATTGTATGTATTTTCTTTCTTTTCCTCAATCAGAAAATAAAATCTGATAAAAAATTAAATCATAAAAACATGCATGTAAAACCTCAATGGCACTTTGAACCAACAGCCTTTCACAATTTTGGGATGATACTTTGAGTATCTAAACTTTCCATTCATAACATGTTGTAGGAATGATTCAGTTTGCTTTAAAATCTGCCTAAAAAGCTGAGTGGTAGTGAATTTTTACTGAGTATATGAAAACACATGGAACATAATTCCTCCAAGAAATTCTAAACAGAAACCTTGACAATTTCTGAACCTCTGCCAAATGCTCTGGTTAATGATGGTTAGGGAACACTGCTTTAGAGGGATGTGTGCTGGTTTGCTGCTCTAAGGCCTGGCCTGGAAGAGGACATTTGTGTGGTTTTCCCCTAGGTCCCATGGGAAGACCTCCGTTATCTCTTTGGTGAGATCATGTATGGGGGACACATCACAGATACCTGGGATCGCAAACTATGTCAAGTGTATCTGGAAGAATTCATGAATCCATCTCTGGTAAGGCTTTTTCAAATTATTTCACTGAAGAAAAATTCTGGTAAGAATTTTAAAAGTTAATTTTACTATATCGGTAACCCTTGAATGTTTTTTAGGATTCTTGGCCTTTTGTGAGTGAATTCTGGTCTGCCCTCAAGGGAGTTTGGGAATTTGTTAGAAATGCAGAATCTCAGGCCCCACCACAGACCTACTGAATCAGAATCTGTATTTTATACAAGCAGCCCCTGCTCCAAGTAATTTATATGACTGTTAGAGTGTGCTGAGTTGAAGCACCCTCACATGCATGCACTCATTTGATCTTTGTGATAACCCCATGAAGCATAGGTAATACTGTAAACACATTTTACGAAGATACTGAGGCACTGTGATTTGCTTCGGATCATTCAGCTAATATATGCAAGAGATTTAGTCAGAATGTAAATCTTTTGATTTCAGTTCCAGGGCTTATTTCACTAGAGTTTTATTTGCCTATCTCAGAAATGGGATCATCTAAATTCTGATCACTAACTCCTGCCTAAATATGTGCTCAAGAAAAATGTGATTTGTGAACTCAGTTCTTCCTTTCCTGGGAGGCAGGGTGGAGGATTGGGTTGAGTTTTTTGGAGTTAAAAGGACCAGGGACACTTTCCCCATTTTTCATCTTCAGTATTCATATCAACCTTGTGTCTGCCTACAACTAAGAAACACCAAATGGTTCATGATTGGGGCTGTGTTTTCTGGCAAAATCCTTGTTTCCCATTCATATCTATTCCCAATTGGCCAAGATGCCAACTGCACTTACAGCAATGACAGAATTTTTAAAAAACTGTTTGAACAATTATTTAATTTCCATGGAAATTTAGAAAAGTTTGGATCACCTGAGTCCATTTTGAGAAGTAATATAATCATGAATTCGAAGACATGGTATTATTTATAGTCCAGTATAGAAAACTGGGGACAGATTTTTTTTCATTATTGTTAATAATGTTGAACAATTTTGGGTCAGTGAAGAAAAAAATAGACCTTCCTGGCATGTGACCATTATTTAAGTGTTTCTTTAGATTGAATCTCATAGTCTTTCCTCAACTCTAATGAGTAGGTTTTTGCATATCAGAAAGACACTTTTAATTTAACACAATTGGAAGTAACTCCTCAGATGAGGTCTAGGAGCAGGTTATCATGGAGATGGGAAAGATAAACAGGGCTGTGTGGGTGACCTTTACAGAAGCTGATTTCTCCCAGTGATGGTGTAGGTTAAGGGTCAAAGAAGAAGCTCATACTGATGTCCTCTCCTCTGGCTCTGGACTGTGGATAGCAGGAGAAGTACTATTGCCAAACAACACTGTCCATTAACCTTCTCAAATCTGAACTCTCATTCCAATAATTATAAAATAAATATAGGTAATGGAACCTGAGGGACATCACTGGTAGGTGCAAAACCTTTAGAAATGTAGGTACCCAACCTTCCATACAGATCTGGTGAGGTTTTCAGGATTGAAAGGCTTCATCTGCATCCCCACTAGACAGAATTATCTTTTTAACTTGCCAAAGGAAATCAGCGCACTGACTGACTTAGGGTCAGATGCCACAAATCCCATTCAATTTTTCCCATGTAAATGTTTCATGTTCATGTTATTTATGTTATTAATAACTTGATCTAGCACTTCAGCATCTTCAGGATATCTTTTTGCCACATCTCACATTGGCTAACCTATTTAGAAATTAGTATCTTTGGTTTTATTGGAACATGATCAGTAAAGCAACCTATTAATAGGCATGGGTTTGAAGTTCCATGGCTCTTATCAAAAGAATTGTAATACTTTCAGTGAGACCTTGCTATCAGGAGGATGGATGAGTATGCACTCAGAGGGAATCAGTATGCCTTAGAAGATCTCTGGTAGAGTTAGGGAAAAGAACATTTTCTCATGTAAGGCTCATATTTTGCAGTGCTGAACAAGTAATACAGTGAACTACTTTTGTAAAATGAGGTATCAAGTGACATGAAAGTTGTCATATAGGGAAAACTATTTTGTTGATAGGAAATAACAATTAAGAATATGGGCTCTAAGTAAAAAACCTTGAGTTAAAATTCATCTCTTCCTTGTATTTGCTGTGTGATTTTAGACATTACTGAGTTTCTCTGAGCCTCAGTTTCATCATCTGTAAAATGAGAATGACCAGTCATAGGTTTATTATCAGGATTAAAGATAAAGCCGTTGGGTATCATGTTTAGAACATATACATAGTAGATTAGAACAAACTTTTATTATAAAGTATACATTTTCATAATATATATTTCATACCCAATTGTACTTTATTTCATCTGTGATATAACAATGGAAACCATTTCTTAAGTACCTTCTATGTGTCAGGGTCAGTGTCAGACACATCATGTGTATTATTTCTTTTCCTCATAACTCTGCAAAGTAAGTATTATTACCCCATTCAATCAAAAAGGAAACTCAGGCTCAGAGAAGTCCTTACTGGTAAGTAGCAGAACTAGGATTTGAATTCACAATCAGATGCCAAAGGCCACCATTTCTCTCAGCATCACTCTGCCTAGGTTAGAGTGCTGATCTGTTCATAGTACTTTGGGCACAAGTTGTAAAAAACTGGTCTATGTCTGTCTTGTGAATGAGATGGTAGCACAGCGGGGTATAGAGAATATCACTGGACAATCCAGGAGCCTGGAGTTCTAGTTACAATTCTGCCACTAACTTGCTGTCTAGCTTTGTGCCTGACCTCTGTGCCTTCATTTATTCGTTTGTAAAATAAAGGTACTGGCCTAGAAATTCACTAATGTGCTTTTCAACTATAAAGATGCCATGATAATGTATTTTTATATAAGAAGGACAATTTAACTGTGGTTTTTAATTTTATTTCTACTGTCTAGTGAGCACTAATAGGGAAGACCAAGCCATTGTTTGTAGAGAATAAAGTTCAGTTTGGATGAGTTGATTCTAACTTTTCAATTTTCTCACCCAGACTTTTGTTCATATATTTTTGGGAGGGGAAGTAATTTGTCTATCATAGGCTAATGATGATGAGTTTAAATCTCTTATACATTTTATTTTATCACCCTGAGTCAGGTATTTAAATTTTTATTTTTATATGTAAATATGAAATAATTTTTTTAACACTGTGAATAAATTACTAAAGCAAACCAAGGTAATGGATATTGGTGATGGGAATGGTCCAATGTGTTCATGATCTTTCCTATATTGATAGAGTAACTTGAAAATCATCTGATATAAAATAAAAATAGATTTGCTGGCTCAAATATTAAAAATTCCTTTTTGGATTTCACAGACAGCAATAGAGTGTCATGGTTGAGAAGGTTCATACTCTAGGCAACTGGAAACTGTAGGTTTGAAAGGGAAGAACACACTGCCATCACTCACAGATGACATGACTCAGGGAAATCCCTCTTAGACTGTGAGTCCCTGAAGAAGTAGGTCACAAGAAACTTTCACACTGCCAAGGCTGGGTTAGGTGTACTAGGTGATCAGGTTGAGGTGTACTAGGTGATTAGTGAATGAATTGATGAATATTCATTTTTGTCTCCTGGTGAAGTGAGGAGACAGATGGCATAACACAGTTACACAGACAAACCCACATTCAGAAGATCCTTTTGAAAATCTTGGCATTAAATAGCTACATTAGGTGACAGTAGCAAAGTAGCATTCTCCTATACATTTAAGTGCATATAGACAGAATTTGCAGCAAGAGAGACTGGGAAACTTAAACATAAATATTAACCCCTGGGATTAAAGAGCAATCAGGAAAATTAACTAGAAGATCTTAAGCACTATGTTTGTGGCTGGTCAGAGTCTCAGGCCCACTAATTCTTTTGTTAAATTTTGAAGATCTATATTCTGATTTGGTATTGATGCTCACACACAGTTTGTTCAGAACATTCTTCTCTCTGGAATGTCTCCACCCCCCCCTCCAGCTTTAAAGCAGTAGATGGACATGATAACTGTCTTGTTACTCCAGCCATTCATTCATCGGGCTGTGTGAATCAAGCACCTAACTTGTGCCAGCAACTATCCAGGGGTCTGTGGGCCGTTGAGAGGAGCAACAGCAGCTCAATGCAGAGTAGCCCAAAGTCCTGGGGAGGTGGTGCTGATTTGACTCATAGAGTATATTACCCTATAAAATATTACTCATAAACACATAAACAGTTTTCAATATAGGTACATGTAATTGTTTATAAAACTCGTATGCATCACACATAAAATGATTTGGAACAGTATTGTGGAAAGTGTGGTACACTGGAAAAATGTGGGCTGTAGCGCATACTAAAATTCAGAAATAAGATTAAAATCAAAGGTCAGCCTAGGCAAGTTACTTTAATAGTCTTGATTTCTCTGAGCAAAATGGAAATGGTTGGGGGAATTCAATGAATTGCAGCATGTTACAGAGTGAGCAACACCGAGTAGATATCTCAGCACTTGCTCATTCCCTTTGCATGCATGTATCACAGCACCCCAAGCCAAGTGCAGTCTTCTTAGGGACAGGAATCACATGTGTTCCTTGGAATCCTCCTCTGAGGCCAGCCTGGTTCCATACCTATAGCAGAATGCTTGATGATGAGTGAGTCATGGAACATTATTTAAAGAGCCAGCTACCAAAGTCCATAGATAGAGAGGACTGATGCTTGCCTAGGTTTGGAATAACCAGCTTTTCTTTTGTGGTTGAAGACTGAAGATGAACTTATGCTGGCACCAGGATTTGCATCCCCACCCAACCTAGATTATTCAGGCTACCACCAGTACATAGAGGAGATGCTTCCTCCAGAAAGCCCAGCTCTGTACGGCCTCCACCCAAACGCTGAAATAGAATTCCTGACGGTGATGTCCAACACGCTCTTCAGGACCTTGCTGGAGATGCAGCCCCGAAACACACTCAGCACTGAGGAGCTGGGGCAGTCTACAGAAGAAAAGGTGTGGGGAGGGCTCTCTTTTCTTCCTTTTCTTATGGAGGTATAATGTATATAAAGTGTTCTAATCTGAATGTACAACTCAATGAATTTTTACCTATCTATAGCACACCCATGAAACCACCACCAGATAAAAATATAGAACATTTCCAACACGCCAGATGGATAAGCACGCCCTTTAGCAGTGAATTCACATCCCCACCCCACCAATGGCAACCACTATTCTGACCTCTACCACTATGGATTAGCTTTGCCTATTTTTGAACTTCAGATAATTGGATAATACAGTATATATCCTTTTATGTCTGGCCCCTTTCATGCCACATTATATTCGTGTGCTCATCCATGTTGTCACATTTACTAATGGTTCATTGTTGTTTAGTATACATAGTATGAATATACCACTATTTATCCATTCTACTCTGGGTGAACATTTGGATTCTTTTCCAGTTTTTCACATTTATGAATAACATGGCCATACATTTTTGTAGTCTTTGGCAACAAAGGTAACTCCCAAAGATAACCACTCATAATGCTCATTTCTCTATACCCAGAAGCAGAACTGCTGGATCACAGGATATAATATGTTCAGCTTTAGTAGATACTGGGAGTTTGGGAAAAAGTTTTCCAAAGTGGTTATACACTGCATCATCAGCAGTGTAGAAGAGTTCCAGCTGCTCTACCTTCTGGCCATTTTGTTAGGAGAAATGATAACTCACTGTGGCTTTAGTTTTCCATTCTGAGTTAAGGAATAATGTTGAGCATCATTTCATATGCTTATGCCCACGTGGACATATTCTCACGTGAAGTGCCTATTTACTTGTTTGCCCCATTTTTAATTGGGTTGTCACTCTTTTCCATTTTGTAGGAACATTTTTTATATTCTGGGTGAGTGTCCCTTGTCAGATAAATGTATCATAAATATTTTCTCCAAATCTTTTATTCTCTTCATATGTTTTGCACTTTGTCTTTTATGGTGTCTTTTCTTATATTGTCTTTGGAGATTGGCAGCATGCCTTAGGATGATGGGAAGATGAAATGGAGGTCAAATGTTTTTTAACTTACCAGTTAAAATCCTGTTTCTCATTCATTTAAAACCTGAATAGTTGGTAGTCCCACCCCCAAATAAATTAGCCCTTTTCTCTCTGAAAGTAATTAAGGATTTGATTGACAAGGATTGTTTGCTGGAACCCACTGAATATCAGATCTAATTATAGTGAGGTCCAAAGAACTGTTCATATTGTTTCCTGAACATTTTCGATTACTTTTTGAAATACCACCATTTGTTGGAATACTTGTTTGTAATTTAGAAGTTTTAGAACTTGTTTTATCAGGCACTAAACTGTATACTAACACTTTCTCTTTTAAAAAGTCACATTTTGAAAAGTAAGATGGACAAAGAGAAATTAGTCCATTTGGGGGGGAAAGCTCTCACATTAATAGAAGTAGATAGGTAGATGAGGTATTTAACTAGTTTTTATGCTTCCAAGTTCCCAATAAGAAAGCTTGGTCATTAAATTAGAAAATACAGATGACATAAGGTGAAGATGCCTCAACACCCCATACGGGCACAGATTCTATTAGCCATCATTTATTGGATGCTTACTATGTTAGGTCCTATAAAAAGTGCTTTACCAGTATGTTGTCTAATGCTGAATAGCTCTGAGCAGGAGCAGAATCTCTATTTCAGAAATCTTAGGTGATTTACCAAGGCCAGACAGCTGGAAAGGGCCATTAAAAAACGTAAATTCTCGCTGATTCCAAATGCCATTCTTATACCCTTCCCTACTCTGCTATGTTTCATACTCTCTACTGGCTACTGTAAATCAGTTTAAGAATTCAGTCCCAAATGAATTACATGCCAGGTGCTAAAGCAACTTGCCAAGTGTAATTTCAGAACCATAGGCAATAATCCAAGAAATCAAGGAAAGAGGGAAAGCTGAAGACACAATACTTTTCAACCATTTGTCCCTTCTAGATACTTACTGGTTTGATCAACTCACTGAAGCTGCATAGATAGAATAAATATGCACATCTGAGAACTATGTATATATCAGATGGCATACTTTGGACCTTTCATTTCTTCAGGGCAATAATGGTAGAAGAGAGGCTTCCTTATTATTGAGAATGTTAATCTAAAATCTTAGGATGCACTAGTTGGGAGGCCAACATGAAATAGTCTTCAGAATTAGCTAATGCTTAAAGGGCTTCTTTGATTCCCGTCACTTTTTAAGTGAGCTTTTTTTTAAAATTAGAAGATTACAAAATACAAAACTCAAATGCTGAGGTTCTACTATGTCTTTACATATAAACAAAATGTAATTTATGACAGTTTTTATATTCTCAATACTAGCAGCAAATAAACAAAATAAACTGTAGTTCCGCTCTGACTTTTGATTCTAGGATCTGAATGAGGAGAGTTGGCTGGCATTAATGCAAAGGGCAAATGTAGTTGGCAGTGCCACTCTGCCACCTCCTGGGGTGGTCGGCATCTTTTAAGTGCATTAGCAGGCGCCTTTGGGAGTTGTATGATACATTCCAGGACTTCAAAATGCAGGTGGATATATATATGCTCACACACAAAGTCAGAGTGACCAAAAATGAAATAGAAAGGAGCTAAACCTCTCTGTGTTAATGATTTAAGGTTAAGAGTATTTTGGATGACATTTTGGAGAAACTTCCAGAAGAGTTCAATATGGCAGATATAATGCAAAAAAACTCAAATAGAAGCCCCTACGTTCTTGTGTGCTTCCAAGAATGTGAGAGGATGAATATTCTCCTTCGGGAAATCCGTGTGTCACTTCAACAATTAGAACTTGGTTTGAAGGTAAGTTTAAAAGTGGGACTAGAGCAGGCTTCTCCACACTGGAAGATGTTCACTATGTGGCCTTTTTCCTCCACGCAAGGGGGAGCTGATGATGTCTCCTGACATGGAAGCCCAGCAGTGTGCACTGAGTTATGACACAGTACCAGACTCTTGGGGAAAACTGGCTTATCCCTCTACTTATGGTCTGGCCCAGTGGTAAGCGACCCATATCTTCTCTGCCACCTTATTAGCCTCGGTCCTGGCGTCGTGTTCTCCAATTCTGCCTAGCAAGAACTGTGTGAAGATTGTGCTTTGGATATACTGTCAGAAAGCCAGAGAAACGGGACAGAAATACAGAGCTTGCCGAGGGCTGGTGTTATCACCACTTGTTTCTTGGCCTTAGTGGGCAATTCAGGAAGTTTCACAAGGTTCATTTTACTCCAGGCTTTTTGGTGCTGAGATTCTTTATCCTACTTTTCCTCAATCATTCTTCCATAAACCAGAAGTCTACTCTGTTTCTTAAACTAGCAAGTACCATGAAATCCCAAATTACTGCACATTGGAGCTGCCTTCCAGGCACCCAATGTGCTTGATATTGGAGACAAGTGCAAACTCAGGAGTATGAGCTACAAGATGTAAATGGCACAGACAGCAGCAAATAACCACAGCAGGAAAGAGCAAAACCTCTCACTGCATTTATCCTAATGCTATAAAATATCCAAAATCAACTTTTACATTCCCAGCCCGAGATAATTTAGGTTTACAGTTACATTTTATGGTTGTTGATAACATTGGACTTATTTCCACCACCTTATTTTGTGCTAATTTTTACGTTTTTTCTAAGCTCCTTTTTTGCCAACCTTTCATTTTCTGCTTGTTTCATAGATTTCTTCACTCCATATTTATCCCTGTACCATTCCTATTATTTTAGTGGTGATTCTTAACATTGTAATATACGAACTTTTCATTTTTCTAACGAAATGTAAAGTTAAATCAACATTTTTTCCTTAACATACTTTAACTTCCCCCTGAAAATTAGCCTCCTCCTGGTCTGGAATTATAGTTCAACCTCATTTTAAACATGTTTTGTTTTGTTTACCTTACAGTTAATACTTATTTTTCATTCTCAACATGTTCTGTAAATGTCTTTGCTTATTGTTGCTTTTTACATCTTATTCCTTCATTCCAGGCCCTCTTATTTATTTTTGCTGAAGTATAAAATACAGCTGGGCTTTTGGGCAGAGACGGGATTTATACTGTATTTTTTCTGTTCCTGAACTGTCTTCATTGTACTCTTTAAAGTTTTTATTGTGGTAACATATGCACAACTAGGAACTTCTCAATTTAACCCCTTCTGTGCATCTCTATGAATTTGCTTATTCTAGATATTTCTTATCAGTGAAATCGTACAATTTGTCTCCTTTTGTGTCTGGCTTATTTCACTCAACATACCTTCAAGGTTATTCCATATCATAGCATATATCAGAACGACATTCCTTTTTATGGCATGTGGTGGTTTGAAGCTGATTGGTCACCAGAAAACATGTTCTTACTGTTAATCCATTCTTGTGGGTATAAACCCATGAGTGAATAAACCCCCATTATTTCAGTTGAAACACTACATGGTATTTGCTTCAGCAACCTAGGAAACCAAACAAGATTTTGGTACCAGGAAAGCGGGTGCTGCTATTGCAAATACCAAAAATGTAGGAATGGCTTTGGAATTGGGTAATGGGCAGAAGTTGGAAAAATTATTAGGTTCTTGACAGAAGAAAACCTAGAGTGTTTTGAAGAGAGCACTGATAAAAATATGGATGCTAAAAGTACTTCCAATGAGGCCTTAGATAGGAATGATGAATGTGTTATTGGAAACTGGATGAAAGACAATCCTTATTTTAAAGTGGCAGAGAATTTGGCAAAATTGAGTTTTCATGTTCGATAGAACTTGATAGTGATGAACTTGGATATTTAGCTGAGATTACCAAGTGTGCAAAGTGCAGCCTGGTTTCTCCTTGCAGCTTATAGTAAAATGTGAGAGGAAAAGGATAAGCTGAGAATTGAACAGGAACCAGAAGTTGATGTTTTGGAAAATTCCGAGCTTCCAGAAAGTGAGTCCCCAGAGAATAGTGCTCCATGTGAAAGTTTAAATGATCATGGAACCAGTTGGCAATCTCTATAGGAAGTCAGGACTAGAAATGCATTACCCAGGAAGGATTTGTAGAAAGTTCTTTAGTCTCATAGTTTGGATCCTTGCGTACTATATGCAAAACTGACAAGTTTTGAACGGAACCATAGCCAGCCTGGATTAAAGGGACAGATTGAAGGAAAAATCACTTTAAGGACAAAACCATGGAAGCTGAGGTCTGGACCAAAGACATCTTCTCAGGCCAAGAAAAATAGGTGGATGTCCTCCCCATTCATTGTTCACAAAGAGAGCTGTCAAATTCCTTTAGATCTGGAGGACAAAGCATCGTACCACAGGTAACTCTCAGACCTTGAAATTTTATAGTATGCCCTGCTGCCTTTTAGAATAGCTTCAGACTGAGACTCCTGTTTTCCTTCCAGTTCTTTCTATAGGAATGGAAATATTATCCTACATTGTAAATTAGAAGCAGATAATTTGTTTTCTAGGTTTCACAGGTCCACAGACACAGGGGAATTGTGCCCCAGGACAGACCACACCCTTGACCAATTTTGATGAGACTTTCTACTAAGCATTGGCTCTGAAATGACTTAAGACTTTGGGGATATTGTGATAGAATTAATGTTTTACATGTAGAGAGAACATGTCTTTTTGAGGCCCAGAGGGTAAACTGTGGTTTGAATCTGTATGTACCACAGAAAAAGATGTTCTTAAATTTAATCCATTTAAGTATGAACCTATTTTAAATAGGACCATTTGATGAGGCCACTTCTGTTAAGGTGTGGCCCACCTCAATCAGGATCAATCTTAATCCTATTACTAGAATTCTATATAAGCAGATTGAATTCAAATGGGGGAGAGAGAAAGCCACAGGAATCAAGAAGCTGAAATGGAACCCAGGAGAGAAGGGAGAATCCAGGAGACACTGTCATGTGCCTTGCCATGTGGCAGAAGAACCAAGGATTGCTGGCTGGCAGCCACCAAAAGCCACAGTCTTCAGGGAGAAGGCATTGCCTTGATACTTTCTCAGCCTCAGAACCGTGAACAAATAAATTCCCATTGTTTAAGGAGAGCCTTTCTTGGGTATTTGCTTAGACAGCCTAGGAAACTAAACCCCCGTGGAATAATAGCCTATATAATGTGTATACCACATTTTTTAAGTTTACTCATCTGTTGATGGATACTTGTGTTGCTTCCATCTTTCGGCTACTGTGAATAACAGTGCTATGAACATTGGTATACAAGTACCTGTTTGAGTCCCTGCTTTTAATTCTTTGGGGTATACACCCAGAAGTGGAATTGCTGGGTCATATGTTAAATTCTAAGTTTAACTTTATGAGGAATTGCCAAACTTTTCCACAGTGGCTGCACCAATTTACATTCCCAACAATGATGTGTAAGGGTTTCTATTTTCACATGATCAACATCTTATTTTTCATTTTCAAGTTAACAAGCATCTTAGTGAGTCTGAAGTAGCATCTCAATAATTTGCATTTCCCTAATGGCTAATGATATCAAACATCTTTTCATATGCTCATTGGATGTTTGTATATCTTCTTTGGAAAAATATCTATTCAAGTCCTTTGCCCATTATTTCATTGGTTTGTCTTTTTGTTGTTGAGGGCATTCTTTAGATATTGTGGATATTTTAAGCCCTTACCAGCTCTCGATTTCAACTATTTCCTTCCATTTTGTAGGTTGTCTTTTCATTTAGTAATTCTTTACTTGCACAAAAGTTTTTAAATTTGGATGAAGTCCAATTTATCTATTTTTTGCTTTTGTTGCTTGTAGTTTTTGTGTAAAGTCTAAGAATCCTTTACTAAATACAAAGTCCTGAAGATTTCCCCGTGTTTTAGGAGTTTGTTTTAGCTCTTTTATTTAGATTGTTGATCCATTTTTGGTTAATCTTCATGTACGATGTGAGGTAGGGGGTTCAATTTCCTTCTTTTGCATGTGGATATAGTTGTTTCCAGCACTGTTTTCTTGAAGAAATTTTTCTTTCACCATGGCGCAGATTCAGCACCCTTGTTAAAAATCAGTTGGCCGTAGATATATTGGTTTATGTCTGATTTCTGAATTGTCATTTCTACTCCATTGGTCTGTCTTTATGCCAGTATCACACTGTTTTGACTACTATAGCTTTGTAGAATTTTTGAAAGTTGGTTAGTGTGAGTACTCCAACTCTTCTTTTTCAAAATGGTCTTGGCAATTCAGGGCCATGTGCCACTCTATGTGAATCTGATGACTTTTACATTTGTGCAAAAAAGAATGCTAGAATTTTGCCTGGAGTTGTTTCATCTATAAATTCCTTTGTGTGGATGATGTTGGCATCTTAAGTCTTCCAGTCTATGAACATGGCATGTCTTTCCATTTATTTAGGTTTTCAATTTCTTTGAACAAAGTTTTGTGGTCTTGTTAATGTATTTTTTACATCTGATTAAACTTATTTCTAGGTATTTTATTCTTTTTGTTGCTATTATAAATGGAATTGTGTTCTTGATTTCCTTTTGAATGTTCACTGCTGGAGTACAGGAACATAACTGATTTTTGTGTGTTTCTCTTGTACCCTGCAACTTTGCTGAATTACACTGTCACTCATAAATGATGGCTTACTTGGGTGTAGGATTCTGGGATGCAATGATCATTTTCCCTCAGAGCTTTGATGTTATATTGTTTTCTAGCATTTGTTGTAGCTGATAAGTCCCCGTTCCCCCCACCCCGCTCCTCCTCCCCCCCGCTCCCCCCCAATGTTCTTGGTGTTCCTTCCTAAGTAGTCTATTCTCTTGCCCTGGAAGGTTTTTGTTTGCTTTTGTTAAGGAGATACAGATTGAATCCAGGACCTTGTACATGGGAAGGAGGCACTTAACCATTGAGCTACATCCATTCAAGTTTTTAAAAATATTTCTCTTCATCTTTGATGTTCTATAATATTACCAATTTATTTGTTATGTTGTTAATGTATACTTTTGATACTCTGTGCTGTTTTAAATGAGAGCCCATGTGTTGCTTCTGAAAAACTCAAGTCATTTCTCCAAATACTGCCTTTCTTGCCACTCATGTCATTAACTGTATATTAGCACCATAATTTCTCATATTTTCAATCTGTGTGTCCCTGTTACATTCTGGTTGATTTCATTGGTTCTGAGTGATCCTCATGTCTTCAACTGTCAACAGTCTATTTCTCCCTTTGGTTTTTAAATTTAATTGTCCACTGCATTAGTCAGCCAAAACAAAATACCAGAAATTGGTTGGCATAAAGGGTATTTATTTGGGGAGAAGCTTATAGTTACCAAGCCATAAAGCTTAAGTTACTTCCCTTACCAAAGTCTTTTGCCAAGTTTTGGAACAAGATGGCTGCCAACATCTGCCTGGGTTCAGGCTTCCTGAGTTCCTGTCTTCCAGGGGCTTACTTCTCTCTGGGCTCAGGGTTCCTCTCTTCCCAGGCTTGCTACTCTCCAGGTTCAGGTTCCTCTCTTCCCACCCACCAAGGGGCAGGGACTCAACACCCTACTGATGTGGCCCAATCAAAGCTCTAACCATAATTTAATCATGCCCAGGTACAGATTAGTTTACAAACGTAAAGTATCTATTTTTGGAATTCATAAACCATATCAAACTGCTACATCCACAACTTCCACTTCTAAATTGTTTATATTTGGGGAGGAGTTGCCTGATCTAGTTTCCTGCTTTACTTTTAATGACTATTCTTTTGTATTTGAGAATTTTAAACACACTTCACATTCCTCTATTATTTCTTAGATTATAAATGCTTCTGGTTTCTTGGATTTGCTGGTGGTTTTTCATGCCATAGTCTGTCGTTTTTATACATGAATGACAGGTTTAGCTGGTTATAAAAAAATTAACACGCTTGGAGGACTTTGTGTGTCACTGTTTTCCTATTAAATGCTGCTATGGAGAAGTCTGAGGCTAGTGTATTTCTTTCCATTTATAAATGGCTTCATATTTTTGCTTGGTTGTCCAGAGGATGTAAGTAATAGCATCAAGATATTATATCTTTGTATTGAATTTGTGCCAATTTATCTTGGAACATCACATGCCCTTTCAATAGATTCAAATTTGTAACTTAGGATAATTGTCAAATTTTCTAGCTTTGTAGGAAATATTTGTTGCTTTATTTTAGCTTTATTTCATTTTAGTTGCTTTATTTCACACTAATCATTTAACTTCATTTCCATTTTATTTGCTTTTCTTAACACTGTTCTCCCTTATGCTTCAGTTGTTTTCACTTCTTGAACTGTTTTTTCTACTCCTTACCTGAAATTTTCCAGCTTAATTTCCTCTTACCTGGTTCTATTTTTAAGTCATGCTTGTATTTACTCAACCACTTCATGAGGCTTTATTTATTCATTTAAAAAATTGTTGAAAGTTAGCAGTAAAGTTTACTCACTTTGTGGCAACATCTTGAAGTTATGCTTTGTCTTTTTCTTTTCCTGCTCTGCCTTTTTTATTTTCTTCATGTCAATTCTATGCTGTTCCTTTTTATTACCCTAAAATGTTTTTTTCCTCAACCAGCTATCTGCAAGAATTTAATTGGGGCAGGGCACAAGGTCATGTTCTAAGCTAACAGGAATTTTCCTCATGATGATCAGGTTGGAATGTGTACTTTCCTTAGCCTTTCCTTCTTCCCAAGTCAGACAACTATTTCAAGCAGACCATTCCCTGCAGTGGTAGTTTGTCAGGGCGATTCCTCATTGAATCCTGCCTCCTTTGCTTCTCTGCACCAGTATGTCCCAAACTGCTTCGCTGCTAGCCCATGGGCCCCTCCCTGGAGCAGTGCTTGGCTGGGCTTTTACATAGATATACAGCTGCGGCTATCCTCAGTACTTCATTCCATATGCCTCATCGACCCTTCAGTTTTTAGCAGCCCTTAAACCTTTATTTCAGGATTCTCCGTGTCTCCTAATGTTATTGAAGTTTATTTCTCCAGAGCCTTATCAGCAAATATCAGATACTTCTTACCTTGTACAACTGTTGTGACTTTCAGAAAGAACATGCATATAAACACCAGTGTAATCAAACCACAGACATGATAGATGGGAGGTTTGTTGCTTTCCTTAATAATCTCTACTTTCCCTTCCCCCTTTTAGATAATTGTTTTATGTTGGAAAATTACTGCCATATGCTCCACAACCTCTGCATGTGTTGTTCCCTTTCCCTCAGACATGGGTGTTCTTTCCTGTACATTTCCATTGCACCCAATACAAAACCCTGTTCGCACTTATTAGCCTGAAAAATAGACTGTCATCACATATCACTAGGAGGATCTAAAGAAAATAGTTGTTGGATAAATAGAGGCTAATTTTCCACACTCCACAGTGTTTCTTAACCTCAGTGGTAATAGCTGTAAGGTCTGCAGGTATAAAATCTCCCTATGAAAATTGTAGCCCCTTAAAAGGACAATGGAGATGCTCTGCACATCATCAGGTTACAATTTTACCAATTATTAGTGGTGTACTTCTCCACTAGCCCTTCCCCAGGGTCAATTTATTCTCATAGGTAAAGTTGTGTATTACTAAAAATCAATTTTATTTCTTCCTATTGCCATTAATCAGGTTTAATGACCTCCTCTTGCGATGCCGAGAACTGGACACTTGGACCCACGACCTTACTCTTCCAGCTGTGGTGTGGATTTCCGGCTTTTTCAACCCTCAGTCCTTCTTAACTGGTAAGGACTAAGGCCGGGCAGTCTCTGATGCTGCAGAACCACACCCCTAGCCCTGTCAGCCTCTGCCTATGATTGCTTGTCCCTGCCCTGGTCACCAATCTTCATGCAGTAGCAATTAAAAAAGGGAGTCAGTGTGATGATGGCAATTACCAAGAAGACAAAATTCTGGGCAGGAGACAAGCAATACCAGAGAAGGCTCCAGGAGCAGCCACAGAGTGGGATAGTATGTGGTTGACTCTAGTGCTTAGGTCAGTAAACTTTATTTTTTGGCTTTGGGAGCCATCTGGCCTCTGCTGCAACTCCTTAATTCTGCCTTTGTCGTGTAAAAGCAACCATGGATAATATATAAACAAAAGAGTGTAGTTGTGTTCCAGTAAAACTTTACTTAAGATTGGTCCAGTTTGCCCAACCATGCTCTATGGGAGTCACATGCAATTGCCCAAGAACCTAGAACAACTAATGGAACCAAAGCTTGTGTCAGGTAGATGCTCAGCTGCTTGGCTCCAGAGAACCATATGCACTTTTTTTTGTCTTATTCCTCTTCCTTCTCTTCCCAAAGCAATCATGCAGACCATGGCTCGAAAGAATGAGTGGCCACTGGATAAAATGTGCTTGACTGTTGATGTTACAAAAAAAACTAAAGAAGACTATGGACATCCCCCAAGAGAAGGCGCATACCTTCATGGTCTGGTCATGGAAGGTAAGATGCTCATCGAGGCTTATTAAGGTATTTGTCCTTGGTTTTTTCTGTTTCTTAGCGTCTATTCATTCATACAATAATCATACACTACTGGTTATTTACCTCACCTCTTGTTCTTTCAAACTATTTCAAGGCCAGAATGTGAGTTGGACACTTTCATGGTCTCAGAACTGTAAGCTTACAAGTTAATAAATTCCCATTGTAAAAGCCAAGCCATTTCTGGTATACTGCATTCCAGCAGCCTAGCAAACTAAAATACCAGGCAAAGAAGATTTAACCATTAAAACCATCCAGCAGGAGAACCTGGTACACACTAAAGACTTAGGAAAAAAAAAAAAAAAGCCATAAATATACTCAAGGAACTAAAGGAAACAGAAAAATGATAGAACACAAAGAGAAAGATGGAAATTATAAAGGAATCAAAACAGCTGAAGTAACAGAAAATTTAAATTCCCAAGAGGGAGTGTCAACAGATTGGAGCTGACAGAAGAATCAGTGACCTTGAAAATAAGAAAACTGAAACAATCCAGTATGAAAAGCAGAAGGAAGAATGAACAAAGAAAAGTGAACAGAGCCTGAGGAACCTATGGCAACACCATAAAGCATAACCAATGTATGTTTTGTGGGAGTCCCAGAAAGAGACCAAAGAGGCAGAGAGGATAATCAAAGAAATAATGGCTAAAATTCCCCCAATTTAATAAAAGACATGACCATAACATATCCAAGGTGCTCTAAAAAACTCTAAACTAGATAACCCTAAATTGACCCAATCACAGCATATTATATAATCAAATTGTCAAATGCCAAAGTCAGCATTCTGAAAGCTGTGGGAGAGAAGCAACACGTTACCCATAAGGGAGCCCATTTCACATCAGAAACCATGGAGGCAAGACGACATTGGGGTAACACATTTAAAGTACTGAATGCAAAAAATGGCCAGCAAGAATTCTCATAAATGGCAAAACTGTATTTCAAAACCGAGAGCGGTTAAGACATTCCTAGATAAACAAAGCTGAAGGACTTTGTCACCAGTCAATCTGTTAGAGTTCTGTAGGCTGAAAGGAAAGGACAAGCGGCAACAGATCAAAGGCACATGAAGAAATAAGTTTTCCATCCAGTGAGGGCAATGGCATGGGTAAATATAAATGCCAGTACTATTGTTTTTTTGGTTTGTAACTCCACTTTTTACTTCCTACAGGATCTAAAAAGGCAGGTGCATAAAATTTAGTCAAGTCAGTGATTTGGGACTCAATGCATAAGCATGTAATTTGTGACAACTATATAAAGGTGGGGGTGCAGGGGTACAGGAACAGTTTGCATATACTATTGAACTTAATTTGGTTGTCAAAGCAAAGCAAGTTGTTTTAGATTTAGGATGTTAAATTTGAGCCCCAATATGACTACAAAGAAAATGTCGAAAAACATGCAAGGGAATAGAGACAGAAATATACAGTATAGATTGTCAGGGCCTGGGGGCTAAGGGAGGGAGGTAATGTATATAGGGTTTCTATCTGGGAAGGTGGTGAGGGTACCACAATATTGTGATGTGATTAATCCCAATGAATGGTATGTTTGGAAATGGATAAGATAAGAAAGGTTGTTATATATACATATTCACAGTTAAAAAGAGTACTAAAGGGAAAATGATAAATGCAATGCATGATCCTGGATGGATGTAGCAAGGGAGAAAGGGCTCAAAGGGACATGACTCAAACATAAGGAAAAAACTGGAACTAGAGACTGTTTTATCAATGTGAAATTTCTTGTAATTGTTAACTATACTTGAAGTGGTTACATAAGTGAATTCCTTATTGTTTTTAGGAAATATGCATGGAAATACTAAGTGTTCAAGGAGCCTGGTATATACAACCTACACTGAAGTGTTCAGAAAGGGATAGGCAGATAAATGGGATAGGTGGAAAATGGCAAATGTGTCAAAGTATTAAAATTGGATTTCGGAATGGGGAGGGGGGTGATCTGTTGGAATTCTCTTAATAGGGTATTATTTTTGTAACTGTCCTGTAAGTTTGAAAGTATTTCAAAACAGAAAGTAAAAAAAGAAAATCCTTCTCCTTTTTCAGGACTATCACTAAATTACCTCAAGCAACCTAATATTTTTACTGTAAGACTTCTCCAAGCCTTTAAAATGTCACTACACTTTGTGACTCTCTAAGAGGAGGCTAGAGTATGCAAAATATTTTCCAAATGTATATGGCATACATCCTAACAGCCTAAAAAAGTTTTAGAAATGCTGTCCTAGTCCCTGCCAACATGCTACTTTTTCACTTTAAAGCAAGTGCAATATAAATGAGTGCCTTGAACTTGGTGCAAGAAAGTAGGGTGATGGGAAGAAATGTGGTAGGCCAAATTCACTTTTTTAAAGGCAGGACCACAGGTTTGCTTTAATGTGTATGAAGTTTTATATCTCTGAATCACTGTTAAGCATAGCAGTAATAATATATATTTATTTACGGTATTTAAGTAGCATCTGAGCAGCAGGTTTATGTAAACCTCCCTTTCAAATCTCAGTCATAGGCCGGCTCAGGAAGGATGCCACCAACAAGCAATAATGTGACAAAACCAGAACGTTTATTGCCTTAAACAATTAGATCAGTACAACATGCCACAGAGAAGCAACTCTTCTGTGTTTTGCCGTAGGTGCCCAATGGGATGTCCAATCAGGAACCATTGCCGAAGCGCGCCTCAAAGAGCTGACATCTGTGATGCCGGTCATCTTTGCAAAAGCCATACCCATGGACAGACAAGAGACCAAACACACCTATGAGTGCCCTGTGTATAAAACCAAAATGAGGGGCCCCGGGTATGTCTGGACCTTCAGGTTAAAAAGCAAAGAGAAGACAGCAAAATGGGTTCTGGCGGGTGTGGCTCTGCTGCTGGAAGCATGAGGGGGAAGCGACCACCTCCAGCCAGAGCAAGCACACTGAAGACTACTCAACTGACAGTGCACTGTTCACCTGCACGTTAACTTATCTTATTTTACTGAAAGGCATAAAACATATCCCAGCTTAAGCAATTTTTATTAACATGTGCATTAACTTCTTTTTAAAAACACCATCCTTTAAAAAGTAGCAAAGGTAAAAAGAACGAAGCAAACTAGAAAAAATACTAGAAACCTATTTGGAATCTATGCTCATTGATTTTTAGCTTTCCCAAGGGCCCCATAACACAGAATAAAGTACAGTATCTCTCTTTTTTCATCAGGCTTCCATTAAACAGACACACAACCCAAGAAACAACATGCCTGGAAATCTGTCATCAAATGGGATTTTAGCTCTTAGAGATATTAACCAGCAAAATCTTTTAAATTTAAAAATTAGCCCTTACATTCTTTTAAAATGTAAACACAGAAGCAGCAGGTGAGCCTGGAACAAATAGGCAGCCGCTCCTGCTGGCTAGCAGCACTCCAAGGCCTCCAGTGCCTATAACCTGACAATCTACTTTTGTTCACTCAAGTTTTTATAAAAATAAAGGTCTATGGTTAATTGCACTTTGTAATTTAGGGGAAAGTTCGTCAATATAAACTACAAAGACCCAGAAGAGGGGTCAAACAATCAAACATGGATTGTCTGGTATGATGGTCACTGATGATAAGATGACTGAAGGGTATGTGACCCCAATAAAAACCAGGCCTAGAGCTACTGTTTGGGAAGTCAAAGATCAAAGCAACACAAATAAACAATGTCAAAGACAGGAGCTATTTATGCAATAGTTTCTCTGTAACTTACCTGAACTTTACCTGTACCCCACTTAAACTGCACTTTAATTGTAGGCAAATACTTTTAGCAATTCAACATACAAACAGGTCTGTGTACAGTTATTACAGATCCCTCTGCTTTTAAAAAATATTTTGAAACAAGGAATTTCTGCATTAAAAAAACCAACTGTAAGAAATATTAGGCACAACTGGTGTAGCATGTCTTGTTGGAGTAATCTCTGGTGAGTCGAAGCATCCTTTTTTCTCTTAATTGTCTTCTACCAGCTGCTTTTGTAAGCTGAGGAAAAGGTAAGGAGCGTTAGTGTGGTAAGCAGTTCGTCAGACAAAGGCAAATAACAAAGCAGCATTCCTGGCTGGGACCCTGGGCTTCCCACCTTGATGGGTCCTGAAGCCTTATGCCTCAATAATGAAGCATAAAGGGCAGGTCCTCAGCGATGACTCACCACCTCACTCCCACAGTCCAAAACTGGGCTTCACAATTGTTTATATAAACGGCACTTGTATACCATAACCCTGCATCCTTGTCCCTGTAACAAAACACCCCATGTTGGAAAGGTTCACATCATGTGAACCTTTTCATGCAGCTCATGAGGAAGTGGCTGCCTCTGGCTGTTCAAATTGTGCAGTTTCCCTCGGCCTTGTATCTTCTTTCCGTTTCTGTTTTATACCGCGAGAAGAAATTATGAATGGCGACAGTAGGAGAAAATTCTAGCCAAGGAGGAAGGTTCTCAACAGGGAAGGTATCAGCACGGAGTTATTCCAACGCAAAGATGGTACTCAAGGTGCGTTTATAGACAACAGCCATGAAACGAGGCAGGTAAGGCAACTACTACCTGCCTGGATGCGCCCGTGTCAGACCCTGGGATTACTACCTGCATCTTTAAGTTGCAAGAAACTCACCTCTCCAGGTATTCCTTAACATTATCATAACCATAAAATTTGGCCAAATGAATGAGGATCCCTGTGGCACAGCGGCCATCACGCTTCCGACAGTAACTGCAGTTGCAGATCCCACGGCAAGGAGGACACATCCAATCCTAGGGATGAGATGATGTTGGAAATTCCTCCCATTACCTACAGGCTCTGGCAAACATGGCATGCTGAAAAGCCTGGCTCAGCTTGACCTCTCCTCCAACCCCATGTTCTCTTTTAGTATATGCCACCTAATGAAGCCTATAGAAGATTCACAAGTGCTCTTCACAGTGAATAAAAGCATTATCTAGCTAGCATGTCTCCTTCATTTCACAGATTTCACAAAGGTGCAGAAAGGCTGATCACTCAATGCCACACATGGAAAAACACTGAAATATGTGTCTTTTAGACAGGATCAGATAGACAATATCTATTCAAAATATCTTGTTCAGAAATAGTAAGAATTTCAAGGGGACGACAGCTGAGGTTTTAAACCAAGCTCAGGACCTTCTAAGTGTGGGGCTCTGTGCAATTGTACAGGATGTATACCAATGAAGTCAATTCTGGTTTTAGGAGCACAGGGTTTTAGAAAGATCAGCAAAACCTAATGTGAATTTGGCAAGCATCAGTTTATACTTGTAACTGGGGCCTGAATAAGCAGTCAGAGGGCACTGGTTATGGAGTCAGACTGCCAGGTTCAAGGTCATCCCTGCAACTACTGTTTCATTTTGTAGTAGGAACTAGGACACAGAGGTTATAAATGAATCAACTGCGCTAACATGTCAGACAGACTGAACAAGCCAAAAAGCACTCTACACTGTGAAATAACCCACCCCACTTTGCTAGGGGGAGAGTATAGACACTAACTTGTTCAAAACCAGACAACTGTTAGAAAAGTTTGCTCTGACATTGTAAAACATATGCAAACTCTTCTATCTCTCTGGTAGTATGCATTCTTTCTAGGAAACCCTGGTCTTAAGATGCAGGAGGAAAAGGAGGGTGTGGGGGCTCCACAAAAGCCAGAGCTCTGCAGCTACAGGGCCCCCGCAGCGGCTTCAGGGAACCCATCCCCGCCTTGCTTCCCTTCACCAATACTACTGATCATGAGTGTGTGCACCATTCTTACCGGGTCCAGCAAAGCAGATCTCACGTCCTCGCCGTAGCGATTCCGTAGGCAGGGCCCGCAGAACTGTCCCCGCACTCCACCACAGCCCTGGTTTCGACACACTGTCTTGGTGTCGATGGTCTTCTGTCGACACTGATGGCAAGTGTTGCCCTGAGAGAGGAGGAAGGTGTTGACCGGGTGAATATGGGGATTTATATGGTGACGCCCACGAGGCCAAATGCTGGCATTTACATTCCCAAGTGCCTGACTAAGCACTGTCCCTCTTCTAGAATCAAGCAGGATTGCTTCTCTGCTAGAAATCGTGACCTGCTCTGCAGACTACAAACTGTTTTAGCTGTGGACCAGAGAGGCATGGAGGCAGGCGAGGATGGCGGGGCAGCCTGGGAGGCATGAAATGATCAGGGTAGACAGGAAAGACCAGAAGAAGGAATCAAGGCAGGAGTGGCAGAGTCCACAAGACAAAGGACAGGCAGGGAATTAAGCAGCAGTGAGCCTGTGAGCCCAGGACTGGGCGGCGGGAGACACACACATCACCTCAGTTCCAGCCTAGAGCTGGGGAATCTGGTTGGCTTTTTTTTTTTTTTAGTGTAAAATCTCCTGGTTTTCAAACATTAGCAAATACATTTAAAACATTTCAATACTACCTTAAGACAATGACCCATTGCTTATTCAACCAAAGATGAAGAACAAAGTGCCTCCCTCTAAATCACTACTTAAAAGAAATTTTAGCCTATTTCCTAACAAGCAAAGATATTCTGTAAAGCTTTTATTTCGAATGTTTTAGTACCAAAAACAAACACTATTTTTCTCAGTATCTAAAATGGAAAAACTAGAAATATTTAAAATATAATAAATTACATAGAATATAAAATCACATAAATAAGCTTTTCCAAATTCTACTGCTCCTTTCCCCTAAAATTATATGCATCCTCCATTAAGTCATCCTTCCTGAGAACGACTTTCCTTTCTCCATCACAACTGTAGACCTCCTGTCTGAGCCTTCGTGGGGATGGCACAACGGCAGAAGTCCTGATGCAGTTTAAAAACAATGTAGGATTTTAAACACTAATGCCCAGAATTTGCAATAGGGATCACAATCATGCAAATTATTCACAATACATAATTTACCAGAACTTTATCATAAATTTTGTCTCGAACAGTTATGGCAACATTTTCCAGGTCCTCTTCAGTAATATCCTCCACTGGCCGAAAAGAAGAAGCACGGCGACGTCGTCTATACCCCTGGCATTTCCCCTGCAAAATGAGCAAAAGAAGAATCTGGAATAAGATGTTTTGAGAAGTTTTAAAAAAAATATACTAGAAAAATGCCAATCCCTCCGAGCTCTAGTGCCACTAACATTATGCCATGTCCCTCTTCCACTTCCCTGGAACCACTCATTCATTTAGTTATCATTTACAGAGTGTCTTCCTACCAGGTAAGGCAATACAACCAGTAAGAAACTCAGGCTTGTTGATGGTCTGCTGTAAACTCTGCAAGGAGAAGTGAACCGAGGCTGAAAAGCTAAACCCACAAAGAGGCAGTGTCCAGAAGTTTCTCCTTCCAGATTGAAAGCACATTCCTAAAACAGGAAGGTGAGGTAGGACCCACATGCAAAACTCAGAGGCAACTGGAGCTGCCAGCAGGCCTTTACCGCCTCCACCGGAGATCAAGCTCCTCGGCTCGGCTCCTCCCCTCAGCTCAGCTTAACTCTGGGGCTTCCGGCTTAGACCAGTGGTCCTTCTCAGGGTAGTCACCGGACCAGCATCATCACCACCACCTGGGAATCTAGAGTCAGCCACGGCAGACTCACTGAGCCAAAAACGGCTTCAACAGGCCTTCGAGTGACTGATGCACACTCAGGGTGGAGGACCACAGCTTAGACAAATAGTAACTAGCTTATGAGTCAGAAAATACCCCACTAATTGTCTTCCTTCTTCTGAAACTGTAAAATTCTTCTGCAAACTTGGAAGCTGAGACAGTGAAGTTTTCTAGAGCAAACTTCTCAGGAGGCCGTGCACTGCGGGTTGGGTTTGTTCGCCGGGTGATCTGTCCCTCTGAGAAGGCTCGTCTCACAGTTCTCTTCTTCTGAAATTGAGAGGACAAATGCATGCAATGGGTGCTTTCTTGACTAAAAGCTCTCTGGCAATTGATTCGCATATATATACATGAATATATGTAAATTATAAGGAGTTCCACTTACGGAAGCTGAATTCGGGGTTCTTACAGGGAAGAAATCTGGCATAGAATTCAATTCCGCCAATAACTGAGCAAGCTGAAGTTCAGAACAGAAGAAAGGATCTTATATAAATATTGCCAGGTCTAATTCATTTAACACCATAAATTCTCAGTTTTGCTATCATGAGAAACCTGAATAAAGTAGCTTACCTAAGACCTCAACAGTTGTTTTACTTTTAACCTCATTCTGAGATTTTTATCTCCAGAAGATGAAGATGCCATCATTCACATAGTAAAATTTATACTATTCCTTATATGTAAGGGCAACATGACATGACAAAAACAGCCCGAGAATGGCAATGGTCTAGAGCCCAAGATTTGAATCCTGACTTGGCTAATTAATTAGCACTAATTAGCATTGTGACCTCGAACAAATCATTTTATCCAACTGAAATTTCACTGTCCTCATGTTAAAAAAGAAAAGGCTCAACTAGATTATTATGATGGATATTTAAAGCTCCAAAAACCTGGTTCTATAAATTAGTGACTTTCTTAATGGTCAATAACAATATATGAAAATATTCCCTAATAAACTCCTAATGTTAAATTATTAAATTTATATCATTTTATTTATACTAATATATACTAAATTCCTGACCAGATTAACAGGCATTAATATGTCAACCAGAGAACTTGTTAATAAGGATTCTTTTTAAGTTTTAGATTTATATAACAAATGTATGGGTGTCACTAAAAAATAACCAAAAACACAGTTATTTATAAGATACAAGACTGAGAGAGTGCAAAAAATTCCTTTAGCTAAGTACAAATGTGTATTTGGATTAAAATGACTCAAAAGTAGGCTTTATATTTTCTTAAGTATCTTATTAGATATATAAGAGTAGACATACATTATCATTACATTATGTTTTTTTTTTAAAGGAAGACATTTTAAAACCACAAAATGCTAAAAGTGGTAGAATGGTAGGTTTACAAAAAAAAAAAAAATTCTGCATATACACAATTATGGAGCAAATAATGATTCTCAACAATGATCAGATTAACAGTTATTGACCAGATATGAAAAAACCTAAGACACATAATAGATTTGCCCTTGCTTAATTATTCTAATGAAGACATTTTAAAATCAGAGCGAACTCGAACTGTACACACTTGTTTTTCTCCCTAGACCTCCTCCCTTCCTTCAGATGGTATCTTAAAGCCACAGGTGGTCATCAGAGGAGCGTGGCTCCAGGTTGAAAGCCGCCAGCCTGACCTATACATTCCAACTCCTAAGCTTAGAGAGGGTCGTTTATTTCTACTCTTTGCTTCTATCTGCTGGGAACAAGCCAGTTGTTAAGTCCCCCTCATCCC
This sequence comes from Dasypus novemcinctus, assembly GCF_030445035.2. NCBI lineage: Eukaryota > Metazoa > Chordata > Mammalia > Cingulata > Dasypodidae > Dasypus > Dasypus novemcinctus. The sequence continues at coordinate 37,588,913 of NC_080677.1, read as the reverse complement.
CCAAACATTATATATTTAGAATTCAACTTGACGAAACAGTAAGCAGCATTAGTTCATGGCACCAAGGGGGAGAAGAGGGGTTAAAAATGGTCCTAGGAAGTCTCTTTCTGTTCCCAAATCTGATCATGTAAAAGCTGCTTTGGGTTCTGGAAAAGAAAAGGATACACGATACCTAGAGTACATTTTCCCTGACAGAAGCCAGAAAAGCAGCAGCCGTAAAGGCAAAACAGCCTCGGCAAACTGCAGGTCAGAGCGGCCGGGCTGCGGCCGGCCACCACGCAGCCTTACCATGGCTTTGTTCTCCTTGATGTTCATGGTCCTTCTCAGCAGGGCATCCGAGTCCTCCGAGCCCCCATCCCTGCAGTCATCCTCAGACTCAGAGGCAGAATCTTCCCTTTGAGTCCCCTGTCTGCAGCTTTTCTTTCTTCCAAGAATTGTTTTTTTACTGTCCTGTAAGCACGAGCTAGAAAACGATGGCTCAGAAGAACTGTTTTTCTTATGTGATTTATTTGCCAATTTCTTGGTGGGAAATTGAAAGGCTACTCGGAGACCGATACTACCTCTTCTACGCCTGCTTCTTCTAGACACAGGCTTTTCTTCCCCATCATCATCTTCCTTTTCCTCACTCCCTAAAGATGTTTTATCATCGTCACTCAGATCTGACTCCATGAGCTAACAAAATAAAGCAAAGAACAAAGACATTGTCTGTAAAAGACCTCCCCAAAAGACATTTAAAACTACTCAGACATTATTTTAGGAGAAAAATGAATAGCTGAATCATTCCCCTTCCATATTTAGTTCCCTCTAAACTCTTCAGGTAAATGTTGAAGAAATTTGTGACAAGTAAAATCTAAAAGCAGGCCGTCTACTACTGAACTTTGCACTGGCCACACCACAGAAAGAACTGTGTTCCGTTCAGAGCATCAGGTTTTAGGTAAAACACTGAAAGGAGGGGGCAGGAGGGGTAGGAAGTCCTTCACAGTGGAACGACAAGATGGCACCTCTGGAAGTCAAGGAATATGAGGACGAAAAGGGATGACAAGAGTTATCATCGAACAAAAAAGGACTGCTAAGGAGGAAAAAAACTAACTAGACTACTCTAAATAGCAGGAGTAGGATTTATGAGTAAAAGGGACCGTAGAGCTGACTGCACCTCAGTGAAGTGGCCAAAGAGAAAGCAGATGTCCTGCCATCAGAATCACTGGGCAAGCATTCCCAAGGCCATCAGAATCAGTGGGCTAACATTCCCAAGGCCATCAGAATCAGTGGGCTAACATTCCCAAGGCCATCAGAATCAGTGGGCTAACATTCCCAAGGCCATCAGAATCAGTGGGCTAACATTCCCAAGGCCATCAGAATCAGTGGGCTAACATTCCCAAGGCTGTCAGAATCAGTGGGCTAACATTCTCAAGGCCATCAGAATCAGTGGGCTAACATTCTCAAGGCCATCAGAATCAGTGGGCTAACATTCCCAAGGCCATCAGAATCAGTGGGCTAACATTCCCAAGGCCATCAGAATCAGTGGCCTAACATTCCCAAGGCCATCAGAATCAGTGGGCTAACATTCCCAAGGCCATCAGAATCAGTGGGCTAACATTCCCAAGGCCGTCAGAATCAGTGGGCTAACATTCTCAAGGCCATCAGAATCAGTGGGCTAACATTCCCAAGGCCATCAGAATCAGTGGGCAAACATTCTCAAGGCCACCAGCATCAGTGGGCTAACATTCTCAAGGCCACCAGCATCAGTGGGCTAACTAACATTCTCAGTTAAGGGGAGCCCCCTTCCCTTTTCTGTAACCTTCAGAACCATGAGGTGAAACCAAGTCCAACAGTTCTACCAAATGTAACTGAGCACCCGTTCAGGAAAGAAATTCTCACTCCAAATTTAAAACTCCTCTTGGCATCATTCTCCAGCTTCAAAACATAACACGTGAGAACATAGTAAGAGCATTGTAATAACAGAAGGCAACAGCTGGGTGACAGCTCCCAGGTGACAATGGGGTGACATCTTACATGCGATAAGACTTGAACAATGGTACAGAGACAAGGTTAAGTAGCCCAGATCAAGGATGTCTCCTGGACATCTTTTCTTCACCATTTACTAGAAAATTGAGTCTGGGAAGCTCTGTCAGGGAATTTTGAAATTGGGGCTACACTGAGGAGAGTAGTGAGCAGTACCAGAATGGACCCAGGACTCAATTACATGACACTGCTGCTTCCTCAGTGACTCCAAACAATTCATATTTGGATTCAAATTAGAAATAAAGCAGTGAGGGAGAAAAAAAAATGCAGTTAACTGCCAAAAGCTGGTGTTTACATGACTCCATTCTAAGCCAAGGAGAGAATAACACTCTTTTTTTTTTTAATACCCTGAATTTTCCAGGTTTGTAGCTTTGATATTCAAAATGGAGAGCTGCAAAGGAATTCACTTTTAGGGGACACTGTTGGGAAAGAAGTCCAAAGGAAATATCTCCCAGATCTGCTTTATCTATCACAACCATCACATATGCTGCCTCTCTCTACAAAGAATGTGAAGCACCTTATCACAAAGGACCGAAGCAGGGAAAATGCAAACTTTAAATCCAGGTAGAGAACTAGACCTGAGGAAAAATACAAGCACGTAGATCACAAGGGGCAGCACCACTTCTGTGATGATGCTTCACATCTGGTCATCACACCAGAGGTACCAAGGTTATGGCAATGCCTCATTATCAGAAAAGACTGTTTCTGTAGTTCTCTCAAGGGTGGACAGGGGTTTGGGTTCAGAGGTAAAACACTGTTTCTCACTTTTTTTTTTTAAGCTATATATTTTTATATTTTTGTGGCAAAATATACATAGCTTAATTTACCATTTTAAACTTTTTCTATGTATAAAATTCAATGGCATTACATACATTCATAATGCTGTATAAGCATCACTATTTCCAATATTTTTTATCACCCCAAACAGAATTTCTGTAGCCATTAAGCAATAACTCCGTGTCACCCCTACCCAGCCCATTATCTATTTTACTTTGTCTCTATGAATTTACCTAATTCTAGATATCTCATATATGTGGAATCATAAAAAATGTGTCCTTTCTCACTGAATTTTAAAATAAAATTTGCAAGTAGACCTGCCCTGAGATACAAGTAATATACTAGATAACATGTCACTACTCATATTCTAAATTTATAGGGTCTGAGGAAAAAAAATAAAAGAATTTTTGAGGTAATTCACTTCCCCTCATGAAAAACACAAACTCTTTGAAATAACTAAACATTAAATAGCTAAAGAACTGAAGATATGTCACTAAGAGGAAATGGTACTCATTAGGGGTTTGGAAGGATCATAGTCTTACTGGCTAAAAAGGGGGAACTTGCTGGCTAGAACTGCCAATGAAGAGTTTCTGTAAAGAATGCCCAAGGAGAGAAGCGGACTTGGCCCAATGGATAGGGCGTCCGCCTACCACATGGGAGGTCCATGGTTCAAACCCCGGGCCTCCTTGACCCGTGTGGAGCTGGCCCACGTGCAGTGCTCATGCGCGCAAGGAGCGCCCTACCATGCAGGAGTGTCCCCCACGTAGGGGAGTCCCACGCGCAAGGAGTGCACCCCGTAAGGAGAGCCACCCAGCGTAAAAGAAACTGCAGCCTGCCCAGGAATGGCACCACACACATGGAGAGCTGATACAAGATGACCCAACAAAAAGAAACACAGATTCCCGGTGCCGCTGATAAGGTTAGAAGCAGTCACAGAAGAACACATAGCAAATAGACACAGAGAGCAGACAACGGGGGCGGGGGCGTAAATAAATCTTAAAAAAAAAAAAAGGAATGCCCAAGGAGACCTGGGGCCAAAGGCTGGCACAGCTCTATGCTTCTATTCATGGAAAGAATCATCATCTTTTCCCCTAGGAAAAAGTGAGGGACAAAATAAACCTGGTAGTAACAGCTGATTTATACTTTTACACAGGTTTTATGTCAAAATTGTTTCTTAGGAGTTTCTGAATGTGAAGAGGCTTACATTCTTGTCTTGATATTGTAATAGAAGGAAGTAGTATGTCACTTTTTGGATAAACAAAAGCTATTTTTAAGTTTTGTAGGAAACATTTTTGTGCTTAAGAAATTTAAAACTACACTGTCTACATACTAGCAGTCAGTAAACTAGCTTAAACATGAGGTAAAGGCGAGAGATCAACTATCAAGTCTCCTAATGGCTAAGTGCTGAGGCAAACTTCCCTTAGGAATTTAGGTCAACCCTGAATGTTAGCCTCCAAATCAAGAACTCACAGAGAAATTTCTAAGTGTGTATCCCAGATAAATTTTTGCCAGATTAACTTCATACCCAAGAAAAATACTTTACATGCAAGTAATTACTTTTAGGAACTTAATACTCCAAGAGAGACTGAAATGATAAAAGACATTCAAAAAAGTATGGGGTAAATTCCTTAATACTGCTATTAACAGCAAGGGAAATTGGGGACATATTCTGAAACTCCAAAGGCAGGTTGGGAAGACAACTGAATTTTCTCTAAGAGAATAATGGGCTCCTGGACTAGGGATTGGCCTTAAAGTAGCAATTTTTCTATTATATTAATTGGTTCATAAGGTACATGTATAAGAAAAAAAGTAAAATCTTTTAATCTGTGAAGTGACTTCTTACATACAAAAATACAATTCAGAAACAGGACTAAAAATATTACAACCCACATCCCTTCTGATTGATAATTATTACCATTATTTCTGGGTTACTGTTTCTATTCAGGTCACTCTGTGTAAACCCTTCAAAATCTTCAGTCTCTGAATCAGTGTCCTCTATAAAAATTCTTCTCAGCTCTTCTGTGAAATATTTGGAATGAAAACACACATCCTGTTAAAATAAAAACACATATACACACATTTTTGAAACCTTACAGAAATTTTGATCTACAAATCAGATTTAAAAATCAGAATGGCTGTAAGTTTCAATCAGCTTAAGCAACCAACAAGTTTAGATAAACTTCAGTTCCCCCAACAAAGATGGCAATCAGAAGCACCTGCTTTCACACAGAAAGAAGATGGAGAGAGAAAACCTGGCTACCACATGCTGACATTCTTTTCTAACGGCCATCAGATTTAGAGATGTCTTGTCCGAGTGAGTGAGCATGCCTTCCTCTCCCCCCCCTCCTTCCCCAGAAAGACTTTCACAAATAGTAAGTTTCTCTGTAGGAGAGAGCTGGGGATTTTCACAGCCCTCACCACCCACTGCTGAAGAGATTGGAGTTGTGTGATTACAGCAGGGGATTGATGGAAAGCTCAAGCCCTCCCTGACCCCCAGGATTTTCTCTCCTGCAGAATGTGAGAAGTGAGCAATCTCTCGAGATTCCACGGAGGTAGCAAGTGAGCGGAAGGAAAGCCGTGATGTGGCTAACTCTTAAAAAGACATCTTTCAATACTGACTTTTTTCTTTCTTTAGAAATAATAAAAAGAAGGAAACTTGGCTCTCTTAAGAGCATGCTTGAAAGAGAAAGGAGAGAACAGCAGAACAGAAGGGAGACCCACAAAACCTGCCTCCTTCAAGCTAGCAATGCCTCAAGAGTCGAGTGCTCGAGTCTGTCCCAATTCCTCTGATGTCTCTTCCTCCCACGCCAGATACAGCAATGACCCCTAGTAACACTACATTTGGTTGAGAATCTTCATCTCCCCCCTGCCTTTCCCTGACTTTAATTATATACTTCTTCAAGCCCAGATAATCTCTGGAAAAAAATAGATATAATAGATGAGTAGAAAACTTAACAGGGAGACAGAGAAAGAAATGCCTATATCCAGCATTTTTTTAAAGCTTAAAAATGTCTCCTATGAATTATTATGGGTAATTGGAGTGAGTTTCTTCAGAGCTAAATTACTTTGTTCCTTTGTTGATAGCTGTGGTGCAGCTGCTTGAATTAAAAAAAAAAAACAAAAAACACCAGACACTCACACAGAAGGGAAGTTCCTTTAAAGTAAAATTTATATTGTGTTCAAAGAAAACCAGTCCATATAGCTTCTCTAGGCTGGTTAGAAAGGATCCTGGTTAGAAAGGGTCAGGGTGGTGGGTAAGCAGAATGGCTCCTAAGGAAACCACTGTGAACCTGCTGCCTGCAAGCAGGAAACGCCTGGCTGACAGCCCCAAGTCAGCCCCTGCGGGTGGCTTTAGGGCAATAAGGTCTATGGGTAAATACCGTTCTATATCCAAAGCTACTGCCTAGGGTCAAAGGCAATAGGTCAAGGTTTAGAGCAGCAAGTTCCAACTGTCCATCTGCACCAGCAGTGATCAGCCAAGGAGAAATCAGTATCTCTGGTGACTAGTTCTGATGGAGAAAAACAACTTAGGTACAGTTCTAAACTGAAGTGCACGCTCTTACTTTCCCAATTCCAATGGTATAAACAATTTTTAATGAGGGTCTGTACAAAGCCAATCTCCACTCCGTACACACAGAGCATGCTTGGTTACAAGCACAGCAAAATCAGTGCTGGCAGTATGTCCTGTGCCTTGGCCACCTACATCTACCGTGCTGAAGACTACAAGCAATTAACTGACTGGACAAGGAGCTAAGAGGGGGGTAAATGTTCATTTTGAAGCTCATGTCACATGAAGAAATAAAGAACAGCAATGGCCTCTGAGCCAGAGTCAGACAAGCATCCCATTTCAGTTCCACCCATCCAACACCCAGTGGTGTTCATTTGGGAGAAGGGAGTGCTGGATGCTGGAAATAAGAGGGAAGGAACAAAATAAGGATAAAAAGCCATGGAAGCTAGAATGCATAAATGAAGTATGATATCCCTTTCTTTAAGGAGTTTAAAATCACCACGACCATGGCGAGGAGCAGTGTTAGAAGGAAGACAAAAACAATATGGCAGAGAGGGAAAGAAAATCCAGTAAGACTGCAGGGAAGCCGCAGCACTGAACTGGACCTCAACGAGGTAGCAGTACTTTGAACAACACTGAGAGAGCATGCAGGCAGGATGAGGAGCAGAAACCAATGTAACGAAAGAGGAGAACAGGGTATGAAAAGTAACTGCAGCTTCTGGTCCACTGCAGCACAGTGGGAGGAAAGAGCCAGTTGTGAGAGGTAAGAGGCAGAGGAGTGGTGGCCAGATGTGCCCCTGGATTTGGAACATCCCAGCTTTGCTGCTTCCTGGCAGCAGTGGGAATTCCCTGACCTTCAGTCTTATCACCTGTAAACCTAGGATAATAAAGAGCAGCCATACCTTCCCAGGTAGGAAAAGGGTTAAGGGAATCAGTATGAGAAGCACTTGGCACGTTGTCATGGGCCGGTTTGCTAGGGTCAGACTGAGGGGAATCATGAATCCATGGTCCGACTGAAGCATGGCTACCTGATAGAAGCAGTCCTTTTTGGGGACTGAATTATGCCCTCCACAAAAGGCCTGTTCAAATTCTAACCCCCAATCCTTGGGTGTGAACCCATTTGTATATAGGATCTTTGAATATGTTATTAGTTTAGGTGTGGCCCATCTGAATGATGATGGGCCTCAATCCAACACAGCTGAAGGTCTTATACGTCAAGGAAATTGGCTATGCAAGGAGAAAGCAGAGAATGACAGCAAGGAGACGGACCACCATGTGACAGAGGCAGAGAATGAGCCATCACCAGAATGCTCCTAACTCCAGGAGAAAGCAGGGCCTGCAGAGAGCTTGGTGGTATACTTCTAGCTTCCAAACCTGCGCGACAATAAATTCCTGTTGTTTAAGTCAACCAGTTTTGTAGTATTTGTCACAGTGGCAATCTAAGCCACTACGTTTTGTAATGACTCCTGCATGCGCTGCTCTAGGCTCTTTGGCAATGACACATTCAGGTAAGGGGTGATGAGAACTATGGTAGCTGAAGAGGGAAGAGAAGGGAAGGGCTGGATGTGAGGAACATAGCAGAAGTTTCACCAACTCCTAGAGTGGTTGATGAAACTAGAGTGACTAGAAGCAGGGAGATGAGAAAGCAGGAGGAGGAGTCAAGAAAGACTAAAGGCAGAGATGGAGGTGGGGACCATCAGGAGGAGGAGGGAGAATGGTAAGTTTCATATCTCTCTTGAGCAATCAAGATGAGTCCAACCGACAGTCAGAAATGCTTCTGAGTCTTGAGACAGAAGCCAGGCTAGAAATAATGAACACAGAGATCGCAGCCGAAACTGGGAAAACTGATGAGAGCACGAAGAGAAAGAGACAAAAGACTGAACACAAAATCGAGACAGAAGCCAGGCTAGAAATAATGAACCCAGAGATCGCAGCCGAAACTGGGAAAACTGATGAGAGCACGAAGAGAAAGAGACAAAAGACTGAACACAAAATCTTGGAGAACATTTGCATTTGGATACAAGAATCAGAGATGACAGTAAAGAGCAAAGGTGCAAGAGAGAAGAGACCAAGGCGGCAGAAGGGGGTCGCTGGGGGCGGGGTGGTCAAAAGCTATGGAGACATCAGAGATGAGGAAGGAAGACAGAGGCTGGAGAGGCCCTGGTTGACATTGGCACATGCCACACCAACCAAGGCCAGAACACACAGAGTCATTCAAATAAGTAAGCAGGCTCTTGATTCATACAGAATCAACAGCTCCCTTTACCATGCTTGCCCAGTTGAAGCAAGGTGGGTTTAATTTACAGCCTTTTAAACAAGGCCGTGGTCAAGGGAGAATGAGGAATTTTGAGTGCCACAATGAACGCAAAAGAAAACGCCGCTGAAGGCTAGATATTTTGATTGGCCATTCTATTGCTAAGGCATAATATAAACCTCCAGGGATCCAGCTCTCAGAAAACTGTAACTTGTGTTTGCTACAGATCAAAGTAATTAAAGAAAGAATAATGCTCTCAGCGGCAAGAGCGAGGTGCCGATAGAATCCCGCTCCAGGACCACTGAGAGGCATTTGTCTCACAGTAACCACACATTTCGCCCTGCCTGGCTGTAAACCTCGGTGTGGGCTATCGCTATGCAGGGCTGCCCCGCCCCTGCCAGCTATGTGGGCGGATTCTGAATACAACTTCACCACAGGTTACAGCCCTGAGGTAGCAAAGAAAATGGATTTGATCATGTGAGGCCCTTTTATTGAAGAAAAAAGAAAATAAAAGTTTACTGTGCATAGAAAGGATTAAAACAGCAAAAGTGAACTAGTTATGCTCACCAGTTTCTTGAAACAGAAAAGGCATAACGCTTTAATAAAATGCCTGACAGTCAAATTATCGCACCAACCTCAGACCTCGTTCAATACAAGAATATTCAAACCGAGATCCTGGCCTCCGGATGAACACACCTTGAGAGGAAGGAGCTGTACCTTTTTCCCCGACTCCAGTGAGTCAAAACTATCACAGCTCTCTTCTGATGAGAGGGTTTCCATGGGAACATCATCTCGGAAGCCGAAGAAATCTTCATCATCACTGGGGGCGTTAAAAATGTCAGCCACTTCTTTAGGTATCTGTTTAGGATTCAAAAGAAAAGACTGACTGAAGGCTGTTATAATCATCTAGGAAAATTTCCTAGAAGGAAGTAGAAATTGCCATTTCATAACATTATGAATCTGCAATGGTGTACAGATCCATTGTTGACCAGAAAGCCCCAATAACCCTGAGCAAAATGTGCTTTTGCTTGATACCTTGAGAAAGAAAGGGAGAGGGAAAGAATAGGCCTTTTCTTTTTCAGATTCTAGATATGCTCTATTTTATATATATGCTCTATTTATAGCAAATGCCAAGGTCCCACTTAGAAACCATATTTGATCTCTTGACAAAAATAAGAAAATAGGTATTGGATTCCGAGAAATCAATGATCTGATTTTTCCTGAAGCTCCTCTTTTCTTATTTTCTACCTATAGTGGTAATACACTGTTTCAGAGATGTGAAAGTTTCACACAATGAAATAAGATTTCCTTTTTCATTTTTATTTTTACGAACATACACTGCCCCTTCCCCTCTACCCTCTTCCCCCATCTCCCCAGTAACCTCTAATCTGCTTTCTATCTATGCAATTTGGTATTTCTAGTCATCTCCTTTAAGTGAAATTATACAATTTTTGTCCTTAAGTGTCTTGCTTACTTCACTGATCATGTTTTCAAGGTTATTCCATGTTGCAGCATGTCTCATAACTTCATAGTTTCTTCTGGCCAAGGAATATTCCATTGTGTGTATGTACACATTCTGTTTATCCACACATTTGTCAATGGACATTTGTGTTGTTTCCCACTTTTGGCTATTGTGACTAATGCTCCTATAAACACTAATGTACAAGTATCTGTTTGCAACCCTGTTTTCCCTCTCTTTGGGTATATACCTAGAAATAATATTGTCAGGTCAAGTGGTAATTCGATATTTAAACTTTTGAGGAAGCACCACCATATTGCCTTCCACAGAAGCTACCCCATTTTACATTCCCACCAATAATGCACTAGAGTTCCAATTTCTAAACATCTTTTTCAACACTTGCTATTTTCCATGTTTTAAAAAATAACAGCCATCTTTGTGGGTATGAAGTGGTATCTCATTGTAGTTTTTATTTGCTAATGATGCTGAACATCTTTTCATGTGTTTATTGGTCATTTATATATCTTCTTTGGAAAAATGTCTGTTCAAGTCCTTTGCCCAATTTTTAATTGGGTTGGCTTTTTATTACTGAGTTGTAGGAGTTAATATATTCTGGTTATTAAACCTTTTTTTAGATTCTGAATATTAAACCATCTAAAATATGGGTTGAATCTCTTTTCTCCCATTCTGTAGGCTGTCTATTCACTTTCTTGATAATTTCCTTTTATGAAGTGTTCAGTTTTTAAATAAATCAAATTTTAAGTAAATCAAATTTACCTCATTTTCCTTTGTTGCTCAAGCTTTTGGTGTCATATCTAAGAATCCACTGATGAAACCCAGGTCATGAAGATTTGTACCTATATGATTTTCTAAGGGTTTTATACTTTTAGACCATATAATTTAAGTCCTTGTCCATTTTGAGTTGACTTTTGTTTATGATATATGACAGGAGCCTAACTTCATTCTTCTGCATGTGGACAGTTTCCTAACACGACTAGTTGAAGAGACTCTTCTTTCCCCACTTCATATATTTAGCACCCCTGTCAAAAATCAATTGGCCATAGATGTGTGGGCCTATTTTTGTACTTTCAATTCTGTTTCACCAATCTATCTTTCTTTGTACCAGTAACACACTGTTGTGTTGATTATTGTTGCTTTGCAATACAATTTGAAACCAGTAAGTGAGACCTCCAGCCCCATTCTTTTTCATTCTTATTCTTCTATTCATGGGCCCTTGCGATTACAAAAAAATTGAGAACCAGTTTTTCCATTTTTCAAAAAAGGCTGTTGGAATTTTAATAGCAATTGCACTGTATTTGTATATTGTTTTGAATAATAGTAACATATTAACAATGTTAACTCTTCCAATCGATGAATATGGACTGTCTTATCATTTATTTAGGTCTCCTTTAATTTAATTCAGCAGCATTCTACAGTTTTCAGTAAATAAGTCTTTTATGTCCCTCATTATATTCCTAGATCTTTTATTCTTTAAATGCTATTTTAAATGGAATTTGTTTTCTTAGTTTCTTTTTTGTATTGTTCATTGCGATTGTACAGAACCACAATAGCCTTTTGTGCTAATCTTGTACCCTGCCACTTTGCTAAATTCATTTATTAGCTTTAATACTTTTCTTGTGTATTCCATTAGGTTTTCTATATACAAAATCATGTTGTCTGCTAATAGAGATGGTTTTATTTCTTCCTTTCAAATTTGGACATCTTTTATTGCTTTTTCTTATCTAATTGCTCTGGCAGACTTCTAGTATGCTATCAAACAGCAATGGTGAAAGCAGTCATCCTTGTCTAGTCCTGATCTCAGGAGGAAAGCTTTAAGTCTTACCATTAAGTATGGTATTAGTTGTGGTTATTCATAAATGGCTTTTATCACATTGAGAAAGTTCCCTCTATTCCTACTTTTCTGAGTACCTTCTTTTCTATATTCTTAATCAATTTAAGTACTTTGGGAACTAATCCCAAGAGAATTTAAATGCTATTATGGGGAATTATTCCCAGAGAGAACACATTCAGCCTAACAAATATGTATCTGCTAATGGTTCTTTTGTTTGTTGGATACCTGTTATTTTCCCAACATTTTGATAAAGTTAAAAACATACAAAGTTGAAGAACAGTATAAACACATGTATATTCTTCACCTGGAATCACCATTTGTCACCACATTTGCTTTCACTTTCTCTCAACGAATGTTAGGTTGAACTGTAGGATTTATTAACTGCTTTTTACCTAGAAAACTAGCAATTTAATTATGATACCATCTAAACCATATATACCCACACATTTGAAGTAATTCACAGACATCATACTAATTTGCCCTAAAATATTTCAGCATACATATCCCAACGATAAAGGGCATTCTCATACAGAACCACAAATCATAATACCTAAAATCGTGAATATTAATTCAATAATATCATCTACTATAAGTTCCATATTTAAACTTCTACAACTGTTCCCAAAATGTCTTTAATAACTTCTCTTTTTGAAGGAAGGGGGCATCCACTCAAGTAAGGTTCATGCATTGCATTTGGTTGCTTTTACTGACATTGCTTTTTGTTTTTCATAACACTGACTTTTTTGGAAACTCCAGGAAACCTGCCTTGTAAAGAATATCTGAATTCTGGGCTTATCTGTTTCCTCATGGTTAGATTCAGATTAAATAATTTTTGACAACAATTCTACACAGGTGGTGTACACTTCTCAGAGCATCTCTGTAGACACAATATGTCAGGTTATCCCACTATTGGTAGTGTTGAAAAAGTTTTAAATTATAAAAAATTTCAAACATCCCAAAGTAGGCAGAATAATATAATAAAGCCACATGTTGCTTTCCCATCTTCAGCAGTTATCTGTCCCTGGCTAATCTTGTTTCATCTGTTTCCCTCCCCAAGTGCCTGCCTTCCAAATTATTTTGGAGCAATTGTAGCCATTCTATCAGTTCATGGTATAGCATCATCAAATGTACTGTATGTGCTCACAGCTCTATTGCCTCAAATTTTAACTTATCATTTATTTGCATCATGATCTAAATAGACACATATACTGTCACATGTCTTTTAAATCTCTCCATCTCTCCATCTTTTACTTTTCCTTGCAACTTATTTTTAAAGAAATAGGGTCATTTGACTGTAGACTTTTCCCCAGAGTCTGGAGATTTTTTGTTGCAACCCCAAGATGTTGCCTAACATTTCCCTGTCCTTTGGATTTCCTCCATAATTCAGTAGTTGAATCTAAAAGGCTCAGTTAGATTCAAGTTTTGGTTCTTTTTGATAAGACTCCTTCACAGATAGGCTGTGTTATTCCTTCAGAAGCACATAACGTCTGCCTGTCTCTCTTTTTAGTGGTGATATTGTTTGATTTACTAGTTAAGGTGATATCTGCCAGATTTCTCCTTTGGAAAGGTACCTTTTCCTCTCTGTAACTAATAAGTAACATGTAGATTCTGTGAATACCCTTCTCCTCAATAACATTTCACACAATAGTTTCAGCATTCATTGATAATTCTTTCCTGAATCAATTATTACATGAGGGGTTGGAAAACAGTAATTTTCAAATTCTATTCCTCCTACATATATTAGTAGCTAGCATTCTTCTACGAAGATAACTTTCTCTAATGTGGATTCATGGATTATTTTTTATTCAATTTCACATCATTACTGTGATTCATTACTGTCATCATTTTTTCTAGTGTTCAAAATGTTCCAAATTTAACCAATGGGAGATCCTCCAAGCTAACTTTTGTGTCCTTTTGACATGACCCTAATAGAATTTTAGCACCTCAAGTTGCTTTCTAGCACAAGCTAAGCTCACCTTGTACTTTTCCTCTCCAGACCTCAAATCAGCCATTTCTCTAAGGAGCCCTGGTAGATTTCATTGGGAAATGGCATTTAGAAATAGAGATGTGGGAAGTAGGTATGCTCCTTGCTAGTGAAGTATCATTGCTTCTAGGCTCTTTGGACAGAGCAAGGGTCTTTTAAGCACTTTAAATACCTTAAATCACAAGCTCAAAATTACACTTTAGTTCAAATCCAACATGGCAGGATTCTTCCTCGCCCCCCCCACACACACATTTTCAAATTACTTTAGAAAATCACCCCTACCCCACATTAGTATCGTCCTCCCCACCTACCCCGAGAAAAACTGCGATTCCCAATATATTATTCTTACTCATTGGCTCTATAACACAAAATAGTTCAAACTTACAGTACAAATATACTACCAACAATAAAGTTCAAGATTACTTTGCAGTTCATTCCATACTAGGAGAACAGTCCCTATATATTAAACCTTTTCCTTGAGATAATCACATACTCCGCTTACTTCAGTATGCAAAAAATGTTTTCCGTGCATATTTCCCATTTCATCGCAGTTTAAAAAGGTCCCCAAGGGTCAAAATTTAACCAAATAACTTCCCATAAAGACATTCTTAGGTGAAACTGGCATTTTCTTTTTAATTATGAGTGGGAGATGGCAAAGAATAGAAAGTATGGCTTCATGCCTTGAGTCATGCTAAAGGCCAGCAGATTAACCTGCTATACTTTTGTGTCAATGGTGCAAATACCATTACAATGAAAAAGGGAATATCTTATTATTAATATCACAGTTTTGCCATAGTGGAGCCCTGAAAGAGTTTTAGGGTTCCCCAAGAGTTCAAGAGCACCCTATGGCTGCTGAACTATTTCTTACACAGTTCTATATTCAAACGTTACTTAAATTATTTTTTCTGTATATTAAGTTAATTTTACATCTAGTAAGGTTCATTTGAGAAACTAATCCCTCATCTACTTTCTTTTATCATGATTTTAATAATTTTTTTTTTTTTTTTTAAAACAAAAGTTTTGTTAAGGCTTCACTCAAGGAAGCCTTAACAGACTTTGGATTTTGGAGAACATAAATACAGAAACTGAATACTTTAAGTTGAATCGTGTTAGATATATACAACCACTTTCCCACCATCTAACAAATCATCTCAAAAGACAAACAGACTGGAAGTGGACTTGGCCGAATGGATAGGGTGTCTGCCTACCACATGGGAGGTCCAGGGTTCAAACCCCGGGCCTCCTTGACCCATGTGGAGCTGGCCCATGCGCAGTGCTCTTGAGCACAAGGAGTGCACTACCACGCAGGGGTGTTCCCCGTGTAGGGGAGCGCTGCGCGCAAGGAGTGTGCCCCGTAAGGAGAGCTGCCCAGCGTGAAATAAAGTGCAGCCTGCCCCTGAATGGCACCACACACACGGAGAGTTGACACAGCAAGATGACGATACAAAAAGAGACATAGACTCCCATGCTGCTGACAACAATAGAAGCGGACAAAAAACAAGAACATGCAGCAAATGGACACAGAAAACAGACAACTGGGCGGGTGGGGAGAGGAGAGAAATAAACAAAAAATAAATCTTAAAAAAAAAAAAAGACAGAATGACACAGAATTGAGGTTCCACAAGCAAGAGAAATAAATGACACACGGAGGCTGAGAAGATGCTCCTAGGCAAAGCTTAAACTTTGAGGTAGAAAAATTTAACTCTTCACAGGAGGTGAAGTTTAAGCACCAGTTGTGGAATGAATTGTGTCTCCCAAAAAGATACGACGAACTCCTAATTCCCGGTACCTGTGAATGTGACCTTCTTTGGAATAGAGTCTTTGCAGATGGAATCAGGTTAGGATGGAGTTGTACTGGACTAGGGTGGGCCCTAATCCAATGACTGGTGTCCTTATAAAGAAAAGGGAAAGTTGGAGATAGATTCACAGAGGGAAAATGGCCATGTGAATATGGAGGCAGAAATCAGAGTGACGGCAACCACCCGCAACCAGGAAGCGGCAAGGACGGATCCTCCCCTACAGCTCTTTCAGAGAGAGGGTGATTTCAGACTTCTAGCCTCCAGAACTGTCAGACAAAAAATTTCTGTTGTTTTGAGCCATGCAAGTTTGGGGTAATTTGTTTTATAGCAGCCCCAGGAAACTAACACAGCACCCTTATCTTTTCAGAGCTGGCTTTTCTGGTTGTTTAGCCATCAGAATCAACACTCCAAGAAAACACATGTCTATAGAAAACACAGACACTCTGTACGAAGGTGTGAGTGAGTGTGTTACGCTTTACATCTTGGCCACTTAGGGGCCATTCTATAAATTAGAGACACCCACTGGACCCAAAGTTTGTTTTAACATTAAGGGTTAAAAAGGGAAGAGCACCCATTTAATGATTTAATGGAAGCACACGTAAGGAATGGAGAGGCTCAGGGATATGAATAAATTGCTTCCAGCGTCAACCACATTAGCCCCTGCACTACTGTGCTGCACTGCTGCGCCGCCGGGGCACACTAACTAAATTCTCCTTCTTCATCTATTACTTCTGCATCTGCACCAGAGGTGCCATTACGAGGATGTAATTACTGATTAGGAACAAAAGGAAAGAACGCACTTTCAAAAAAGAAAAAAAAGCAGTATGTATTAGTGGGGTACACAGGGCTCTGATGCTTTTTGCAGACCTTCAAAAGGCATTAAAGGCAAGTTCCAGACACTGCTGAGCCCCAGGATTTATCAACAAACAGCAACAACTGCTTAATTTAACAGACACAGCAAAGGTAGCAAGATGTTGTAAGAGAGTCCCAATAAAAGGATGCACTGAGATACCCCAACTGATGTCTGACCAGCTGAACAAGACATCAAAGTATTAGGTCATTTTCCTGATTTGTCAACAGAGATTTCGCTGGGTACCTGCAGAATGCAGACACAAAACTCAATATACTTTACTCCCCCAGATTTGTGTTGTTTCATTACAAAAATGCAAATCATAAGATATGCCACCCCAAAAAATTAAAGAACTGAAAAAGAGAATATAAAATATTCCCAACTATTTATACTAGTCAAACTTAAACAAAGAGTAGGAAAACTACAATCTTGCTAACCAAAAAAGAATCAAGAAAACTCCTGTCTGAAACTGAAGAGATCCTTTTGCATCATTTTTTAAATCCACAGACCCAATGCATCTATTCCAAGCCTGCACATACACTGTTTATATTTTTATTTGTTCACTCTGTCCTTGTTAGAAAAACGATGTGAACAGAACCAAAGTAGGAGACACCAAGTTTCAATATCGTGACAAGCACACAGGCACTAGAAGGTGTCACCAGCATAAAGCAGGGCATCAATAAATACCTGCAGCAGTCATTTACATGTATCTGGCCTTGTAGTCTATTTTCTAGAAAACGTGTACTGGGTCAGAAGGTCCACTCTGTAACATGCCTTATGCATGAAGAATTGAGGATTTTCAACCAGAATACGAGGGTATCTACATACAAAGTAGTCCTTATTCACAGCTTCTCCCTAGGAAAGGACTGCAGATGTCTTTCAAAAGCCATACAAATTACTTTAGAAAATCAACTCTGGAACCAGAAACCACAGCTCCAAAAGGCTTGGGGGCCAAGCAGGTGGGCAGTGAGGGAAGCAGGTCAGGGTCGGACAAGAGGGGCTGACAAGTAAGCTAGAGACACATGCCCAGAAAGGGCAGCAGCTCCTCACCGCCAGCTGACTGCTGCCTTGCAGGAAAATGGCCCCAGTGTACCCAACCTTCACTTGCTTCAGAGGCCAGAAATGAGGATCTGGGTGAGAAATCTTCCAGTTTTAAAATGTCAGCCTCTGACATATAGACCAAACATCTAGAGACTGAAGAAGAAATGAAATCAGGATGCATATGACAACATGAATGACCCTTGAGGGTATTATGATGAGTGAAATAAGCCAGATACAAAAGGACAAATGCTGTATGGTCTCACTAATACGAATTAATAAGACGAGGAAATTCATGGAGGCAAAGTCTAGATAATAGGTTACTAAGAGATATAATGTGGGTTGAGAATGGGAACTGATGCTTAATGTAGAAATTTTAATAGTAAGTTTTACTGTAAAAGTGTAGAAATGAATAGAGTTGATGGCAACACATTATAGTGAGTAAAACTAACACTGCTGATCTACAAACACGACTGTAGCTGAAAGGGACAGTTTACGGATGTAAACGTCAATTGAAAGGAAGCTAGAGAATAATCTAGGCACTATGTAACAATGATTTTGGTGATGGATGAAGATTGTGTTAATAGTATAAATATTAGAATGTTCTTTTATAAAGTGTTAAGAACATGGTGATACACAGGAAAATTACAACTAATGTAACTTACAGATGGTAGTTAACAGTAATATTGTAATATTTTTGCAGCAATGGCAAAAATGATATTCTACCAGTTCCAAGGGAAAACAAATGAGGGATATAAGGGGATACGGGATTTTTCCTTTCAGAGTAAGGAAAATGTTCTAAAATTGCTGAGGTGATAAGAGCACAACTCTGATGAAAATGAGAGCCACTTAGTGTACACTTTGAATGGACTGTACAAAGCATGGGACTGTATAACACAGGGAACTCAGTGGTGGAAGATGGACTATGGTTAACAGAATATGAGAATATTCTCTCATGAACTATAATAAGTATATCATACTAATATAGGGTATTAATAATCGGGTGGGTTTGGAGAAAAATACACTAAATATAATATGGACCATAGTTAGTCGTAATAGTTTGACAATGCTCTTTTATGGTTTGTAATAAATTTTTCACAACAATGCAAGGTGTTGATGGAGTGATGTATGGAGCTCTGTAAGAACGCATGTTTGTTTTGTAAGTTCACAATTTTTACTAGACTTATTGTTTTTGTATGTGCATGTATGAATGATATACTTGAATAAAAAATTTTTTAATGGAAAAAAAAAAAAGAAACATCTACAGCCAGGATCTCAAATTAGTTCAGGTAAGTGAACAATGGAATTCACGGTGCTTTGTGGAACACCAAGGAAATGAAAAATGTCAGAACTTCAAATGTTACCAGCGGTAAATCCATTAGAGTCTAGCAGTATTACCAGGCACCGAGGTATTAAAGTTCAGTGAAAAGAAAAATTTCAAACTCAAAGTTTCCATTCCTTCCAAAGATACATAAATGGCCAAGAAGCACAAGAAAAGATGCTCAATATTATTAGCTATCAGAGAAATGCAAATCAAAACCACAATGAGATACCATTTCACACCCACGAGAATGGTGCCTCGTTAAAAAGCTGAAAATTACAAATGTTAGAAAGGATGTGGAGAAACACAGAACACTCATTCATTGCTGGTGTGAATATAAAACTTGTAGTCACTGTGGAAGAGTTTTCCATTCCTCAGAAAGCTAAGTATAGAACCACCATGTGATCCAACAATATGACTACTAGATATATACCCAAAAGAACTGAAAACAGGAATTTGAACAGATATTTGCACACCAATGTTCACAGCGGCATTATTCACAACTGCAAAAACAGGAAAGTAACCCAAGTGCCCACCAACCAATGAACGGATAAACAAAATGTCGTGTAGTATATATACATACCACACACACAATGAATATTATTCAGCCGTAAAGGAAATGAAGTTCTGATACATGCAACAACATGGATGAGCCTTGAAGAATCATGAATAAAATAATCCAGACACAAAAGGACAAATATCTCACTGATATGAAACTAATAGAATAAACAAACTCAGAGTCAGAATTTAGAATACAGGTTTAGGGGATAAGGTGAGGATAGGAAATGGGAAGTTAAGGCTAAAAGTATAGAGTTCCTACTTGGAACAATGGAATATTTTTGGTAATGGATGGTGGTGATTGTACCACAATATTGTGAATGTAATTAACAGCAATGAAATATATACCTGAATGTGGCTAACAGGGGAAATGTTAGGCTGCATACATGGTAAGAGAATAAAATAAAAAATATATATCCATGGAACTGCAATATACAACAGTGACACCTATGACCATCAGTGATAACAAATGTACCACATCAATGCAAGATGTTAATAATGGGGCAGTATATAGGAATTCTGTATTTTGTGAATGACTGTTCTGTAAATTAACAACTTCTCTAATTAAAAAAAAAAATCCGTTCCTTAAATGAACGGCAACCCTTTCCCAATTCACATAACAAGTCTCCTAGTACTCATCCTACCAGGACTTGAGAGGCATATGCTTTTAAAACCCAACCCCTTCATAAGAAAGATTCAGATATATCATCACCTTGTGAGCTAAAAATTCAGCATCAGTGGCTGGAAGAGTCATACCTCAAACCCAGGAACGTGGCTCCTAAGCGCACAAATTAACTGAAAGTTCTAAGGACAGAGCTATTTGCAGAACCACACTTGGCTCAAGTCAGGCTTCTGTTCTATCCCAACTAAACTATACTGATAAAAATAAATCTTGCCAAAAACACTGGCCAAACTGAAGGGAGAAATAGATATCTCTACAATAATAGTTGAAGACTTTAACACACCACTCTCAGCATTGGCTAGAACACCTGAGCAGAGGATCAATAAAAAAACAGAGAGCTTGAATAATATGACTAAACCTGACAGACATATATAGAACAATGCACCCCCAAACAGCAGGATATACATTACTTTCAAGTGCTCATGGATTTTTCTCCAAGACAGACCATATGTCACAAAGCAGATCTCCATAAATTCAGCAAGATCAAAATTATACAAAGCACTTTCTCTGATCATAGAGAAATAAAGTTGGAATCAACAAGAGGTAGAAAAAGGAAAAATTCATACACATCTGGAGATTAAAAAAACCTCTGAAACAGTGAATCAAAGAAGAAATTTCAAGAGAAATCAATAAATATCTCGAGACAAATGAAAACAAGAACAAAACATATCAGAACCTAGGGGATGTAGTGAAGACAGTGCTGAAATTCATAGCCCTTGATGCTTACAATAAAAAAGAAGAGCTAAAACCAATGACCTAACTACACAGCTGGAGGAACTAGAAAAAGAACAGCAAACTAATCCCAAAGCAAGTAGAAGGAATGAAATAACAAAGATCAGAGTAGAAATAAATGAAATTGAGAACAAAAAAAATAGAATTAACCAAAAGTTGGTTCTTCAAGATTAACAAAATCAACAAACCTTTAGCTAGACTGACAAAGAAAAGAAAGAGAAGATGCAAATAAAGGAAATAAAAAATGAAAATGGGGCTATTACTACAGACCCCACAGAAATAAAAGAGACAAGAGAATGCCATGAAAACTGTACCTCAAAAAAGCTAGACAATGTAGACAAAATGGAAAAATTCCTAGGAACATACGGACAGCCTACACTTACCCTAGAAGAAATAGAAGACCTCAACAAATAAATCATAAGAGACTGAAATAGTCATCAAACAACTCCTCAAAATGAAAAACCCAGGACCAGATGGTTTCACAGGTGAGTTCTACCAAGCATTCAAAGACGATTTATACCAATCTTTTACTCAAATTCCAAAAAACTGAAGAAGGAATGCTACCAAATTCATGCTGTGAAGCCAATATCACCCTAATACCAAAGCCAAATAAAAATATTACAAAAAAAGAAAATTACAGACTCATTTCTCTAATGAATATGGATGCAAAAATCCTCAAAAAAATATTTGCTAATCAAATCCAGCAACACATTAAAAGAATTATTCATCGTGATCGAGTGGGTTTTATACCAGACATACAGAGTGGGTCAATACAAGAAAATCAGTGTAATACACCACATTAATAAATCAAAGAAGAAAAATCATATGATTCAATCAATTGACACAGAAAAAGCATGTGACAAAATATAGCATCCTTTCTTCATTAAAAAAAGATAGTGATTGAAGGAAACTTTCTCTAAATGATAAAGGCCATATATAAAAAACCCACAGCTAACATTGTCCTCAATGGTGAAAGACTGAAAGCTTTCCCACTGAGATCAAGAACAAGACAAGGATGCTGACAGCCACCACTGTTTTTAAATACAGCACTAGAAGTTCTAGCTAGAGCCATCAGGCAAAAAAATAAGAAGAAATAAAAGGCATCCAAATCAGAAAGGAAGAAGTAAAACTTTCACTATTCACAGATGATCCTGTATCTACAAAGTCCCAAAAAATCTACAACAAAGCTGCTAGAGCTAATAAACAATTACAGTAAAGTGTCAGGATACAAGATCAATACACGAAATTCAATGGTGTTTCTATACAATTGTAATGCACAATCTGAGGAGGAAGTCAAGAAAATAATTCCATTTACAATAGCAACTAAAAGAATCAAATACTTATGAATAAACTTAAGCAGGGTTGTAAAAGCACTTGTATTCAGAAAACTACAATGCATTGTTAAAAGAAATTTTAAAAGACCTAAATAATTGGAAGAAAGTTTCATGCTCATAGACTGGAAGACTAAATATCAGTAAGATGTCAATTCCACCCAAATTGATATATAGATTCAATGCATCCCAATAAAAATTCCACTACCATCTTTTTAAAAGAAGTGAAAACACAATTATCAAATTTATTTGGAAGGGTAATGGGCCCCAAATAGTCAGAAACAACTTAAGAAAAAGCAAAGTTGGAGGACTCTCATGTAAGAATGAAGTATTTAGTTCATATATGAACATTAATAAACAATAAGTGTATAGTTAAAATTGTGAACTTATAAAACAAACATGCATAACATCATGTACGGATCCCATACATCAACTCACTACCAAATTCTTGCATTGTTGTAAGACATTTGTTAAAAATTATGAAAGAATATTATCAAAATCTTACTAACTATAGTCAATAATCTTACATTTGATGTATTCTTCCCCAAACCCACCTTATTATTTTTTTAGATATATTTTTATTACAGAAGTTGTGAACTTACAAAACAATCATGCACATGTGTAGAATTCCCATGCAACACTCCTTCACCAACACACTACACTGTGGTAGAACATTTGGTACAGGTTATGAGATACTATCATCAGGCTATTACCACCAACCATGGTCCACAGTGTATATTTGGCACACTTTTCCCATACTCCCCCATTATCAAACCAGTGCATCTTTGGCATAGATGCATGAATATTACCATATTGCTGTTAACCACAGTCCACAGGCCACACCAATTATATTTTTTCCATGTTTTTCCACATTAACATCCTGCACTAGTTAGATACATCTGCTCTAGATCACAGAAGGACACTCCTGAAATCTGCACCATCAACCACAATTCTCATCTACCTCTGGGTTCACTGTTATTCAGTCCCTAGGTCATTCTCTAGCTTTATTTCAATTGACATTTACATCCCTAGACTACCCTTTCCAGCCGTACATCCATTTATAAACCAGCTGCTACTCACTATCATGTGTTACCATCAACTCTATACATTTCCACAGAGGGTGATTTTAATAAAGCATCAGGGAATGTTTCTTACTACAATACTAAGTGTATATTTCACCTGGAAATGAGCTCCATTTTAAGCCCTAAGGAACAATACAAAATAAATTCATGTATACTGTTGCATTTTCCTAATTGTTTTGAAAGCAATTGTGATGGCAATGATGGCAGAATATGCAGTGTCGTAGTATCTTGCATCTATGAAAAGAGATCTTTTACTCAGAGCAAAGCATCCTTTGCTTTCCCTTCAACCCACCAGAAAAAGGGAGTTCTGCATCATTTTCTACCATAAAGATAATCATTTCTTTAAATTCTTTATGATTAAATCACCTGGTTAAAAAGAAATATAGGTACCTCAAATGATCCATAAATACTAACTCAAAACAGATCCCAGATCTAAACCTAAAACTAGAACAGTCCTAGAAGAAAACAGGAGAGAATCTTTGTGAACTTGAATCAAGTGAAGAATTCTTAGAGAGGACATCAGAAGCATAATACGCATTTTTTAAATTGATAAAACTGGGGAAGCTAACATGGCTCAACTGACAGAGCGTCCACCTACCACATGGGAGGTCCAGGGTTCAAACCCAGGGCCTCCTGGCCCGTGTGGTGAGCTGGCCTACACTCAGTGCTCCCGCATGCAAGGAGTGCCCTGCCATGCACAGGTGTCCCCGCGTAGGGGAGCCCCACGTGCAAAGAGTGTGCCCCACACTGAGCCACCCCATGCAAGAAAAGTGCAGTCTGCCAGGAGTGGCACCGACACAGAGAACTGATGCATCAAGATGACGCTTACAAAAAAGAAACAGATTCCTGGTGCCACCAAGAATACAGGTGGACACAGAAGAACACACAGCGAATGGACACAGAGAGTAGATGGGGGGGGGGGGGGAAGGGGAGAGAAATAAAATAAACCTTTAAAAAATAAATAAAATTGATAAAACTGGATACTCAAAAGGTCTGTATATAAATTATACCTTAATCAAAAAAAAAGTGGCGGCAGCCTTGGCCCAGTGGTTAGGGCGTCCATCTACCACATGGGAGGTCCACGGTTCAAACCCCAGGCCTCCTTGACCCGTGTGCAGCTGGCCCATGTGCAGTGCTCATGCGTGCAAGGAGTGCCGTGCCATGCAGGGGTGTCCCCCGCATAGGGGAGCCCCACACGCAAGGAGTGCGCCCTGTAAGGAGAACCGCCCTGCGCAAAAGAAAGTACAGCCTGCCCAGGAATGGTGCCGCACACACGGAGAGCTGACACAACAAGATGACGCAACAAAAAGAAACACATATTCCCGTGCCACTGACAACAACAGAAGCGGACCTGGGAAACGGACTTTGGCCCAGTGGTTAGGGCATCCGTCTACCACATGGGAGGCCCGCAGTTCAAGCCCCGGGCCTCCTTGACCTGTGTGGAGCTGGCCCACGCGCAGTGCTGATGCGCGCAAGGAGTGCCGTGCTACACAGGGGTGTCCCCCGCGTAGGGGAGCCCCACGCGCAAGGAGTGCACCCATAAGGAGAGCCGCCCAGCGCGAAGGAGGGAGCAGCCTGCCGAGGAATGGCGCCGCCCACACTTCCCGTGCCGCTGATAACAAAAGAAGCGGACAAAGGAACAAGACGCAGCAAAAAGACACAGAAAACAGACAACCGGGGGAGGGGAGGGGAATTAAATAAATAAAAATAAATCTTTAAAAAAAAAAAAGCAGACAAAGACGACGCAGCAAATAGACAAAGAGAACAGACAACAGAGAACAGACAACCAGGGTGGCGGGGGGAAAGGGGAGAGAAATAAATGAATGAATCTTAAAAAAAAAAAAAGTATATAGAAAGTGTGGAATAAAAATTGCCTAGAAATGAGCCCTAATACTTATAAGATAGAAAACATCACAGATCAGTGGGGAGGGGATGGTGGTGTCAATAAATCATGTTGGCCAAACTGGCTATTTTAAGAGGAAGAAAACAGTCAACTGTGCTTCACCTGATTCTAAAAATCAGATGGCCAAAGAGTTAAAAGATAAACCACAAGGAGAATATAATTAATGTGATTATGCATCCTCCTCTGAATGGGGAGGAATTTAAACATCAGTGCAATGGAGATCCAAAAGGAACAGGTTAATTTTACTGACAAAATTAAAACCTTAAACTTCTCACTTGGAAAAAAGAAAGAAGATAAAACCATGGGTAAAAGATCTGCCGCACATGACATTATTAATTTTACTAATAATTTCAGACAAAATGAAATACAAGAATCACACAGACAAAATGGATGTGGTACTATGAGGATTTTATGGACCCCAGAAAAGATCAAGTCCTTAGGGCTAACCCACTGTAGCTGGGGCCTTTGATTAGATTACTTCAGTAAGAAGTGAGCCACCTTAGGTCTTTTTTTTTTTAAAAGATTTATTTATTTTCCTCCCTTCCCCTCCTCCCACCCTACTGTTTTTGCTGTCTGTGTCGTCTTCTCTTCTCATTTTCTCTCCTCTACGATTCACTGGGACGTGATCCTGGAGACTCCTGATACAGAGAGAGGTTCCCTGTCAATTGCGCCACCTCAGTTCCTGGTTTCTGCTGCTCTTCACCTTGACTCTCCCCTTTTCTCTTTTGATGAGTCATCATCTTGCTGTGTGACTCACTTGCACGGGCACTGGCTCACCACGCAGACACTCGCCTGGGCACTGGCTTGCTTCATGGGCATGCTTTCTCTTCTTTTTTTTCCACCAGGAGGCCCCAGGGATCAAACCCAGGTCCTCCCACATGGTAGGCAGAAGCTCTATCACTTGAGCCACATTCACTTCCCCCAGGTGAGGTCTTAATCCTCTCACTGGAGGCCTTCACAAATGCGATAAATACAGAGAGAAGCAGCATACAGGAGCTCAGAGAGAGGAACCCACAGAAGCTGAGACAAAGCCACAGATGGAGCAGCCAGAAGCTGAAAGCAACGCAGCCAGGAAGAGAAGGCAAAGATTGGCAGATGCCTCCACGTGCCTTCCCACGTGACAGGATTCCAGGATCGCAGCAGTCGTCTTCTGGGAGGGAGCGCCACCTGATGCTGCCTCGATTTGGACACTTCTCTCAACCTCAGAACTGCAAGCTTGCAAGCCAATAAACCCCCAATGTAAAAGCCAACCCAGTTCTGTTATATTGCTTTTGGCAGCTTTTAGCAAACTGAAACAACGGGCAAAAAGAAAACTCACTAGTCGGTAACAAAAGAAGCTAAAAACATTTTTAAAGTCGTCAACTGCCCTAGTAGTAAAAAGAATACAAATTAAACAAGATGACCTTCTGTCATGGTTAATTCTGTCATGATGACTTGGTCCATCTGTTTGTCAAACACCAGCTGCGGCTGTGGTGGCATTTCAGAAGTGATTAACATACACAATCAAGTGACTTTACATAAGGGAGATTACATTCGATAAATGTGGGTGGGACTCATTTAATCACCTGAAGGCCTTAAGAGCAAAGAAGCCAGGGTTTCAAGAAGAACAATTCTACCTCAAAACTACACCCTCTACTCCAAGTCTCTAGCCTGCCGCCTTCCCTAACGGACTGAAGACTTCAACATCAACTCTTACCGGAGTTTCCAGCCTACCAGCCGCCCTGCAGAATTCAAACCAGCTGGCCCCCACAGTCACGTGGGCCGATTCCTTAAGACAAATCTCTTAATATCTTGCTGGTTCTGTTTCTCTGGAGAACCTTGAAGAATATACTTTCTCATCCATCAACTTAGCAATGTTTTGTTTGTCGGTTTTTTAAGGACACACTCAACAACGGGGAAAGTGTGACAAGATAAACACCCTTATACAGAACTGGTGGGAGGACAAATGGGTTTGAACTTTTAAGAAAAGAAACTTGGTCATATACATCTAAAATAGGACGGTTAATTTTAAAAAGAAAATGTAGCTACAGTAAAATTTAAAGATTGCCAGGGAAATCCGGTTAAACTTTCTGGGTGATAGGTTATACTGATTATTAATGGTTAAGGAATAAGAGAATCAAAGTCACACAATGTCGGACTGTAGAGAGATGGCTTCCATCATTTCATCTCATTTCAAGGAGAGGCAAATCCCAGACTAGACTTACTCAAGGTCACACGGTTTGTTAATACCCCTACAAAAATTGTCCTCAAATGTCAAAATGGGAGAGGAGTTTATTTTTCAATAAAAGAATCATATATTAATATTTAGCATTTAATTAGATCAAAAACTTTAAACTCATTATAGTAATTAAAAGCCTCACCATTATCCCAATATGTATTCAAATTTGCTTATAATTATGTAAAGGTGAGCAAGTGATTTCCTAAATACTGCAAATCAAAGAAGACCACAGCCCCTTGCCAAGGTGACAAGGCTGTCTTGTCAGCACTGAGCACAGTGCTGGGTGCACAGTAAAGCACCCAATAAAAGCTTCCTCACCTGCTTCTCCAGAGCTCCTTCTAAAGGCCTTTCTCCACATAGCAGCTGGCTTCCCATCACAGGGCAGAGTAAACCTAAGTTCCTGCCTTGCCTAGGACGCCATACCCAGCTGGCCCCAGTCCACCCTTAGGATCTCACTCCTTTCCCCTCTTTGCCCGCTCAATGCTCTCCAAACACAACAGTTCCCTTACTATTGCTTAAAGAGACCAAACACATTTCTGCCGTGGGGCCTTCGCCTGCCCCATAGATGGACAAATAGTAGTCTCCTGATTTCCTAGTCTCACTGCTCAAATGTCTCCTCAGCAAGGTTTGCCACTCCTTAAGTAGCACCTCTTCACTACTTATTCTAGCCCTTTATCCTGCATTAGTTTTCTTCCATCCACTTTTTATTACCTGACATAGACATTTTATAAATACTATTCTGCATTTTCTATCTGCCTCACACTGAAATTAAGCTATGAGAGAAGGGGCTTTTGGTTTGCTTATCACTATACTCCCAGAGCCTTAAAACACTGGCTAGCATAGAGTAGGAACTCATATTTGCCTAATGAATAGAATGCATATATTTGTTGAATGGATAAAAAAGGTATTGTCATGCAAAGGTATTAAAGAATAGAAAAAACCGTAAGACTACATATGCTAATATGAACAATGATTACTTCTGAATAGAGGGCTTAAGAAAGTTAGCAGAGTTGTAAAGAGTATTTGAAAGTCTGATTACC
Organism: Dasypus novemcinctus; assembly: GCF_030445035.2. Lineage (NCBI taxonomy): Eukaryota > Metazoa > Chordata > Mammalia > Cingulata > Dasypodidae > Dasypus > Dasypus novemcinctus. Next base: position 37,560,503 of record NC_080677.1, on the reverse strand, counting down.
TTATTTCTAATCATGACTCCACTCAGAAGCTGAGTGACCTTGGCCACATCTCCCTATTTGTGAATGGAGAGAACAACTGCAGTTATCATGAGGATTAAATAAGATAATACATAGAAAGTACTCAGTAAAGCATCTGGCACACAGAGCACTCAATACACATTCATAATGATCAGTGTTAATTTTTGTCTTTGTATTTTTCTGGCTTTTTCAAACTCTCAATTTATTAAAAAAAAAAACTCAATGTTATTTTTAAAGGAGAAAATACATGTGGGGAGAAATTCACAAGCATGGACAAGCATGTATTTGTATAGGTCTTAGAAATCTACTAAGCAGGTGAGTAGCTGATCAACTAGAATATTGGCAAGAGCCTGGGAGTGGTGAGAAAACCCACTAGGGAAATGTTGGCTAATCTGCTATTCCAGGGAAGTCAACAGACAGAAAATGTGAAACCAATGTTAAGATTTCACTGGCCTCTAAAAGACTGATTATCGAATTGGACAAGCCTACTCTCAGTGCTTTTCAAAAGGCACTACTGGAATTTTACAAAGAGCAACTGCTTCATCCTGTGGGCCTCTCCTGCCTGCCACCAAGTCCATAACAGCCCTGAACTCTGAAGCAGGCACATTCCCCCTCCCCTTACCACTCTAGCAATCAAATTCTTACTACCACACCACCCTAGTTCACACAGAGGAGACCCAGAGTGAATCCAAAACTTTAAATGATAACCTTTAGTGTCTGTCAAGACAGAACAGATTATATGCAGTAACAAACACCACCAAACCCAGCAGCATCAAACAACAAAGCCGTTTCTTGTTCATGTGACATGTCCACTGGGGGCCAGCTAGAGGATCCACGGTGTACTGTCTTCATTCCAGGACCCAGGCCTATGGAGCTGTCAGTGTCTAGGACATTACCAGGTGCAGTGGCAAAAAATATATGAAATAACATATGATTTTTAAGGACTTTGACGTGGAAGTGACAGAGCACATGCTCATGGCCAAAGCAAGTCAAATAGCTTTGCCAATAGGTGTAATCTGGGGGCATTTTCAGGATTTGGGAATTGTCCTGAATAACACTGCAATGACAGATAGAGGACAGTATATATTTTGTAATAACTTACAAAAATGTGTGGAAGAGAGTGTAACTACAATGTAAACGATAATCCACACTTAGTGGAAAAGCTCCAAAATGTGTTTGTTAATTGTAACAAAGGTACCACACTAACGAACGATGTTAATGTGGGGAAAAGTGGGAGGGCTAGGTAGCAGGGCATATGGGAATCCCCAGTATGTTTTATATAACATTTATGTCATCTAAGCATCTTTTTTTTTTTTTAATTAAGAAGAATATATATTTTTTTTAAAAACACAACTTTGCCAATTTCAAGAACCTAAAGAAGTAAAAACCTCCCTTTGTCCAAGGAAAAGAACCAGAACATTCATACTGATCCCTAATGACTTCCAACTATGACTGGAAAGCATTCTACAAAGACGGTATTATATAAATGTGAGCTATTAAAAGAGAGTAACAGGACTTTTGTTCAACCAAGATGGAGGCATAAGACGCTCTATAGTGCCGTTCCCCACATCATCTTTCAACAATTAGCAAAAACTGGCAGACCCATCTTGCGCACAACTCCAGAAAACAGTTAAAGTGCTGGGGTAAGTGAGCGAGTGCCAAATCAACAAAACACAGCTTCACAAATGGGAGAAGCTCATAGCACCCTGGCTGAACCCTCCCCAACACCTCCCTGATGTGGTGTGAGTTAAGACGGATCCCATTGTAGGTCCCCAGTTCTGTTCTAGAGGTAGCAGTGTAACCCCTCAGCACATAATGGCGCAAATATACGTGGGTGCCAATCATCTGGGTGGCAGCATGAACGACTGAGTCAGCAAAGTAATTTCTGGCTTGCTTTCCCAGAACCTCCCCTGTAGGAAGCAAGAGCTTGCTGACAGCTAAAGGAGTGTAAGAAACAACAAAGACAAAGCAAACTGGAGCAAAGGATTACCCACTGTGGTGGTCTGAATTTGTATGTACCCCAGAAAAACATGGTCTTAAATCTAATCCATCCCTGTGGATATGAACCCATTGGAAGGAGGACCCTTTGAGAAGTTACTTCAGATAAGGCATGGTCCAGCCCAATCAGGATGGGTCTTAATTCTATTACTGGAGTCCTTTATAAGCAAATGAAATTCAGATAGAGAAAGCAAGCCACAGGAAGCAGCCAGAGCTGAAAAACTGGAAGAGGCCAGTTCTCTTCAGAGAGGCCAGGAGAGGACATCATGTGTACTGCCACGTAAGAGAGGCGCTAAGGACCATGGATCACTGGCAGCCAGCCTTAATGCTACAGTCTTTGGGGAGAAAGCATTGCCTTGATGATACCTTCATTTGGACATCGTCCTGGCCTCAAAAGGTGAGTTAATAAATTCCCATTGTTTAAGTCAGCCCATTTCAGGGTATTTGCTTGAGCAGCCTAGGAAACTAAAACACAGCACTTTAACACATACAATAGAGCACCCTGCGGATAGGGGGATTCTATTTCATAGGTAAAGTGGGTGTGCAGGGGCAGGTATTGAAATTCTTGTAAGCAGGGGCATTACTATGGGCAAGATTGCAAACCCAGGACAAGAAATAGGCTCAGGAAGGCCTCTACACTGCACTTTCAACTCAGGCTGATCTTAATAGGGGGGCTAACAATTGAAAGAGAGCACCAGCTAACACAGAGCCAATTTGCAAAGACTGAAAAAGGTCTTTTTGGCATTGATTTGATTGAGTTTTTAGGTCCTGGCACTCAAGGAATCCTATTTAACATCTCAAGGTGAAAATAAGCAGAAGGAATAGACAGATTAGGAACTAAATCCCAAAGTTTACACATTAAAATAGTGAAATACACAGTGCAAAAAAACAACAAAAACACAGAAAATGATGGCCCATCCAAAGGAACAAGATAAAAATTGAGAAACCATCAAAAAAGAATACCAGACTTTAGATATTCCTAAGGCATTAAAAAAAAAAGGGAGAGAGAGAGAACAAGGAGAAAGAAATAAAAGCTAACAAGAAAAGGAAGAATGATGAACAACATGAGGCTCTCAATAAAGAAACAGACACTCTTAAAAAGAACCAAATACTGGCATTGAACACCCCACTAACTGAAATGAAAATATCCTTAGGGATTTTCAACAGCAGACTGGAGCTGGCAGAAGGAAGAATCAGTGAACTAGAAGGCAAGTAAAAATGAATGAAAAAAGCTGACAGGGCCTAAGTGGAACACTATTAAACGTATCAGTATATGTTTTACGAGAGATCCAGAAGGAAAAGAAAGAAAGGGGCAGAAGAAATTTCAAAGAAATAATAAAAAAACTTGCCAAACTTAATGAAAGATGTGAATATACACATTCAAGAAGCTAAACAAACCACATATCGGACAAATTTGAAGAGAACCATGCCCAGACACATAGTCATCAAACTGCCAAATGCCAAGGCAAGAAGAGAGTTCTGAAAGGTGAAACTGAAAAGCAGTATGTTATGCACAAGGGAGCCCCAAGAATATTAAGTGCCAATTTCTAATCAGAAACCATGGTGGCAAGAAAGCAGTGGGATGAAATATTTAAAGTGCTTAAAGAAAACAATTGCCAACCAAGAACTTTATATCCAAAGAGGCTTACTTTCAAAAATGAGGAAGAGATGAAGACATTCCCAGATAAAAGCTGAGGGAGTTCATCACCACTAGAGTTGACTTACAAAGTAGTCAAAGAAATAAAGACTACTGAAGTAGCAAAAGAAATAAAGATCTCCAGTTAAAGGTTACCACATGGGTAATTATCAATGCCAGTATCACTGTATTGTATTTGTTAGTATGAAACTCTTTTTACTCTCCCTATAGGTTCTAAAATACAAATTCATAAATGTAATTATAAATCTATGATTTTGGACATATACTATATTAAGGTAAAATTTGCAACAAGTAAAACAAAAAGGTAGGGGAACACAGAGGTACAAGAACAGTGTCTGGAGAAGCAGATGTGACTCAAGCAGCTGGGCTCCCATCTACCATATAGGAGGTCCAGGGTTTGATGCTCAGGGCCTCCTAGTGAAGGCAAGCTAGTTCATGTAGCAAGCTGGCCCATGTGGCAAACTGGCCCACGCAGAGTGCTGGCCTGTGCAAGAGTGTTGGCTCACATGGAGAATTGGTGCAGCAAGATGATGCACCAATAAGACACACAGAGGAGAGATAATAAGAGACATAGGAGATCAGGGAACTGAGGCAGCACAAGAGAATGATCATCTCTCTCCCACTCCGGAAGGTCCCACAATTGGTTCTCGGAGCCGCCTAATGAGAATACAAACAGACAGAGAAGAACAGAGAATGGACATGGGGAGCAGACACCGGGGGGGGGGGGGGGGGGGGGATAAATACATCTTTTAAAAAAAAGAATAGTGTTTCTGTGTGCTCATTCAGTTGCTATCAAATCAAACATGAGTACTACACATTTAGGATGCTGAATTTAAGCCCCATGGAAACCACAAAACACCTGAAAAATATAGACAAAAGGATGAGAAGGAACTCAAAGTAGCACACTACCAAAAAATCAAATAAATATGAAAGTAGGCATTAATGAAAGACTTGAGGATAAAAGAAGGTGCACGACTAACAAGGACAAAATAGAAAAATGGCAGAAAAAAGTCCTGCATTATCAGTAGTTATTTTAAGTGTAAATGGATTAAACCCTCCACTTAAAAGGCAAAGACTGAAAGAATGGGTTAAAAAAAAGGAGGGACAGCTATATATGCTGTTTAAAAGAGAATCACTTTAAATTCAAACACACAAGTAGGCTGAAAATGAAAGGACTGGAAATATATTTATAAACCATGCAAGTACTAGCCAAAAGAGAGCTGGGCTGTACCAATATTGGACAATATGTGCTTTAAGTAAAAATTGTTACGAGGCACAAAGAAAGTCTCTGTACCCTGATAAAAGGGGTAAATTCAACAAGAAGACATAATAAATGTGCTCCTAAATATATGAAGCAAATATTGACAGACTTGAAGAGAGAAACTGACATTCTACATTAATAGATTTCGATACACCTCTTTCAAAAATGGATCGAATATCTAGACAAAAGAGCAATATGGAAATGTTAAGCCTTGAACAATATGCGGAACCAGCCAGATCTAACAGACAAATATAGAAAACTTCACCCAACAGCAGGAGAATTCACATTTTTCACTCTCCAGGACAGACCTTTTCTTAGGTCACAAAACAAGTCTCAAATTCAGAAATATCGAAATCATACAATGCATCTTTTCAAGGCACTATGGACTCAAACTAAAAACCAACAAGGGAGGGAGAAATGGAAAATGCACAAATATGTGGAAATTAAACAACACATTTTTTTTTTCCAAAGATTTTATTTTTTTTATTTACTCCCCGCCCCCCCAGTTGTCTGCTCTCTGTGTCCATTCACTGCGTGTTCGTCTGTGTCCTCTTTTTTTTTTTTTTTTATTGACTTTGTAATAATATTACATTAAAAATATATATGTGAGGTCCCATTCAACCCCACCCCCCCACCCCCCCCTCTCCCCCCCCAACAACACTCGTTCCCATCATCATGACACATCCATTGGATTTGGTAAGTACATCTTTGGGCACCTCTGCACCTCATAGACAATGGTCCACATCATGGCCCATACTCTCCTCCATTCCATCCAGTGGGCCCTGTGAGGATTTACAATGTCCGGTGATTACCTCTGAGGCACCATCCAGGGCAGCTCCATGACCCAAAGACGCCTCCACCTCTCATCTCTTCCTGCCTTTCCCCATACCCATCGTCCACCATGTCCACTTTTCCCAATCCAATGCCACCTCTTCTATGTGGACATTGGATTGTAAACAACACATTTTTGAACAACCTATTGGACAAATAAATCACAGGGGAAATTAGGAAATATTTTGAGGCAAATGAAAATATAACATACCAGAACTTATGGGATGCAGCACAGCCAGTGCTGAGAAGGGAATTTATAGCTCTAAAAGCTTACATTAAAAAAAGAAGTTCTCAAATCAGAGACCTAACCTCAAAACCGGAGGATCTATTTTAAAAAAAGCCAAGTAAACAGAAGAGCCAACACAAGCAGAAGAAAGGAAATAAAGATAATAGGAGACATAAATACATAAATGAAATAGAGAGTAAGAAAGCAACAGAGAGAATCAACAAAACTAGAAGTATTTAAGTTTTTTGAAAGTATCAATAAAATCAACAAACCTTTAGCTGGACAGACAAGGGGGAAAAAAGAGGATAAATATAATTAAATCGGAAATGAAAAGGTAGGCATTTTCACCAACCCCACAGAAATAAAAGGATCATAAGAGGATACTATAAACTGTACGCCTACAAAGTAGATAACCTAGATGAAATTAACAAATTCCTAGCAACACACAAACTTCCAACACCTGATCAAAAGAAAGAGAAGATCTCACAAACCAGTAACTATTAAAGAAATGGAATCAGTAATCAACACCTCACACCAAAGAAAAGCCCAGGACCAAATGACATCATAGGAGGATTTTACCAATCATTCTTAAGAACAAGTAACACCAAATCTGCTCAAACTCTTCCAAAAATTTAGTAAAGAACACTCCACAACTTATTCCATGAGTCCAATATCCCCCTCACATCAAATCCAAACAAAGATAACACAAGAAAATTACAGAATATCCTTTATGAACACAGATGAAAAAATTATCAACAAAATACCAGCAAACCAAATTCAAGAGCACATTTTAAAAATTAGACAACATGGTCAAATGGAATTTATCTCAGGTATGCAAGGGTGGTTCAACACGAGAAAATCAATTAATGTAATATACATTAATAAACTGAAGAAAGAAAACATCTCAACTGATACCGAAAAGGCATTTGACAAATCCAGCACCCCTTACTGCAAATATACTTCAAAAACTAGGAGTAAAAGGAAATTTCCTCAACATGATTAAGAACATATATGAAAATTCCACAACTAACATTATATTGAATGGTGAAAGCTTTCTCTCTAAGATCTGGAACAAGACAAGGATGCCCACTGGCACCACAGTTATTCAACATTGTTCTGCAAGTTCTAGCCACAGCAGTGAGGTAAGAAAAAGAAAAAAGGCATCCAAGCTGGAAAAGAGGAAGTAAAACTTTCACTTTTTGCAGATGAAATGATCCTATATTAAAAAAATCCTGAAAAATCCACAACAAAGCTACTAGAACTCATACACAAATTCAGCAATGTGGCAGGGTACAAGACCAACACACAAAAATCAGAAATGTTTCTATACACTAGAAATGAACAATCTGACAAAGAAATCAATAAAAAATAAAAAAGTAAAAGAATCAAATATCTAGGAATAAATCTAACCAGGGATGTAAAAAACTTGTATGCAAAAAATGTTGTTAAAAGAAATCCAAGAAGGAAGCAGATGTGGCTCAACTGATAGAGCACCTGTCTACCATATGGAGAGTCCAGGATTTAATCCCCAGGGCCTCCTGACCCATGTGGTGAGCTGACCCACATGCAGTGCTGCCGCATGCAAGGAGTGCCATGCCATGCAGGGGCACCCCCACATAGGGTGCCCCACGTGCAAGGAGTACACCCCAGAGGAGAGCCACCCCACATGAAAGCAGCACAGCCTGCCCAGGAGTGGTGCCACACACAGAGAGCTGACACAGCAAGATGACGCAACAAAAAAAGAGATGAAGTTTCCTAGTGCCACCAGATAATGCAAGTGGACGCAGAACAACACACAGCAAAATGGACATAGAGAGCAGACAATGGGAGGGAAGCGGAGAGAAAATTAAAAAAATAAATAAATCTTAAAAAAAAAAAGAAGGGAAACGGACTTTGGCCCAGTGGTTAGGGCATCCGTCTACCACATGGGAGGCCCGCGGTTCAAGCCCCGGGCCTCCTCGACCCGTGTGGAGCTGGCCCATGCACAGTGCTGATGCGGGCAAGGAGTGCCGCCCCACGCAGGGGTGTCCCCCGCGTAGGGGAGCCCCACGCGCAAGGAGTGCACCCGTAAGGAGAGCCACCCAGCGCGAAGGAGGGAACAGCCTGCTGAGGAATGGCGCCGCCCACACTTTCCTTGCCGCTGACCACAACAGAAGCGGACAAAGAAACAAGACGCAGCAAAAAGACACAGAAAACAGACAACTGGGGGAGGGGAGGGGAATTAAATAAAAAATAAATCTTTAAAAAAAAAAAAAAGAAAGAAATCCAAGAAGACCTAAGTAAATGTAAATGGAAGGACATTCCATGTTCATTGAATTGGAAAACTAAATATTAAGATACCAGGTCTACCAAAGGCAATTTATAGATACAAGTCTGATGAATTTTTTTTGCAGGAATGGAAAAGTCAACCATCAAATGTATATGGAAGCGGAAGAGGCCCCAAAAAGTCAAAGCCATCCTGAAAAAGAACAAAGTTGGAGGACTCACACTTCAAAATCTTTAAAACCGAAATGAAACAACTAAAAAAAAAAACAAAAAAACCTATAACAACAACAACAACAAATTAAATCTACCACAAAGTCACAATAATCAAAACAGCAGGTCCTCAGACAAACACAGACATACAGATCAATGGAATTGAAATGAGACTTTCACATTTATGGCCAACTGATTTTTTTTTTTTTTTTTTTTTTAAAGATTTATTTATTTATTTAATTTCCCCCCCTCCCCTGGTTGTCTGTTCTTGGTGTCTATTTGCTGCGTCTTGTTTCTTTTGTCCGCTTCTGTTGTCGTCAGCGGCACGGGAAGTGTGGGCGGCGCCATTCCTGGGCAGGCTGCTCTTTCTTTTCACGCTGGGCGGCTCTCCTCACAGGCGCACTCCTTGCGCGTGGGGCTCCCCCACACGGGGGACGCGTGGCACGGCACTCCTTGCGTGCATCAGCGCTGCGCATGGCCAGCTCCACACGGGTCAAGGAGGCCCGGGGTTTGAACCGCGGACCTCCCATATGGTAGACGGACGCCCTAACCACTGGGCCAAAGTCCGTTTTCCGTATGGCCAACTGATTTTTGACAAGGGTACCACGACGGCTCAATTGAGAAAGTAGAGTCTCTTCAACAAATCGTGCTGGGATAACTGAATGTTCATATGCTAAAGAATGAAGGTGGATCCCTACTTTATATCATATACAAAAATTAACTCAAAATGGGTCAAAAACTTAAAAATAAGAATCAAAACTATGAAACACCTTGAAGAAAATTTAGGGAAGCATCTTCAGGACTTTGTGTTAGGCACTGATTTCTTAAACTTTACAATCAAAGTATAAGCAACAAAAGAAAAAAATGGAAAAATGGGACCTCATCAAAATTTAAAAACTTGTGTGCATCAAAGGACTTTACCATGAAAGTAAAAACACAACCTAAACAGTGAGAGAAAATATTTGGAAATCACATCTCCAATAAGGGTTTAATATCCAGAATATATAAAGAAATCCTACAATTCAACAACAAAAAGACAATTTAAAAATGGGCGAAAGACTTGAATAGACATTTCTCCAAAGAGGGTATACAAAGGGCAAAAAGGAACATAAAAAAGATCCTTAACATCATTAGCTATTAGGGAAATGAAATTCAAAACCACAATAAGAATACAGCTTCACAGTCACTAGAATGGCTACTATTAAAAAAACAGAAAGTTGCAAGTGTTGGACAGGATGGGGAAAAACTGAAACACTCCCACTGTTGGTGGGAATGTAAAATGGTTTAGCCACTGTGGGGTCAATTGAGCGGTTCCTCAGAAAGTTAAATACAAAATTACCCTATGACCTGGCATTCCCTCTCCTAGATATGTATCCTCAAGAATTGAAAGCAGGGACTTGAACAGATATTTGCACTCCAATGTTTACAGCAGCATTATACACAATTGCCAAAAAATGAAAGCAACCCATATGCCCACTAACTGATGAATGGATAAATAAAATGTGGTTCCATACAATGGAATATTATTCAGCCTGTATTAGGTAGGGTTCAGGAACAGAAACAGAAACAGAACCAACAGATTATAACGTAAATATTATGAGATCATAGGAACTGGTTCATGTACAAGCCCAAATTCAATAGAGCAGATTGTAGGCTGGGAACTCCAATGAAGAGGTCAATGATTTCCCCAGAAGAATCTGGCTAGAGACAGAAATTCTTTCTGATGGCTAAAAAAAAAAGCATCAGTTCTCTCTTTAAGGCCTTCAACTGTTGATTGTAGATATAATCAGTCATACTGCAGTCAACTCACTGATGATATAAATCCATGAAATATCCTCACAGTTATAATCAGGCTTGTGCTTGTTTGAACAAACTGAACACTATAAGCCAGCCAACTTGTCATACGAACTTAACCACTACACGGCCTTACAAAGGAATGAAGTTCTGACACGTGTTCATCTTCAGGTTGAAACCTGAAGATATCATGTTATGTGAAAAAAGACACAAAAGGACAAATATTACATGATACCCATGATATAATTAGAATAAGCAAATTCATACTCAGAAACACACTCAGTTAGGGTTTGAGGTGGGAGCAGGGAATGGGGAATTAATGCTTAATTTGCAGAGTTTTCTGTTTGGGGTGATAAACCAGTTTTGGTAATGGATAGTAGTGAAGGTAGCACCACATAGTAGTGAAAGTAACACCAATGACATATATTTGAATGTACTAAAAGGAGAAATCTTAGGTTGTGTATATATTACTAGAAAAAAAAATTAAACCATAGGAGTGTACAAGCAGTGAACCTAATGTAAACTATGGGCTATAGGTAATAGTATAGTTGCTGTTAAATGGTTTCATGAATTGTAACAAAGGTACCATACTAATGCAAAGGGTTAATATTAGGGAAAACTGGTGGGGGTGGGGGGAGGGTTGTCATCAAGAATTCTAGGTGTGCACACAGCTGCAGGACGGTGTCTGCCTGGAGAAGAATTTGCAATACACCTGGCAGGCAAAGCATGCAGAGAACTGCGAGGCAGGAGGTGCCTTTCTCCCTGGAGAGGCAAATGTCCCTGTAGTCACTCCAGAGGCGTATTTAAACAGATCTTCAAACTGATGGGGACAGAGGGGTGAGGAAGGGGATTAGCCACCTCCGACCAGCCTGCCCTGGAAGCCTTTATACAGGGATTGTCTGGACACACTTCTGACCTGCTGACTGCCACCGTGGAAAACTCACCCTAACAACCTCTGGAATGCAGGTCCTTGCCGGTTTGCTGTAGCCACTTGGCTCTTGGCTTTGTGCCACAGTGAATATGCACTCACTAAGACTGCATCCTTTTCGGGTTCCTAATTACACCCAGAAGAGGATACCACTTAGTACAATGAAGGTCAAGAGGACACCCAAACACTCTTTTCAGTGAGTTTTTTTGAAGCTGGTAGTGTAGGAAAACAGATTGAATTTTTTTTAAAGTCAGGAAAGGCAAGCCTTATTAAGAGGCCACATGTGGGTGTGGGAAAGGCTGGATGAGATCCCACTGGCTTTAGTTTTATTTTAAAATCTCCTCAAATAAAAAATGCTTATGACCAATTGTCAGGGAAGAATTAAAAATAAACAATGGTATCATACATACTTTGATTTTTCTTAACTTTCCATTTTAAAGCAAGGCTAAAGGAGAACAAAATAAAGACACTGGGGCTATTGACATTTCACATGAGAAATATTCTCAAGGACTTCGACATCAACCACTTTGATGTTTTTCTCCCCACTTAACTGCTCTTCTCAGTCACTGAGCTTTAAATAAAAGGATATTACAATGGTGGTAAGAAGAGTGAGATGGCAACGGAGATGTCTCTCTCATATTTCAGGATTTATTACATGTACGAGTTCTAAATTTTACCATGCTTATCAAACTGGGGAGCTCAGTTATGGCCAGAGGACATCAGGGCCAGCAGTGGGAAAGGGTACGGGAATTTTTTTCCCACAAAGAAATTTTAAATATTACTGTTGCATTAAAATAAAAATCCATCATTGAATAGAATGCAAAATAGGCACAGCTTTTAAAGATAAAACTGGAGATTTGGAAGAAAATCTTGTCAGGCAGCTTGGGGCTACTACACCTCTATGCCTAGGAGCAGGCAGTAACTGGCATCTGCCTTTTGTGCAACTGAAAAATGTGAGAAGCCCTATTACAGGATATTCCAGGGTGCCATTTTAATTCAACAAATATTTACAAGTCCTACATCCCAGGCCCTTCCACTTTTCCACTTCTGCCGGATCATCATCATTTTCACCTGATGTGCCACAGGGTTCCCAGCCATTACCCTGAGGCCCTCATTACCGAGGAGGAGGTCTGCCATCAGGCAGTTGAGGGGTGTCAGGCTCCAGGCAAAAGACCTAGACTGCCAGCCCTGGCTGCTATGAGGAGCACAGGCCCCTCCTGGAGCAGAGGTTAAAAGATGGGGGCTGCCCAAAAACTGGGGTGTCAGCACAAGAATCTATGGGAAGGGAAGCCCCCTGGCTTGGCACCACTAGTATAACCCGGGGGACGGTGGGGGGGGGGGGTGCGGCTCAAGACTCCTGCCCACCTGGTTGCCTGGGCTGGAGGGAAATGGAGACTTTAGAACTCAAACTTAGGGATGCGATATACTGGGGTTTTTGTTGTTTTGTTGAGGTACTGGGGCCAGGGATACACCCGAGACCTTCTCTGTGAGAAGCCAGGGCTCAATCACTGAGTCACACAGGCTCTCCAGAGGTGGCTTTTCCATTTATTCATTTGTTTTTGTTTTTAGGAGGTCCTAGGGATCCAACCTTGGACCTCCTATATGGGAAGCAGGCGGTCAACCACTTGAAATACATCTGCTTCCCCGTTACACTGTTTTTAAGCCTTTTATTGAAGTGCAACATACAAACACAAAAGTGCATATATATCTTGGTGACGTTTTACACCCTGTCCCCAGCCACCGTAATCACCACCCTGATTCAAAAGGAAATTTTTTTTAGCTTAGAAACTACTTTTCCACCTTTAGACATCCAACTCTCAATAAAAAAATGTGTTTTCAGAAATGCTACCTACAAGACTATTTGGAGTTGAAATAAGCAAGAAAAGAAAATGCAACATTTTTTTAAAAAGTTAATCACTACCAGATGTGAGAGGAGCTCAGTGCAGGAAAACAACGGGACCAACTTGCAGGCATGCCCACACAGCCCTGGGCCTCGCCTCTTCAGCAAGCCGCCTCAGCTCGTCCTGGGTTTCCTCAGTCTTCCGGGCAGACCAGATGGTGGTGAAGAACACACTTACAGCACTGCTGTCCACTTTCCTCCCAACTAAAGCACTCTACTGGGTGCATCAAATTCAAGGAGGCAACAATCCTGTTTCAGTCCGGTTTTCAAGAACACTGGTTCTAAACGGAGCAAAACTGGTTCTCTCGGCTAATACAGCACAGCAAAAGGAGAAATGCCCCAGGAAAAACAATGTGTCAGTGGTGCCCATCTATTGAAAACCCAGGCACATTCCTTCTGCCAGATATTAAATACATTATACACAAACAGTAGTCTAACAATGGTGTGGGCCCCACACAAGGCATAAGTTACATACCCCTTTGCCAAGACATTTATTGCAAAGTTTCTTCAAAAAGGAATATTTTTCCAACAGGAACTTGATACATAAAATATGCATCCACTCAAAGAAATACTACACAGCCATTAAAAGGGAAAACTGCAAAGACTTGTAAGCTATTCAGAAAAATAGTAATTATGGAAGTAAAAGAAAGCAGAATTCAAACAGCAATCATAAAAGTTGTGCAAAATGACTGAACACAGAAAATGGAATATGCAGAAAATGAAGCATTGAGAGTAGGTAGGGGTTTCAGAGCAGCAGTTCAATTATTTTTTCATTTCATTAACAATGTTATTTGCAAAAAATTCCAAGCTTTATGGATCTTATCCATACTCCTCAGCTGACTTCTACAGACGGTATCCAAGGAATCCTGTCCAAAGCATAATCTGGCACATTCCTAAAAAAGAACCAGATGAGCTATTGTAACACTCCCACCCTGCTAAGGGGAGAAGGTATCATGAGAAAAGTCCAAAGTTGTGACACCTCTATATTTAAATAGTGTTTATACTTGGCATGTCCTTGATCATCTCAATGGCGCTATAAGTTGGGCAAATATTTCTAGCCTCATAAAACTATCTCAGTGAAAGTTCTGTCACCTGCCAAGGCCCCTAATTCCAGTGACAAGCGCCAGGCAGTGGATCTAGAGACAGACCAGAATCTGGCTGAGCCGCTTCCTTGCTGGATTGCCAGAGAATATTAAAGCAATCTAGGCTTCACTTTAAAATGTAGATGTTACTACATATGTCACAGAATTACAGTGAAGATTAAATCTGATAATGTCAAGCACTTGGCCCAATAAGACTCTCATTAAAAAGTATCAGAGCATGTGATAATTCCTTGGGGGGTGGGGTGTCTTGAGCTCTTCTTTCTTTCTCAGAACCCAAGGGGCACCAAGCTGTGCAAAAGCAGAATGATCAGGGAATTCCAGAGTGATCTAATCAAGACAAGGGTTCTTAACAAGGGGTCCATGAGCTTGAAATGAAATTTTAAAAAACATTCTTGTGGGGACATGTTGGTGCAGGTGTGATATATTTATTAAATAATATACACTATAGGGCAGACTTAGTAAGGGATCAGTGGTTTTCACCTGATTGGCAAAAGGTTCCATGGAACAAAAAAGGTTAAGAACCCCTGAATTAGGGGTTTGGGGTACTTAGAGTAGGAACAGTGTTACCTGGGCCTTTGAATCTTCTACAGCAATCAGCATAGTGCCTGGCACACAGCAGGTGCACAGTAAACACCTCATAAATGGACTAACCCAATCATGGATCCTCTGCCATCCAGCTTATGCTTGTGAAGGCAGGAAGGGTCAACTATTTATCTGCACTGAAACTTTGTGGGAATTCATGACAAATTTTTGTATGACCCACAGGGCATCAGCATTTATTACTATGTGGAATGGTTTGCAGCTGTATGTACCCAGAAAAACAAGTTCTTAATGTTAATCCATTCCTGTGGGTATGAACCCACAGTAAGTAGGAGTTTTGATGAGGATACTTTAGTTAAGGCATGACCCGCCTCATTCAGGATGGGTCAAAATCCTATTACTTGGAGTCCTTTATAAAAGAACGAAATTCAGACAGAGAGCCAAGGAAGCAAGAAGTTGAAAGCAACGAAACCCAGAGAAGGGAGAGACCAGCCAAAGCCACAATGTGCCCTGCCATGTGGCAAAGGAGCCAGGATCGCCAGCAGTCGGTCTTTGAGGAGAAAGCATTGCCCTGATGATGCCTTGGTTCGGACATTCTCACAGCCTCCAACTGTAAGCTAATAAATCCCACTGTTTAAGCCAACCCATGTCATGGTATCTGCTTTCAGCAGCCTAGGAAACTAAAACACTACAGAAGACGACTGTCTGCATGTTAACTTCAGCTATGCTTACTATATATGCCTCTGATGGTCCTATTTTACCACACTCAGAAACCCCCATTTCTCATCAACTAAAAGAAAACGGTACCACCAATATTTTATCACTAGCCCACTTCCAAGAAGCCAGTATCAATTTGACAAACAAAGCTGTTAAGTCTTTTTAAAATAAAACTATATCTTGGAAATAAAAATTCAAAAATGTAGCTCAAAGAGAGTGCTAATGGCTGAGGAACACCAGTTTAAAATTAATGGGCTGGACAATTCTACTTAAATGGCTTTACTGATTTTTGTCCTTAATTTGCCCTACCATTCATTATGATTTAATATGCATAATTATCTCAAGGTTTTGTCCCATGCACCTGACCAGATCAGAATTGCTTTGATTTCTGAGGTTTGCAACTCATCACTGGGAATTCAGCGCTACTATGGATATGGCTGTCAGTAGAGTAAAACAGACAAATGGTTTTTAAAATATAGGCTCTTAAAAAATAAATAAATATATATATACACATATATATGGGACTATTAAAGTGGCAAAATCACGGTGACATTCTTCCAGGAAATCACACACGACCCCCTCAGTGACCAGCTTCAGGGCCTGTAGCCACACATTTTCAGCCACAGGGCTGGAATCAGATGGATATCTTTCGTAGCAAGGTGGTCAATACCAGACAAATTCCCCTTTAGCCCTTCAGCAGCGAGCTCCACGCATATTCACGAGAACATTTAGTATCATGTCCTTCTCAGAGTCCAAGCTGCACTCGAGCAAGAAGTAAAAGGTCCACACTGGCCTTCAGGACCTACCAGTGTCTCTGCTGGGCAGCTGACACAGCCTTCCTCCAACATCTGGGAGTCGTGTTGGTGAGAGCTCTTGGGAAGGGCCTGCCTTGCCTTTCCTGAGTATGATTTCTGTCCTTCTGTCACCCCAACAAGGACTAGAGCCCATGGGAAGCATAATCGCCATCGGAGGATCTCAAATCCTACACACTGGGGATCCCAGAAAAGGAGAGGCTAGAAAGTTATTCAGAGTTTAAGTGAGATTCTCCATCCCCTTGGTTCCCTCCTACTCATGACATTAAGCCTAAGCGACTTTGCCATAACCCCTTTCTAACTCTGTGCCTTCTAAGGGATGGAAATTATATTTACTGTTTTTGTGGAATTAAAACCCACTGCACACTGAGGCGAACCATGTGAGCCGTGTTCCAAGTGCAGGAATGCAGCTTCAGGCGTTTCATCACACTGCTTTATTCATAAGGCTAGGTGGGGTAAGGGATTGAACCACATGAATTTAACATCTTGCTGTGCCTGAAATGTTCATTAAGTGCTCTTATCTGCAGTCACCTGCCCACCCCATAGAATCACTCTCCACTAATTTAAATTAAAGAGACTATAATCAGCTCACATTTAAATGATGATGAACAGGAACATTTCCACTGGAAAAAATCATCACACATCTTAATTTGTGCTGCCAATTAAGAGGTCTTAAGAAAAAAAAAACCTGATCATCTTACATATAGTAATTTGCCCTAATTGGTGCATAATGGGTTGGACATAATTTGTGGACCACCCCCACAAGATAAACAGATTATTTAACATTTTAAAACTACCAAAAATTAGCCTCGTTATTTGACGGTATAATTTTCACTTCCCACTACACATCCTGGGACACTCAATCTCCTAAGCATGAACCTCATGGAAAAATATGAACAGGACCAAGTTAAAAGCTATATCCAGTAGGACAACGGGTCTCAGGAGTGATGCATTGTCAAACCAGATTTTCTGGTGAAAATCACAGGGGCCTCAAACGTCCTTTCAAAAGTTTTTTGCTTTTTTTGCAATTTTTTGTTTTTGTTTTAAAGTCCTGGAGAAGCCAAAGCTCCCAGAATCACAGGACACTCTCAGAAGCATTATGGTAAAAGTTGGTCGCAAAAAAAAAAAAGAAAAAAAGAAATTCTGATCCTGTCTCTGTCTCTAGGCGTGCGTTACGTTTTCCTGTTTTTAATACCGCCCCTCACTGCAGAAAGTTTTGAAATAATACTCCTTTTCACAAACATCCACAACAGATTTTTCTCAAATGCATTTTAGGAAGCCTTTCACAAATGGTCAAAGAGACAGTCAGTGGCTTGGACTCAAATTTGCCCTCGGGTCCGGGCCGTGTAGAGCGGCCCGAGCTTGGGCACCACTGGCAGGCCGGGGCAGCGGGGCTGCCCAGAGCAGAAGGCGGGCGCTCCACGTCCTCAACGCCGGGACCCCGCCTCCCCTTCTCCGGGACTCCGCACCCAGGTGTAGAAAAAGAGGTAAACAACACTCGAAGGTATGCAGGAAGCAGTGAACCAGAAACTCTTCAAAAAAACAAAAACAAAAACACCTCGTACAAAGCATCTTTTGGGCTCCCCTTCCTTCCCTTTCTAAAAGTTTTATTTTTAGGTCGTTTGAAAAAAAAGTTTTTACTGCTTACCTCTAAACATAAAATGTACGTTCACTGTTAGAAAATAAGAATCCTTTAAAAAGATAAAATGAAAAAAGGAAACTAAAGTCACGTTCACAATCCCACCACCCATTGAACATTTGAGGAACTAACTCTTAAGTGTTTTCAAAACCTAGTTGAGACTAATGCGTAACTGGTCCGTACTATGCACGCGGCTTGAGATCTGCGAGGGGGGTGCGTGTGTTTTTAAACTTCGACTTCAGGCGTTGCCGTTTCCCCATGTAGTTAGAAATTCCTTGAAAACATTTATAAAAGTTCTGGAACAAACCCCAGTATTCAGGCTGGACTGGTCTGACTACCGACTGTATTTTCTTAAACTTCCTTATCTCTGTGCCAATTCCCGGAGGAAGTGGGGGCGCGCACCAAAAAAAAGGCCCCTGGGCCCCAAGAGCACCGCAAACGTGGCCGCCGCGCTTCGGCGGCCTCCCAGTGTGCATCCCCATTGCAGCGCATCCTCACCTGAGGCCCGCGGCCATAGCGACTGGCCTGCGACCCCGGGACACCCCCCGGGCGGAGGCGGGGCGCTCCGGTCCCGGTGGCACAGACGTGACCTGCGGCGCACACCTGCGGGGCGCGCCCACTGCGCCGTTCGCGGGACGGAGCACGCCTCATCCACAGCGCAGCGGCCAAGGGCCACGTTTCCAGCCCCCAGCGGGGAGGAGGGCCCGGGCGCAAAGGCAGGCAGGCCGGGGATGCGTCCCGACTGCGGCGGGCGGCCGGACCCTCACCTGGGAGCGAGTCGCCAACTCCATTCTTCCTAACGGGGCTCCAGCCTCCTCCCAGCACGCGGCCTCGGGAGCCTGGCTCGCCACGGGCCGGGCGCACCGAGAACGCCCCGCGGCCGTACAGCCTGCGCGCTCCGCCCGGACTCGGGCGGGCCAGGGGAGGGGCGCACTTGGCGCCCGGGACAGGGGGAGCGCGTCGCGCCGCCGCCTCGGCTCCGCCTCGCCGGACCCCGAGGCTCGGAACACTGATCCAACTTGGCTACCAGAGAATTTCACTTCGCTGGCGGCGGAAGAAGTGGGCTGCATCTGGGCGCGGCTGGAGGCGGCTACCAGTTTGGGGGCGCCGGGCTCCCCCCTGCAGCTGAGAGAGGGAGTGGAGCGGTCCTGCCGGGTTCGCGCGGGAGAAATGCGAGGGGGCTGTTCCGGCACTGTCTCCAGCTGGCCCGCCCGGCTGCGCTGCTGCTGGCTGCTCGGAGGGCATATTCCAGGTTGTGCCCCTGCAGTGTGAGGATCTGCTGCTGCACTTGTACCTCTGATCCGGGAAGGGATTTTAGGACACTTCAGGGCTTACTTTGTTTTGTTGTTGTAAAGGGGCGGGTTTCTGACGACTCCCAAAACTTTGTTGCAGGGTTCACTTTGCGAAATAGGAAACCAAAGTTTCTTTACAAAGGACCAGGGTGCGGGCCCTGTAAAACCCCTGGAACTTCAGAGAATCTTTATTAGCCCATTGTACAAGCGGATCTTAACTCATTAAACAGAGTTCCTAGAGGGCAAGAGTGCCGGTTAATTTAACGAATACTGACTGAGCGCTTAAAAGTACCACGCGCTGTGCTAGGCGAGGGAACACTATGATGAATCACAAAATTAGGCCCCTGCTTCCATGAACTTAAAGTCTAGGAGCCAGCCACCAGCGCTACCAAATACTGACGCTAATAGCGCCTAGATGGAAATGAGGAGAAGGTGGGTGGTATTGAGGGACACAACTGGGGGGGGGGGCGGTGAGCAGGCTGCACAGGGAAGACTTCTTAGAGCTCAAATGTGAAGAGTGAAAACTTACGTGGGTTGAGATTGTGCAAGGCTTGAATTAGGTATTGGGGAGCCTAGTAGGTGGAACTGTCCTGAAATCATAGGTTTGCAGGGCAGTATTGAGGCCTATTGAGATCAGGGGTTCATAGTGGAACTGCTGCTCCGCCTGAGACCTTCTGTGACGCCTCTTGGCTGCTTGGAATCTGACATTTATCTTTTGTTTGATAAAGAAGTGAATGAAGCTGGCCAAACATGTACTCAAGTTTGAGGAGAAAACATTTGGGAACTGCCTGCTTTTCTTCCTTCATTGGCTCAGCAAACATTTGTTCTTTGCTTTCTCTGTTCCAGATCCTCTGATTTAGTAAGACCAATAAAACATTGTCTAACTTAAGAAAAGGTTTTGTTTTCTTTTAATTGAATAGTGCAAGCTATTGATTATAACTGCTTTCACTTTTGTTATGCTTCAGAGTTTCCTTCACTACTGTAGCTCCTTGAATCCTTCCAAGTTCTTACAGATTCTTATTGTCCTTACTTTTAAAATAAGGACATGGAATTGAAAAAGATACATTAAGAGAGAGACCCCTGACACCCTGCTACTAAGTGACAGCAGAAGACTACCAAACTGGAAATAGTTTCTTATGCCTCCAAACCCAATGTTCTTTCCATTATTCTTTACTTCTTCCCTTTGGCTGCCAGGAAGCTCAGAGTTAAAATTATTTTATCAGAGCTCTTTCTTTTTTTATAATTATTTCCCCATAAATCAATGATCTTATTTGCATTTATTTCTTTTTATTGTAGGTTGCATAAAATCCCTTTTGGAAAGGGAATTTAAATTTTAGAAATGGTCAGATTTTACAAAGCACTTAAAGCTTTGTAAAATACTAGGAATTACTTGGAAACTTGGAAGCTACTGAGTTTTCCTGCCTTGGATATTTGCCTTAACCAGCCCTAAGTCTTCATATGGCAAACTGGAAACTTTCTTCTTTTGCCTGCAAAACCTATGCATTTAGATGGTATTTTGTATTACATCTATGCTATGTTCCATTGTCAGATTTTGGTTCCATTATTGCTCTAGAAGTCTTTTGGGAAATCCCCAAGGAACTAGGGGATTTTTAACATCACCCTGTGATAATACTTCCTACTCACGGGTATTGATGGGATTAAAAACCTGTGAGCCTTGGGTTTTAGCGCAGTACTGCAAGAATGCGTGTCCCTTCCCAGAAGCAATAATATACATGTTGCAGTAGAGGAAACGAAAAGGTAATGTTTGCAAAATTCCTTTTAGACATCTCCATCTATGCTTGCTTGCTTTCTTGCTTACAAATGTCTCTGTAAGAGAATAAAAAAACTTGTTCCATAGTACCTGAACAAGGTAAGAAATTTGTGATTAGGTGCCATCATTGAACCTGATTTAAATGAGATGAGAGAGTTTTGATTGGATATCAGCCCTGGCCCACAATTTTTTGCTCTATAAAAGGAATCAAAAGTCAAAATACCTCACTCTTCCTCTGAAGGAGTAGCCTGTCCTCAGAGCTTAGCTTTGGGCAAACTTCTCTGTCAATCCTTTAGAACAGAGGATCATGCCAGTCTGGTGGTGTGGAAAACTCAACAAAGAATCCACTTTTGGGCAAGAACTGGAAGCAATGTGAATACTATTTGAATATTGCTTAGCATTATATTTGATCATAAATAAAAAAAGGAAGAGTTAAACAAGATAATCCCCCTAGTTGTTCTCAATCTCTTGGTGTCTTGAAATAACCATCTCATTATGGTTAGATAAGACTTAGCCTAGAAGGAAGAGGCATCCCTAAATCAGAAAAACAATCAGAGATAAAATGTCCAAGCTGTTGCAGAATAAAAGTTCTAGAATTGAGTCTCTTTTAACAAAGTCACCATTTAACATTGACTGGGTGCCTTTCTTTCATTACAACCCGGGTATTCCATCTTCCTGAATTGACATACCAAGATAATACTGTCAGCCTCACGATTTAAGGACATTCTGATGAAAACCACCTGAATAGCTTTAGAGAACAGGATCTGGACAAGCAATCGGATGCCTTCATATATTGGGTGCAGAAATATATACTTTATGATGAAAATTAAATGTCAACATAGACATTGTTTACACTTTAATGTGGCAAAATTTGTTCCAGATGATAACTTGCTTTTTGTAACCCGATAATATACATATGCTAATATGTGTATTATATATTAGTATAGTATACTAATACTGTTCCTGTTACAAGTTAACAGTGGTAGCAATAATAACTAACTTCTTGAGCACTCAGTGCAGTAAGCCCTATGCTGTTACTTTTGTGTGCATGCTCATTTACTCCTTCAACTGTGACAGTTCCCCATCTGTTCCCCAGAAAGTGTAGTGACAGTCAGTGAGGCAATATTTTCAAAACATTTGGAATTTCTTCTATTAGAGATGTTATGTAAATTCCAAATACGATTAATGCAATATTGTATACATTTTTACAAAATGGAAAGTGCGTAATTCATAATTTAATCTGTGAACTTAAAAATTATTTTAGGCACTGACAATAAAAGGCTAAAAGTCAAAACAGATTAAATCAGTAACTCTTACCTTTCCAAGAATTTATATGTTATAAATGAAAATGGTAATGATCCACTTCTAATTTGTGATACCAACAGATGTCCCTGTGGTACATAGTTTTAGAGAGCTAAGTCTTCTCAAAATGAATTATATAGGTAGCATTTTTAAAAGTAATTTAAAAAATAATATAGAGTTCAGAATAAATTTGTTTATAAAATAAATTTCATAAATGACAAGTCATAAAACATTTTGTTAGTTCAATAAAAAATGCAGAATATTTATTTTTTATTTATTTCTCTCTCCTTCCCTGCCCTCCCCTGCAGTTCTCTGCTCTCTCTGTCCATTCGCTTTATGTTCTTCTGTGTCCACTTGTATTCTTGCCAGCAGCACCCGGAATCTGTGTCTCTTTTTGTTGCGTCATCATGCTGTGTCAGTTCTGCATGTATGCAGCGCCATTCCTGGGTAGGCTGCACTTTCTTTCGTGCTGGGCAGCTCTCCTTAAGGGGCACACTCCTTGCACATGGGGCTCCCCTACACGAGGGACACCCCTGCTTGGCACAGCACTCCATGTGCGCATCAGCACTGTGTGTGGGCGAGCTTATCACACAGGTCAGGAAGCCCTGGGTTTGAACCCTGGACCTCCTATATGGTAGGCAGATGCTCTATCCGTTGAGCCAAATCCACTTCCCATATTTTTAAAAGCAGGGTTTTAATTTCTATTTTGTCAAAGCTGAAATAACTAGTATTTCAAAAAAGAATTTCAAAGGGTGAATATTACAGTATTAAGGAATCTATTGCTTCAGCTGTGGTCAGTCATCTTAATTGTTTGCTAACCTTCTCTCAGTATTTGGCAAACAATAACAGAAAATCTGGGATACAAAATGGAAAAGTCAGGATAAAAAACGTACAACTTCTCTAACTACTTGAATATACAAATGTTTTGTTAGAGATACTGTTGGGGGGGGCGGGGATAGAGGGTAGACACCAGGGATTGAACCCCGGGACCTTCTACATGGGAATCGGATGCTCAACCACTGAGCTATTCTAGCTCCCCTAGAAGTACTGTTTTGTTTCTTTTTGAAGAAGGAACTTTCCAGGTTTTACAGAATTTCCAAAGTTGTTACTGACAAGCCCTTTTTCACTTGGAATGATCATGTATTTTTATGCCTGTGATAAAATTAAATCTGTGATAGCAGAAAATCTATGGATTTGAGGCATTTGTGGATTCTTTTCATCTTTTAAGCTTTCCGGTAATTCTAATATGCAAGTAAGCTAAGGAGCTATTACTTGAGCCTAGCTTGGTGGTGTGCAAAGTGTGGGCCTCAGACCAGCAGCATTGACATCACCTGGGCTCTGCTTAGAAATTCAGATTCTTGGGCTCCACCCCAGACCTTCTGAATAAAAAAACTGGGAGTGGAGCCCAGCCATTTGAGTTTTAATCATCATTCAGGTGATTTTGATGCCCACGGGGGTGTGAGAATCATTGAACTTAATTTTCCCCATCTGTAAACTGGGGATACACATACCTGCCCAACTCATCTCACAATATTCTTGCCAAAATGGAACAACAGCAGCCAAAGTGATTGCATTTTCGGAAAGAGAGTATGGCAGACACTTGTAAAGTAGGAATAATAGTAGTAATCCCTCCATTTATTGAGGACTAACCATGTTCCAGGAACTGTTCACACGTGATTTCACCCAGCCATCACCACAGACAGGTGATATATATATAATAATACTACCCTCATTTTTCAGACAAGAAAACTGAGGCTTTGAGGATTTGAGAAACCTACCCAAACTGACCCAGGCAAGCTAAGTTAGAACCCAGATCTGCCAAACTACAAAAGCTGTACTCTTTCCCTTTTGCCTTTATTCAGGTAGTTTGAGGAGGATGGGAAAATGGGAACTAGATTCTTCATGTATTACCAACCCATTATTTACTGTGACTGGGATTCTTATACCTTCCCTCTCCATGGGTTTCTGAAAGTGTTATTTCTCCATTTATATGTCACTTTTAGCAGGTGTTTCTGAATTCTTTTCAAGGGTCCTCCCCCTTCACAAATGTCTCTCTTTTCAAAAATCTATAGGTGGTCTAGTCTTTAATGTGGCTAAATTTGTCCCAGATAGTCACTCATTTCTGGTAATCTGATCACCATGTCTGTAACAGCTTTCAGCTCTGACCTACTTATCGTGTCTGGGTTATTTTATAGTTTTGGGGTCCAAAAGCCTCCCAGACCTTGCACACTATGGCCCAGCACTGGAAAATTTCTGACAGTGTAAAATACAAGGCCTAGTCTTAAAACTATTTAATGAAACCAATAACCATAAATCCCAATTTGGGCTAAGGAAACAGAACAGCAGGACATGGGCATTTCTGGCCATTACTTCCAAAGCGAATCATAATAGTATATGAAATAAATGTAAGAAGTCATTTACTCTGAAAACGTGTTAAATATGGCTTATTACAGAATGCCATTATGCAATCACAGACTTGCTATACTGCCCTTGTAAATAGGAGGTTGCCTGTTGCAATCAGACATTGACCACATAAATTAAAATTTAGTGATGCTATAGTTTGTTTTTTTTTTGTTGTTGTTGTTTTTAAGAAAAGCAACATTACACCAGCCCCCCTTGCCTCTTTCTCATAGTTGGCTCATTCTCCATCACTCCTCCCCACTTTCCTCTCCAAACACTCTAAAACTGCCAAGCTTTAGTTCCCCATAAGGCTCAGGAAAGGATAAGATTTCTTATGTAAGGAGGTAAAGTTTGCTTACCCTTAGATTTGGGATATGTGATTCAGACAGGACCTATTTTACCTGAAACATGCTTCCCCAAAGTCTGAATGAAAAGCAAAATCAAATAGAGACCAAGGCAGTAATAATAGTAATAATAAATGGAGTTCTACTTTTTTAGAAACTTCATGTGGTCTCTAACCTCTAAGTGTCTGGGATACTCATAGCCTAAAAAACATGTTTTGAGATAAAGTAAGTCAATGTCTACATTATTCCCAAAAAGTGGATTGAGTCACAAGTTTGAAAGCTAAAAACAACAGCAACAACAACAAAAATACAAAGCACACAAACTATTTATGAATATATCTTTTGCTTTCCATCCCTTCTAAAAAAATAGCTGCATGTATTTAACCTGGGCAAAGTCACAGGATAAAATCAACAGTTTACAAAGTTTATTAACTTTTGGGCAAAACTGTCACTGCTTGATAGTGTTTTAGGTTTCTTTAATTCTCATGAAATCTTACAACTAAAACCCAAAAGATGAACATATACATTTGTGCTCCTATCTTCTGCTTCAGTATCATAATTACTTCCAGCAACATGACGGTTGTACAGCCTTGTTGTTTCACATGGCAGCTGGCATTTGATAATCATTGTGGATCTCTAAACTGTAGAAACTCCAGCTATGGTAAATAGCTGATCTCTTATCTTTAAGTCAATTGCTTCTTTTGTCCTTTCTGGGGACAGAAATGAAGGTTGAAATACACTCTAAAAGTATAATTTTTAAATTGAAATATTGAGATAATTGTAGATTCACATGTAGTTGTAATAATGAACATAAAGAGATTCTGTGTACACTTTGCCCAGTTTTCCCGATGGGAACCTTTTGTGAAACTATAATACAATATCCCATTCAGGATACTTGACATGAATACAAGACTTATGTAGATTTTCCCAGTTTTACTCATACTCTTTTCTGCATGGTATTTCTTTCTATTCAGTTTTATCATGTGTGTAGGTTCATGTATCACCAGGAAGGTCAAGAACTGAACCGTCCCAGCAGCACAAGGATCCTTCCTTGTGATGGGTACTTTTATTTGCCAACTTGGTAAGGCTATCGGACTCATTTATTCTATCAAACACAAGTCTCGGTGTTCCTGTGAAGGTATTTTATAGATGCGGTTAATATCTACAATCAGTTGACATTAAGTAAAGGAGTTTAGCCTCAATGTGGGTGGGCTCATCCAATCACTTAAAAGACCTTAAGAGCAAAACTGAGTTTTCCCTGAGGAAGAAGGAATTCTGCTTCAAGACTGCAGCATCAAGCTCCTGCCCAGCAGTGGCCAGCCTGCCAGCCTGCCCTACAGATGTCAGACTTGCCAGCCCCAACAATTGCATGAGCCAATTCCCTGAATTAAATCTATCATCCATCTGTCTGTCTATTTGTCTGTCTGTCTATCATGTCCTAAGGCTGGCACATGCACACTATTCAGAATGTGAGCCAGGGAGCAGCAGGTGTGGTCATGATAAAGGACACTTTTCACTGTGTTTAATAAGCAAGCACTTTATATTTTTTCAGTGGCTGGGGCAGCTGCACACTGACACTTTTTTATTGGATGTGTGCCCGTGACACTCTGGGGGCTTCTCAGACCACATTTTGAAAAACACTAACTTGGAGAGTTGAGGCTAACTTACAATTCTTACCAGATAGAAGGGGAAAAATGTCATTAAAGTATACCTTTGAAAAGACTTACCTTGGTGGAAGTTAAGTACTATCACTTTTAAGCCTAAATCATGCATAGGAAGTTCTCAAATTAAAATTTTAAGTATACTAAACCCATGAAATTTTAACCTCTAATGCCCCCCTTCTTGGTGCTTTTAATCCCTCATGTTGATGATAAAGTTGACCCTGCATCACTGTCTTCCTCTTTGCTCTTATCCCTAATGTTATTCTTGGTGACTTCAATATGCATGTGTTGTTTCTTGACATGCTCACACCCTGCTTCAATCATTAGACGTAATCAATCTTTCCAACGTGTTTGATAAATGATAACCAAAAGGAAGCTAGTATGCCAATTTTAATAATAGACAAAAAGCACTATCAGAGATTGAGAGACTATATATAGTAATAAATAAATGGAACAATCCATCAAGAATTTATAATAAGTGTGCTTTTGTGTATCTAGCAAAATGATCTGAAATGTACATAAAGAAAAATTTAAAGAATTACAAAGAGAAACTGACAAATCCTCCATGCTAGTATGGGAGATTTTAAACACATCTATCTCTGAAATTTTTTGATCAAGCTGACTAGATATTAGGAATGATAAAGAATGCACATATTCACAGATACTTATATCTTACAATTTTTTAAAAAATTGACTACGATTAGGCCATCAGGAAAGTATCAGTTACTTGCAAAGAATCAAAAATCATACCATGTTCTCTGAATTCAAGGCAACAAAATTAGAAATCAACAACAAAAAGATAAAATAAGATGGTGGAGTAGAGAGTGGCAGGGTGTACTCATCCTCTAGAAACAGCAAGATGACAGACTTACCAGGTACAGGGCAAGTGGCATGGAGTGGCACGAACGGCCCATGCGGTAGCCCCACCAACTGCCGGGAAAGGGAGGGGGAGCTGCAGGGAAGTGGCATGGGAAGCCCGTGAGCGAAGTCTTGCCAGGCATAGGCAAGTGCAGGTGGGCAAAGGGGGAAGCCAGAAGGTGCTGGTTAGAATCCAGAGGACAAGGTAATATGGTACAACATCAAGAAGGAGCTAGATGGGGAGATAAAGAGAGGCCACTGCAGAAGAACTGGCTCTATGGAACTGTTCTGTGCCTCCTTTATGAGTCCCTGGCCTGGTTTCAATCAGTTAGAAACAGGCAAGTCTAAAGAATTAGAATATACTGAAACAAGTGTCAAAGAAGATAATTATCACAAAACCAAACAACAATAAAACCCTAGATAAGAGAGAGAAACTGACCACCAGAGTAAACTCATCAAGATAAGCAGATGCCTGGACATCAGCAGAAAATTAATAAGTTGGAGGACACAAAGAATTTGGAACAACTAATCAAAGATATCCATACAAATATCCTAAATAAATTCAAGGAGATGAGGGAAGAGATAAAGGATATTAATATACTGGGTGGGCATAGAGAAGAAATATAAAATATACACAGAAAAATAATAGATCTCATGGTAATGAAAGGCACAGTAGGAGAAATTAAAAATACACTGGAATAGGATAGAACCAGCAAAATGGCAGTGGAGTAAGAAGCTCTTAGAGTCAGCCCATGCTACAGGGCAGTTAGTAAACACCCAGAGCTCTCTGGAGCTAGCTGAAGCACCTGTTTGGGGGCTCCAGGAGGCCAGAGAAGCATCCTGCAACAACCTTGAAGGAATGGAAGGAAGAGACTGCCCACTTGCGGAGAAGACCCATAAGTAGATTGCTCCACACCCAGAGGCCCAATGCCCATCCTCCACTGGAGGCACAAGCTGCCTCTGGAGCTGTCCTGTGGCTGGAATTGAAAGCTCCACTTCCCAAAAATGGGGGAGGAAGAGATCCTTGGGCACTAACTTCAGCTACTGATGAGTAAATTCAGTGGGATAAAGTATAATCCTGAGAACAGCTTAAGTTTGAGCCTGTCAAAGTCAGAAAGAGGCCAGTAGCCACCATCTAAACTCCACGCCTGGCATGAGTGGAAGCGAGGCGGACTGAAAATCACAGTGCTGGTGGGGACTGGCTTCTTTCCATCCAGGTCAGATTGGAGCTCTAGCTTGGGCCCCAGTACCACCTCCAGCAGGAAGGAAGCTGCAAGGACCTGCGCCAGCCTCTCCGGGAAATTACCGGCCAAGCCACAGAGGTTGGTGATTATCCTATTCTGGCAGCACAAACCACCCCAGGAGCTATTCTGTGGCTGGAATTGGAAGCTCCATTTCTCAAAAACAGGGGAGGAGGAGATGGTTGGATGCTGATTTTGGCTACTGATTGGTGAACTCAGCTGGTTAAGATATAACCCCGGGAACAGCAGGGTGTGAATCTGCCCAAGTCAGAAAGAGGCCAGTGGCCACCATTTTGATTCTGCCCTCAGCCTGAGGGGAAGCCTGGCTGACTGAAAATCACAGTGCTGGTAGGAACTGGCTTCTTTCACCCACGTCAGCCTGCAGCCCTAGCCTAGGCTTCAACCTGGCAGGGAGGAAGCTGGTGGCCCCTGCACCAGCCTATCCAGGTAACTGTAGGTATCTTTGGCTGCCACAGACTGAAAATTGGAACTCTACTGGGGCAATTGCGGTCATCTTGGACCCGCACTGCATAGATTGTTGCCCACACCTGCAGCTCTATCCCCGCCCCAGGCAGGGGAGAAAGGGGCATGAAGGAAACTTCAGTCTCTCTGGGAAACTACAGTCTAGGCCTGCATGACTTGGATTATTCCACACAGCTGTGACTCTGTCCCTACCCCTGGCAAAGGAGAAAGTTGGGAGAAGCTTCACTGGTCCCTGGTGCAATGAGGGCAGCTTGAGCCTCCAAGCTTATAAAACCAATTACACCCTTGGCTCCTACTGTGAAACCAGCAATAGAGAAAGGGCAGGAAGCCCTAAACAAATGAGAAAAACTGCACCCAGAATAAATATTCTAGTAAGCCAGGTGCCAAGATACCAGCAAAAATTACAATCCACATCAAGAAACAGGAAGCTATGGCCCAGTTAAAAGAACAAGATAAGCCCCCAGATGACATAAAGGAGTTGAGACAACTAATCACAGATGTTCAAACAAATCTCCTTAATAAATTCAATGAGATGGCTAAAGAGATTAAGGATATTAAGAAGATAATGGATGAGCACAAAGAAGAATTTGAAAGCATATGCAGAAAAATAGTAGATCTTATGGGAATGAAGGTGCAATAAATGAAATTTTTAAAAAAAATTGGAATCATATAACAGTAAATTTGAGGAGGCAGAAGCAAGGATTGGTGAGTTTGAAGAAATGGCCTCTGAAAGTGAACATACGAAAGAACAGATGAGGAGGCGGCAAACTTGGCCCAGTGGTTGCGGTGTCCGTCTACCATGTGGGAGGTCCGCGGTTCAAATGCTGGGCCTCCCTGACCCATGTGGAGCTGGCCCATGTGCAGTGCTCATGCATGCAAGGAGTGCTGTGCCACGCAGGGGTGTCCCCCATGTAGGAGAGCCCCATGCGCAAGGAATACGCCCCATAAGGAGAGCCGCCCAGCATGAAAAGAAAGTGCAGCCTGCCCAGGAATGGCACCACACACACATAGAGCTGACATAACAAGATAACACAACAAAAAGAAACACAAATACCAGTGCCGCTGACAACAACAGAAGGAGACGAAGAAGCAGCAAATAGACACAGAGAACAGACAACCGGGGTCGGGGGGGGGGGAGGCGGGAGGGGAGAGAAATAAAGAAAGAAATCTTTAAAAAAAAAAAAAAAGAACAGATGAAAAATGGAATGAAAAAAATTGAACAAGGTCTCAGGGAACTAAGTGACAGCAAAAGGCACGCAAACATATGGGTCATGAGAGTCCCAGAAGGAGAAGAGAAGGGAAAAGGGGCAGAAGGAGTGTTTGAAGAAATAATGGTAGAAAATTTCCCAACCCTACTGAAGGACATAGATATCCATGTCCAAGAAGCACAACGTACTCTTATCAAAAAAAATCTGTATAGACTAACTCTAAGACATATACTCAACAGAATGTCAAATGCCAAAGGCAAAGAGAGAATTCTGAGAGCAGCAAAAGAAAAGCAATGCATAACATATAAGGGATATCCAATAAGATTAAGTGCTGATTTCTCACCAGAAACCAAGGAGGCAAGAAGACAGTGGTCTGATATATTTAAGATACTATAAGAGAAAAACTTCCAGCCAAGAATCTTATATCCAGGAAGACTGTCTTTCAAAAATGAGGGCGCGATTAGAATATTCACAGATAAACAGAAACTGAGAGAATTTCTAAGCAAGAGACCAGATTTTCAGGAAATAATAAAAGGTGTGCTAGAACCAGAAAAGAAAAGACAGGAGAGAGAGGCCAGGAAGATAGTCTAGAAATGAAGATTATATCAATAAAAGTAACTAAAAGTGTCAAAAGAGTGGTGAAAATAAAATATGACAGATAAAACTCAAACAGGAATAAACTTAACCAATGATGTAAAGCACTTGTATTTAGAAAACTGCAACTAATGTTAAAAGAAATTTAAAAAGTCCTAAATAATTGGAAGAACATTCCATGCTCATGGATTGGAAGACTAAATATCATTAAGATGTCATGTCTACTGAAATTGATATATAAATTCAATGCAATCCTGATAAAAATTCCACCGGCATTAAAAAAAATTTGGAAACATGATCATCAAATTTATTTGGAAGGGTAATGGGTCATGAATAGCCAGAAACATCATAAAAAGGAAAAGCAAACCCTCATCCCTAGATTTTAAATCATATTACCTAGCTATAGCGGTAAAAGCAGCATGGTACTGGCATAAAGATAGACTCATAGACCCATGGAACCAAATTGATGGTTCAGAAACAGACCCTCACATGTATAGTCAAGTGATTTTTGACTAGCCTGTCAAACCCACACAGCTCGAACAGAACAATCCTTTCAACAAAATGAGGCGTCTGCCTACCACATGGGAGGTCTGTGGTTCAAACCCCGGGTATCCTTGACCTGTGTGGAGCTGGCCCATGTGCAGTGCTGATGCGCACAAGGAGTGCCGTGCCATGCAGGGGTGTCCCCCATGTAGGGGAGCCCTATGCGCAAGGAATGTGCCCTGTAAGGAGAGCCACCCAGCATGAAAGAAAGTGCAGCCTGCCCAGGAATGGTGCCGCCCACACGGAGAGCTGGCACAGCAAGATGATGCAAAAAAAAGAGACACAGATTCCCGGTGCCGCTGATAAGGATAGAAGCAGTCACAGAAGAACACACAGTGAATGGACACAGAGCAGACAACTGGGGCGGGGGGGGGGGGGGGGGGGGGAGAGAGAAACAAACAAACAAATAAATAAATAAATAAAATTGTGCTAAAAAATTGTATATCCATAGCCGAAAGAAAGAAAGAGGACCCCTATCTCACACTTTATCCAAAAATTAACTCAAAATGGATCAAACACCTAAAAATAAAAGCAAGAACCATGAAACTTCTAGAAGAAATTTTAGGAAAATATCTTCAAGACCTAGTGGTAGGTGGTGGATTCTTAAAGGAGATAAGAGGAGGACTGAGATGAACTACTGATGTTTAATGTATGTAGAAGTTTTAATTAGCTTTACTGTAAAAGTGTGGAAATGTATAGAGTGGATGGTAACACATAATGAATGACAGCTAGTTTATAAATGGGGATGTGGCTGAAAATGGTAGTCAATGCCAATTGACAGAATGCCAGAGATTAATCTAGGAATTGAATAGCACAGTAAACCAAGAGGTGGATGAGAATTTTGGTTGATGATACAGATGCAAGAGTATCCTTTGTGAGGTAGAGCAAAAGTACATCACTACTGCAGGGTGTTGGGAATGCGGAGAAACATGGGAAAAATATAGCTGGAGTGACTTATGGACTGTGGTTAGCAGTAATAATATAATATTACATCTATGCAAAAGATGTACTGTGTTGATAATAAGGCAGTATGGAAAATGTGAGCCAAATGTACACTGTGGACATGGTAACAATCAGATGATATTATCTTATCTGTAGCAAATGTTCCACCACAGTGTGGTGTGTTGATGGAGGGGTATTGTTTGGGAATTCTGCACATGTGCATGATTGTTCTATAAGTATACAACCTCTGTCATAAAACATATATTTAAAAAATAATAATAGGGTGGGTCGGGGGAAAAACACACCAAATTTAAGATAAGGACTATGATTGGTAGTAAGATTTTGACAATATGCTTTCATAATTTGTAACAAACGTCTCACAACAATGCAAGGTGTTGGTGGAGGGTTGATGTATGGGACCCCTGTATGATGTAATGCAGGTTTGCTTTGTAAGCTCACAACTTTTACTATACACTTAATTGTTCATGCATATTTGTATTTCAATGATATAAAGATAATAGGGTGGATTGGGAAAAAATACTTTGGTTAGTAGTAATATTTTGACAATGCTCTTTAATTATTAGTTAAAAAAGATTTAACAACAATGCAAGTTACTGGTGGTAGGGTGAGTTATGAGAGTCCTGTATGATGTTACATATGTTTGTTTTATAATTTCACAACTATTATAATACCCTTATCATTTATGTATGTTTATGTATGAGTGATATACTTCAATAAATTAATTTTAAAAACTACACTAGAATCACACAATGGTAGAGAGAATTAGTTAAGTAGAAGATGCATCATTTAAAATTGCACAGATAGAACAGATACAGAAAAAAAATGGAAAAAATTGAGCAGGGTCTCAGGGAATTGAATGACAGTATGAAGTATATAAACATATGCATTATGGGTATCCCAGGGGGAGACAAGAAGGGTAAAGGGGCAGAAGAAGTGTTTGAGGAAATAATGACTGAAAATTTCCCAACTCTTATGAGGGACATGGATGTAATGTCCAGGAAGAACAGCACACTCAAAGAGAATAAATCCTAATACAAATACTCTGAGACACATACTAATCAGATTGTCAAATGCCAAAGATAAAGAGAGAATCCTGACAGTACCAAGAGAAAAGCAATCCATCACATACAAGGGAAGCTTGATAAGATTAAGTGCTGAATTCTCATCAGAAACCTTGTAGGTGAGAATAGTAGTATGACTTATTTAAAGTACTGAAAGAGAAAAACTACCAGCTAAGAATACTGTATTCCTCAAAAATAAGAGAGACATTAAAATATTCAAAAATAAAGAGACACAGAGAGAATGTGTATGCAAGAATCCTGCCCTACAAGAAATATTAAAGGGAGTTCTGCAGGACGAAAGGAAAAGACAGGTAAGAGCATATGATCCATCTCTATGCTGTCTATAGGAGAATCACCTTCAACCCAAAGACACAAATAGGTTTAAAGTGAAAATTTGGAAAACACTATTCCATGCAAATAGTAACCAAAAAAGAGCTGGGGTAGTGAGGCAATTTGAGATTATTTTATGAATCCCAAAAAGAGAAAGATTATGTTTGATTGCATTAAATTCAATTGAGGGAACTTTGATTAGATTTTTTAAGATCTCTTTAGGGCTTTGGATAGGACTACGTCATGAGGCATGACTAGGCTGAGTTTCCACCTAATTGCTGGGTCTGATATAAACAGACAGACACAGAAAAAAAAGGGAGTCACCATGTTTGATGCTGCCATGTGAGAGAGGTTTTGCACAGAGCTGAGGTGCAAGGAGGGAAGCCCCTGAGAGGCTCAAGGAGCTGAGGCCCAAAGAAAGAGAGAGAGGAGGTTTGCTAAGAGACAGTGCTATGACAGCTTTGCCTCCAGTTGCAGAAAGGCAGAAATCTCGGCAGAGATCGGCAGCCATTTTGCTTTGCCATGTGCCTGGACAACAGGATCAACAGTAGCTGACTTTGGTGAGAAAGCATTTCTGATGGTGCCTTGTTTGGACTTTTCATGGCCATGGAACTGTAAGCTTTTGCCCCAAATAAAATCTGTTTATAAAAGCCAACCCATGTTGTTATGGGAAGAGTGGGGTGAAGGGGGTTGGAGGGTATATGGGGACCTCATATTTTTTTAATGTAACATTAAAAAAATGAATAAAGACAAAGAAATTTTTTTTAAAAAAGCCAACCTATTTCTGGTACTTTGCATCAGCA
The DNA here is from genome assembly GCF_030445035.2 of Dasypus novemcinctus. Taxonomy (NCBI): domain Eukaryota; kingdom Metazoa; phylum Chordata; class Mammalia; order Cingulata; family Dasypodidae; genus Dasypus; species Dasypus novemcinctus. The sequence continues at coordinate 37,525,750 of NC_080677.1, read as the reverse complement.
ACCTTTTGGTAAAACAAAACAGGTAGTTATACTAATATTGAACAAAATAGACTTTAAATGCAAAATGGATATAAGAGATAAGGACACTATATATTAATAAAAGGGGCAATCTACCAAGAAGAAAGAACAATCATAAATATTTATGCACCTAAGGTACCCCAAAATACATGATACAAACACTGGTAAAACTGATGGGAGAAATAGATATCTTTACAATAATAGTGGGGGACTTCAATACATCACATTCAGCAATAGACAGAACTAGACAGAAGGTCACTAAAAAAACATATCTTAAATAATATGATAAAGGAACTAAAGCTACAGACATACAGAATATTGCACACCAAAAGAACAGGATATATATTCTTCTTGAGTATTCATGGATTATTCTCCAGGATAGACCATATGTCAATTCATTGAACAAGTCTCAAAGAATTTAGAAAAACTAAAATTTTACTAAGCACCTTTGCTGACCACAAAAGAATGAAGCTGGAAATCAATAAAGGGCAGAGAAACTAGAAAATTCACAAATATATGGAAATTAAACAACACATTCCTAAACAATCAGTGAGTCAGAGAAATTGCAAGAGAAATCAGTAAATAGCTTGAGGCAAATGAAAATGAGAACGCAACATATCTAAATTTATGAGATGCAGCAAAGGCAGTGCTGAGGGGGGAATTTATAGCCCTAAATGTCTACATTAAAAAATAAAAAAGAGCCAAAATCAAAGACCTAATGGCACATCTGGAGAAACTAGAAAAAGAACAGCAAACTAATCTCAAAGCAAGCAGAATGAAAGAAATAATGAAGATTAGAGCAGGAAAAAAATGAAATTAAAAATAGAGTTAACAAAACCAAAAGTTGGTTCTTTGAGAAGATTAATAAAATTGACAAACCCTTTGCTAGTTAACAAAGAAAAAAGAAAAAGAAGATGCAAATGAACAAAATCAGAAATGAGAAAGGGGGCTTCACCAATGACCCCAGATAAATAAAAAGGATCATAAGAAGATACTATGAACAATTGTATGCCAACAAATTAGACTACTTAGATGAAATGAATATTTTACTAGAAACACAAGAACAACCTACACTGACTCTGCAAAAAATAGAAGACCTCAATAGATCAATCATAAGTAAAGAGAATGAACTGGTTATCAAAGACCTCCTAACAAAGAAGAGCCCAGGACCAGATACCTTCACAGATGAATTCTACCAAGCATTCCACAAAGAACTAATACCATCCTGCTCAAACTCTTCCAAAAAATTGAGAAGGAGGGAAGATCACCTAACTTATTCCATGAAACCAACATTGCCCTAATAACAAAGCCAGAAAAGATGCTACAAGAAAAGAAAATTACAGACCAATCTCTCCAATGAATTTGGATGCAAAAATCCTCAACAAAATACTGGAAAAAAGAATCCAACAACACATTAAAGGAATTATATACCATAATCAGATGTGTTTTATCCAGGTATGCAAGGGTGATTCAAGACAAGAAAATCAATAATGTAATTCATCACATTAACAAAGTGAAGAAAAATCACGATTATCTCTTAATAAAGAAAAGGCATTTGATAAAATGTAGCATTCTTTCTTGATAAAAAGCACTTCAAAAGATAGGAATAGAGGAAACGTCCTCAGTACAATAAAGGGCATATATGAAAAACCCACAGCTAACATCATAATGGTGAAAGACAAAGATTTCCTTCTCAGATCCAGAAAATAACAAGGATGCCCATTGTCACCACTGTTATTCAACACTGTGTTAGATGTTCTCGCTAGAGCAGGTAAGCAAGAAAAAGAAATAAAAGGCATCCAAATTGGAAAGGAAGATGTAAAACTTTCACCATTTGCAGATGACATGATCCTATAAATAGAGTCTCAAAAAACCTACAACAAAGCTACTAGAGCTAATGAATGAGTTCAGCAAAGTGATGGGATATAAGATCAACATACACAAAAATTAGTAGCATTTCTATATACCAGTAATGAGCAAGCTGAGGAGGAAATCAAGAAAAAAAATTCTATTTACAATAGCAACTAAAGGAATCAAATATCTAGGAATAAATATAACTAAAGATGCAAAGGACTTAAACAGAGAAAACTACGCAACATTGCTAAAAGAAATCAAAGTAGACCTAAATAAATGGAAGGACATTCCATGCTCATGGATTGGAAGATGAAATATTGTTAAGCCAACAATTCTATCCAAGTTGATTTTCCAGATTCAATAGAATCCCAATAAAAATTCTATCAGCATTTTTTGTAGAAATGGAAAAGCCAAATATTAAATTTATTTGGAAGTATAAAGGGCCCTGAATAGCTAAAAACATCTTAAAAAGAAAAACAAAGTTAGAGGACTCATACATATGACTTTAAAGCATATTACATGGGCAGCAGACTTGGCACAGTGGTTAGGGCATCCGTCTACCACACAGGAGGTCTGCAGTTCAAACCCCGGGCCTCCTTGACCCGTGTGGAGCTGGTCCATGCGCAGTGCTGGTGTGTGCAAGGAGTGCCCTGCCACGCAGGGGTGACCCCTGTGTAGGGGAGCCCCACGTGCAAGGATTGCACCCTGTAAGGAGAGCCACCCAGCGCAAAAGAAAGTTCAGCCTGCCTAAGAATGATGCTGTCCACACGGAGAGCTGACACAACAAGATGACGCAACAAAAAGAAACACAGATTTCCGTGCCGCTGACAACAACAGAAGAAGACAAAGAAGATGCAGCAAATAGACACAGAGAACAGACAACCGGGGTGCTGGGGGAAGGGGAGAGAAATAAATAAATAAATAATCTTTAAAAAAAATAAAGCATATTACAAAGCAAGAGTGGTCAAAAGAGCATGGTTCTGGCACAAAGACATAATGACCAATGGAATTGAATTGAGAGTTCAGAAATAGACCCACACATCTATAGTCAACTGATCCTTGACAAAGCTGTCAAGTCCACTTAACTGGGACAGAATAGTCTCTTTGAAGAATGGTGCTGGGAGAACTGGACATCATACCCAAAAGAATGAAAGAAGATCTATATCTTAAACCCTGAACATAAAAGACCCCAAAAAAAGAACCAAGACCATAAAACTCCTAGGAGAAAATGTAGGGAAGTATTTTTGAGATCTTGTGGTAGGCAATGGTTTCATAAACTTTACACAAAAAACCCAAGCAACAAAAGAAAAATTAGAGAAATGGGACTTCCTCAAAATTAAAAACTTTTGTTCTTCAAAGGAGTTTGCCAAGACAGTAAAAAGGCAGACCACTCAAAGGGAGAAAATATTTGGAAACCATATAACTGAAAAAAGTCTACTATCCAGCATACATAAAGAGATTCTACAATTCAACAATAAAAAGACAACCCAATTTTTAAAATGGCAAATGATTTGAATAGCCATTTTTCCAAAAGAGGAAATATCAGTAGCTAAAAAGCACATGGAAAGATGTTCAACAGCAATAGCTGTTAGGAAAATGCAAATCAAAACCACTGATGAGATATCATTTCATACCTACTAGAATGATCACTTCTTTAAAAAACAGAAAATTACAAGTGTTGGAGAGGATGTAAAGAAATAGGTACACTCATTCACTGCTAGTGGGAATGTAGCCACTGTGGAAGACAATGTGTTGGTGCCTCAGGAAGCTAAATATAGAATTGCCATTTGAACCAGCAATTCCACTACTAGGTATATACCCAGAAGAACTGAAAGCAGGGACACGAACAGATACATGCACACCAGTGTTCATAGCATCACTACTCACCATTGCTAAAAGATGGAAGCAACCCAAATGCCCATCAACATATGAATGGATAAGCAAAATGTGGTATATACTCACAATGGGATATTACTCAGCTGTAAGAAGGAATGAAATACTGATGCATGAGACAAAGTGGACGGACCTTGAGGATCTTATGGTGAGTGGGATAAGTCAAGCACAAATATTTTATGATCCCACTAATATGAACTTATTATAATACGAAAACTCAAAGTGGTAAATCTAGAAGATAGGTTACCAGGAGACAGAATGGGGGTAGAGAATGGGGAGTTGATGTTTAATAGTTAGGTTGACTGTAGTGGTTTGGAGGTGGACAGAGGTGATAGTATTGTGATATTGTGGGTGTAGATGGCAGCACTGAGGTATGTGTATGAGTGTGATTGAAGGCGGAGGTTTGGAGTCGGATATATTACTAGAAGGAAAGCTAGAGGTTAGAACATGGGATTGCATAACACAGTGAACTCTCTGGTGAGAGAGGAATGGGGTTAATAATATAAATATAAGAATGTTCTTTCAATATCTAAAACAAAAGTATGTCACTAGTCTAGGGTATTAATAACAGGGTGATATATGAGGAATAAATGCACCTAAAGCAAAATATAGACCATAGTTAACAATAATATTTTAACATTCTTACATCAAATGTAATAGAGGTGCCACACCAATTATAAATGGCAGCAATCGGAGGGGATTGGGAAGGTTGCATATTTTATTATTAGAAAAACGTTATATGTCACAGAAACAACTAAATTTCCCTGTAAGTTATACGGTTTTACACCTTTAGTATCTGGACAGACAGGATATTTTAAACAGCTTGAACATTATATAGCTACATACTTTCAGATATGAATGTAGCCTTGTTGACATATGTTTTCTGGATAGATAAAGGCCACTCAGAGGTTAACAAAATATTAAAATCCCCCTGGGGAAGTCCTACTACTTTCTCAAATAAGATGGCCAGAAGCTAAGGCACATATAAGGAAAACAGGCTGGTAAGCCAAGACCTTGATCTTAATGATTGCACTTATGACCCTTACCCCTGTAATAAAGAACAAGCCTAATTATAAGGAATGCCTAGGAGTTGCCTCCTGAAAACCTCCTTGTTACTCAAATGTGGCCTCTCTCTAAGCCGAACACTGTAAATAAACTCCCTACCTTCCCCCTGACATGGGACATGACTCCCAGGGATGAGCATTAATCAGTGATGCATTTGAAGACCTTGATCAAAAGGGGGAAATACTAAATAAAATAGTTTTTATGGTAAAGAGAGTTCAAACTGAGTCAGGAGGTCATTCTGGAGGTTACGCTTATGCAGGTCTCAGCCAGACTTCACAAAATGCCACCGTAAACACAGCCTCAAACAAAAGAGCTCTGAGGGCCCGAGGGACATACAGACACCGTAGGCAGCCACACGGCCACAGGAAATCAACATCCCCTCAGCGGGCTCTATCTGGGAATACAGGAAAAGCTATTTCCTCAATATAACATAGGTATAAATCCCCTAACCATGATTCATCTACTTCTTTTATCGGAACCTATAGTTTTCGATTTATTTGTTAAGTATATTTCTCAGAGACTTAAAGCCTTGGGATTGTTCCTAAACTGGTGGAACCCTGAAACTCAGCAGGTATCTCCAACTCCTGCTCTCCAGTCCTTCAGGTCTGCTCTGAACAACTTAACAAAATGATGGTGAAAGACCAGCCCCAGCCCAAAAGGAAGGCGTCTCGTCAACTGCAAGCAAAACAATTCCATTCCTCTGCCCCCAATATCTATGTCCCTTCTCCGCCTGAAGGGACTCAGTCAGAGTGGACATCATCCAAAATCCCTTAAGATTTAGAAATGAACAAAAATAAGGGGGGAGTGTAACAGCTGACTGAAGTAGATTTGTTGTTATTATAGTTGCTATCTTGTGTTAACTGAATAACATGTCACATTGATATAAAAAATTAATTACAAAAAGATAAAGTAATGAAACCAAAAGACGTTTAGAATAAGCAGTTTACTTCTGATTAATTTTTGGCTTCAAAGGAAGTAAAATCAAAATACGAAATAGTAACTGGAAAATATTGAAATCACTGCAAATGAAAACTTGGGAGATATAGTTAAAGAGGAATTATTAGGGAAATGTATAGCCTTCAAATCCATTTGTTAGAATACAACACATATTAAAATAAATAAACTAAGTATTCAGTTAAAGGCTCAAGAAAAGAGAAACAGAATAAACCCAGAGAAAACAGAATGAAAGGGGGAAGAAAGATGATAGAACAACAATCAATGAAATAAAGAAAATAATAAAAGCAATATAGAAAAACTTTGCTGGTTCTCTGAACTTGGGTGAGCCTCTGGCAAGACTGATAAAATAAAAATGAGAGTAAAGGCACCAATAAAGAACCCCTGGATACAAAATGGGTAAAACAGGGAAATAGATTTTCTTGAGCCCTAGGAAGCTGAAGAAGGTAGAGATGCTGATTAGTAATATCCTGGGCACTGACTACTTTTTGCCCACAAGTGACAATAAAGTCACCTGATACTCAGCTTGGTTTAACAAATAGGAAAGCCTAATATTTAAAAATATTTCCTTAAATAGAAACATAAAGTACAAAGTTTGGGTAACTTCTTCCTAAAGTGTAATGTGAAAAGTTCAGCAGTATATCACAAAATTAGGCTGCTCAGTGGCCACAGGCCCCTCATGGGTTGTCAGTGTCATTGGTTGCTGTACATCTCTTCTAATGGATTTTGAGGATCAGGGGAATGGCACTGAAATGAACTATATCTGCTCCTGCCCTGGGTCCTTGGATTGTGCCCACTAAGCCCTGCCCCAAGCTTAATTAAAGCCACTGGAACTGAGGTCAGGGTGACTCCAGAAGTGACTCTGGTTTCTCAGAACCAAATGGCCAAGGCGGTCTGGGTAACCAAGAGTCCCCAAAGTGAGGGGAGACCTAAAGTTTGGGTCATGGACCAGGAGTCTGGAATGAACATCAATATCTGACACTTGGGGCAAAATTATTAGGAAAGGTTGAGAGACTGAGGGCTCCTCAGTCTCCCCTTAGATCACTGATTGGAGGCTTCCCGGAAGAAACTGGATAACTGCTGAAGTTTTTGAAGTAGGAGGGGAGCAAGGGTGGGCCTGAGAAATGTCTTAATTGACTTGACACTACTTGCATGAGTGATTTAAAAAGGAGAGTAGAATTGCTAAGAAAAATTAAAGTGTTAGTGAGTATAGCATTATCTTTTAAGAAATTTAATCAAACACAAAATAATACACAAATCCTTCTTATGAAATGTTCAAATTATATAGACACTTAGAGAGTACAGCCTTAAAATTCGTCTTTGCCTCAGTCCCCCCTCCTCAACACATAGAGGTAACTCAGTGTTTGGGTATCCCAGTTGCTATGACAAATCCCACACAGTGGGTTGGCTTAATGGCAAGAATTCATTGACTCACAGCTTAGGAAGCTAAAAGGCTGGCTTCCTCCCAGGGTCTGTAGCATTTTGGCAGCTACCTCTGGGTTCCTAGGCTTTTCCATCTCCCAGCAGTGTCCCCTCGTTCGTCTTCTAGCCTCTGGGCCCCCCCTCTGTTTTTCTCTTCATAAGGCCTCTGTATTAGGATTAAGCCCTGTTCTGATTCAGTTGGTCATGCCCTAGTCCAAAATAACATCTTCAAAAGGTTTTATTTATAATGAGTTCACACACATAGGAATGTGGGTGAAGATTGAAAACAAGCTTTTTTCCTGGGGTACATAACATTCTGCCACACTTGAGTAAACGGTGGGTGTCTGCTACTTTTTGTTTTTATGCTTTTACATATATGCTACTTTTTATTTTTAAGTAGAGTTTCTGTTTTAATGTTTGTCAGCCAGTCTTTTTGTTCTTTTCAGATTAGAACCTCTACTTTAAGAATAAAATAGTGGAGCCCTTGGAATTCTATGACTTGGTGGGGCTAACAAGCTTTAGAAACAGGATTCAGAGGACAGGATCTCAGAAACACTTCTATTTGGAAGACATGCTTGCTTTCTGGGGGGAAAGTTAAAAATTGTGAACTATTTTTGCAACTTCATATGCGCCTATAATTATTTTTTTAAAAATTAGTTAAAAAAAAAACAGTATGTGGTTCACCACATTTCTTTTCTCTAATCCTACAATTCTCAAAGAAAGTGCTAAGGTGGAACCTCTGTCAGCCTGGGTCCCAGGGTGGCTGTGATGAGCAGACTCCCCTTACCCACCTGCAACAGGCATGTAGCAGTTGAGGGAAGTGAATTTTGTTGTGTTAATAACAAATTATAAACCCAACTCAAACCAATGGGATGAAAGACTATGGCCTCCATCTTGAGCTTCTCTCTCTTGGATTACTTGCTCTGGGGAAGCCGGCAGCCATGGACACTTGGGCAACTTATAGAAAGGCACATTGATTAGGAACAGAAGTACTTGACTACCAGCCAGTGAGGAACTGAAGCTGGCCAGCGACCACATGAGTGGACTTATAAGCAGATCCTCCTCCAGGAGAGCCTTCAGACGTCTGCAGTCCTGGAAGACAGCTCGACTGCAACCTCGGCAGAGTCCCTGAGCCAGAGCAACCCCAGCTAAGCCATTTCTGCCTTCCTGACCCACAGAATTTGCATGAGATAATAAATGCTTGCTGTTTAAAGCTACTAAATTTGGATAATTTGCTACACAGCAAAAAACAAAACAAAATGAAAAAACCAACAACCCTAATATAACCTGGTAGTACCACATGGTGACTTTTGTGGGCCCTAGGCACTTTTGCTTTCATAAGTGCCTTCCTCCATATATAAATTTTAAAACTGTATTTTAAGTCCATGTTGGTATAAGGACTAATTTTTATTTCTCACTCGCCCCCTCCCACCCCCCCTTTTTCGCTCTCTGTGTCCATTTGCTGTGCGTTCTTCTGTGTCTGCTTATATTCTCATTAGGCAGCTCTGGGAACCCATCCTAGGACCTTCTGGAGTGGGAGAGAGGCGATCATTATCTTGTGTCACCTCAGCTCCCTAGTTCATTGCATCTCATATTGACTCTTCTCTGTGTCTCTTTTTGTTGTGTCACCTTGCTGCATCAGCTTTCTGTATGGGTGGCACCATTCCTGGATGTGCTGCACTCCTACGCGGGGTGGCTCCCTTGTACAAGGGGCACTCCTTGCATGGGGGGCACTCCTTGGGCATGGCAGCACTGCACGTGGGTCAGCTCATCACATGGGCCAGGAGACCCTGGGTATTGAACCCTGGACGTCCTATATGGTAGGTGGATGCTCTATCCATTGAGCCATATCCGCTTCCTAAGACTAATTTTATATATTCCTTTTTTTCTCTCTCATTGTAAAAAAATTAAAGTTAAAACATTTTCATGAGTCCTAACATATCATGGGCCTTAGGTGTTGTGCCTTCTCTGCCTAATGGATAAGCTAGCCCTGCACATGGGGCCTGCATGATGGGCAAGCAGTCAAGAATAAATTACTAGCCCTGACCTGGCCCAAATTTAAGCAAGAAGTTTATCATCTGGTAAGATACTGAGGATTTTGGCAAAATCCCATACAAATCTTATTAAGTTCTATCCCATGAGGAAGAAGTCTGACTGGTAGGGACCAAACACAAGCCACTCTAAGTTATTTCTAAAAAGCAATGGCAGGGGGATATATGGGGAGCTCATATTTTTAAAATGTAACATTAAAAATTAATTAATTAATCAATTAATTAATTAAAAACAAATAAAAAGCAATGGCATTCACTTCCATTGGGGTCCAAACCACACCCAGGGGCCTATGAAACTCGGTGTGTTGGTTACGACTATTCAGGTGACAGGGCACAGTCTGTGCTGGTTTCTGGAGGTAATGTTTCCCTGAAACTGATATCTAGTATTCACCTTTAAATTAAGTCTCGTGGCAAAGTATTCTGAGTCACAGACCTAGCTAGGAGCTACCTGGCTTGGGCTTAAATCCTACCTTTGATATTTTCTGGCTGTGTTACCTTTGGTAAGTTTCTTAAACTCTCTGTGCCTCAATTTTATGATCTGTAAAGTAGTTATAATGATGGTATTTCATTGAGTAGTTGTGAGGTTTAACAGAACTGGCATAGAGTCTTCCCTCATGATGAATATCATCATTTTTGTCATTGAGTTTTATTTGTGCTTATCATAACTTCTGATGAACATTAGATTACTCTTCTCATAGAGTTTGCAATTACATCAGGGTCTGCTGTGCCCTCATGCAAACCAAGACCTCTTCGGATTTGGAATTTTTATTTCCTTTCTCAAAGGCCTTAGTAGCTTGAACTATTCAGGGGCAAAATCTTCATCAACTAGGACCTCAGATCTAAAGTTTGCCATCTGTAGTACCTGTTCCATCTGCCAATAATATAAAACATGGTCCCCCAAAATGGCAAGTTGTTATAATACCTACCCTATCCTCAGAATCAAAGGAGCCATTAGAAAATAGAAATGTGTTATTAAATGGCTCCACTGATGAAACCATTATGAATCTATGAAGTCTAAGGAACAAATTATAATAAGTTATTGAAGAATATAAAAGAATATTGGAATAATGCGATAGATATACTATGTTGATGGATGAGAACTTAATATCATACAGATGCCAACTCTATGTAATTTAATATATAAGTAGAAAGTAATCATAGTCAAAAGGCCAAAAAAATTTTTTGTGCAATCTGACAAACTTCAATGTCTAAATTTATCTGGAAGAAGAGGCTTCAAGAATAGCCAAGATAAAATCTGTAAAAGAAGAACAAAGAGGAGACACACCCTATTAGATATCAAAAGATACTATGAAGATAGAATAATTATTGTGGTTTTGGTATAGGAAAATAATAAAATAGCAAGTGGGGGAAGAGACTCATGAACAGATGGGACTTTAGTGTATGATAAGAGAGATATTTAAAGTTAATAGGGAGGGAAGTGGATGTGGTTCAAGTGATTGGGCTCCCATCTACCATATAGGAGGTCCCAGATTTGGTTCCTGGGGCCCCCTGGTGAAGGCAAGCTGGCTTGTGTGGAGAGCTAGCCCATATGGAGAGCTGACACAACAAGACGACACAACAAAAAAGAGACACAGAGGAAAAGATAATGACAGACACCACAAGCCAGGGAGCTGAGGTGGCTCTAGCAGTTGTGGGCCTCTCTCCTGTGTCGGAAGGCCCTAGGAGACACAGAAGGACACGTAGGGAATGGACACAGGGAGCAGACAGCGATTGCAAGCAGCAAGCGGGAGGGATAAATAAATAAAATAAATCTTTAAAAAAATAAGTTAATAGGGAAAAGAAAGATTATCAATAAATATTGTTGGGATCACTGGTGAACCATTTGGGGAAACTTTTGCATTAAATTGATGTTTACATAAAAATTTTAAAAATTCTACTTAATAAATCACCATAAGCAGAATTAAAAGACAAGAAAACTTTCAGTTAAAGATTGACCCTTTTTTCCTTTTTTCCTCCTCAAATTTCCACTCAAGTTATTGTGATGTTATAAACAAATGTATAATCTCCATAAAGATAAGAATGGAAGAGAAGATATCAATTGATAAACAATTTTCATTCAATTTTGGAAGGACAGGAAATGGATTACTGACAACTGGTTTAGCACAAGGAAAACATTTGTAGCCAAAATTCAATGGAAGAAAAGGGTTCTAAATTCCCTAAGCAACTTGGAGAGGCTCAGAACTTGGAGGTGCCAAGTACGCAGTGGGCAGGTGAGGCAGGGCTCCAGTGGGATTCATTCAAACCCTGTAAAGAATGTGGCTGGGTTTCTAGACCTCTACCCTTCCTCCTTGTACAGCATGTCATTAGCCTGTAATCTAACCCACAGGCAGGAAATCAGTAGTTGCTGCTTCAGAGAAACCGGCAGCCTAGGAGAAAACCCCCCTACATACTGACATCAAGAGGTTTGTCCCCAAGTGAAATGTTCAGTGTTCTGTCCAATGTCCAAAACAAAGCCCACTGGTCAACAAGTCAGGCTTTTGTACTAGAGCTCCCAATCAGTATTGTAAAGGTTCTTCTTGAATATAAGCAGACGTTTTAGGGAAAGCCCCAACACAAAAGATTTAAATAAGCCAGTGGGAAAAACAAGTACACACACACACACACACACACACAAAGATGATTCACTGACTAAGAGAAACATTTTAAAAAATATCTTTTTGTATTCTCAGAGAGATACTAGAGCGATAATTTAACAAGAAGGCATTCTTAGAAATTTATAATATCATAGTCGAAATTAAAATTACAACGAAAGGTTTTGAGGATAATATCCAGGAAATCTCCCAAAAAGTAAAAGAGGAAGAAAAAGAGCTAGAAAGAATCAGAGAAAAAAAGAGCAAAGGAATATACAGAAGTAATGCAGGAGTTCCCATATCTGACTAATATGAGTTTCAGAATGAGAGGAGAGAAAACAGAGTGGGAAAAATAATTAAATAAATAATATGAGAAAAATGTACCAGGAATGAAGGTACGAGTGACCAGACTGAAGGGATCCACTGAGCAGCTGACATAAATGATACTATGTGCTCCTCCTCATGAAACTCCAAATCATTGTGACATTTCAAAACACCAGGTGTCCAAAGACGATCTTGAAAATTTAGAAAAAGAGAAGAACAAATCACAAGTATCAGAATAACATCAGGTTTCTCAGCAGCTGGTCTGGGTTAGGAAAAAATGGGGCAATAATTCCAAAATGATTTTTAACAACAATTTAATATTCAGCCAAACTGACAGTTCAGCGTGAACGTAAACTTCATTTACTTTGCAGATATGAGTAGATGAACTCCAGCTAAATAAGGAAGTACAAGTAGAGGAGGATCTGGGAGATAATGGATCCACTCGGGATAGTGCCAACAGAAGTCCTGAACAATAGCTAGTAAGCAGACTGGGGAACAGTAACTCGGGCTGGAGCGGGGCCAAGGGCCCTCAATGGAGGATCACTAGGGATGAAGGGAGAATTTAAATACAAATTGATTAGACGGAGCATTTGGGGAAAATAGAGGATAGCAGATAATACAAAGAAATACTAGGAAAGAAATGAGGAGCTTGAAATTCCAGCAAAATGCAAAGCTGTACCACAAAGGAACTTTAATTATGGTGTAAGTCTTGGCTCTGTGGTGTATGATATTTGTAGAATTATAATAACAATACAGATTATTTATTTGACTTGAAATAGTGATAAAGGTATATAGAGAAGATGAAGGAGGGGAAGCAAAAATAATGCTAAGGGGATTACATTTTCAACTATTTAAGAAGTCATTAGTTAATGTCTAAAATAGAATAAATCAAGACATAGCAACATACTCATATTATTTAGTATGAAAATTACTAACAGAATGACAGGTAAAAAAAGCAAAATAGGGAAAGAAGAAGGGTAGTAGAGGGGACTTTTGGTTTTTATTATAAGCTTTTGAATATTACTAGGGGAAGATCTAGGAAAGTGGTACCTGAACTCCATATAATATGGGTTAGTGTCCTCTTCAAGCAAAAGAACAGAAAATTATAAACTTAAAAATTACAAAAGTGCATACAAATTTAGGATTAAAAAAATCACAAAATTGCAAATTTTAAAAGTATGCAAGTACCACAAACATAAAAAAATACAGAAAAAAATTTTTATTAACTGCCTGACATCTCTATAATACATTTTCTGACATTTTTGGGTAAATATTCTTTGATAGTTTCTTCATTTTCTTCACAGGAAACAAAAAGATAGCTCAGTCTTTTTTTTTTTTTTTTGCATACTTGATTGAAATTGTTCTTTGCTATTGACAGTTTAGTACAGTTTCTTTAAGCTTTATGGCATGACATGGATAATGTCATTTAAATTATTAGAATTTATGTCAAATTTAGAAAAAGCTATTTACTTTCTTTCATAAGTGGGCAGTAAAATTTCAGAGCATATAAAAATGTCTTGTCAGTGACTAACCTTAAATGTTCCTGGAATTGAAGATACTCAGAACAATTTGTTGTCTCCATTCTCCTTATGCCGATGCATTATATATTAATGTGGGTATTCCTTATGGTAGATGAGAACTTGCATTTTGACTAGGCATGGGTGAGAACTGAATCATCTGTTGACAATTTTATACATCTGATAGCCGGAAGATTTTCCATAGACTAGTTTCTGGCCCTGTATATTTCAAATCTTGTTTTTCCTCTCTTACTCACATACTACCAATGCTGGAAAAATAGAGCACATTTATATTGCACTATGACCTCTGGCCCCAAAACCTTGTGTCCTGATGCTAGGTTAATAGGCACAAGTAGTGAAGAATTCCTAAAAGCCACTCCTCCAAGGGATGGCCAAAAATAATTTTATTATACATGGAAGTGACTTGGACCCACATAAATATATCCCACTAAACCCAAACAAAATACTTCCCAGATTCAACATCTCCATAGTGAGATCCCAATAATGACAGTGGCTGCTCTAACACCACGGAACATAAAGTAAAGTGGGACTGGAAAGAGGCAGTGGTCTCAAGAGATTGTTGCTAAAATATCTTGCTTTTGCAAGTTTTATGCAAACACGATTATGGGAATATGTTGCCAGGGTCTTTCCCTGTGCTTTAGAAGGAACCCCGACAAGTGAAGGCCCTGAAGTCTAAGCTTCGTTAGCTTAAAAGGAAATCTGGATATGAATTTATTATTTTTAACTATGTACATATATTATCTTGATAAAGACAGAGAAAGGAAAGAAAAGATGTTAAACAAAACGCAACTGGAAAATATTTGGATCATATATGACGGATAAAGGATTAACATCCAGAATATCTTTTTAAAATCTTATATACATCTATTAGAAAAAGACAACAGGCCAATATAAAAATGGGCAAATAGTAACGACAGTCATGTCAGAATAAAAGGGATATGCAAATGACCAAAAAATAAATAAATAAAAGAAAGGATGTTTTCAATATCCAGAGAAAGGCAAATTAACATATGAGAAACAGTAACTGGGATATTTCTACAATCGCCATTTATGGGAACCTGCACAATATAAATAACAGGCTTAGGGGGGACAAGAGGGGTTACAGGCATGCCATTAGACGTCTGTAAAGTCTCAAGATTAAAACACTAAATTAAAAAATAGTAATTAAAATAAAACAGACTATGGTAGATTAACTCACCTATCCTAGTTTAGACAGGGTCTCAGTCTTACTCCGCATCCCTGGGGGTGTGAACCTACTGTAGATAGGACCTCGTGAAGATGTTCTGTTTAGTTAAGGTGTGGTTCAGCTGAATGAGGGTGGGTCTTAATCCTGATTCCTGGAGGCCTCATAAAGAGCCAGAAGCTGGAAGTCAGTGAGAAAACGGAAGAGCAGAAGAAAGGAGAAGACATCACCAAGTCGAGGAAAGGCAAGAATCACCAGCAGACAGCACCAGAACACGAGTCTTCAGGGAGAAATCAAGCCTCACTGATGTCCTGATGCTGAACTTCTGGCTTCTGAAACCTTGAGCCAATAAAGGCTTGTTGTTAAAGCCGCTCACTGTGTGGTATTTGTGATAGCAGCTCAGGCAAACAAAGACACAAACTGACCCAATGAAAATGTTACTGAAGTTTTAAATATCTTAAACCCCTATTAAATAAGAGTAAATATAGAGGTTTGCATTGATAAAAGACAGCGTTTGCTTGGTGAAAGTGGATGTGGGGAGGTGTAGCTTCATAAGAATGGAGAAAGAGAGGCAATGAATGGGGTCATCATTTGAAGTTAAATGATGTGACATGAGGGATAGGTGGCTGTGGCTCATCGTCCTATTTTTTTTACTTCTATTCTTGATGAAAAAAAGAAATTCAACTTTTGCTGTTGTTTTTCAGTTTCCTCTTTTTATAAAGAAAGCAGATTAGATAGCTCCAAATAAGATCAGATTCCACAAAGTGCTGACCTGCTGCGGTTGACATTATTTTCAATCCTCTGGGAGTACTTTCAACCCCACTGAAAGCAGTGAAAACTGTGATATGTTAAGCTCTCCTTTCTTGGAGGTTTGCAGCGTTGTCTCTGAAGGTATTTTGCAATGTCATTCTTTTAGGCCTGTGGCTCTTGTGCTACACATTTATTATCTATCATTTCTTTTAAAATCTTTTATTATTTCAATAGTCTCCTCAATCATTTATATTAATTACTTAAAACCAGTATACTTACTATGTCTGGGATTCTGTATTAAATATTTTTACAATCTTTTTAATCTTGAAATAATTGTAGACTCACAAGAAGTTATAAAAACAGCTCAGAGAGATCACCTTCACGCAGCTTCCCTCAGTGGTAACATGTTACACAACTCTTGTACATTAGCACAAGGAATTGACAGTGCCTTATATATTAAAAACTTTTATCAAGAAAATTACACAAACTTAGGATAGCAATATTATATAACTACAGAGATGGTAAACAGGTATAAAAAATAAGTAGAGGGATGGGTGAGTTGTGTGTGTTTTTGTGTGCATTTGTTCCTCCATGGGTCACTATGTTTAGCTAGGTAATATTTTTGTATAGTGACACGAGTAAAAAGTAAAGCCACTTCCTTTTCTCCTCTACCTCATGACATAGAGAACAAGGCAGGCCCATTTCTAGGAGACCTATGAATCTTCTATCAGGTGACTTTGGTTAGAAGACTCCCAAATGGCTTTGCCAAACTCTCAGGCTTGCACCTCAATCTAGGATACTTCCACCCTAACTTCCTTCCTTCCTTCCCTCTCTCCTTTACTCAGAATTTGATCTGCTTTTGGATCTGATGGGTCTCCCAGACTCTCCAGGCTCTGTCACCATTTTCTGTCACAGATGTTTCTACTAATAAATTTCTTGAATGTTGTAGCAGTTTGATATGGCTTATGAATTCCAAAAACAGATATTGGATTATGTTTGTAAACTGATCTGTCCCTCCGGGCATATTAGAGTGTATTGGATTCAGAGGTTTTGCTTTTACTTGATTAAATAATGATTAAGGCTTTGATTGGGCAATGTCAGTCCCCAGTTGGTGGGTGGGGACTCACAAAGAAACTGCACTGCAGAGAAGGCAGTTGGAATTTTGGGCTGGAGCACCAGGAAGTAAGCACACAGAGGAGCTTACCCCAGGAAGAGAAACAAGCCATTTGCCTGATAGTCTACAGCTGGCCTTGTGGAGATACCAGAGGCACTGAGCCTGGAGCTGAGCCTGGGAACCCAGGAAGCCTGAATCCTCACAGACATCGGCAATAATGTCACTCCACCATGTGGCAAAAGACTTCAGTGAGGGAAGTAACTTACACTTTCTGGCCTGGTAACTAAGCTACTACCCCAAATAAATACCCTTTATAAAAGCCAACAGATTTCTGGTATTTTGCATTAGCCCCACTTTGGCTGACTAATACACATGTTTAATCTTATCTTAGCATCTTCTCCATAGACTCAGAATAACACATAGTTTGGTGGTTTATTAACTATTGTATATGAACAAACTCAAAATCACAGTCACATTTTAAAGCAGAGGAAACTCAACCATTTTCCATTTTTCTCACAAAGTTTACTGATCCAGGCCTTATTTCTTCCTTATCTTGTCTATCTCAGCAACTAAGTCCTCATAGGCCATCTTGGTTCTACTTCAAGTTCAATTGGACACCCCATTACCTCACTGTACTTCCTGGAACCAGCTCCCAAATAAACCACTTGCATCTAAATCCTTGCTCTGACTCTACTTTGGGAGGGGACCCAAACTAAAGCAACCCCAAATTACAGTTCAGAACATCTTTTTCTAGGGAACATTAACGTAGTTATCTCTCATTCCTTTATTGGACAACCTCCAAAAGTTCCCAAATCTGGTACTCAGGGGACAATATAATATGATCACAATCTCCTCCAGAGAGCTAGTTCTCCAGCTAAACTGGTTATTCTGTTTTCAAATACACCTTGGCCATTCATTTACTTAGGTTCGCCCACCCCCGGCAGTTCCCCTCTCCTTTAGGTCTAAACAATATCTGACATTTAAGCCTCATCTCTAGTCCAGGAATTCTGCTAATTGTTTAGTAAATTATATTAGTTAGGGTGTTACATACCTGCTGCTGTAACTTATAAACCCCAAATCTCCGTGGCATAACACAATAGAAATTTGTTTCTTTCTCATATGAAGTCCAGTAGGTATCTAGACAGGCTCCTTCTATCTTGTGGTTCCATCATTTCCTAGAGAAATCTCTGTTGATTATTCTGCAAGAGCAAACAGAGTGTAAAGAATGACATTTGAGGTCTTTATGGGCCAGGTGTGAAAAGCAGATACTTACTTTTTCCCCATATGCCATTGGCCAGACCTCAGTCACATGGCCTTTAAAAGTTGCAAAAGATGATGGTTAATATAGTCAAACTGTGGTGCCCAGGAAAAAAAGGGAATCCATTTTGGTAAGCACAGTCACTGCCACAAAAGTCTAACTCATTTATTAAACTCTTTTTATACAGAGAGAAGCTGGGGCACAGAGCAGTTCAGTATTTTGTTCAAAATAACACAGTAAGTAAATATCAGAGGCAGAATCTGAACCCAGGTAGCATGGCTCCATCTTTTAACATATTCAGTAATTGCCTCTTTAAACCCCTCCTCCTCTAGGAAATGAGCACTTAAATGCATTGCTAAACTAATAAACCACATCAATCAATCTTTCCTAACATCTCTCTCTCTCTCTTTCTCTCCCTCTCCCTCCCCCCCACCCCCTGAAATTGTTTTCTGAGCATTTAAAGCCAACTATGGATCATGTAACTTGGAGAGAGACACCTTAGAAACTATCTGAGTTACATATCAATTTAGAGATAAGAAAATTGAGGCCCAGAGAATTGACCTGTCCAATAGTGGTGGACTAGGACACATTCTCCAGGTTTCTATTCCAGTGTTTTCCCCATCACATCCTGTTTCTTCCCCAAAGATCTCTTTAAGTTGTCATCACTTTTTGGCACTGATGGACAAACTCAATAGAGTACTAAGGCAGTGAGCTCTGCCCTCATCTCCCCTGCTACCCTGCAGTGAATTTTTCTGTCACTTTCCAAATCTCTTCTAAATGCTACATACTTTAACTTTGACAGCTTATGTTCCTGGTGGCCACGAGTACTTCTTACTTGCTGTGAATAAACTCATAAAGGAAAGGATGAAGTTTACTCCAGCCTTGGAAGTGTTTATGCATCTTTTTTTTCCCATGTAATAGGTAGCAATTATTTTTATTTTTTGGTCTCATTTCATAATATGTGGCTTTCTAGATTCCCTCTCTGAGCCAGAGGTCTCATTTTGGTTTGTGTGTGCTTCTAAGCTTACTAACTTGTGCCTAGCAACCAGGCCTGGAAAATTGTCTCATTTTTCAGCACAGAAAAGATAATGTACTACAAGAAAATAATGGCTTCCTTTTGTCAGATATATGCATAACAAATGGCTGGTTGTAAGGGAAACCCATGAATAATATCTCTAAGGACATTTTAATTTTTTCTTTCTAGACTTCCCTTGAGATGTTGGTCTGCAGAGAGATGGACAGGACTTAACAAGAGCCTACAATCGGTCCCAGGCTTCCTTACTTTATTTCATCACGTTCCTCTTTAGTTACGTTATGCAGTTGACTTTTAAATCTTTTCTCTTCCCATTGTTTGCTATTTTCAAATATTTTGGAGCAGTTAATCCATTTTGCCTTCTTTTTTCACTAGCTCATATTTTCTAAGTTTTGGTCCAGGAGTAAAGCAATCTTGAAGAAATTTCAAAGTTAAGGCACAACTTTCTTTGGCATTTGATTTAACAAATCTTGAAATGAAAAGCATTTTCTGTAATCTTATGGCTTTGATAATTACCTGGAATATACCGAGTTGCCAAACATTCTTGCATTTTCTCGTTCTTGGTCTTGGCAGAAGTCTGTCGCAGATGCTGTCGGTGCCCTCTTGCAGACCTCGGACCTTTCAGTGTACTCTGGCTGAATTCCAGTGGCTGGCTTCTGCAGCTCTGTGTGTGAGGACTATTAGTTCCAGGACCACAGAAGACACTCTTTCCACTGCGTGGCCAGCTCAAAGGGCCAGGGCACTCCTCTGTGAGTGCCCCTCAGTCAATGGTACTTGGTAGATGGGTATAGAAACACCCTGGTTCCCTTATCCCTCGAGTGGGATCATTCTACACATTTGGCACCATTTCCTGTAGGATTAAGCTCTACTATGCTAGCAGGCTTGAAAAAGAGAGCCTTCCTAACCTACTTCTCCATCTCATCAAGGTACCAATGATAACAGGCCCATGGTTCATACATCTCCTTCTTAGATGTATATTGCTCAAATGATGGGTCCCCATTCAAGAAGCTTTTCCTAGGGTAATTTTATTGAGTTGTTTTCTAGTGGAAAGGCCTAGAACCCAGAACCCCAGTTCTAATATCTGTTCTGCTGCAAATTATCTGGGTGAGCTATATCAGCGATAAAGAGGGTCATTTCTTAATGACAAAATGAATTTAATCTGTATATTTGAAACTATTTAATCTAATCACACTTTTTATTTTATCCCTGACATCTTTGGTCACCATTCCTAATAGAAAGTCATACCACTATCTCCATCTTCCATATGGAGTTTGTTCAGCCTTGACCCATCCTTCCAAACCCCTCCATTGTTGCCTTTGGAAACCTGGTTTATGGGAAGAAAAGTTCTCTCCATCTAAATCGCCTCACTGATCTTAGATCACTTGCCAAGTTTCCTGAAGTACGTTGTCACTCTGTTCAGAATCATCCTCTTCCCTATCTCTTCTAAACCTTCCAACTTCTTTGGAGATGTCAGTAGCCTTATAGTCCTTTGTCCTCCTCAAAAGAGTGAGATTTATCTCCATTCTACATCTTCCACTTATTTTCATAGCCATGTATCAGTCCCTGTCATCATTTGGAAGTGCTATATTCTGAACTCGCAAAAATATTTATTGTATGCCAGGAACTCTTCTAGGTTCTGGAGATACATCAGTTAACCAAACAGGTACAATTCCTATATTTTTTTGAAATTATATTTCAGTTATCCTCCAGTCCTCTTGCTTCCTTATCATTTCTTCTCCCAACTCATTGAAGTAATGAACTGTTTTTCCTAAATCTATCAGCCCCTCTTTCTCTGTGTATCTCTCATTATTTTTCATAGCCAGCCCAAACTTCATGCCTATTTTTGCCTTCAACCACCTTATGTCCTTTTCTCTCTGAGAGAGTTAAATTGTAAAACCTTTACATGGAATTTCTACTTTCAGACAAGATGGAGTAACAAGGATTTACTCTCCCACCTTAAACAACTAAAAAATCAGACAAAATATATGGAACAAAAGTTTCTAAACACTGGACTTCAGGCAGGGCAGGAAAATGATCCCTTAGAGAAAGGAAATTAAATGAGGTGAGCCCTGTGATTGCCTCAGCTTATTGCCTGGTGGCTACAGCTCAGAAAAAAAGAATCCTGGCATAACCTGGCAGTCTCTGAATTGAAGAGATGGAATCAGGAGTCTCTGGCAAGGCTAAGGCAGCTAGTGTCTGCAGGACAGAATACCAGAGAAAAGAGAGCTGCACAGAGAAAGAAATCAGAATTCTGCAGAGGAAATCCCTTCAGTCATCATCGGAATATATCAGTTCATGCATATGCTAATACTACCCAAAGGCAGGGAAAGAACCACCCAAAATGAGCTGGCAGACCAAATGCCCACCCAGTCAGGAATAGTTCATAATCCCACTAGCCGAGGCAGAAAAGTCTTGTAATATATGGGCATTGGATAGAGTCCTCAGAATGGTCTTTTCTAAGAAGTGGTGAAAAAATAGTCTTAGATTATAGGTTGCTCTGGTACCTTCCAACCAAGTTTAAAAAGCAGCCTCAAAAGAACCAAACTATTCCCTAGTAACTTAAATGCATCCCAGAACAAGACTCAAGAATATTTTTAAAAATTTTCAAAAATATCCAATACCCAACGAAGTAAAATCCACAAGGTTTGGTGTCCAATAAAAACTTACCAGACATGCAAAGAAGGAGGAAAGTATGGCCTATAATGAGGAGAAAAAAATCAATCAATCAAAAGAAACTGATCCAGAAATGACATTTATGATTGAATTGGTAGATCAGGACATTCCAACAGTTATGTTCTAGAAAGCAGAGGAGAGTATGTTGTCTTCTTGCTTGACACAATCCTTGGGGTTTCTTGGTTTGCATCTCTGACTCCTGTCACATGGTGATGCCCTTGATCTCCTCCTGTTTCTCCCTCAGCTTCCACTGGCTTCAGGCTTCTGGCTCATCACTCTTCCTCTGGCTTTCTCTGATTTCTTCTCTTTATAAGGCCTCCAGTGATATGAATTAAGACTTATCAGGATAGTTCAATTGGCCACAACTTAACTAATAATATCTTCAAAAGGTCCAACCGGCATATCAATTCACAGTCACAGGAATGTGGATTAAGGTTGAGAACATGTCCTCCATTAGTATACAAAATTCAACCTACCATACATATGTATGTTAAGCAGAGACATAGAAGGTATTAAAAACCCAAATGAAACTTTTAAAGATGAAAAATACAATGTCTGAAATGAAAACCCTTACTCTAATCCAGTCCAACTGCCTGACCTTTCCATCCTTCTTCCGAGCTGCTGGGAATGTATAATAAACCTATGTGATTTGGTACCACCATAAATTCACATCCATTTATTTAATGTGCTTTGCAATTCTAACCTGATCATGATTGTGGCTCTTTCCCATCCCCTCAGCTAGTTCTCCAAGCCTTTACCATTTACTAGCCTCTGGATATCCCCAGACTCCAATCCATACACCTCAGAACTCCATGATTTCTGAGACCTTGGTCCACCCATCAATTCTTTCTTCTGCATCATCTAGCACTACCTCTGTCTGGCACCTTACTCCCAGTTTATAAATGTGGCATTTATCTGCTTATCTTAAGGTAATCTTTCCTGTGATGTTTGAAGCTTTTGTGAATCCCAGAAAAGATCTTGTTCTTGGAGCTAATCTATTCCTGTGGGTTTGGGACCTTTTGATTGGATTAAATGCAGTTGGGGGCCTTTCATTGGATTACTTCAGTGAGGCATGACTCAGGGTAGGTCTTGGCCCTTTTGCTAAATGGGAGAAAATTTATAAATGGGAAAAAAGTCAGAGATACACAGAGAAAGAGAGCTGCTATTTACCCTGCCAGGTGAGAGAGGACTCCAGGATCACTATAGCTACAGAAAGAGAAACCCCAAGAGGCTGAGAGAGAGACCAGAGGCTGGAATCAGTGGAGCAACCTGAAGCTGAAGAGATATGGCCCAGGGAGAGGTGAGCCATGTGCCAAACCACCCACTGCTGAACTCGGGGATAAAAGGGTGTCTGGAGAAGAAAGCAGAGACAAGCCACCATTTTGTCTTGTCATGTCCAGGAGTCCAAGATCTGCCTGCAGCCGGCCTCTGGTGAGAAAGCATCTCTGATGATTCCTTGATTTGGATATTTTCACAGTCTCAGAACTGTAAGATTTTACCATAATAAATTCCCATTATAAAAGACAACCCATTTCTGGGATTTTTACATTGGCAGCCTTTAGCAAACTAAAACCTAAATTAGTACCAGGAGTAGGTTTTTATAATGGGAATTATAAAATTTCCATTACAGCAGCTATGTGAATACCAAAAATGTTGGAATGGTTTTTTACAAATGGACAATGGGAAGATTTTCTAGGAATTGTGAGGTGCTTGATAGAAAAGGCCTGGATTGCTTTGAAGAGACTGTTGGTAGAAATATGGATGCTAAATATACTACCAATGATGAGTGTATTATTGGAAACTAGAAGAAAGACAATCCTTATTTTAAGTTGCAGAGAACTTGGGAAAATTGACTCCTGATGTTAGATGGAAGGCAGAATTTGAAAGTGAAGAGCTTGGACATTTAGTGGTGATTTCCCAACTAAATGTGGCAAAATTAGTGGCCTGGCTTCTCCTTGCAGCTTACAGTTACATGCAAAAGGAAAAAGATGAACTGAGAACTGAAGTCCTGGTTACAAAGAAACCAGCTACTGATGGTTTGGGAAATTCTGACCTTCTGGTAAAATGAGTCCCATGTGAGAATATAACTAAACTTAGAACCAGCCAAGCATTTCCTTGCAAATCAGGATTGCAAATGCAATTATCCAGAAAGGATTTATGGAAAGTCCTATTGTCTGATGGATGGGACCCCTGTGAACTGCATGCTTAACCACAAGTTTTTATAAGATTTGTATAAAAGAAACCATGGCCAATCTGGACTAAAAAGGACAGAAAGGGAGAGAGTAAAGGAAAAACAACTTCAAGAGCAAGATTGTGGAAATAGAGGTCTGGACATCAGACATCTTCTCAGACCAAGAGAGGGTCCACACCCATGTGTGTGGAAAGGGTGGGTTTTCCCTAGCATTTGAAGAGGGTGGGCATTCTGCCCCATTTTTCAGGAAGAGTTCTGCCGTTCCAGGCTTTAGAGAGGGTGGAGCACATTCCCTGGGGGTTGGGACAGTTAGGTCACCACCCCACTGTTCTGAGGATTAGGGATGCCCAAATGCCCTGGAGATTAGGGAGATTGTGACCATCACTCCAGTTTTCTTGGAGGGTGAGGCCTAGAGTTTAGCTGCCATCCAGATGTTTGATAAGGGTGGAACTGAGATGACTATTGGGCAAGCCCTTGGAAGGGATGGGCCAAAAAGAAACCATTGTTCTATAGATGACTCACAGGCTTTGAAATCTAATGGAGTATGCCCTGCAGATTGGAACTGTTTGGGACCCATGACCCATTTTCCTTACAATTTCTCCCTCTGACAATGGAAATGTTTATCCTGTGACTGTCCCTTCTTTGTATATTAGAAGCAGATAAGTTGTTTTGTGAGTTTTACAGGTCTACAGACAGAGGGGGGTTTTCCCCCAAGACAAACTACATGACTATAACTAGTTTTTATGAGATTTTGAAATATTGTGATGGAATTAATACATTTTGCATATGGAAGAACATGTCTTTTGAGGATCCAGAGGGTAGAGTGTGACAGTTTGAAGCTTTTGTGAACCACAAGAAAGATCTTGTTCTTGGAGCTAATTCATTCCTCTGGATGTGAGACCCTTTGATTAGATTGAATTCAGCTCCGGGCCTTTCACCGGATTACTTCAGTAAGGCACGAGCCAGGGTGGGTCTTGGCCCTCTTGCTGGAGTCTTTTATAAATAGGAGAAACATTCAGAGATACACAGAGAAAGAGAGCTGCCATTTACCCTGCCAGGTGAGAGAGGACTCCAGAATCATGTATAGCTGCAGAAAGATAAATCCCAAGAGGCTGAGAGAGAGAGGCCAAAAGCAGGAATTAGCAGAACAGCCTGAAGCTGAAGAGACAATGGCCAAGGGAGATGAGCCATATGTCTAATTACCCACAGATGAGCCCGAGGAGAAAGCGAGCCTGGAGGAAAAAGCAAAAACTTGGAGGAGAAAGCAGAGACTGGCTGCAATTTTCCTTGCCATGTGTCAGGAGTCCAGTATCGCCAGCAGCTGACATTTGGTGAGCCAGCATCTCTGATGATGCCTAGATTTGGACATTTTCACAGCCTCAGAACTGTAAGATTTTACCCAAACAAATTCCCATGATAAAAGACAACCCATTTCTGGTATTTTCACATTGGCAATGTTTAGCAAATTAAGACACTCCCTTAGTGTTAGAGTCTCCCCCCCTACCGCCTTTCCTTCACAATCAAGTTTTTTAAAGAAAAGCATATATGTGATTGCTCTGTCACCTTATCTCTGCCTTGGATGGCACCACCACCACCATTATCGTCATACAGGAGACTCCTAGAATCCCTCCTTTGAATGTGTCATAGGTGCTACAAATCGACATGATAAAACGTATTCACTTTTCTCAAACCTACCTCTCTTTCTATAAACCCTGTTTTGGGTGAAATTTAACTCTTCTCCTAGCATTCAAGCAAAACAAATCAGAATCCTCTTAATATCCTCTGTTCTGCCCATAAGCTCCACTCCACATCATTTGAGAAGTCGACTTTTTAAGTGTCTCTGGGCTCTGACCCTCCCTCCATTGCCATTATCTTGGTTTCCATTCTCCTCTATCCTTGCCTGGACTACTTATAAGTTGTCTCTAAGCCACTACTTTTGTGTCCTGTATCCCCTCTCTCAATCTACCTTCTGACTGCTATCAGAGAGCTAAACCACAGATCTGATCATACCTCCCTGTGAAGATTAGGCTAATGTGTTAACTCAGTCAGGTAATTGTGCCCAGTTGTATGGCTAATTGTAATACAAGGACATTTATGGACTTTAGTCATCAGTGAGCTGGTTGCATAGATGGCTGATTACATCTACAATCAACCAAGGAAATTGACGCCAGCAATGAGTGATATTTAATCCAATCAGCTGAATGCCTTCAAAGGGGAAGTGATTTCAGCATTCAGGGAGATTTTTCCAGCTTGACTTCAAATAGCCAACGTCTTCTAGGAACTCATCAAGGACCCTCATCAGAGCCCCTGGTTTGCAGCCTGCTTGTGAAATTGGAACTTGGGCATCCCCACAATCACATGAGAGAATTTTGTAAAAACTCATATTTTCAGGTATCTCCTGTGATTCTGTTTCCCTAGAGAATCCTGACTCACACACTCCCCTATTTAACTTTCCTCAGCAGTGCTTCACCAGGATAAATTGCAAATACTGTCACCCTGGGCTGGCCTCTAACCTCATCTCTCCCCTTCTCCCGTCCTCCAGCCCTGCATCCTTTTTTGGCTTTCACTTTCCTGAAAGCATTTCTCTGGCTTGGCTCCTGCTTGTCCTCCAGGCATGTGTACAAGCATGACCTCCTCTGGACACTGGGTCCGAGCTCCCAGAGAGAAGTAGGTGTGCCTCTACCTCAGACAGGCAGTGTTTACTTCTCCCTGTAATAATGACCACTCTGGGAGGCAGGTATCTTATTTGTCTATCTTTCCCATCTGATGCTGAGCCCCATGAAAGCAAACACCTACTTTAATGGGCTGATATTTAGTTTAAATCACCATGCTCGGTCTTTCTGTTCTCATCATCAGTCTTTAAAAGAGTATCTGGCACACAGTGGAAACTTATGAATGTTCGTTGAATTGAATATTAACTCTTTTATTTAATTAGCTTTAATTAATTAACTAGCTTCCAAGTGCCCGCAGAATATGAAGTGCCTCTGTGCATGGTGGTTTGCAACCTGGTGAAGGGAGGAAAGGGAGCAAACTTAGTGCCTCCCATAGCACCTCGCGGAAGGGGACCAGAAAAGAGCAATGTCTATGGGAAGAGGGCAACAGTCAGGAGGCAAAGTGCTTGGCCTGCAGTTAATGGGAATTCAGATAGCAAATTTTTAAAAAACAAATCCTCTCTTTTATCTCACTGGGACACAAATCTAAAATGCAATTAATGTAAGAGTTTACATTGACAGGGAGCTACAATGTAAGAGCTTGGAGGCAGGTCCCCAGCTTGGCTAGGTGAGACCATTTCCTGCTTTCCAAAAATTCTTCTCTGGTTCTCAAGGATGGACATTTCAGGGGATAGGAAAGGAGGATAATTTGCTTTCATTTTAGAAGTTCCTGACAATTAACCAATATCTATTTTTAAAATTTCATAAAGGTTATCTTCTGATTAATACTTTAGTCTCTAGGTTGGTCTTTCTTATGCACTCTTTTAAAAAAGAATCAACTTTTTAATAAAAAAAAGTTAATAGTCAATATACAACACAGTGAAGCAGAATGGGCTTTGGGCTAGGCATCAGAATAGTGATGTGGCCTTGGGAAACATTGCTTAACTTGAAAAAAGTTTTTCAATTAGAAAAGTTGTAGTTTATGGATAAATCATGTAAAAAATAGTGTTCCCAGATACCCCCCTGTTTTTGACACTTTGCATTAGTGTGGTAACTTTGTTTTAATTGATGAAAGATATTAAAATTATAATATCAACTATAGCCCCTAGTTTACATTAGGTATATTTTTTCCCGTATAACACTTTGCACAAGTGTGGGACATTTGTTAGAATTCATGAAAGAATATTATATACTTGTACTATTAACTATAGTCCTTCATTTAAAATAAGATTCACTGTGTTACCAGTCCTATGTTTTATCTTTTAATTTTTATTCTAGTAACACATATATGACCTAAAATTTCCACTTTTAACCACATTCACATATATAATTCAGTGCTGTTAATAAAACTCACAATATTGGGCTACCAACACCACCATTCCTTTCCAAAACTTTACATTCAAACCTAAACAGAAATTCTGTACAAATTAAGCATTAACTCCCCATTCTCTACCACCAACCCAGCCCCTGGTAACCTGTATACTAGATTTTAACTCTATGCATTTGCTCTGATTATTACATGTCAGTGAGATTATATAATATTTATCCTTCAGCTCCTACACTTTGATTTATTGGACTTACTCCACTCAGCTAACATGGAGTTGAAGAAGGTCAACCACCACAACATGGAGCCTAGAGTGTCTACAGCTAGAAGCAGGAGGAGTGCATCCAGTACCCATGTGGAATCTAAGCCCTCACTTGACATAGGTGTGCAATGGACACAACCAATCCAATGTCCACAGAGAAAATGTGGAATGGGTGTGGGAACGGTAGCCATGGGGGCTGCTGGGTGTGGGGAACGGGAGGAAGAGATGAGATGTGGAGGCGTTTTCGGGACGTGGAGTTGTCCTGGATAGTGCTTCACGGACAATTACGGGACACTGTAGATCCCCCCAGGGCCCACTGGATGGAACGTGAGAGAGTCTGGGCTATGATGTGGACCATTGACTATGGGGTGCAGTGATGCTCAGAGATGAACTTACCAGGTGCAATGGATGTGTCATGATGATGGGAGAGAGTGTTGCTGCGGGGGGAGTGGGGGGCGGGGGCGGTGGGGTTGAATGGGACCTCATATTTTTTTTTAATGTAATAATGTAATAAATAATTTTTAAAAAAACAAACAATAACTATAAATATATAAATCCATACAAAAAAAATAATATTTATTCTTTTGTCTCTGGCTTATTTCACTCAGCATAATGTTTTCAAGGTTCATCTATCTTGTCATATATATCAAGATTTCATTCCTTTTCATGACTGAATAATATTTCATATGTATATATATGGAATATATATATACATACCACATTTTGTTTATCCACTCATCAGCTGATGGATACTTGGGGTGCTTCCATCTTTTGGCAATTGTGAATACTGCTGCTGTGACTTTTCCAGGGCATGTCATATTTCACCATGTTGATGATGTCACTCTTCTCTCATCTACTCTGTCTTTTTTTGATGTACCCAGGTTTATTGAAAATATCACAGTATAGCAGCAAGATTCAAATGGTTCCACATGGTGTTTTGAAATCATTCCAACTGTGGGCTGAGTGACCTGCAGGGTAGAGAGACTGCTAAAGTCTAAGAGCTTCAGCATCTCCTTAGTGTCGGGACCTATTTCAGTGATTTCCTGATCCAGGGTTGAAACCACAGGAACATAATTTTCTCTCCTTTCTTTCTCCTCCTCCTGCAGCTTGATGGAGATATCTCTCATGGGACCTCTCTGAATCCACTTCCTCACAGTTCTGGAGCAAATGCAGCCCACATTGGCAGGTCACTGGAGTAAGGGCTCATCCACTTTTAAGCCACTGTTATTTCCTACTATTCATGGTGCCATTTAGTTTTAGGGTATTTAAATAAGTAAATATCATGGTCCAGACTCTAGTAAGTGACAAAACCCTGAAGTGGGAGTGTCTCCCACCTAGGATTAACAATGATAATAGTGAGGGGTTACAGCATAGGCCCTAGAACAGATGGCTCTGCTGCTTAATAGCTGGAAAACCTGGGGAAGTTATTAAAACTTTTCACTCTTCAGTTTCTTCTTCTTTAATTGGGGCTAAAAATAGTCTCTACTTCACAGAGTTGCTGTGAGGATTAAATGAAGTAACATATGTCAAGCACTTTGAATTGTACCTGTTTCATGGTAAGTGCCATGCAAGCATTAGCTAGTATTATCATTTATCAGGAGCACAAAATGATCCAGGCATTGTACTGAGCACTTTGCATGGATAATTCCATTCATCATGCATATATCTGGAGTAGATGTCATGTTCCTCTAGTAAATATGAACACTGGAGCCTCAAGTATGCTTGCTCAGATAATATTTATTAAGAAAGGACAAGAATTCAAACTCAGGAATCTAATGCTTTATATTCTCATAAAATCACTTACCACCCTCCATTATAGTTATTTATATGCATGTTTTATCTCCTCTTTAAGAAAGGAAACTTTTGAGGTTAAGGTCCACATTGGACTCATCTCTATATCCCACTGTACTAGTAAGATAGCCTAGGCTATGCTGCTATAATAATTCCAAAATCTCAGTGGACTTAACACAATAAATCTTACTCATTCTTGCTACACACATGCCCAGCACAGGTCAGCAGGAAGACTGCTTACAGTAGCCATCAGGAAGCTATGATGACAGAGGGAACATCTCGACACTTTCCTCCATGATTGCCATAGCAGGAAAAAGGGAAAGTGATAAAATTGTGTTCTGGCTCTTAAAGTACATAATTGCTACACATTTCATTGACCAAGGCTTGCCACTTGTCCATACCTAACTTAAAGGACATAGAAGGAAATCCAAAAATGTTTGTGACAGCTTCATAGACAACCACACTCATACAGTAGTAATCACTATGCATATAGCAGGTATCTAGTATGTATATTCATGAAGTGAGTCATAAGGCATAGCAGGATTTAGATCACAGGTTCTCAATTTTGGCTGCACATTGGAATCACCTCAGAAGCTTCTAAAAATTCTGAAAAAGCCAGGCTGCCTCCCAGACTGATTAAATCACTACTGCAGGAGTGTGGCAGGGGCATCAGTCTTTTAAAAGCGCTCTGAGTGTTTTCAGTGTGCAGCAAAGACCGAGAACCTTGATTTAGACCTGACCCAAATGTCATTGCATGCAGGTCATCCCGACTAGAGTTAGCTGCAAAGGAATGCCCAGGCCTGGCCGTGTCACGTCAATTATAGGATGTTTTGATTCCTTAGTTCATTTGCTCAAGGAAAGGAATATGTTGAATTTCCTAAAATCAGTCATGTTTCCAGTAAGATAGTTATCACGCCCCATATTAGAAAAATTTGCATTTATTTTATTCTCTTGCTTGTTATTGTTTCATGTTCACTTGAGAGTTGCTTTCCCAAGTGGACAGGAAGGTCTCTGAGGACAGAGACCCTGCCTAGCACTCAGCAGCCACTCAGAGGGACACTGAGTTGACTTCAAAACGGTTCTCAGTGCCTGACACACCAGATGTTAGATAGCCCGGGCAGAGTCCTGTAGCTTTGGTAAGACACTGGTCTCTGCTCCCTGGCTATGCTCTGGAGATAGACCTTAGGTTTTTAGGTCAGAATGATTGTCTCTGTGTTTGTCCTTTATATTTTGCCTTCTTCCAAAAGGATTTGAGGTAAGAGACAGAACTTTTAAAGTACTTTGGGCCAAAGGCCATTGCAAAACTGCAGGAGTAAATAACAAGTAACATGTCAATATCGAAATTAATTTAAAAAAATGTGAAAACAGGCAAAATAATTCTGAATTTCTAAGCAGAAAAATATTTGCCATACCTGGGATTATGGAATTGAGGCACTTTATTAGTAGACTCAATGGGTCATTACCAGTTCAATTTAATATGCATCTAAAAGTCCCATTTCCTCTGATATTTAAAAGCAGCCTGTGGAAAATAGGAAGTATGCTTGTTTCATAATAACTTACTTTTCCAGAAGCATTCTTGAATAACTGCTTCTCAGTATTACTTTCCCTGGGTGCTTTAGGTAATCTATTACCTAATTATATAATCAATTCTCTAATGAGAAATAATGTAAAGTATTCTCTAACCCAGGGGCTCTGCAAGTTCAAATTTGTTATTTCAGACAGTTTCATGGCTGTTTGATAAGTGAGACATTCTGAGAAAACAGAGCACAAGAATTCTCACATCCCTGGAAAAGTGTGTGTTCATAAGAAGCCTCCCAAAGTCCATTTTCAGGAATTTCTTTTTTCTCTTTGAGCTCATTTGCTTTTCCACCTTGCTCTCTGTTATTCCTCCTTTGGTTTTTTTTACCCATTAATTCTTTAAATGGCCAGGGTTTATTTAGAGGAGATAATTTAATAGGAATAGCAATATATGATCAAGTTCCTTAGAAAAATACATACCATTGAAAATAGAATTTACTGTTGAATTCATCTTTGTTTTTCCCTACAGTGCTTTGAATGGTGCCTTACTCACAGCAGGAATTCCATAAATGTTGGGAAAAATGAATGGATGAATGACTCACATGTGACTTGTTGCTTCTGGTATTTTCCAGCCAATTAAGTTTTTAATAACTCTTTAAAATATTAAGGTCAACCTAACCTCCAATTCACAAGTTATTTGAGATGCTTGCCAAACAAAACAAACAAACAAAACCCTTAATTCCATTTCTACTTTGTGCTTGGAAGACCACAGTGTGTGATACTGCCTGGGGTAGGGTGAACAACATGTACAAGAATATACAGACGAATGAACCATGAGAGCAAGTGTGGCCAGGTGAAAACCATGCATTCAGGAGTAGGGAACAGTACAGAATAACAGAATGTAAAGTATCCTCTGACTCAGGATCTCTGCCAATTCAAATTGTCTAGTGCGGACAGAGAAGATTTTGTTTGGAGGGTATATAGATTTCCTAAAATATCTGAAGAACTGTCTTATGGACGAGGGATTAGATCTGGTTCCGTTGCCTCCCAAAATGGATTGAAGGTTGGGTGGAAGCTCCAGAGATCCAGATTTCAACCCAAACAGGAAGGAAAGAAAGAACTTTCTATAAACAGTTTTCATACAGTTTTGGACTAGATCCTGTCACTTGCCCAAATTGTCAATCTTTACCACATTTCCAATATTTCTACTTATTTTTTTCCCCTCAATATCTGGCTGCAATTCTTCAAACTAAATTTTCCAATTTTTCTCCTTCCTGCCTAACTTAGTATCACTGAGAACTAAAACCTGACTCCCAGATCTCTATCAGGACTCTTAGTTGCCTCACAGTTGGGCCTTTCCCTGAGGAGGTGAAGTAGCACTGTAAGCTAAAACATGAGGACTTGATATAAACCTCCAAGGACTCAACACCACAGTCGACCACGCGTATTCTAGACAAGCCACTGTCTGGACCACTAAGGAAATCCAGTGAAATATTTGCCTTTACATGAGAAGGAACCAAGACCATGGACATCATCACCAAAGAGCATCACCATCCTAGCTTGAGAGCTGCTTCAGCGAGTGGTACTGCATAACCAAAAGATTTTCCTCCATTGACCTCTTGGGATCCACTGGTCTGTTAAGGTTCAACTCCTTTTTTAAATAAAAACTTTTATGTTAATATTTCTCTCTTTCACTTTAGGCATACCTGTTTTAAGATGCCTGATCGCTAGAACGTTTAAAACAATTGGCTTTTGGTACCACCTCTCAATAGATGATTTAACTAGTTTTGCAGGAGCAACATCAACGAGAGTCCTCAAGAGACTATTCCTTAGACTCTGAGTCAATGCCCCACTCAGAAAGTTTATGATCATCCCAGGTTTGAGCTGTTTCTTAGCAAATGACAATCATTTTAAACAACATGGGAGGGGCGGGGGGACAGAAAGTGCTGAACTTTATCTGAACTCTGTGCACCCCTAAAATAGCATGGATAAGACATATCCCATACTTTTGTGTTCTGGAGAAGAGCTAACCACAAGGTACCTCCTTGCCCTTGCATATTCTGAGGAAAGACTCACCTCCGTCCTTCCTTTGTCTCTCATGGGAGTCAAGATGATACTCTTTCTTCCTACCTCTATGAAACCCTAAGTCCCCTTCCTTGCCTTAAATGCATTCCCATTAATCAACATTCTCCCTAGTGCATGAAGTTGAATAAAATCATCTTAATTGCCCAGTGCATTTTGTCTTTCACATATGAGATGACCTTTTAGAGTAGCCATATATTGTATCATCTGGGACACTTTTGAGCCTGAAAGAGGATACTTACCAAGTAAACCTATAATTCAATGAATTTTTTTATTGACCCCAAAATAATAATTACTAAATATTTATATAATTGTTTTATACGTAATAGCTCTATTCAAATTTTATTCAAAATAAAATTATTTTTAAAAAAAACATATCTAATTGGTTCCTTTGAGGGCTAAAGAGACCCATGGGAGTTATGGTCATGGCCGATGGGGTTAACTACCAGGGCAGATGGCCCCTCTTTGGAAATGGTGTTTATGTGTGATGAATCTGGACTCAGATGGGATCTCCCTTCATAAGACTTTCATGCTAATGTGCTGGAGGTGCAGTTAATGTTGGGGTTTAAGATATATTTAGGGGATTTGAATCTCTGGACTGACAATGTGATAGCCAGATCCTGAGCCTCAACAGACTCCAGCACCTACAATCTGATTTATTGGACTTACCACACTCAGCTAAGATGGAGGTGAAGAAGGACAACCACCACACCATGGAGCCTAGAGTGATTACAACTGAAAATGGGAGGATTGCATCCAGCATCCAGGTGGAATCTGAGCCTCCTCTTGACATAAAGGTGCAATGGACACAACCAATCCAGTGTCCACATAGAAGAGGTGGCATTGGATTGGGAAAAGTGGACATAATGGACAAAGGGTATGGGGAAAGGCAGGAAGAGATGAGAGGTGGAGGCGTCTTTGGGACATGGAGCTGCCCTGGATGGTGCTTCAGAGGTAATCACCGGACATTGTAAATCCTCACAGGGCCTACATGATGGAATAGAGGAGAGTATGGGCCATGATGTGAACCAATGTATATGAGGTGCAGAGGTGCCCAAAGATGTACTTACCAAATCCAATGGATGTGTCATGATGATGGGAACGAGTGTTGTTGGGGTGGGGGAGAGGGGGGGTGGGGGGGTGGGGTTGAATGGGACCTCACATATATATTTTTAATGTAATATTATTACAAAGTCAATAAAAAATAAAAAAATTAAAAAAAAAACAAAAACATATCTATGTACATTGAAACAGACAAGACTTTATATTAATTATCAGGACATTAAAAAATAATATAAGCATCTTTAAAAAGTTATTATGGGTAATATTCATTTACTTTAATCTGTTTCCTAGCTCTTTCAGTCTCTACACAGTCACTAGTATCTTTCTAAAGGGTATACATGTTTGTAATGTTAAACTTTTCATAAAATTGTCCTCATTCTTCTTCATATTTACATTTTACAGTTGATGTGTTTGAAACTAATCTTTCTCTGCAGGCAATATTTTTAATTGAAAAAAACTCTATATATAGGTGCTGAGGTACTTGGTAAGATCAGAGCAAATGCTGCTAAATGGAGGGAGGCTATTCATCATTCTAATTTTTTTTATATTAAATTGTGAAAATATCTCAGCCCCAAGACCCTTATGGGTCCTGTCTTTTCATTTCTATTCACAATATGTTTTGTGAGTTTCAGTTATTTTAGGTACATATAAAAATCTGTATATCAGTATATCAGATGACTGCTTCCATTTTGATTACTACAATAGTTTACATAACAATTGTTGAATAAGTTGTCTCTGTGTTTTACACTGAATATGTAATCAAATTAAGATGCTACTAAATGTTCTACTCTAGAGAGAATATAAGTTTATCCAAATAAATTAGAAACCATCTAAACCATCTAAAGATTCTTCCTACATATGGAGCTATTCCAAAGAACAGTTGGAGAATTTCAGAACTGTATCTTGTATGCCATTTGAGAGTTTATTAGTTTATCAGTTCAGTTCTTCCTTTGTTTTGGTAGGAATACATTTCAATATCTTCCAATTTGCAGCTTTGTTTTTAATGATTGCAATTTGTTAAAAATTTAAAAGCCTGGCCATTATTAAAAAAACAGAAAACAATAAGTGCTGGAGAGGATGTGGAGAAATAGGAACACTCCTTCACTGTTGGTGGGACTGTAAAATGGTGCAGCCCCTGTAGAAGACAGTTTGGTGGTTCTTCTGGAAGCTAAATATAGAACTGCCATATGATCCAGCAATTCCTCTACTAGGAATATATCCAGAAGAACTGAAAACTATAATATGAACAGACATCTGCACACCAATGTTCATAGTGGCGTTATTCACAATTGCCAAAAGATAGAAACAATCCAAGTGTCCATCAACCAATGAATGGATAAACAAAATGTGATGTATACATACAATGGAATACTATGCTGTGGTAAGAAGAAATGAAATTGGGACATGTGTGATAACATGGATGAATCTTGAAGACACTATGCTAAGTGAAATAAGCCATACACAAAAAAGACAAATATTGCATGGTCTCACTAATATGAACTAAATATGAAGAATAAATGCATAGAGTTAAAACCTAAGTATAGGTTATTAGGAGATAAGAGGAGGGCTGAGAAGGAGTACTGATGCTTAAGGTTTGTAGAAGTTTTCATTAACTTCACTGTAAATGCATGGAAATGGATAGAGTTGATGGTAACACATTACAGTGAGTAGCAGCTGGTTTATAAATGGGATTGTGACTGAAAAGGGTAGTCAAGGGGTATAAATGCCAATTGAAAGAAAGCTAGAGAATAATCTAGGGACTGAATAACACAGGGAACCCAGAGGTAGATGAGAATTGTAGTTAATAGGAAAAATTCAAGAATGTCCTTCTGACTAGAACAGATGTACATCACTATCGCAGGGTGGTGGGAATGTGAAGCATGGGAAAGATAGAATTGATGTAACCTATGGGCTATAATTAACAGCAATATTGTAATATTCTTGCATCAATGCCAAAGATGTACTATGTTAATAATAGGGGTGTGTCTGTGTTTGTACCTTTTCCTGTGTCTGAGGTTCTGTGCTGTGTCCTCCTGCCCTGGGACCTGTACAACTCTTGGCTTTGTAATAAATGCTGAATATTCAAAAAATAATAATAATATTAGGGGGTTATGGAAAAAATATGCCAAGTGTACAGTATGGAACATAATTAGTGGTGATATAATAGTCTGATGATATTATCTCATAATGTGTAACAAATGTTCCACAATGACGTGGTGTATAGGTGAAGGGTTGTTGTATGGGAATTCTACACATGTACATGTACATGATTGTTCTGTAAGTTCACAACTTCTGTAATAAAAATATATTTTAAAAAACTTAAAGGCTGAAGTTTTTTTGGTGTTCTATCTTTGTGTATTTTAAAGATTATGTGTTAAAGATTCCCAGCTGATTTTGACAAATGCAACCAAAATCTAGAGGATTAATTTACAAGAAAAAGTTCTATACAACCTTTCCTGGTTTATCTTTTGTGGACTCCAGAGGAGATCATGTTCTTTCACTAATCCTTTCCTGTGTGTGTGTGGGGGGGAGACTTTGAGTGCATTAAATTCAGTTAAAGGACCTTTAATTATATCATGCTAGGACTTTTGATTGGACTACATCAGTGAGGCATAACCCAGGTTGGGTCTCTACTCCCTTGTTCAGTCTTTTTTTCCCTCTGCCCTATCCCCCAACCCTGCTGTTTTGCTGTCTGTGTCCATTTGATGTGTGTTCGTCTGTGTCTGTTTCTCTTTTTCTCTTTTCTCATTTTCTCCTCTAGGATTCACCAGAATTAGAACCTGGTCCAATGTGGACAGAGTTTCCGTGTCACTTGTGCCACCTCAGTTCCTGACCTGTGTTGCGTCTTGCCTTGACTCTCCCCTTTGTCTCTCTCTTTTTTGTTGCATCATCGTCTTGCTGCGTGGCTCACTGCAGGGACCTGGCTTGGTGCGCAGGCACTCCTTTACCAGGAGGCCCTAGGGATCGAACCTGGGCCCTCCCATATGGTAGACGGAAGCCCAATCACTTGAGCCACATCTGCTTCCCTCCTGCTCAGTCTTAATGTAAACTGAAAACACACAGAGAAAAGAAAAGACACAGAGAAAGGGAGCTCTGCCATTTTGACCCTGCCATGTGAAAGAGTGGACTCCAGGTTCACCTACAACTGCAGAAAGACAGAGAAGTTCAAGGAGGCAAGGTCCAGGGAGAGATGCCTAATAGCCCACAGTTGAGCTTGAGGAGAAAGTAGAAAGAGACCAGGAGACCTGCCATCGTGCCTCACCACATGGCATGACTCCAGGATGTGCTAGCAGCCTTGGTAAGAAAGTGTCTGTGATGATGCCTTGATTTGGACATCTTCTCAGCTTCAGAGCTGTAAGCTTTTACCCCAAATAAATTCCTTTTAAAAAGCCAACCCATTTCTGATATTTTTGCTTTGGCAGCCTTTGGCAAACTAAAACACAACTAGAGAACACTTAAGTTGGTTTACAAGGCAGTTCTTCACCAGCTAAAAGTTTCTAAAAGCCAAATGATGGCTGGCAAAAGAGAGTGACTACTGCCATGTGGTGTTTTGTTTGTTTAATTCAACAGCTGCATCAAAAAATTGTGAGTTTCAGTTATTCTATGTACATACAGATATCTGTGTATCAGATGACTGCTTCCATTTTGATTAGTAGACTACAGCAATATATTTTGATGAAATTATAGATACATACAACCAATTCCAAGTACATTTATTCTTTAAATTTTTTTTAATAAGAACTTTTTTTTACCATGATAGTCCACCAATTTTGTATTCACATTATCATCTCAACAACATAAGATTTTTTTCTTCTATATTAAACTCTATAATGAAATTAACAGATTTCACAAAAATGTCAGATGTTTTATTGTGATGGGATGAGTCCAGGAATTGGTGGAAAATGGACAACTGTTGAGCAACTGGGTGTTTTTTGATACCACTAATATAAAAATGTAAACATTTAATTATCTGTGAAATTCTTCTTTTGGTAATAAAGTCAACACATTGAGAGCTATTGTTATATTTTTGAAAATACATAAAAACCTTAGAATTGAAAATGAATAAAAATAATTTAGAACAGAAAAGACCAAACATCAACCCATGGATACAGGCTAAGAATGGTTTTTACATTTTAAAGGGATTATAAAAGCAAAAACAAAGAAGAATATGTGATGGAGACTGTATGTGACCTTCAAAACCTAAAGTGCTTACTATCTGGACTCTTAACAGAAAAAGTTGGAGGATCTCAATTTAGAGCAACAATATTTTGATCTAAATGAAAAGTCCTGCTTCACAGAGTAATGTATAAATGCACCTCTGAAGCTGAATGTTAAATCAGCATCTTCAGGCACAGTCTTCCTCTAATAATTTTTGAAGTAGATGCTTATTCTTCTTCTAGATTTGTAGCTTCTAGTTTTCATGTGATCAGTTGTATGACTGTGACACCAATGGTAGGTGGTAAAACTGATAATTTGTACAAGTTCATTACCAACTTTCTTCAGAAATAGAAATTTTATATTTCATTTTAAAAAATTAAATATACATTTGTTATTTTGAGCTCATTGTTGGTGAAAGAATTTAATTATGAAAAAATTCTAAAAGTAATAACAAAAAAGTATATCAAATTATAATGTAAATAAATAGCTATAAATTACACCAAATAATAAATGACAAAACCATTGTTAATAAGAACGTCAAACAACTTTGAATGAATTTTTTTGCAGAATTGCTCAGCCTCAATTTCCTTTACATATTTCATATACACTTTACCTATAACTAACTTCCCAAAAATTCCACTGGAGTACCAATGGGCATCCTGGCAGCTTTGTGCATATTGCCAAAAAACATAGCTTTTCTTTTTTAGTGGTACATCAACCAATGATCAGTCTTCTATCCATGGTGACTCTGATTTTCTTCTTACCTGACCAAAAGAGTTATTGTTATTCTGAAAACCAGGGATGCCTGAGAGAAAATAATTCTCTTTTTCTGAGCTCTCATCAACCATATCACCCTTCCTATCCTCTTTGATTTCAGCTGTCTTCCAGGGGTGAAAATGAATAATTACTAAGTTTGTTGATCCAAATGATAAGTCAGAAAATCCTCTTATTCTGAGCTAGATCTAACTAGAAATGCCCTCACCTTCTCACAGATGCCTTCACTTCCAGTGGAAAATGTGTTTTTTAGCTGATTTGAGGGCATTGGGTGCTTCCAGGAAAAGTAATTCACTTTTTCTGCTTTTTTTTTGTTTCTTTGTCCGCTTCTGTTGTCGTCAGCGGCACAGGAACAGGCTGCACTTTTCTTTCACGCTGGGCGGCTCTCCTCACGGGTGCACTCCTTGCGCGTGGGGCTCCCCCACGCGGGGGACACCCTTGCGTGGCAGGGCACTCCTTGCGCGCATCAGCACTGCGCATGGGCCAGCTCCACACGGGTCAAGGAGGCCCCGGGCTTGAACCGCGGACCTCCCATGTGGTAGACGGACGCCCTAACCGCTGGGCCAAAGTCCGTTTCCCGATTAACTATAGTCAAATGCCCTGTTCTTTCATTGTCTTCAAAACCAAGTTTAGGAATGAGCACCTGTCTAGGACCTCCTACTGTAGGTGTGTATATATGGGTTTGTGTGAAAATGTGCTGTGTGTGTACGTATTTACATAAAAATATAAAAAGGAGATTTTTAAAAAGAGCAGATTTTAAAAATCTAAACATTTTCAAAATTAACCAAAGGCTACATACTAGCAATAATTTTTATTTATACAGTTTTACTGTTCACAAAGCAAAAAAAGTGAAATTCTAAGGGATGAGCTATAATATGGTGGCCATGCATATATACATTTGTATCTATATCAGGGGTTCTTAACAAGGGGTCCATGAGCTTGAATTGAATTCAAATAAACATTATTCCTGTAGGGATGTGTTGGTGCAGGTATGATACATTTATGAAATAATACACAGTATACTGTGGACTTACTAAGGGGTCTGTGGTTTTCACCCGATTGACAAAAAGGCCTGTGGGAAAAAAAAGGTTCAGAACCCCTAATCTCTA
Organism: Dasypus novemcinctus; assembly: GCF_030445035.2. Taxonomy (NCBI): domain Eukaryota; kingdom Metazoa; phylum Chordata; class Mammalia; order Cingulata; family Dasypodidae; genus Dasypus; species Dasypus novemcinctus. The sequence goes on along the minus strand of NC_080677.1, from coordinate 37,485,107 downwards.
TGCTAATATTTTATATATGTGTTTATTTTCCAGTGGTGTACTTAGATAGGACATAATTCTGTAAATTACTCTTCTGTTCAATTATTTCTAGCCTATGCAGGCCTCTTTTTTTGTTGTTGTTAAAGAAGTTGTAGGTTAACAGAATAATCATGCATAAAATACAGAATTCCCATATACTATCCTATTATCAATACCTTGCATTGGTGTGGAATATTTGTTACACTGATGAAAGCACATTTTAATAATTGTACTATTAACTATAGTCCATGGTTTAACTTAGGGTTCATTCACTATTTGATAGTCCAGTTCTATGTATTTTTCAAAAAATGTTTATTCTGTTGCCATATCTACAACCTAAACATTTCCCCATTTAACCACATTCAGATATATATTTCAGTGCTATTAATTACATATACAATGTTGTGCTACCATCACTATCATCTACTACCAAAACATTTCCACCTTTCCAAAGAGGAATCCTGTGCATCTTAAGCCTTATCTTGGGAAGAGGATTTGGCTTAACTGATAGAGCGTCCGCCTACCACATGGGAGGTCCAGGATTCAAACCCAGGGCCTCCTGACCGGTGTGGAGCTGGCCCATGCTCAGTGCTGATGCGTGCAAGGGGTGCCGTGCCACACGGGTGTCCCCCACGTAGGAGAGCCCCATGTGTAAGGAGTGCGCCCCGTGAGGAGAGCTGCCCCACATGAAAAAAGTGCAGCCTGCCCAGGAGTGGCGCTGCACACACAGAGAGCTGACGCAGCAAGATGACCCAACAGAAAGAGACAAAAGATTCCCAGTACTGCTGACAAGAATGCAAGTGGACAGAGAAGAACACACAGTGAATGGACACAGAAAGCAGACAATGGGGGTGGGGAGTGGGTGGGAAGGGGAGAGAAATAAAATAAATAAATAAAATCTTTTTTAAAAAGCCTTATCTCCCTATTCTCTACCCCATCCCCTAGTAACCTATATTCTACATTCTGAGTCTATGAATTTGCTTATTCTAATAATTTCATATCAGTGAGATCATACAGTATCTGTTCTTTATACCTGGCTTATTTCAGTCAATATATCTTCCAGATTCACCCATGATGTTGCATATATCAGAACTTGATTCCTTTTTGGGGCTGAATAATATTCCACTGTGTATATATACCACATTTTGTTTATCCACTTAACAGTCTATGGACCCTTGGGTTGCTTCCATTTTTTGGCAATTGTGAAAAATGCTGGTATGAACATTGTCGGCCTCCTTTTATACAGTAAAATGAATAACCCTGGGAATGTTTTTTTGCCCACTCTATTCTAATCCCCCAGGCATTACTTTCCCCAGGGAAAATGATCAACTTGATACACAGGGAAACAAGGGAAAGCTCTGAAAAAATTCTGAGTAGGGCACTGACATGATGAAAATCAAGTTTCAGAAGGTGACAGGGCAATGGCAGGATGGGTAGACAGGAGTTTGGAGAGCATGAGGGACTCCTGCCATGTTCCCAGTAATCGATAATGAGCTCTGTCCTGAGGCAGGGTAGGGGAGGAGCTGTGGGACAGATGGGAGAGAGCTTGTAGAGTAGACTCTGTCTGATGTTGGGGTGAGGTGGGGACACTGGGGTGACTTTCTCGTTTGGGATTTCAGCATCCAGGAGAACAATGGTTCCTGACACTAAGGTGGGGAACAAGTTTGGGGCAGGAAGCAGGTGAGTAACTCTATGTTCATGGGTTAGAAGACTAAATATCATTAAGATGTCAATTCTATGCAAACTGAGCTACAGATTTAATTTAATCCCAATAAAAATTCCAATATCCTTCTTTGTAAAACTGGAAAAGACAATTCTCAATTTATCTAGAAGGGTAAGGGTCCCTAAATATCCAAAAATATCTTTAAGAAGAACAAAGTTGGAGGACTTTCACTTCCCGACTTTAGAATCTAGCTATAGTTGTAAAAACAGCACTGGCATAAAGATTTTTAAAAAAATATTTATATACACACATATATATTTATATATAAATACATATATATATATATGTACACATATATATTTATTTCCTTTCCCCATTTTCTGCTTTCTCTGTCTATTCACTGTGTGTTCTTCTGTGTCTGCTTGTCTTTTCTTTAGGCAGTACCAGAAACCGATCCTGGGACCTTCTGGATGTTGTGGCTGAAACGAATCTAGGGGGGGTTGACATTAGTTGGAAGACCGCTGGAGGATAATATAGGGACTGTTTAACAGTGATTTTGGTGGTAGATGAGGATTGTCAATAATATAAATACCAGAATGTTCTTCTACTACAAGGTATTAAGAATGTCATGATACATGGGAAAAATATAACTAATGTAATTTATAGATTATAATTAACAACAATATTGTAATGTTTTTGTATCAAAAGAAAGGAGGTATTATATAATGCTAAAGGTAAAAAAAAGAATATGGGGTTTGGTTTTGCGAGCCATGAATATGATTAAGAATTTTTTTCTTTCCTTCAATTTTTCATTTATAAGGAGACCTTGACTAGGTCATTTAATCTGCGTGCATTTGTGTATCAGTCTGAAAACTCAAGGAGCAGTTGAATTAGTTATTGGAATTAGATGAGATAAAAGTACCTGGACAGAACTTTTCAAGAGTAATACTTCCATAGCTTATTGAACTACCTTTTGTTTTTTTATTTTTTGAATTTGAAATAAAGTTTGAATTTTTAAAAAAGCAAATAATTGTTGTAGGCAAGCCATCAATGTATACCAAAATTATTGGATGAAAGTTCAAGGAGAAATAGGATATTTGCATAAAGTATTTTTCCAGATATTTATTAATTACAAGGAAAAAGAGTAATTTTACTCTAAAGAAAATGATAGACATCACCTTAACCAGTGATCAAGGTTAACTTCTCCATTACAAAGACACGTTGACACCATGTCCTGCCTGATGTGATGTATGCAGAAGAAAGGTACAATATCACCTCTACGGTATTCCTGCTAAATATGCTTAACCTCATTCTAACCATGATAAAACTTCAGACAAACCCAAATAGAGGTACATTCTACAATATAACTGATTGATACTCTTTAAAAGTATCAAAAGAGTCTTTAGAAGAGTCTTTCTGTCTCTTTCCTGAAAAGCTGTCACAGATTGGGAGAGACCAAGGAGACAAGACAACTAAATATAATGTGCAATCTTACATTGGTCCTTGGAAGAAAAAAGCAAATATCACCCCTCTACTATTAATACATTTGTCTAAACAAGAAGAATTATCTTGATTCACTAAAACACTATTTTGTTTCAAATGTAGATGGTATTCCAGTGTATATATGGTATATATACATTATTTTGACATAGTTGCTGGAGTTCATACTTCTTTAGGAAATGGGCCAGATCCCTTTTCGAGGCTGGCTATTTTTTTTAACCTCACCTTAAGGGAATGTTAGAAGATTGAATGAAACCAGAAATTAATCATTGAACAATCCAATCAATTATTCTGATCCTATGGCAATATCGATTTTAATATTAATAATGGCCATTTAATTCAGGGCATGTTTCAGGTTGTGAATATAGAGACCTCCAATCGTTTATAGCCACATTCTCAATCCAAGTTTAGTTAAACTTGGAATTGGGTGAAGAGAAAGTAGGTTACCTTGTGAGATTGAAGGTAAAAACATCCGGACCTTGAATTACCAAATACAAATACATTTAAAGAAATAAAATGACTTTCCCCTCAACACCACCTATATTGTATCACAGAAGAAAATTCTGTATTATTCACCTCATGCCTGTGATTTGTCCATTGGAAGGGTTCTTCTAGAAAGACAGCAAAAAAACTTTACAGTCCTTGAGCCCAGACTGATGGGCTGCGTTTATACAACAGTGCCATCTACTGGAGGGACTCAGAAGTATAGGACATTTATTTAGAGAATCTACAGTCTTAGTTTTTGGCGTCACTTAACTTTTTTCAAAATGAGCTCAAAATTTTAAGATCTCTATCCTCAGTTACTGTTATCAAAAACTCTGTTTTGTTAATAAGCACATTTCCACAGGACAAAGACCTGGTCAGTTCCTAGGTATGCTCTAAAACCACACACCAGTCTACAATCATCTCTCAAGGGTTTCACACTAGACCAAATAGAAAGATGCACTTTGAGAAGTCAGGGTTTCTTTTCTTTTGAACGTGAAAAAAATTATTGCATTTTAATGTAATATTTTTACAAAATCAATAAAAAAAATTATTGCAAAGAAATCATTGTTCTTTGTCAAAAGATAAGAGTATTCAGAGAGGCCAAAGGGAAACATAGCTACCACACTTCTGCTTAAAAATAGTTCTCTTTGAGGACTCTTTGTATTTTTATTATTTACAATTATGGAATCATATTAAATTTATTGTTTGGCAAACTGTCTTTTCCAATTAGTAATAGATAAAGTTATCGTTGTTCTAAAAGTTTTAATCCTTGTGATTTAGGTTAATGCACATTACTATTCCATTTCAGTTTCATATTGACATCAGGATCTCAGGAAAACTCTAAGCAGGGACGTGGGTCCTTCCTGGGGGTTTATCCTTTCAATCAGTCCTAAAATACCTTCCATTAATAAGAAAGCAAAGGAATCAGAAGCTAAATACATTCCAGCCTTTTCGGTCCCCTCACTCCCGACTCTTTCAGACTCTCCTTGGCATGGAAGAGGGGAAATGAGGTGGAGGAAAGGTTGAATCATAGAACAGAAAATAAAAGACCAGTTTCAGGAGGCTTCTCTGCTCTGAACCACGAGCACTCAGGGTGTCTTAAATATTTAGAGGCTGTAGTGTCTAAATTGGAAAAGAGTAATTCCAACTTTAAGAGGAGCTGAGGTTATTGGAGTTATTCTGAATGCCTCTGTTTTTTTTTTCAGAGAGAAATTTGTAAGCCATGAGCCAGAAAATCATTTCCTCCAAAACTACTGTAAATTTTAAGAAAAGCAATACGATTACTAATTAAAGATTATTTGGGTTCAATTTGTCAACATTGCCTTTTCTCCTTTCATATGGCATAATCTGGGTATAGTGCATTTATGACTATTTTATAGACCCTGGAATATAATTTTATTTTTCAAAGCATGCTGTAGATTTAGAGCTGGTTTATGTCTATTCTTTTTCTTTTTACTCATTTCAGGTCATGTTAATGATTTATTTGAGTCCTTGTACAGGAATACAACCCCAACTTAGAACATCATTCCCAGGGGAAAATATGTAACACTTGGCAATGATTAACTGACAGTATGGTTTCTAGGATACAACTGTGGAAATAAAAAGTAGTAGCTGTTGCTACTTGACTTTGGAATCCTGTGAGGACAAACATGATTCCTTATACATTACAAGAGGGAAATTAAGTCTCAGTGCTGGAGACTTTGTCTCATAAGAAGCAGAGCAGAAGCTGGCAGGCATCTCAGTTATCTTTCTCAAGTTATATTCTTGGCCTGTCCTTGACCTGAGTCAAGGACATAGACTCTGATGCCAGGCTACCTGGGTTTGACTCTGGGCTCTTTCTTTTACTAGTTGTGTGGCACTGAACAATTTGCTTATCTCTCTCTACTCAGTATCCCCATCTGTAAAATGGGATGATAATAATAAAGGTACATTACCCTGTAGAGTTATGCTGGTTGGCATTTGGAACAGTGCCTGGCTGAGGAAGAAAAGCCCCTCAATAAATATTAGCCACTACATGTCAATGAAATCATTTACTAGTATTTGTTCCAGTCACTTAAAAAATCAGCAAAGGTATTAACACAATTTAGATGACAGTAATAAAATCAGCAACTGTCATTTGAGGGGTGCTTAATATATGCCACACATATTACATATTTTGTTTTATTTGTTATTGCTTTTGAATCCCATTTTAGACAGAGAAATTAAGGAACTTCCCTAAGGCCATACAGCCAATAAATGTTAAGATCCAGGCTCCTGCAATGTTAAAACCTATAGCTATTTTATCCATGAAGCTATGTAACAACTCATACAGTTAGACTCATATAAGACAAAATAAACTATGTTAACTTTCTTGTATTCTGTGGCAGTTTGAAATTATCTTATGAGTCCCCAAAAGAGAAATATTATGTTTGTAAACTTATCTATCCCTCTGGGTGTGATACCATTTAATTGCATTAAATTACATTAAGGGGCCTTTTATTAGATTACTTGATAAGATTGCTGTAGGTCCTTTTTTTGGACTATGTCAGTGAAGTGTGACTTAGGTAAAGTCCCTGTCCCCTTGCTGGGTCTGATAGACTCACAAAGAGGAAAAAGGGAGCTGGCATGTTTGATTCTGCAATGTGAGAGAGGATCGTTCAAGCACAAAACCCCGAAGAGGCTGGGCCCATGAAGCAGCTCAAGAGGATGCATTTCTGATTGTGATAGGTCACAAGTATCTCTTAAAACTGCAGCTTATTTTGACACATGTTGTTTTCTCAGTGTTTGAGTGGACTGTGTGCCAGGCCCTGGAGATCCAGTGGTGAACAGGACACAGTCCCTGGTGCAAAAGTCAGACACTAGTGGGACTGTAATGCATACTGGAAAGTGGCCCCAAGTAGGGGTAGAACAAAGTTTCTATGGGAATGTTTCCTAGGAGGGGTACCAGTCCAGGGGGTGGATGGTAGGTGGGGAAACATAAAAAGTATTCCTGGAAGAATTGCTAGAGCAGCTAAGATTATCCCACCAGGTTTAAAGTAACACATGCTCATTTCATGATACTAACTGGGCCTGATCTACACCAGGCTACCTCGTGTAATCCTCACTACAATTCTCTGGGCTTGATACCATTCCCCTTTTTGTTAATGAGAAAACTGAGGTTTGAGAGATGAAGGTCACCCAGCTATTAAGTGGTGTGGTCAGAATTTAAGCCTCCTCTGCCTGACCAATATGTCAAGGCCATTAACCACTGCCTCTTCTCTTACACCATTTTATTGTGGTAGGTACAGATTAATCTGAATTAGAATTTTGCCTTCGTGCATATCTGTATTTTACGGTTTCACTTGTTTCAATAAGCATATATTACTGCTATCATTTAAACCATTCCATAAATAAATACGTTTTAATAAAAAAACAAAGTTCTTACTCTTACATTAGTAGGTTATATAGTCTTTTCCTAATCCCTATAAAGGCACACATGTGTTTTGCATAGTTTCATAGCTACAGAGCAATATGTTGGCAAACTTGGGAAGCACCATTCAGTTTTGAATTGATTTGGTGGATCCAGAGCTCCAACTTTCTATTCTAAACCTTGTCTGAAAGAGTCACAGTTTTTTGGTTAGGAGATTGTACAAGGCAACAGAGTATGGGAAAATAGATTTAACTTTGTCTGATTCCTTTAGAAATCTACAAAAGCAGGTAAATTACTTAATATGCTCATGGAATTCTCTTACATAATACCAACATGCATCAAAGCCCACTGGATGAATCGTTGTCCATAAAAGAGGATGCTAGAATATTTAGCAAGATGTAATCAGCTGGAAGGCAGGAAATGAGCAAAGCATGATCAGTGCAAGGAACACCACATCAGTGTCTGGCAAAACCTGCTTTGGCTAAATTCTTTGATGGCATTACAGTGGGGATGATCTGGTCCCTGGCTCCTTTCTTCTCCCACCTTTCCCCATTCCAACCCCCCAACCTCAACCTCGGCAACTCTACGACCTACCTGTAATAAAACCATGGCAACCTTTTTTTGCAGTTTCCTAAATAAACCATGCTTTTTCTTACCTCCCAGCTCTTGCCAATGCATTTGTCTCTCACTCTATCCCTGACACTCTTTCCCCTATGGATCCTTGATCTTTTGATTTCTTACTCTTTCTCTGAGGTTAATTCATGCTCAGCTCCTCTATAGGGACTTCTCAGAGTCCTCATGAAAACAATTAATATAGCTTTCTCTTTGGGCTTCTCACTGAGTCCTGGGAAAAACTTTTTTTCTTTTCCTTAAACCACTGTCCTAATTACTGGTTGCATGTCTGTTTCTCCAATAGACCATGAAGACTGGATGACAAGAATCATATTTTATTCACCTTTGTCCTCACTTCCTCTAGAACAATGCCTACTACACATTAGGTCTTCATGAATGAATGGATGGATGTCTGCATGGATGGACGAGTGGTATTAAATTGGAACCATACAGCAAGGTAAGAGTTAGAGCAGAAATCTCTCGATAAGGATACCATCAGTTACTCAAAAATTAAGGATACAGGAATGTAAACTTTATGAAGAAAACATTTAGGAAGGAGCCTACAATCACAGGAAACTTTGGCCTAGTGATGTCTCCTCAGCTTAGGCAAGTTAATATATTTCATTGAATAGTTTAAAATGGAAAAAAATATGACAGTATGAATAAATAGCATTCACAGACTTTCTGGAAGTAACAAGACCCACCTCAAATAAGCACGGAAAGCACAACAAGAAAATGGCAGACACTTGAGATACAAAATGGTGGACAGGCACTGGGTGTGTTGAAAACCGAAAAGGATCACTCTAGTCTTCTGCCAGCTTTTGAACTAGTCCTTCCCTGGATGGACAAGAGCTGAAAGCGCAACAGGGCTGTAACGCCCTTCATTTGCTCTGCTTGTGAAACTCCGCAAGACAAAAAACCAAACAGGTGTTTCTCTTCTTATTTGAGGGAACAAAGTCCTTCAGCAAGGCCACATTTAAGATTGCGGAGGAGTCCAGTTGCCCACTTGTGGTAATTCCTGCCTATTTCAACATTGCTTGTGAAACAATACTCAAGCCACAGGAAAAACAGACCAGGAAGGTTTCCCATAAAGCATAAATCCCCCCACTTGTAGCAGTTCTCCTTAGCATATAGCAGGCTTTGTGTCCCTTTAAATTCTACCAGTCTCTGCTGGTGGTGCCTTCAGTGCTTGCCTCTGGGGAAGTGATTATTGCAAATGTGCATGATTTTATCCACAATATACAGTATCGTGTGAAGCGTGCTTTTATTGCCTTTAGCCTTTTCTTTCTTACAATTTATTTTAATACGTTTAGAATTATTATCCCAAACATTAGCCAGCTGGCCCGCTGGGGTTTCCTTTGCTGGATTCTGGGTCTCTGTTTTTCTAATCCTCTCTTCATGGATAATCCACTCTAATGCTTCTTGGCTGTTGAGGGGGTTTTGCTATTACTACCTGTTGATTAGAAATTCACTTTGTCCTATGTAGGTGGTACTAATCATTCGGTAATGAACACCTTATTTGAGTCAACTGAGGTCAGAGTTATTTTCATGAGATTTTCTTTCTTCTTTCCAGATTTCTGGATGCTTACTCGTCTTTTCAATTTTTTTTTTCTCCTGAGCTATTCAGCTGGTCTTTGAAAGCAGCCTTTAAGACTGGAAAAAGAAAAGAAAAGAGAAGAGAAGAGAGAAGAGAGGAGAAGAGAGGAGAAGAGAAGTTTTTTGGCAAGGCCTAAGAGAAAGACTTATTTTCTGCCACAGCTGTTCTGACGCCAGGTCTGTATCATTTTTGTCTCTGCCAACCAGTGGGCCTTCAGGGTTCTTGCTGAGGATTCTCCTGGAGATTTTGTCTCTCAGATGTTTGTTATGAAGGGCGTCCAGAAGGAAAAAGGGCAGGGAGTGTTTTCCATCATCAGAGGCCACCAGGATGCAAAAGGTCGAGAGAACTGAGCAGGTTCTGGCTGCTCTGCCACCTCCCTCTTGAATTCCGGATGCCTCCATAGTAACAAATCAAAAGCGACAGCTCAGAGACAGCACCAAAGCCAGGGCGATCCAAGCGGGAGTCACCATCCCCTTGCAAGTTATCAGAGCAGCAGACTTTCTCCAGAGTCCTCAAGGGAGAATCCGAAAGGAACTGTGCTTCCTAACACCCACTTCAAGAATGGGTGCCAGAGTGTCTCTTTAGTGCATTTCTGAATTGAAGGGAATAGGGGTCAAAAGGTATCTGCAATTTATAATCAGGATAACTGCTGGCTACATTTTACTTGAACATTCCAAAAGTTTGCTTTATTCTATGTTTCAGAGTAACACTCTTCACCCATTCTTGATAGCCCCAGGTTGGGAAAGAAACCCATTTAGCCTGTCTTTATAGCTGCACTTCAGAAGTTGTAAGGCCTGTGTGAATACTTCTGCAGGGGATCCTGTTGTTCACATATGTTTATCTTCAGAATCTGGCATGTTACCTGGCACTTAGAAGGTGATCAATAAACAGAGAAGAGAGAGAAAGCCAGTGGAAGGAAGAAGAGAGAGAAGGAGGGAATGGTCTGTGTTCATTGTCGAGGTTTGGAAGACAGAAATATACAAAAAAAGAAAATAAGAGTTACTCAAACCCACTGAGAAATAACCTTTCATAAAGCTTTGTTCTGTGTACTCTGCCAGCCTTTTTTTAAGCTTGCCTCTTTTGTTTCATTGTTTACAAAATTTACATCATATTATATATTCAATTTTCTTATTCTGCATTTTTATTCACATTCTATTGAGAGCATTTTCACAAGATCAGAATGCTAAAAATGACATTTTTAATGGCTAGGTATTTCACCCTGTGCATATATCATGACTGCTTTATCCATTTTCCTATTGTTAGGTCCAAGGCTGTTTCCATGTCTATGTTTAAAATGGATTCTCCAAGGAGGAGGAGTTATTCTTTCAGTGATTTAAAAAAAAAAAAATATGTATGGAACTAATATATTATTAGCACCTGAAATTATATGTTTAATATAAAAAGTTACATTATTCACAAACTAGAATTGGTTCCATATTTAAATATACCTATACATAATGAGACTATTACCTTCTATGACAATAAAAAATTTTAATACAAATTTTGAAAATAAGAGGGTTTTTAAACAAACATCTCATATTCTAATGGATATCAGCTACAGTAATCTAAATAGTTATACGGACCAATGAAATAGAATTGAGAGTTTAGAAAAAAACCCTCATGCCTATGGCATTTTTTTTTTTTTTTTTTTTTTTTTTTTTTAGGTACGGGGGACAGGGATTGAACCTGGGACCTCCCATGTGGGAAACAGGTGCTTAGCTGGTTGAGCTGCATCCACTTTTGCCAATTGAGTTTTTTTTTTTTTAAATTCCCCCCCCCTCCCTTGCCCCTTGCTTGCTGTCTGGTCTCTGTGTCCATTCACTGCGTGCTCTTCTGTGTTTTTACTTGTCTCCCTTTTTGTTGGGTCACCTTGCTGAGTCAGCTTTCCATGGCACCCGGACCAACAGCTCTCCACTGCATGCGGATGAGACTGCCTTCACGAGGAGGCCCTGGAATGTGAACCCAGGGCCTCCCATATGGTAGACGGGAGCCCAACTGATTGAGCCACAGCTGCTTCCCTGCCAACTGAGTTTTGACAAGACTGCTAAGTCCACTCAATTGGGAAAGAATAGTCTCTTCAACAAATGGTGCTGGGAGAACTGGATATCCATAGGTGAAAGAATGAAGGAGGAACCCTACTTCATACCATATACAAAAATGAACTCAAATTGGATCAAAGATCTAAATATAGGAAACTAAACTACCAAAATCCTAGAACAAAACATAGGGAAACATCCTCAGGACCTAGTAGAATTGGAATTAGAAATCATATTTGGAAACCAGGTATCTGATAAGGTCTTAATATCCAGATTATATAAAGAAATCCTACAACTCAAAAAAAAAACAAAAAGACAAACCCAATTAAAATGGGAAAAAAGACTTGAATAGATAGTTCTCCAAAGAAGATATATAGATGGCCAATGAACATGTTAAATGATGCTCAACATCATTAGCCATCAGGGAAATGCAAATCAATACCACAATGAGATACCATTTCATACCCACCAGAATGACTACCATTAAAAAAAATGGAAAATTACAAGTGTTAGCGTGGATGTGGAGAAATAGAAATATTCATTAATTACAAATGTCAAAAATCCTTAAGGATGCCATGGCTATCTGAATATGTATCACTTTCCTTTAGTATTCTATGTTCAATCCTTTTTGGAAGCTTAGAAGCTATCTGTCTAACTCATTTTGGAAATTTTCTACATTGAAAAGTTTAAATGAAAATAGTTTTGGAGATATAGTTTATTTAATGTTAGTTCCATTGCATGACCTCCTTTTTCCTAAAAAGGCTAGAAAAAAATCACTAAGAAAACGTCATGAAGATATATTCGTTAGAGGTAAGCAGCATATACAGAAAGATAATCCTAAAAATAATTAAAGAAGTTATATTTTCTAAAAAACTACCCAGAAAATTCAGCTTCACAGATTGTTTTTCAGGAAACTGAGGTAACTTCACCTCTCTTGCAATAATGATGGGCCAATAATTCAGAAGAAAGATATATTTCAGTTTTAATTTCTTGGCATAGTTTTATAATGTGTTTGATGAGAAACTATCAGCTTAACACAAAACCACCCTTTCTCCAGAGTATTCTCTGCCTAGAGACTCATGGGCATGGAAAAGGGAAGAGTTGGGTAGTAAATAGGGGAGAACAGATGGGGCTACTCTGAAAACCTTACTCCTTTGAAAAAGGGCCAAGGAAAATTCCCATATATTGGTTGCTTTTTCCTTCATACTCCAAAGCTCTTGAGTTTACCTCTGTGATGCCACGTTTGACTGTGCTTATTTACAGTAGTGAGTGTTTCCCACTCTTATTGGCACTCCAGGGATAAGACTATGCTGTATTCATCCACATGTCCCTGAGGCTAACAGAACACCTGACATGATAAGTTCTAAGTTAATATTTATTATAAGAATCAACAGATGAACAAATGTAGCAGCTTAAAAAAAAACTATTTAAAAAAACCCAAAGCCTTTTAAATATTGGGGTCACTTCAGAATAATCAAAATAATTTGGTTAAAACCAAAATAATTTGGTTAAAAACATTTACAATCTTCCTGGAGATTTAAAAAAAAAGATCAAAGCTGCTCAAAGTAGCAGATATGGAAGAACAGACTGCAAATACAGATTGCTCAGATTCCTGAGTTATTCCATAGGAAGTACTAAATTGAAACAAGTGGTTATTTGTGCTTTGAGTTAATGACCTGATGAATTTTTAAATATTTGATGCTTTGAGTGATTCTTCTACTTTCTCTACATAAGTATTTGGGGATGGAGTAAGTATATTTTAAATCTTTATGAAGTATATAGCCTTGACTTCTTCCCAGTTCAGTGCTGGAGGGCTAGCTCAAGGCCAATTAGTTGATCCCAAGCTGGATTACCAGGTGCATAGTGAAGAATTAACTTTACCCAAAGAGAGGTCTGGTCTTGGTCCCAGCTTCTGGGGTAAACTCCAAGTTGCTGGGAGTTCCTGAGTGATGGGAGTGTCTTGCTATTCATCATGGGCCCTTGACTACACCTTGTGTTATTGAGGGAACTCAGGGACCCTAGATGACCCTGGGTAGGGGCTGGCCACTTAGTGAGCTCTCCCAATGGTTACAGGCTTCGAGTTTTGAGCCATGTGATAGCTCTGACCTCCAGGGAGAGGAGGGGAGAAGGACGGAGACTGAGTTGAATCTTGTGGCCAACGAATCAATCAGTCATACCTACATAATGAAACACCAATAAAAACTCTGGACCCAGAAGCTGGGATGAGCTTCCCTCTTAGGAATACTCTTTGTACCCTTACACATCTTGGCCAGGAGGGTGACTCCTTGGAGAGAGACAAGGGAAGCTTTGTGTCTGAGACACTCCCCATCCTCCCCCTAGGCACCTTTTGGCTAATCCTGATTTGTATTTTTTTTTTTTTTTTTTTTTTTGCTATAATAAAACTGGAATTGTAATACAGAACTTCTGGAGTTCTGTGAGTGATTTTAGCAAATTATCCAACTGTAGGGGGTTAGTGAGAACCCCCAAGTCTGCAGCCAGTTAGTCAGAAGTGAGAGTGGCCCTGGGAACTTCTGAACTTGTGACAGTGTCTGAAGTGAGGGCAGCCTTGTAGACGACTGCACCCTTAAACTGATGTTTGGCCTACCTGCAGGTAGCTAGTGTTAGAAAGTACTGCGCTTTAGAAGGGATTGCCAAAGCAAACCGATTCCCCCAAAACGAGCAAGGTCAGATTTTTCTTTTTGTTGCATTTCCCCTCTAGCAGCTGGCACTGGTACAGCAGGATGCCAGGCCTATGCACTACTCCGGACATATCCGGTGGTGGCCAAGCTAGTCGTTCACTTAAAAATCTTCTGCTACAACTATGGCTGCCATTAGCATTTCAGAACGGAGCTCTCTTAAACGGTTCCTCAAATATGGGAATGTTGTGATCACAGGAGTTGCGGATGGCAGGAGCTGGGTGTACTCTGGGGCTAATCTTCAGATAGGGGACCAGGCTTGGGGAGCGCCACAGGGACTGTTGCGGGCCACGGCCCAACGGTGCCGCCCATCACTTAATTGCTTTCCCTTCTCCTGGAGCCAGAGCATTTTTCACTGGAAAGGACCCTACTGCTTGCCTAGAAGTCTTTCAGTCTTATAGAAGCCCAGTAAAATCCCACTGATAACCCAAATTACAGTTATTTAGTAGGATAACTAAGTCTCAAACTTGGTGTCTTCATTGGCTAGGCCTGCCAAAGTACTTGCTAGAAATGCAAATGTTTGGGTCCCAACCCAGAACTAGTGAACCAGAAACCTTGGGGTTGGGGCCCAGCAATCTGGATTTTAAAATTCTTCCAGGTAATTCTGATGCACAGTAAAGTTTGATAACCACTGGCTTAGACCAAAATAGAATTGGTATTTGATGAATGATGCACTTCTCTTTTAACTACCTCTTGCTTCCTAGCGTGGCTTTTAAGGGCCTTATGCCTTCAGGAGCCCCCACTGTAGACAGATCTAAGGGGAAAGTTACAAGTGACCAGGCAGTGAGGCAAGGACAAGAAGAGATTTGTCTTCCCTCCCCTTCAGCCAGTATACTGATGTCTAAGGGGTGAGAACTGCTAGTTCACCAATTTGACTCATTCCCAGGGTTTGACTTGGCCAGTATAATTTTGGGTTCAAACAGAATTGGATTTCATTCCTGGCTTGGCTAGATTCTAGCTATGTTATTTTGGGGCAAATTTTTTAACGTTTGTGCCTTGGTTTACTTTTTTGTAAAAACAGAGATAATAATCTCTACCACTTTGGGTTTTTGTGCAGATTAACCCTGATAACCCTTTAATGTGCCTGACGCATAGTAAGTGTTTAGTGATGGTAGTTGCTAGTGTTTTTGCCATTAAACTTGTGCGTATCTCTTCTAAGTGCTTTGGTATTCCATGTTCACCATTTTATTCTGTTTGTTTCATTGGTGTATTAGCTGGACATACCTTAAAATGTTTTCGGTGGAAAGACCCCCAACATGATGGATGCAAGGATGTAGCTTGGGGAAGGTCCAGTGGTTGCTCTCCAAGAAGTGCCTTTATTATGGCACACTGTTAATTAGCATACAGTTTCTGTTGCTGCAACAAAGACCCAACTAAACATTAACAGCTTAAATAGCATAGACATTAATATGTGTCATGAAATTATTGAGTGTAAAAAAGGTCAGGGCTGATTTCGAGCCTCTGTGGTGTTACAGACCCAGGTTCTTGGGTCCACGTCCCTTAGGTTATTTCCATCTCATCCCTGAATCTACAAGGTTCACATCACACCAAGTGAGAAGGTAAAAGGGGCAAGGAGAAGGCACCTGGGTCCACTCTTGCCCTTTAAGGGCATGACCTGGATGTTGTACATATCATTTCCACGGATAACTCTTCTGCCAGAACTTAATCATATGGCCACAAGAAACATGAGAGGTTGAGAAGTATGGTCCTAATTCTGCGAATTCCAGACAAAATCCAGGAATTCTTTTACTAAATGAAGAAGGGAGAATAGATTTTGGAGAACAAATCACAGTTTGTTTGACCTTTAGCCATAAAGGCTCAGAGGAATCTCATTTTTACAATGTTCAGAATTGATTGCACTCAGGGAGGCTGACTCACATTAAAAAGCTCACAAGGAATTGATGTATAAAATCAGAATACAGTGGAAATTACTATGAAAAATCTAACTTCCAAAGAGACAGGATGAATGGTTCTCGTAAGCACAATTGTGGCATGCATATAAGCTGCACAGGGACCAAGTTATCAGAAGGTTGCTTGTTGAGCATGAATCAGAACCTATATGTGCACAAAGATATTGGCTCTTTCTGCCTGCTGCTTCTGTCATGCTAAGAGAAACCACACACTAGTTTCTCTTCCCTGGCAGTGTCCAGCAGGCCCTGCCAGCCTTTATCTCTTGGACTCTCCATGGACCATGGCCCCTTTGCTGACCTACCTCATTTTTGACTAACAGATAGTTTCTGTTATTAATTTGAGTTCTGTTACTAACTCACCAGGGTTAGTCCCAATCCCTTCATACCCGGCCCTGGAGCCCTGCCTGCCTCTGCTTCCCTCTGCGCTGATCCACGTGTTGGTTTGTGATCTTGCTCACCGTCTACACTCCACTTCTAGAATACCTTGAACTTTTACTTATTTTATGTATGTGCTTATTAATTTATGTATTTATAGCCCCCGTAGGACAGGATCCCCACCTCATAGCCAAGCTGCTCAACAGTGCCCCACCACGGATACTCCCAAATGTGCAGAATGTTCAGGATAACAAGGATCACAAATGCCTCTGTTGACCCCAGGATCATGGTATAGCTATCATCTGAGCATTAAGTGATCACAAATGCCCTAACAAAAGTAAGGTTAGTACCAGGGGTAAAATGTTAATGGAGATTTAATGACACAGCATAGGCAGTAAATTCACATATGGAAGCTGTGGCTTCTGTACTTTACAGTTACGGTAGGAAAAATAAAATATATTACCTGATTTAAAACATCACGTGAACTTTCTATGTTTTCTCTATTGCAGTAAGACTCTGCAGCCTGAAAGGTTAGTTTTCCACAGTAGCTTTGTGTGTGCACGTGCATGCACGCCTTATAAAATACTGATCCCCTACTCCACTTCTGGCTCTAGTGAATGATGTGGGGACACACGACTGGCTTAGTGAAATTGGGTACTTAGCATTACTAAGACCAGATGCCCACTAAATAGAATGCCAAAGAAAAATGTTGGCACCTTGTTCTTTTGGAGAGCTGACTGGACCTGATGATCCCAGGACAAGCTGGTTTGGGTCTGGGGGAAGCCACAGTCCACAGGCCCTCTGGACTCGCCGGCCACTCAGAAGCTATTAAATATGAGCTGCGAGAATTTGTAGCCCAGGCGTCTCTGTGCCACGGAGAACAAAGCGCCTCATTTTGTTCAAATGCCTAGCTGATACCAGCCTCTCTCAGGAAAGGAGAGTGGGAGTTTTGATAGGGAAAGGGGAGGGGAAAATTTTAAATCCTGGGGCATTGGAAATGTAAATGGGGTGGGGAAGAGGGGCTGGTTGAGAGCCCTAGAGCAGATTGGAAGGGGTGCTCTGGGAATCAGATAAATCAGAAATTTCACACCTAGAAGGGCACTAGAGAGTGGCCCTAAAAGCAGGAAGGCAAAGGGTAGGTTTGGGCATATTCAGTCTTGGATAATGAGGAAAAGGGAGCTACAGTCATTGACCATTTAGAGAAATTTATCAGGGGAAAAAAAAGAGAAATATACGGAAAGGTAGATGTAAGGAGCAGTCAGGTCTGGTGAACCTTCCCTGCCTGTCTCCTACCACTAGCCCTCCTTCTCGTTCAGCCTGTGGGATGGGACCGGAAGTATAATAATGGATTGAAGACGTGTGGTGAGGGGGATCCATATTCGCAAGAGCGAAGACAACATTGAAGGCTCCATGTTCAAGAGCAGGCAAATCCAGGACGAGTGGGAATGGTTGGTAAGAATCCGGGGAGTGTTGAGGAGGCGGATGTTTACTGGACCCAAAGGTGTGATATGAAGCCTGGACCTAGGGAGAAGGGAAGCAAAGGAAGGGTGGAGAAAGACGGAGAAGGACTTGGGAGGGGGATTCTTGGACGCACAGAAACTGGCTTTGCTGAGCGGAAATGTTCAGTAAAGGAAGGTGGAGACCCTCCTCTGGCCCAGGGAGCAACGTTTTTGGTCTATTTATTAGGTTGGTTGGTTGAATTTTGTTGCTGCTGTTGCTGTTTGTGGTTGTTTTGCAAAATAATTTTTTGTAACCTACTTGGAAACTGAAAGGAAGCAGTAAGGAAAGAGCGAGGATTTGAAGAAGCTGTAGAAGCTGTAACTACATGGGAGGAAGTTCTCTCAGGAAGCAGAAAGGGATGGACTAAGGGCATAGCGTTAAAGAGGAGGAAACAAAGCAGAGCTGTGTTCAGACAAGTGGATGTTGAGGTGGTCTGCCACTCTGCAAAGATACATTCAGCGCCTTATGGGGGGTGGTTCTGTATGCAACACGGACCTTAGCCTTGGCAAAACAAACCAGTTTGGTTTGGGGGCCTGAAGAAAAATAAAATGTTTAGAATAGCTTGTGGAATTGGCATTTGACTTTTAATGAGCAAAGAACTAGAGAACAGATCTAGTGAGAGTCTGGTGGAAATTAGCCAGAAGGAAATTGTAGTGGGACTTTAATGTCTGCAGAGTTAGTTACTCCATATTAGAAACTAAGAGGATTGGGGGGAAAAGGAAAGAAAGAAAACAAAACTCAGAAATGCTTTATCAAAGTAGCAGGAGGGAAGTGGACGGGGCTCAAGTGAGAAGGCTTCCGCCTACCCTATGGGAGGACCGGGGTTCGATCCCAGGGGCCTCCTGGTGAAAAAGAAGAGAAAGCGTGCCTGCACAGCGAGGCAGTGCCCACGTGGCAAGCCGACGGCCTGCGTGGTGATCCAAGCACACATGTGGTGAGCCTAGTGCCCACACAGCGAGCCGAGCGCCTGCGTGGGTGCCCGTGTAGTGAGCCAAGTGCCCATTTGGTGAGGTGAGAGCCCGTGTGAGTGCTCACGTAGCGAACCAAGGGCCCGCATGGCGAGCTGGATGCCTGTGTGGTGACCCAAGGGCCCGTGCAAGAGCCTGCATGGTGAGCTCAGTGCCCACATAGTGAGTCGAGTGCCCACGTGAGGGTCTGCATGGTGAGCCGGTACCTGTGTGGTGAGCTGAGTACCCATGCCATGAGCTAGTACCTGTGCAAGTGAGTCACCCAGTAAGGTGATGACGCACCAAAAGAGAGACGAAGGGTAGAGTCCAGGGGAAGCAGAGCAGAGACCAGGAACTGAGGTGGTACAATTGACAGGGAACCTCTCCGTACATCAGAGGGCCCCAGGATCGAATCCTGGTGAATCCTAGAGGAGAATGACAAGAAGAGAAGACAAAAAGAGAGAAACAGATACAGAAGATTGCACAGTGAATGGACAGAGCAAAAAAACAGCAGGGGGGAGGGGAGGGGAAGAAAAAAATTATACACTTCTAAAAAAAAAAAATAGCAGGCCCTAGGAAAAAGGGCAAAGCACACAGGGATGTGCTGCATAATTCTGTGCTCCTCTTTGCCTTGGTGTTTCCTCATTTTGTTAATAAGAACAGTTTCTGAATTCCCAGGAGAAGTGGAAAAGAAAAGCCAAATTTGCAGTTAAGTGGAACCACAAAGTACTGTTACAATATAGAGGCCTATTTCTAGCAACAAAGGCCGATGCATATTAATTCATTCAGCCGGCTCCATTGTTTATAATTCTTGCTTACATTTGCTGTCATGCATTAGAGTTAAAATTTACACCCTTTTTTGGATGCAAGAAGTTATTTTTATTTATCCTTCTTTGTTAGCTGTTTCACTTCACAATAATTAATCAAATCACCAAAGCAGCATCGAATTGGGGAGTGACGATTTATTTGCATTATTCGGCTTTTCTCATAGGGCATCTCATATGGGCCTTCTTATTTTATGACAGGTTGCAATTTTCTTGCAATGTTAGATTGGTTCATCTTGATAATTATGCTAAATTAAGTAGTCCTACACACACGATACAGAAATGTATGTTAAGATACGTTAACACTGAGAATTTAAATTAGGTTCTACATATCATAGAAATACACATTAAACATGAATTCATCTGAAAATCAGAGATCAACTGTAATTCTACACAACTCAAAAAAATTACTTATGGAAAGACGGGGGTACCCCTAACTTCCCAGTCTTTTCCCTGATGTGGAATTTTGTAATGGGTATTAAGGCCCTGTGTAAAAGAGAAAAGCCTATCAGTACTGAAAATATCTCAGATTTTTTACCCCTGTCTCTATTCTGTCCTGTTCCACGTCTTTCCTCTCTTGATGCTTGAGTATCGGAAACAGAGAAACTGGGCAGTTCCTGTGAAATCTTAGTGGAAAGCGTTGAGGAAGGAAGAGAAGTAAGTGGAGCTCCATGACATGGTGGGCTGGTTCTGCCTCGTAGAAGGTGCTTTGTGTCCACGCTGGCTCTGTGACCACAGCGTTTTCTGTGGTGCTGTAATGAGGGTATGATGGTTTGAATTGTTCCCCCACCCCCCACCCCCCGCAGAAAAAGATCTCTTCTAGTTCTGTGGATGTGAATTTGTAAATAGGATCTTTGAAGATGTTATTAGTTAGGATGAAGCCAAACTGGGCCAATATGCCTGGAGTACTTCTAAGGAGAGGAAATTTGGACAGAGGTCCAGATGACTGATCGAAAGACAAAAATGGAAATAGAGGCAAAGATGGAGAGACAAGGGTGGAGTTGGAGTGAGGGAGGTTTTGTGTTTTGTTTTGTTTTGTTTGTGAGAGGCTGAAACCAACTCTGGCTGCCCCCTGCTGTCCCTCACAAAGACAGAGATTTGTGGAAAGCACATTAGGGAAGCTCACAGAATCCATGGAAGAGCTGAACAAACAATCCTGAGAGTGAGAAGGTTCCTCCTTCTGCCAGGACTCTGGTGCCTCAGCTTCAGCATG
Source organism: Dasypus novemcinctus (assembly GCF_030445035.2). NCBI lineage: Eukaryota > Metazoa > Chordata > Mammalia > Cingulata > Dasypodidae > Dasypus > Dasypus novemcinctus. Next base: position 37,464,342 of record NC_080677.1, on the reverse strand, counting down.
AAGTTCATGCACTTGCTCTCTGCGCCCTGACATTTGTGAGGTTCTGCTCCACCTGCTCCATGTCCAAGTTTCTTCGATGATACCTGCCAGGCTCAGCTACAGTCCACCCTTCCATCAGCACAGCACAGGCTGAGCACCGGGCTTCCCTTTACGTCAGAGCTTTCCAGAAGGGCAGTAGTCATTGGAGCTGGACAGGCATCTCATCAGGGTCTTTGAGAGGGGGAAGAGGACTTGGTCCAGTGGTTAAGGTGTCCACCTACCACAATGGGAGGTCCGCGGTTCAAACCCCGGGCCTCCTTGACCCATGTGGAGCTGGCCCATGCGCAGTGCTGATGCGCGCAAGGAGTGCCCTGCCACACAGGGGTGTCCCCTGCACAGGGGAGCCCCACGCGCAAGGAGTGTGCCCCATAAGGAGAGCCGCCCAGAGGAAAAGAAAGTGCAGCCTGCCCAGGAATGGTGCTGCACACACGGAGAGCTGACACAGCAAGATGACGCAACAAAAAGAGACACAGATTCCCGGTGCCACTGATAAGGATAGAAGCGGTCACAGAAGAACACACAGCAAATGTACACAGAGAGCAGACAACTCGGGGGGAGGGGAGGAGGAGAGGAAAAGAAAGGTCTTCTAGAGCATTCATGGATCTCCATTCCTCTCTTATGACATGTTCTCTCTGACCCCAGGATTGTCCACTGGCAGATAAAGACCTAAGGTCAAGAGCTGGGAGCTGCCAGCCTGGGACCCTCCCCCTCCTCCTCTTGCTCCTGAGCTGCACTTCTATTGATCTGAAGACACACAGCACTATTTGTCCCGCTCCTAACATTGCTAGTTGTGGAGTTATTACCATTGTTATGAAAATGAAAGGCCTCTCTGTCTCTGAGAGCTACACTTGACCATGGTTTCTTGGCTGCCTTCATCTTCTAAAATCAATATTGGTATTTTATTACTTTTTTCCTCTCCTTAATGGCTCTCCACTGCCTTCAGAATAAAATCCACACTTGGTATGGGTTATAAGCTCTTCATTATCTGGCCCTTTCCTAGGTTTTAAACCTTGCCTCTTGCCAGAGACCTACCCAGCACCGAGCTTCTTGTTGAGGTTTCCTGGACTTGCCTGCTCTTTTATGTCCCTCTGGCTTTGCAACATTATTTCCTCTCCCTGATCAGCTGCCCTTCCCCTTCACCATTCCACCCAGGTGAGCACAAATGCATCTTGCAAGACTCTCTATAAGTCTTCTCTTCTGGGAGACATCCCTGACCTCCCCACGGCCCTCACTGAAAGTGCATTACTTATTTCTCTAGGCAACCACTGTATTTATTTATTTTTAATCCATGTTCCCCTTCACGACTATGAGCTCCCAAGGGCAGGAGCTGTGTCTTAGTCATCTCTGACCTGTAATGCCTAGCGTAGACCCTCAAACCTTGTACGTGCTCATTCAGGCTGTAAAGCAGCTCATGGCACTCCAACGTACTTGTAAGAATTGGTCCTTCCTGGGATATTTCATTGCAGCAACCCCATACCAACATGTAGTCTGTGCCTGAGAGGATCCCAGAGTGGCAAATGCCAACACCCTTTGGTCTTGTTCCATCTCAGCAGCTCACGGCATAGATACATATGCCCAATGTGAATATCGCATTCACAGGTACAAGAATATCGCTTGCTGTATTTTCTCTAAATCAACAATTTCTGAATCTGATCATCATTCTTGCCAGTTAGGAAATTCCACCTCCTTCTTTTGTTCTTCTGAGGCCACTTATTAAGTGCCTACTATGTACAATGCAGTGTGGAGGGTACACAGTTGAAAAACATCCATCTGGAGATACGGATATAATTACACACTTATTTTCCCTGTACCACATTGCACAAAAGGATTTGAGGCAGCATATGTATTTATACACACAAACACACACATATTTTTAAGCTGCGTAAAGTAAAATTTCTGTTTGCTTCCAAGAGAGCAAAGCTATAGACTTCTATTAACTGCTTCTTTTAAAGACATCTCACGGCCACGGACACCATGCCCTCTGTCCAGGTTTGCTGAGGGCTGGTCCTGCTGCGCTCATTTGGTTCTACCCTTCCTGGTGCACCCTGATCCAGACCGAGGAGCCCAGAATACAGATCTGGAGAATTATGCAGCTTTTGCTGCAGCTTTTAACTGATTGTCTGTCTGCAGTATTTAGGTAAATTTTACGATTCATTAAATTACAAAATCTAAGAAACTGTTGCCTTGACTTTTTTTTTCCCCTATGAGACTCACTTGGGACACTTCTGGGCCAAGTCTTAAGAAGTGAAGTTATCAGCCTAGGAGTACACTGTAGGAAATTTAAGATGTTCTTATCTCTTTGCCAGTCACTTTAGAATTATCAATCATATTGTCCTTTATTTCTTATCGGCTCTCTGACCTTGAGAATAGTTGTGGTTGCTATAAAGGGAAGGAAAAGTGGAGTTCTATCAATACTGTAAATCTTATTTTAGCCAATGTAGGAATTTTTTTTTTACATGAATGAAGAAATAAGAAAACCACAGGGTATTAGGAGAATGGAAAAAAAAAAGTTTCTTAGATCAGAGCTTGTCAGTAAGTGCTTTTTTGTTGTTGTTTAACTCAGCAGTTCTAAATCGGGGTGGATTTTTCTCTATGGGCTCCCAGGGGGCATGTGGTAACCCGGGGACCTTTCAGTGCGATGCTACTGAAATTAGAGGATGGAGCCTGGGGAGGCCGCTAAGTGTCCTACAAGGTTCAGGACAGGCCTCCACAAGGAGGAATCATCTGGCCCCAAATGCAATAGCCTAAGGCTGAGAAACCCTAGTTTAATTATAGAAACCCTCTCCCCAGGATGAAAGGTCCCACCCATGAGTTTATTCTCAAAGTTCACCCCGAGGAGACCACAAGGAAGTAGACATTAGTATTACTTGGATGCGTTTTTGAATTTGTCTCAAACCATTTATTTTGCAACATCAGGTCAAATGGTTTGCAGTATTTGAAAATGTAGGGCCCACCCTAAATCAATGTGGCCTAGTCGCAACAAATCACATCTGCAAAGACCCTATTTCCAAGTAAGATCCCGTTGCCAGGTACCAAGGTTAGGACTCGAACGTACCTTTTTGGGAATACAATTCAACCCATGCCACTGCCCCAAACCTCTTAGGACAGAAGAGGAAAACTCAGTCCCATCCTCCAGGGCCGAGGCATGCTCGCTCTTCTCCCCGGCTCCCATTTCCACTTCCCGGCTGCTTCTTGAGAGTTCTCACCCTCCTCCCCTGCAGCAAGTGCCCATTTACCAGGAAAACGCCAGCTAGCCTGCACGGGCGCTCACCCCTCTTCCTTCCAGTCAGCCCTCTTGCTCAGAAAACCTCCCATTCTTTAACGGTCTGATTTCCAGAGGAAAAAATGGATAATCGTTTCTATGGAAAACTAAATAAGGGTATGTGAATGAAGACTGAGCATTCTGGACTTTCACTCAGAGATGAAGGCACCATTAGACTAAATTATAGTGGAGGCCTAAACTTTGCTTTTATTTATTCCTTTCCTGTCGGGGCCCTATACAGTTAAATAAATTATTTTGTTCTTCTTCCATAAAATTTTAGCCTGCAAATTTAGACAGCTCTCTGGTGGCACGACTACAGCTTTGGGGGGGGTTAATGCTGCACAATCTGGCTGAGCAGCAAGAACTGAGAGGCTGGTTATTTAACCACATTTCCTGAGGCTTTTTCCTTAGTAGGATGACTCAGTTCCACAGAAATCCACAGTAGGGGGACCTAACTTGGGACAATTATATTGAATCATGTGCCTTCCCCAAACGATTTACTCTGTGGGGAAGTCCCCAACTTGTGCCTACCATTCTTTCACAGAAGCCCTATTTTCTTTTCTTTGCCTCAGTGGGAGAGGAAATGGATGTTATCACTGTTGTTCCCAGAAAGAGCAATATATGCCAGATACATGCATTTTAAAGACATCATTTTAAGCAGGTTAAGGGATTATTATATACATATTTTTGCTTTTAAAATCAGAAGACTGCACGGGGTGTGTGTATTAATACGTAGCAGAAAGAGTAAATGCACTGGGAAGAAGTAACTTAAGGAGCATGGAGCAGGGACAAAGGCTCCTGCTGGCGGAGGGTGCAAAAGGGAAGGGAGGGAGGAGCGGCGGGTGAGCTCTGCTGCAGAATTGACTCCTTCAGTATACAGTGAAGCGGTACCCATCGCTGTATATCGTATGACCAGGAATTAATTGATGTACACGCAACACTCATTTAATCTGCCTAATTACAATCCCTTCACACTCGCACCACAGGGCTTTGTTACAAACGATTCCCCAGCTCAGTCCACTGGGTGTAGGATGAAAGCTTCACTCTGCAGTGGCTTGTGGGGAAATTTGCATATCACATCCCCCCCACCAAATTATTAATTGGCTCCCAGGGAAGCCCTGGTTTCTGTGGTTCTGTTTAATTACCATCTATGTCAAGGTTAAACATCTGCTGGTGGTAAGTGGCGGTACCTGCTCAGCCGTCTGCACTTGCTGCTGTCAGCATCATGTTTACATTCACAGCTAGGTAGTTCATGTCAACACATCCTCTCCATGAAAACAACAGCAAATGTCGCCGTCACACTGTTTATGCTGATCCCCGAAGGTTGTGTGGGTAGAATGTAAACAAGGAGGGGAGGAGGCACGGGGGTTCCGTGCAGAGCCTCACACGGTGTCAGGTTGTGGGGACCGTTCATAGAGAAGGAACCTGTGTGCTCAGCTGTAAATGAGATGGATCCCCCTTCCTTCCTTCCTTGCCAAGGGTACAACTTTCCTGCCCAGGGGTTGGAAAATATTCTAAACTCATCTTCTGAGCATCTCCAAGAATTCGTACCGTACTCTAGGCTGCTTGGACATGAGATGGTTCCGTCTCCCAGTCTCGGCAGTCCCACCAGATTAAAAGATCTTGTTCTGGAACATTATGGGAAGATTTCTCTTGTTACTTTGTACCGCTAATTTGTTGATTGGTTTTCATTTTAAATGTGCCAGTGTCATTGATTTAAATGCCAAGCTTTTAGAAGGCAGGAACAATCCCTGTTATACTGCCAGAGGTCCTGGTAGGACAGTAGTGTAAGCATCTGGATGTCAACGATTACGATGTGACCCTCCAGATTCATTTTTAAAATCCCTTTGTCCTTCAGAAATTACATGCAGCTCCCCTAAATGGGAGCGTTAGGCTGGATGGGTTAATGGACAACTCCACTTGTTAGCCTCTTCTACTCCTCTCCAAGGCTAATACACCTTCTGCATGCTAAGATGTCATAGAAATTGGAAAACTAATGTTGACTGAGAAACAACAAACTGAGCTTCAAGGCAACAAAAGCATTTATTGGGTCTTAGAATTGCATTTTGGGGAGCACAGATTCAGGTAGCAACCCAAACTGTGTCGGTCTTGGGGCTTCCAAACAAGCATTTTTAAAGAAAAAGAAGATGATTACAAGCACCAACTAATGATGTATTTGGAGAAAGACCTAGACCAAAAGTGGGAAATATTAAATACAAATATTAAAAAATGAGTTTTTATGGCTAAGATATTTCAGAGTGAATCGGGTCACTTATGCACATCTCAGGATGATGTCACAGTAAACAGTGCCTCAAACAGTGGGGGCTCCTGAGGGCTCTAGAGACATCCAGACATTATTGTCAGGGCAGACAATCTCAGGAATTCGGCACCCTGTCAGTGGGCCTTACATTGGAATATATCCCCCAGTGTAACATAGTTAGACTCATTTATAATTTCCTGACACATGGCTCTTATGCCCCTTTTATTTGAACCTATATACTAACTAAATATATGTCCCAGAGACTTAAATCTTTGGTCTGTTCATATGCTGGTTGAGCCCTGAATCTCAGCAGAGTTGTAACACCTACTCTCCAGTTTATTGGATGTGCCCAGGACAAAAGGATGATGATGGACAGCATGCATTTCCAAAAACAGAGTATCTACAACTGCAAACAGGACAGTTCCATCCACTTGCTGCATGGGATCTAAGCCCCCTCTCAGTCAGAAACAGAAATGACATCACCATCCCCAAATCCTCAAGACTGAGGAATGAACAAACATAAGGAGGAAATGGACTAAAGTAGAAATGTTATTGTTCCGGCAATGGAAGAACTTGTATCTTTGATATAAAGGCAGTGGCCACCAGAGGTTCTGAGGGGAGGAAGAGGGAAGAATAGGTGTATCATGGAGCATTTTGGGGACATTGGAATTGTCCTGCTTGACATTGCAATGATGTATACAGACCATTATACATTTTGTCAAAACCTATAAAATTGTGTGGTGCAAAGTGTAAACCATAATGTAAACTATAGACCATGGTTAGTAGCAATGCTTCTAAATGTGTTCATCAGTTTTAACAAATGTACCACACTAATGAATGCTGTTGTTAATGGGCAAAATTGTGGGAGGGGGTGGGGGAGGAATATATGGGAATCCCCTTATATGTTTAATGTAACATTTATGTAATCTAAAGCTTCTTTCAAAATAAAAAGAAAATAATAAAAGAAAATAAAAATATAAAATAAAATATAAAATAAACTACAAAATAAAAGGAAGACAATTACATAATTTGTTAAAAAGTATGATTGGGGGATATTTGGGGGTTTTCCGAATGCCTTTCAAGTCAGTTTACTGATTTCTTTACCTTGTTGGTTCATGGCATCCAGCTGTTCTCAGGAACACTGCTGCTTTTGGTTTTGCATCCCTGGGTACTTTGTGATATCTGGCAGAGACATGTGCAAGAGTAACTTCCTGAATGGTCTCCCAACTCATTTTAAATCTCTTAGCCAAAGTAATTAACCATTTTGTTTTATCTCTTTTCTCAACCACATTTCATATTTTGTAGCCTGTGTTCCATTTAGCTTGCTAGAGGGGAATAAATTTCAATAGCAAGAAGAGATGGAAAGAAAGAAATTAACCTAAAAAAACAAACAAAAAAACTTCAAAATAAATCAAGAAATAGTCTAGAACAGGGATTGGCCAAACCCAGCCCACTGTTTTTGTAAATAAAGTTTTAATTGGAATATTCTCATGTTCATTCATTTAGGTATTACCTATGGTTGCTTTCATCCTATAGCAGAATTAAGTAGTTGGGTAGAGACAGTATGACCTGCAAAGCCCCAAATATTTATTATCTGTCTCTTTAGAAGAAGAATTTACTGAACTCTAGTATAGAATGTTACACTCCCCAAAAGTGTGAAGAAAATAATACTAAATAAAAGCAAAATGGGAAAAAACACGAACCCTTAAGACACATTAGGAGCAGGTGACAATGTAGCAAGCTAAATAGATGACTATAGATAGCAATTAAGACATACAGAACAGAAAAGATAGAAGTTGATAAATAGCAAATACAGACAGCAAGCACTTGTTGATAGAAGTATATTTGAAGGAAATGAAAGAGCATAACCGAATGAATAGGAAGTTTGGACAAGAAGTTTGTTTCAATGACTAATTTAATTTGTTACTTTCTAAAAATAAGAGAAGTACAAACAACACAGCAAAGACACAGGTAATGTGTGGGAACCTGGCTGGAGAAGAGCATATATTCTGCCTAAATGGGAAAGCCCTTCTGATTTAAGAAAAAAAGCCAGAAATCTGGATACTTGTATGTAGTCTCCCAATTTTTAAAATGAAAAAACATTCAAATTTACAACATAATGTGAGTGTGATATTTGACCCATGAGCCAATGGTTTGTGATCTTTCTGTGCTATATATATATATATATATATACATACATATATATTAATAAGAAAGGAAAAGATAAGATTTCCTTCCCTGACTTTCTTTAATACACATGAGAACATTTCCTCTAGAAATGCTTGAGTTTCAGATATGTTCAGTTTCAGTATTTTCCCCATGCTTTCCCAAATTTAGTCAATGGATTAACCATTGGGGAGTCACTTAAGCCCCATTAGTACTTCATTTCAGGCAGGTGTAATGTGGCATGATGCACAAAACTCAGGAAATGCTGACTGACAAGTTTAATTGTACTTTAAGCTTTCATTTGAACAAAGAGTATACACACAATTTATGTGTATGTGTATATGTGTATTGTGTCTATGTGTATGAATGTGTCTACATGTGTGTATGTGTGTACATACATGTGTATATGTGTATACATACATGTGTGTGTATATATATATATGTATACACATACTTTTTAAAAAGTAAATAAGGCAGGAAATAAGAAAGCCTGTATTCGAGGGAGTCTCTAGACTCCCAGCATTGACATGCCAGCAAAAAATCTTAAGTGATAGCGAATGATGGCATCTCTTGTGATCAGGTTGATACAAGAAACTGCAAAATATGTTGTTTTGTTTTGTTAAAGCAGCTTTCACTGTGCCTGTCACATCAACTTTGAAAAAAAAAAGTATCTGGGCTACTTTAAAATCACCATTTTCTAAGAGAAATGACTGGGCTAGAGCATAGGAAAAAGTTGCTTGGGCCCAAGCTCCTACTTAAAGGCAGAGCTACCACCAGAGGATACTCTCTCCAGTGCTTTGTGAGAGCTTCGGGGTTCGGCTCATCGTAGCCTCCTTGTTTCTGTAAAAGCTTATCCTATAGACGGCATCCAGCACATATTCCATGTACAATAGAAACCCTCTTATCAGAGGGGTTGCAACCAATATTTGTTACTTGATCAAAAAAGCCAGTAAGGTGGGAAAGTATTTTTAAAAATGATTCAAACCTAGCTGAAACATTTTACTTCAATGTAAAATACATAAATGAATTCATTTGCCAATCTAATTTTTTGATTAAAGATCAAGGCCTCTTTGAGCATGAGCCCGCTGATTAGAATTCCTGAACACCTTTCTTATATAAAGCACAACCACTGTGCTTCCTATATGGTCTCCAACTTGGCTTCCTCAAAGTGGAGTTGAGAAATTAATACACAGTCAAAGCAATCAGAATACTTGAATACTTCCAGATTATGATTATTTCCCTTAATCGCTCAGCCTTATCTCAGCTACACTAATTTAACACCATTTTTTTTTTTTTAGGGAACTCATCTTTAGTCAATCTTCTCAAAGCATTCAGCTTTCATTTTCACAGAATCCACAACTCTCTTAATTCTCACATTCCTATTTCATTGCTCGATATCATATTTCATTAAACTTTGTAATTACAATAGCAACTACAACTGTTAGAAACATGTTTGGGAACTACTATAGCTAGTCTTGGTAAGTCTTGAACTCGGTTGATAAGAGAAGACATGAGAGGTGCATCAGAGAGAAACCCACTCCCTGGGAGTGTTTGGTGAGTTCAGTGTTCACAATTTACAAGAGGGAATGGAGTGTCTTGCATATTTCTGTATATTGTTTAAATGGAGGTCAACTAAGAGAACTTGTACTACTTCAGAACTATTGACAAAGGAAGAAAAACAGCATGCAAAGGGGGAAAAAAATCCATTCCCAGCAAGTGATAGCTAAAAAGACTACATATGAGAATAATAATGACTCATGGTTAGTCGCACATAGCAGACGCTCCATAAATAACTTGGGGCCTCTCCTTTGGGCCTTAGACCAGCTGTGCACTACAAAATTCCAATGGACTAATGCAACCTGTGTTTCATTATCTTTCACCAAATCTGCTGCTCAGTAGCACTCCCACTTAGGCCACTTACATCCTTATATACCCAGGATCCACTCTAGAAAGCTAAGCCTCATCTTAGATTCTGCTCTGATTGGAATCAAGGTTTATACATTCTCTCTTTTACACACTCTGTAATTTGTTTTCTCTTCTCCATGCCCACTGTTGTGGCTCATACACTTCTGACTCAATGTTCCCCACTCTCCATTCGATCCTCCACATGTCTGCCAGGGTGATCTTTCCAAACTGCATTTCTGATTTTCTCAGTCCCTTAATAAATCTGTCAATGGTTTCCCTTTGGCATTAGGCCAAAGTTCAAACTTTTAGCCTAGCATTCACAATTTGCCTCTGCCAACATTGATAACCACATGTTCAAACACATATATATACTTTATACCAACGGTATGGAATTCTACCACTCTCCCAAACTCCTCTGATTGTTTCATACTTTTGCTTGCTTTGCTTCCACTGTCTGTAGCACCTTTCCTTACTGCTCCCAGCCCCCCCAGTCACTAATTCTGATCATCGATTAAGATTCAGTGCACAGATCACTTTCTTCTGAGTATATGTTCCTTGACCCTCTCCCCAGAAACAAGCTTCTCCTCTGCCCCCCTTAAGATGCTACAAAACTACTCATCAAATCTAGATGTAATCGCCAATTATCTTGTCTTTCCTATCAGATGGATATTTCTCAAAGAGTGTATTCTTGTTCTCTGTACTCTTTGCATGAGCATAAACATGCAAAGTCTGAAACATTTAAAAGCCCAATAATTTCTTGTTAAATAAAACATAGTTACTTGTTAAATGAATGAATGAATGAATGAGGAAAAAGTCATAGGGAAAGAGAGCATTTTGTCTTACCTATTAGAGTACTCCATTTCATGGTGAAGTGATTACATCATTGAGAAACATTTAAAGGGTGAGTAGTTATAAAGCACTGAAGTTTTAAAGTTTCTTAAAAGGTAGAGGAAGAAGAAAATATAGATATAGGGACTTCTATCAGTACATTAAGCAAAAGCGTATAAATTACTACCATTATAACAGTAACATAACACTGTGGTTTTATAATGGGCATGTTTGAGTGTTATATAAGATATGTAAACCACAGCAACACATGGTAGAGTCTGTTGTCAGACAAGACACTGTCAAATAGCAGCTATTGTTGTGGTGGTGGTATTTATTATTATCTCTAAATTAGTAACTGAGAGTCTATTTTTCATATGTGTAATTTTTATTTTAAAGCCTTCATTTCCAGACTTAATAACCTTGAGACATAAACACCAATTATGGCAAATATGGATCTTTGGATTTTCCCTTGTGAACAGTTTGTTAAATGGTAGAGTTTATATGAGAGTACACTGCTAGTAATCCACAGCTAATTTAAATGCCAACTGTTTAAAGCTTGAGAATGATTTGAAAAATGGCACAACAGTACCACGGTGATGAAAAATTGTCATTTAGTTATTTTCAAAATTTAGTCTGCATGGGTTTGAAATGAGGATTTTGTTAAAATGCAGATTCTGCATTTAAATTTTTATTTTGGTAACACACATACAACCTAAAACTTCCTCTATTAACCACATTTAAATATATAACACAGTGGTATTAATTACATTCACATTGTTTCACTATCATCACAACCCTCCATTATCAGAATTTTTCCGTCACTTCCCTTTCTACAGTGTGCCCAATTAGATGGATTCTCCCTTTTACCAGTGATGATGATGACAGGGATGGTGGTGAAAACAGTGAATACCTATACAGCTCTTACTAGATGCCAGCCACTTTCTAAGTGCTTCACATCTGTCAATCCATCCCACAAGCCAGTATGGGAAGTACCATTATCAGTCCTATTTTATAGATGAAGAAATAAACATAGAGAAGTTAAGTATTTTGTCTAAGATCACATAACTCGTGAAAATGGAGCCAAGATTTCATTTCAGGCAGTTTTACTCTGCAGTCTGAGAGCTTAAATATCACAACTGATTTCCATCATAAACATTTGAGCCTATAGGTTCTGATTTCTAACCCACCTTTATTTGATTGTCATCTCTAAGTGTCTACTGATATTCTAGCCCTTATACCTTTAATACAGTGCCTATCAATATGTAATTGGGCAGGCAATCATTTACAGTTATGAAGGTACAGTGTAATGAAAAACTTGACTGGTCTTTGTCAAGTCCTGGTGAAGCAAATGAATCTTTAGAATATTCCATGATAGGAATGTCTTTTGTTCTTCCCTCTGGCCCACGACCACACCTGGCAGTTCATTTGCTAATGAGATGACAGGGTGGGCGTCAGTCACACCTACATTGGCCCCACCAGAAAGAACAATCATGTGATTAACTTAGGTGGCAGTTTGAAATTATTTTATGAATCCCAAAAAGAGAAAGATTATGTTTGTAAACTAATCTATCCCTCTGGGTGTGATACCCTTTGACTGCATTAAATTCACTCGGGGCGGGGGGGGGGGGGGGGGGGGGGAGAGCTTTGATTAGATTACTTGATAAAATTGATTGAGGGCCTTTTATTGGACTATGCCTGTTAGGCATGACTCAGCCCCCTTGCGGAGTCTGATATAAACAGAAACACAGAGGGAGATTCAGAGGAAAAGGGAGCAGGCATATTTAATCCTGGAATGTGCAGGAGAGGATTGCTTAAGCATCAAGTTCCATGGAGCCGCTCAAGAGGAGATGGTGAGCCTAGAGGGGAAGGCAGAGACCTCTACAGAGATTGGCAACCATCTTGCTTCACCACGTGGCAACAAAGCCAGGACCAAAAGATGCTGACTTTGGCGAAAAAGCATTTCTGCTGATGCGTTGATTTGGATATTACAAGGCCTTGGAACTGTAAGCTTTTACCCCCAAAATAAGCCCCCAATATAAGAGCCAACAGATTTCTAGTACTTTGCATCTGCAGCCCTTTGGCAAACTAAAACAGGTCTAATCATACCACTCTTATACAGCCTACCTCCCCAACCTCTGCAAGGGGAGGAAGACTGCAGATTGAGTTCAACCATGTGGACATTGGTTCTATCAACCATGCCTATGTAATGGGACCCCATATAAACTTGGGGAATTCGAAGCTCCAAAGGGCTTCTAAGATTGAGAAAATACATTCCTGCTGTGCCAGAATGGTCACACATTCTGATCCTACATGGAGAGGATGCAGAAGCTTGTGTTTGAGATGCACCCACGTCTCGTCCCATGCATCTCTTCTTTTGGCTTCTTATTTATTTCTTTTTACTGTAATAAAACTATAGCTATAAGTATAGCTCTTTCAGTGAGTTCTGTGAGTAAGGACTAGAAGCTAGTGAATTATGGAACCTGAGGAGATGGTGAGAACCCCAAATTTGTAGCCAGTTGATCAGAAGTGCGGGTGACCTGGGCCCCCGAACTTGTGACTGATCCCTGAGGGATAATGTTGTAGAGCATTGCCCTTAACCTGTTGGGTCTGGTCTAACTCTGGGTAGAGTCAGAATTGATTGATTGAGTTGCTGCAGTATTTGCAGTTGGTGTCAGAAGCTGTTGTGGATGTTGAAGAGGTTTTTGATTGCCTTCTCTGTAAGCGGGCTTTGCTTGACTCCAGGAGATGTCATTTCCATTAGAAGTCCTTGTAGATCTATGAAGTTATCACAATATTCTAGAAGATGGTAATGAAGTGTCTTTAGGAGAGAGTACCTTTTTCCTAGTCCTAGCAGAGGGGGCTGAATTTCAGGACAATTATGTAGTATAGTAGATTGGAAAACACAACCAGAATATTGTGCACACCTCCAGTTGAGTGGTGGAATCCATTCCTTCACCTCTTGGAGCTTGTGCTTGGTTTGACCAGTAGAATGTGATAGAAGTGACAATGTCCAAGTTCAGAAGGGTAGGTTTCAAGTGACCTTTGCAACTTCTGCCTTTGCCTTTTTAGAACACTTTGCCACCCTATATAGAAGTCCAGTCCAGCCTACTGGAGGATGAGAGGCCAGATAAAGGAGAACTGAGGTGACCCCACTGTCAGTCCCAACCTAGCTGTCAGAGTGAAGCATGGCCCCAAGCTGGTCCACCCCCTGAATGCAGCCAAATGAGTGAACTCAGCTAAGTTTCATAGAATAATTACCCAGCCAACCTCCGGAATTGTGGAAATTAATAAATCACTGTTTTAAGCTACTAAATTTTAGAATTGTTAGGCAGCCACACATACATGCTATAATGGCTTAAAAGAGAAATAAAAGCTAAGCAATATAATTATCTCTCCAACTATGATATTTGGAGAACAGGTCAATGTAATAAGTCTTTTCAATTTTAAAAAATAGCTTTATATAAAAACCTGTGACCAAATTGGAACTTGAGGAAGGCACCTTTCTTCTCAGTGATTTCCACAGTCACCTTTTCTTAAGTAGGTATAACAGAGAAGGTCATTAACTAAATGCATTGCTACAAATTCTGAATTATCATTGCTTTTATAATCTCACATTTTCAGGCAGTGGCTAAAAAAAAATTTCAGTGTCTGTTTTTACATTAGATTTGATAGTCTGTTAAAAATAATATAAATCCCCTCTTACAGAAAGGATAATATGATATCAGAAATATGAATCCCCATTTAAAAAGTATTTCAACTTCAAATTAAAGGGAAACTATGAAGCAATTTCTATGGATCTGAAATCACTTTGTTTTCTTCAGTTCCTGTGTTGTAAATCCCTTCTCTGTGTTGGCAAGAAAACTTGTCAAATTGTTTTACTACAGAGCCTGTCTTTACCCACCTAAATTGTAGACCTTTATATTTTTATTGCTGTCAAAGTTTGTAAAATAGATTTTAGATAATTGTGGGAAAATCATAAAATCTGCCTGGTAGGAAATAGAAATAGTTCACAAATTATACTTACTGTTAATCAATTCAGACATAACTGAACTGTAAATGAACTTACTGAGTTACTCTTTCCTGCCTAAAGCTAAACCCCTTGTTCTCCAATCCATTTTGATTTCTTATATTGGAAACAACAGGCCTTTTTTGTTTTTTCTCTGCAGTGGTAATACACATAAGAGCTTCTGACAGCTTGCACTGTTTATTGCTCTGAAAGTAGCAGTAATGTAACACCACCTGCAGATAGACTAAATACCTGCACTACATTACCAAACATGATCTCTTATATTGAATTATAACATGTAACAACTGTTAGTTGGAGAGCAGAGAAGTCAGAATGGAAAGCTCAGTCTCTTTTACCCTTGATGTAAATCCCACAGGTATATTATTATTTTTTATTTTGTGTGCTTAGGTCCAATTGCAAAGCATTAGTTACTTGGGAGAAGTTTTCTTAAAAATCACAATTTTTAAAAGTAATCCATTCTATAAGAAATTATTTTTTCCAGCTTCTATTACTGGTGTTTACTATGAACAATTTGTAGTCTCTCAAAAATTAATAGTAGGGCATTAAATTTCTTTCATTATTGTAGCAGTTTGATATTATTGATGAATTACAAAAAGAAATATTGGATTATATTTGTAAACTGATCTGCACCTGGGCATGACTGAGTTATGATTAGGGCATTGAGTCCCTACCCACCGGGGTGGGCATGGCAAAGAACAGAGTTGAGGGTTTTTGATGTTGTAGTTTGATGCTGAAGACTTAAGCTGGAGCCCTGGGAAGTAAGCACACAAAGGAAAGAGAAGGCAGCGCCAGGAAGAAAGGAACCTTGAACCTAGAAAAAAGCAAACTCCAGGAACATAGGAACCCAGGAAGCCTGAACCCTCACAGACTTCAGCAGCCATCTTGCTCCAAATAGACTTTGGTGAGGGAAGTAACTTATGCTTTACGGCCTGGTATCTGTAAGCTCCTACCCCAAATAAATACCCTTTATAAAAACCAACCAATTTCTGGTATTTTACATCAGCACCCCTCTGACCGACTAATATAATTATCTTCCAGAGACTAATCCTTATAAATCTTCTTTGGTTTGGATACATATACTTTAAAAAAAAAATTAACATGAATATAAATATTTTAGGAGTAAAATGTATTTATAATGAGTTTATTGCACCTACATTGTATTCATGCGTTAAGATGATCCATGAAAGGAATTTTCCTATCTGCTAAAAAGCTTGGAGGAATTTCAATGAGTGAGTCAGATTTAAATATTGCTCGGGCTTTTAAAAGAACATTTGAACCCAATTTAATATATTGCTTTGTTGTCCTTAAATTGACAATAGTTCTTCCTGGTTATTTTCCTATGGTTAGTTTCATTGAGAAACTGTCAAAGACAGCGTCAACAGTTTTCCCATGGAAGTGTAGCTCCTGCTGCCAGGAGAGTCACCTTTACCCTGAAGGGCTAGATGAAACAAGCTCAGGACCCTCCACCTACTTCCGTGCCCTGTGAGAACCCTGACGCCCTGTCCTGGATGTCTATAATTCAGGGGCTCACCTAATTATAGCTACCCCAGTCCTGAGCTCCCTATTCTGGGGGTTTGGTTGACTTTGAGGACATTTTTACTCTCTTGAAAATTGCTGTCACTTTCTTAATTGTTTCACCCCAGATGTGAAATTCAACTGTTTTCTTTGATTGCTAAAACAAACAAACCTACTCTTGGGAGGCTTTGTGTGAAGTAGGCATTACTGAAAATCTTGGAGAGAATGAGAGGTTTTTACAAGATTGCACATGCAGCAAACAACTAAAAATTATGTACTAGATGTAAGTTGTTCTTATATGCAAAATTAAAACATTATTTTAAGAATGCATTATTTTCAATGTGCCCTTAGAAACATAGTCCAAAGTACGTGAAAGCCAAAAAAGTGAAAAATTTTCCTCCCACATCTGATCCCCCAGTTCCCAGTTCCTCTCTCCAGAGACTACTACTGTTTCTTCTACACACTTTTAGAGCTCTCCTATTAATATAAAACATTTGTGATTATGTTCTTACATTTAAAAATAAAAATATTATTCAGCAACTTACTTTTTTTCACTAAATAGCATGGAGCTCTTGTGGATCTTGGGGTCACAAATGTACAGAACTGCCTCAGTGCATGCTATCCCTTGTCAGGATGTACTATAAATTATTTAACCAGTTCCTTTTTGATAAACATTTACGTCGTTTTCAATCTGCTACCAATTTATTCTTGTACACATGCATTTGACACTTAAGCTAGAATATCTGTAGGATGAATGCCTAGAAAAGGAAGTAAGGGGTCCAAAGATATATATTTTTGATAGATATTGTAAAATAGTGGTATATATATTTTAACACCAATGAGATCCCACTATAAAAACAATTTTGATTCCTGATTTTTTCACTTATTTTGTATTATCTTTCCCTAATATTATTCAAAATTCTTTCTACACATTATTTTCAATGGTTGCAAATATTTACTTATACAAAGATGTCAAAAATCTGTTAATTTCCTTTTTAGTCAACATTGTAGCTGTTTTCATTGCCTGCTGTTTAAAATCATCCTGTGATAAACATTTTTGAACAAAAATCTTTGTCTATTTTTCAGTGTTAACTTCTGGAATACATTCTTAGAAGAAGATTGAGCCAAAGGAAAAGAACATTTTTAATGCTTTTGATTCTAATTGCTAAGATTTCTTTTTGGGAAAGTTGTACCGATTTATATCACTATCAGCTGTGTAGGAGAATTACATACTCACCAATATTGCCACTACCTTTTTATGAAAAGCTCTTTACCTGTTTGGGAGTAAAATAGTATTGTGCTATCTGAATTTTAATATTACTGCTTAGTTATAGAATCATCAATGTTTAGGCTTGTTTCATGAATTTCTTCTTTTGTAAATAATTTGTTTATGCCTTAGGCTTTTCCTTAGTGGTTTGTCTGAACTTACATTAAGGACTTTTCGGTCTGATATATTTAAAATATATTTTAGATTCTTTCTAATGTGGAAGTATTTATCATTTGTTATGCTCAAATCTAATATTTTCTTTAGATTTCTTCTATTGGTGTTAAACTTTGACATTTCTATGCAGAGATCAGACACAATGTATTTTATTTTGATGCACTATAAAATGAGGATCTAAACTTAACAATTGGTCCCAGTACTATTTTAAATAATAGGATATATGTTTTCTCATCCTATATTGATATAGTCTCTCTGTGTATGAATGTGTGAAGTTTGTTTCTGTAATATGATATAGACATATACATTTTTTCACTTCTGGGCTACTTACAGTCTTACTATGATTCAGTCACTATGTTTTTCACTTTCCTGTGTGGCTTTAAGATGAGCAGAATTTGCTTTCTGTATCAGGAGAACTATTTAGCATCCACTCCTTGTATGTATACAACATTTTCTCTTCAATTTTTTTGATGGGCTTGAAAACATTATATATGGGAGCCAGGTTTCTCGCTATTGGAGAGCAAGTTTTCTTGTTCTGTCAACTAAAGAGATCCTAGGAGCACTAAGCATACCCAATGCCCAGATCTTGGTGTCTAACAACAATCTCTGTTAAAAGGAACAAGGCTTCCTTGGAGAAATGGCTGATTCTAAGACTGGGACAGGATGTATATAAGATGACTCTGGATCATCTTATATTTTGTTGCACCAGAAAGTAAGGAAATGCTCACACCACACACAAACATGCACACACACAAACACACACACACACACACACAAATAGGCGTATGTGAAAGGGATACAGGAGCCAACTAGAAGAGCTCTCAATGGCCAAAGCTGAAAAGATTTCAGCAACAAAATAAAGCAATAACAAATTGTAATCCAAAGTATGAAAAAAATCCATGAATTCATACTGATATAAATAAATGATTGAATAAATAAATGGGGGAGAAGAGAGAAATCTCCCATGTGGAAAATTTCACATAACTTATGTAGATACTCTTCCCTCAAGGAGGGAGAGCATAACTCCCCAACCATTTAATGTGGGCTGTACCTAGTATCTTCCTTTCAAAGAGTATCATATGGGAAGGGGGTTCCAGAGAGTGGAGAAACCTGACAAACACCAGCTCAGCCAGGTGATCAAGGTCAACAGCAACAGTGATAAATCATGTTGCTAATATGTGCCACTGATATGATATGATAAAAATGGCATTTACTGTTATCTTCCTCCCCCAATGCCATAACTCCAGTCTAATTATTAGAAAAAAATCAGACAAATCCCATTGGAGGGACATTCTACAAACTACCTGACCAGTATTCCTCCAAACTGCCTAGGTCATTAAAAACAAGGACATTCTGTGGAAGTGTCACAGCCAAGAGGAACCTAAGGAGATGTGACACATGAATGTAATGTGGCACCCTGGATGGGATCCTGGGACAGCAAAAGCACATTAGGTAAAAACTAAGAAAACCTGAATAAAGTATAGACTTTATTAATAATAGTACTTCAATAGAAGTTTATTAATTATAACAAATGTACCATACTAATGTAGGTTGTTAACACTAAGGGAACCTGGGCAGAGGGTATAGGGGAACTCTCTGTACTATCCTCTCACTTTTTCTATCAATCTAAAACTGTTCTAAAAATAAAGTTTATTTAAAAGTGCATTAGAAGCAAATACAAAAAAAAAAAAAAAAAGGTTAAAAAGAAAATGAATACCATGTGCCCACTCACCATCCTAGAAATGATACATTACCAAAGGTTGATGCTCCCTAGGCACCCTCTTTAGTTATACTCTCAACTCCCTTCTCCTTCCAGAGTAACCACTATCCTGAGTTTAGTATTTATCATTCCTACACATTTATTAAAATGGACATTTTTGCATGTTTTAAACTTTTATATCAATGACATCACATTATGTCTGCTTTTGCAAATGTTTCCCTCTATATTATACTTGCAATATTCATCCCTGTTTATGGATGGATCTTCATGTTTATGAAGTCTTAATTCATTAATTTTCTCTACTTTCAAGCTTCCGTTTGTATGAACATACCCAAATTTTTTGATGCTTTGATGGACATCAAGGCCTCAAAGCTGGTTGGCTTAAGCAGGAATTTATGGCTTCATGGTTTGGGAGGCCAGAAGTCTGAAATCAAGGTCTCGACAGGCCATGCTTTCTTTCAAGTCTGCAACATTCTGGTGGCATCTTGCCAGCAATCTTTGGCATTCCTTGCCTTCCTTCTCTGCCTCCATCACATAGCTATCTGCCTCATTCTCCGGCTTCTTCTGTGTTCTAGCTTCTACTTCCATGTCCAATTTCCTCTGCTTATAAAGACTTGAGCCACATAGATTAAAGCCCACCCTGATTCAATGTGGCCTCATCTAAATAGGATCTTCACAGATCCTACACACAAATGAGTCCACACCTTAACTATTAATAGCCTTTTCAAAGCTTCCATTTACAAACAAGCTCACACCTACAGGACTGGGGTTAGGACATGAACTTGCCCTTATGGGAGACATGATTCAATCCCCAACAGTATTTGTCTCTATTGTTTTTTGAGCAAGTTTTGAAAGATACTTACAGGAAAATGTATAATATCACATGTACAAATTTGTCCCCCATTTAAAAATTATAATGTAATCCAGATTTGAGTCAAATTAATAAAAAGTTGAGTCCTTACAGCTAGTACTTACAGTCTCTGCCTGTGAAAAGGCATCCTTCTCCCCACCCATAATCAACCCTGCATTTCTCAAACACTGCAAATGGAAATGATGTTGCCACCTTGGTGTTTGTTTCTATATTAATCTCTCCACCAAATATCTGTCCTACATTTATATTTATATTTTTCAAAGAGGAGTTTTAACTGCCCATTTATAACTTAGCCTCTAACTGAAGTTTAATAATTGCTTCTGAAACTGCCTTTCAGTTTTGAGTATTAAACCATTATGATTCTCTAATGGTTGCCTCAATAGTTTTCCGTATGTTGCTTATAACATTATAACATCAGTTTTTTGTGTTTTTAAAAAAATTTTTATTGTCTTTTTTAAAAAAGATACATATATCACACAAAATGTTACATTAAAAAATATAAGAGGTTCCCATATACCCCATTCCCTACCCGCCCCCACTTCTCCCACATCAACAACCTCTTTCAGTGTGGCACATTAACATCAGGTTTTTATTCCAAGAAAGTCTTTAGTTATTTCAGATCCTCTTTTGCTTATTGAATCACTTAGAGCGCTGCAATGACAGAAGAGTATGGTAAATTCTTCAGCCATTCTTACAAAAGAAATGCTGGTTTTATTTTAAAATACCAGGTCTCTCTTTTTCTCTTGGACATGCGCACTCTCCCAAAAATGACCATATCAGTGAGTGTCTGTCAGGAAATCATTCCTTTGAAGTAGTCCTGTTTTAATATTTAAAACAGGGGTCAGCAAACTATGGCCAACAGGACCAACTTGGCCTACTGCCTGTCTTCAGAAATATAGTTTTATTGGAACACAGCCACACCCAAATGTTATATATTGTCTACAGCTGCTTTTCATCTATAATCGACTTGAGTAGCTGTGACAGAGACCAGATGGCCCACAAAGTCTAAAATATTACTACCTGGTTCTTCACAGAAAAACTTTGCCAACCGTCTATTTAAAATACTATGAAAGGGGGTGGATTTGGTTCGATGGATAGAGCGCCCACCTACCACACAGGAGGTCCAGGGTTCAAACCCAGGGCCTCCTGACCCATGTGGTGAGCTGGCCCACAGGCAGTGCTGATGCACACAAGAGTGCCCTGCCACTCAGGGGTGTCCCCCACTCAGGGGAGCCCCATGCACAAGGAGTGCGCCCCCGTAAGGAGAGCCGCCACGCATGAAAAAAGTGCAGCCTGCCCAGGAGTTGCGCTGCACACATGGAGAGCTGATGCAGCAAGATGACGCAACAAAAGGAGACACGGATTCCTGGTGCCGCTGAAAAGAATACAAGTGGACACAGAAGAACTCAGAGCAAATGGACACAGAGAGCTGACAACTGGGGGCAGTGGGCAGGGAAGGGGAGCGAAATAAAAAATAAATCTTTAAAAATAAAATAAAATAAAAAAATACTACAAAAGAAAGAAAGGCCTCTTTTTTAAGAAACATGCAGTGGGAAAATAGTTATTGAGCAGGAAGCTACAAGACCCACTACAGGATAATCTTTCCTTTTGTTTGCATAAGAATCGTTAGAGCAGGTTGAATTCCAAAGGAGGCACTGAGAAATGGAAATACACTTGTCCTTACAATGAAAGTACCCCCTTCTCCAGCAGACACAGACCCTTTCTAAGCCTTTCACTCAGGATGTATGAAATCATGTGATTAAAGCTCAACTAGTAAGAAAGTGAAATTCTCTCAATCAAGCCCTTACTCAGAGGCAACATGTCTATATTCCCCAGAGCCATGACTGCAACACTTGCCTCTAACTCAGGACAAAGTGCCAAGTTCTCTAATCCCTAATTTATTTTTCCTGGGCCAAATTTTTTTTCTCCTTTCTCCTTTCTCCTTCAGGTTGTTAATGATTTCATAAATGAATTCCTTTATTTTGCTTGTTTTCCTATTTTCTATGTACTTGGAAACACCTTCTGTATCACAGGACTTTGGGGTTAAATAATCCAAATGATCAAATCTCCATGGAACCACTGTGTTAAGCCAATACCTCTGATTCCTTGGGTGTTTTAAAATCTGTCCACTTATTGTTGATGGTCTGGTCATATGCCTGTTATCATTTAGTGAACATTTTCTTTTCATCATATAGTTCATTTTGAAAACGCCAAGGTATCAACAGAGTTTCTATATGACATGGTGGAAAAGTTGGAGTAAGGGATGTTTGTGATGGTAGCACAATATTGTGAATGTAATCAACACCACTGAATTGTCCATGTGATTTTGTTAGGAGTTAACATGGGGTGTTTTGAATTGTGTATATGTTACTACAAATAAAAGTTTTAAAAAAACACTTTAATTTCTATTTTGTACACATCTGGACTTCTAAAATAAAGAGCTGGTTTGCTTTGTTGGCTTACTAACAATCAAGACTGGGGTGGATGTTGTAGTCTGTCACATTCATTTCTCCCAGGGCCTGACCTATTAGCTGCTAACGGCTCACAGCTTATACTGTCTCTGGGAATTGCCCTTGTCAATGATGGTTGATGACGGGGTGCTAAAGCCTGTCCCCAGGCCTAAACTTTGGACATTTCAGCTTCAGAATGCGTGTTGGAAGAGCCCATCGTCTTCTGACCAATCTTGCTTCACTCATTCCCTTATAGGGATTATTCCAGAGAGCACTTCTCAAGAAACATCCTGCACACAGATCTCCGACCCAGAGCTTGTCCCTTGAGACAAAGACCATCACAAAAATGTAATGGGCAGCTCAATAAATGGTTGCTTAGGAAGGTTTAATTTTGGGGTCTGTAAAGACCAGACGTGCGGGATGAATCTAGAACCACAAAAGTTTTACTGGTATCACTTAGAGGAAACACTGCTATAGGTTCTTCCTGGCAATGCCCTCCCACCCTGCCTCTCTCACACCCAAGCCTAACACGCATGCAGGTTATTAAGAGTAAGAGGAATTTCCTCATTCCTGGGGTTATATTCTAGAGCATCGCTCTGGGCATTTCTCCACGGCCTCCCTTACTCCTCCGTATGAATAGCTTACGTTGTTCATGAGTTTGTGATTAGGAATGGAGCATGAAGGTGGCTTAACCTATTCTCCTTCCCTTGCTCTTGGGATCCAGCTGCCTGCAGCAGGCATACATTTTGTTCTTTTCCTCCATGATACAAGTTTTTCAGGAGCAAACCTCCACAGGTGGAGACCAGTGGTTTTCTTGTGCTACGTATAAGATACGGTGGATAAGGAGATATATTTCTGGGTTAGTTGCTTTTTGTTTGTTTTTTTAAGATTATTTATTTATTTCTCCCCACTCCCTCCATTGTCTGCTCTCTGTGTCCATTCACTGTGTGTTCTTCGTGTCCGCTTATATTCTCATTAGGCGGCTCCAGGAACTGATCCTGGGACCTTCCAGAGTGGGAGAGAGGCAATCATTCTCTTGCACCATCTCAGCTCCCTGCTCTTCTGTGTCTCTTATTATCTCTTCTCCGTATCTCTTTTTGTTGTGTCATCTTGCTGCGCCAGCTCTCCACGTGGGCTAGCACTCCTGCGTGGGGTGGCTCTTCACATAGGCCAGCACTCCACAGGGGCCAAATTGCTACACCAGATTACCTTCCCCAGCTGACCCTGGATATTGAACCCTGGACTTACTATATGGTAGATGGGAGCCCAATTACTTGAGACACATCTCCTTCCCTGGTAAGTTTATATCTGGGAAGCCCACTGGATTACAACTAGAAACCACATTTTCTAATATTAATTTTATGAGAAATTAAGATGCTATTTCAGTCTCCATTTGCCTGATTCCTATCTTTCCCTCAGATGGTTTTGAACTTGCAAAGGGGAAAAAGTTATCATTTAATAGGCCCCCTTGGATTCCAACAACAGGCTTATAATCATAGAAATAAAAATGAGAATGAATTTCCATGATGGAATCACTCTTTAAAAACTGCTCTGTTCAAATATGTTTTAAAATAACCAGAAAGAAAAAAAACCATATTCCTTCTATAAAATGATATTTAATAATCTTGAGTAAACAACCTATAAATTCTGAGGGCAGTTAAATATAATCTTAAGTAGATTACAAAACAAATTTTTCAATAAATGAGGTTTCTATAAGGCATGTGGAAAGGGGCAGAAATAGGAAAGAAGCAGATCAGTGTTAGGGTATGCTTCCCCGAAGTGAAAAGGAATTCAGACCATCTGTTCTGTGACTTGTGTATCCTCTGAGTCTGTCTATGCTGCTCTTCTATCCCTTTAAAAACATCTATGTGCATAAAAGATAAATTTTTATCTTTAAAGGGAAAAATCAAGGATGCAGAAAAGACAAGTATAAAAAAATATTTTTCAGGTCTGTGGAATCAGCGTTTAATGATCCTTGAATTCTAAGGAGAGGAGTTATTTTTGATCCTATAGATAATTGTCTTCGGGCATTTTATTTTGCATTCCAAACTGTGGAGGATAATATTGTTGATATTAAGGTACAAAAAATTAAGTCACATTTAGTTTTAATTATATAACTTTATATTTAATATAAAATATATTTGATATTTAATAAAATTATATGAAAGCTATACTTTTGTATAAATTATATACCCCCCAAACACAGAGGATACTATTCATAGCACTTAAGATAGTGACAAATTTAATAGAAAAGGTGTTTTATAGTATTAAACCGGCAACTGCATGTTTGGGATGCATGAGGTGAAAAGGTGTGTGTGTGTGAGTGTGTGTGTGAGTGTGTGTGTGTGTAATTGGGCAAGAGAAGACCCAAGTTCAGGCTAAGACCTTAATTTAGGTATTAAGGCTATGAAGGCCTAGAGTAGGGTAATGGCGATTAGAATGGAGAGAAATAGATAAGATTTCAACAATGGATTGTCAACATCATTTAGATGATGGGGAAAGAAGTAAGATGGGTAAAAATAATTTCATCATTTCAATTGTAGGAAACTGTGGGACCAAGGTGGTACCGTTGACAGAAGAGGGAAAGCTCAGTAGGTACACCAATCAGAGCATGAAAATGATGTCCAAAGGGAGCCAGCCAGGTGGCTGAAGACAGGGCACAGCTCTCCAATGAGAGGCCGGGCTGATTTGATAGTCACGAGAGAGGCACTCAAAGGAGACTGAAGAAGAAAATGGAACCAATGCAAGGAATGAGATAAAAATTGAACAAATGGACAGCACCATAACATGGAAACTAAGAAGAAAAGAGAGAAAAGGAAAAAGAACTAAGGAGGCTCTTGATTATGTATAGGTAGAACAGTCTGTCCATGTCTCTGTATCTCCAGTTCCTTGTTTTGATTGATGCAGTTTGATTTCTACAGTGAGTCACAGCAGAACTTCTACAATCTTACCTTGGTAGGAAATGCAGAACTGCGCTGCAGTCCCCACTATGACTGAGGAATATGGTAGCCTAAGGGCACAACTTACCTAGTCATGATGTACAAGAAACTGAAAGAGAAAGAGAAAAAGTGTAGCAATCTCCCCCTGACTCACAAGTCAGATGACATCGCTCTTGAAAGGCCTCATTTCCAGATGATAAAATCAGGTTCCTTTCTTTCACCTCAAAGAGCTCAAGGATGGATACTCGGCTCAGCTGATTCCCTAACAGACTTTGTTTCCTTCTTCCATCTCTATCTTTATTATTTATTTCACATATTCCATGAGACTATGCCTGGAAATTTTCTTTAATATCCTCTTTTAAATACTTCCTTTAACCCCACATTTTCAGACTCCCTCAACAAGTTTACTCTTCACCAGATATTGATCCTTCCCTACTTGACCCTTTCATGAATTTATTAATGGTTTCAGATCACTTAATTAATCTAAGCTGAAATAATCCACTGAGAATGAAGAACCAAATGGCCACAAAACCACACACCTCATCCATTTATTCAGAGATACATCTACTGAGCACCTACTATATACCTGTCACCAATGTAAATTCTTGGGCTACAAATTCTGAGAAGACAGTCATTGTTGCCAAGGAATCTGCATGGGGAGGTGGGTAAGTCAGAGAAGTTTTCTAGGTTGGTCCTGGAGAAAGGATCATCAAGGACTCCAGCTGCGTACTTTCATGAGGGTATTTTAGTTTTATCACCAGTCCTAAAGGGTGTTATCCTTGGAGAATCTATATTTAATAATGGGATCTGAGGGTTTTTTGTTTATTTTTCAGTTGGCTAATTATTGTACAAAAGTATAGTCAAGCCTAGAGTCCTTTATAAACATCATGCCTGACTTCATTTGTAGGAGTTATTTTATGTTTGGGTTGGGTATAAAAATAAGTTAACTATGGAATTCAGTAAATGATAAAAGACAAGAAGGCCCTCACATGTGTATGTAGGAAGTTGTTACTGGACTTATTGAAGATGGAGATTCTACCCTTTGTCTGAGTCTTTGTATCTTTTATATAGAATCCATAGCTCCTTAGAAGCTTAATAAAAGTTAAATAGCAACTGGGGTTTAATTGTTTTCAAATGTTCTTTTTCATTGAAGTAAGATCCTTTGCCCTTCAGGAAATAAGACAGATTGGACCAAGAATCCTTCAATTAAAAAGAAATAGATACTCTTATCCAGTACTTTGTTTCACAGTGTAGAACAGTATTAAGTCAACATTATAGCTTCCTTTATGCACCACTTGACATTGCTTGTCTGGCTTTCCCTAAGGAGAGCAATGACCGATGACCAGCTGTGGCCACCACCTCACAACCTCACTCTCTCCCATCACCACAGCAATTTTACTTTGTAATTCAAATAAGCCTTTCTTGGGAAAAAAAAGTGGAACAGCCTTAAATCTTCTAAGGTAGTTAGGCAAATATTGCATTTTATGAGCGAGGATAATCCATTCACATTTTCAGAAATAAGTTTACAAGCCCTTGTGCCTGGTGAGCAATGGAAGCTGCATGACAAATGGAGAAACAGAGCGTCCTCCAGGCAATCTGTGTGACATGCAGTAAATCCTCTGGCTTTGGCAGGTCCACAAGTGTGGTGAGGGAACAAGATCAATTCTCACCCGGCCTCACAAAGGATCCTTCATTGCTGATTGCTGTTAAACCAGAGGAGAAGCTTAATGAAGTAGATGCTGAAAGCTGACAGGAGTTTTGGAAATGAATAGAGAGAAAATGAAAATATTATGCACCAAATTGGCAGAACAGAAGATGGAGTGACTATTAGTGGACACAAAACTAGAGCATAGCTGAATGTTTTCTCAGGCCAGCTGGTGACAACATAATATCTGTGCAAGGAAGTAGTAAAATGAAAATCCACACATGGGATGGGGATTGCTGGGAAGTCTAAGTTATGCCATAGAAAGCCGTTCATAAATGGGAAATTTAGGTTTGCCAGTATTTTGGAAAATAAACACAGCCATAGTGAAGGGGCATTTGAGTGTCTAAGTTGGGGACTAAGGTTAAAGCAGAAAGAGTAATGATAATGAATAAGAAATAGGATCTGTTGGCAGGAAAGCTTTTATCCCTGCTCTCTGGTAGTTTCTCTCTTCAGGATAATAATCCGTTGCTTGTTTTGTCTTTGAGAGGTCATCATATTCATGCTTTCTGTTCTCTTCCTTTTGCATCTTCCTTCTGTGAGTTTACACAAAAGTACTTGAAAAATGACAATACAGTTTAAATGAGAAATTATTGCAAAATTGGAACATAGTGTATTACAGTTTTAACTGGTGTTATTAGCATATACTTTCATAGAAATATGAGGGCGACAGAATGGAAAAACAAATACATTGCTGTCAATATGTAGAAGAAAATGAACAAGTATGGTACTCTCCTGCTTTCAAGATAAAAAGGTCTAGGCATTTGAAAGAATAAAAAACATCATTAACAGGGGTGCCCTCTCAATGAGAGAGAAGCTCTGCCTATTCTGATTAGCTGAGGCAGAGGGACTATTGTGTACAGCTCCGTTGTCTGCTAACACATTGCAGCTATCACACTTACAAATTCCGTTGAGAGGCTGTACACAGAGTACCACCATTTTCCTGAGTTCAGAATTGGATGAAGTGACAGGAGCATGCTACCTCATCCCTGAAGAAGTCTCCTGAGGGAAATTTTGCTGGTCAGGAATGACTTGATAGGAATGAGTGAACTCTGAAGACACTGCTATGGCAGAAAAATAGAAAAAATGAAACTAGAAAGACTCACACTATTAGGAATAAGCCCCATGGGCTAAATTTGTTGAAAGTAGAAAAGAATATCAGTGGATATAGACTTGGGCAGCTTTACATCATCGCCTTGACAAAGCATGGGGTAATAGAAATATAATATGTTGTGTTAGCTCCATCCACTGGGCCATCAGCAGAGAAGAAACTGTTGGTTTATAAGGTTTTCCTGCCTGCCTCAAACAAGAAATTTGTAAAATAAGCAAAAATCTTATTAACCATGATTACCTTTGATTCAACAGGACATGGTGCTTGGGTTCTAAATGGAACGAAATCTTTCCATAGGAAGTGTTGTGGGTTTTTTTTGTTGTTGTTGTTATTTATGAGACTGCCTTCCTTGGAAGTATACAGGTTTGCATGATAAAGCTTTGCTCTTCCTTTCCCCAAAGGTGTGTCTCATGAGTTTGGGTCTTGACTAGAGGAACCTTCATCCCCCCAACCTCCCTCTGTTACCAGTTGCAAAGACTGTGCCAGAGAACAGAGTAGAAGAGTCAGCAGAAGGGACAAAGGGGGTGGGGGGAGATGCATGAAGCAAAATGGATTATGAATTTGAAAATTGCCAATTATCTTGTATCATCCAGCTCAGAGCCCTGGCACAATGATCAGCCACAATCCAGATTTTTCAGCTTAAATGGCTTTACATTCAAGCAAGCAAATTAACCATAAAATAGGGGGGAAAAAAAAACAAAATATCCCAAGAAAGAATAAACTGCAGATAATAAGCACCAATCTGGTGTTGAATGCAGCCCAAGATACCAATTGTTTTAAGTCACGACAAAGACAGCTGAATGCTCATCTTGTGGATGCGGAGCAAGGATGATTGCCTGCCATGAGTATCTTCTCTCACAAATAACAGTTTTTTCGCTCTTAATTTTCTGCTAAATTGGAAGCTAACTGCTTCCCACATTGTCATCGGAACACCTGCAGCTGTGCTGGATTTCTGCGCACCATTTCTTTTAGGTAAAACAGCACTCCACTTCCCTCAGCTCCTCATTATGCCGAGGTCTTCCTTTCACTGCGCTGCAGCTCTAATGAGTCAGGCAGGCTGGTCAGTCATTAAGTGACAAGCAAATGATACCGTGTGCAACGTGTGAGTAATCGGTCTGAACAAATGAAATCACAGACTTGCCTTTCCCATCATTCATTTCACAAACAGTAGCAATGTGGTGCACAGCAGGTAGTTCAGTTAAAACCAGCCTTGTAAAACAAATTTCCTGCAGCCGTTTAAGTGAGCTACGATGGGGTGGATGTTGCAGAGAGTAGATTGTGCCCAAAGGAGTTAAGGAAGGCTTGGGTGGAGGGAGGGTGGGAGGAGAGAGGTGCTGTGGGGAGAGCCTAGGTACATACATTAGAATAATTGAGGGTTTTTGTGACTTATTGGTATGTTTTTTATTTGTATGGGTCTCAGAAATGACTGTTGGATTAGCAGACCCAAAACATACAGCAGCCACTTTACCGTGCCTTGTCAGGATGGTAGCTGTCGAGAGACCGAAACTGAATTCCCAAAGAAATATTCTAAATTTGGAGTCATGAAGACGTCATTGTAAATCAGATGGATTGCCAGGAAGCTAGTGATATAAATCACAGTGATAAAAAGCTTCATGGCTTTTATTTTCACAATAGATCCACATTTGATTCATCAGTTATTTTACCAACAACGCAAACTGGCTCCTAATAGAAACCTGACTTGCCCGCTAAAGCTTAAAATGCGTAGATGGCCTGAAAAGGAAAAAGGAGGTGGAATGAAGGAGGATGACATGAAAATCTTCGCAGAGGGTCAGCTTGCACCTTCTGGCCCCCGGCTAGTCAATCCAGGCTGGGCTGTCTGGAAAGAGCAGAGGGGCTGCCTTTTCCTTGGGGTGGACCTCCACTCAGGTTCCGTCACAGCATCGAGCCCACTGTCTCTCCTGGGTCTGAGGCCCTGGCCCACAGGAAAAGCAACAGCTTTGCTTTAAGATGTGCCCTGAGTCTTTGGAGGCAGTACAACTGGGTTGTGGGAGGACAGTCTGGAACGACGCGGGCCTCATCAGCTCTTGTCTTCCCACATTGTCAGGAACAAAACGGAACAGGGTCGTGTCTGGCATCTATTTTGCCTTTCTTTGGGAATCCTGATTTTGGCTTCCGATCGATTCATCATTTCCTCATTGGCAGCTGGCGAAAGTTCCCCGAAGAGGGCCTGGGCCACCTGGCTCTACTGGAGCCAGCAGGAGACGGTCACACTGTGAGGCTGATGAAAGGCGGTAGAGCAGGATGGCCGTGGGCCCAGGTTCCCTAGTTCCCCGGGTCCTGCTTGCATTTGGACCTTTCTGGACCATCACAGTGAAATTAGTGCCCACAGCTTTCCTCTGTTTCCGACACTCTGGACAGCCTAGACTGTGTTACAAGGGGTGAAAAGAGGAATGGTTTTCAGTCAAGAAAATTTGAGCAGTGTTAATTTCATTTTGGGTGAGGCCAATGTCCTTAATCTAGAACCCCTTTGCAGACTGACTCAAACTGGCTGACTACAGTTCTAACTAAAGAATATAAGGCATTCTTGCAAATGGACAATAAGGCATCCATGTAAAAAAATGATATACTACCCCTTCAACTCCACCTCCATCTACCAAAATAAGACTGAATGAAAGCTGTCTTCATCTTGTAAGAATAGAAGCATACGCAGCTTTTAAATGTTTAAAAATATATATTCTTGAATACATGCGCAATGTAAAAAAACCAAACATATAGAAAGTTATGAAAAGCACGCCCTCTCTCCATGGTCACCATTTGTCACAAGTGTGTTGTGCAGCATCCCAGCCATTTTCTCTCCCTATGCCAACGTATGCATACATGTAACCCTATTCCACATCATGTTTTGCGACTGGCTTTTGTCACTGATCAAGATACTGTGGACACCATTCCATGTCAGCACACGTAGATCTATAGCCTTTGTTTTAACATCTGCAGAGGGTCTAAGCCTTTAGATGCATTTTAGCTTAGTAAGCCAATCTTCTATTAAAGGACATTTGGTTGTTTGCAATTCTTCATTCTTCTGAAAAATAGCACAGCAGTGAAAACTTTTGTTCATATATCTTAACGTATTTGTGTGAGTATAATTGTAAATTTCCAAGTAGACTAAGCAAACTCTGTTTAATCCTTGACAATCTGAGAGTTGATGAATTTTCTTAATGTTATTTAACTAAATATGAGGTTGGAAATCTTTTCATATTTTAAAGACATTATCAATTCCTTTCATCTGTGGCTCAGTTATTCAGATATTTTCCCCTTTTTTCGTTACATTGATGGTCTCTTTCTTATCGGTTTATAAAAGCACTTTTTTTGGCCAGCATGTGTTACAAATATGTTTTGGTAATTTTGGCTCTCTTATAGTGATTCTTATCCTAAAGAATTTTTTTTTATATTCATGCAAATTTAGCAACTTTTATCACTTATGCTTTTTGGTATTTTTATTATTCGAAAAGTCTTCCCTACTCCAATACTATAAAAATATTCACTCCTTTATTCTTCTAGGATGTTTATGACTTGATCCACCTGGAACATATTGCAGTTAAGAATGGAAAGATCCAGGTTTACTCATTTCCACATGGTTAGTCATTGTCCCAATACCATTTGTTTAGTAGCTCACCTAAGTGGCAAGGTGACTGTCCCAAAACTGTCATCTCAAAGAAAAGCATTTAAGCTTGGATGCTTTTTAAGCACAGGTCTAGGCACTAAAACTCAAAGCTACATATTTGTATGTTCTTCCCTTTATTTACTTATTTAAAAAAAAAATTTTTTTTGAGGAGGTACTGGGGATTGAACCCAGGACCTTGTACATGGGAAGCAGACACTCAATTGCTGAGCTATATCTGCTCCCCAGTTCTGCCCTTTAAATGTTAAAAATCTAATTTTAAAATAAAATTATTTTAAAATAAAATTGTTTTAAGCTTATTTCAAGATTCTGGGACTTTCAGATACTCTTGAAGCTGGTTTACCTCTTGGTTCAAAGATAGAAACACTGTCTACAATACCTGATTCAGAATGCTGAAATGCTAAAGCTCTGAAAAACCACAAGTTTTTCTTGTTAATTCACTTGATGGCAAAACCTAACCATCCATTTAATCTGAATATCTGTACCTTTTGTGCTTTAGACCTGGATAAACAGAATGCACATAGTATGATTCTTTTAAAATTGAAAAGAATATGAATTTCAAAAACAGTATCTGTTGTCTTACATAGGAGCAAAGTTTACCAATAAATGGAGAGGAATGGAGTGAGGCAAGGAATAATGGAAACAGGGGGCATGAAAATTGTAAGGGACCAGAGTGGAAAGGAGGAAATATTATTGGGGACTGCTCTTTCTATTTAAAGCTACAAGTCTGCCTACCAGTCAGATGTCAAGCTTAATGACATGGGGTCTGAAACTTTATTAAATAATAGCCATCATAAACTCCTTCTGATCCTTTCGAAAGCAAAGCAAACAAAAAATGCCTTGCAATTTTGAACATTAATCAATATGAAAGAAAAGATAGGACTGATACTTTAGTTACTAATAAAATAATGTTGTGTTTCTCCATTTCTCCAGGGGCTTTCAATACTTCTTGGCTCTCTGGGTTGAGGTTTCATTCCTGTCAAAATTTTGGTCCTGAAGACAGAACCTCCCAGAAAGGTTTCCAGCTGGGCTTTTTAGAAGCATAATTCAGGAAGCCAGATCTTTCCCAACTATGGCTCTTTGATCTGAAGGACCAGAATCAAGTCAGGCCAGTTGGCCTTTTCTTTGCTAAAGCAGAAGTAAAGAGATAGGTAGAAAAATAAAGAGCTAGAGATTCTGGCCCCAACTTGTATACAAACTGCAGGGGCACTTTCCCTAAGGCAGTGGTTCTCAAACTTAAATGTGATCAGAACCAACAGGAGGGCTTGTTAAATAAAAGCCTCAGACTCAGAGTTTCTGTTTCAGTAGGTTTAGAGTGGAGCCCAGAGAAGGTGCATTTCTTACAAGCCCCCAGGTGCTGTGGTACTGCTCATCCTGGGACCTCACTTTGAGATTTTTATTTAATTGGTGTATGGTATTTGGTGGCACTGAGCATTACTCATTCTCCAGGTGATTCTAATATGCAGTCAGGATGGAGAACCCTGAGCAAAGCAAAGAGACCGTTTCCTATATGGACCTCACCAATATACCATATGGTTTCGTCCCACACTCGTCTCAGCCTCATGCACATCTTCCTTTCTTTTTTCTAAAGATTTATTTTATTCTATTTACTCCCCCTGCTGCCTGCACTTGCTGTCTGTTCTCTGCGTCCATTCACTATGCCTTCTTCTGTGTGTGCGTCTTCTCTTTAGAAGGCACTGGGAACTGATCCTGGAACCTTCCAGAGTGGGAGAGAGGTGCTCAATCTCTTGAGCCACCTCAGCTCTCTGGTTTGTTGTGTCTTTCATTGTCTTTCCTGTGTCTCCTTTTGGTTGTGTCATCTTGTTGTGTCAGTTCGTGGCGCAGACCAGCTCTCGGCGGCACCGGCCAGCTTCGCCTTTACCAGCAGGCCCCAGAAACTGAACCCGGGATCCCCTATATGGTAGACAGAAGTCCAATCACTTGAGCCACATCCACTTACCCTTCTTTTCTTTTTATCAAAGAGGGTAAGTTTCCTTCTAGGGCTCTGGAGAAAGTGGTAAAATTGCTATTTTGAAAAGAAATATTTTCAAAGTACACAGAAAATTAGGTGATCAGAATATATTGGGAATGAGATTTGGGGATTTTAAGTAAAATCTAATTTTAAAAACTTTATTTATTTGTTTATTTACTTATTTATTTTTGCTTAGAAGCACATTAAATGGGAAACATAAGAGAAAGTCAGGTTCCTTATAAAACAGATAAAAAAAAATTTACAGTGGTTCCATAGTATAAGGGCCCACTTTAATTGGAGCATAATCCTGAGCTAAAGTAAATTTTGTTTATAACTGCAATAAAGGAGAAATTCCAGAGACTTCTCAACTAAATGGTATCGTTAGAAATAAATTTACATAGTGATGATGGTCAATTCATCTCTAGAAGCCCAATAATCTCCTCTTAAGAAAAACCTTTTAATAGAATTGTGAAGATGAATGTCAAGGGTGAGCTAGGCATTTGCTTTATACAAAATTTCATGCTAACCCAAGATTTTGTTTGCCTATTATTCCTTAATGCTGAAAAAGACAGAATACATCCTCCACCATGCTAATTTACTCCCTGGCAATCTGTGTGATACTACGCTGATTTGATTCTTCCTGTTTGTTTGTTTTTTTCCTGTCTCTGGCAATATCACTTTAATCTGGGATAATAGCCACTGGATATTGCCAAAAAGAAATCTGGGAATTTTCTGATATGCCTTTGTTAGTTTTCTAGGTATGCTTTGAGGACATGTAGAATTGATTCTGATGGATCAGAAGGGTAGGACTTTGAGGATACAGAATTTGCTGAGTGAAACTGAACAAAAGGAACCAAGACTTCAGAATTAATGAATACTCTAGGAATAGTTTACTTATTAGCATACTTATTTATATGCTGTGGCATATAAATGCTTACATTATATGCTTACAACAAATCTGACCAAGTCTGCTATGCATTACATTTCACGGCTACGCAGTTTTCAGGTAAGAAAACCAACTCTCGTGTGTTATTAGCAAGAAGACCAAAAAAAAAAAAAATTCCAAAGATTGATGTCTGGCTTTACAAGGAAAGGCTGCGATTAGTTTAGGCAGCAAGGGAGGGCGTGCTTCTTAATTCCTTCTGTAATATAGCTAATTGTACCCAAGACACTAGGGTGGATTCTAGTCCCTCACTTGTTTGATTTATGAGGCAGTGTTTCACTGCCAAAGGCAAACAGGCTTATCAGGTACTTATTTACTTATTTGGACCTAAAATAGCTAGAAGCCTAAGCAATGTTCAATTTGGGGGGATTTTTAAGTTCAATTGCTTTTCGCTTTTACCTCCCTTCTTGGATGATGACACAGTCGTCGTTCACTTTAGCAGAAGATAGGGTCATATTCCTAATATTTTATCATCAATCCTTTTACCTTCCTCCACCTATTTGAGGGTCATTTAATACTCATTGGACCTCTCCTAGGAGGATTGGAAGAGAAAACAAAAAAGGTAAAATATTCAGTTTGCTATTTGCTAGTTCTAGTTTGGAGACAGCATAGATTAAACACTAATTATCTGAAGTCAAATTGCAATGTGACACATCAGAGCTCTTAGTTCCCTTTCCCATCTTAGTTATCACACTCTCTTAAGCACCACAGTTATGGGCTGGGCAGTAGTCTGGTTGGGGGTCTGGGGGTATCCTCGCTGAGACAATCACTGACTAATCCCTGCAAAATCGTTAATGACTGATAGTGGCGAAGAGCAGCTGACTGAGGATTTCCCTCTCTGATCCCTTTTGGTTCCTCTCCCGGTTGCCTTCTCACCTCAACATGCTGTGGCACCGGGCAGACTGTCAGGAATGAGGACGCCCCTTTCCCAAGGCCCCAACAGCTGCTGGTGACCACCCCCCTAGGCAGTCATCCTCCACTCACTGAGCCCATGCCGCCACCTACCACTTATCACATTCTCTCTTCCCTTCCATAATGTCCTCCAACTCTCCGAGCTTTGACCCACTCTCGGACAAATTCCTAATTCTCTGTTTTGGAGCTGTTCCTCAGTAACTCAGCCCTAAATCCACAAGGGACTATGAATTGTTCTACTCATGCTTTCTCAGAAAACACATCAGAACAGGCTTCTTCCTTTTGGCAAAACCTAGAATCAACCCTGGAACAACGTGTCATTTGCAATAAGCATATGTGATGCTTGCTGCTTAGCACACAGAAGCTGGAACTGCCCCCTAAGACAACTATGTGAAGCCTATAGGATCCAGCAGAGTAAAGAAGCCATAAAAATCAACGTGGAAAAGACAAACAATTCTAAAGAAAAAAGAGCAAGAGGGGATCACTGAAAACGAGAAAACTTGAATGGCCAATAAACATTTGAAAAGAAACTCAACCTCATGAATAATAAATCAGAGAAATGCAAATAAAATCACCATTAAACTAGCAAAATTTTAACATTTGATTATATAAGATATTGACAAGGATGGAGGAAATGGATATATAAATGCAAATTGTTCAACTGTTCCCAAGAAGATGTGGTAATAGACAGTAAAGCTGATGGTACATGTGATGTACCAACATTTTCTACCCTAAGTAGGTATCCTGGAGAATCTTTCACACCTGTGCACAAGATGTTCAAGGGATGCTTATCAAAACGTGTTTGCAATGGCAGAAAGAAATGGAAACATTCTAAATGTCTAACAATAGGAAATGGAAAAATAGACCAAATAGAACATTGTACAGCATTTAAAATGAGCACTCTAGAGGTACATGTTCCAGCATGGATAATTCTTGAAATCCCAATGTAGTATAATATGGTTTATCTAGAGTTTAAAATCATACCAAAAAAAATCATGCAAAACACTAATAATTACATACCTGTGGAGGCAAAATATTAAAACATAGAAAGAAAGAGTAAATACCAACTTCAATACAGTGGTTACCTCCCGGGGCAGGGGGGATGGGACAGGAGAAGAGTGAGGGCATGATGAAGATTTCAAATAAAGCTGAAATATTTCATCACTTTAAAAAATGAAGCAAGATTGCAAAATGTTAAATATGGACAGGCATATGGGTGCTTTTCTGTTTATCTGTAATATTGCTCTTTTATAAATCATCATTATCATAGTAACTTCCATTTTATTCATGAATGGTTCTCTTAACCCTTGATATGATAGATAAACCTAACAACTAAATTTGGAAGTCCTTCCTTTCTGGTTCTAGAGCCTCTTCTCTGGGGCTTTTACATGCTGCTTATCCAAGGCACTTGGGACCAACAAACCTCTCCTCAGGTTGGGGCTAGAGTTGGTGCTCAGACCTTCCAGAATGCTCTTTTAGTTTCATTCTCCTTTAAATGCTTCATAGAAAGAAACAAAGGGAGATGCCCCCCATGGCTTTAAGTCAAACCCTTAATTTTATTTGAATATAGTTTTTTGTCATTTAATTACTGCCATTTTTCTTTTCTTTTTTTTAAGCTTCCAGATTGCTGTATAATTTTTGTATCTATGTAGATTAGACTAAGAGTCTATGAAGACCCAGCCACATAATTAAGGACAGAATGGAATCTTCCACTTTACATCCTTCTTCACCAATTTAAAAAATGACATTTTACATTTTCTAATCACACATTGCTGGCTTCCAGGTTTTTCACTTTAGACAAATATTTTCTGCTTAAAACCTGCTGCAATAAATTTGCAGCCTCTCAAGTAAACATGGGTTTGAGTTGACAAATCATCTCCAGAAATCACTCCTTTTGCTCTGAGTCCAAGTATAAGAAAAGTAGAGTGGGGACCATATGAGAAATTATTCCCTTATTCAGGGCCTTTTCTGAAGAGTTTTGATAGGACCTCACATTAGAACTTCTTACAGATTTGGAAAGAATTCCTAGTTCCCCCTGATGTCTTTTAGCTTCTTACCTGACCTGCGAGGCTAAATACTTGAAGAAGTGTAGATGTATCAATAATCAATAATCAAGTATCAAGGAAACAGATATGCTCAAATGCAGGAATGTGAGGAAAGTTGGATACAGGGACTGTTTACAAAGATGCCATCAGAATAAAGGACACCAAAGGCTAAGTGGACAGGGAGCACCAATAGGCTTCAACAGGCAAGGCAGAGGGAGTGGTGATCTACAGCAAGAAAGAGTCTGGTGGAAAAGGCAGCCTGATAAGAGCTATGGTTAAGGAAACACTGCAGGTAGCGGGCCAGGCAATAAACCTGGTATCACTCTCTCCTCCCTCCATTCTTTTGTCAGGGCTTTCCATTGGCTGAACCTAACTGGAACCAGGGGCTATGGGGACTCAGGACAATGTACATCACAGTCTGGAGGGTTCACAGAAGGTTTCCCACGGGATATGACTGTTACCAAGGCCAAAAGAACTGTGTAATTGTCTGATGGGCTGGAAGAACTCATTGGGCAGGAAGGCAACATTTACAAAGATAAAGAGGAATGAGAGAACACAGTAGGTTCAGGAGAGGGCTGGTCAACTGGAGTGGAGTAAATATGGCCAAACCATGAAGAGCCTTGAAGGACATATCAAGGAAACTAGATGGTCTACAGGCTATGGAGATCAAGTGAACAACATGATAAGATTTACATCTAAGTGGAGAATTTATCTGACAGTGGGATGGAGGATATATTGGCAAAGGGTGAAATCTGAGGCAGGGAAACCAGTGAGAAGGTTATTGCTCTAGTCTAGTGAGATGATGATGGGCCAAGCCTTGGCAGTGGTGATGACTGTGGAGAGGAAGAAACAACCTGGAAGAATACTTAGAGGGTAGCACTGGACTGGATTGGAGGGATTAGAGAATGGGAAGGTAGCAGGATGTCTCCCAGGATTCTAGCCTGAGGCAGTGGGGTAGAAGATGGGGCAATTCACCAGGATGAGAAATAGGGGAGACGAATGTTTAGAAGAAGTAAGTTTGGAAGAAGAACTAAGGAAGGGAAGGCAATGAGGTGAGTTTCACGCATGTTCACTTGAGGTATCTGTGAGACCTCCTGGTGGATAGGTATGAGGTAGGCAATGGGAAATAAGGCTCTACAGGCAAGACAACTGACATCTGTCATTACACCCAAGGTCTGTAATAGCCATCTGGAATGTATCATACATTTAATCATACTGAAACAATCTACATATAGAAGGTGGTTTAGGGGTGTCAATATATAATTTGTGATATGAAAGCCTTTGGAAGTTCATGTTGGCATTTTTTCTGAAAGAGCACAAGTTTTGGAATTTGGACTTTTGAGGAAGAATTCAAATTTTGGGAAATGTGAAAAATTGCTCAGCATAAAATATTTTGGTTAAAAAAAACAACTGTATCTATAAAGGAAAGAAAATAGTGGGTTTTTAAAAATCATTATGGCTTGGGGCTAGTTCTAAAGGCAAACTTAAAATGTCCTTTCCTTAAAATGGCATTTCCTGAACAGGATTACCAAATGAGGTAGCAGAACAATAGATATGAATTAGATGACTATGAGGGCAGACAAATAAAGAAGTAAAGGTTTCATTTCAAGGGCAATTGAATGCAACGTCCTGAGAAGTTCATGTGATTTGAAGGGCAGGGTCTAGGGTATGTGGACCAACGCATCTAGAGACCCTAGAATGACTGTCTCTTTAAATGTTGCCCTTTAGGTGCCTCAGTTGCCTCACCCTAGTCCTGACCCTGGTGATATGTTTAAGAATCATAAAGAAACTAAGTTTCTGATTAAGTAGGCGGCAGTAGGTCCAAGGAAAGAGAATGGGACCAAGGAGATCTGTTTACAATATTACTAGAGTACAGTGATCACATGATAGGGGCATGGCCAGTGGTTTTCAACCCTGCTGAACATTGGAAACATCTGGAAAACTTTTAAAAGAAACCAATGCCTGAACCTTCCCCCTTCAGAGATTCTGATTTCACTGGTCCAGAGTGGGACTCAGGCACCGGTATATTTTTTTTAACTTTCCCAGATGATTTTCATATTCAGATAGGATTAAGAAGCACCTAGAAGAAAGCAGACTTGGCCCAATTGATAGGGCATCCACCTAACACATGGGAGGTCCGCGGTTCAAACCCCGGGCCTCCTTGACCCGTGTGGAGCTGGCCCATGCGCAGTGCTGATGCGCGCAAGGAGTGCCCTGTCACGCAGGGGTGTCCCCCGCGTAGGGGAGCCCCACGTGCAAGGAGTGTGCCTGTAAGGAGAGCCGCCCAGGGCGAAAGAAAGTGCAGCCTGCCCAAGAATGGCGTCACACACACGGGACATCAACAAGATGATGAAACAAAAAGAAACACAGATTTCCGTACTGCTGATAAGGATAGAAGCGGTCACGGAGAGCAGACAATGGGGGGAGGGGAGATAAATAAATCTTAAAAAAAAAAAAAGAAGCATCTAGACAAGGCCGCAGCTATTGGGCAGGGAGAAAAGGACAACACCAGATCCAAAAAATGCCAAGGATATGGCTGGAACCATCCAAATCTTCAGTTACTACAAGTCATGGTAATTTATTAGTAACATTATAATAATATCCCTCTGACAAGCAAGATTTACTTTGAGATAAGGGCACCCCAGGAAAAACAAAAAACTAAAATGGCCCCTGGGAAGAGAGGGAAGGCTGGACTCTAGAACTTGCACAAAATCAGGGAACCTCACAAAGACCCTTGAATACCTCGGCTCTGTCAGCACTGGCTGATACAGAGCAGAGGGATTATCACGACGCAAGTAGGGAAACAAGCAGGTTGAAAATGTTTATTACAAGCATGGGGCCAACATTCAAAAGACCATCCAGCTATTTCCATGAAGCCAGCTCTTTGTTGTAAGTTATAGAACGAGAAAGAGGTTACTATTTTGAAACGAGTACAGTCCCAAAGCTGAGAATTCCCACCAAAAATAAAAGGAGAAACCCACCCCCCTTTACTTTCCATCTTCATGGAAAGTTTTGTGGTTTTTTCCCTCGTCTTTTTTGCCCCCTTCCTTCTCTCCGTGCCTCCTGACACCCTCTAATTAGAGCTCTCATCTCTGCCTCTGGCACCGCGTGCTGTAGGTGGCTGGCGTGACATCGGATGCCTGCCCCTGCAGAGCTATTAGGCACCCTGTGGCGCAAAACAAAAAGCCCAGAAAGCCTGACCCAACTATTTTCCTATGAATAGAACGTGCTTTCTTTATCGAGATAAAAGGTGTTTGTGTGTGCTTATTTGGATATAGATGAGCTACACATATAGGCATAAATATAGGGGACCTTGTGTATGTGTATTGCATGTGAGACTCTTAGTCTATTTAAAAAGGCTCAGGGTCGGAAATATTTTGGAGTGTCCTCAAATAGGATTGGAAGCTCCTGGAAGACTATTTAAATGCCTCTCCCCTACATTTGAAAGACTTGAAGGGAGTGAAACTTTCTTCAAAGGAAGCAGGAGTTGAGTGAAACTTTCTTGATCTTGAGATTAAAGAAGCTACCAAGGAACAAGTAACCCATCCCTTCTTCCTAACTTCTTTCACGACATCTGAAGGTGGAACTTCTGCCTGTGACTTTGAGACAGACGTCTCAGAATGTATTTCCACTCCCCTTCCACCTCCAGGTGGGATGCAAAGAAGAGCATGGTGACTAGTTAGAGCTATTAAAGCCCACTCGGCACTATAAAAATTGATAATGGGAGGCTTCTGCTTCAAGTCCTCACTCACGGGCCTAACTCAGAGGCAGCCTGTCCCCATTAGACCTATATCTCCCAGAGGAAAAGCTCGTGCTTTCCGAAGTGGTAACTGGTGAAAGGGCCCCTTATTTTACTCCTGGAGGCACCAGGGTACAAACAGACCCAGTTACCCCACCTTGCGCTGACATAGTCATGAAGAGCATTTCCTCTCACTCTTATAAGCATCCTGGTTTGGATATAAGTTATAGGGTCACCCCAGTAAAAACTGAGACCTTGACAAGGACTTGATTTTATGTCCTCATATTGGGCCTATAAGAAAGAATTTGAAATTAACTCTTACCTTTGAGAGCCTGGTTAATCTGAAGTTAGTAAGAATCACTCCTTTATTAATGATAACCAAGGACTTTCTGTTTTAGATAGAATGAATTCTCTGTCAAGGTTTTAGGAGGTGTCTGTTCTTTACCGGGACACTGTTTGAAACTTGCTTCTTGTGCTGGTTGTCCAGGACAGGAGGGTGGCCGGGGAGGAAGCGGGCAGGAACAGAGTGCTCCCCTTTCCAAGCCAAGCTTCCAGAGAGGGTTCCTTTTCTAACTCACACAAGAGCACTGTGTGGCTAACGGTGGCCAGTCGCGTGATCTTTCATGTGGAAAAACACACATTTTGTGCAGGAGTCACGATAAACATACCACAACCAACCATCCATAAACCATATAAGAAAATTTATAATTAAGTGCTAAATTTTGAATGCCTGACATGATGACCCATCAATAAATGTTGAATAAGTAAATGGATGAATGATATCAACTACACGAAGTGTGTTATGAGTTCAGAGAAGGGGACATCAGCAAGAATGAGAGGAGAATGAACCGCTCTAATGAACTTTAAAGTCCATTGGACTGAGGAGGGAAATGACTTACAGGGACAGGGATGGGTGGGGAAAGGAGCACTCCCCTTCAGAATAGCACGGGGGCAGTAGTTCTGTCAGCACAATAGGCTAACATCTAGAAGGAATCTGACAAGAGACTTCCACTATCCTCCTGAAAATGTGTAGCCACCATACACAATTTTCCCAATAGAAAAAAAAATCTGTGATTGCCCAGTGTAAATGTTAGACTCCCCTTAGCTATTACTAGCAGTTAAGTCATGGGCCTTTCTTGACCTGCATATTTATATGGGAGCACCACTGCGGTTTGACTCCCCACAAACAGCAAACCTTTTAGCTATAGCTTTGAATATATTTGGAGCATCTGAATTCTTTGAGGTGATGGAAGAGGGATGAAAAAATTCCACATGGCCTTGAGGAACCAATACTGAGTGCAGATACAGGGAGATGACACCAGCCACAAAGTCAAATGCCTCCAGAGGCAGGACAGGTGCATGTGGGAGTGAAGCTCATCAAGGAGGAAAAACACACCAGAAAACGGTGTAGGTTTCTGTCTCCTGGACAGCATGGGGCCCTCTTGACATAGCCAAACAAATTATCTGTGAACTGAATTAACACACTGCCTACGACTCTCAAACAACTCTGAGACCAAATAGCCAAGAAGGCATGAAAGTTTCACTAGAAAGAAGCTCTATGAGACAGGGGTTTTTGTTCTCTGACGTATCCCAAGCACCTAGAACAGTTGCTGGCACACGGCAGACACTCAATAAATGTTCGTTGAATGAATGACTAGTCTGTCCAAAAGACATTTTGTATTTATTACTTGAAAAGAACTTGGTGAGCCACACTTTAAATTTTCAAATGAAACTCTCACCTCGCAGAAGGGGAGACTTTTGCCTTATTACAATCACGAACTAACATGAATGACAGAATCCAAAGATAAACATTTCAAAAAACTTAGCAGGGAACCATCTACGTTGGAAAAATTAATCCCAACACTGACATGCAT
Source organism: Dasypus novemcinctus (assembly GCF_030445035.2). Classification (NCBI taxonomy): domain Eukaryota; kingdom Metazoa; phylum Chordata; class Mammalia; order Cingulata; family Dasypodidae; genus Dasypus; species Dasypus novemcinctus. The sequence goes on along the minus strand of NC_080677.1, from coordinate 37,420,981 downwards.
TCATTGACAACTGTAATATGAAAAATATCAAGTGTACTTATCTCTGAAAAACTGTTCTGAAAACTTGCCTTTGTGCTGACATAAGGCGACTTAGAAAATAATATCAAAAATTGGGAAATTTTCAGAAATTTCTCAGAATGGCTCTCTGGCATTAAGATGGAAGTCCTTGTGTGCCACAAGCCTCTCTTCTGTTCAGCCTTCCCCACTGGGAAGGCTGCATTTGGAGCTTGATTGTATATAAATGTTTAGACTACTTCACTGAAGGGCTGGGGGGGAGGCCTGGGTACAAAGGAAAACAAGGAAATCCCCTCTGTGACTGGGGAGGCCACTTAGAGCCAGTGGGAAGTTAATTGACTTTTGACTGGTTGGGGGTATTTGCTATAGCTTAGGGAGAAACCATTTTAATGGCACTGCAGTCTGTACCTGCATTCCTCAGTTTGAACAATTTAGAGGCAAAATATTTCATTTTTCATTCTCTTTGATTCTCCATCTGCAAGAATGTTCACACAGGAAAGCCTATGCTTCAGAGACTTTGAGGGCTGAGGGGAAGGTATAAGAAACAATATTACCCCATGTGGACAAGGAATGAACAGTGACACTCTCTCCTGTCTGCCCCTCTGTCCCTCTGACTCTGTCACTCTATCTCTGTCTTTTTCTCTAGCAACCCAGAAAAAGATGAGCCAACTGCATCCTATTATCCTAGCCACAACCTTCAGAGAGCAAGCACCACAGCTCATGCCTAATATCATTGGGTACTCCTTTAAAAAATTTGATAGGGTATTATTGATAATTATCATGGTTCATGAGTCTTATGCATCACTGACTGGCTACATCAAGAGTATTATAGTTTTACTATAAGTAAGAAGTGAACAGAGACTTTCAAGTGACTTAGAGAGAGACATGTCTGTCAACAATCCCCACAGGAAGACAATTGAACACAGTTTTGCAGACTTGGCCTGCCCAAATGGTTAAAGAAAACGGTATCTCTGTAAGAAGGCTTGCAATACATGCAGAGAGCAGAAGCAAAATTGGATAAAATTATCACCAGTGTCTTCTCAGCACTTGCTCAGCATGGTGTCTGCATGTGGGACCCCGAAGATTATTTACTACAAGAATAAGGAAATTATTTGAGCCTTGCAATATACATTGAGGGAAGCCGATGTGGTTCAGTGGTTGCGTGCTGGCTTCCCACATACAAGGTCCCGGGTTTAATCTCCAACCCCTGTGTAGCAGTTTGATATAGTTATTAATTCCAAATATAGATATTGGATTATATTTGTAATCTGATCATTACTGGGTATGATTGTGTTATGATTGGGGCTTTGTTTGGGCCATGTCATTAGGGCATTAAAAGACATGGCAAAGGACAGAGTTGAGGGTTCTTAATGTTGGAGTCTTGATGCTGGAGTTTGATGCTGAACCTCAGCCCCAGGGAGAGAGACAGAGCTGTTCACCTGATAGTCTATAGCTGACCTTGTAGAGAAAAAAGAGGAGCTGAGCCCAGAGGAACCCAGGAAGCCTGAACCCTCAAAGACGTCTGTAGCCATCTTGGTCTAACACGTGAAAATAGACTTTGGTGAGGGAAGTAACTTATGCTTTATGGCTTAGTATCTGTAAGTAACTACCCCAAATAAATACCCTCTATAAAAACCAAGCAATTTCTGTTTTTTTGCATCAGCACAATTTTGGCTGACTACTACACCCTGGTACCTCAAAAAAGAAAAAAAGTAATCACATTTCTTTACACCAATATACATTGGGAAAAATATACTAAATGGAAAGTGTTCACATAGTACCAGTGTTTTTCTGCCTCTTTTTACTTTGCTGTACTCCATAAATTTTCTACACTAAGCATGTATTCCTTTTATACCTTGAAAAAAGTACAAAAATAAACAGGGTTTCCTTGTTTTCTAGTTCCTCGGATTCCCTTCCTGAAAGTTGACTGCTGTTTTCTTTTTGCTTGCAATTACCTTCTTATTTCACTCCATGCAACGATTTTTTTTTTTCAAATAATGAAAATACACCTATAAGAAAATAATAAGATGCCCTTTTGCTTGGGAATTTTGTTAACTAGGCAAGTTAAGAAAGAACTTAATGGAAAATTACGACGGGGCTTAATAACAACCTAATAGGAACAAAGAAGTAAGCCAGGAAACTCTGTCCACAGAGTAGGAAAGAGCAATGACTCTTTAGCTTAGTGATGCTCCTCGGCCATGTATTTCACTGTCATTGTGGAACAAAATCTGCAAGGGCTGATGAAAATTTTGCAAGCTGGCTAATATTTTCTGTGCATTAATTTGTAGTCTTTCATTCCATCACTCATGCATTATCACCACATGTTATCAGTCACGGTGCCATTGTATGAGGCTAGTTGAGGTCAGGACAAACTTGTGGCAAATAAGAGACCCTTGAAGTTCTTTCAGTTTTAAAAGTCTTTGCAAACACCACTGACTCTTATTCAAATGGGAAGAATCTCATCAATCACAAAACTAAAGAGCAGCTTCTGCAGGATCTGGGATCAAGGTTATATTTCAAGGTGCTTGAGGGAGAGAATATTTTGCTAGTAACAAAGCCTTTCATTTGTATACCATACTCCATTTATATTTATAGAATAATTTTCAAAGCCCTTTCACAACTCTAATCATTATGTTCTCCTTAACTAATCTTTGAAGTAAGCATGGCAGAATGCATCATCTGCTTTCAGAGATGGGTAAACTGAGGCCCCAAATGATGTAACAATTTGCCTACGTTTATACTGCTTTCTCACCGTCAAGGAAGGCAGACCTGACACTGCATTCAATTTTGTTTTAATATGCCACATGGCCTTTATGTGCCCTATAGGGTTTTAAAGTGCCCCGCCCCCCCCCGAAAGCAAAAAACTAAATACCCACCCCCATGGCCCCAAGTCCCTTTAAAAGTCATTAACTTAGGTGAACAGTCCCCAGCAACTGATTCAACTTAACATGCACATGGGCAAGTAATTTTGTTAGACATCATCATCATTAGCTTTCACAAATTAAAATTCTTGTCCCTTTAGCCCAGAGAAGTCAATGGAGAAGCTGTGCAGGTAGCTCGGATCCAAATTTGCAGATCCAGGAGGTTTGTTTTTTCCACCTAAGGTTCAGCAGGGCATACGTGTAATTGGCTGTGGAGGGCATACGCGTAATTGGCTGTGGAGGGCATACGTGTAATTGGCTGTGGAGGGCGCTGAATCTCTGTTTGAGATGGGCCGACCACCACAGGTTGTCCTGATCAGATGGTCATCTGGCAGCCGCAGCTTTCAAGCAATTACCCGTGGCAGCTCAGGGACAGCATTAGGAAAGTTAAGTTGGGATTGTCCCCAACTCCTAATTTACCTCTCAATAAAAACTGAAAGTTAAAACACTGGCTTGGCTGCAGCCTCTGAGTGTTTTTGAAAGACACAGCTGGGGCAGGTGGGTGTGCAGGAATCCATCTGAGCTAGAGAACTTGGATGAGGGAAGCAGATTTGGCTCAAAGGATAGAGTGTCCGCCTACCATATAGGAGGTCCAGGGCTCAAACCCAGGGCCTTCTGACCTATGTGATGAGCTGGCCCACGCGCAATGCTGATGTGCGCAAGGAGTGTTGTGCCAAGCAGGGGTGTCCCCCGTATAGGGGAGCCCCACGCGCAATGCACCCCATAAGGAGAGCTGCCCAGTGCAAAAAAACTGCAGCCTGCCCAGGAGTTGCACCGCACACATGGAAAGCTGCCGCAGCAAGATGACACAACAAAAAGAGATACCAATTCCCGGTGCCGCTGACAAGAATACAAGCAGACACAGAAGAACACACAGCAGATGGACACAGAGAGCAGACAACTGAGGGGGGGGGGGCAGGGAGCAGGGAAGAGGAGAGAAATAAATAAAAATCTTAAAAAAAAAAAAAGAGAATTCAGATGAGCTGGCACTGGAGATGCTGGGGAAGGACTTGGAGACAGCCTAGGGAGTTGTTCTTGCAGAGGGCAAAGGAACTAAGTGTTCTGAGAGGGGAAAAATGGACAATTTGTCCTCATCCAGAGAGTGCCTCTCTTTATGGATGATTAAGAGCTATGCCCCGGGGACCTCTGCCCATTTTAAGGGAGTTTTTTTCACACTCTTTGATAGTTCATCTTAAACCCTGAGTCTTCAAGACCAAAACTTAGGACTATATTTTGTAATGCCAGGAAATTCTCTTTTCACAGGTGACTGTTGAGGATACTTGAACTAAAAGAAGGTCAACTTTACCTTAATTTTTAAGCCTGTAGGTTGCTTATTTGTTTTAAAATTCTTTATAATCTAAACACTTCATATGGCTATAATGAAAAGAAAAAAATTAATAAAGGAAGGTGGGGAGAGAAAGTCAGCACAGTACCCCACCCTAACTTGCACTTTTCCTCTCTTACATTTATTTCAGGGAATTTTTTAGATGATAATTTCCATTAAAGATAGTGAATATTTCATGTGCCTGGCCCTCAGTTCTACAATAACGATGAAGTGGCTAGCTTGTGGAGGGTGGTTTTTGTTTTAAACATGAGCGAATAACAGAAGGATCCCAGAAATTTTCAGCTGGCAAATGTTTAGCCTCTTTCCCACCCTATAGCATCGAACGTTCGCCTACCTCCTTTGGCTCTGTTCCAAGAATTCTTGACACTGAAAATTAGCTCAGCTCCTTATAATTTAAGCAATACTTAATTTAAACAAATGGTTCAGTTACCATCTGGCAAAGGCCTGGCAGAGAGTTAGGAAAACCCTCTAAAATGTTTAGTCTGTTTTACTCTACATTTTCCTAATATTTTGCTTTATGTGTCTCTTTCTAGTTAGCAACTATTACTGGGTCTTATCTTTCTCTTTGCCCACTTTCACCTGTTCAGCCTGAATTTCCATACTTCTTTCTTCTCTCTCCTTTTTAGCCTCTTCATCCTTTCCTTCCTTGTTGGGAGGTGGTGAGGTGTGCAGCACATATCTGTGGGCTTACGGAAAGTTCTTACAGGAGGTGCTGCTCACCTGTTTGTGTCCATCCTGGATGGCAAAATCATAATGGTTAGGTGGGAATAGATTCAAAAGTGATTGTTTAGAATGAGAAATGAAATGATAAATTACAATTTTTAAAAGCTGACAAATATCACAGACATTGCAAAATCCAAAGACATATAGTATATATAATGTATATTTTTAAATATCTTGATAAATATATAACTATATGTGATATATGGTAATTGGTTCTACCACTGTTTTCTTACATTTTGCCTGAACACTCTTTATATGTATTGATTTTTATAATATCATTTTCAATAGAAATATAGTGTCTTCTCCAGCATGTTCGATTGAAATTTATTTTTTACCATTGATAATATTATTGACATTAAATTTCACAATACATTATCCTTAATATCATGTAAAGTTTTAGGATTCTTGTCAAATTTGAGAAAACCTCCATTAAATTTTTTTTTTTTTTTAAAGATTTATTTATTTATTTAATTTCCCCCCCTCCCCTGGTTGTCTGTTCTTGGTGTCTGTTTGCTGTGTCTTGTTTCTTTGTCCGCTTCTGTTGTCGTCAGCGGCATGGGAAGTGTGGGCGGCGCCATTCCTGGGCAGGCTGCTCTTTCTTTTCACGCTGGGCGGCTTTCCTCACGGGCGCACTCCTTGCGCGTGGGGCTTCCCCACGCGGGGGACACCCTTGGGTGGCACGGCACTCCTTGCGCGCATCAGCACTGCGCATGGCCAGCTCCACACGGGTCAAGGAGGCCCGGGGTTTGAACCGCGGACCTCCCATATGGTAGATGGACGCCCTAACCACTGGGCCAAAGTCCGTTTCCCTAAATTTTTTTAATGAAGAAAAAAAGAGATAGTCCTACAATAATAGCTAGAGATTTCAATATATCACATTCATTAATTGATAAACCATCTAAACAGAAGATCAGTAAGGAAACAGAAGACTTGAACAACACTACTAACCAATTAGACCTAATGGACACTCTACCCAACAGAATACACTTTCTTCTCAAGGATCATTTTCTGGAATGGGCCATATGTTATGCCACAAATAAAATCTTAATAAGTTTAAAAATATTGAAATCATATAAAATATCTTCTCAGACCATGATGTAATGAAGCTAGAAATCAATAACAGAAGGAAAACTGGAAATTTTACAAATATATGGCAATTAAACACACCATTAAACAACCAACTAATGGGTCACAGTAGAAATGACAATGTAAATTAGAAAATACTTAAAGATTAATTTTTAAAAAACACAGCATATCAAAACTAATGGGATGCAGTACAGGCAGTGCTCAAAGGGAAATTTATAGCTGTAATAGCCTACATTAAAAGAGAAGAAAGATCACAAATCAATAACCTAACTTCACATCTAAAGGTAGTAAAAAAGAACAAACTAAGCCCAAAGATAGTAGAAGGAAAGAAATCATAAAGATTAGAGCAAACATAAATGAAATAGAGAAACAATAGAATCAATAAAACAAAAAGTTTGATTTTTTAAAAGATAAAAATTGACAAGTCCTTAGCCAGATGTCAAATAAAAAGAGAAAGGGACACAAATACTAAAATTAGGAACAAAAGTAGGGACATTACTTTTGACCTTACAGAAATAAAAGAGGATTATAAGAAGATATTATGAACAATTACATGCCAACAAATTAGAAAACCTAGGTGAAATTGACAAATTCCTAGAAACATACAAATTACCTAATCTGACACAAGAAGAAATAGAAAATCTCAACAGACCTATAAAAGAGACTGAATTAGTAACCTAAAACATCTCAAAAAAGAAAAACCCAGAACTCAATATCATCACTGCTGAAGTCTATCAAACATTTAAAGAAGAATTAACACCAATCTTACTCAAACTCTTCCAAAAGTGAGAATATGAAGAAATTCTTCATAACTTATTCTATGAGGCCAGCATTTTCCAGACACCCAAACCAGATAAATTAAATTACAGACCAATATCCCTTATGAATACAGGTGAAAAAAATTCTTAAAAAATACCGGCAAACTGAATTCAACAATATAATTATACACCATGGCCAAGTGGGATTTATTTCAGGGATGTAAGGGTGACTGAATTTAAGAAAAATCAATATAATGCAGCACATTAATAGAATGAAGGAAAAAAGCTATATGTTCATCTTGTTTGATGCAGAAAAGGCATTTGAAAAAACCAACATCCTTTCATGATAAAACATTCAGAAAACTAGGAATAAATGAGAACTTTCTCAATATGTCAAAGAGTATTTATGAAAAACCCAGAGCAAATATCATATTCAATGGTAAAAGGTTGGAAGCTTTCCCCCTAAGAGCAGGAACAAGACAAAGATATGTGTTGTCACCACTGTTACTCAACATTGTACTGGATGTTCTATTCAGAACAATCAGGCAAGAAAAAGAAATAACAGGCATCTAAATTGGAAAGGAAGAAGTAAAACTGTCCCTATACAGAAGACATGATCCTATGTATAGAAAATTCCAAAGAATCCACAAGAAAGCTACTAGAACTAATCAATTCAGCGAAGTTGCAGGACACAAGTTAAAAACTCAGAAGTCAGTTTGGTTTCTATACACCAAGTAATGAATAATCTGAAAAGGAAATCAAAAAAGAATTCCACTCACAATAGCATCTAAAAGGATAAAATACATAGGAATAAATTAACCCCAAAGAGGTGAAAGACTTGTACTATAAAACTACAAAATACTTTTAAAAGAAATGAAAGGGAAGCAGATGTGGTTCAGCCGATTGGGCTCCCATCTACCATATGGGAGGCCCTGGGTTCGCTTCCCAGGGCCTCGTTGTGAAGGCAAGCCGGCCGGTGCCTGTGGAGAGCTGACAGCCCGCGCCCACAGAAAGCTGGTGCAGCAAGATGACACAACAAAGGGAGACAAGCAGGCACAGAAGAACATACAGCGAATGGACACAGAAAGCAGACAGCAAGCAAGTGGCGGGGGGTGGGGGGGTGGGCGGGAGGTAAATAAATAAAATGAATCTTAAAAAAAAAAGAAAAAAGAAATTACAGACCTAAATAAATAGCAAGACATCCAGTGTTCATGGATTAGAAGACTTAATACTGTTACGATGTCAAACTGTGTACAGCAATCTATAAATTCAATGCAAACTCTAAAAATTCTAGCAGCTTTTTCTGCAGAAATGGAAAAGCTGATCCTCAAATTCATACGGAATTGCATGGGGCCCTGAAAAGCCAACCATCGTGAAAAAGAAAAACAAAGTTGGAGAACTCACACTTTCTGATTAAAAAACTTACTACACAAAGCTCCTATAATTAAAGCAGTGTGGTATAGGCATAAAGTAGACATATAGAGCAATGGCATATCATAGAAAGTCCAGAAATAAACCCACATATCCATGGTCATTGATTTTTTACAAGTGCTCCAAGTTCATTCAATGGGGAAAGAACAGTCTTTTCAACAGATGGTATTGGGATAACTAGATAGCCACAGGTAAAAGAGTGAATATGGATCCTCAAACATCTCACAATATAAAAAATTAACTCAAAATGGATCAATGACATAGATAGGAGCTAATATTAATACCAGAAAACTCTTATAAGAAAATATAAGGAAACATCTTCAGGAACTTTAGCAGGCAATGGAATTTTAGATTTTACACCAAAAGCACAAGTAATAAAAGAAAAATAAATAAATAAAAAGGACCCCATCAAAATGAAAAAAAGTTGAACATTACAGGACATTATCAAGAAAGTGAAAATGCAATTTACTGAATGGGAGAAAATATTTGGAAACCACATATCTGATAAGTGTTTAATACTCAGAATACATAAAGAATACCTAAAGCTCTGCAACAAAAAGACAAACAACCCAATTTAAAAATAGGCCAAAGCTTTGAATAGCTGTTTCTCCAAAGAAGACACAAAAATGGTCAGAAGTATATGAAAAGATGCTCAACATCATTAGACATTAGACAAATGCAAATTAAAACTACAATGAGGTACCACTTCATACTAACTAGGTTGTTTATTAAAAAAAAAACAAAAACAGAAAATAACAAATGTTGGAGAAGATGTGGAAAAATAGGAACCTAAGCATGTTTTTGGGAGGAATGTAAAATGGTATAGCTGCTATTGAAAGTTTGGAAGTTCCTCAGAAAATTAAACATAGAATTTCCATGTTACCTGGCAATTCAACTCCTAGGTATATACCCAAAAGAAATGGAAAGCAGGGACTTGGACAGATATTTGTACACAAATAGTCATTGCAGAATTATTCACAATAGCCAAAAAATGAAGCAACCTAAGTGTCCATCAACAGATAAATGGATAAACAAAATGTGATACATATATAAAATGAAATATTATTCTACCACAAAAAGGAATGAAGTGCTACCGCATGAATGAATCTTGTAGTCATCATGTTGAGAGAAATAAGACAGACATAAAAGGACAAATATTCTATGATTTCTCATATGAAATACTTAGAATAATCAAAGTCATAGAGACAGAAAGCAGAATAGCGATTTTGGAATTAGGGGGAAAGCAGAATGGGAAATCATTACTTAATGGGTTTAAGTTTTTAGAAGTTACACAATATTGTCAATGTACTTAATGTCACAGTACTGTCCATTTAAAAATGGTTAAAATGATTTCTAAGTTATGTATGTTTTACCACAATTTAAAAACTAAATTAGAAATAAAAGAATAAATTAAAATGCATGAATAAGTTCTAGTTCTAAATCTAATCCAAACACAAAATCAAATCTCCCACTTCTGAAGAAGTACCTCAATATAAATGAATTGGGTGAAGAAACAGCTTATAAGTATAAAATACTAACATTTTAAGGAGTGACATAATGTGGTATATTAATGCCTTCAAAAGAATGATAAAAAGAATTCTTTATTCTTTGACAAAAATGTGTTTGACTGTAAGTAGAGCAGTTTTATTGCATTTTGTGTCATCACTTCTACCTTATTGCACAGATAATGAGTTTGGTTGCCACAGGATATTTTAAATTGCATTATAAAATAATTTGAATTCCAAATAATAAGAGGTAAAATAAGTAACCAGAAACAAAACCTAAAATAGGCACTGGTCTATCATACAATTGTAATTCTTCCACAACCATTTAATTCTACAAAAAGAAAAAGAAACCACTACAACAAAGGACATCCTAAAACCTTTGAGATAACGCAATACTTAGGATTTGAAATTTTTGTTGAGGTATGGTCATTTCTGCCTTTCAATTGTTACACTTTTTTCCTATGGATACTGGAATTTTAAGATATAGAATGCTTTACACTGTTTTCTCTAAGATCATTTTAAATCCATATCATAAAGATAACATGTAGACAAGAAACATAGCATTGCTGAGCTTATAGCGATAGCTATTTTCCACTCCCCCAATTTCCCTAATGAAACGATATCCAAGAATCGAGAAAGAGAGTGCTTCATTTATTCAGTCACAAATATTTACTGAATGCCAGCATTGAATATTTAACAGTGCACAGGGCAAAGTAATAGCCTTTATGTCCTCATAGCCTGGCTATTTTCATGAGACAAGAAATGAGCTAAAAATGAAGTTTGGCAGAGGTTTCTAGACAATAGAAAACACGTGCCAAGTGGGATAGAATTGCAGAAAGAGGAGGGGGGAAGAAAACCCACTGATTTTGCAACTCTAAAACCTCTAACAATACTGATCCTGCCTTTATTTAAAAGTTTATTTTGATCATGAGGTGGGTTTATTTGCATTAATTTTCATTTTTTAAAATATTACACTAAAATCTTTATCCTGATTACTGAGCATTTTGGCGCCTCACTCAGGTCACTCTTACCCCGACCCCGACCCCACCTAACACAGGGTATAAAGTAGCCCAGAGGCAGCGAGTAGGGAGATTCCTTGAGAGCTGTGAGTGTGCCGTAAAACCCTGTCACCAAACCCCCCTCCCCCAAATAGGGGGAGCCCCATACCTGAAGGTATCTCAGTTAAACTGCTGGAGGGCTCACTGGGGGTGTCCTGTGGTTAGAGGACAGAGTTACCAGGGGAAGGGGGTGGTGGGAGCTGAGGAGTCCAAAGAATGGGTGACTGGCAACTGCGCTGTGGCTGCTGTCTTGGGGTGGACTGCAGTCCCAGTCTGAACAAGCAGTTTCTGTCAAGCAGATGGAGGAGGCGGCACAGGAGAGAGAGGGGTACTGCAGGCTCATCTTGGGTGTTCTCCGGGAGGGCAGCGAGGACTGGGTGGGGGACCTCAGCTGGAGATCTTGCCACATTCTTAAGGGCTGAGGGAGGCAGGGCGCTCACGTTCCTCCACAGCCATCCCCCAGAGTGCACTTGCCCCTGGAAAGGGAACTGTAGTGGAGAGATTCCCCAGGGCTGGGCAGGTCCAAAGAATGTAAAAAACACTCCCTTGGGAAAGAGTCTGTGTTACAGAGTTGCCAAATCCAGAGCACTAACATTGCTCCATCTCCTTGCCCCTCACTTCTGCTGCCCTCCTTGGACTCTCTCCCGCAGGGAGAGCGTCTTTGCCAGAAACCTGGCAAAGCAAGGAGGGGGAGGAGGAGGACAGACTCCAGGGAGGGTAGGAGATGAGAAGCAACCAGGCCCCTTCTGCAAAAGAGATTTTCTCCTACCACCAAGATTCCAGGTGACGTCAAGCTGAAGATTGAAATTTTGATGACTCCTTGACTTGGCCTATTACCGCATTGACATTTTTTTGTGTGTGATTTGAAGGGATTGTTTTAGGATTTTTTATTGCCTAGGAGTGACAAAAAAAATCATACTAGAATTTTCACCTAGAGGCAAAGGAAGTAGCTTCAGAGAGGGAAACTTAAGTGGCAGTGGGTGGCGAAATATTTTCAGATACTAGTAAATCTGATGACTAGAACAACAACTACAACAGCTAATAATAATAATAATAGAAGTAGAGTGAAATGACAGCTGTTGATAGGGGGATGCTTTTTTTGAGTAGTGTTGTCAGCGATGATTCTAGGGGCAGTGATGAGTGGACATGTGAATGAATGGAGTGGGGAGCCCTGCCAAGAACTGGGGGTGAGGGTTGCAGATAGGGGGAACACCACTGGGAAAGAGCCTAAGCTGGGAATGAGAGACGAAAGAGCTTAGTGGGCAGCCAGGAGTGGTAGAAGAGGAAGAGGGAGATGAAGCCTGGGCCAGAGCCGGTAGGGCCTTGACGGTCACAGGGTTTTGGATTTCATTCTAAGCCATAAGAAAGTTGGATGACATGATCTGATTGCTATTTTAGAAGACCCACCCAGGCTGCTGTGCTTAGAATAGACTGTAGGGGGCAGTGGAGGCCAGCAGACCAGTTGGGAGGCTGTTAATAATGCAAGTGAGAGCTGAGGTGGCTTGGTCTAGGGTGGTTGCTGTAAAACTGCCTTTGTGTAGCAGTGCAAAGAACTGAGGACTCATTGGCATTCAGCAATGTCCAACAGCGGGCCAAATTTGGGCCAGAAACCCCTGCAGAGTTTGCAATGGCCTTCAAGTTAAGTCTGCAGTACATCTCTATCTGCTAGCTCCTGTGTCTCATCAGAAATCTGAGGAACTAGCACATCATCAACTCAAGCAGCCGAATGACAGATCAGAGGCCCAGCTTCCTTTCACCGTTTACACACACTGCACAGAAAGCCAGGAAGCTTCGGAGCCAGTCAGACCTGGGGTTCCAGTCCAAGGGCTGCCGTGTATGCGCATGCGCAGAGCGACTCTGGACAAGTTTCTTACCCTCTTGAAGTCTCATTTCCCTGTGTGGAAACCGGCAGTCCCAGGGCATCACGTTTTGGGAGGAACAAATGAGACAATGCGTGGGTTTAACAGAGTAGCAGGCGCTTGGTGGGGATGGGATTCAAAATGCAGACGCATTAATGGTGAAAATGCCTCTTTCTGCCCTTCGGAGATAAAAATTACAGAAAATTACCTGGCAAAATGATTATCTTTTGAAACAGTACAGATTCCTGGTAAATCCTCAAAAACTTAAGTTTATCTGACTGATCCGCCTATTTGGTATTTCTTGAAGTAGAGACAAAACCAGCGGTGACACCCGAGGCCTGCGTTAAAAATGCAGACTCCTTAGGCCCCACCGGGTTAGTTTCTAATCAGAAACTCTAAGGAGTGGCACGGGGATCTGCACCTAAAGCTCCTCACGTGGTCGTGCTGCCTTTCGAATACCTTCCCCTTGCGGGCTCCAGATAGGCCCAGGGAGGAGAGAGCCCCCCAGGACAGAAGCTTAGGCGGCGGGGCTACCAGGACCCCAGCAGACGTGGAGTTTAGTCGAGTCCTTATCGCTGCTTTGCAAAGCAGGCTCTCAGCTTCCTCCCGGGACCGCCGCCGGAGGCTGCGGGGGGAGGAAATTTTTTGGAGCTGTTTTGGGGGAACAGCATTTCACTCCGTTTGGGGGCTCCAACTCTTTACGACCGGGCTTGGCGCCCCCACCGCGTCCCACGCATGGGCGGGCGGTGCGCGGGGCGCCGGCGTCGGGCAGGCTCTCACTTACCCGACCACAGCGACACCTGCCGAGGCGGCGCGGTAGCGGCGGAGCGCGCGGCCGTCCCCAGGGCGGCCTGGCGACGGCGGGGGATCCCCCCGCCCGGCTAATGCCCGCCAGGGGCCGCTCCCCAAGAGGGCGCTGCAGAACCTGGGGCGTCGTGCCCCGCTGGCCCGGGCCTTGCCGGCGAGATCGCGCGGGCCGCTGGGCGTCTTTAAGGGAATCAAAGAACCGGCGCCCTGCGGTGCCCCCCGGGAGAGTCGAATTTGCGTCTGCGTTCACTGGGCCGCGCAGAAAGGCAAGCACGCGGCGCTCCAAGGCGGAAACCCGCTTCTGTCCGCTTGACCCAGGCAGGCACGGGGGCCACGGGTCCTGCGACCACTCTCCTCCCATTTGTCTGTGCGGCCCCTGGCTCGGGTCCACCCCAGCCTTCTCCCCAGCCCCACTCTCCAAACTGTTTTTTTTTTTAGGAGAGTCTAAAAAACTAGCGAGAGTGGGGAATTTTCTGGGAAATGTATCATTTGGGGGTGGGGGTGGGTTGCAGATCTGGAGGGCAGGGGGTGGGGAAAAAGAGATCAAGAGAGCTTTCTAGGAAGGGTTCTTCTGACAGGAGGACGGCGTAGGCGGCGCGCTGGTGAATGGGATTCCTATCCTGTGAGTCCCTCACCTATCAGCACCCACCCTGCCATCTTTCTCTCCTTACCCCTGACAGACAGCCCCCCGCCAGACACTGCCTGGAGGCACAGGACTTGATTTTGGGATCTCCCGCACTTACAGCTCCTCTGTGCATTTGGGGGATTCTGAGATAGAAATAACTTATTCTCCTCGCATTATACATCTCCACCTGCTCCCTCAATTGGCAACTCCTTGAGAGAAGGGACCCGCGTTTTATTCCGTGTTGTACCCCAGGGCCTGGCACAGGTAGCTGCTCAATACATATTTGCAGAAAAGTGACTATAAAACACACGGATTCCTTGCTTACTCCGTGCCAGGCCCTGTCCTTAGTTACAGTGACTCACTCTTCACTAGCCTGAAGGTCAGGAGCCACTGCGAGGAGCATTTTCAGATGAGGAAGGCCAGGCACACAATGGTTAAGTAATTTGTTGGGGGTCGCACTCCCCGAACAAGCTGATGTGGGGAGTCAGAAGGGTGCTCACAGGTTGAGTGAATGAGTTTTAGTTTGAGAGAATTCTCAGGCTTCTGGACTGGAGACAGTCTTAGAAATGAGAAGAACCCTCTCTGAAAGGAGGATGGGAAAGAACCGGGGCTCCTCTAATACCCTTCTCACCACGTCTCTGGGCTGTGGCAGTGGCTCTCAACCTGGCTGCACCCTTCACTAATGAACTCAGAATCCCAGGCATCGGTGCTGTTAAAATTTCTCCAGGAGATTCCAGTGCGCAGTCAAGGCCACAGGTCCATGGGGTGCAGGAACCACATTTTTTCTCAGTGTATGGTCAGTGCTCATAGGACGCAGGTCACCTGCTTTGAGTGCTTACAATACAGATTCTTGAGTCTCACCCAGATTTGGTGAATCAAGAGCTCCTGCAATAGCCCACAAGGATCTGCCCTAAAGACTCAACAGAACAAAATGAAGGTTCCCAGGTGATATTTATGCACAAAGAGGTTTGAGGCCCACTAGCGCAGCAGTTCTCCAAGTGTGGGAACTGGATGAGCAGCAGCAGCACCTGGAAACTTGTTAGAAATGCAAATGCTCAGCCCCAGAAACTCTGGGGTTGGGGCCCAGCAATTAAGCCCCACAGGTGATGCTGGTGTTCAACAAAGTTTGGGAATCGCAGTTCTGGGCAATGGACCTGCAGAATCAGAAGCACACATCCCTGGGTTCAAATCCCAGCCTGGCTATGCTAGCCCTCTTCATGCACTGATTTCTTCATTTGTAAATGGTGGGAGCATTTTGGGAGCATGATGTGAGATCTTTCTAAAATCAAGTAACATAATGCCTGTTACTTGTCTCAATAAATGTCTCAATAAATAGTAGATTTTGTTAATATTTAAAGAGAAGAAAGAAATATGATTCTGTATACAGACTCCAAGTACAGGGATAAACCTGAGAAGAAGGAAAATGAACAAAGCAAGGCATTCCACCCAGTGGAGAGAGACTGGAGTGGGCTGCGGAAGTGGCCGCAGTGGTGGCAGGCACCAGGCTGGCTTGGCCTTGGCTGGAGGCTAAGAAACAGTGGACAGATGGCCATCATTTCTGGTCATGCTTATCTGGACAAGAACCAAATGAGGGATCCAGAGGCAATGGCCTGTTCAGCCCTTATGTAGCTCACCTCATCTCTAAGCTCTCTGTGGAGACCTCAGTTACCTTCCACAAATTGTCCCAGCCCTTTCTGGTCAGAAGTTTCCCTTTTGCTGGGACCAGAGTCCATTACCAATCCCCTGATCTACTCAGACCCTCCAAAATTGCCTTTGTGTATGTATATCTATAAGGCTCATTAAGTCATCTTAAATGGGAATAAATGAAGCAGAGTAGAAAGTTACCTTTCCTCTACCCTGACAGCATAGCTATCTGACTACTAATTAGAAAGTGCCACCTTGGAATAGGAACCCAACCTTTGAAAGCAAGTGACTTTTTCCATTGTCCACCAGAGAGAGCAGGAGCTGGATTGTACCACGGCTTCTTTCTGTGCATATCACCTGGGCAATCAGGGATCTAGGTTTTTCTTCCCAGCTCTGTCATCGTGTGGCTAGTGCCTAACACAGAGGCGCTTTGAAGTCCTATTTTGTAGGGTCTGACTTAAGCTGGCTGGCAGGCCAGGTTTGTAGGGGAGTAGAGTATTAAACCATCTCAGAGGCTCCTTTCCATTTTGAAGATTGCACCACATATCAATTCAGAGGAGGAAGAGGCCATCAGAGGGTTATTCAGCCATGATAGCTGCCCAGTGCCAAATAGAATATTCCAAGCAGGCTGGGCTGATGTCTCTTGTAGTCCCAGGACCTGAGCAATTTCATGCGAGTTGGGGGAGTTAGTTGGGTTCTAATAAGACCTGAGTATTACTGACTGTGAGCCTCAGGACAGCTGTTAGCTGACCTCAGTGTGAGGCCTTCTTCTCCATCGGAGGCTAGCATTCACAACACCTGCAGGACTGAAATGAAAACTTCCCGCCAAGACTCAACCCAGTTCTCGACTATCCTCTTTCTCCCCAGGCAGTAAGGGGAGTAAGAGGGACACCAATCTTAGAGAACAAAGACTCTGCTATGTGGCCTTGTGCAATTATGCAACCTCTCTGAATTTTGAGGTTTGGGATTTTCTTTTTTTAAATGCATTAAATAAACCTCCTTGACTTTCCTTCTGAGATTGTGAAACTTAAGGAGTACATGTGAAAGTGGTTTGTAGCGATATAAAGTGACACATATGGAAGCACAGTAGGGTAGGGAAATTTGTTTTATCATTGTAAACATAGGCCACCAGGCTTGGCAGGAAGGCTTTGTACAACTAGCTAAAGAATACAGATGAAAATACAAATACCATATTGAATAAGGGTAAAGTGAAGTAAACTAACAGTCAAAGGACAGAGATTAGTCATACCTCATCCCATTTAATCTATTCAAAAATCAAATGAGAGAGCCTGGCAATTCCACATTTAGGTATATACCCCAAAGAATTGAAAACAGGAGCTCTAACAGATACTTGGATGCTGATGTTCCTAGCAGCATTATCCACAATAGCAAAAGATAGAAACAACCCAAGTGTACAATAGATACACAAAATCTGTTATATCCATATGTGGTAGTTTGAGACTGTATGGACTCCAGAAAATCATGTTCTTAAATCTGGTCCATTTCTGTGGGTGTGAACCTATTGTAGGTGGGAATTCTTGATTAGGTTACTTCAGTTAAGGGCCCTTTAATTAGGTTACCTGAGTAAGGTGTGGCCCAGAATGGGTCTTAATCCTCTTACCTGAGTCCTTTATAAACAGGATGAATACAGGGGGAGAGAGATAGAGCAAACCCACAGAAGCTGAGAGAGAAAGTCTTGGAAGCCAGAAACTGAAAGCAACCAAACCCAGAGATAAGGGAGATACCAGCAAATGCCACCATGTGCCTTGCCATATGACAGAGGAGACCTGGATCACAGTCATTCTTCTGAGAGAATCTATCACCTCATGATGCCTTGATTTGGACATTTTTCTCAGCCTCAAAACTGTAATCTTATAAGATAACAAATCCCCATTGTAAAAGCCAACCCATTTCCGGTATATTACATTTTGGCAGCCTAGCAAACTACAACACCATACAAAGGAATATTATTCAGTCATAAAAAGGAATGAAGGGGAAGCGGACTTGGCCCAGTGGTTAAGGCATCCGTCTACCACATGGGAGGTCCACAGTTCAAACCCTAGGCCTCCTTGACCCGTGTGCAGCTGGCCCATGCACAGTGCTGATGCATGCAAGGAGTGCCGTGCCATGCAAGGGTGTTCCCTGCGTAGGGGAGCCCCACGTGCAAGGAGTGCACCCCATAAGGAGAGCCCTCCAGTGCGAAAGAAAGTGCAGCCTGCCCAGGAATGGTGCTGCACACATGGAGAGTTGACACAAGATGACACAACAAAAAGAAACACATATTCCTGTACCAATGACAACAACAGAAGCGGACAAAGAAGAACATGTAGCAAATAAACACAGAGAACAGACAACTGGGGTGAGGTGGGGGGGAGGGGAGAGAAATAAAATAAATAAATAAATCTTTTTTTTAAAAAAGGAATGAAATTCTGACACATGCTACAACACAGGTGAACCTTGACGACATTATGCTAAATGAAATAAGCTAGACCCAAAATGACAAGTATTCTATGAGTGCACTCTTCTGAAGTACCTAGAAGAGGCAAATTCACAGAGATAGAAAGTAGGTGAGAGGCTGCCAGAGGCTTTGGGTAGAGGGGAATAGGGAGTTATTGCTTAATGGGTGTAGAGTTTGTTCGGAGTGATCAAAAAGGTTTGGAAATAGATAGTGGTGATGGTTGTACAACATTGTGGATGCAAATACCATTGAATTGTACACTTGCAACTAGTTTAAATGGCAAGTTTTATGTTTTATATATATACTTACCACAACAAGACATTTTAAAAATTAAAGTGAGAGAGAATTAACCAAATGCTAAACCAAGGGTTCCCTCATTTCTTAGTGCCCTTAGTGTGTCAGCTCCCTTAGACCAAAAGAAATATATAACTGTTCTGTAACTGTTTTGTTTATTACATAGTTGGGTACAAAAGCTTCATTAAGTATTGGCATCCTAACAATTTAACACTGGGCTGTGCACAGCTTCTCACACTTTGGAATCAGAGTGGACACCGCTGTTCTCATTTCTTGTTGCATGTTGATTTTCATACAGTACTAGCTTTGAATCACAGCCTAAACCTTAGCTTCTCATTGATACAGCATCATCAAAGGGAATCACCTTAGTTTGCCAGGGCTGCTAGAACATACTACAAACTGGTTGGCTTAAACAACAGAAATTCGTTGTCTCACGGTTTGGTCCTAGAGATCTGAAACCCAGCGTCGGCAGGACTGTCCTTCTCTGAAGTCAGTGGCCTGCTGGTGGTGGCTGCTGGTAGCCATCTCCGTCTCCATCACATGGCCATGTCTCTTTCTGTCTCCTGTGGCTTCCACTTCTATGTCCAGATTTCCTTCACTCATGAGGACTCCAGTCATATAGGATTAAGACCCACCATGTTGCAGTTAAAAGGATCTTCAGAGATCCCATTTACAGATGAGTTCACATCCATAGGATCAGGGATCAGGACTTGAGCATGTCTTTGCAGGAACATGATTCACTTGAACCCAGGGATGTGGTGAATTAATGTCGAAACGGAACTACTTCAAGCTAGTTGTTCCTGAGGAGCTGAAGCTTGACATTGAAAAATATAATGTTCTTGTGAGTTCCCTGGGGTGCCCCGGGTGTCTTGGTGTGCAGTTTGGGAACTGAGGTATTAAACTAATGTTCACAGGTCTGGAGTAACTCTTAGTCAATGTTTTTCAAATGCTGATGTGCATATAAGTGTCCTGGGGATCCTGTGCCCATGTAGATTCTGATCTGGGTCGGGGGATGCTGCTTTCCTAACAATCTCCTGGGTGTTGCAGATGCTGCTGGTTCATGGACCACACTTTGAGCAGCAAGGCTTTAAGTGAAGCAGTCAAGACAGGCTGGGCAGTGGGAGTTCCAGCCCAGTCTCTAAAGCCCATTTTCTTTTCCATAAACATACTATATCCCATATAATTAAAACTGTAGGAATTTTTTTAAACAATTGTTTTATGCTTTTCTGATGCAAAAGAAAAGCAAATCTGATCTGTCATGCAGCTTTTTTCCATTCCCCAAACCTTTCCGTGGCTGCTTATTTACCCAGGAAGAAGGCAAATCCCTTAACCTGGGCTGCAGGGCATAGGGCTATGCCAATTTTCTGCCTCTTTTAGCTCATCTTAGTTCCTGTTCCCTCTCTGCTCCAACCACACTGGCTATTTATCAGTCTACTTTTCATGTCACACTCTTTCCTGCCCCAGGACCTTTGCACAGTCCTTCCAGTACATTGATTTTTATCTTTGCACTCTCCTGGGTTATCTCCTTGTTGTTATTCAGATCTCAACTCAAGTACAGGTTTTTACCTACTCTCTCTGATTATCATAAAAAAGTAAACTTGCTATTTTTACCTCTCCTTCATAGCGATTACTATTATTATAATGAGCTATTTCTACAACTTAAAATTTATGACTCCCCAACTCGATTTAGAACCTCATGAGGATGGGAGCCTATAAATTTCTGCTCATTTTTGTATACTTAATGCCTCACACAGTGCCTGGCATATAGCTGGCTCTCAACAAATATTTGGATGTATGAATGAACGGGACTGAATTCACTAAAGCTGTCTTTAGGGCAACAAAAGCGGAAAGGAACTAACGACATTTATTGGGCGACTACTGCTTGTCAGACCCATGACGTACCCAGTCTCATTTAGTCCTCAAAAGGATCCCCTGAGGTACAACTGTCTCCATTTTAGAGATGAGAAAACTGAGGCCCAGGCTCCTTGTATACAGACCATTCATTTCTCCTCTTCTCCCTGAGGGGACGGAGGGGGACAAGGAAGAAGAGGCCTGGGGGGCTTGGGGTATCGGGATGGGAAAGGGTGAGGGAGGAGGAAGATGCAGAAGCCTTACCAGAAGGCAGGGAAGTGGAGGGAGAAAAGATTACTCATGAGCTGAGGCTACAAGCCCCGGGCACACAACAGCTGGCCCCGTTGGACGTCAGGTACAAAACAGAGATTCAAAGATGAAATTATTAAGACTTTCAGGCCCTTTTGAGCCAGGACCCTGTGTGATTGGACTGTTCCACGCAGCTGCCATACACTCAAGATTGAAGTTTTGTCGGCCGGATGTAACTTCCCAGTTTCTCGTACCTGCACTTTGTTGCAGATGCTGCCTGGGAATGGATTTCTGGAAAGCACCGAGTCTGAGCAGTCAGCCTGACTCCATCAAGCCAGTTTCCCTTTAAACAGAACAATGTCCCTGCGACCCAGAGTTCACATCACCTCCCGCTCACTGCCTGTGGTCGCCCCGGGCTTTATTGCAGGACCCATGCCTGGCGGAGAGTGCAAATCCACAGTCTGGCCTGCAGGGGGCAGAGCGTGCAACCCAGCGTGTGCACCTGCCCTGCTCCATACACGAGGCAGGGAGTCTACGCTAAATAATCGCAGCCAGCTGTTTCTAGAAGAAAACTCAGTATGTTTGAAATTCCACAATTCATCTGCAGAAGCAGTTCAACTGAATGACACTATTATAAGGTATTACTTAAGGCAAACCAAGCTATCAAGTAAGGCATATAGTAATGAAAATGTGGTCAACATCTCTAAAGAAGGGTTACCTCAACATCACTGACAGACTCACGCCAATGAGAACAGAAGATAACTCAGCACAAACTCAAGCATGCCTTGGTCTCATCATGAGAATTTAGGAGCAAGGCCATGGTTCCTGAAGCACGCTGGAAGCAGCAGAGGGTCCACTGAAAAAGGGACTCATCCATATTTGGTGACTAAAAATGTAACAGTAATTGTAACATAGGAACATCAATTGCTATTTATATCACAGGTATCTTTTATGAGGGTGGATCCTGGAAAAATGCAGACCTGGCATTTTTTTTGTGGATTTGGATGTGCAGAGTCTGGCAGAGAGCTGAATTTTGATGATGGGACAGAAGAGAACTGAAATAGAAAGAATTTGGTTTTGCTCTTGAGAGGGGGGCAGCCAAGGAACTGAGTGAGAAGCTAGAGCCTGCTTTGTGGAAAAATGGGCAAGGGATTTAAAAATACAAAAACCAGAGATGTCTTGTATCCAATTTTAAATTGTGTTATAATAACAGGATGGTACGATAAACTGATTGAGAGGCTTTTCTGACCTCGGAGGTTAAAAACTGGTGCTGGGATAATAGTGGGTACAGGCACTGCAGAAAATCAAGTCCCCAAAGCCTCCAGGTCCACGAGGACTGCCAGCGCCCATATGGGATCTATAGAGACAACAGGCTGCCCCAGTGAGGATCACCGCATCCTTGCCGTGGACAGCCACACACAGCCAGGCCTGTCTCTTCCTCCCCCACCATTGTGAGTGCAGAGAAAAGCAGGGAGTGGGCATCAGGGCAGCCCAGCCCTGCCTGGCCCCACTCCAGGCCCTGACGGTGCGGCCCTTCCTTGCCTGGAAAGGGGTGACAATAGATACGAGAGAGACATTTAAAAATGAACAGGCTGCAATCTTCACAACCAAAACGCGACTGTTTTAGTAACAAAGTAGTTAGAAAGTTAGAGTTAACCCCAGTTGTTTAGGGAGCCTGCCTGATGCTTCCACAGAGCCCAGTGGAAGGGGTTATTGAAAATGTTTCATATTTATCCCTTAGCATTTGATGTTCCTCAGTGATGTTGGGGACATAATAGCGCAAATCTCTCTGCTACTCACCAAATGATTTGTGTGTTATTTATTACTCCTTGTACTATTAGTTTTGACTGAATCTGAAATCTGGCAAGACAGAGTGAAAGAGGAATAGCACATATGGGTCAAGAGTCCTTAAATTGTACTAACTGAGCAGAAAAGCAGGACTGGGAACTGGAGCTGATGATCTATCTTAAGAATAGAGGCTCACTGGGGATTAGCCAAGACCTCAGCAGGCCTCACTCTTCTCCAGTCTTTGCATTGGGCAGGGTTACCCTGGCTACATTTGGGCCACATAAAGATGACTCTCTTCGTAAATGGGAGATGAGTGGGACAGGGTCAGCTCGTGGACCTCCGAAACCACAGAGCCCAGAGTTGTGATGGTTAATTTCATGTGTCTACTTGGCTAGGTTGTGGTGCCAGCTGTTTGCTCTTCTATGTTGTTGTGTTTATCAGTGGTTGGTCCCTTTTGATTGCTGACTAGTATTTCATTCATATATACATGATGATTTTATCCACACATCCAAACTATTTGGGTGGTTTCGGTTTCGGGCTTTTATGATAATTTGCTATAAACATTTAAGGACAAGTCTTTGTGTGGACACACACCTTTATTTCTCTTAAGTTAATACCTAGGAGTGGAATGCTGGGTCATATGGCAAAATGTGTTTAACTTTATAAGAAACTGCCCAACTGTTTTTCAAAGTTGCTGTTCCATTTTGCAATCCTGCAAGGAATGTGTGGAGTTCCCATTATTCCACATCCTCACCAGCACTGATTTTATCTTATAGTTCCTCTTCCATCCAAGTTTAATAATTCTTTATATTAAACTTCCCCTGTGTAATTTACCATATGGGTTGTCTCCTAATTGTACTTAGGTTCATTGAAACAGAACATTTTAAACTATAAATTAAATTTCTTCTATTAATATTTTGAAAGGAGCCTGTCCATTACATCTATGTTTTAGAATTTATTTCTATCATGTTGTTCATAATATTCCCTTGTTATCCTTTTAGCAGACCTGTAGAAGTCTGCTCTTTCATTCTTGATTATTTGTATCTTCTATATCTTTTTTTCTTTTGATTAGGCTGGCTAGAAGTTAATCAGTTTTGTTAATCTTTTTAAGGAACCCAGCTTTTGATTTTATTGTTTTGTTTTTTTTCTGCTTTTTTAGTGATTTCTGCAGCTCTTTTTTTATTTCTTCTTGCTTACTGTGAGTTTAATCTCTTCTTCTATCCAGCTTCTTAAGGTAGAAACTTAGATCATTGATCTGGCAACTCTTCTATTTTAATATAAGTGCTTAAAGTCATAAATTTCTAAACATTTTGCTAAGCACTTTTAACCAAATATATTTAATATATTATATATGATATACATATATTTAATGCATTTAAATATATTCTAATTTACTGTGTGATTTATTCTTTGACTCGTGGGTTAAGAGGCATGTAATTTAATTTGCAAATATTTGGAAATTTTAGTGACTTTTAGTTTAATTCTGGTGTGGTAAGAGAACATACTTTGAATAATTTCAATCTTTTTTTAAAAACTTCTTGAGATTTGTTTTACGGTCCAGGATGTATTGTCTAGGTAAGTGAATATTCTGTGTATACTTGAAAATTATGTATGTGTATTTTTATATTAATCTTTTCATATGAGAGCTATTGTCCTGGAGAATGCTTTCATTTCTCTTCATCTACCTGTTCTGTATCCACCCCTTACATTTCTCCTTCGAGTTCCCTCCCTCTGGCCAGTCAGTCCTGACCCGATCCTCTTCCTTTGCCCCCTTCCTCCCAGTCCTCCTGGACAGGTGCCCCTCCTACCTAGTCTCGTGCAGCCTTTCACAATTGCTTGTTTACTGTCTCACACATGAAGCTGCACCTTGTAGAGAGGCAGGGAATGGCGTTCCTCTTCATCAGCAAGATGATACAGAGCACAGCGTGGGCATCCTAGTAAATATCTGACCCCTGGAGAATGCACATGGAGAAAAATAACTTAATATGAGTCATAGTTTATGGAATCAGGCTATGTCTAAAAGAACAATATAGAAAAGTTTATTCAACCTTCGAATACCATTGGGATTTTTATTGAATCCCTAGAATATATCAGAAACCATCCTAGATGCCGGGCTGACTTAGAAGTGGGCATCTGGGAAGAAAAGGGATGAAGATTAATGCGTTTTTTAAATTCAGGGAATTTTTAGTTTCGCTGGGCTGAAAGACACTTAAGTAAATACTTCCAATCAAATATGAGTACAGACAGATATGGTCAATGTTGTTACAATGTGCTACAGCAACGAGGAGGAAGAAATTATTATTTCTACTGTCCTTGGGCTGCCAAGGAAGGTTTCATTTGAGCTAGATTCGCACATGGTACTGGGTGAGTACATATTCCAGAAGAACTGAAGTTCAGAGTATCTGCAAGACCTTCCCAGGTAAATACATCTAAAATCACTTGTGTTCTCACAAGTGAGCTCAGCTAGACCCAGGGCTTCAACTTCTATGTAAAAGCTCCCAAATACCTCCACTGTGACTGCTCACTGAGCTTTAGCTTTGTATCTCAAACAGAGCCAAGAGGCTAATCTGACTCTCAAAACTAAGAGGCAATAAACTGTGCTGTGAAGTGTTGCCATTCCATCTGGGTTTGTATCCTGACTTGACCTCTTCCTAGCAGGGTTGTTTGATGTTTACTTAAAAGCTCATTAAGTGCACACAATAGGCACTCCACGCATATGGTAGCAATTATTATTAAACACATTTCATAAATTCATGTAGTTGGAAAGAAAATCTTACTGGTAAGCCTCCAGTTTCTCTGACTGTGTACCCTGCTCTGGGGACATCTGTCAGATAGAATACACAGCAGTATGGGTACAGAGCAGGCTGCAATGTGTGGCCAGTAAGAGGCCATCTCAACCTGCCTGCAAAGAAAGGTGGGATCACCTGCCAGACATGGAGTAATTTTGCCTTATAGATATAGAAAAAAGTATAGTCAAAAAGAAATGCCGAGGGAATACTGCAAGTCTGTGATTTTTTTTTTTTTACTACTTTAAAACTTGTTTTCCTAAACTGGCATTTGGCTTATAGTTCCTTTTTTATGTTGCCTCAAGCATAAAAATATTGAAAATGACTGCCCTAAAACTGATGATAAAATTGAACTGTTTGCTTTTCTCAGCTGATCTACAGTTACCATTGGGCTTTCTGATTGCTGGAGGTCTCACTTTATCTGCCTTCCGTTAGCCTCAAAGCCTGGTGTCTCGGACTGTTGAGATTTGAGTCAAGCAGTAATAATAGGGATTGCGTTTGGTCTAGGCTCACTCTGATGATTTTGCAAACCTTTTTTTCCAGCAAAACTGAAGTGGCTTGGGTACCACTAGATGGCGCTCCGTGCTCATATTGAAGTGGTCAAAATTGCAGCACAATCGGAACCTGGATTGCTTCCAGGACCGCTTTATCCAGTAGGCACAGTAGCCCCAATGCGTAAGGCCAGTGACTATCTGATTTTAAAATCAGCAGGAAAAATGAATATAACACACCTGGATTATATTTGTCCTTATACCAATGCAATGGCAAATTCTACTTTTTAAATATTTTTTTATGGTTCTCCATAAAGGGCCTCACAAAAGAATGGTGTCTAGGACTCACAAAAGACTTAATGCAGTCCTGATTGTTCCTGTGAATCAAATTTGGAGTGCAGATCCAAAACGTCAGTGAAAATTTAATGCCAGTTCCCCCAGGTCTTCTTGTGGACGTCTTTCAAGATGCATGCATGCTTTAACTGGACAGGTCCATTCTGAGTCACACATCCTCTTGCTTTTACCTCCCATGAATCTCTCCAGTCTGCCACCTTCTCTACACAATACAGACATAGCTATACATACTGCTGCCACCGTCGTCCATGCCACTGTCCCCTTTCTTTTGGATTTTACAACCCTCCTAATGGGTCTCTGTGTTTGTAGCCCCTTCTCCTATATGCAGCCAGAGTGATCTTCCAAAAATCAAATCTGATCATGTCAGGTTTTTTGCTTTAAAACCTTCTGTGACTCCCTCCACTGCCCAGAGCAGTGGTCTCTAAAATGAGCATGTGTACTCCAGGAAGCAGGTAAGATGAGTCACTGGATCATAGAGAGAAGACATTAGAACTTCTAGTTTCATTTAATATTTATCTGATACTGTAACATCACTTTTTGTTTAAAAATCCTATTTTTTGTATGCTTTATACAGTACAGGTACATTATTTATATGTAAATAATATGTATTGGGAGGGGAATGAGTTTTCAACTTTTTTCCTCCAAAGGTATGCATCATTGAAAATGTTTGGAGACTTAAAAAATTATGCCAAGTTCTTTGGAATTATTCAGAAGGCTCTTGATATTAATCAAACCACTTTAGGGATATTATGTCCTTCCTGCTAGCTGCACAGAAAGCGAGAAACTCCAAGCCTTTAAACCTCCCTGCATTTACAAATGCTTCATGCAGAGGCTGCACTCCCCAATCATCACCTGATAAGCCCCAGCTCCTCCTTTAGCATTAACTCCCGGGGCCCCTGCTCCCTGCAGCATCTGGCTCTTCTCCACCATCCTACTCAGGAACATCCTCCTCTCCTGAGTGCTGCCTTAGCCACACCATAGTCACTTGTTTACATCTTTTCCTTTTCCTTTTCCACATTGTGAGGGGTGTGGGTGTGGGCGTGTCTGACTTGTGCATGTGCATACTAGAGTTATACCTACAGAGTACATGATACATCTTTCTGTGTCTGTAAGTACCTCCTCTGCTGGGCACTGTGCTCGGTCCTTCATAGGCTTCATTTCAATCCACCTTCTCACTCAGGGTGACCACATGTGCTGGTTTGCCTGGGACTTGCCTGTTTTTAGCACTGGAAGTCCTAATCCCAGGAAACTGCTCTGCCCCAGGCAAACTGGGATGGATGGTGAAACTACACAATGACCCCATGGAGTAGATACCACGGTCCCCATTACACAGATGAGAAAACCAAGGTGAAAACATGTAGCTAAGCTCCCAAAGCTAATTGGTGGTGGGGTCTGGCTGAGTCTCTCAGAAAAATCAGTGCTCTTTCCATCACACGACACTCACGTTCGTGGGCAGGGACCATTTCTTATTTGGCCTTTTATCTCCCTATCTGTCATGAGTTCTGTCATATGTAAATATTTGCTGAATAAATGAATGGATGAAGTTACCAACAAAGAATGAAAACATGGTAACAGTGTTGAACTAACCAAGCCATGTCTCTTCCTGTGATTCTGATAATCACAGAATGTTAGAAAATTGACCCCAGAGGGATAAATGATTTACCCGAGGCCACACCCAGGGACGATGGAGGAGAAGGGACCAGAGCCCAGGCTCCTCGACTCCAGGGTCTGTTCTCCTATGGCAGTGAATGAAAACCACTGGGCAAAAGAAATGGTGAGAGGCTACAGGGCTCCTTTTCAATTTCTAGCTGAAGATTCTAAAAGCTCTGAATTGGCAAATCCTAAGACTGGGAACTTATTTTCTTAAATGAAATGAAAAAATATAATAACCCTGCCACAGAGGAGTGGCCTCCACATCGGAGGGCTTTGTACAGGAGCGTGGAATATGAAAATGCCCCATTCGCCATCCAGAGGGAGCCTTTTTCCTTATCACCCCTCCCCACCCGCTCGGCAGCCCATCCTGGCCAACCGCGAACAGCCAAACTTGGGCCCAAACCAACCGGCCAGCTCCAAAACGGGAGGACTGTTTGGCCAGACACTGCTGGCCAGAGAGGGGACTGTGCCCTACCCCCTGCTGGGGCTGCTCGGAAATGCCTGTTCATCCCCATTTTTATCTAAGTCTCTTGGCTTCCAGGCCCTGTTTGTGCTTTGTCGCAGCCCTCCTTGACTGATTGGATTCTGAGGGAAGCGCAAGCCCAGGCACCTGAGAAGGCTAATGGACAACACGGCGCCTCTGCGGCCAAGGGCGGGCCCCGCACCCTGGGGCTGTTCCCTGGTCTTAGCAGAGGGTCCGTTCCCTGGTCTTAGCAGAAAGGCGTGGGCTCAAATCCCTGCTCCAGCCAAAGGACGAAGGAGCAAACATCCGGACAAATGAGTGACTAAGGATGGAAAGCTGTTGCCTTTTCCTACTGGATTTGCCTAGAAGGTAAAAAAGGGAGGGGAGGGAAATAAAGCTCTGTCAGTTACAATCTTTGTAACCTACTTGCTCACCGGGCAGCTGAGGCCACTCATTCAGCCATCGTTGTGAGAGTCGGGGAAATTCTTAGCCCTCATGGGAGCTGTCACAGCCCAGGGATTAGCCCTGGTAGGATGTTGGGGCGATAGCAGGGAGGTGAAAGTCGGGGAGAGGCCGGGGTTCTCATCAACCTTAGTCAGCAAGAGCGAAGTTTCTGTGCATGGCTTAGCTGAGGTCTCCCTCCATCTCCTCTGAACTGTGTACAGGGTTAGGGAGCCACACGGAAAAATGTGTTACGGTGGTCCTAGGACCCCTGGACTGATTGTGTTGGATCAGAACTCAGGCGTGGCTTACCTGGGCCCTGCTCCAGGGACGTGAACTTGGATTTGCCTTACCTTAACAATAACGCTCAGGAATGTGTGTGAATTGCTGCCAGTTACTTGGCCAGGCAGCCGGAGAACACTGGGCAGGGCCAGAAGGGACCTCCCTTGCCTCATCAACTCCCTGAGAAGCCCCTCTGATCAGGCAGTGTCACCTTGTCTCCACCTCTCCACCTTCACCGGGACTTGAAACCCGCAGAGCTCCCCTCACTGAGTCTCCGCAGGAGCAACTTTACTGTCTAGCAGACTGTGTCCCTTACCTGCTCAGCATTGTCACAGCTCTTCCAACAACTACATGTGCACCCACCTCTTGCCTGGCCTTGTGATAAACACCAACAAATCAGTGGTAAAAAAAAGTCTGCTCCCTCCGGGGACATTTAGGGTAGTCGAGTGGAGTGGGGTGGGGACCAGGTGACAGGCTGCTACTTTAACTGGGTGATAAAACCTGGTGTAAGGGGAGCACGTAAGGGAGGGGAACCCAGCCCAAGCCAGAGGGACCGCAGAAGGTTTTCTGGGGGTGCTGAGACCTGGGGAAGGAGGAGGAGTTACTTAAGGAAGTAACTTAAGTAAGTTAGAAGTTACTTAAGTGGAGGCGATCTGTGCAGAAGTCCCCATCCATCCACCAGACTGTAAGCTCCCAGAGGATGGAAACAATTCTCATTCCTGGTTGTTAGCAGGTTTCACACAGCTCCACCTAGCGCCCTGCTGAAGGAATGCATTCAGAGGCCAGGAGGTGAGGTTGCTGACAGCTCTGTGCTGGTGTGGAGCATGGAGGACTTTCCAGGCGTGGGGTGGGGCAGGGAGCAGTACCAAGAAGTAAGGCTGGAGAAGGAAGCAGGAGTCAGATCTGGAAGTGTGTGGTGAGCCATGTTTGGGGATTTTCACTTTATCCTGAGGGCCAAAGCATGACTGTCTGTGTGTGTGTGTGTGTGTGACTGTATGTTGTGCATGTGTATGCTGACACTGAAGACTTACTTGGCCCATCCAACCCTGGCCCTTTATCCTCTTCATCCCCTTAGAAGTCTACGGATTACAATGCCTGACCTTATGTACTAGCCTCCTCAACGCTTTAGTTCAGCCTCTTTCTACATCTTTGATTTACATATATATCTTTAAATGTTCCACCTTATATGTAAAAACAGAGAACAATAACCCACTTGGCCCTGCCCCAGTATAGCAGGGCAGCAAAATCATTGCCTCATCATTCTGACACAGGCTTCTAATAGTGCTCCATTGTGTCATTTGGTCTCTCAAGGATCCCACATTTCTGAGACTTAAATTCTGAAGAGGAATGCTACATGGCCACCAGATGTCACCAAAGTCTCAAGTTTGGTCATGATGGAAGCAAAGGCTTCATTCATTCAACAAATATTAACTAAGCATTAAATGTGCACTGAGTGCTGTATGGAGTCCTTTGTAGATCAAAAATCCTTTCTTGCAGGATTGTTTTGAGGATAAAAGAAGGAAACATATAAAAGTAATAGGTTGTCCTAAAAGTTCTTTCCAGGCAAGATTGGTCTATCTCTAGTTTTGCAATGTAAATTTGCAGGCTGATTTTGAGAGCTTATTACTTAATGTGAATTAGTAATTCATAGTCCTGCTTTTCTTCCAGGAAGGAAAGCCAGAATGAGAAGGCAGCCTCTGAATGAATCTGTGAAATCAAATTGAACAGATGTAATTTGTTGATAGAAGAAGAATATCAAGAACCTCAGTTGGTGGCCCCACAAGAGGACTTGCAACTCAAGGGGTGGTATATGTTTGGTGGAGCATGGAAGGTTTTCATGCTCCAAAGTTACTTCACATGGCCCTGCTGGCAATGCTTGAAGCATGGACTTAGAGGTCTGAAGCATTATTATTTAGCTTTAGTCAACCAAAAGCATGTATGCATCCTACACAATGCAGCTCATAGAGTATTTGGACTCTGGTGAAAGTCCAAGAAATGGGTGGGATTGAAGTTCCTTCCACTATACCCAACATATAAGCCAAACCTGGTAAATGAACTACAACTCATTCCAATCCAGGTCTAATGGGCATCTCAAACATAATGCATCCCAAACTGCACGCCTGATATTCTTCTCCAGCCTTCTAGCCCCAAAGTTTTTTTCATCCCAGTCAGTTGCAACTCCATCATTCTAGTTGCTCAAGTTAAAACCCTTGGAGTCAACTTTGATCCTCTCTTTCCCATATCCTATTCATCAGCAAATGCTAACAGAACTACCTTTAAAATATATCCAGAATTATTCTCATCTTGCCACTCCACTTCCAGCACCAGGCTAAAGGCACCATTGTATCTTGCTTGGATCATTACAAGAACTTTCTAATTGATTTCATTGCTCATCCTGGCTCTTTTAAAAACCCAGCCGTCAGTGATCCTGTTCAACCACAAGTCAAATCACATCATTTTCTGCTTAGAACCTTCCACTGAGCTATCACATGACTTAGAGGAAAGGTCAAAGCCTTCAGTGGTCCAGCTCCTTCCTGGCTCGGAGCTCCTCTCCTGGTCCCCCACTTGCTCACTGGGCAACAGCCACAGCAGCCTTCTGGTTGGTCCTTAAAACCCCAGGCACACCTTCAGGGTCTTTGCAGCTGCTTTCCCTCTGCCTGGAATGCTTTTTGCAGCTCTCTCCATGGCTGGCTCTTTCGCTGCCCCAGTTCTTCTTGGTAAGACCATCCCTGCTCACCCTATCTAAAATTCCACCCATCCTTCCTGACATCGCCTCACTGCTTTAGCTTTATTTCTCCTTAGACACTACCACAACCTAGTATGTTACATATTTTTTCTTATTTATCTTGTTTACTTTCTATCCCCCAAAAGGAACAGAGCTCTGCGAGGGAAGGGATCTCTGTGGTGTTTATGGCTCTGTCCCCAGCACCTAGAATGGTTCCTGTCCCGTGGGGTACAAAGGACTCTCCCACGAAGTGTCCATTTCACTCTCACAACTGCCTGGTGGCAAAGATGAAACTATAATTTTTGTTTTACAATTGGGGAACTAAAGATAAGAGACGTTAATGATTTACTGAGTGCTTATTCTATATCAGGCATTGCGTTAAGTGCTTTTTTACATGCATCCTCTCATTTTATTGCTCACAACAACCTTGGAGGTAAAGAGCATTGTAACCTGGCTTTGAGGAGGTAATGGAACAGCAGCTAAGGGCAAGTTCCCCCCGCTGTGCCTGAGCCTGGCTGGAGCCTGGCCACGTGCCCCACAGGCGGCGGCAGTGCCTGCTCCCTAACAGCCCTGGCCTCGTGGGAGGCCAGACAGGGCACAGAGGAACGCGCTGCAGGAAATCGGGCAGGGGTGCTCTCTGTGATGGGGTGAGCAGGGGTGGGCTGGACACTGAGAAGAGGCTGTTCACACCTGAGCTCTGGGCCGGCCCCCTGAGCCTGGGAGAGAAGGCAGGATAAAGTGAAAGAGGCCCCTACCTTTTGCAGGGCCGCGGAAGGCTGGTTTCAGGGACCTTATCTATCTCGCTTTTGCAGGCATTCATTTGTCCTGGTAGGGCTGTGGGGCCAGCCTCTGGGCACAGGACTGGGAAGGGGCCCAGTGATCCCTTCCGGCCCCTCCCACTACCTTTTCCCTTCCAACTTCTGAGGCCTATTCCAGGTCAGCTGAATACAAAGGAGCATGAAAAGCTCTTATTTCCTCTATCAGACCAGTGACTTCCTTAGAGAGAGCGAGAGCTCGAGAGAGCGCCTGATTAGCTATAGCGGTCACAGATTTCCACTGGCTCTTAATGGTCCGGGCTGGAAAGGGTCTGAAAGTTCTTCCGGCACAGCCCCTTCTGATGCCTGAATTGCCCATGAAACCAGCTAGTTGGTTTCAGGTGTGTTTGTACTTCTCTGATGGAGAAGAACTCGTTATCCTTAAGGCAGCCTGGGCTCCTCCGTTAGAGCCCCCGTCCCATCCCCACACATCCCTATATATATATACAAACACTCACATCAGTACGGCCTTAAAAGATTTCATACCTTGAATGTAGAAATACGCCTCAATACACTTGTTTGTTTAGCAAATGTTTGGTGCATGCTCTTGTGAACAGGAATTTTTTGAATTGGTAGAGAGCAACTGATCTCTACATGAAAAAATATCAGTTTAAGGGGGATACCTAATTATTTTGTCTCCTGGGGACCTCTGTCCAATCTGTTTGGCCCTGGGCAGGTGAGTAGAGGCCAGAATGTGAAGACTTTGTGTTTTAGTTTACTAAAAGCTGCCCCTCAAAATATGTCAGAAATGGGATGGCTTTTCTAATGGGGATTGATGAGGTTGCAAGCTTACAGCGGGAGGCCACTGAAAGTGCCCGAATCAAGGCATATCAGGAGATGCCATCGTTGCACCAAAGCCCAGCACGTGGCAGCGCCTCCCTTCTCCAGGTCTTGCTGCTTCAGTTGCTGGCTGCTTCTTTCCCGAGTTCCCTCCACTTCAGCTTCTTGCTCTAGTGACATTCCCTATGCTTCCGTGGCTTTCTCTCTGTCCCGGAGGTCTTGTTTTCTCTATTCATCCCATTTTTAAAGAACTCCAGTAAAGGAATTATGACCTGGGGTAATCTCCCCACCTACAATAGGCTCGAACCCACAGGCACGGATTAGTTTAAGAATATAATTTTCTGGCGTCAACAAAAGACTCAAACTACCACACCATGTAAGCAATTGAGATGCAGTCCCATAGCCTAGGAGGAGCCATCAAAGGATTTTGAGCTGGAGAGAAACATGACCAGATTTGTGCTTTATGAAAAATATATTGACAAAAATTCGGAGATTACACTGGGGCAATTCAGACTAGAGGGAGAGAGACTATATAGAAGGTTACCGTAATGAATCAGGCAAGTACCAAGGGAGCAAACTTAGGCAGGGGGGTGGGCGGGAAGAAAGGGAAGCTATTGGACAGCTTGATGGCTGAGGTGTGTCAGAGGTGAGGCACCAAGATAGTTTGCATGTTCAGACTTGGCTGGGTGGTGGAATCCCTCACCATAGGAGGCTCCTGGAGAAGGGGCCTGAAGAGAACCACTGTCCCCACTGCACTTGGCACAGATCCTGCCATTGCCTCAAGTCTCCCATGTGGGCTGGTGGCTTTTGAGTCTTCGACCTTTCTGCTTGCTCTTTCTTATCAAGACTCTGGGAACAAGGTGACTGCTACAGGGATTTTCTCCGAAGGTGATGATGTTCTCTCAAGCTCCAGTAGGAAATTACAGACTCTGACCGCAGGTGTGGGCACATCAGTGGGCACACCTGTGAGCAGGAAAGGGGCGCTCTGGTTTGCAGGATTCTACGTATTGCCCCTGCTTGCCCCTGGTATCACTCGGTAAGCAAGTCTCCAAGGCTGGGACTGCCTTAAAGGGTCTTCCTGGAGAAGTAAAGTCCAATCAGAAGTGCATGCCTTGGCTTTTCCATCCTCCTCAACTCTGTGTTCAACACCGGGAGTAACAGAAACAGAGATATTGGGGGGACTCTAGTACCGGGGAGTGTGTTCTTCTCGTCCAGGAGAAAATTGTCAGACACGTTGAGATCTTCAACATGGGACGGGGGTAAACGGGGGAAGTGAATGGTGGCATGGTGAAGTCAGGCAGGAGGGAGGGGAGAAGAGTCCCACCCTCCCCCTGCCCTGGTTCATCTTGGTATATTAATATGGCCTGTGCATGGATTCAAACTTATCTCATTCTATATCCAAGTATGCCTAGTTCCTGGAAAGCCAATTAAGTGATATAGGCTCTATAGGGAGGATGCAAACAGAGTGTTTTTGAACTTACATCTAGAAGGAACATGGGGGATATGTTAATTCAAGCTTACCTGGAATGTGGGTGATATGTTAATTCAAAACATCTGGTACTCAAACACTTAAAACTCTAAGAAACTAACAAAGAAAGTCTTTTTGCATAAAAGCACCATTTGACTCCCCACTCCTACATCCTCTGTATGAAAGGGACCCAAAAATCCCATTCCAGGCTTGGTTTTTTTTGGACAGAAGTCTGCTGAGCCTGGTCCACTCTTAATAAATCTTCCTTCTCAGATTCTCACATCCTGGCCTTCAAAACCGCGACCACCCGTCTTCTCTCTGCCACAACAATGTAAGTGCCCTCATCTCCAGACCAGGGTGGGAGCGATGGACTCAGGAGGTGGCTGTGGGGGCTGGCTGCAGAGCCAGCAGGGGGATGGCTGTGGCAAGAAGAAGCATGGCCCTGTGGCAGAAATGTCCTTACCACTAACCCCGGAGAATCTCAACCCAGTCCTTGGAAGACCTGCCGACCCCCACCCAGGCCTCAGGGGAGCCCCCTGTAATTAGGAGGTACCGGAGGGCCAAGGGGCTGGCCTGGTTGCTCCTTAGCAGACACCAAGTCACTGGAAGAGAAACTGGGGAAAGGTGATTTGACCCAGCTCTGAGTGTGGCTGGAGCAGCGCTTTCAGCTTGGGGGGCCTAGGAGCTGAGTCCTCGGACTGCAGGTGTCTGCACAGTATGTCTGTCCTTACTGGTGCACTTCTCTTGTGCTTGGAAAGGGAACGGCTGCTTCTCTGTTCAGGTGAGAGAAATCAGCAGGGAAGTATTTTACTAAAGAACATTAGCAAATCTAAACCCTTAGGAATCTCATTTGTTGAAAGCAGTGAAGGGAAAGTAAACACATCAATTGCTGCACTGGGACCCAGAAGAGCTGGGACAAGCAATTGGACCTGATTTTTTAGCGCACGTTCCCTGAAATAGGCTTTTGTAGCTAGTGCACCAGGCCATGAGTGCAAAGTAGCATCTCAAGGTCTGCTAATATGAACAAGAATTGGCCTCAGAGTTCATGTGCGCCTCACGTTAAACCACAGTTCATCTTCCCAGTACCAGCAATCCCAATCCTAAGGGAAGAAAATCCTGAGGTATCCTCGGCAAGGGGAATTTTCCTATCCCCTCTCCTTCCAAAGCTGGAGCCCAGGGCTTCCCGTGCTCCCTTCAGCTCTTGCATTGCTCCCGATTCTAGGGAGACCCTGTATATCAGCCCCCAGGAATTAAGTAATAATGGGACCAGGAAGAAAGGTAAAGCTCAGTGTCCTCCTCCATCCTCCTGCTCCCTCCCTCCCCACCCCTCTGTCTGTCCTAAGGCAATGTTCGCTGTGGCTCTCACTCCCCAGTTCTTCTCTCTTCACAGATGTGCTACTTCCTGAGACTCCTGTAAGGTCTTATCTTTTCCCTGATAAAGACCAGCCCTTGTATAGAGGTGTGGTAACAGGTGGCGTATCCATTATTCCCTCATACTCTGGGCCAAGGACTACTTGGCTACTCCCCACACCTCAAATGAGCAAAAGGGCAGTTTATCAAGAGACATGTTCTGGGAGACTGTGTTCGTCAGCGGAGGCTAAATTATGCTGGGGTAATGACCTGCAAATCTCAGGGGATCACAAAGACAGTGTGTTATTTCTCACTCAACTTACAGGTCCTCCACGAGCTGGAGTTCTGCTTTGTGTTGCCTTTACTCCAGGCTGACGGAGGCGTTTACCTGGAAGCCTGCATGTCTCATGGGAGAGGGGGCATAGCACTGGCGCGCTGCGTCGTGAAGCCGCTTAGACGTGGCATTGGTCGCTTCTCCCCATTTTTCATTGGACAAACTGAGATACTTGGCCATTCCTGAGTTCCCCAAGATGAAATCCCTAATCCTGCTGAAATGGCAAATGGCCAAGCCCAACACCAATGAGCAGGATGTACAACCCCCTTCCAGAGGCGGGCAGAGAACATCCTGAACAACAATGCAGTCGAGCCGTGGGCACATACGGCTTGTCTCCCCACTTTCCCAGGGCAGCACTACCGCCCCTCAGCCCCCTCCACTCCACCCAAACCTCTTTCTGGGTCTAGGCCTCTATTGCAGGAAAGGGCGTCACACCGAGGTTTGGAGCGTCTCTCAGTGTCTGCGCTGATAAGGAGGGGAACGTTCCTGGGCGGTCTGCAGGGGTTCTTAACGGGTCCGTGAGCTTGAACTGAAATTCAAAAAACCGTTATTCTTGTGGGGATGTGGTGGTGCCGGTGTGGTATATGTATTAAATAATACACAGTATACTGTGGACTTAGTAAGGGGTCTGTGGGACAAAAAAATGAAGAACCCTCTGTACTAGAGTGAGGTTAGGCGGTGACAGTGTTCACAGCAATCCCCAAATCCTAGAATATGAGAATACCGTATGAGCTGCAACAAAATGCGTTTAGGTTCTACAATAATTCAATGGCACAACAAGTGACTTAGAATTTTTGGGGTGCTCAGTGTGTAGCTTTTTCATTGACTTTTGAATTTCAAAAACTTAGTGCCCTATGCAAAGACTATTTAACCCACACACATCCTGGAAAAAGCAAGAAGCTGTGAGGCATTACTAGTATCTTTAACATAGTCTTATATTTGGAAAAGCAGTTTTAAAAAACACTTGAAAATACAAGATAACAGTTACTTATATAAGTTTTAACCTTATATTGCTTGGCCATTTTTACATATAAATTATTGCTTACTAGCTTCGATCAATACACAGCATGGTCATATGTACAGAAGCAGAAAGCATGAAATAGGAGAAAGAAAACACTGTTAATGGCAATTCTGGTAATTCAACAAAGGTTTCATCTTTACCAGTTCCTATAATGGTGGAAAACTACAAAGTGTAGTCCCTGAGAAGTTAGGTAGACACCCTGATTGCAGGTTTTCTATCGTCTAGTTGTTGATGCAAGCTGACAATGGCACAGCAGTCCTAATTAATGATACGTTAAAAGGCAAGGTTCCTTGCTTCAGGTCACTGATTTCATCCCAGTATTTAACAGTGTAATACGAATACAATAAATAGGCTATGCAAATAAATATTACTCTGCTAAAAAATGTTTAATATATACAGCTTTGTTTTATACAGTAGTACATTTTCATCTCACTTTTTGGCAATTTTTTTTTAAAAAAAAAACTTTTTTCCCCTACCAGTTTTAAGCACAACTTGCCCACTCACTAACAAGCAGGCTGAAATTTTAAGGACATGACTTTGAAGCATTTTAAAACAACCCCGTATTGGACAACTGCAGTGGACATGATCTTCCACATGTTTTCTAGTTTCTGAGAAGCTTGGACTGGTTATACCGTTTGGGAACAATCAATTTGAGCTCTGAAGTGTACATGATGGTATGACAAAACCAGGGGGCTGGAGACTGGGGCATCGAAGAGGCCGGCACATGCTCTCAGGCAATGCTTCTCCCCTGCTCAGGGACCTGTCCATGTTACTGCAACCTCTTCACCCTACCAACCTCAGAGTATGGGTTTTTACTTTATCCTCATGCTTCTAAACTCAAAATGCTCCACCATACCTACTTGTGGGGAGGAGTCTAAGAAAATGAATTTATTCTGAACATAATGATACTAGGATAAAGTGAATGCAGGTCATAATATTCATCACTACAACTATTTGGCACTTATACAGATGATAACAAAAAGTGATTTTAAAACCCCACAGCCTTTGGGTCATCTGCAAATGTGCATGTAAAAAAAAAAGAATCCAAAAGTTTTGCTATTTTGTCTACAGGATCCTGTGCTCTGCTGCCCTGTGCTAACTTCTAAGCAGGGCTGGTTTGCTGGGCTGCTGCCGAATCCAGAGACTCCAGGGACTATCCCAGGGTTGTGCCGGAACCGAAAGAGCCCACTTAGGAGTGGCCTGTGCACTGCATGCTGGTAAGTTGGCAGGTTACATGAGATTTTCATAGTGAATGGATTTTGTATGTGATCATAAAGCCCTAAGAGAGAGCTAAAAGAGAGCATAGGCATCTTCCAGTCCCCCCTTCTAGCATGATAAAGAATCTGTTCTAAAGAGGCCGTGGCAGAGGTCTGGAGATGGAAGAAGCGTGTTTCTGGCAACTGGCAGATGCTGGGCCCACCGTGGCCTGCTCGGCTCTGTCAGGAAGAGCTCCAAGAGGAGCTAAAGCTGCTCATCCACAGTTCTGCCTTGATCCTTGAATTCCTGATTTAAGTCTCCTCAGAGTTTCGGAAGCTTCTGAGAGTTCCTACCTGGGAAGTCTCTGGAGGCAGTTTTAAATTTTCAGGAAGATGCAAGGACACTGGCATTCAGAAGGCAGGGATGGAAAAGCAAACTGAAGCTAAGCAAATCCCCCCTTCCCTGTCTGCTGCCCTGAGAGCCCCATGGCCAAGGCCAGAGGAGGTCGGCAAGCACCATTTTCTCCCCAGCTTGTACCCACTCAGACTATGAAGGAAACCCTCAGTATGCCACCCCAAGTGGATTTAATCTCAATGTAGGTGTGGCTTCGTCGGGCCAAGTGCAGAAAGTTGGCTGGGGCCTCGGCAGCAGGTGCTATGCTGAAATAGTTCTCCACTGCAAGTTAGTCCTCCTGAGGTTATTATGTTCAGTTTGGAGCAAGATGGAGGTTTAATGTGAAAAAGAAATTAATTGTAAAACATAGAGACGATGCCAAATGGTCTTCCATGATTAGACCAGTCAAGTCCTATTCCTTAGCATAGAGAAAAGCAAAGAACCCCTGCCTGAGCTTTAAACCTCGGCTATCCTTGGTAATTGCAAGGGGAGAGCTTGATGAGGGCTGGTCACCTGTGAGGGAAGTGTTTTTCCCTGATCCCAAGGGTGCTGGTCTCCTCCCATGGGTTTCCCATGGACAAGATCACATTTCTGAGTGGGCCAACCCTGGCTGATTTGTTGGTGCTTTTCTGAAACACCCTGTACAACGGCAGGTTTGGAGTTCTCTCCCATGGTGGTGATAGCCCACGCGCAGTGTGCCCCTTCATCCTGGGGAACGGCACTGCTGTTGAGGTGTCAGAAAGCATTGGGCACATACCTCAGGAAGGAGGAACAATGAGGGTGCTGATGAGACAAAATCACACGGTCTGGGTGGGCATTCAGGAGATGAAGTGGTGACATGCTTCCCAGGATCACACGTGTGGAAAACAAGCCAACCTAATGCACGAACGAGGGCCCTTACATTTTAGCAAAGTGACAGGTATCTAGCTGGCAGGGGTGGATTGATATTTGAAGGCTGAGGAAAATCCTCTAACCAGGCCTCGAGAAGAGCAAGGGCTCTTATTTACTGGAGAAGCTTCAATCTGCAAAACTTGGAATAAAAACAAAACAAAACAAAACCAGAAGCTCTTGAGAGTTTGAATAAGAACTAGACAAATTATCAAGAGGCTTCCTGCTTTGGTTGGGAAGTAGCGTACAGGACTTCTAAATCAAACATTTGGATATCATGACGGCTCTTCTCGTTTGTGCAAAGACTGGTGATGACCACTGTCAGCTCTTTTCTAGGGAGTGCCAAGTGCTTCCCACACCAGCTCTCAGGAAACCTCTCTGTATTGCCAACGTCATTCCACACTGTGGGCAAGGGGCCTGCCTGAGAGCTGCAGAACACCAGGGACATCGTCAGGCACAGGAATGCGGGCCTCTGGGGCTCTGTCACCTCAGTAAGCAGTTACTGTGTGCCTACAAAGTGTCAGGCACTGTGCTTTTTTAAAAAAAAATTACACTGTAGCCAATAAGAGATCAGAATCTGCTTACAAGTGTAAAGAAAATTCCCAGAATGAAACTGAATCAATTTCTTAAAGAATATTACTTTTCCTTATTGGTAAAGCGACTTAGTTTAACTTGCCATACAGTTGCAATTTGGTTGTGCAGACATATTTTCACCTGCAAGCATATGCCCGTAAGTGATTGTGGATGCAAAGAAATGCAGGCCTCGACACTCCTCTGGAAATGGAGTACGGATGCCGGCTCTGGTTCTCACTAACTCCCTGGACACAACTGGCTTTTGGTGATGTCAGTGTTTGTACCATGACAGATGTCTCCTTCTCCCTGGAAATCTTGAGAGGCTATCAACTGTTTTTAGGTTTTCAAAAGCACTACGTCTTGACAGCCTGTAAACAGTAATCTGTTACCTCACGGTTTCACACATGCTCTTACTGCCACGTTTGGCCATTGTGGGACACGGAGTGTTCTCTTGTCCTGACACTGGCACAGCTCAAATTGAGAACTTTATGGACTCAACAATGTTATCATAAGAAACCAGACTTCTCCATTTCAAGAATGCTTCTGACTGCCCTCTCGTTCCTAGGGTGGCGTGGGGAGGCCTCTCCCCATCTCGGGTGGCTGACATCACTTCCTGAACACGCTTTGGTTGGCTTTCCTGTCTATGTTCCGTGATATGCTGATAAAACTCAGCAACTTTTCCCTCAGGACAGCAATGTGCTTGGCATGACATTCCGGTAGCTCAAAGTGCTGCAGTTACAGGGGAGGTGAGGTGGCAGGGCTCACAGGCGAGGCTCGATCCTGTGGGAGAGCTCAAACAGGGCCTGCTGGCTGTCGATGACATACAGGTGGTTAACGTAGGCTTTTAACTCTTGGTGCTCTTTTGGAGACATGTCACCTCCTAATTTTTAGAGGAAAAAAAAAAAAAGACAACTTCATGAGAATAGTAATGATGTTTCTAAATACCACTAGAGCCCCACCATGAGGCTCAGAGTAAAGCTACATTAGCTGCTTATTAGTCAGACTCCAGAGGAGATATCTTTGTCCTAACAGTAGAAATGCTTTTTCAGCTCGAACTGGTTTCTTTGGGTCAGAGCACTAGACTGTTAGAGAGATTTTGTTTCACACACATTCATATAGCATTCATCACTTAACAAACATTTTATGGTATTTAGTGAGTATGTTTTTATCCC
This sequence comes from Dasypus novemcinctus, assembly GCF_030445035.2. Taxonomy (NCBI): domain Eukaryota; kingdom Metazoa; phylum Chordata; class Mammalia; order Cingulata; family Dasypodidae; genus Dasypus; species Dasypus novemcinctus. The sequence goes on along the minus strand of NC_080677.1, from coordinate 37,379,378 downwards.
ATGCTACAGATGAAGAAACTGAGCATAGTCACACAGCAAGTAAGTGGCAGAGACAGGACTTGAACGCAGGTCTTTGGGCTTTTGAGTTCTTGGGCTGAGCTCCCAAGCTATGCAGCCTCCCCTAACAACTGCCCCGTCTAAATGGACTGTACTGGCTCTTGGGGGATATGTCATCCTGGCATTGTCAGCAATCATTGCTAATGTGATGAGCAGAGGAACACAACGGCTCTTATTTTTTTAGATTTTGCATAATCCTTTAGTGCCATATTTCGGAAATAATGTTAAGGGACCAATTGAATCAACAGAGCCTACAGGACATAACTTAAGGTATGGCAAACAGGCAAAGTAGGTTCAGAGACTATGTATATGAGCTGAAGTCTCTCCAGAGGAGGACAAGGCAAGGTAGTTGTCCACTCACAAATCGGGGGCAAATACTGGAAGGACCACAGGAGGCTTTAGTGCACTGTGAACACGTCTGTGCCATGCTAGTGACAGCTCTGATGAGGAACCAGAGATAAAGTAGGCTGGGCAATGGTGCAAGCCCACTTCCCAGCATAAAAAACAAAAAAACAAAACCAGAATTCTAGGCATGGGGAGACTGGCTGAGCTGTGCTACGGTGTGACGGCTTGTGAGTGACAGTGGTGCCACATCCTTTTATTTCCATGAAACTAGAGATGGGGAAGGCCAGGTGTGTGCCTGGAGTTCAGCTGGAGCAGAAAGAAAGAACCTTTAGGGAGGGATGCAGGAGTCTGGGTATTTTAATGCAGGATTTGTTTTCTTGGTGAAACCCTTTTTTTCCCTTCCCTATGACAAATGCATTTTATGAGGAAATAATTTAAGACTTGTATGTCATGGGTGGCTTTTAACTCTTAGGTTTAACAGAAAGAAGGCTTTCTGGTTTCAGCAAATAGAAGCACCAGGAAGTTAAAGCTTTTACCATCTCATTTGTCTGGAAGTGACCAAAAAGCTATGGTAGTCTAGCTTTTTTGCACACTTTCTCTGGAAGACATCAGGGAGCTGCTTTTGGTTCAGTAAATATTGGTTTAGAAAACATCATGCTACAAAGATAAATTTTTTTTAGGAGGCACTAGGGATTGAACCTGGGACCTTGTACATGGAAAGCAGGAGCTCAACCACTGAGCTATACCCGTTCCCTTGGAAGACTGTTTTGCTGTTAACTTTTAGGCCTTAAATGGATGGCAGAATGAATGGTCCCGACCATGACAACTGACACTTGCATGGTAATTTATAAAATGGCTTGGTAAATGTTAATCTTATTTTATCCCAGATGTTAACATTGGATTACTATGCCTATATAAACTGTCAAAATGAATTTGGAGAAATCCGTCCGAATTCCAATTTGTAAAGATGTATAAATCTTAGAATTCAAATGGGGCTGATGGTTTTAAAGTTTCTCCTTTGTTTTGTGTCCTAGTAGACTTGCTCCCTGGTGACCAGGAGGTGTACAGTAGGTTTAAGGACAGCCGGCCAATACGACCTTCCTGGGCACACTCTCAGTGGCCACCAACCAGAATCCCTTAGCAAGTGAGCCTGATGTCTTAGAATTAGCTGAGCGTCCAGTCAATACTTGGGAAGCAAAGGAGGATGAAAAAGTATATACCCATAGTCATGAAAAACGCTGTGCTTGCAAATGAGTAACTCTCCACGACCATGTGAATGTCGTTGTCCCTAGTGTACGTGCTCATGATCTTAGTCAAGAGTTATATAAACACATGTCCGTGGTGTTAACAAATGTGAATATTTCAATATTTCCATACTTATAACTGTCCCTTTCAAAGAGTAACTTTGCAAGCCACAAAGTTCAGTTCCTAACTTCTTTTGCTGGGGGACAATATTGTCACTCCAGACCAGCACTGAATAGAAATCAATTCACTAGTAAGATATAGTGAAGTTCTACTTTGATTTTCTGTTTTATGTAGTTCTGTACTGTTGAAAAAATTACTGAGGTTGTTTTACTTAAACTAAATTTTACTGAATAGTCAACTATGATTGATTTATAATTACTGAACTCAACTTTCTATTTTTTATTGCCCTTTATAGTTACAGAATCTGAACAAAGCTAAGGAAAGGGCATGGCCAAGGAAGTCAGGCAGACCCGCTTTGAACCTGGGCTCTTGCAGCTCCTAGGGGAATGTGTTAACCTCTCTGAGCCTCCCTTTCCACTTCTACACCCATAGGGTGAATGACTGCCAGTCACTAGGATGGGGTCAGGATGCCACTGTCCCTGTGAGAGCTCTCTGCACCCAATAAGGGGACTTCCTTCTTTCCTGCAGTGTTCTAACACCATGGAGCCACAGTGTGAATTATGCCTGAGATTTAAAAAGGAAGAAATATTGCTCAGTGGGGAATCTATGACCCAAGTGTCCAGAAAAACAATTTTCAGCTGAGAAGCAGCTTCAGCCTAGAAGGGGAGGAGAAAATATTCTGAAAGGCAGCTGTAGGCACGTTTACACACTGCAGTCCTATTCCAGGAAGGCTGTGAGCAAGGAGGTTAGGGACAGGGTCACCCCTGATAACCCCCTCCCCAGCTGTTCCGTGCCAATAGGCAAGCAAAGCAAGACTTTCTGGGGTCGGGGATGAGGTAGGGAGCTTCTGATCATTTCATGTTCCTCTGTACAGTGTATACTGTGGCCACATGAGCACAAAAATCTGCCACAACTTGCCTCCCTCTGCACCCTATGAATGTGGTGATGAAACAAAAGAATATATTGTATGAGTACAATATGCACACATATGTTCATTCATATGATACTTTGCAATCTGTTTAAATTTATCACCACCAAATACTTGTGACATGGCCACAACAGTACCAATGTGTAACAAATTTACATTCCACACCTGACTTCAATTACTCACCAAACTGGTTAGTCCTGCAGTGTCTCAGGGTTCGAACAGTATCTGCAATCATATGCTGAAAGGCAGACCAGAAAACACGTCAATATAAGGGTAATTTAGGGTTTTGCTGAAAGTAGCAGTGGCTGCTGTTTATCGAATGGATGGCTAGACAAACACCTTTGGGCATAAAGAGAAGAACTGTGTTTGGAGTGGGCTCTAACTTTAATTGGTAATATTGAGCTGGGAGTATAAAAGAACATTTTGTCCTTATCTGCAGAAACAGTGGCTCCTAAACCTGGTTGCACAGATTCTGACTAAGCCATGGGAAAACGCACTGTAAATAAATCCTGTCTGCCTGCCCGACTTGGCTCAGGCTTTTTTGCATTAGGTTATGCCTGGCCTTCTCTCTGTGAAGCCTTTTTGAGATCTCTCACTTGGACTTGGGAAGTTCTGTTCTCAACCTCCCTCCTGCTCTCCTTACGGTGTACACTGGTTTGGCGTTGTTGTGACTGCTTTTGAGTTTTTCTCCTCCCCTAGTCTAGGTCCTGCTGGACGCTTTGTGGGCCCCGCACCTACCACAAGCTGCACTTAACTCCCTAGTGCTGGCTGAGTGGAGGCAGGAATTTTTATGTCATCAAAGATTCATGTGTCTCAAATGGTGACAGGAATAGAGAGATTATGAAAGACAAACATTTTCTAGAACATCAATTCCTTTACGGAGACCATTTTCTGGTTATAAATTGCACACCCCCTTTCAGTCTCCAGTGTTCCACTACAATCTCTTGAAAGTTCTCACTGATCTCCAGGCAAAAGTCTTCTGCAACTTTGGGCTGCTTTTCACAAGCTCCCATCACCTCACACAACAGTCCTCTAGCTGTATCTACCATTTTGAGTTTTCCATGATGAAGGAAACAGTTTAGGAAGAGACCATTCTCCACTATATTCCCTCCTATACAGTTCCCAGAATAATCTTCAAATACTATTTTCATCATGTTCTAATCCTCCTGGAGAGTCTACGGTAACTCCTTACCTCATTTCATATCAAAGTCCAATCATCATCCTGCTATTTGAGAATTAACATCATTCATTATCTGGCCCACCTAACTTCCCCAAATGGGTCATCATTTTTCACATCCTGCCAGTACACACTGAACATACCATGGTCCATGTACAGCAAACCCTCAATCCCTCAATGAATTATTGCTGAAACAATAATTTTAAAACTAAAAATAATTACGTAAAATCCAACAGAACCACAGAAATATTATTTGAATATGTCCTACTGATTAAATTGTCCATGCAACTCAATGTATTTCTACTCAACAATGGAAAATTAAGTAGGTCGGTAGTTGCAGCTGTAACTCAAGTTGCATTTGTGAAGGATATAAGACCTGACTCATGTCTCTGAATGTACTGCTAAATTTGCGTCGCCAAATTTTACCTATTCTCAGGATAGTTTTCTTGTTTTAAACCATGGTGTCACATTGATTTCTATCATGCTTCATTTGTGTAACTCAGAGCTAATGCAAGGCTCAGTGCTGAGTGTGGCACTGAAACCTGAGTCATCTGTTTCCTGAAGGGGGAGGCAGGAAATATGGTAAAACGTGCTCTCAGTGTTGAGAAGTGAAGAGAAGAAAAGAATAAAATAGTTTCTGCATTATTTCATAGGGTGAAAATTTTAGCATTTAGAGATACTGAGGCAGAAAAGAACTTAGCACAATGGAAATCTTTTTAGACCCAGTGACCACTTCTGGGTCTTCGCGTGGTCTGACTTTATGTGCTGGACTGTTTCAGCCATAAAGAAAAGACACCAAATTATCTGTTCACTGGCTCAAGCTAATATCCATTATGAGAAATTGGCTTCTCACAAGTTAATTCATTTAGTTTCTATTGGTTCATTATTGTGAAAGATGAGCATGCCTTTGCTTAAGTGAAACCCTAGCCTTTCAAGAAGGGGTCAGCATGAGGCCTGCTGTGTCTTAAGAACTATCTGCTCTGAGGACAGGACCTCACAGACCCCAAGTCTGTTCTCATTAGTAATTACTGTGCCAGTGACCATTTGGTGGCCTTGAGCCTGTGTGTGCCAAGGGTCTGCTGTGTGTATGTATAACTGCACCTCCTAATTTAAGAATAGACTATAACTTATTTATGGCATGCTATTTCCATAAACTTTCTTAAAGAACTAAGGGTACAGACAATGGTGGTCCCTAACAGAAGTATTAATACTTTAGGCATTCTTTGTTTCAGTCTCTATAGTTAGTCTTAAGTTTTGGGATGGAAGAAAGCGAGATCACGGACTATATTAGGTGGCATTTGAAGGCTTCCACTGGATTGTTGGAGAAAGGCAGGGAAGGGCTGACCAGAATAAAAGGAGAGAAGGGTGCAGGATCTTTCCACTGCTCTTTCCCATTTGTGCTTTATGAACTTGTTCCCTCACTTTTGTGGTGCTATTTGAAGGGAAATGACACACTGGACTTAACCAAGCCGCAGTCTGACTCTCAGAAGAAAGTCACCCACCAGTTTGCCCTTAACAATGGACAACAGGCAGCTCATAAAGAGTGTAATTGTTCTCCCATGGCCCCTATGGGTTAGAGGGAAAATGTTACTAGACCTTTACACAGAATTCCACTTGGTGGGACAAACCTTATCCCACCTCTTTATGAAGGCCCTACAAAGCTTATTTGAAATTCTTAAACAGATGTGTGAGCCAGGAGGATAAGTGAAAACTGAACAAACGTTCATATTCATGCAATCGTGTCATTAATATCAAACACTGGGGATTAACATGTTTGGAAACTTGAATTTTAGTTTCTAGAACCTAAGACTTTTGGTTGCAAATAAGTGCCCTTTAAACTTTAGGCCATTACACAGCTCAACACAGGGTACATCTACAGAGTAAGTACAAAAATTTAACCTTGTAAATATTCATTCCCTGCTGTGTTGGTGGAAATGTAGCATCTAAAATAACTTGGCTCTGATTCCAAAGCAGTCAGTGCAGAGAGACCTTAAAAGCTATAGACATAACCGTGTCAAAAGCAACCACGGAATGATCGTCCTCAGAGTGAATAAAATGTAAGTTATGTTAAGAGATTCCAATATGTCTGTGTTTCAGAATCCAGGTTCTTGGGTTTCCTGGTTGTACAAGAGCCGACTACAGTTACCTTTCTGCCTCCCTCTGTGCAGTTGAGTTAACCTGATGATCAGAGCAGTGCACTTAAGAGGCAAAGGTCAGATGCCAAGCCTCATTTGGACTTATCAGTTTGTACTGTTCTTAGGTCATGGTCTGCGGCCCCTGCCTCATTCAACCTTCTCTCAAATGCCTGACCAAGTGACACAGGGAACGGGTCAGTTCATGAAAGAGATCTCACAAATCCATTACCATTACTGAAAAGGTCACTCAAAGGTCATGGTATACTGACAGGGGTCACTGGTATCATCTTGAACCATGAAAGAGAGTTTACTCTATGACACTAAATAGCATCTGTCAGGCAAACCCATTCCTCTGGCAGTCAGCGGCATCTCCTTGGGTACCCCTATTTTAATGTTGCTCAATTCTTATAGGTAATTCCTCCTTTGCCCAAGGAAAGATCAGAAAGTCTTGGAGGGGCCCACTGCAAGACAAAGAACCTGAGACTATTCCTAGAGAAAATTCAGAAGGCGCCAGTTCAGCAATTTGTGAGGCAAGACTGACGTGGGACCGCTCTCTGGTGAGTAGGAAGGGCATTTGGCCAGGGCTGCTCTGTCTGCAGTGCTCAGAAGGGCCTGTTTGTTCACAGGCTGAAGGGATGGCCCTTCCCCTTCCCCACAGACCTATAAATCACACCCTCACACCCAGCTTAGAGTGCTGGGAGACAGACATCTCCCTGGAAGAGCTCTGTCCCCCTGAGCCTCTGAAGCAACACACTCTGAGGCATAGGGAGACACCATGAAGGCTGTAAAGTTAACCTCATGAGTCCAATTCCTTGTGACAAGGACCTTACAGTTTTATTTCTGACTCTATAATAGTCACTCAAGCCCTGATGTTAATCCAATTAAGTGCCATTTTAAAAAATAAAAAGCAGATTTTCATTTTAGTATACAATTGCATTTGGTTCTTGGAACTGTGCTAACACATTTATTTATTTATTTACTTACTTACCTTATTTTTTGGAGGTACCGGGGATTAAGCTTGGGCCCTCCTACACAGGAAGCAGGCACTCAACCACTTGAGCTACATTTGCTCCTATTCATTTTTAATTGGAATACATTTTATTGGCCATACATTAAATGTAGAAAATAAGCTCCTGGAAATTACCATGCATTCATAAATCATTTGTTTCCTGAGGCAGAAAAGAAAAGCATACATTTCTTCTGTAACAGGGAAAAGGAAAAGTAATGAAATCTACATACCAGCTTTTCAAAATTGACGAGATTATCCAAAAAAGTTTTATTTCCTTCATGAATAAATGTTACATCTGAAAACGAAAATTAAAAAGATATGCACCATTAAAAATGGATCATTATCAGGGCTTAAAGAACTCTAGAAATAATGCCACTTATTAACTTTTCTTAAACATTATGCAATACCTATAGATTATTCAATGCATTTAGCAAGGCAACCTGAAATTGCATGCATATAGTAGTCAGTGTGAAATAATTCATGTGTGTGGAGGAAAAGCTGTAGTATATACTGTGCACTCCCCATGGAGTGCTTGTCTTTAACTTCCTTACTGTAAGCTAATGATATTCCGTAATTTAACTGGTCCATTATATTTTTAGGCCAGAACACTGAGGAGAAAAGAATGAATTACTCAGAAACAAAAGGATTTTATTACTAATATTTATGTGTTTGCTTTTAAACAATTCTGACCAAGTGTATAGCTCAGGACCTTTTTTACCTAAAAAGTTAAGATTTACATTTCTGGTTCACAAGGCTGGTGCCTGATTCTATATCAGAAGTGAGTGAGGAAAGAAGCAGATTTGAAAACGGCAAGATTTATGGTCATAATAGTCTGGTAGAAAACATCACTGGCAATAATAAAATAAGGAGAATAGGGTGAAGATGCATTTTCAGAGGAAGGGAAAGCTGAATTTGGTTTGAGACTCACTATATTTAAAGTGATAGGGGATATTGAAATGTAAATCTCCTTTTAGCTCTAATAAATATAGGAATGCCTACTTGAGAGAGAAGGATTTGGGAATTAGTTGAAACATAGCAACTGAAGCTGTGAGGAGAGATTTTTGTAATGAATCAGATCATAAGGTGAGCAACAGAGCAATAGGGAATCCTCACAGACATCAGAATAAGAAACATACTACAATTTAAAGAATGTGCAAAAATAAATGTTATGGGAGACATAAAGAACCAAGCAAAATAATTTTTTAAAAATTTGTTAAAAGAATTGTAACAGAGAAGCGGACTTGGCCCAGTGGTTAGGGCGTCCGTCTACCACATGGGAGGTCTGCGGTTCAAAACCCTGGGCCTCCTTGACCCGTGTAGAGCTGGTCCATGCGCAGTGCTGATGCGCGCAAGGAGTGCCCTGCCACGCAGGGGTGTCCCCCGTGTAGGGGAGCCCCACACACAAGGAGTGCGCCCCGTAAGGAGAACCACCCAGCGCGAAAGAAAGTGCAGCCTGCCCAGGAATAGCGCTGCCCACATGGAGAGCTGACACAAGATGACGTAACAAAAAGAAACACAGATTCCCATGCCGCTGACAACAACGGAAGTGGACAAAAAACACGCAGCAAATGGACACAGAGAACAGACAACTGGGGTGGGGGGGGGGAGGGAAGAGAAATAAATAAATCTTTAAAAAAAAAAAAAAGAATTTTAACAGGCAGAACTTTCAGGGAAGATGATGGAGTAGGGAGCTCCTGAACTCAGTCCTTCCAGCAAAACATCTATTAAACAGGCAGGTACTGTCTGAAGCCACTATTTTGAAACTCTAGAGGCCAGAAGAACACTACAATATCCATGGAAGAGTAGGAGAGAAAGGTTGATAAATTATGGTAAAGAATTGTATAATATATTGCTCTCTCCCTGAGGTGGCTATTAGCATACATCCCTTCCTCTTGCAGCAGGCTGCCATGGGGTGCAGTCTCTGGCTCGTGGCTGCTGACAGAAAAGGACATAAAAATTCTCTTCTCCAAGAAAAGAGGTGTGCAAAGTCTATCACTGATCACTTTTTGACCAGTGAATTCCGATTGCTGGGTCCCAGCTCTGAAGGCAGCCATTGTTCAACATGCCCCGAAAAGGGGAAAAGGTGGTAGAGATTTAAAGACTTAGGGCTTCCTTGGGGCTGTGGGGAAAAGTTAGTTGAAGGGCTGCATTTTCTGGACAGGCCAGGAAAGCTCAGCTTTGGGGAGCCACTGGAGAAGTTGTTGGTGTCCTTCCTAACCCCCTCTACAAGGTACTTTGGAGGTGGTCTGAGCCCCATTCGTGGGTCCCTGGCACTGTCTTAGCTGGGAAAGACCAAACTGGGAAAGTCCTTCCCAGGGAGTATAAAAGACTATAGAAGCAGACAGTCTGGGACAACAGCCTGCCGGCTTCAAATACCAGGGAGAGGGAGGTTTGTTCCCTGGGAAGAAGAGGGGACAACTAAACTGTCAACAGAAGAACTCCAAAACAACTAACAAGTAAGAACCCAGGACAAGACAGGGGCCCAGGAGGACAGAGAACACCCTGCACAGAGCGTTCGCCTTGGGCAGACCTTCTTAATACAAGGGGGAAGCTCAAGAAAATCTCTGTCTTATCACTACCTGGTTATAAACCAAGAAATAAACATCCCAGGGAGTAAATCCCGAAGTTCCCATTTTAAGATAGTAAAATGTACAGAGTGAAACCAAAGAGTACAAGACAAAGAAATAGGAAATGTTAATCCATCCAAAGGAAGAGGATAAAAATCCAGAAAACACCAAGATGTGGACATTCTAAGGCAAGTCTTTAAAAAAATCTTAAAAAAGCTTAGAGAGATGTGGGAAAGCATAGACAAAGAACTACAGAATATCAGGAAAACAATGAATGAATGTGGCAGTTTGATATTATTGATAAATTCCAAAAAGAAATACGGATTATGTTTGTAAACTGCTCTGTTTCTTTGAGCTCATGTTACCCTTTGATTGTATTAAATTCAGAGGTTTCACTTTCACTTGATTAAATTATGATCACAGAGTACACAACACGGCAGAGGAGACAGTTGGTATTTTGATGCTGGAGCCCTGGGAAGTAAATACATAGGAGAAGAAAACAGAGGAATAGAGATGGCTACATAGAGATGACTCCATAGACACAACAGAGGCCCCAGGAAGAGAGAGAGCCTGTTAGTCCATAGCTGACCTTGTGGAAAGAACAGAACAGCTGAGCCCAGGGAGAAATGAGCCCCAGGGAGAGAGAGACCAGCCTTATACCAGCCTACAGCTGAAACCAGGAGAAGCTGGGATTGTGGACCTGAAGAGGAAGCCTGAATGCTTGCAGATGTCGGCAGCCATCTTGCTCCCATGCGTGGCAACAGACTTTGGTGAGGGAAGTAATTTACTCTTTATGGCTTGGTAAACGTAAGCTTCTACCCCAAATAAATGCCCTTTTATAAAAGCCAGCAGATTTCTGGTACTTTGCATCAGTACCCCTTTGGTTGACTAATACAATGAACAATATGAGAATCATAGTAAAGAGATAGAAATTTTAAAAAGGAACCACACAGAACTGATGGAGTTGAAGACCACAATAACTAAAATGAAAAATGCCCCAGAGGGTTTTAAAAGCAGATTGGAGCTGGCAGAAGAAAGAATCAGTTAACTTGAAGACAAGCTACTTGAAGTAAACCACAGATAGGAGCAGAAAGAAAAAAGAAATATTAAAAGAGAAAATAGCCTGAGAGCTATGGGATATCAATAAACATCAATATACATGTTGTGGGAGTATCAGAAGTAGAAAAAACAGAGAAAGAGGCAGAAGTAATAGTCAAAGAAATCATGACAGAGAACTTCCTAAACTTAGCAAAATATGTGAATATGTACATTCAAGAGGCTCAGAGAACACCAAACAGGGTAACATGAAGAAAAATACAATATATATAGCCATATATTGATTACACTATCAAATGCACAGGACAAGGAGAGAGTTCTGAAAGCTGCTAGAGAAAAGCAATGTTTTACATACAAGGAAGTGTCAATAAGAATGGTGATTTCTCATCATAAACCATGGGGGAAAGAAGGCAGTGGGTTGAAATACTTAAAGTATTGAAGGAAAAAAATTGCCAGTCAAGAATTTTATATCTGGCAAAACTCTCTCAAAATGAGGGTGATATTAAGACATTCTCAGACCAAAAAAAAGAGGAGGGATTTCATCACCATTAGATCTGCCCTACAAACAGTGCTAAAGGGAGTTCTACAGACTGAAAGGAAAGGACACTAGGCAATGGTTCAAAGCAACATAAAGAAATAAAGACCTGCAATAACGTAACTATTTGGGTAATTATAAATACCATATTATTGTATTATACTGTTTGGTATGTAACTCCACTTCTTCCTACAGGTGCTAAAATGCAAATGCATAAAAAGTAATGACAAATCTAGATTCTTGGACATAAAATGTATGAGGACGTAAGTAGCAACAAGTACAAAAATGGTATAGGACAGAGGGGTATAGGAAGAGTATAGATGCACGCTATTTGAAATTAAATTAGTACCAAACCCAATATAATTGTTACATATTTAGTATGCTAAATTTTAACCCTATGATAAACACAAGGAAAAGAGATTAAAAATATATCCAGATAGAAATGAGAAGGTATTCAATATAGCATAACATATAAACAAATAAATATAAAAGTAGGCTTTAACAGAAGTGAGGGACAAAAAAAGGTATAAAACTTACAAAGGCAAACAGCAAAATGGCAGAAGAATGAACTATATTTTCAGCAGTGACTTTAAATGTAATTAGACTTAAACTCTCTGGTCAAAATACAGAGATTGGTAGAATGGATAAAAAAGCATGACCTTGCTATATGCTATTTATAAAAGACTCACTCTAAACTCAAATATATAAGTAGGTTGACAGAGAAAGGATGGGGAAAAAAATACCATGCAGTTAGGAATCAAAAGAGAGCTGGAGTGGCCATACTAAAATATTGGATAAAACAGACTTTAAGTAAAAAAACAGGTATGAGGGACAAAGATGGACAGTACATACTGATAAAGAGGACAACCCAACAGGCAGCTTTAACAATTATAAATATATGTGCACCTAACAGCAGAGCCCCAAAATATAGGAAGCAAATACTGACAGATTTGAAGGGAGACACTGACAGTTCTACATTAATAGTAGGAGACTAAACACACCATTCAGAAGAAATATAAGAAAGTTCAAGACTTGAATGATATACTATACCAACTACATGTAACAGACATTTCTCCAGGATAGATCAAATGTTGGGTCACAAAACAAGTCTCAATATCGTAAAAAAATATTGAAATCATACAATGTATATTCTCTGATCACAATGGAATGAAACTAGAAATCAACAACAGAGGGAAAAAAGGAAAGTTCATAAATGTGTCAACTAAAGAACACTCTTAAACAACCAATGGATTAAAGAGGAAATCAGAAGAAAATTAGGAGATATCTTGAGGTGAATGAAAACAAAAATGGGACATACGAAAACTTATGGGATACTGTGAAGGTGGTGCTGAGAGGGAAATTTATAGCTCTAAATGCTTACATTACAAAAGAAGAAAGACTTCAAATCAGAGATCTAATCTTAAAACTGGAGGAAGAACTAGAAAAAGCTCAAAACCCAAAGCAAGCAGAAGGAAAGAAATGAAGATTAGAGCAAAGATAAATGAAATAGAAAACAAAAACAAAATAATAATCACCAAAACAAAAAATCAATTCTTCAGAAAGATCCACAAAATCCACAAACCTTTACTTATATTAACAAATAAAAAAAGAGAAAGGATACAAATAATTAAAATCAGAAATGAAAAGGGAGCAGAATGGGTGAGTTCAGTGGCTGAGTGCCTGCTTCATATGTACAATATCCCAGGCTCAATCCCTGGTACCTCTTTAAAAAAAATGAAAAGGGGGACATTAATAAATGCTCTACCTAAATAAAAAGAACTATAAGTGGATACTGTGAACAACTGTATGCCAATAAATTAGATAACTTAGATGAAATGGACAAATTCTTAGGAAGAGACCAACTACCTACATTGACTCAAGAAAAAACTGAAGATCTCAACAAACCAATTATTACTAGAGAGACTGAATCAGTAATCAATCCTCCCAAAGAAAATCCCAGGACCAGATAGCTTCACAGGGTAATTCTACCAAACATTCCAAGAAGACCTAACTCCAAATCAGCTCAAATGCTTCCAAAAAATTGAAGGGGAGGGAACACTCCCTAATCCATTCTATGAGACCAATATCATCCTCTAACCAAAGCCAGATGCTGATACCACAAGAAAATAAAACTAGAGACCAATATCTCTTAGGAATTTAGACACAAAAATACTCAACAGAAATACTAGGAAACTTAATCCAAAAGCATATTAAAAGAATTATACACCATGATCGAGTGGCATTTATCCCTAGTAGGCAAAGTTGGTTCAACATAAGAAAATCAATTAATTTAAAAACCACATTAACTGAATGAAGGGAAAAAAAAAACAACCTCACATGATCATCTCAATGCAGAAAAGGCATTTGACAAAATACAGCATTTTTTTTTTTATAGAAAAACACTTAGGACACTAGGAATAGAAGGAAACTTCCTCAGCATGATAAAGGGCATATATGAAAAGCCCACAGCTAACATCCTACTTAATGGTGAAAGATTGAAAGTTTTACCTCTAAGATCAGGAACAAGACAAGGATATCCACTCTCACCACTGTTACTCAACATTGTATTGGAAGTTCTTTCCAGAGCAATTAGGCAAGAAAAAGGAATAAAAGGCATCCAAATTGGAAAGGAAGAAGTAAAACTTTTATTATTTTCAGATTATAGTATCCTATATACAGAAAATCCTGAAAAATTCACAACAAAGCTCCTAGAGCTAATAAATGTTCAGGTAAGTGGTGGGGTAGAAGATCAATAGCACAAATCAGTAGTGTTTCTATACATAAGTAAAAAACATTTGAAGAAGAAATCAAGAAAAAAATTCCAAGTGGGGGGTATATGGGGACCTCATATTTTTTTAACATAACATTAAAAAAATAAATAAAGACAAACAAAATAATACATATGAAAAAATTCCATTCCTGACAGCAACTAAAAGAATCAAATATCTAGGAGTAAATCTGAGGATGTAAAGGACTTATACACAGAAAACTACAAAACATTTGCTAAAATATATTAAAGAAGACCCAAATAAATAGAAGGATAGCCCATGTTCATGGACTGGAAGACTAAACAGCATTACAATGTCAATACTACCCAAAGTAATTTAAAGATTCAATTGCAATCCCAACCAAATTTCTAGCAACCTGCTTTGCAGAAATGGAAAAGCCAATCATCAAATTTATATGGATGGGTAAGGAGCCCTGAACCGCTAAAGCCATCTTGAAAAAGAAGGATCATGTTGGCACTTCCTAATCTTAAAACTCATTGCAAAGACACACTAATCAAAACAGCATGGTACTGGCACAAGGACAGAATATAGACGAATGGAAGAGAATCAACAGCTCAGAAATCAATCCTCACATTTATGGCCAACTGATTTTTGGCAAGGTGGCAAAGACCACTCAATTGGAAAGAACAGTCTCTTCAACAAATGTTGCTGGGGAAACTGGATCTTCATTTGCAAAAAAAGCAGGAAGACCCCTATCTTACACCATATACAAAAATCAAGTCAAAATGGATCAAAGGCCTAAGTTTAAGAGCCTAAATTATCAACTTCTACAAGATAATATAGGGAACATCTGCAGAATTTTGTGTTAGGCAATGGCTTTTTAGACTTTACAAAACCCAAAACAACAAAAGAAAAAATAGATAAAGGGGACCCCATGAAAGTAAAAATACGTTTCTCAATATCGTTGAGATATTTTACTTTATCATGAAAGTAAAATGACAATCTACACTATGGGAGAAAATGTTTGGAAACCACATATCCAATAAAGGATTAGTGTCCAGTTTATATAAAGAAATCCTTCAACTTTACAACAAAAAGACAAACTAATTTAAAAATGGGCAAAAGACTTGACCAGACATCTCTCCAAAGACGATACACAAATGGGGTTTTTATTATTTTTATTATTATAATTTTAAACTAATATCCTACTAGGGAAAAAGGTGCCATTAATTATACATTCTACTGACAGCCTCTCAGTGCTTTACCTGCTTTACCTCATTTAATCCTCACAAATCCCATAAGGTCTAACCCAAGGAGGAAAGCATATGAATTACTAGGGCCCAAAGGACTTCTGCAGTGGGCACAATCTCACACAGCGACAAGTATCAGAGCCAGGAGTCAAACTCAAGGGGGTTGTCCCCTTACTCTACAGTGCCTCTCTGTGTATCTCAGGTTGAAAGGACTTGGACATTCCTTCTTGCCAGATACAGCTGACTTGCTGAGTTTATAGCCTGTCAGGTGTCTCTGTAGTGTTTAACGTGTCTCCCTCCTCACTCTGTCTCGGGATTCTCTCCCGCCTTAGGTGTCTCCTCTTCTTGGGTGGTCCCTCTTAACCTCTCAGGGATTTGCCGAGGTCAGCGGGCAGCACCGATGGCTCTGTGGAGGGCTGGGGCTTGGGAGGATGCTGAATAAGGGAAGGAAAGGCGCCCAGAGTCTGGGCGAGCAAGAACTGGGGTGGAGACGGAAGAGAAGCTGTTGGGGCCCCAGCTCAGGTGGAGTGCATGGGTTCGGTGAGGGGAGGTTTTGATGCAGTTGAATGGCACGTGTGTTAGGAGGAAAGAGTGAAACAGATGACGGAATAGGTGGTCCAGCTCAAAAACCGGCATTTTAAAACTTAAGTGGGAGGTGCAGCAGCTTCAGGGTGCTGAGCAGGGCAAGGCCCCTTTCATGTGCAGACATCTGAAGACACACCGAACATCTCATCAAATAGAATGACTGGAAGAAATGACCCATCTGAGTAGGGAACCACTGAAAGAGGAGAAAGAAACACTTTGCCCTCCTTCAAATACCCCCACAAATCTGCATCAATAATCTCCACTCCATGCACCGTGAAGACCCCAGTTTGTCTCCAGACACCTCTTGATTATTGGCCCTGGTGGAAGGGACCCCAAAATACCAGACACTATAGAGCACTCAGTGGCTTTTGACCCAAGGGTTTCCCTGGCCCACAGCTCAGCTGGACTCTTTCCCCAACACTGAGTTAGCATGTGTGAACCAGTTTTCACGCTAGAGCAGGGGAGAAAGTAGATCAAAAGGCAAGGAATTTCTGGCAAATAAGACAGCTGATGGCTGGAAGGATCATGGGGTTGTGCACTTAATACCTTCATGCCTACTAGGAATTGTTAAAAAGACAAAACAAAACACAATACCAGCGGTCTAATCCTTCCTAAACTCCTAAGGAGTTCAGCTTTGTCTCATTTCTGTAGTTAAAAGCAATCCAATAGTAGGCATAAGAGATGGGAAAAAAGCTTTCATTAAAAATTATGCTGATTGCTCCAAAATGTTCGTTGCAACTCTTAAAGTAATTATGTAGTTTAAATACCTAAAACAATGTTTATTTTTCTAAAATGTCTTATCTCAGGAATGATACATATATATATTTAATTTTTATCCCATTTTTCTTTAGAAATTATTTCAGACAAAAATGGGCAAATATAAGAGTACTCATGATGTTTGTTTTTGTGATGACAAAAATTAAGATGAAGGAAAAACAAATTAAGTGCTTATTTAAACTTGAGAAGAATTCCAGTGAAAAAAAGAAAAAATGTTTTAATTTACTGCTTGTTCTTTCAGAATGACTAAATGTATTTTCAGGAGGAAAAAGGGAAATTTGTTTTGCTGCCAACAATGAGGTCTAGATAAATGCAGTAGAGCAGAAAATTACATGCAAGCTAAGATGTAAGTGTGAGGCACTTGACTGCATTAAATATTTTTGGGAGAAAAACACTAATATATAGCAGGATGCTGTGCTCATAGTTAATTAAGTTAAAGGTATATTGTTAACTACTCTCCTACTACCTTAAAAATATTTGTTTCAAAATTTTTTCTACCTAAACTTCCTTTTCCAATTTGGTCTCCTCATTTCTTGTTCATCTGTTTTTAAGTGATTTTCAGTGTTACGTACCACCTATTCCCATTCCCACTGAAGGCATTTTATTTTGCAAATAAAAATCATAAGCCTGTGTTTTATTTGGCATATAAAAATCATAAGCCTGAACAAACTTATATTAAGAGCAAATAAGTATGAATAATAAAATGGACTTTTAAATGGTTATTTTGGCATTATAATATTTCCTTATTTCATCCCTCCACATTGATCAGAATCTTTACAACTTGAATGAAGCATTCTGTGCTTCTCCAAATTATCTTAATATCATATTCTTGCTTCTTGGGAAATTCTTGCTTTATATTAGCTGAAGACTAAATGAGTAGCTGAAGGGATGCACAGCAACTCACAATACCTCTCCAAGCTCAAGTTGTTCTTGAAAGATCCTGGAGGAGAGGGAAACTCATCCTTATTGTTGATGGGAAAAGCCAGGGTGAGGTTGGGGGGTGGCCAAGCCATCCAGCAACCCAGTTTCTAGGCAACTCACTTCCAGAATTACACATAAAGTTCACCCATTGGGCCTGATACAATAGAAGTTAGAGGCCTCTGAAGGGCAAAAGCTGAATGGAAGAGACTTCTTATAAAATCCTTTGAACTAATCAAAATACAGCCAAGAAAAATGGCCAAACCCTTTTCTCTGAAAACACATAAGGAAGGACAACTGAATGTCAGTAGTGTAGATTCAAAAGAGTTTTCCTTTCATTGATCCTTTGGTTTAAAAGAGAGGCCATTGAGATCTCATTAGTAAATTTAACTAACATCATGATGAATTATTTGTTGATTTATAGAAAAGAGACTAGTGGACTAACTTGGAGCTGTCAGGTACTTTCCCAACTGGATGCCACTCCTGGAAAGAAGTTACATTATCTACCAATAATTTTCATATACTCCATTCCTTGTGTTGACCAAAGATATTTCTCAGATGAGTTGTGGGCTGTGTCTCTGTAATTTAGATTGCAAACATAGAGTGGGATTGAACACCATTTGGGTTCTTTATGTAGCCTTATTCTTGGGTGAATTAAGTGAATTGTAGAGTCAAAGGAAATAATTGAGCAGTCTGAAGCAGAAAAAAACAAAAGCACAAAAATTTCCAGTGCAACGTTTTGTAGGCCAAGTGAAAATTCTTTGATGTCTGCTCAAGCAAAATTAAGGTTTTTTCTAGGTATCTCAGAAATAGTTGAGTATTAAAAAAAAAAAAAAAAAAACCAAAACATAAACACAATTAGGTACAAAATGTCAAAATTACTATAAAGAAATAAAATGAAAGTCCCCTTTTTGCCCTCTACAGTTAGAGCGATAAAGTTCTGGAAGATAGAATTATATAGCATAAAAGATAGAAAATCGTTACCTTTAAGCAATAAAGGCATGAAAGGGATTTTTGGTGGCTTCATCTTTTTGAATGCATCTCTGTAGGCTTTGTGATTCAGGGAAGGATCCTTCCGAACCAAGCAGATTGCAAAGAAAGAGAAAAATCAATATGCTATAAGAAACAATTCTAAATCTATTTTTGCTAAACAATCTGAACATAATTTAGATATAAAGAGGTTCTTCCTAAGAATGAAGTAGATAAAGGTTTCCTAGGAGAATAAACTTACTAAATTAGGGCAGGAAATCCAGGCAATGAATGAAACTCAAGTTATTAGTTTACAATAATGGGAAATGACTACAAAAGAGACACCTTTTGATTGCCCTATTATTTTCCTCAAATAGGTTCTTTAACTACTGTTTCCTCTGCATAATTTTTATCATGAGGTAACCTCAAAGTCTTTTGTTAGATACACTGCAAAGAAAAACTACCCTCATAATGCATAGACAATTTAGGGAAAATAAGAAAACACTGTTTGATTGTGTTCTGAAAAGAAACTATAAATGCTGTGCTTAAATCTAAGAAATGGTAAAAAGCAGAAAAGAATAATGCATAAGGCACTAACTTGCACACTAAATGTATACTGCTTAATTTCATAGGCTTTGCAAGGGCCTAAACTTAAAAACCTGCCTCATGAAAATCATACCGAGAGGACTATCTATTCTCATCACCTTTTTATCTGGAGAGGAAGAAGAATTAATTAACTCTCAATTTGCTCCTCTCCATAAGAAGCTATTTTTTCATATCCATATTCTAAGCTACATGACACTGTGGAGTACAAACACAGACCACTGAAATCTAGAAAGAAATCAGACACCAGTAATTATTATAATTTGAAGAATAAGACCCCTTTGGCCCAACTACTTACTGTTAAACTTTCAAGTTCAGAGAAAAGTTTCTTAAACTTTCCAGGGATTTTCTAAAAACAAAAACAAAAACAAACAGAAAAGGTCACTGAAGTCAGTTACTTTGAGAGACACGGAGAGGTGTTTTCATTAAGTTGTGCTTCCACACGCCACACTGAAGATTAATACCTCTTTCATGTGGCTCTACCCTCTTTGCTTCTCATTATTCAACTTTCGTCATTCCCTTAAAGTGACAGTTCTTGGGAATGTTGCTAAAATCAGTTTAAAGTAATAGCCACACGTTTCAGAAATCTAGCTGGTTAGACATTCTATACACTGGTGATTATTTAATAAAAACAACTTAGACTTCAGTTTCCTGTTCTAACTTTGACATATGCTCTCTTAGTAGTTTTATTGAGTGTGAAGTAAAAATGTCGGCTGCCCTTAGAGTGGACTGAGGGGACGCCTGGCTGCCTTCCATGTGACTTGGTAATCTCTTGTGGTAAAAAGGAGACCTGAAGTCATGGATTCCAACTCTGATCCTTTCTATATGTGTGGTTTGGGATGAGTCTGTGCTCTCTGATGCCAGTTTCCTCATCCGAGGATAGGGGGATGACTCAGGAAGAGTGTATGGTGCATGGTAAGTGCTTAACAAATTCCAGCTGGTAACACTAACCCTGTTCAAGAAAATATCTGTGGAATTTTCTGTTTCTAAAAAGAATCCAGCTAATGAGGCAAAACCCATAATAATTAGATGTTTAAATTATTTAGAAATGGATTTTCCTTTTGATAATCACAGTGAACAGGAAGCTTAATCTGTTTGGAAACTAATGCCACACACATACACATTCACACACACATCAATGAATGGAGGACAAATCAAAAAAGAAAAGATGCAGGCATTTGCAACTGATTGCAGTCTTTCTTACATGCTGCATGTCTTACAGTCTGTTGGATTCCCATGTGAATGTCTCAGTGGCACCTCAAACTCAACGTGCCCAAAGCCAAATTGATCTATTCCAGAGGTCAGCCATGGGCCAAATCTGGCCTACAGCCTGCTTTTGTAAATACAGTTTCAGTGGAACCTGGCCCGGCTCATTCGTTTGCATATTGTCTTTGGCTGCTCTTGCACTCTAATGGCAGAGTTGAGTAGTAGAGACAGAGACCACATGGCCTGCACAGCCTAAAATATTTACTATCTGGCCCTTCACAGAAAAAATCCACCCCCAACTCAAACTCCAAGGCTCTGCCATTCAGGGTTTCTCTCAGAGTCTTCCTCAGCTGCCCTGTGGCACAATGGGTCCCTCCACTTCCTCCTCTTTGGTGCATCTGGACTTGGTTCGAGACCTGCTTCACCACATGCACCCTGTGCTGAAACCTCCAGGCTCACTTATTGTGTGCCATGGCAGTGATGCAGTGTTCTGCACATAGTAGGCTGTCAGGACACACATTAAATGTATGCTGTTTGAATCTGGCTCAATTAATTCTCCCAATTTTGCAAGTCAAACTTTTTTCAGGGTTTTGTTCAAATTCCGTTCTCTACAGGCCCTTGCAAGCCATTTGCTTTCCTCCTGTTCTGATTGGTTTTGGCACTTGTTGCCCACCTGCTTTAATCTCATGACGTGTGTGTGCTGGTCCTGCTTGCCCCGGCAAAGGAGGCAGGGCTTTCATTTCTTTCCTTTTGAGCCCCTGAAGGAGCACTGACCCTGACCCTTGGGTTGCCACAGTGCATTCCATCAGGGAACCCCCCTGACTCAAAGAAAGTGAGTCCATGGGCGGCCCAGAGTCCTGTACTGTGATCTAATGTAAGAAAAAGACAGTTGTGCTATCAGCTTCTCTCGTAGGAACTGGGTGACAGGAAGAGAATGGAATAGCTAGTGATAGGACCTGAATCTGAGAGGATGTAATTAGGCCTAAGAGGGGCAAATATGACCACGCTGAGCCACAGGCAGGCTGGAACAATGAGGGAGAAGACCCTGTGATTAACGAGAAACGCGGAGGGAGAGAAATGGCACACACAGCGAGAGAGCCAGACAGGAAGGAAAAGGAGAGGGAAAGAAATAAAAGCCCAGAGAAGGTGATGAGGCCACAGGAGAGGTGGAGTGTGCTGCTTCCGTGTCTGGCTAAGTCTGGGGACTCCCCAGCTTCAGTCCTGCCACATGCACCCTGAGAGTCCATCTTTCAGGACTCGTGCTGTCTTGAGCGTGCCTCTGCCCCTTATCACCCACACAGCTTTCAGAACACAGCACTCACAGAGGCCCATCCAGGATTTGGGAGGACTGAAAGTTCTAACATTCAGTGGGCCTTCTTCAAGGAAAAAGAATACAAAATCACCTTGCATTTGCAAATGTTACAAAGATACACATCATCCAAGTGACTCTATTCCCACCGCCCGTGTAAGGGAGAGGCGTGGAAGCTTAAATGCATTGGCATCTTAGCAAATCTACTTCTAAACACACATCATGATGCAGGTCAGATGGGAAAGGACCACAGCGGAATTGCAGACACACTATCACAGGGGCAGAGGAGAGGAAGACTAAATTGTAGCTGGGGTGCATTTTTTAAAAATGTTCTCTTTTTCACATATATTGAGAACCATGTTAAAAACCGCTTTATCAAAAGAGTCCCTCCCGACTTGAGACTTGGCTTTTCACTGAAACCTTCTCCTTTCGGGTTTAACTCCCCCACCCTCAAAGCTCCTGGCACCCCAAGGCTCACCTCCCAGGTCTGCGCCAGCCGGCTGACAGAAGCAGCGTTGAGGCCCATCACGATAGCAAAGAAGGAATTCAGGTTTCTCTGGGCTTTACAGCTATGGAGTAAAAGAAAGGAGAGGGCTCTTTGAGGCAACGTCATTTTCCCAGGTGATCGCCAAAGATACAGCTGAAAAGAATCTCCTAGGCCCCGGCGTTCACCCTCTCGGGCAGAACTGAACTCTGCCCTAAAGCGAGCGCACCCCTCACCACGGCTCTGAGAGGCTGGGTCTCCCCTCAACCGTTTGTTTCTAACGCCTACAGAAATGCTTCCAAATGCTTCAGCTCATCCTTACCTTTAGGGAAAGATCTGTGCTCTTGACACCTTGTTAACATTTTAAAAGATTCTGACTTTTTTGAATCTATTTTGTACACCTTAACGATTCCAACAGAAAACTTTTAAATCCATCGAGAGCTGAATTAAAACCTCTCATTGTTACCGCTTCCCAGCCTCTCGAATTAGCGTGCTGGGGGTTTTTGTTGTTTTTTTTTGAGGGGGTGGGACAGATAATCCCTTCTCCTCTCCCAGGCCTAGGCTCCCCTCTTATGACATTTAAGCATATTTTCTTTGATACTGATAAAAGAGCTACTCTATCATGTATAGATTTAAAATATAGCACATGTAATGGGACTACGGTCTCGCATTTCTCATTTAAAGAAAAATGAAGTAAAATGATCTTGTTGAGCTCCTTTCACTCTTTAAGGTTATTCGTTCTGCACACAGTCAATCATGACTTAGACTCAACTGGTCAAAATTCCACTCATTTCCAAGTCCAAGTCCAGCTGAAGGGGCTTGGGTAGCAGAAGGAGCTTGGACTTCAAGATCAGCCGGAACAACCTGTGAACTCCAGATTCCTTTACTGGGGGAGCATTATAAAACAACCTTACTGAGGTTAGCCTTTAAAATTAAGAAATTACCCTACCTTGATGACTAAATAGGAAAAAATATTAAAGTCTTTAGCCATAAGAGGGTGCATAACAGGTACCCAAAGGGTGCTAATGTAGCCTCCCTCAAATGCCACCTCCTCCATGGCGTCTTCACCAAATGGAAATTGTAAACAGTGCATATACAACTCTGGATCCTGCTTTTTCAGTTGACATAAATGCTCTATTACGTACTATGGACTCATCACTATCATTGTTGGCTGTAGAATATTTCATTAAGAGCATATTCCATAATTTGTTCATTCATCCCCCTATTGTGGACGTTTATTTTCAATTCCTTCCTGCTACCAGAATGCTGTAATGAATAGCTTTTTTAAAAAAATTCTATTTATTATTTTATTTATCTACTTATTTATTCCTCTCCTCATGCTACTGTTTTTTTTTGCTGTCTGTGTCCATTCACTGTGTGATCTTCTATATCTATTTCTCCTTTTTGTCTTCTCTTCTTGTCTTTCTCCTCTAGGATTCACCAGGATTTGATCCTGGGGACCTGTGATGTGGAGAGAGGTTCCCTGTAAATTGGGCCACCTCAGTTCCTTGTCTCTGCTATGCTTCACCTCTGCTCTCCCCTCTGTCTCTCTTTTATGTTGCATCATCATCTTGCTGCGTGACTCACTTGCATGGGCACTGGCTCACCGCGTGGGCACTCGGCTTGCTGCGCAGGCACCTGGCTCACCACGTGGGCACTGGCTGACCATGCAGGCACTCACATGAACACCTGACTCATCCTGCAGGCACCGGGCTCGCTACACAGGCACTCGCATGGGCACTGGTTCACTGCGCTGGCACTCGGCTCACCACGCTGGCACTGGCTCGCCACACAGGCACACTTTCTCTTCTTCTTTTTTACCAGGAGGCCCCATGGGTTGAACCCAAGTCCTCCCATATGGTAGATGGAGGCCTTATCACTTCAGCCACATCCGCATCCCTGTAATGAATATCTTTGTGCATAACATTTTTGACCATATTTATGAGTTTTTCAATAACCTAGACTTCCAGCCATTACAGTGTGGGTCAAAAGCTATGAAGCTTAAAGTGTTTGATCCACATTACAAAGGGCTGTCCCAAAAGCAGTACCAATTTCCAGGTGCCCAGAAGGTATGTAAGAGCACCTGGTTCAGACCCCAGAAAATGGTTTGGAGCTGTTGAAGCAGTGACTCGCACAGTTGGCTGAGCCCTGGCAGATCCTGCCTGTACTAGCCTGGTTCTAGAGCCAGCCTTGCAGACTCCAGCCTGCCCAAGTCCAGCCGTCCTCCCGGCTCCCAGCCAGTGGGGGTCAGGCCTGGCAGCACCAAGAGTGGGATCTGGAAAGCCGCTGCTGCCTCCCCACACTTGGTGCTCAAGATAACTTGCGATACTTAAACATACACAAACAAAAACACATATAACTAATATCCGAATCCATAAATAGAAAGCAAATAATATAGACATGATTTCTCTAGAAGATAAATTGATACACTATAAATATTGGGTACCATTCCAGTCTGTTACCAAGAGTCATTCATTCCATGACATGAACAGGCAGTCTGACATGAAACATTCCAGTTTAGCAAACAGTCCTTTGTCTCTGTGTGAGGAAATAAAATTCATTCAATCCACAGAGGTGGAGGATGGGGATGTGAGAGAGATGGGGAAACATGAATATGCAAATAGGAATGCCTTAGGCAAAGAAAACACTATGATTGTGGAAATTACTATTTTTCCTTGATTATTCCTACCAGTGTGATTATAAGAAATATGACTTTATGTTTCTGTTGGCATTCTACTTCATGAGCAAGGGATAGAGACCAGTACCATGAATAATTCAAGATACCGGGCCATATGGAGAAGATGTGAATCTATTTCATTTCCCTGCAGATGGATACAATCTTACACTGAGAACTGAGCTGGATGGTGTCACTTTACTTCCTGGAGCTTTAATGTCCCATTTCTCCATGTAACTGGAATGTATAAGAAAGCTTTTCAACCCAAAGAGCATCATCTTCAGGAATTTCACAGGCTACTATGGAATTGCACCGGAAAAACTTTTTAAAAAGGAGCATTCATAACAAAAGCAGTCCAAGACTTGAGCAGATCCATTATCACTCTCTGTCTCTTCTTCCACTCCCAGTCACAGCACAAACCAGGCCAAGACCCTCTCTTATCTCTTGCCTAAGTAAATAAAATATCCTACCTCCTAGGGTCTATTTACCTACAGTTCATCTATGCTATTTTCATATCAACCTTCCTGAAGATCAGTCTCCCACAACATCCGTACAACACTCTTGCCCAGTTGGCTACCTTTACCTTCCCTGACCGTGCACTCTGTTTATCAGTTTCCATACCACCAGAGAGTTTTATCTCTGTGGAGAACATGACTTTCCAAATTCTTTCCTGTCAACATCTCACCTAGAATTCAAATATAACCTGAAATGCTACTTCCTTCAAAAAGGTTTTCCTAATCCTTCTCCCATCCCTTTGGATTTGATCTTTCCTTCCCCTAAAGTCCCAATAGAATATGACCCCATTAACAGGGCACTTCCCCACTCTACTTTGCACATTAGCCATGTGCGTTATAAAATTATTCCCCCAGGAGACTGCACCCTCCACGAGAGCAGAGATTGAGAGTCGCCTCAGTCTCATTTCCCCACAGTATCGTGCAAGGGTCTGCACATATGGTGGCTAAGTGGTATGTATATCCAGAATATATCTTGATTGAGGGCGATTCAAAAATAGTTTTATATGGACACTACCTTGGACAACAATGAAGAAATGAAAAGGGACTGGAGAAGAATTTGATCCATGCTGCTTCTTTGTGCTTCTGTTGGGAAGCCGTCTGAAGAGCAGTCTCAGAGCACTAATCTGGTATTGCAAGAGATGCTCCCGGCAAGTTATGAAAATTTCATTCAACCAACATTTACTGAGTCACTGCTATTTACCAAGTTCTATACCAGATACCCCAGGTACCATGATTAACCTGTCCTCTGGGAGGTTATCTGTCAGTGAAGACAGACAGATACATTTAATAAATATAAATTTAAAGATAAAGAGAATACATATAATAAGAGAAGGTTTTTTGTTTGTTTGTTTTTAAGGAAAAAACTCTTCATGTGTTGGGGGAGCAGGTAAGAGCTGACCCTGCATTTGAAAGTCAGGGATGACATCAGGAAAGAAGTAACATGTGAGCCGGGTCTGAAGAACGACAGCACTCTTGGTGGATGGAGCAACAGAGTCCAGGCTTGGGGGATGGTGTCGGGGGAAGAGGTGGGCATTCAGACGGGCTGGAGCGGAGAGCACGTGGGGGTGAAGCCATGCAGGGCCTTCCAAGGAGCTTGCCAAGTTCTTAGTGGGTGAAAAAAAGCCAAGAGTGGAATCCTAGAACGCATCTGTTTTCAAGGATTGTCACTCCCTCACATCGTCTTCCCCAATTTCCCAGCCTACTGTGGTTCTTCTGGCTAGACTGGGATTTAACAGCAGGATGCAGGATTGTGTACTGCCTGCTCATCAGTTCTATCCATTGCACAGTGCTTCAGCCTGGTAATTTGACATTTACTTTAAAATATAAACACTGCAAATGCAAAGATATAAATATTCAAAAACAGACCTTTTCAGCCATTTGGTCACGTAACTCAATATTGAACTTTCACATTCCAGCCCTTCTTATAACCACAAGGGGAAAATACTTTATGCATTCAAGGAGGCTGGAGGAATAGCACCTTTTCCGAGGAGAAACTTACTGAGCCGCAATTTTGATGAACTTCTTCACTAGCTGCACTCGCTTGCCCAGCTGGCTGCAGAGCAGAATTTCAGTGGCCACCCAGAGCTGGACTTCATTGCATCTCTGGAGCAGAAGGCTGAGGTTCACAGTGTGCTCCCCACTTCCCTGTCTGCTGAATGTGAAGTAGATCAGCTCTTGCTGGAAGGAAAATATATTTATGCCAGGGATTATTTTAAGCACATTCAAAGTCAAGTTGGTACAAAACTTAGCCCATTTTAAAGAGTTATCTTCAGATAGTCACTGCTATTTCATTAGATCTGATATACTCTCTGTTAACAGAGAGCATAACCAATAACAATATGTTACAAAGGTAATTTTTCAGAATTTAAGGATGGTAAAGCCCTTACAACCTAAGTCGGTCTGCAGTTTAAGTCATAGGCTGAATCTAAATCAATACTCCAGGCAATGCTTCTCGAATTTTAGTATAAATCAGGATCACTGATTGCTAGGCCCACCCACAGAGTTTCTGATGCTGCAAGTCTGGATGGGGCCTGAGAATTTCCATTTCTAACAAGTTTCCAGGTAAGAACTGGGAACTGGGAACTGCTGCTGCTGCTGGTTTGGGTATCATGCATTGCTGTGGGGGGAGTGGGGGGCGGGGGCGGTGGGGTTGAATGGGACCTCATATTTTTTTTAATGTAATTAAAAAAAATAATAATAATAATAAATAATTAATTTAAAAAAATAAATAAAAAAAAAGAACCACTGACTTAAAATATTATCAAATCCTAAATGGAAAAAAAGTGAGATTAAGGTATGCTCCAGTATTTTATCAAAACAAGTAAGACCAATAACTATTTACGCAGACTAATCATATGCAGAGCAATAGAAGAGCTGTGATTTTAAAGGTAAGTATCTTTCAGAAATAACCCACATTTTCCCGCTGGATACTCAGGATAAGCAGGGGCACAGGCCACTCGAACACTTTCAAAGTCACAAGTCCTTTAGCCTTAAAGTTCACTACTTGTTCAAATTCAGTTCATAATGTTGAAGATTTCTCTCAACTGAATGAGAAAATAGGAAGACACTTAAAAGACATTCCAAACAGAAAGTGAAGCCCAAGGGTCCTTAAACTGGGCATGATGTTCCTTCTTGAGAAGGAAAAGGCCATTTTGCAATGAAAATTTTCACTGTAAGGCAAAGCCAACCCAACATATGATTTCCCAGGGCTGTCATGGTTTTCATCCCGACTCCTGTGCGCCTCTCCACTGGCCAAATCTACGCTTCATCAGCAGCCCTTTGCTCCTACTCTGTTGTTTTATAAAGGTTATGATCTATCCACAAAGGAGAAATCGATGGACATGAAAATTTGAAACATTTCTCAAAGTTTTCAAGAAAGCATGAAATCTTGCAGCACAGTTTAAATTTACAGGATTTACTTAAAGCAAAAAGATTATATATATACAAAAGTATATATATAAATATAAATGTTTCATTTGTAACTAATTTTCATGGAAAAGGTAAAAACCATTTATATCAGAGGTATCAAAGGTATAGTAGCTATTCAACCTCATTAAAGCTTCAAATATACACATAAATTATATATAATACAAATATGTACACCCATGTAAAACATAGCAAATTTACACTACATTACACAAACATTTGATTGCACTAGGAGCAAATAAAGGATGACCATATATTCTGCTTTTTCTAGGATTGGATCAGTTTTTCAATATATTTAAAATTTTCAAACATCATTTGGACCATGCTATACTAGCAAAACTATATCACCAGAGATGAGTCTTTTTTTCATTTTACACTTAGCCATGTGCATAAATATTCTTCAAAAAGGCTTCACAGTTTAAAATAGCATTAGCATTCATTCTTCTTACTCCCTCCTTACCTCGTGAATTGAATTGAAGAGACTCCAATCAAAATTCATTAATTCCAGAGCAAGA
The DNA here is from genome assembly GCF_030445035.2 of Dasypus novemcinctus. Classification (NCBI taxonomy): domain Eukaryota; kingdom Metazoa; phylum Chordata; class Mammalia; order Cingulata; family Dasypodidae; genus Dasypus; species Dasypus novemcinctus. Next base: position 37,350,745 of record NC_080677.1, on the reverse strand, counting down.
TCCCAAGTGTTCATTCCCAAAATCCTCAGTGACCTTTGCTGAGATTCCTCATTTTCTACAAATGGGTTCTACACCAACACACAGAAGCAAAAGGATCCTCAGTAATTACCAAATGTTTTGTACTGAACAGGCTGGCCACAGACAGGCACTAGAAACGCAGATTAGAAAAGTAATCTTTTCTGAATGCACTTAATATTTCCCCTGGTCTGTTCACCTTCAGAGAGTTACAGCCAATTTAGGAAACAGCCTTGGAAACAGGAGAAGGTGATCAATGATACTTCACTGACTTAGCCTGCCCCTCCCCGGTATGCGCACACGTGCAAGTCTGATTCTAAAGCACTGCCCCAGCATAATAATGAAAGCGAGAGCCCTGAAATCACTTTGGCTTCTAGTAAGAATTAATGTGCCAGCAGGGTGACTATAAAAACAAACGAGAGAAATAGCACAAGGCACGTCAATAAAGACATGGCTTTTGCTGGAAATATGTTTAACAAGTCTCATAACAGACACACATTTACAAATTTTATTAAAATGTCTGTGGAAAGCGAAAAAACTCAGACATAAAAATGTTATTTCATTTATACCTATGGCAGATGATTGTTTCAGTATCAACTGCTTTCCATTCATGAATAGGGCCTAGCACCTAGAAGCGTGGTTTGGAGTATTTTTTTCATGTCTGTCAAGAAATTATTAATGGCCACAAACATCTTTACATCTATTGTTGCTACTAAAGTGATTGAAAACTATTTGGTGTCTTTCCAAACTAGCTGATGTTTCCCAATTAAAATATAAATTCCCCCATCTGAGGATTCTGATGCCTTGGACTTGAATAGCTAATGATCGTGTCTTAAAAACCAAAGGAACGGCATTTTGAAAAAATAAAGGACACAGGAGAAGGGAATATTTTAGAGTCAAAGAATTAATCTCTGTATTTTAAAATTACAATACAACAAAATAATCACTCATTTACAACACCTACATTTCTTCAAACTCTTCTCTGCAGAGTCATCAGACACCCTGCCATCATGAGAAGGGATGGGGTATTGAGAGTGTACCAAAGGTAGTGAAATAAAGGACACAGAGTATCCTTCCCCCTAAATCTGCCCAGGGTGTATTTGTTAGCCTGATCACCAGCATCCTCCAAAAAAGAAGAAATGGAATTAAGATTCCATGGGTGAAGGAGTCATTTGTCCCAAATCCCTGGTTTCAAAGGCTCAGATAGAAGCAGGGTTTGACTTAGGAAGGGTATGGAATTCCTCAAGTTGCATCTCTTTTTGATTTGTAAAGGTAATGTTATTTGGCCAAGAAAGAAAATATTTTAACACATTTTTTCCCTAATTTTCATTATAAACCTATGAAAATTTACTCTGAGTCTGACATTTTTGTGCATGTGTTTCAAGTACAAGGCTAAAAGTCCTTACCAAAGTGTCAGCCAGGTCTTTCCGGTAGACATATATCCGACTAGATGCATCAAGGGATTTGGAGATGGCCAGGTCATTAGACTGGAGTTCATGCTTTTCTTTATTAAAAAAAAAAAAGAGGCAAGAACAGTATTTAGAAATACAAGAATAGTAGCAGGCTTAGATAACATGCCTAACGAGGGAAGCTCAATAAAGTAAAATATTTGAGCAAACAGGACTTAAAGTGTATTTAATTGTGTTGCAAGCATTCTACAATGACATCTATGGAATCAGGTTTAATTGTTTGCATAATAGTCCATCATGTGGAATCTAAGCCCCTCTCTATACAGAGTTGGAGTAGACATAACCATCCCAGGGTCCACAGGATGGAGGAATAGAGTATGAATTAGAGTGGACTTACTGATATTCTACTACGGAACTATTGCGATTACTAATGGAAGAAATTGTAGCATTGATATGGAGAAAGTGGCCACGATAGCTGCTGACGGTAGGGAGAGGAAGAAGAAATATGATGTGGGGGCATTTTCAGGACTTGGAGTTGTCCTGGGTGGTACTGCAGGGACAGATGCTGGACATTGTATGTCCTGCCATGGCCCACTGGGTGGACTGGGGGAGAGTGTGAACTACAATGTAAATCATTATCCATGTGGTGCAGCAGTGCTCCAAAACGTATTCACCAAATGCAATGAATGGGCCATGATGATGAAAGAAGTTATTGATGTGGAAGGAGAGGGGTGATGGGGTGGGGGGTATATGGGGACCTCTTATATTTTTTTAATGTAACATTAAAAAAAAAAATAGAGAGGAAAAAAGAGCCCATCATATCATTATTTAATCTTTCCTTTTTTGTTGAACATTTAATAGCTTTTACTTTTTTTTTATCACATAAATTAAGTGACTTGATGTAGGCTAAGTCATAGCACAGGGGCCTGGCACATAAAAGGAGCTTGATAAATGGGATCTATTATTATAGTAGCCATAATATATATTACCAAAGTGAACATCCTTGTACGTAAATCTTTGGCTGCTTTATAGAGATTTCCTTTAGATTCCCAGTAGTGGGATTACTGGGTCAAAGGGGATGAATATTTTTAAGGATTTTGATACCAACTGTGAAATTGCTGTCAATTTTTTATTTTAAGGAAAATAAATCAATGTATTTTCTTAAAAATAGGTATAAAAGTTGAACACTGACCAACACTGATCATTATGTTTGGTGAGCTTGCTATTTTGCTAAAACCAAAAATAGATTATCAGTTTATTTTGTATTTCTTGATTAATAGTGAAGTTGACTGTTTTTAAAAATTTATTCTTTGTCTATTTTATTTCCTTTATTACAAATTGTTCCTATGTCTTGACCAATTTTTCTACCATGGCTGGAACCCTATTATAATACAAGAGTTTTCTTAGAAAAGTGTGTTTCTCATCTTTAGTGCAAAATGTGTATGGGAACAGATTAGAATAGGACTAAAAAGTTCATTCTATGTGACACCATCATCTTCACCTAAGGCAGGCTTTTAGTTAACCAGGATGTTTGAAAAAATGCAATGTACCATATACCGTTTTCCAGATAACTCAATCAATTCAAATGCCAACTTTTGGGGAGCGGATGTAGCTCAAGCTGTTGAGCACCTGCTTCCCACATACAGGTCCCAGGTTTGATTCCCAGTACCTCCTAAAAAAACAAGCAAATGGAAAAAACCAACTCTCATTGGGGAGTGGATGTAACTCAGTGGTTGAGTGCCTGTGTTTCACATACGAGGTTCTGGGTTCAATCCCTGGTACCTCCTAAAGAAAAGCAAAAACAAAAACTTTACATTCAAATGCCAAATTTTATTTTGAGCCTTTTTGATGGACATTTTTCTTGCTTATTACAGAGTTCACAATGGATAATCTAATATATTCTCTACAGCCCAGCATTATAAAGGTCAATAGTACTATAAGTCAGACTTATATTGTATATATTGTATATAGTAAATGGTTCCCACACTACTGGGCTCTAAAGTTCTTCTAGTCCCTCCCTCTTTGTTTAGGTATAATTTCTTGCAGCCCTCCATGTGTGCCTACATACCTTAAACCTGAATCTATGAGATGAAGTCCATACCTTCTACAGAGTAAATTGCCATGGTTTTCTCACAGCCTTTTTTTTCTATTTGCCAGAAAGATTCCCCTTAATTTCAGTTTTGTCACTATAAACGGATAGAAATTTAATCTCTGAATAAGTAGATAGATCACTATTGTATATACAGACCAAGCCTGGGTACAAAACACTCAGAAACTCCTTGCAAGCTATGAGAATGGCAGTACCATTCCTCTAGAGGGGAAAAAACAAACAAACAAACCAAATCCTCCAATATTCCAATATCTTTAAACTATTTTTGACAAAAAGAAAAAAGCAGATTGCATTGTCATTTCATTTTCAAGTAGTATTGAAACATTAAAACTTAAGTTACTAGCACAAGGAATGCACTAAACTCTGCACTATTTTTCTTCATTAAAACATTGTTGTTTGGAGTAAGATGCAGGCAAGAGAGGTTCTTAGGCAAAAACACTAATGGATGTGGAATGATGGCATGATTCCAAATGCATGTGATAATCCAAGAGATGAGCTGATATTTCTAGTGATGATTAGCAAAGGGTCAGCACATATTAGAATGCCATTGCCCACCCTGATGAATCTAATTTAACAGAGTGTGAAATGGTATAGCAGAGCCATCAAACGGATACTGGGTAGTAAAAGAGCCACTCGTTAATTGCCAGATTTGCATGTAGTCCTGGGCTGTCTCTGAGCCAGTTCCTGAAGGAGATGGGTCTTCATTGTGTCACAAAATTCACTCGATTTGTGTACTTTATTGTGCCACAAAGTCTAGCACCCTCTGTCTGAATGGTAAATACAGGTTTTGATGAAGCATAATACTGTTTAAAGTCATTTAATATTTTTACTCACTTTAACTATAACACACCTTTATCAGACCTGAAATCTGTTTTTTTAAAAAACATAACTAATCCCCAAAAGTTTATTTAGTCCACAGGTTTCTCAAATTTTAGCTTTCTTTCCCTAGATACTATTTTTATGGCCTGAGCAACTGGGGTCCCGGGAGAGGGAGCAGAGAGGCGTAGATTAGCCTGGGAGAGGGCTCTGTCTGCATAGGTAATCGGCGGGCTCGGAAGACCGTCTATCCGCCCCTGAGTAACAAAGCAATCGAAACAATATTCTGACACATAATACTTTATTGTCAAGATTAGTTTGATATTTTCCTGCTAACTGTAGAGTTAGAACAAAGGGCAAACAGGAATGCCATTTATCTGTCTTCCTCCTCCGCCTGCCCTGCCTCTGGTGAACTAGCTCCCGTGGTACCCATATTTTTCAACTATCGATGCTAAGTTACTTTAGGTTTTTCTCAGGGTTAATGAGATATTAAATAAAGATGGTAAGCCAAGGAGGAGGCCAGGAACACTGAAATCTGACAGGCTCCAGTGAGAAGGAAGGGGTCTGTGCAGGTCACTTAGCTCAATAGTGTCAGCTTGTGATCTGTGTGATCTTATTCAAAACAGACAACAAACCATTCTCTGAGGACAACAAAGGCCCAACAGAAGGAAAAGCAGTGGCAGACCTCACTCCCCTGTTCACCTGAAGGAGCACTGCCTGTGAGCTGTGGCTTATGGTATCAGCTTTTGTTTCTTTCCTTTGGACGTCTGTAACTATTAAATTGTCAGGCAGCAACAGGACTTGTTCAAGGCTGTGCTCTTTTTTTTTTTCCTAAAGTAATTTCTTCCTTTAGCAATTTCCTAAGTTAATTTAAATATGAAAATAGAAGGCTTATCTAGAACACAAAATGTGAAAAGCTTTAAAATGTATTTAAAAACACTGACATGCCTCTCCATTCAATTCTTGGGGAGGAAATTCAATATTCAACAGTACCCAACTGTTGTCATGGAAACACCTCTGGTAGGCAGCTTCTCATTGTTACTGTGGTCATCCAGCTGCAGACCCAGAAGAGAACCAGAAGGGACGGGATGCACATTTACTCCACAGAAACGCCAACCCTCTCCTTTCAGAGGAGATCCTTTCAAATATTAATATTCAACGACAGAAAATAATTTACCCCCAGAGAACGTGACGGCTACCAGAGCCAGATCCTCTTCTGCATGCTGGATCTTTTCTGCCACAATTTTCAGGATCTCCTGGGCTGTAGTGGAAACTTTTGCCTTCACACTGACATAGGAGTGCTCAGTTATATACACGTGACAAAAAACTGTACAAGGCAAAAGAACCATAAGTAAACAAAGAGATGTGGTCATGAGATACAGACTTTCTAAGTCCCAGCAGCCACCCTGCTATTCTTTTAAATATAAAACATATACAGCTAGATTTTCATATCTATGCATGCACATCAGCACATCAGGGTATATGCATATAAATGTGTGTTTGCACACACATGAGACATGGACGTTAAGAATCTGGTGAACAAGCACGAGTTGTCCTTATACTTCCCTTCCTGCAGTGAAATGTGCATCATGCGAGTCTGCTCTCAAGGTGGAGCCTGTGGCCACAGTACAGTGGGAGCTGAGGTCCACACACTGCACTTCGACTACCTTCTTTGGGGTTCCTGGGATTCCTCAACACAGCATACTGAAATGTCTAACTCATAATTTTGTATACTCAATTTCTGAACAGTCACAGATGGCCAAATCAAGATCACTGCATTTTGCTATTAGAATTCTCATAAGCTTATCTAAAAAAACTATCGCCTGTCTTGGTTTTTGTGTATAGCCTTCTCAATTATTTAAGAATGACTCCTCTGATCAAGGTGGTGGTGAGTTTAGTTTCCAAATGGAGGTCACATTTCTAGCCTTTTTAATTTCCTTTTTATCATCTGCAGTGATAATTATCAGTGTGAGGGTGAATGGGTCCTGGAAAAATTTTTTTCTTTATGATTTGAATAGCAGAAACTGTTTTAATAGCAATGGAGATGATTGACACACTATTTGAATCTTACTTCAGCTACTGTGAATTTATAAAATACTAGCTTCTTTACAATAGACAGAAGGGCAATAATATACTTAGAAATTCTTGTCTTTTATGTTGCAAAAAAAAAAAAAAAAAGGGAGTGCAGCTCCTAGAAAAATGTCATATGCAATTTAAATGGCATCCACGAAAATAAATTCAGCAATGTTTTCACAGAAACACAACTGAAGGAAAAGCCAAACTATGAGTTCACATGTACAGAACTTAAAAGTGAACTCCACATCATGAAACACCTACAGTATTGTGTTTGGTTGCATGTGTCTCTGAAACAACAACATCCAACAAACAGTTGTTTTGTATTTTCTCAACAGACTTATAAGAGACTAAAAAGACTTACCTCCTTCCACAGGAAATGGAGTTTGTGAACAAGGCAAAGATACAGTCTACAAACCACTAAATGTGAGATAAGTTTATAGTTTGCTTAATAAACTGATGAACAAAAAGAGTTGAGGGCCTTGAAATGCCTGGCCTCTTTGAAACTTAGCTTGGAAAACTATATAAAAAAATTTTTTAAGAGGTACTGGGGATTGAACCCAGGACCTCAAACATGGGAAGCAGGGGTTCAACTATTGAGGTACATCTGCTCCCCTATAATTAAGTTGTATGACAAATAGGCAAGGACTGTCACCTGCTAATGACTAGGAGGTATGATAATTTTGTCTGCTCTTTCACTTGGTGCAGATGATATGTAACATGACATAACAGAGCCCCTTCTATCAGGAGCATTGTACATAAATACTACATAGCAGGAGGATTTTGTTTTTTGAATATTCAAGAAGTTGAGCAAGCTAGCAAATGTCCACATTTAGACTTTAACACACGGAAAAAGAGGAGTTAAATGAGAACGTCTCAAAGTCACAATGGGGTGATGTTTTAATTTGCTGCATTTCCCAGCTGTCTGCTTGACTCAACCTTTATCCAAACAGAAGGAAACCACTGCTACCATTTCTTGTTCCGTTATAAGATGTTAACGTAGAAAAGCACGTCAGCATCTTCATGGTGCTGAGAAGGTGCTTCCCCTTCTATTGAGTGAGCCGCTCTCTCCAGGAGAGGTCACAAGCCCTTCCAGTGCTAACGAGCCCTGATTGAGGATGTACTGGACGTGTGGCCTTGCCTGGCACAGCCTTGCCTGGGAGGGATTTCTACTGCACATCCTTCCTCTTATTATTCCCTCCAGGATTTTCTTCTTCAAATCTCAGGGATTGACTCAGTCCAAATCTTGCCCATTTGCTTTGGTAATCTTTCCAGCTAATCATAAGCAATGAGCCAGGGAGAAGGCAGCTCAGGAGTGAAAAGTTTCGATTTCCAGTTCACTTTGTATCTCTGCCCAAGAACTCAGGGAGGCCTTTTGCACACAGTCTCATTTTCTTACTTCCCAGATGAAAAATTCCCTTGGTCCTTGGGATGGTATTATATAACCAAGAAAACTGTAACACTCTGAGCAAGAAAAGAAAAATCATGATATTGTGGCTACCTTGCTCATCAGAGAGAGATGACATCTGGAAATGGTGGTTCAAGCCCGGCTGATGAGTTAATGGTGCAGAATAAAGGTGCTTAACCGCTTCTCCACCCAGCCCAAATCTGCCTTCAAATCATACTCACTTTCCTCTGTTTCAGTCACAGTTCCTCTATGCTGGAGCCAGTTCTCCTTAAGACTGAATTGGTGGAAAAAGGCTTTCGTCTGCAAGAAGAGGGGAAAGAGAACAATGAATGTATCCCTGCCTCTTGGAAAACTACAGCTGTTTACAACATGTTCCAAGCGAGCCAGTCAATTTTTTAAAATTGTGAAATCCATCCATCAAATCTTAGAGAAATAAACTGGGAGTTGCCTAAACGCATGTGGAGGTGAAGATTCTGAGCAACACAACAGGGCTTGGCCAAAACCAATAGCAGGGAAAACGTCCCCACAGCATGCCCGAGAATATCCCTATGATTTCCCACCTCTGGATATACAGACATCCACAGATTATTCTTCTAAGGAAAGTCATTGTTTCCTCACCCCAACATCACTTTCAAGTTTGTTAACACAATCTGATTTTCTGCCTTCTACATTTTCCACAGATGCAACTTTGAGATTGTTTCACACTTCTTTTTTTTTTTTTTTTTAAAGATTTATTTATTTATTTAATTCCCCCCCTCCCTTGGTTGTCTGTTCTTGGTGTCTATTTGCTGCGTCTTGTTTCTTTGTCTGCTTCTGTTGTCGTCAGCGGCACGGGAAGTGTGGGCGGCGCCATTCCTGGGCAGGCTGCACTTTCTTTTCACGCTGGGCGGCTCTCCTTACCGGGCGCACTCCTTGCGCGTGGGGCTCCCCCACGCGGGGGACACCCTTGCGTGGAACGGCACTCCTTGCGCGCATCAGCACTGCGCATGGCCAGCTCCACACGGGTCAAGGAGGCCCGGGGCTTGAACCACGGACCTCCCATGTGGTAGATGGACGCCCTAACCACTGGGCCAAAGTCCGTTTCCCTGTTTCACACTTCTGCTTTAGCACAACGACTTTCTTAAGGGGGACAGGTACATGGCCATGATGATTAATCACCTGGTACATAAGCTTCTACAGAAACTTGTGCTTGACATCTCATTTTGCATTCCCCCCTCATCCAATTAAACTGGCAACAAATTTTCACGCTTGCTACTGTCGCTCTTTCTGGTGTTGAAAAGTGCAAACTGTTTCCTCATAAGATTTCTTTAACTCTTGGAGCCAAGACTCCTGCCTCGAGTTTTTCTGTTATGACCATTTTAAAATTCAAATTTATATCACCTTGGGGATATTGGGGAAGCTCTGAGACTCCAAAATGTACCACAAAATATGCAGAATGTCATAAAGTCAAGGGCACATGGCTGAAATCGGATCTGCACAGGCGTGGGGGAAGTACAGAGAAGCAGGAAAGCGCAGACGAGCTGCAGCCCCAGGCTTCCTGTCCTGCCTGTTAGGCTGGAGGCAGGAGTCCTCGTAATCATTAAGAAATACCAAGTGAGGTAAGTCACACCTCCACACTGTAGCACCCCATGTCAGATATAGAAGGGTCTGTTTTACCTTCCTCTGTGGTGAATATTCATCTACAGTGCTGAAAGGAAAAAGACAAGAAGTCAGTCTTTGTCCCAAACCTAGAATAACACAATGTTGTTTTTTTTTTGTTTTTTTGTTTTTTTTGTTGTTGTCTTTTTGTCACAGAAAAGCCTAATTTTTAGCCAGTGGACAGAGGTTTTTACTCTTCAAATCAGATAAAGCACATTATTTATTGTTTTGCTATGTAAAATGTAACGGACAATGGGCTCTGAATTTCCAATGAGTCAGGAAGAAAAGAGAGTATTTATTAAGAGGTATCTTTTGCTTTCTACCCACAGAAAGTGAAGTTGAGCATTTGAAAGAAGAACTGGATTTATTCAGCCCATGGAAAGTTTTCTCATCTATTAGATTTTAGGTGAAATTATTGTTATTTAGGTAGGTAAATAATTTAGCCAAGGTGCATCTTTTCCAGGATGCTTTTTGTGTGGCCAAACTGGGGACAGTTTCTGAGCATGCTCCACAGGTTCCCCCTACCAAGTGCTTGTGAAGGTCACCTCCAAGTCAAGAAGGAGCCAGCACTGTGGCTGACCACACCCATCTTTAGGTAAACCATAAAGTTAACGTGTCCATGATGTTCTCAGAAAAAAACACTTTCTCCTCAATTACACACTGGGATTAGAGACAAATGTGATGAGCTCAATATGTGGTGCTCAAATTTTATTCCAGAATCTATAGCTATTTCATAGTCTTATACCAAAAAGACAAGAATCACATCTTCATATCATTCCCTTATTTCAATCTATTATTTCCTATTTTACTCACTTTTAATGGAATGCACTAAGTGCATTAACACATTCCATTAATGTATTTAATATATTTAAATGTATGAAACCATGAACTAGTTTCACATATGTAACAGGCTGCCTTATAGGAACAGAGCAACTTCTATGCAGGGAATTATTTTGGTGTAAGGATTTTCTTTCTTTTTTCTTTTGGGTTCATTTATTTATGTTTTCATATTAGTCTTGGGCCATGGAATATTATTACAGTGTAGACTGATAAAAGATGACTACCAAAAATCACAAAATTCATTTCCAATGCACTGTCCTAACTTGTACCTCATTTCTGAATTTCTAAATATGTGATTTTGATGATTAAAGGCTAAAGCTTACAAATGATGTTTTTGTTCCCTAAAATTAATTTCTAGAGATTTAAGTTTGCAATAGGGTTTCCCTTTACTAAAGATATATCAGGCTTTAATTCTCAACTCAATAATCAGAAAGGTATGAATCAATGTTTTCTATGAGAAGGACATTTGTGACTGTTAAGATCTGAATAGAAAAATCTCACAACTTGACAATACATGTGCCTCATGTTTACTAAGTACAAACCACATTATAAATCTGAGTAAAATTTTCCCCTTCAGATGAACTTTGTAATTGTATCTGAAAATGAAATAATGACGTGTGTGTGTTTTCATTTACCAAAATTAATAAAGAAAAAATGATAAAAATTACAGTAAATTTAGGTATTATCAACTGAATTAACAATAGTTACCTAGGGAACACCTGGACATGCCAAAAGTCATTGAGAAAATGCCTTTCTTTAATTTTTCTAAATTGATACAGGAACCTCAAGGAACCCATAAAATTAGCTTTTAAAATACTCAGTGACTCCCTGGCATCTATTTATAGAACTTTTAAAAAAGATACATGAATGTGCTTTCCCAAATGCTCCATAAGGAAAGGTTAAAATTCCTATTTCATAGATAGCTTGAGCCCCCATAAAACACAAATATTTAGGCTTCTAAAATTAATATTCATTTATTAAATAATTGTTTTTATGCCCTCAGGTTTTGTTATGGTCCAGTTGGTTTCTACCATATCAAACATTTAAAAAATAGTCAATGAGCTTGCTTTAGTGTTCATTCATTTTGAGATCTAAAAGCAAAATACAGAAGATGAATCAAGATGAATCAATTAAAATATTCAAAATCATCTTGATGTCTAAGACACTCCCACACTGTATCCCGTTTACTGCTGCTTTCTTCAGTCACAATAAGGGACAATTAAATACTTACTGACGACGGTGCATTCCAAGTATCTTTTGAAATTCCTTCAATTCTTTTTCAAGAATTGGGTATTCATATATGTCATCCAGTACATTCCTGTATATGGTCTGGGGGAAAAATACAAGTGACAGCTGAAATGGTTTAATGCCCATTTTATAAGGAGTAAGACTCACAAAAAGGCTAAAATGGCAACTTTGCCCAGGGAAACGAGGTGGATTCCAGGACGATGCAGGGGGTCAAACCAATGCACTCCAAGGGGGATTATCCCTTCTAGCCCCTTGCCCAACTGCTATGACTCTCTATCAGCTTTCGGGTAAGGAATGCTGGAACCTGGCTGGTTACTTGAGACTTCTGTGTCTGTTCTATATTTTTTTCAATAATATCCACATAATCATTGGGGAAATAAAAAATCTGTTGAACTAAAATAATCAGTTATTTTGACAATAACAATGGCTGTAGTCAAAGAGATGGTTAGACTGGATGTCTAAATGACAACTGAAAGCTGAATTCAAAGTGAATTTTCATGAAAGGCAGAATCAGTTTTGCACTTGCCTATTATGAAAAAGAGCTCTTGCTGGGTTAGAACTCCCTCCCACCCCTTCTCCTTATTAACCTGCACTCCTTATTAACCTGGATGGTCAGGGGAATCCAACTCTCTACTGATCATCTCCAGATAATCGTCTATGTGGCAAAGATATTGTGGTCTATTAATGATATAGAAAAATAAATCAGTTTTTGTTTAAATCCAAAAGGCAAACCTTGGTGAGTATCTATTTTACAAATTATTGCTTCAAATTCTCAAAATACACCATGTCCTGAAAAAGTTTTATGTATATATGCCCCATATAGTTTTTAAATGACAAATAATGTTCTATCCAAATAGTGTGTATATGGAATTGGTTAGTTCAAACTTATAATAAATCTCAAAATATTAAATAATATTGAGTATTGAAGTATGTTTAATCTTCCTTAATTATGTCATTTGCAATCAAAATTCCCTTGACATATAAAATAAATAACTTCAAATTAGTGGATGTAAAATTTCCCTTCCATATATTTTCATAATGAATTATTTAAAATTTTTTAAAACTTAAGTTTCTATCTGTGTAGGGAATACCAGGCCTCAACAATCAAAATGAATTTATACCACTTCTTTTGAATCACAACTTGACTATTACAAAAAAGCTGGACAACTGTTTCCTACAAATGAGATTTCTGAAATAAATAACTGAAAGTAAAATCAGTCCTTTGGCATCAAAGAATATCTGAGAGCGGTATGTTACCTTTAGAAACATTTTCGAGTGTTCATCTTCATGTAACCAGTCTTTGTACAGAGCAATCCACTGGGAAACAAGATGTAAGACTTTACGTTTCCTACACGGAACATCTGCGTTTTCTTCTTTGCCCTGATACTTCTTAGCGGAATAGGTGCAAATGGTTAAGAAAGACTATTACATTGTTGAAAATTAACATATGAAGAAATCCATTTAGTCTTGTTTTCATAAAATACACTCAGGCCTATTTTCCAAAGAATCTACAAGTATATAATAATCCTGCAGGAAGAAAAGAATATGCATAGAAAGAGCAAAAAGCATGCACTGTGAAGAGCAAATGTAAACCCAGGAAAATGATCTAAGGACACTCAGCAGCAGGCCATGAAAATAAGGGTTAGATGTTGCACTGACAGCGGGACATAGTTTCAGAGGCAGCACAGGGTTAAGGCAAGTTCAAGGAGACCCTGGATGGCCCATTAACTTCAACGTGGCACCAAGAGAAGATCTGGCCCCACCACAGAGGTGAGCACGACTTCCTCGAAAGTTGGATCAGAACTAGACCTATAAGTCTTTGATCCTCAGAAATTCACATTCTGTAAAACCAGTTACCTCTAAGGTAGGACTGAATGAGCACAGATTAGTACAGCCTTTCTGGAGCACAATTTATTATGTGATTCAAATGGCCACCTCTAGGTATTCATTAAAATAAAAGAATTGGGTAAGTGTGCAAAAAGACTACTAATTTTACCTTCATTAAAATAAAATACAAATAAAATAACATAGGAAATAACCTAAATGCTTCAAGCTTAGCCTAATTAGGATCATTAACTAAATTATTTCATATCTGTTTAATGAATTATTCTGCAGTCAAAAATATGATGATCCAGCAGTACATTTATTGACATGGAATATTCACATGATCTGCTGAATAGAAAAGCAAGTAGAAAAGAATATGTGTAAGGTGGTCCATTTCTGTTACCAATGCTTATTTAAATAAATTTATGGGGAAGGATATATACTAAAAAGTTAATGGTGGCTTCTCAAGACAATGTGATTTCAAAATACAATGAATTATTTTTGTTATACTTATTTGCATTTCCCATTGTATACTCTGACCATGTGTAAGCTGTAGAAATTGTTTGAGAATCACAAACTCAAATGTAAAATGCTTAAATCCCTAAGAATGAGACAGAAGTTTGGTGTAGTCCAAACTGACCTAGAAGCCTTGTGTCCAAAATGACCTTGGACATATTAAAAAATTTACTAGGAATAGGAAACACAGTGACACCATGCACTGGATAACAGGACTGCTTTGGGGATGCTGGACAAGATTACACATTATTTAAAGATGATATATAATTGGAAACTGGAATAATTTCTACATCAGACTTTGCAAGTATGTTTAAACACATTTCAATCATTGTCTCCCCATCTTGAGAAAATGTATTAAGGCCATCTGATTTCTTTGATTTCCATCCATGAAATAAAATCAGGTAACCACACAAAGAACCTGTTAAAGTGTCTAATTTTTCTATTTTTCTTCTCTTACAAGGCAAAATATGAAGATTTATATTACATTATTTCCACTATGCAGATATCCTTTACTTCTTTACCTGTGACTATAATGACTTCACTAATATAAAGAAAAAATTTGAAAAATCAAGAAATACTAATAACTTTTTTTTTTTTAGGTCAGCATATGTAGGTGAAGATGTGAGGTTCTTATTAAAGCTGCATACATAATATGTCCTACAATTATGAAACAGCAGGATAAAGCAATTTCAGAAATGGAAATTTTCACCACTCTTCTCCATTCATACTTACTACCACTGAGTTGCTTAATATCATGTTCTCCTCCATACAAGATATATTAAAAAAAATTACTAATTAAATTTGTATTTGGTAGTAGTAGTGAGACATGAATGACAATGACAGTTTCATGAAGAGGTGCATAAAAATATTTCAGATTAAATATGGATGTCATTTTTGTTTGTGGTTTGTACTATTTTGAAAAAAAATACAAAACGAAATGGAAACAAAGGTAGTTTTGACAATCAGAAGGCTAATAAGAACCTTAACAGTTTTTCATATAAAATGTCTTAGTCAAAGACTCAAAACATGATTATATCCCAGTTTTAGAGATTGTTAGGGGTATCCAATAAGGCTTTAAATTATTCAATGATAATAAAAATATTATAATAATAGTTAAAAACAGCAATTTATTAAGTAATCTAATTTTCTATAAAACACATTTTATATCCTTTATTTTATTTAATGGACGGTAATTCTTTTGGATATTTTAGCATTAAAATGTAGATGCAGGGAAGTGGCTGTGGCTCAATCAGATGGGCTCCTGTCTACCATATGGGAGGTCCTGGGTTCACGTCCCAGGGCCTCCCTGTGAAGGCAGGCTCGCCCACAAGCGCCGCAGAGTGCCACCCGGCCTGCAAGCACCGTGGAAGCCAAATCAGCAAGGTGATGCAACAAAAAGGGAGACAACAAAAACACAGAAGAGTGCATAGAGAATGGACACAGAGAACAGACAACAAGCAAGCCGCAAGGGGGAAGGGAGTAAATAAAAAATAAATGCAGACACAGAAGAATACACAGCAAATGGACACAGAGAGCAGACAGCAAGCAAAAAGCCACAAGGGGGGTTGGTGGAATATAGATGAAATGAGCTTACAGATATTTTTCCAAAACACTTTCAAAGAATGAGAAAATCAAAATCATGTAATTATTGCTGAATTCTTCGCAACACTCGACCTTGAAACTGTGGAAGAAATCTGTATATATTAAAATTTTCCAAATTCAAAACTAATAATATTCTCAAATCGGTTTTATGAATTGGTTCTAAAAGATTTCAAAACATCTGTAGCTTTGCTAGTCATAGACTATAATAAAGCATTAAAAAGTATTATTATTATTAATGGAGCTTTTTTGTCAATTATGCCCTTTATGGAATTCTAAAGTATTCTTTCAAGCAGGAAAAGGCTGTAGGAGATGGGCAAAACCACTTAACAGGAAAAGAATAATTAACAAGACCATTATCACTGGGATCAATAAAACTTTGGTATGTTAAAAAAAACCATTTCTCTAAAAATTTTAATGTGCAATCTTCAGTTTGGTTCAGGAAACATGTGGCAGTTAACATGCTACTTAAATGACTCTGAAGCATCTTCTTTAACCACTCTGAGGCAAAAAGCCCATTTTGAAACTTGGCTTTGTTTTTTGGTCTTTCAGTGTTTCTATGTTGCGGCTCTTCTAGCTAGTGGATAAAATTAAAAGTCTTCCTTAACTGGTCATCGACATTTTAATCACATCCATCATTTTAAAAGAGCATGCAGTGACAAAGCTCAGAAAAGATGACATTTTATTCCAGGATGTGGGGGATGCCTCGTCTCCCCTGGGACGCTTGCCCAGAAACACAGTAGCACATCTGTTTCCTGAGTAAGTGGTCTGCCACTAACTGATTGATCCCTTTCTAAGGCCACTTATTGGGTGATATTGTGCCATTCTGTTCAACCTCTTGACTCAGGGATTTACCCAGTAGGCCAAATTTATCTCGGATTTCTAAGCAATCATGAGGCATAGACTTGAAAAAATATAAACAGTACAATTCACCCTCCATGTAGAATGTGAAAATAACAGCTCCCCATTCCCAGCCCATCCCCCACCCCCGTCTAGTCTGTCTAATTTCATTCTTTACCCTGGATATCATTACATTAATATTTAACATGTCCACACACTACGGTGGGGCTGAGTAAATTAAGAAAGGCAGTGAATTCCTAACGGGAGACATCTGTCTGAGGGAGACAACACAGCACCTGAAGTTAATGAAGGATATTGCCTTAACAGCGCCTGGCACAAGTCATCGGTTGTCATGAAGACAGTGTACGTGAGAAGGAAGTCATCGAGGAGGGTCTCTGCAAAGAACAAACAAACAAACACAGGGTAAACAAGGAGGAGAAGAGAAGGGCACTTATTTATCCTGATCCTAGGACAGTAATCATGGCAGCAATGTGATAAATGGTGGTAGTGGTGGTGGTGGGGATCAGAATAGGAGAATTTTAGCCACAAGACACATTATTTATTTATTCAAGTTAAGAGTTTAAAGCTCCTTATATAGACTGCCTCGAGCAGTGAGATATTTTTTTGTTGCAAGGCTCTCTAAAGATACAACTTCGTCACTTTCCCCCTAAAATATCATTTATATTTGTGGGTAAAGATGTTACAGAAAACCAATGCATAAATAATATCCTTAAAATAAATTTTATGAGATTTCCGAGGTATGCACTCCAGTCCTACAGGGAAAGAAGCCTGCATGTTCTAATAAATTAAGGCTTTCCAAAGCCATTTACCAAAGTCTAGGGCAAGAACAATGGATAATAAAACCCAGAGGACACATATCAGGTTCCAAGGCCATACACCTCTATCTCTCACATGCATCTGTAAGAACTTAGGAAAGTGATAAGTGGTTTTCTTACTGCAGTGAAAAGAAACAGAGCTGGGTCCCGTTAAAAAATGGAGAGCAGGTATAGCACATCACAATACGTCCCTTGCTAGTCCCTTTTCTACCACTTGACCACCAAAGACAGGTTCCATTTTTATTGCTTCTTTGCCATCAATGTTCTTGGAAAGGTTCAGCTTAGCTGTAATATGGAACTGCTACACAAGCAAACTCTGACCTCCAATGTAATTTGCAAAATGACAGACAAGATTATATGTAGAATGCAAAGTTGAGATTTTGCCATAACGTCCTTATTTAGTCTCCTCTTAAAATTCATTTTTACTACACGATTTAATTTTCATATTATTTACATTCTGGACACCAAATTTTTAGTTATGTGAAAAAGAAAGTATAATAGCAGCACAAGTAAATCACTAGTCACCCCTTGGAAACTTGGGATAATATATGAAACTTTGCATGCCTTTCATCACAGTCTGAAAAAGTTAAAATTAAAATCTAATATTTGCAGACTGCCTGAAAACTCTAGGGCACTTTGGAATACAATTTGAAAACTATCATGCTGAGGTGCTGTTAAATAGCAATATTTGCAAATTTTAACATTGTTCTGTGCTAAGTATGGTTCTCTGGTCTGATTAGAAATTAAGTTTGTTTGTTTTAGGAGGTACTGGGGATTGAACTGAGGACCTTGTCATTGGAAGCAGGCACTTAACCACTTGAACTAAAAGTGTTCTTCTCATTGAATTTTTTTTTTAAGTACTGGGAATTGAAACTAGGACCTTTTGTATGGGAAACAGGCACTCAACCATTGATCTAAAACTGCTCCATGGTTTGTGTTTTTTTTAATTATTCAAAATTGCATACAATCAGCAAGGATATCAGAGTAGCCCAGAATATCTTTTAGAATCTTCTGTGGGCCCATACAGAGAACAGCCAGCAATATACAGAAACTACCCGGTGATAGCTTTGAAATGGTCAGCATTTAAAATGCTTACTATAACATACAGGTGCAGGTTCTTTGAGATTCCCTTACACTTAACTTCATTTAAGGAGGTTGGAATTATTCTCTAATCAGGATCTACTCTGTTAGTAGGTGAGATTAGAAAGAACACCATTTGACATAACCAGCCATTTCATTCTGGAACCACCTTAGATAATGACCTGAGACTGTGAGAGTCTAGGTGGATGGTGGCAAACCCATTCAATTCAATTAACTAGCTCATTTATGACAATACTTTGACCTAGTAATGCTTATTTTCCCTTCAGCTACCATATTTAATATTCAACAGCATTTACCTAATTATCTCTCTGCCGCAGAAATATTAATTAAAATAAAAACAATGAGGCTACAGAAAAATATTTCCAGTTAAAATCCCACTGAATAGAAAAGACTCCCAATACTCCTAAAATCTTTCTCTATTTAACAACTAAGTTGTTCTGAATTTTTCCACATAAGTTTCTATTTTTTTCAGTACTTTTTGATGCACAATTTTTGAAAGTAATTGAGTGATATGCATAAAAAATCATAATCAAAATGGTGTACTTCAAAATGGTATGCTGCAAAAAAGGCTATCCCATTGGTATTTAGAGATATTTTTAGAATTGCAGTGGCTGTATGAATGATCCCCTGAAGACTATGGGCCAACAATAGCCATTCAGAAAGACTAGAAAATCCACTGGGATCCATATTAAAACACAATAACGATTTATTATGTCATATGTGGTTAATTAATAGTAGTTTAAGATTCTACAGCAGAAAAGCACCTTTGTGTATAAAAGTATCTTTCATTTAAACAAATTCATAGTTGCTGTGTACACTAACATTCTGAATAAACAGATAAATGCCTTTTGATTTCTACCTCTTTGAGTGGACCTAAATATTAACGTACAAAAAAGTTTTCTTTGAAATTGTATTCATTAAATCAATCGTTAAATCTAATCTCAAATTCTTGGGTCATTATTAAATACCAAAAGGCACCCCCTGGGGAATGATTTCTCTGCCTCCTGCCACCCCCAAAAAGAGAATATTTTTGTAGTGGCTTTTTAAATAAGGGAACAAACACTGGTGCAGTATAAAAGAAACATGCTGATAACCATCATAACTGGAGGGCAAGTATTATAATAATTTGAAGTACTATGTAACTTGAAATATATCAAATGTGCTGTCAAAATCTAAAACTTTGATGGAAATTGTTCTATAAATCATGCCTATAATTAGGCATACTGATGTTTATACAGGACCTTTATCTTCTGTTACTTTTTTTTTCTTTATTAGAGAAGTTGTACGTTTACAGAATAATTATGCCTAAAATACAGAATTCCCATATACCACCCTATTATTAACAGCTTACCCTGGTGTGGACATTTGTTACAATTGATGAAAATACATTTTAAAAATTGGATTGTTAACTATACTCTGTGGTTTAACTTAGGGTTCACTGTTTGTGTAGTATAGTTCCATGGATTTTTTTAAAAAAGTATATTCTGTTACCATATATACAAGCTTACATTTCCTCTTTTAATCACATTCAGGTGTATATTTCAATAATGTTAATTATATTCACAATGTTGTGCTCCCATCACCAATTCATTTCCATTAATCCAAAATGAGCCTGTACATTTTAAGCCTTAAATTCCCAATCCCTATCCCCACCACTCACCTCTGTGAGTTTTCTTATTTTAATTATTTCACATCAGTGAGATCATACAATATTTGTCCTTTTGTGTCCAGCTTATTTCACTCAACATAATGTCTCTGAGGCCATTTGTGTTGTCACATGTATCAGGACTTCATTTCTTTTTACACTTGAATAATATTCCAGTGTATGAATATAGCATTTTTTATTTATTCATTCACTGGGTGATAGGCACTTGGGTTGCTTCCATCTTTTGGCAATTGTGAATAACATCTCTAAGAACACTGGTGTGCAAATATCTGTTTGAAATCCTACTTTCAATTTTTGTGTGTGTGTATACCTTGTAGTGGGATTGCTGGGTTATATGGTAGTTCTATACTTAGATATCTGAGGAACTGCTAAACTTGTCTTCCATAGTGGCTGCATCATTTTACACTGCCACCAGCAATGAATGAGTATTTCTATTTCACCACTCAATTGGGAAAGAATAGTCTCTTCAACAAATGGTGTGCTGGGAAAACTGGACCTCCATTTGCAAAAAAAAAAGGAGGACCACTCCTACTTCACGCCTTACACAAAAATCATCTCAAAATGAATCAAAGACCTAAACATAAGAGCCAGAACCAACAAGCTCCTAGAAAAAAATGCAGGGAAGCATATTCATGATCTTATGTTAGGAATGGTTTC
The DNA here is from genome assembly GCF_030445035.2 of Dasypus novemcinctus. Classification (NCBI taxonomy): domain Eukaryota; kingdom Metazoa; phylum Chordata; class Mammalia; order Cingulata; family Dasypodidae; genus Dasypus; species Dasypus novemcinctus. The sequence goes on along the minus strand of NC_080677.1, from coordinate 37,330,149 downwards.
TTAGAATTTACACCCAAAACACAAACAACAAAAGGAAAAAAATTGATAAATGGAACCATCTCAAAATTAAAACTTTTGCACCTCGAAGGACTTTATCATGAAAGTAAAATGACAACCTACACCATGGGAGAAAATGTTTGGAAACCACATATCCTATAAAGGTTTCATATCCAGAATATATAAAGAAACCCTTCAGTGTAACAACGAAAAGACAACCCAATTTTAAAAATGGGCAAAAGATTTGAATAGAACATCTCTCCAAAGAAGATATAAACAAATGTTCTGAAAGCACATGAAAAGATGCTCAACATTATTAGCTATCAGGGAAATGCTACTCAAATCTACAATGAGATACCATTTCATAACCATTAGAATGGCTGCTATTTAAAAACAAAAATAAACACTAAAACTAAAAACAGAAAAAGAAGATGTGGAGTTATAGAAACATTCATTGTTACTAATTTTTAAGGCATAAGAAAACAATTGCTTATGTTTGTTTTATTTCACTAGAGTATTTTTCTTTTAAAGATTTTTAAAATTTCTCTCCCCTCCCCCTCCCAGTTGTCTGCTCTCTGTGTCCATTTGTTGTGTGTTCTTCTGTGACCACTTCTATCCTTATCAACGGCACCAGGAATCCGTGTTTCTTTTTGTTGCATCATCTTGCTGCGTCAGCTCTCTGTGTGTGCAGTACCATTCTTGGGCAGGCTTCACTTTCTTTCACGCTGGGCGGCTCTCCTTACAGGGTGCACTCCTGCGCGTGGGGCTCCCCTACGCAGGGGACACCCCTGCGTGGCAGGGCACTCCTTGCACGCATCAGCACTGCGCATGGGCCAGCTCCACATGAGTCAAGGAGGCCCGGGGTTTGAACCGCGGACCTCCCATGTGGTAAGCAAAGGCCCTATCCATTGGGCAAGTCTGCTTCCCTAGAGTATTTTTCTTTTATGTATGTATTAGAATAGTTTCTCAGTCTCATTTTAAGTGTATCAAGCACTAAGTTTTCCCATTTTATTTCTGCAAAAACACCAGTTTATAGAGCATCTTGGAGTTAGATTAGGGTATAATATTAGGAGGTTTGATACAGAACATTCTTATAGGGTTCTGTTCAGAAAATCTAATCAAATTAGAGATACTGATATAAATGTTACTAAAAGGTTTAAGCTTAGTTTTTCTTAAAGCACAAACAAAACAAACCAACAAACCTCTGAAGTCTAGAAACCATAGTAGTATTGGGATAGTTAAGAACAATTATAGAAATCTCCTTCAGTCACTTTTTCAATGCTCATAAGCAAAATGCATTGCAATAATGAAACCACTCATCTGTTAAAGTGAATTACCAGAAAGCAAATGAAAAGAGTTTTGATAGACAACTGCCTATACTAGTCATTTAATCTAAGTATGGTAATGTGAATATTTAACATTTTTGCACTAACTCATACTCCCTGAAGTACTATTAGCAGTTTTGTTTCATCTATATTTCTACTTCAGATGCAATGGAATTTAAGGTACTCTTTAAAATGTTCTATCTAACCTTTCTTTCAAGGAGCCATTTCTGGCCTTATAATGTTACAGCTCAATATTAGCTTTTGAGAAGCAGTGCCAAAGTGTACCATGTAATTTGATTAAGTACAAATAAATTTTTTTTTTCAATGTTCATGTCTAAATCATAGAGTAAAAGTGCAACTCCATTAAAAGCTGTTTCTGTGCCGGTGCATTTTAAATTTCTGAAAGTGATATTAATAACCTCAACTATAGCTGTTCTCCATAGCTTTTAAATTCACTGAATTTCTGCATATTTTTAAAATTTCACCATAGACTGTAGCTAAGCCATTGTAAAGTACCAAATATTAAGACATAATTTTGTTTTTCAATTTTTTTTTTGCACAAGGAATGCTTATTTAATGCTGTTTATACACCAACTCTTAAGAGTCACCCTTTTTATGACAGGAATTTAATACACACAGAGCTCAGGTAGCATTCTTCAAATAATAAAATTCATTTTTATTGTAACTTATGAATTTTGGTTTTGGAATTCCATCATTTTTTCTCTGGGGAGGAATGATTTGAACAGCCCTGGAATTATTTTCTTAGCTACTAAACATTTGATTCTACACACTGCCTTTAAAAAATTTCACTAGAAGGGGCCTGGAGTAATGAACACAGCGTTAGCCCACCTTCTCCAGGCTGGGGCACAGAGGAAGGGTCACATTTGAAGGGTTAACGAGGCAACAGGTCTGGGGAGCTCCTGCTGTCCCAGCCCCAATCAGCAGCCCTCAGTACATTGGTACAATTCTAATCCATTCGTGGCTCATGTGTGCATCTGCCATGACAGTTGGGAAGCCCAAGAAACAGTAGAAATTCGGATGCAAATGGAATCGGAGCTGGTTTCTGACTGAGTAGTCTTAGGCATACTAACTAACCTCTCTGGGCCTAAGTTAGAGCACCTGAAAAGTGAAAATCATCCACACTGAGCAGAAGTTCTAGTGAGGATTAAATTGGATACATACATAAGGAACTGCTAGAGGAACTAGCCACTCAAACACTACCTGCCATTGATTTTCATAAAATAAAATTAGTTAGATCCTGTCCCAGTCAACCAACAAAAACTGCATATTGAACTGACTCTGACACTGATAAGGTGTTCATTAAGGGCTCGGGGCGGAGAGACAGGGCAGCAAAAGAGAGGCTATCACCGTTCTGCCCTGGCTGACTTCACTCATTCTTGTTAATGACCTGTGGACATGACTCTTGGTCCAGGTTATCACTGTGAAGTAGAAATAGAACTAAAAACAAAGGCTAGAAAAGTGGGTTAGAGTCTGTTCCTAGAGGGTCTTTAAGTGCTAGACTAAGGAGACTGGGGCTCATTCCGTAGGAAATGGTTGCGGATGGAGGTTTGCAATGTGAAAAGTGACAAGAGAGATACAGATTAAGCTTGCTATTGTGTGCAAGTAAATTTGCACAGGGGAAGAATAAGAGAAAGGAGAATGAATTCCTGCTTAGATATGTTGAGCTTGGGTTCCCCAGGTTGCTCTAAGTGAAACTATTGGGCAAAGAAATCAAAGACAGAAGCTTGCCAGTGAGGGCCGGAACTATGATTACGGGAGTTACTCTCCAAAGAGGATGGCTGTCACCAAGAGGAGTTCTCACAGCACCACCCCTGGGTCTGAGGGTTGAGCTGGGTTGGATGTCACATTTGGGCAATGGTAGGAAAGACGTGAGTTAAGGAAGGGGAAAGAGATGAAGCAGGAAAGTAGGATAATTGGGAGGCACAAATGTACTAGAAGCACCTACCAACAAAATGAACATCCAGTTCTAAGACTTACTCAGTCTAACATAATTGACCTGAGTTCTGCATGCTAAAGGATCAACATCACATAATGCATGCTTTTTAAAAAAATAGGCCATGACTCTTGTATTTTTTAAATTAATTTTTGGTTTTTTAAATTAATTTTTAATAATCTATTTTTTAAAATTAATTTTCTTCCCCTCCTGTATTCCTTGCCTGCTGTTTTTGCTGTCTGTGTCCATTTGCTGTGTGATCTTCTTATCTCTGTCTCTTTTTGTCTTCTCTTCTCATTTTTCTCCTCTAGGATTCACAGGGATTCGATCCTGGGGACCTCTGATGTGGAGAGAGGTTCCCTATCAATTGCACTGCCTCAGTTCCTGGTCTCTGCTGTGCATCACCTTGACTCTCCCCTTTGTCTCTCTTTTGTTGCATCATCATCTTGCTGTGTGACTCACTTGTGCAGGCACTGGCTCACCATGCAGGCACTTGGCTCTCTGCACAGGCACTTAGCTCGCCACGTGAGCACTGGCTTGCCACGTGAGCACTGGCTCACCACACGGGCACTCGTGGGTACTTGGCTCACTGTGCAGACACTTGGCTGGCCACACGGGAACTTGGCTCACTGAGCAGGCACTGGCTCGCTGCGCAGGCACTGTCACTACATGGGTACTTAGCTTACCACGTGGTCACTTGCGTGGCACTTGACTCACCCTGTAGGCACCCACGTGGGCACTCAGCTTGCCACGTGGGCACATGGCTCACCACACAGGCACTCGGCTTGCCACATGGGCACTGGCTCACTACACAGGCACGCTTTCTCTTCTTTTTCACCAGGAGGCCCCACAGATCAAACCTGGGTCCTCCCATATGGTAGGCAAAGGCCTTATCACTTGAGCCACATCTGCTTCCCACATAATGCATTCTTAAGCTCAATGAAATATTCCAAAATTTCATGAAACAAAGAACAATTAATTTAAACCTAAAATCCTATGAGAGGCATGGGGCATGGTTATTTTCAGTAATTAACAGTAACTCCAATATACTTGAATCCAGTTTGGATGAGATGTAATATTTTTATTTCTCAAGTTGCAAGAAGAATCTCATTAGCTTTCTTTCAAAACTTGAAATGCATCATCATTGTGAATGTTAATTTTTTCTGGTCATTGTAAATCATTAGCTTTGCGTTTCAGAAAAGTAAAATTTTATTAATTTTTTTTGTTTCTGGTTAAGAGAAGTTCTCGAACTTCTAGAGAGAAGTTATTTTCCTCAAAAGCAAATGATAATCGATCATCACTTGTAAAGCTAAGAATGAGTATGATGGTTAGATATGTTAAGAAAAAAATACTCTACAAAACTTACTTAAAATAAATACAACTAAGGCTCTTGCTAAATAATCTGGCACAAGATCTACAAACTGAAAACTTCCAATACAAGAAAACTGAATTTAATGAATTTGCTACCTACTAACCAGTGGCTGATAGCAGGCATGCCTCGATTCCAGAGTAGTCAGCATTGCTTTCAATAACACAGCGGCTGGGCAGTGGACTTGGCCCAATGGTTAGGGCATCTGTCTACCACATGGGAGGTCCGCGGTTCAAACCCCGGGCCTCCTTGACCCATGTGGAGCTGGCCCATGCGCAGTGCTGATGCCCGCAAGGAGTGCCCTGCCATGCAAGGGTGTCCCTGCATAGGGGAGCCCCACCTGCAAGGAGTGTGTCCCATAAGGAGAGCCGCCCAGCGCGAAAGAAAGTGCAGCCTGCCCAAGAATGGTGCCGCACACATGGAGAGCTGACCCAGCAAGATGATGCAGCAAAAAGAAACACAGATTCCCGTGCCGTTGACAACAACAGAAGCGGACAAAGAAGATGTAGCAAATAGACAGAGAACAGACCCCTGGGGTGGGGGGGTAAGGGGAAATAAATAAATAAATCTTAAAAAAAAAAAAAAAATAACACAGCGGCTGTCTTTCTCACACAGGTGGAAAGGGTATTTGCCATTTAGGGTCACAAAGAAAGGTCCAGTCAGCAACTGTTTACCAAGCACCTATTATCAAGGTTGAGCACTGGGGTTGGAGAACACAAAGATGTAAGATACAGCCTTGACGTTCACAAGGCTTTAGAATTTGATTGGTGAGTTCACTAAAGAACCACACTAGGCAGCCTATGAGACCCAGGCTGATGAATCTTCTACTCATCTGAGTACCTGAGCAAGCCTCCATACCACAATCTCCAAAGTTTGCATAGAACCATACCTACCCCTTACCAAGCACCAGGAAGATAGTGGTGGCTTTGGTGGCCAGTAAGGAAAGTAGGGAACGGAGGGTGACAGCAGCTCGTCTCCTCGAAACTAAAAATAACCGTAACCACGTACGTGGTGTGCTGGCACTAAGCTCTATCCACAGTACCTGTGCTATCCACTCTAATAGAAAGGTCTTATATTCCCCTTTCCAGAGATGAACCTGAGGCTGAGAGAAGATACATACCATGTGAGACTTCCCAGCAAGTTAATTTCAGAAGGGGCCTGGATGCCAGAGCCCGCTGAGCCCCAACTCTGTGGCTGTTTTGCTGCCCAAGCTCTACTGAGTGTGGGCCCAGAGTGTCCACACTGAGGAGACAGGAGGGGCAAGGAAGGAAATGCACGACAGTCCCGGAATTCCTGCGTTTGGAAGGGGAGAAGTGGCATAGACACAGGAACTTGGGCTTTTTATTGGCTTAGAATGGCCAAAGACATTGGTATAAAGTTGTTTTCTGTCTATGTGCCAGTGTCTAGCAGCAGGAATTCTGCTTTTATTCCTACTCAAATTTTATTTTCTAATAAATACCTGGCCAAAGCTCATAGAACCAACAGAAGCAGCCACTTTCCTTTTCCTGTAGGAACAATTGACAATCAGCTGGAAGGATTAAGGTAGTTCTTAAACTCATAATCCTTTTAAGATATTTTAATGGCTAAAAATTTAAATGTAATGGCAGAAACTAAAAATAAAGACTAAATTATAAATTTGGTTTCCTTCTAGATAAACTTCTCCATATCCAGCATTACAGATACGGAAAACCACCAATTTATGTTTGGTTCACTCTTTCCTATGACAAAGAAGAGACATCCATGTCAAAGTCTTGGCCATCCCTCACCTCAGTTATCATCTGTGCCCATCAGCCAATGCCAGGGGAAGCAGGTGATAAAACACGTCCCAACTGCTACTGGACAACAGATTTTTGCCTTTCGACTAAAGGCACTCATACATCCTCCTTTGTCTCTCAGATGGGCCTAATAGCTTTGTTTTAAAATAAATATAGTACTCAAACCCACCTAAGAATACATGTGGGCCTTTCTCTTACCAATGATATCACATGAAACATGGTGATGTGGCCCACACAGCAGATATGCAATGGGCACATCTGAGTTCTGAAAAATCACAAAGAATATGTTACATTACATTGTATATGATGATATACTATAAGCTACTCCTGAACGACAAATTTGTGCCACTGTTAAAAAAATAACTTGTTCCAAGACTTAATATATGAAATACTTCTTAACACATGTTTACTTTCTTTTATTAAAAAATATTTCTAAAAATTCTTAGGAAGAATTTTTAGTGAAAGATGTGGAAGTCTCAAACATGAATTCAATGGCTCAAATCAGACACAGGAACGTAAATCTTTTACAGTTAAGTACACTCTGCATGCATAGAATATATGAGATTATTCTAAATAGTCACTTGTTGAGGAGACTATCGGAGTTAATCCAAACAACTTTAGAGACTTTAAACAAATGCTTATCTGATGCTTTAAATCACAGTATGTTTATACTACTTTGAAGAAACAAAATATAATTACGGCCTCAGGTCTAACATATCAAAACAAACTCACTTAAGTTTTTATTGATTTAAAAACTACATGACATTTTCCATTTCTTTAGGATTCAAACCTTGATTTCCACTGGGCATATTTCTCCCTGGCTGTTAAAACACAGCACAACAGAACAATACATTTCCCAGCCTCACTTGCAGCTAGATGTGGCTGTGAGACTGTTTTGGTGTATGAGATATAAGCAGAAATGTTATGGGTACTTCTGGGAAATCTCCTAAAGATGATCAGGTGCATTCCGCTTGACTTTCTCCATCCTTCTTGACTTCCCCATCTGCCCAGACAGAACAGCAGGATGTGATGACTGTTAGGCTATCAAACATTGGATCTGTGAGACGAGCATCACATGCTAGGGACACCGGCACCAGGAGTGGAAGGAGTCTCAGTTCTGGCTGACTTGAGAGCGGCCTTACCGGCTCTGGATTGCACATTTCTATACTTAGCTAGAAATACATCTTGTTTAAATCACTGTTAGGGTTTTTCTGTTATATGCAGCCATACCTAATCGCAAATAATGCCTAAGCACTAAAACTGTGATCTGGTTTACAAGTTTCCCAATTATCAAAAGTAGGAAAAGTATATTGCCAGAGCCAGAAGCCTTTTTAAAGGGATATATAACCTCGTTAACAAAAAGGATGTAGGATGGTTATTTTCAAATGATAACTATTGTAAACTTATTCTGATCTTCTTAGTGTGGATTTCTAGATCATGCTAATGAAGACAAGTTGGCTGAGTATGCTTTTTATAGAACTACCACCCTCCCCAGGAGTCTGTCAAATAGTATAAATTGTCATAACAATTTTAAGATATGAATATTATGTCAATCAGCACGGGCAGGACTTGCACTTGGAAAGATTCTTCTACAAAAGTCATCAGTGGTAAATGAAATGGCTTGAAATGCCTTTGAATTCAGATCAGACTGAACCCAGACCCAAAAGGACCAGCTCACGGGAGAAGACCCTAAATTAGGATGAAAAGATCTTCACCCTGTTTCTTAACAGAACACTTGACATGACACTAGACTTAAGACATCTATAAGCCTGCATGAAGCAAAATATGTGCTATCAGGTAAGGTAGCAAGGAAACTTGGGGGGAAATCCCTATTCTAGTACTATGTAAATCTCTTCAGAACAGGTACATTTAAAGAACATTGAAAAGGATGTAATAAGGAAAGTAGCAGATCCCTTAAAATTAGAAATACTCTATCATGGGCCTCAGTATACACTTTCAATCACCTCAAACTATATTCATTTTTAGACTAAGAATTTAAGTCAAAATCTTCCAGAAGGTAGGCAATGGACAAATTTAACTTGTGGTTTTCATCTTCATACGAACTGAAGCTCATTTAAAGGATTAAAAGATGTAATGTTCAAAGATTCACCAAATATGCAGTCTGCTGAGTACAGATGAGTTTATCAAATCTGAGGCAGAAAGGATGCAGTATTGCTCTGAAAATTATTTCCATCACTATTTAGATTATGTCAAGATATTCTGCAACTTTTTGTTTGTTTGTTTAGTATTCCTTATGTAATGACTCTAATTCCATATTTATTTCTGAGATTTGGAGGAATAACTGCCAGCCAAGCAGCAGCCTTAGGTACAGGGAAAAGCTGCGAAAAGACTGGTTTCAATTGTAGAGCAAGAATGCCCCAAGGGCAGAAAATGAGGGTAATGGGAAATGGGAGGGGAAGATTATAATGAGGACTGCAAAGAGAAATGAGGAAAAGCTCAATTATAGGTATGTTCAAGGCAAAAATTCTCCCACTCAAAGAATATTCCTTTTACATGTGTGCTTGTCAATTACAGCAATTCTGTGGCATTGCATCCTTTAAATGAAGCAATAATTTGATTGAAACATGCTGTGAGAGATTAACATGCAGTGATTTAATCAACAAATTGCTATCCACTAACATTCCTTCATCAAATTAATAAAACTGTCTGAAGTCCACACACTCATACAGTTATTTGTATTTTTTTCATTTTTCTGGTAAATGTTAAATTTTTCTTGAAAACAATTATCACAAGCATTTTAAAAATCAGACAAGCACATCTGATGATTTCACTTTAAATCCATCAGTTGTCTAAGACACAAGCTCCCTGATGAGAGAGAGAAGAAAGAGAAGAGAGAGGAGAGAAGAGAAGAGAGAGTAGGGGCGGGGGAAGAGGAAGAGAGAGTTTTCAACCTTTGACATTGTCTTAAACACTGTTTCAAGTAATTTCAGTTGGCTGATGTTACGGTGAAACTATCATTTTGCTAAAATTACTAGGTTGTCAGACTCCTTACTGACACAGTATCTTGTCTCAATAAATTTCAGTATCTGCTGCTCCTTTCAATTTGCTACTCCAAAAATCCCTGACTTACATCACACATTTAAACAAGTTTCTGGAAATAGAGGTGAACACTGACAAGACCACATGTGTTTCTACTGAAGTATAATTAAGTTTGCCAATAGACCTAAAACTCACTGAGCAAATACTGCAGTTTTAAAAATTTCAAAGGGAAGTGGATTTGGTCCAACGGATAGGGCATCTGCCTACCACATGGGCAGTCCAGGGTTCAAACCCAGGGCCTCCTGACCCATGTGATGAGCTGGCCCACACACAGTGCTGCAGTGTGCAAGGAGTGCCTCACCATGCAGGGGCATTACCCCCGAAGGGGAGCCCCATGTGCAAGGAGTGCGCCCCGTAAGGAAAGCCGCCCAGCGCGAAAGAAATTGCAGCCTGCCCAGGAATGGTGCCACACACACAGAGAGCTGACACAGCAAGGTGATGTAACAACAAAAAAACGAGACATAGATTCCAGGTGCCGCAGACACAGAAGAACACATAAGGAATGGACACAGCAGATAACTGGGAGGGAAGGTGAGAGAAATAAATAAATAACAAATCTTAAAAAAAAATGTCTAAGACTTAGAACAGTATATTTCTTTTGAAAACAAAATTACTAATCACTACCAAACTAAGAAACTGTGCTGTAGAGATTATTTTCAAAGACTTACCAGTAGAAAAGTTGCAGTCTCCACCATTAAAGGGTACGTATATTAAGGAGAGAGACTATGAGGAGAAAATTATCTGTCTCAAATTTTATTTTTATTAGAAAAAATACAAGAACACTGAAGGTTTATATTTCAAAAGCAACCTTCATCCTATGTCAATGATTAAAGCCAACATCTTGTTCATAAAATAATAAAACTGAGGACCATTATTACTTCATGATTCTACATGAAATTTGTGACTTCTTGAACAGATTCATTATATTTTATATTTGAAAATAGATTCTAATTTTATATATTCTGATTCTTAAAAAATTGACAACTCATGTATATGTTTGTGTCAACTCTCTAAATACCAGAATATTTTATTATTTGTGACAATTTACCCTCTAGCCATTCCAGAAAATTAGAAATTTACTTAACTACAAAGAAATAATGAAGGCCCTTCTTAGAAGTCTATTTGAAGAAGTAAGTGTCAAGTTGGGTATCTGAAGTGGGAAGGGAAAGCATTTCAGGGAAGCAAATAAAATGTGCAAATGTATAAATGAATGAATATGATTAAGCATTTTTTCTCTTCTTCATTTTTTTCATTAATAAGGGGACACTGACTATGCCATTTAACCAATCTGTGTTCCTCTGTGTATCTTTTTGAACACTAGAAGAACAACTGACCTAGCAGCTGGACCTAAATGAGATAAAATTGCCTGGACAGAACATTTTAGGAATTATGCTTCCATAACTTGTTGAGCTGTCTTTTCCTGTAATTATTATTTTTTTTAGTTCAAAACAGAGTTTGAATTTAAAAAAACAAAAACACAATAATAAACTGTTTAAGAAATGTGCAAATGTAACAAAGGAGAAAGGCCATGTGTTCTAAACCTTCCACACTGGCAGCAATTTACACAGAGAAACCTCAAGCTTCCACAGCTGAGGATATCACCACCAGGATTTAGAACACTGTGTGAAGGAAACTTTCAAGGACCCCCTCTCTCTTCCTGCCTCTGGGACAAAGCCTTCACTCTAGCATATCAGAAACTGGTTGACATTTTCCTTACAACAATTTAAAGGGAAGTGGATGTGGCTCAAGTGACAGGGCTTCTGCCTACCATATGAGAGGACACACATTTGATCCCTGGGGTCTCCTGGTGAAAAAGAAGAAGAGAAAGCGTGCCTGCGTGGTGAGTCAGTGCCCGTGTGGTGAGCCGAGTGCCCACACAACAAGCCAAGTGCCCGCACAACGAGCCAAGTCCCTGCACGGTGAGCTGAGTGCCCATGTAAGTGCCTGCATGGTGAGCTGAGTGCCCCTGCAGTGAGCTGAATGCTGCAAGGTGAGCCAGTGCCAGCGCAAGTGGGTCATGCAGCGAGATGATGAGACAACAAAAAAGAGAGATGAAGGGGAGAATCAAGGTGAAGAGCGGCAGAAACCAAGAACTGAGGTGGCACAGCTGACAGGGACCCTCTCTCCATATGAGTTCCCCAGGATCAAATCCTGGTGAATCCTAGAGAAGAAAAAAAGAAGACAAAAAAGAGAAATAGATACAGAAGATCACACAGCGAATGGACACAGACAGCAAAAACAGCAGTGCGGGGGGAGGGGAACAATAAATAAATAAACCTTTAAAAAAAGAAAGAATTTAAAGAAGAAAGACTATAAACTCTTACCCAAATGTTTTATTTTCTATTTTCATACTACACACACGTGTACACACACAATATATAAATTGTAACAGTGGACAGAGAATGAGCAAGGGTAGAAAACTGAAAGTTAATCATAAAATTAAGACTTTAATGAGAGTATTCATCTCTCCACTCTCCATATAGTTCACAACCATTATTGGTAACCATTTAATAAACTATTCTACATTTCTCTGAAACTAGTCTCACTGGAAAATTGTAGCACTTTCATAATTTATGCTGAAATCATTTGTAATGTTAAAATTAAAGTGCAGATTATAAATTACAGCTCAAAGTAATAGGAATAGAGAATATGTAATAAACAAGGAAATAATGCAGTTTTTCAAAATGCATTCCAGCAGATCATTTTTGTTCTAAATAGGAACTGTTTCCCTTCTAAATGGGAACAGTTTTCCTGAAAGGTATGTGATATTTCTACTTATTACATCCTTATCCATTAAACATCTTCCTTTGCCCATTGGGTATGCTGTAATGAAAACCTCCACATTTCCATTATTAATCAGTGTATGTTAATGACCTTATGCTTCAGCTCTGCCTCACTTCATTTCACCTTGCTTCATTACCAACAAGGGTTTTAATTAACCCGCAATCTACTGGCAGTGTAAAAGCATCAATTCCCTTGTTATCATACATAATATCTCATGTTCAAAGGTGGTGTGAATAGATTAGCCCAGGAGATGAACATCTCCATAAAATCTACAGTCACAATCTGATTTTTAGTCACTTTTCATTTGAACAGTCTGATACAGAGTCAGCAGGAACTAGGACTTCTCTTGCTTTTCTAGCCTCTTTGATGCAGTTAGCTCACCCAGTGGCCATCAGGCTCGCAGCTGGAAACCAAGAAGCAGGTCTTTGTGCTAGAGATTAGATCGCTCTTAAGTGGCTACCAAAGCACCTGATTTGGAGTTTACAGCTAGGTTTGAATGGTAGGTTTTTATTGCAATTATGCATTTCATCCATGATTCTAGTCTCTAGAAAAAAGGATCACCGGGATAAAGCTGGTTTCATTTCCAGATTCAAATGTTCACTCACTTTATCACCTGAAGTATCTTGATTAATTTCTACCTCAGCTTCTAGGTCTTTTAAATAGGGATAATTATCCTGCACAAGAATCCATCAAGTGGAGAGTAAGTTTGGATAAATGAATTGACATCTGTAGCAATCTTTGAATCCTGCCTCTCAGACCTGAAAGGGTCCTCTAAGGTCATGTGGTCTGGTCCTCTGTTTTATAAATGAGGCAGCCAAAAAGAACACTGCTACACAAGTCTGATTATCTCATCACTTGTCAGCATCATTTATAAAGTCCCCAAGCACTTCAATTACACTACATTAGATTCTCCATATTAGTAATGCAAAGAGTAGCTAAGGGACCTGCCCATAAACCAAAACAAACCAAAACAAACCCAAACCAGAGTAGAAAGAGTAAGGAACACAGCAGAAACCATATTCTAAATTGAGTACTTTCACTCCTAGTTCTCTGATACCACTGGAGGATGTTTTAGTGTCAGTTGTGGATAGCTGCTTCAAGTCTGCTGTATCTGGAAAAACAAACCCTCACTCAACAGTGGTGCTCGTCAGCAGCATCTGAGGCACAGCCAGGGCAGCTGGAGTTTGTGCTAATCAATGTATTTAGTCTTTTTTTTTTATTAGCATGCCTGCAAACAAAATTAACCTAATATTTAAAAGTGACAGTTTCATAAAGCTGAAAAAGATCTCAAGTGGCATCCTAGACAAGATATTTGTCTCTGAGAAAGCTATTTCCACAGTTCAAGATGGTATAATGCTCCTATCTTATCAAACATGTCCAGGGATACAGATTCCACGGCTTCTAGCAGTAGCTAGTACCAACAGAGGGCACCTACGCCTACTTTAACTCTCCTTTACCTTTTTTATCTCAATTCAATCTATTTCCTTTGGTTCTGAATTTTGTTGAATATGATCAGAAATTTCATGTTAATTCTTAAAATATTTTAAATATATTAAAATATCCCCAACTTCTTTATTTTTAAAAACACAAGGATGCAGTTATCTGAAAACTAGTACCTATAGTTTAGCACCCATCATTTAATGTACAATATTTTCCTGGTTATTTTGTTTATTGTGTGTCTTCAGGCAATAAACATGAGCACCAAGAAGATAAGGATTTTGTCTATTTTGTTCACAGCTGCATCCCCAGCCTCTAGAGCAGTGCCTGACGCATAGTAGGAGGTCAAAAGATATTTGCAGAAGGAAGGAATTATATTTTTCTAAGGTATTCTTTCAGGTGGATATATAAATTGAAGAAATAAAATATGCACTGTTACTGTTATATTTTATTACAGAAGCAGTGTGAAAAGTAAAAAGTAAAGAAATTACAGGGGCATTGACTAGTATTACAGATATGATGTAGCATGTTTCATCACTGGGGGGAAAACTGCTGCTTATCTCCTGTGATGTACTGTTTCTGAATATCCCAAAATGGCTTGGTAATAAAACTCTGCAATTGGATTTTACTACTAAGTGATAAATCAATGCTATTCTTCAGAAATATTATGGTCTAATTTCTCAAAGGAATTTAAAAAGTTTCCCAATTGGACGAGGCTATGTACAAACACATTTAAATCATTACCGTCTACAGCCACTGAGCCTTGGATTCCAAGCTTACTACAACATCAACATTCTAACTGCTCTACAGGGCTGAAGAAAATGTTGCAGTAATATAAAGTAATGTGAAGTTAGAACGAATATCCTAACTCCTTGTGCAATGGCTAAGAGATACTAATTTCAGGAAAATGACTGCAAGATTCCAGAGGTGGTCTATATGAATTTTAGGGTCTCCCCTAGATCTAGAGTTCTATGGTTCTGTGGCATATTTTGCAAAGAAAGAGACTGACAGAGAATCCTTTGAAGCAAAGATTCAAAGTGATGGAAGATACTTCAGAGGTCATCTAGTTTATGACTTGCTCAAGATCATAGGCTGGTTTATTAAGGGAGCCCAGGTCTGGCTTTAGAATCTCATTTTAGCAGCATTTCTCCTTTCCTACGTGCATTTTCTCCTTCCTTAAAGTATTATTTCTTATGGAAGCATACAGTCTTGGCTGTTTGTAGGCTAGAACCCTTGCAAAATCCAAGTGGATTTTGTTTACTATATCATCACTTCTTCATTCCAAGACCTGAGAAATCAGGCAGCTGTGTATCCAGTACCTCTGTACCCTCTGATTGCTTCATTTTTCCAAAACCACTTCAGTGGGTGGACCACTTGTCCAAGTCTTTGAATTTCAGACTTCTCCAGCTGCAGGGGCTCCAGGGCAAGGACTAAGAGAAATGATGCTGCGGCTCATAAAGCAGTCGGTAGGGAATAAAAGGGGAAGGGGAGGAGAGGGGGAATGCTGCCCCTAACTCTCCGAGGAAAATAGATATTTATAATCATTAGAAACCTAGAAAACCACTTTCTTTATAAGAAAGCATGTGAGAAAAAGAAATGTTTCTTCAGTGGTTCTCCTGAATACCTGGCTTCATCTTAGCATCACCTGGGGAGCTTTTACCAGGCCAACTGAGTGAGAATCACTGGGGGTGGGAACCAGGCGTGGGTAGTTTTTAAAGTGCTCCAGGTACTTCTGAGCAATGGGTCAGTTACAAAGACAAAAAAATACTACCACAGAAAAGCTTCCCAGACAAGATATTTTCATGTGCTTTTCAACTGTCCAAAATCATGGAGAGGCTTAACATCATCTAAAAAAATTGTCTGCTTATCCTGAAAAAGTTTTCAGTCCTACAAGAGTCATGCTGCTGTAGGACTTTGGTCTGGTGAGCTAGGAGAGGAAGCTTGGAACAGGAACCCCACACCTTTCCAGAAATCCCAAAAGGCAAGGTAACCAAGGAAGAGCTTTACCTATATTGTCTTCAACTTTTCCAAGGATTAGGGAAAAAAAACATTCTTAATTTTCTTTTCCTCCACAGCAAAAATTTATTACATGCTTATTTGGGCTTGGTGTTGGCATGGAGAAGATAGAAAAGTTCACGAAAATGAGGGGCTTGTCCTAGCTTTACTCAAAGATTCTGCCAAGGCAGTGCTCTAAAAAAACCACGAGAGAATAATTTTTGAACTTTTTCAAGTGAGGTGTTCCTATAATACAAATCGGGCATTTTCACAGAGGTTGTTGCCTCTTTAGAACAGTAAGGGATTCACTTCCTCAATAACATGCTCAACCTGCTATTACAGGGGAATTGACTAGCATTACAGATCTGATGAAAGCGTATCACCAACACTGAGGCAGCCATGAAATGATCGAAGCAGACTGAGCGGACATTTCCACACTGAATACACTGTAATGGAAGACATTGACTGGTAACCTCATGAAGTAAATCAATCATCACACCTTGAAGAAATCAGGCCAGGCCAAATGAGGATCAGATGGTAGCCTTCACCTGCCTTTATATATTCCAGCCACCTCTCCTATTCTGTTTGCTTAGTTTACTTGGAGACCTTTGAAAATAAGTGCATTTTCTTCAAACAGATTGGTAAAGAACTAAAGACACAGAATTGGGAGAAATAAAAAGAAAGAGGGGAGCAAATAATATAGTTCCATTTGTGTTTTCTTTAAGGTAGACACATCACAACACAGATTTAGAAAGAAAAATCAGTAAGAAGATTTTTCTCTACATAATCCATCTGATACAGTTATCTCCCCCAGCTTTAAAACAGACATCATTATTCCCAGCAGCAGGATCTCTAAGCAAAACATACTTTATTTTTTCCAGGGGGGCGAAAGGAGCAGCAGCCACTCTAGACCAAGGCAGGGGCAAAGCTCTCTATCTCTCTAGGTCCTCTACCTACATGCCCTTCTATTTCTCTTGTTTTCCTTGGAATTCTCCCAGGATGGGAATGCCCAACGATGCCTGCCCTATTTTTGGAGAGAAAAGAGAGCTGCAGAAACTGCTTGATTCTTCCCTAACATTCCAAAAGTTTCAAGTCAGAACCTGAATCCTGGAAGAAAAAGGAAATCTTTAAAAACAGCTTCAGCCATTTACCATGCTCACAAACAAATATCCAGTTACCCGACTCAAATAGTTTTTCCATTTCAAATAGTGAAGGATAATAAAATAAATGTTCAAAAATTTAGATCATACTAAACTTCATAGCTACTTGCTCCTGGGGAGTGTTATTGCTAATTTAGTAAACCAAAGGGATAGTAGCAGTGATTAATGAAGATTTTAAAGCTCACTGCAAAGGAAGACCCAAAACCTTGCATTTTTGTTTTGTTTTGCTTTTTCCTCCAACTCAGCATTTTTCATTCATCTTCTATTTAAGAGCTTTAAAAAATGATTCATTTGTCCATTCATTCCACAGATATTTACTTGACGGCTTCTGTTTCAGGTACTATAAGAGAAGAAAGTCATGCTCATAGGGGATTATGAAAATAAGTATGTAGGTGTTGTGTGGACCAAATTATTCAGGAAAATCAGTAAAGCTGCTCTTCAGCATCTTTAAAATGATTTTCATTTTTAAAATTCAATTTATTTGGTGATAAAATATATAATTGCTTAGTTTTCTATTGTATTCTTCATTCAGGTAGCAACAGAAATGCATTAAATTATTGCAATAGCCCTTTCTATACCCTGGCATGCTCCTTATCCCATTCAATTATATAAGCTGTCTTCTACTTGCATATTAACATCAACTTCAACTTGTCCTATGTAAACATAGGGCCCTGCACCTACATTTTTATAACTAAGTGACTTTTGTGGGAAGGAGATGGGACATTATTTGCATCTCTTGGTCATCTTCCCCTTCCTCTGGTGGGACAGGAATGTAAGAGTGTGAGCATCCAGGAAAGGCTCCTTCCAGCCTCCAGGACCACTTTTTTCTTCCCACCTAGACTTTCTCCCCATTGCCATCAGGGATCTCGAGGAGGACCACCAGATGGCTCTTCATGGCCCCATATGGCTCTATCTCCCTAAAAAGGGCGCTCAAGAACATAAAAACGCTGCTGCATACTTTTATTGCAGCCCCTTCTCATTTTCCTCCATCTGTCTTCCATATGGTTTCTGCAACTATTAGCTCTTGCACACACAGGCCTTTTATAACGAGGGCTGCCATCCCATCCCAACCAAGATAAAGAAGTAGAATTTACCTCTGTCAGGGACAAGAAGCCTGGATGCCTTTAAAGATCAGATTTATTTTGTATTCAAACTAGAATATTAATTTTTTCTCGATTTGTACCAGAAACTTATATTTATTATATTTCTTTTAATTTTATCAACCAAATTTTCTATTTTTTCCTGTGTACTTGAAGTTTTGAGGAGCTAAATGCGACTTCCACTTAGGCGTTCCTGTTAGGCACACATCAGTTACTCTCCAGAGTTGACTTTTTTTTCCTCATGAAATTCTCCTTTGATTGGAGGAAAAGGCTTTACCATTTTTCCCCCCCTCAAATGTCCCCACAGAAATCTGAAGTTTCACATGTGTCCTCCTCAACCTTGTAAGGAAATGAGCGGGAAGCAGGTGAGACCGGCCCTGACTGGTCCCCTCCTGCCTCCCTTTGGGTGCCACGAGGGCCAAGCCACTGAGCCCTGCTGCTCTTTGCTCTGCCGGAGCAGTGACTGATGGAGCCTATTCTATCCTAAGGGTCGATACAATTGAGAAGGAAGAGGGAGTGAAAGTGACTAGGTGCCAGATATGTCTGTGGCCATTTCCCAACAGCAGGCAACTCCGGGTATCAGTAACCGTGATGCAGGTGATTTTTCATCCCCCACGTTAAATAGTTGGTGCAGGTTAATGAGCACCTGGGCCATTTCTCTCAAAGGCAAAAGGAAAACAAACTAGTGACAATTAGAAAGAAAGTAAAAAAGAAACCAACTTCGGCCTAGTGTTGGCTTTAATAATTTCTATGCTTATTAATAACAAGTCTTTAAACCAGAATTGTGGTGTTATTGGAAAAAAAAAAAAAAGAGCATCCAATCTCCCCAAACCTCTGTCATCATTTAGAGGTGTCCTTTCCATGACACAACTTGCCAGTAATCTAGTCCAAACCACCTGTGTAAAGCAATCTGGTAATCAGCACATGGTAATTATGCCCAGGTCCAGGATGATTAGATCTGATGAAGCAGAACATGGGAATAGTGCTTGGATGCACAAAATATTAATCTGTAGGCATACAAAAACAACTCCAGTATCATGAGAATATGCTTTCTCTTTCAGCTTATTGTTTCACGTATGAATATAGATGACGAGTGATATTTTTCTCCAACATATGCAAAATTAGGTATTTATTTGATTTTTTAGATCCACACAATGACACTATTGTGGGATACATGATTGGGTCATTTTGCTACTTTTTTTTTTTTTTTTTTACCTGTTTACATATTCCTCACATCCTTGTTTCTCTTATTGCCCTTTATAATGCAACACAGACCTAGACATAATTACATTCAGACAAAACTACCGGAAGGCAAGCAAACTCCTGCTCCTACCTACGCTGTCATTTCACAACCCTCCTGCATGGTAAAAACCTAAGGGATTACCCTGACCCAATACAACATACAATTGCCTCTTTTTGCTCTAGCGAATGTACTGCAAACTGTGGGCATCGCAGGTGCTGTGGTGGCAACAAAAACTGCGTTTTAGTCAGGGGATCAAGCTGCAGAAGTCAGGCGACAGCCAGAGGCCTATTCAATGGAAAAGCTGCCCCAGACTGGAACGAAGTACAAATTCTGGTTAAGAGAGCAAGGACGCTGCAATAAAGGAGGTGTGGGTAAGTCATTTTGTAAATGGAGTAGTTAGTGTCTCTGAAAGTGCATGGGTGAAAAAGCTAAATAGGTATTTTGCACGCAGATTAAATACAAAAGGACCAGAAGACCGATCAATAAGGCTCCAGGGAATTACAATTTCTGGTCTGAAAAGCTATGCCTATTAGAGGCTGCACACCAGGGCTCGCCCTGAGCAGGCAGTTTGTAAGCCACTTGGAAAAAGGCAGAAGTTGCCGCTAAGCTGTAGCTGACGAGTAGTTTCATTAATTGTTGACATTTCAGCAGGGAGGCAACTCCCCCAGCTCAGCACTTCCCACAGGCCAGGTAAACGCTTTCTAACCCCCTACCCCTTGTATTTCTTCACATTGAACACTGGAATACTGAACACTGGCCTCCTGCCAACTGCCTTTAGGTGAGATTTGGGTAGAAACTGCCAAAGAAACAAGAACTGCCTACATATCATTTTCTTTGTACACCTACTTCCCAGGCAGCTGCTTGGGATTTACATGTGTCCATTTACTGGATGAGAACAGAACAACACAAGGCAAAAGGGGAGGCGCACAAAGCATGTGCTGTTTCAACACGCCCTGGTTTGGGCTAAGAGGGGCAGCCTTGCCTCTGCAGATATTGACAAGGGCACCGGCAGCTGTGAGTCTGGAAGCAGGAGACACCCACGCCTTACCTGTTTCTTTGTCCTGGACTTCTTCCAGGTGCAAGTCATTCAAAAGGTGCTCCAAAATCTTCTCCGGGGTTCCCGACACAACCACGTATCTGTCAGAGAGCAGAGAGTCCACTGAGTCATCCTCGGTGGAAGACTGTGAGCGGCTGCTCCATTCATCCTCCTCATCCTCCTCATCGATGTATTTGAAATAAGGCACATCGAAGGTAGGCAAGGGCAGCGCTCGGTCTGAGAGCGACGCGGAATCCTTCCTCTCCAAATGAGGGTCGAAGACCCTCAGCCGGGAGCTGCCCATTGTGAGCAGTTAATAACAAAGGCATCCCCTAAATGCTAAAAGATCCTGCCATCCCAGTGCTTTCAGTGGGAACCGAGTCCATCTAGCTGCTCAGAGCTCTGCAGTCAGCTTGAACGCTGAGAGGCGGGGGGAGGGAGGGAGGGAGGGAAGAGGAGGCAGAGAGCAAGTGAGATGGAGCTAGAGGAGGGACGGCAGGCGGGGAAAGGGAAACGGGAGCGCGGGCCTCTGCGGGTTGCAGGGAGAACTCTCACCTCCAATCACTTTCCGCACTCCCAGCTGTGGGGGGTGGGCCCCAGCTCGGCACTTTCTTCAGCACCAGGACACTCTGGTCTTGCTCTTTAACCTGAACCGTCGTCAAGTCATCATCTTGCTTTAATTTTGGATGGTCGTGATGGACAGAAGAGGGAAAAAAGGAGAGAAAATTTAAAAAGGGAAAAAAAAGAGCCAACCAAAGCTCCATTTTCTAGAGTTACTTTAAAGAGTCAGAATAAATTAGGAGTCTGCTCAAGAACCTCCCTCTGATGGTAGTTTCCAGACTCAAATTCTATAGAAACAAAGTATTAGGCATAAATGCTTAAAGGAAGTAGAAAAAAAGGGGGAATCCATAAAGTCCATTTTTAAAACAAACTGAACAATTAGGGAATCCAAAGTTCAGAGTTTCTACAAGGACAAAATTTTAATTGGGTGTGTACTGTCTTCTCTTTTACTTAGTTAATGCTTATTAAACAGTCAACTAACTGCTCTATTAAAATTGGAAAATTATATAAAACATATATAAATATTAAAACAATGAGCAAGCCATATTATGTAGTTTTAGTTGATAAATATATTCATTTACATCACAGCCTTACTTTAAAAGGTGGGCAAATTAGCTCTCCATTCAATCATTCAGTTCAATAAATTTTTTTCAGCCTTGAGGTAGCCTTCAAATTTATCATGTACTCGTTTCGCCAGAATACAAGCATAAATGGATCTCTAGCTAGAACCTCATCTAGGCTGAAATTCGGATGTCATGGGTGAGTGCACTGTATTTCTTCATTTCAGTTCCTTTTAAAAAAGGAGAGGAGGCTGAACAATCATTCATTTCTGCACACGCAGCTCCCCTAGCCCAGAGCGAGCGTGGCCCGCTGACGTGGCGCTGTCAGAGAGGCGGCCCCCTGCTTACCCAGCAGTGTGGACTCAGCCTCCCAGGGATAAGCATTTCCAGAGCATTTAGTGTGAAATTCTCCCAGTGCGCAGCACCCAGTAAGAGTAGGGTAGCCCAGGGAAAAAGAACTGTAAATGCACGTAAGAAAATCTATCTGCCATTTTTCTGAGGATCTACACCCAGATTAAAGAAGAAAAGTTGATAGCAAGTGGGCGTCACTTTAGAAAATGATGTAACTTCTTTAAAAGGGAAAACATGTCCTAGATTCCTAGACTGTCTCCATTACTGACTGAAAATCCCACCTATAATTAGGTAAAAACATGAGAGAGGACGTTTTTCTCCCACTGATTAAAAAGTACCATATCCACTATGCCTAATTAATCAGTTCCATCGACCTATCAGGGATGTCAATATAGTTTGTTTGCCTTTCAGAAGGATTGGAAAGCACTAATCTTGCCATCATTGCCAATAAACCAGTGATAAAATTGTGATTTCACTCTTAGTGTCCTGATTCCTACGACAACGTAGCCCCCTGTCATTGGAGTCCCCCAGGATTTTTCTTAAAAACAAAAAATACTGGTCATTTTAAACAGCAAAATAATTATAGGATCTTTCTTTTAAAATCTTTCAGTGGCAAATAATTTTACTATGTAAAACTGGTGTATTATATTTCAGCAATGTAAGACAGGCAGTTACTGTGGCAATTAATGTTGGATATTCATTGTTAAGCTCCCCAAGGACGTCACAGTGACTCCTGTATCATGAATACCAATGTGTAATTGCTATCTTTCATTTCTCTGAAGGGGTCCTTTTGTTATCCATGTGGCTGAAGGGAAGTAAGGTGTCTGGAGAGAGGGGAATGTGCTAACAACAACAAAAAGGACTGAGGGCCTGGGACACTGAGACACACAGGGACAGACTGAAATAATTCAGTAAAGCAGATAGGAAAGGACAAAAATCTTTCCCTGGGATCCTCTAATAGTAAACCAATACTCATTTTATATGAGCCTGCTGTCACTCCGAAGTACATTTCACATTCTACGTGTACATGATATATGGCATTATTAACTTCCACAGGCCATGCACATACATATGGATGGGAAGGGCTTCTCCACTGTCTGTGTAACTAATATGTATTACACGGCTGTGCGGAGAGCAGCCACACTCTGCTGGGCAGGGGAATAGCTGAATCATATTGATGCTCTATCAATAGCATCTTATGTCACAGTGATAGTTTCCATTTTGCAAACCTGGTTAAAAATAAAGAAGAGGAAAAGGCAGAAAAATCAATGTATAAAGGAAGATGGAAGTTATCTAAAATTGCCATAAAAACATAAGAGTCCTATCTATTCTATCTGGTTTTTAAGGTTAAATAAATGCCTCTCGACTCACACACCCTTAACTAATTACTCTTCCTGAAAAAGAGCAGAAGTGCCACAGTCGAGGGTCTGTGTATAGCACTTTATTCTGGTATTTGCTTGGTTAAGAATAAAAGTAGGGAAATGGATGTGGCTCAACCAACTGGGCTCCCATCTACCATATAGGAGATCCAGGGTTCAATGCTCAGAGTCTCCTGGTGAGGGCAAACTGGCGACCCATGTGGGAATGTCGTCCCACGCAGGAGTGCAGTCCTGCATGGGAATGCCGCCCAGTGCGGGAAAGCCGTCCTGCACAGGAGGGCCGGCCAATGTGGAGAGCTGGCACAGCAAGATAATGCAACAAGAGATACAGAGGAAAGAAAATAAGGAGACATAGCAGAACAGGGGAGCAGAGGTGGTGCAAGAGAGTAATCGCCTCTCACCCACTCCAGAAGGCCCTAGGATCAGTTCCTGGAGCACCTAATGAGAATACAATCAGACACAGAAGACGACACGGCAAATGGACACAGAGAGCACACAACAGGAGGAATGGGTAGGAGGGGAGAAATAAACAAAAATAAATCTTAAAAATAAAAGTATTCAGAAAACTCTGCAAAATATGTTCACTGGTGCATGAAGTCCAAATAAAGCATTCAAACACTTAATTTTCAATTATTCATTCAACAAAAGTAAGACCCTCCTTTGGGAAAGGCATTTTCCTGGGCACCCAGTGGAAAGCAAAGGTGAGAAGACAAACACCCTACCCTGAAGTGACAAGTTGATAGGCTCCAAAACAACATATGTGTAACCTAGTGAATACCATGAGACAATGCAAAAGTAGGCTCTCTGGGTCTGAAGAGCCAAAGAGGACTCTGGGTGACTGAGAGAATGCGGATGTCATTGAACGGGACAGAAATGGTGGAAAGTGGAACTGGTTCTGGTGAGGCTGATGAATCTAGGGTCAGCTAGCTGGCACGACACCCTGGGTAGAGGGCTAGCAGGCAGTTAGAAGAAAGAAAACTAGACCTCTGGAGAAAGGTCAAAGAGAGAGAGAACTTTGTGAATTGTTAAGTTTTGGGAGTAGATGGAAAGGAAGGGAAAACATAGAAGGAGGAAGAGCAAGAGAGGGGGAGGGGGGGAAACAAGGAGGGGAGGGGGGGAGAGAGAATCAGAGACATGTAGAAAAGCTACTTGTGGAGATTATGAAGAAGCAAACCCAACATAAGCCAGAAAGAGAACCAGAGCGTACTGTATGAGGAAACCTAAGGAAAAAGCCTGTCTGATGCTGTAAAGTTTGCAAAGATGTAATCTAAGACAAAGTGATGACTAGAGCATATCCCACCCTCAAGAGGCAGGAAGAGGAGTGCAAACACAAAGTGTTCAAAAGGTTCGTGTGTGAGTGAATGAGGAGGAAGCACAGGGCCGGCCAGGGAAGGCCACTTCCTACGAATCTCCTGACAGAGCAAAGGAGTCAGCACGAAGAGGCCTTCATGCTGGGGCAAGGTGGGCAGAGGCGTGGGGGTGTTGAGAAGAGCTGACAGGATTGGAAACACTAGTGGAGGGGCTAGGCTGGGAAAGGAATGAGAATTTTCCCTAGGACAAAGGGAGAGAGGATAGGTAGAGATATGGGAAAAAAATTAAAGTAGGGAATAAGGAAGCTGAGGCAGATCATATTAGATGGCCACTGTTTACATGGCACAGAGACTATCTTCTGGAAAGAGGGGATGTGCAGAGATGGGCACCTGAAGAGAACAATATTTTTGGAAAAGTGGTCTCAAGGGTGCAACCAGGGGTAAGCAAGGTGTGAAAGAAAGGACTGCCGGGCAGCATGGTAGGCAGCTATGGATTTCCAGCTTTATGGCTTCCTCCTGAAGTGCTCAGAAACACAAGAGGGGACGAGGCCCATCTAGGATAAGGGTCTGGCAAAGGGGGAAAGAACAGAAGGCAATGGATGGGCGGGTTTGGGGGGTGAGGCAGTCAGCACATCATGGAGAAAGCTCAGCACCATGTGGTGTCTGTCTGGTTATGGGAACAAGGGAGCCAAGAAGGGGGCTGATACACTGGGGAAACACGGAGGGTGAAGACAACTCCCCACATGAGCTAAGAGAGCAGCCTGCGTGATAGAGGAGGAGGCAAGAAGAGAAGGCAAATATCTGAATGTTGAGAGTGAAAAAGAGAAAAGCAGCTCCTGGCATCTAGGAGTGGGGCTGGTGCTATCAACTAGACCTTGGCGTTCCCCTGCTGAACATCAACGATTTCATGGAACATTTACATCAGGCAAAGCCACTCTGCAATCACAGTGGAGCGAGACCAAAAAAAGAAAAAAAAAACCACTCTGTACTCATGTCTGAGCACATATAAAAACGAACACTATCCAAACCACAAAAATGACCACGCATGCTCCTCTCCTGGCTAATATGAGTGATTGCTGCTTCTCTTCCAATTACAGCTTTAGTCTTGCTCTAGTCTTCCTTCCTTCTAGATAAGGATTACTAAGATACCCAATCACAGAATTACCCTGCTTCCTGACAGAATTCAATGCTTCCTTAAGCCTCCTCCAAATCACCTAATACTAACCAAGTCCTACAATTAGTCCTTTTTTTTATTTTTTAATTATCTTTTTTTTAAAGTTAGTAGATCACACACAAAAAAATTTTTTTTAATAAGTCCTTTCTACTACCCTGCCATTGAGACTCCTCATGGTCCCCATGGTGTGAAATCTCCCTTATGTGATGAGCAACAATCCCACCTTGTTTAACTAAAAGTATGTTTCTGGTGGTCTTCTATTATCATGATCAACTTTAGTATTTCTAAATCAAATTTGTCATCTCTTTCTTTCATTTATTCATGTGAGAGATGTATTTATTTTGGGGTGAAATTAGCTACAAAGTAATAAAAATGTTGATTTTTTAAAAAGTAAGGTGAAGAACTGCTGCTCACGGTTTAGCAAGTGTTAACTTCTGCTGGCCAGAACCAAGTTTCTGACTGTATTTATGTATTTGCACATCACGAACACTAAGCAGGGAAAAGTGGTTACTAAGGGATTTCTCAGGACTGCTAGAATTGTCACAAGTCTCTCCCAAGTACTCAGAAAGCAGCCCCCAGCATTTTTCAGGCATCATGTCCCTGCTGCTCCATGGAAATTCATTCTTGCTAGGGTTGCTAAGTAGGGGCTCATGGACAGACTTTAGAGATGTAGAAATCCCTCTAGAAGTACATTCTTTTCAGTGTGGGAGCTCATTTTTTTTTAGGGAGAGAGTTCAGAGCTCTTCATCTCACTGAAGTCTAAGAACTTGAAATGGTAAAAAGACTATATAACAGGGAACTCAGGGAAGTGGATTTGGCTCAATGGATAGAGCATCCGCTTACCACATGGAAGGTCTGCGGTTCAAACCCAGGGCCTCCTGACCCACGTGGTGGGCTGGCCCATGCGCAGTGCTATGTGTACAAGGAGTACTGTGCCATGCAGGGGTGTCCCCCACGTAGGGGAGCCCCACGCGCAAGGAGCGTGCCCCGTAAGGAGAGCCGCCCAGCACGAAAAAAGTGAAGCCTGCCCAGGAGTGGTGCCACACACACGGAGGGCTGATGCAGCAAGATGACGCAACAAAAAGAGAAATAGATTCCTGGTGCTGCTGACAAGAATACAAGTGGACACAGAAGAACACACAGCGAATGGACATAGAGAACAGACAATTGGGGGGGGGGGGGGTCAGGCAGGGTAGGGGAGAGAAATAAATAAGTCACATTTATTACCTCCTCCAGGGCGCCTTCTTTGTCAAGTCTCTGCCACTAACTCCCTCCATCTCAATGAGATACCTGCAGATAACTAGTTGGTCAGTTGTGACATCTGTCCCCTGGTCTCTGGTCTTATGCTCCTTCCTTTTCTTTTCACTGAGGGCAGGAACTATGCCTTCTTTTTTTCTTTTTAGATTTATTTTTATTTACTTTAATTATATCCCCTTCTCCCAGATGGTTCTCGCTTCTGTCTGCTCATTGCTTGCCTTCTCCAGGAGGCACTGGAACTGAACCAGGGACCTCCCACATGAGAGGCAAGTGCCCAACAGCCTGAGCCACATCCACTTGCATGGGCTGCAGGGTCTGCTGGCTTGTGGCATCTGCTTGTGGCAGTGGGGGCAGAGTCTAGCTTGTTCAGCAGAAGGCAGCATCTAACTGGTCTTGTTTTTTTTGGAGGCACAGGGACCCGAACTTGGGACCTCCCATACAATAGGCAGGTGCCCAAGGGGTTGAGCCACATCTGCTTCCAAGAGACTATGCCTCTTGTTTCTCTTCCTTAAGACACACAAAACTCAGGGCCTGGCGTCTCCTATTCACTTGATGGGTTTACTGAACACACAAATTAAAGAGCAAGCAAGAGAATGACTGAGCAAATTATCTTTAAAAGGCAGTATTCTTTTTCGCATGGCTCAAACATCACTCTTACTGTGAGGCTACCTTTACTTTCTCCTCTCCATCACTTTTGTCAGGTTGTCACAGGATAAAATTATATTTTTTGAACCTGAGTGTTTTAAGTATTTATACCATCTGTATGAATTCTACTAAACCAAGCTCCCTAAAACCAGAGACCATGTCACTGACACAACACTAAGTAGGTATCTGCCAAATGGTATTGTCCATCAGACTACAGCCCGTGAAAAACCAGGGGTGGGCACAAACAGGACAAACTGCAGGCTAAATTGTGCACTGAGCAAGGTGGATGTTTTGTTGCCTCTAATCTCCCCTTCCTGCTCCATTCTGCTCCAACCAGCATCCTCAACACTTCTCATGTGCTCACGTGGCCCACAGCTCCACAAGGATGGCGTGGGGAACACCAGAGAAGTTTTCAGCTGGAAGAAAAGGACAAGTGTCCCTGCTTGTGCAAGGAACATAAATGCCAGTGTTGCTTTCTCTCAAGTCTGTGAACAAAGTAACTGAAGATGTTAACTCATAGAAATGCATTTATAGTTAAATAGATTGTTATGCCTTATTTTATTTCACAACTTTCTTCTTCTCTTATTCACCCCAAAAGTTTGCTTCAAGAATTGCCTCAAATCAAAACTACGATGAGATATCATTTCACACCTATCAGAATAGCCACTATTAAAAAGACAGAGAACTACAAGTGTTGGTGAGGATGTGGAGAGAAAGGAACGCTTAATTCCCTGCTGGTGGGAAAGTAGAATGTTGCAGCCACTGTGGAGGGCTGTTTGGCAGTTCCTAAAGAAGTTGAATATAGACTTGCCACATGATCCTGCAATACCACTACTGGGTATATACCCAGAAGAACTGAGAGCAGTGATAAGAACAGATATCTGCAAAGTGATGTTCATAGCGGCATTATTCATGATTGCCAAAAGTTGGATACAACCCAGGTGTCTATCAACTGATGAGTGGATAAACAAATTGTGGTGTATTCACACGATGGAATATTATGCAGCTTTAAGGAGAAATTAAGTCATAAAGCATATGAGAACATGGATGAACCTGGAGGACATTATGTTGAATGAAACAAGCCAGACACAAAAGGACAAATACTGTATGATTGTGCCACTATGAACCAAATGTATTGTGTAACATATTGTATGATTTAAAAAAAATTACATGTATCCAGTACATTTAATTGAGAAATGTATGTTTTTATTCAACTATATATATTTTTTAGTTTTAAATTGTTTATATTTTCAATTATTAAATGTACAAAATGAAGTTAAAAAAAAAAAAAAAGAATTGCCTCATCTGGGAAGCTCCCCCCTGACCTCCAGTCTGATTTGGTTGGCTCTTCTCTGTGACCTCACAGCACTACATGTGTCCTTCTTAGCCCACTGAGAAGGTATCTACTGATACACTTTTCTGTCTCCCTTCTAGACTATAAGCTCACTTGAGGGCAGGCACCATGTATTAGTCAGCCAAAGGGGGTACTGATACAAAATACCAGAAATTGGTTGGTTTTTATAAAGATATTTATTTGGCGTAGGGGCCTACAGATACCAGGCAGTAAAGCATAAGTTACTTCCCTCACCAAAGTCTATTTTCACTTGTTAGAGCAAGATGGCTGCCGACAGCTGTGAGAGTTCAGGCTTCCTGGGTTCCTCCCTTCCAGGGCTTGCTTCTCTCTGAGTTCAAGGTTCCTTTCTTCCTGGGGCTGGCTTCTCTTTCCTCTGTGAGTTTACTTCCTCAGGCTCCAGCTTAAGTCTTCAGCATCAAACTCCAATATCGGAAAACCCTCAACTCTGTTCTTTGTCATGCCTTTTATCTGTGAGTCCCCACTCACCAAGGGGCAGGGACTAAACGCCTGAGGGACGAAACGGGGTCCCTGTTATGGGACGAGTGGGGTCCCGTTGTGGGACGAGAGGGGTCCCTGGCGTGGGGAAGAAAGCCTCGTACGGCCGCTGAGGCTTCCCTCGGGGGCTCAGAAGGCGTGGAGGGCGCACGACCCAGGAAGAAGTCGCGGAGACAGGCTGATGGCACAAGTCTGGTCTATTGCGGAAGGGGATGCAGATTTATAGGATTGGGGAGTGGTGTGGCGGGTTCTGATTGGCTAGGGCAAATGCTGTTTCCATATAAGGCAATGTTCTGGCATTGGGCTAGTGATTGGCCAGTAGAGTATGTGCTAACTCTTGATAGGCTGACACTGTTACTAAGCTGATAGGTGGTTGTAAGCTGTTGCTGGGCAAACAGCGTACTAAGAGGTTAGGTTTAAGGGAGGGGGGAGGGGAAGTGAGAGCTGGGCTAGGCGGGAGATAGGAAGGGGGAGGGCGGTGCCGGCCAGCCGCTAGCAGCAAAGGCCTAGTCAGGCGTGGTCACCTTGTCTAGGCCCAGTGGGCAGAGGCGGTGTCACCTCTTGCCGCACTGTTTGCCACTGAGGCAAGCCGGGTGCCCCTCCTCCCACAAACGCCCTAATCATAACTCAATCATGCCCAGGTACAGATTACAAACAATCCAGTATCTATTTTTGGAATTCATCAATAACATCAAACTGCTACACACCATATCTTCTTCAACTTTGAATTCCCAATTATCAACCAGCTCCTATCACATCAAGATACTCAATGAACACTTACTCAATGCATAAATGAACAAAAGAATGAATGGATGATTGTGCATTTTACGATGGAGGTACAGAGACAAATACCTTAAGTTTCAAAGAATACATTTCTAATGGTGAAGTTAGATGGGGCTTAAAGGGGAAATTTTGCTGAGTGTTGCTTTTCCTTAGGATGGTCATCAAACTATTCTGTTGGCAGATGATAATGGCCTGCCATATTCTGCATTTTGATCATCAACTTAGAGAAAGCACTCCATAGATATGAATTGAAAAGAATAAGGTGAGGAGTTATATATCAGATTAAAATTACCTTCTTTCATTCAGGATCTTAGGTTGAGGGTGGTCTATATGAAAAGCACATATGAGATCCCCTGGGAAATGGCCAATATCTAAGGTAATATAAAATTGTTTTGTGTACTATAAGCATTATGCAAATATTAGTTATTGGACTATTAAAAGCAAATGTAATTTTAACCCATAGTGTTACAAGTACCACAACTCAAGAATTAAGGAGATGGAATTGCCATATGCAACAAATAGATGGCCAAGAATTAGCAACAAGGGAGGAATCAAGCTATGACCAAGCAGATAAATCTATAACATTAACTTATGTTTATTGAGGGTTGACCACATTCAGTCAAAGCTAAGAGATGAACATCCATTATCTTACCTTATGATATAACAGCCCTGTGAGGTAATATTACTAAAATTCCTGTTTTACAGGTAAGGAGACAAAAGCACAGAGAGAGAAAGTAACTTGACCAAACAAACAAACAAAAAAAGAGAATGAGAATGAGGTGAAGCTGAGATTTAGCCCAGACTGGCTCAATTCCAATCCTCCCAACCAGAACCATGGATGTCCCCTAAAGATGGTCAACAATATATTTAACAAATTACAACTTTCAAAGGGAATCTGATTTACCCTGGTGCTGATATCCAAAGCAGGCAAATCTGACCAGTGGGTCAGGCAACAGGTCTATCTAGAGAATAATGAGACTCAAAACCACTAAGCCAGTTTTCTTTTTTTTTTTTTAACTCATTATATCACTCATACATAAACATAAACAATAAGAGTATAACAATAATTGTGAACTTACAAAACAAACACGCATAACATCATACAGGACTCTCACAACTCACCCTAACACCAAAATAACTTGCATTATTCTTAAACCTTTTAAATTAATGATTAAAGAGCATTATCAAAATATTACTACTTAACAAAGTATTTTTCCCCTAACCAATCCTATTATTATTATCTTTATATCACTTATATAGGAACATGTAAAACAATTAAGTGTATAGTTAAAAGTTGTGAACTTACAAAGCAAACAAACACAACATCATACAGGGGTCCCACACATTAACCCTCCACCAACACCCTGCATCGTCATGAGATGTTTGTTACAAATTATGAAAGAATATTGTCAAAATCCTACTACTAATCATAGTCCCCATCTTACACCTGGTGCGTTTTTCTCCCAACCCACCCTACTATTATGTTTAAAATATATTTTTTATTACAGAAGTTGTAAACTTACAAAACAATCATGCACATGTGCAGAACTCCCAAACAATACCCCTCCACCAGCACAGCACAACGTGACGTGTCATTTGCTACAGATAAGTAACATCATCTGATTATTACCTTGTCCATAGTGTACATCTGGCTCACATCTTCCATACTGCCTCAGTATTAACACAGTACATCCTTCACATAGATGCAAGAATATCACATCATTACTACTAACCACAGTGCATAGGTCACTCCAGCTGTATTTTTCCCATGCTTCTCCACATTCCCATCACCCTGCAGTAGTGATATACACCTGCTCCAGCTAACAAAGGACACTCTTGCATCTGTACCATCAACAACAATTCTCATCCACCTCTTGGTTTACTGTGCTATCCAGTTCCTAGATTAATCTCTAGCATTCTGTCAAATGGCATTTACATACCTAGACTACCATTTTCAGTCACATCCCCATTTATAAACTAGCTGTTACTCACTGTGTGTTACCATCCACATTTCCACACCCTTACAGTAAAGCTAATTAAAACTTCTACATACATTAAACATCAGTAGTCCACTCAGTCCTCCTCTTATCTCCTTTAGGAATCGACCACCTACCACCAGGTCTTCAAGATATTTTCCAATAATTTCTTCTATAAGTTTTATGGTTCTTGCTTTTATTTTTAGGATTTTGATCCATTTTGAGTTAATTTTTGGATAAGGTGTGAAATGGGGGTCCTCTTTCCTTCTTTCAGCTATGGATATCCAATTCTTTCAGCACCAATTGTTGAATGGATTGTTCTGCCTGAGCTGTGTGAGTTTGACAGGCTAGTCAAAAACCACTTGACCATACCGGTGAGGGTCTGTTTCTGAACCATAAATTTGGCTGTTTTTACCACTATAGGTAGGTATTATGATTTAAAGTCTGGAGATGAGGGTTTACTTTTCCTTTTTATGATGTTTCTGGCTATTCAGGCCTCCTTACCCTTCCAAATAAATTTAATGATTGTGTTTTCAGTTTTTTCTTTAAAGCTGGTGGAATTTTTATTGTGATTGTATTAAATCTGTATATCAATTTGAATGCAGTTGACATTTTAATGATATTTAGTCTTCCAATCCATCAGCATGGAATTTTGTTTCAGTTACTTAGGGCTTTTTTGATTTGTTTTAACAATGAGTTGCAGTTTTCTGAATACAAGTGCTTTGTATCATTGGTTAAGTTTATTCCTGACTATTTGAGTTATATCTGTCATATTTTATTTTCACCACTCTTTTGTCACAATCTTCATTTCTAGACTCTGTTCCAGACCCCTCTTCTCTTGTCTTTTCTTTTCAGGCTCTAGCACACCTTTTAGTATTTCCTGAAAATCTGGTCTCTTCCTTAGAAATTCTCTGTTTCTGTTTATCTGTGAATATTCTAATCTCACCCTGTCTTCTTGCCTCTATCGTTTCTGGTGAGAAATCAGCACTTAATCTTATTGGATATCCATTACATGTTATGCATTGCTTTTCTCTTGCTGCTCTCAGAATTCTCTGTCTTTAGCATTTGACATTCTGATGAGTATGTGTCTTGGAGTTGGTCTATTTGGATTTTTTTTGATGGGAGTACATTGTACTTCTTGGACAGGGATATCTATGTCCTTCAATAGGGCTGGGAAATTTTCTACCATTATTTCTTCAAATATACTTTCTGCCCCTTTTCCCTTCTCCTTCTGGGACAATATGTTTGCATGCCCTTTGCTATCATTTAGTTCCCTGAGACCTTGTTCAATTTTTTCCATTCTTTTTCTTCATCTGTTCTTCTGTATGTTCACTTTCAGAGGCCATTTAGTCAAGCTCACCAATCCTTTCTTCTGCCTCCTCAAATCTGCTATTATATGATTCCAATGTTTTTTAAATTTCATTTATTGCACCTTTCATTGCCATAAGCTCTGCTATTTTTCTATGTATGCTTTCAAATTCTTCTTTGTGCTCATCCAATGTCTTCTTAATATCCTTAATCTCTTTAGCCATCTCATTGAATTTATTACGGAGATTTGTGTGAACATCTATGATTAGTTGTCTCAACTCCTTTATGTCATCTGGAGGCTTATCTTGTTCCTTTAACTGGGTCATAGCTTCCTGTTTCTTGGTGTGGATTGTAATTTTTTGTCGGTGTCTTCACATCTGGCTTACTAGAGTATTTTTTCTGGGTGCAGTTTTTCTCTTTAGTTTAGGGCTTTCTATCCTTTCTTGCATGCTGGTTGTACAGTAGGAGCCAAGCATGTAGTTGGTGCTGTAAGCTGTGGAGGCTCGAGCTGCCCTCATCACACCAGGGACCAATGAAGCTTTTTCCAACTTTTTCTTTTGCCAGGGGTAGGGACAGGGTCACAGCTGTGTAGAATAATCCAAGTGCAGGCCTAGACTGTAGTTGCCCAGAGAGACTGATGAAGGTTCACATCCCTTTCTCCCCTGCTGGGGGTGGGAATAGAGCTGCAGGTGTGGGCAGCCATCTATGCACTGTGGGTCCAAGATGACAGCAATTGCCCTGGTAGACTTCTGAATTTCAGTCTATGCCAGCCAAAGTTACCTGTAGCTACCTGGATAGGCTGGTGCAGGGCTCATCATCCTCCTCTGTGCCAGGGGCGAGGCTGAAGCCTAGGCTAGGGCTACAGGCTGATCTACATTAAAGAAACTGGTTCCTGCCGACACTGAGAGTTTCAGTCAGCCCGGCTTCCCCTCAGACTGGGGATGGAGTCAAAATGGCGGCTACTGGCCTCTTTCTGACTTGTGTTGGTTCACACCCCAGCTGTTCCCAGGGTTACATCTTAGCCAGCCAATCTACCAATCAGTAGCCAAAATCGGCAGCCAACTGTCTCCTCCTCCCCTGTTTTTGGGAAATGGAATTTCCAATTCCAGTCACAAAATAGCTCCTGGGGCAGCTCATGCCACCAGAGTTGGATAATCACCGGCATACATGGCTTGGCCGGTAATTTCCCGGAGGGGCTGGCGCAGGTCCCCATAGCTTCCTCCCTCCTGGAGGTGGCACTGGGGCCTAGACTAGAGTTGCAATATGATCTGGATGGAAAGAAGTCAGTCCCCACACCAGTACTGGGTTTTCAGTCCACCCCGCTTCCCCTCGTGCCAGGCGCGGCATTAAGATGGCAGCTACCAGACTCTTTCTGTCTTGGACAAGCTCAAACTTTAGCTGTTTCTCAGGATTATGCTTTATCCTGCTGAATTTACTCATCAGTAGCTGAAGTTGGTGCCCAAATGTCTCTTCCCCCCCATTTTGGGGAAGTGGAGCTTTCAATTCCAGGTGCAGAATAGCTCCCGAGGCAGCTTGTGCCTCCAGTGGAGGATGGGCACCAGTCTCTGGGGTGTGGAGCACTCTACTTATGAGTTTTCTCTGCAGATGGGCAGTCACCTCCTTCCACTCCCTCAAGGATGTTGCAGGATGCTCTTCTGGTCCCCTAAAGCCCCCAAACAGGTGTTTCAGCTAGCTCTGGGTGTTTGCTAACTGCCCTGTAGCAGGAGCTGACTCTAGGAGCTCCTTACTCCACCACCATCTTGCTGGTTCTTTTCCACTGGGCCAGTTTTGAGTTCTGGCTATCCTTTCCAGTCTGGTCAGGGGACCGGATTCTAGGATAAGGAGAGATTTGACAAGGGCTGAGCATGATCTTGGGACCACAGCTAAACCAACTCAGATCAGGGCAGAGCTCATGACCCAGAAAAGGGAAAATGAAGAGCTGACAGGAACTGAGGCAGGAGCGAGGAACAGTGTTAAACATGGCAGACCTAGAGAGAGGCTGTGTGTCTGTGGGCACCTATGCCCATGAGGCGTGGGTGCCCAGAGACATGGCCATTTAAGGATGGAAGAGGTGGGACTTCAAATGGATAAGCAGCCTATGACAGGATGGGCTTAAGAACTGGACAGACACTAAATGGTTCATTTTATATTATGTGAATCTCACTTCAAAAAAAAAAAAAAAAAACTGGTCAGAGATGAGTCTGTGGACACAGGGATTTGCTGACCCAGGTACAATGGGCTCTATATGAAGGACCAGTTTAGGAAGCTGAAGAAAAGATTAGGAGAATGAGGTGGGAGTATATTATTTCAATTCTCTGAGCCACTTTGCCTTGTTGGAGAGGGAGATCTAGAGTCATCCCATTTTGTTCCAGAAAAAGGACCTTCCATTAGTGGGTGGTGAGATGAAGCCAATTGTAGTTCATCTTAAGGAAGTGACAACAGAGACTGTCAATGATATTCTAGAACAAATAAAGGTAGTTATTCATCAAGAGTAGGGACTAACAGCCTTTCCAAGACTAAGATTCTACAACATTCAGCTTCTTGAGTTCACTCTTTTCAGAGAAGTCCAAAGATGTTGGTTCCCCTAAACAGGAAAAATGCACAATTTAAGAGTTGGGTATCTCTTCTCATCTTGTACTACAGACATTGACACACAATTCAGCATACCAAACCACCAATGCCCCCATCTATTCTTCTACTATAAATTTGGTACAGCAGAATTGTAATACTTATCTGGAAAAAAAATCTCCTCTGACCTAAAACAATTTTGCCTGAGAACAACATTCACAGTATTTGTTGACAATGGCCCTCATGCTTCTTTCTTCTCATGGAAAAAAAAAGGAAACATCTTTAAAAAGAAAAAAATAAGGGTCAAAAGAATATTGCTTGGTGGCAAGATAGAACTGATTAAGAGTGCAATAAGGGAAAGATTAAATAAGCAGATATGTGTCAAGGTGAGTGGTTTAGAGTCACCAGGCTGGAATGTGCTGGCCTGACAAATACATCTTTGTACAGGCTACTCTGGCAGAGGAGCAGAAAGAGAGTTTTAAATAACAATGATTTATTCTTTTTTTTTTTTATCTTGCACATGTATTAAGTTTAACAATTCAAATTAGAGCCTAAATGGTATTAGAAGGATTCAGAATCCCAAAACTTAAAAAATCTAGGTAAAGTCCGATCTTTCACAGGTGTGGAAGTAAACACAAAGTGATTATTGAACTCAACCAAACTTCCACAGAAAACCTCTAAACATAACTGGATAGAAAACGTCTATATGCTAGAGAAGAACTGCATTTATTAAATTGTCTTGCTTCTAATAGTTATCATATAAAACAAGTTGTCTAAGAGTCCCAAAACTAGGGTAAGTCTAGGCATTTAATCCCAGGACCAAATTGTTAGTAAACAATAAAACAGAAAGAGATGGAAATAGTCTTGTACTATCTTGAAATATCAAGTCAATGTCTTTTCATTATATGTATATTTAAATAGAGCATATTAGCTAGATGGATCAGATCAGATTTTGGAAGAAAAGAGAGGCATACTCAGCCAGGGATTTGAAAGTATTGAATGAAGGGACCATTGGCAGAAAGGTGGATAGGTTTGAGGAGAACTAACCGCAAATAGTGAGATAACCAAGAACTAGCAGCCCTGGGCTTGAAGGTGGAAGGGGAAGAGAGAGTGAAAGTTGGCTCCTGTGGGAACAGCAGTTATGGAGCAACGCGGTCATTGCAGAGGAAGCAGTCGGAAGTCCTGCCCTCTGATCTCTAGCCCATATCTCCCACTGGCCAAGTCCCATTTGGAGCTGGAGGGAAGGAGATCCCAGGGCTGCAGTCTACGGTGGTTTGGACATACAGCCCACCTGCACAGAGCAGAACTGAGAACAGAGGCATGGATAAAGATGGAGACAAAGGCACGCTTCACATTCTGTAGTTTCCAGAGACGCTTGCGACAACTTATCACAAATTTAGACTCCATTCCACAGGGCAACGTTGTCTATCTTCCTGCTGCCAGAAAAATACTTTGAAAATCTAAAAGCTTTAGAACAGGTGTGTTAGCATTTTCTACCTGACTCAATTCAATTCCTGTATGCTCTCTTGCCTCAACACTTTTTCTTGTCTAATTACCTACATTAGTTCACAGCAACTCAGGCTCCCTACAGCTTGCTGCACACTCGACACTTCCCCTGAGAACTTTGAGAGTAGCTGTTCCGTCACATGGGTATGAATTGTTTTCATCATAAGAGCTTAAAATTTTATTACGTCTTTCCCTGGAATTCTGTTTGGATCTGAGCAAGAAGTCTAGTAATGGGCACAGCTCATCTGCAGCATGAATGGAGCTTGATTCTGACTCTGGAGTCTTTCTGAGATACTTCTCACCCAGGGAGACCTCTGTTCTCAGAGAATGGCTGAGTTCACAGCTGAAATGGAGGCATCAAACTGTACCGAGAGGACAGGGGTGATGAGGTGTGCCCTTTCAGAGTCAATCCTGGCAACCACTTTATAGCTGTGTACCAGGGGAAATAAATAGGATTAACGCTGTCAACTACCAGGATCACTGGATAGAAGGCATCATCAGAAAAATGAGATGATTATACCCCTCTGGAGATTTCTGAGCACAAAAAGATAAAGTATGCAAAAGGTCTTGCATAGCTCCCAACACCAGTGACTAGATAAACCTAGTTTAACAACCCACACACCTTATCATTTCCCTTCCACCAGATCCCATGGCAGCAGTGAGGGCCATCTCTCTATATTTCATGGGTAATAGCAGTTCCTAGGGAGTACAAAAATTAAACTCTAAGGATGGCAACCCTTCAAGGAATGTGTGACAAATCCAACTTAATTATATGCACCAAGTGAAGAAAGGCCTGCCTAGGTTCCTGTCCTAGACTTGCCACTTACTAGCTGGGCCTTTTTGACCAAGTTGCTCCATCTCTCTGAGCATCAGTTCTCTTGCCTACATAATAGGATAATAGCTACCTTAGAGAGAGTTTTGAGTGACCAACACAGAGAAAGCCCTCAATAAGTCGATGCAGAAAAACATACAAAATATGTTGTCACTGTATGACATCCAAGAATATTAATACCAAAGTGTTACAGAATTGGATTTACATCAGGGCCTTGCTATAATTTGTTCATATGTGTGTAAAGATCATTCGTATTTAAGGAAACGCACAAAAATAATGTAACATCAATTTTTTTCAGTTGAATTGGAAACTGCTCCTAATGGAGCTGAAAGCACCACTAAGCGCCAGAGGGGGTCCCGGGAGGTCATTACAGAGCTCCTGGACTTGGAGAAAAGGAGGAGTGGAAGCCCTACTGCCAGGGGACGGCTGGGCATGATGACATGCATAATTATCATATGAGTGATGGTTGTTTCTCACTGGTATTCACCTCACTCAACCCCAAATCCCACTCACCAAGAAGCTCTGTATCACTAGAGACCAAGAACTAACAGGAGGGAGACAATGAAGTTCAAATGTTAAGGGTCTGTTAATACCTTAGGAGCCCTTAGTCTATGAGTGGGGTTACTCTTTCCTTTTTTTTCCCCCTATTGATCTATTCCTTTGTGGGTTTTTTTTTTTAATGAAAAGAGGGCAGAAGGCAGTGGGCACGGTGCTAGAAGTGGCAGTGACGTGGGCTGTCTCCAGCAGGTCATCCAAGATGCTGCGGGACGTGGTGTCGATCTCGGCCAGCTCGCAGGCTCTGTGGCCTGCAGATTCAGATAGCAGTTGAGCAGCACCCTGTCGAGCGTTTTAATGCCATCATGATTAAAGTATAAACAGGATGAAAAAAGAAGCGGCAACAAGGCATGATGTCAGTCATCGTCTGTCATTGCTTCCTGCTACTCCCCTGTTCCAGATATGGTGGTCATTTCATTCCGCTAAGACTCGTGAGTTACATAACCTTGTCCTGGGTAGCAGGCCCCAAGAGACTCTGAGAAGGTTCTGCTGAGCTAGATCATCCAGATTCTCTGAACCACCTAGCACGTGCTTGCTACAGACCCTGCTTCTTCACTGACATCTGAGCTTCGCTGGACTCAAGAAACCTAGGTCATTGTGTGCACACCTGATCCATAGAGGCCTATGTGTAGGTCATTCTGAAGAAATGGGGTTGCCTCTGAAAATCTAAATTACATCCTTAAACATTGGGGAAAAATTATCAACTACCAGGATCACTGGATAGAAACTTCCTGGCTGTTTATACATTGAACGCGTGAGTTCCATTGCTCCATGGCATCCATTTATGTTCTATTTATACAGTATGTTTGCTGCAGCCTCAGCTCCATGGGGGTTTGCTAAATGGCGATGACTTGGAAAACTGTATTCCTTAGTGATGGGAATACCACCTATTTCTACCTCTCTTTATTGGTATATCTTGGTGGCCCTCAAAACACAATACATATTTTACCTGAGATTTTAAAAGTACAAAAAATACCCTGAAATCTTGCTACCTAGGGTTTACAGAAATGACAAAGATAAATGTTACATGAAAACATCTTCCAGTCTCTGAGAATTCTCAAATAAATTCAAATATGTGTGTGTGTGAATGTAATGCACATACGAAGCTTTTCTAAAAAGAAAATGGAAATACAGACACTTTTCACAAGTAGCCCAAAGATGGGTGAAAAACTAAGCTGAAGTATGACTAGGACAAAGTCTCTACATTCTAGTTGTAGATATATTTGTCATCTGGGGTTTGAATAACCCACAGCAGCAGTTTTATAGAAACCTTTTAAACTCTGAATAATGAGATGATAATATGGGTTTTTTTTTTTTGTTTGTTTTTTATTGACTTTGTAATAATATTACATTAAAAATATATATGTGAGGTCCCATTCAACCCCACCCCCCCCAACAACACTCGTTCCCATCATCATGACACATCCATTGGATTTGGTAAGTACATCTTTGGGCACCTCTGCACCTCATAGACAATGGTTCACATCATGGCCCATACTCTCCTCCATTCCATCCAGTGGGCCCTGTGAGGATTTACAATGTCCGGTGATTACCTCTGAAGCACCATCCAGGGCAGCTCCATGTCCCAAAGACGCCTCCACCTCTCATCTCTTCCTGCCTTTCCCCATACCCATCGTCCACCATGTCCACTTTTCCCAATCCAATGCCACCTCTTCTATGTGGACATTGGATTGGTTGTGTGATAATATGGGTTTTTAAAGCAGTGCTCCTTAGCCAG
The DNA here is from genome assembly GCF_030445035.2 of Dasypus novemcinctus. Taxonomy (NCBI): domain Eukaryota; kingdom Metazoa; phylum Chordata; class Mammalia; order Cingulata; family Dasypodidae; genus Dasypus; species Dasypus novemcinctus. The sequence goes on along the minus strand of NC_080677.1, from coordinate 37,289,562 downwards.
CCTGGACTGATTCCTATTACTTTGGCTTCTCTCAGATTCCTCTAGACTGAGGATCTGAAATTCAACCATGTCTGGGAATGATTCCTGATTCAGTAAGACTTTATACTCTGAAATTATTTGAAAAAGCTAGCTCTTAAACCTGAACAGACTCAGCAGAAGTGTTCTTCAAGTTTAAAAGGAAGTAAGGAAAGTTAAAAGCAAGAACTTAGAAAATAGGAGGGCTTCAAGTCAAGAAGCTCTGTCATTCTTTCCACATCTTTTGTGTATATGCGAATTGTGTTTGCATGCGTGTGTCTGCATGTGAGCATGTGGATATGCTTGTGTGTGTGTGTGTGTGTGTGTGTGTGTGTGTGACTTCAGAGAGGGCAAAGCAGTAATAAAAAGGGCAGCCTCAGTATTTATGCAAGTTATGGAATGAAAAATTCCTAGTTACTGTGGCAACTGCTAGATCACATGGCATGGGAGCAAGGAGATCCAAAGCATCTTAAGTAAACACTTATTTTTTCATGTTTTATACAGTCCCTGGTGTTTTTAGAGAAGCATGCCTTTATTCTCTTCAGTAGCCATCTCAAAAACTTCACTTCACTGTTTGAAATGAGGTGGGAAAAAGGCAGTGTGGTACACTAGGCACACTGTATAGTTACAGAAATTTGGTATTAAAGTTAGGTTAAGATACTTTAAAACACAATCAATTATTGCTAAAACTGCTTGAAAGACTAACAATCCAAAATTCCAAACAAGCCAGAAGGTAAAAGGAAGAAAGATGGTTAAAATAAGACAAAAATAATTTTGATTGCCTAGTATTATAGTAAATTCCACCTTCCCACCTTTCTGGGTGGGGGAATAGGTGTGAAGGGAAGAGAAGAATGGACTTTAAAGAAATCAAAGTTCTTAAGAGATAATAAGGCAAAAAAAAAAACCCGTTCTCTTTTCCTGACTGTAAATGTAACAATGAGGATCAAAATCCTCACATACAAAACTGCCCAAGTAAAATCCTTGCTTCATTAATCATGACTCACTAAAGTCTGAAAGTTGGTGTCCACGTTTTACCAAGTGTGAAATCTTCCAAAGGCTTGTCTGCAGTTACAACTGACGACTGGCAATGAATCTCCCTGTCTTTTCTGCTTGTCATTTCCAGGTTAATTGTCCGTAAGAGGGAACCTTTAAATTGAAACTTTACTTCTCCAATGATCTTGAACCCTGGAGACGGCAGAACTTTGGATTTTTACACATTTCGTTTGAATGCTTGAATTTGGGGAACATTTCCAATCACTCACAACTGCCTTCTCTATGGGATTCGGTTCAATAAACATTGATTGAAAGCCTACTGGTAGGCATTGGGGATGCTGCTCTCAAAGAGTAAATTCTTTATGGGAGAGATAGACATGTAAGTGATAAACATGTGTTTTTTAAAAGCAGTGGGTTTAGTTAAAGAATCTAGCTAGTGTAATTAGGCTACATTCTTGATATTTCCAAGGGTGCAAGGCAATAAGAGCTAACATTTTTCATTTTGTCATTTTTTTTGGTAATTCCAGATATCTGTGCTCCTTGGGACATTCTGAACTTAGAAAAGCAATTCAAAATATTTGATGACTTGACTTGAAATATGACTTCAATACCCTGATAGCAGAGACACTTTTGGTTAGATACGCTAGATCAGCAATCTTTCACATATCAATGCAATCTCACAAAAATACATTTTCAGTCGTTCTATCCAAGGAGTATTTCTAGAACATAAAAGAACAAAATGGATTCTTGACATTGCTAGAAATAGTTAATCAGAGTAAATAATGGCTACTCAAAGCTTCCTTACATCACTCGGTATCTACTAGAAAAGGAGGCAGCATTTTCCCAAAGAGAGTTCAACACTTAAAAGTAAGGATGTCACTATATTTTGGAAGTCTCCAAATTAAAGAAGGCTATAAACATGAAATTTTAGAGCAAGAAAAAAAATCTTAAATCTCTAGTCTCCTAATTTTATAGATGAAAAAACTGAAGCTCAGAAAGGTAAAGCACCTCACTAAATCTCTTTACTCAACATATTTAATTTGGGAGGAGTTTGTTAACAGAGGTTAATTCCTTCAGAATAAAGTGAATTTTTGAAATTCTAATAATAAAACTTAGAACTGAAGAAAAATTATTTGCATGTTAACTGAAGAAAAATTATTTGCATGATAGCTAATCAAGAAATCTTACTTTTACATTACAAAAATAACTCCCAGCTGTATTAAGAATCTGAGTTAAACATGAAATAGAGACAATAAAAAAAGAAGACAATACAAGAAATAGAAGACAATAAAGTTGAGTATCTAGTCACTGAATGGGGATGACTAATTTTAAAAGCAATTTTTCTAAATGAATCAACAGTTTTACTCATGTATGTATAAAAAAAACAACTAAAAGATTAAGAAACAAAGTGGAAAAACCATATACAACAAATGTACCAAGTTTCATATCCTTAATATATAGAGGTTATGAAAATCAATAAGAAAAATCCCAATGGAAAAATGGATTATTTACAGAAGAAATATAAATGGATTAATATACAGCTGATCAAATATTCAATCTCATTCATAAATAAATGTAACTTTGAACAAGGTATTACTCCACCCTACCCCCCTTAACCTGACAAAGATACTTAGTTTCCCTATTGTAAGTCATACTACTCAGCGAGGGTGAAGGTGGGGTGAGGACCTGTCAAAACAAGTACTTGCATGGAGAGTTGATAAATGTGAAAACTGGTGTAGGTTTTATGGAAAGTAGTTAAGCAAAAACTAACAGAGATTAACACAGTTCATAAGTTCATATCTGTTATTAGTAATTGTTAAGAATTTATCTTAAGGAATATAAACTTAGATAAATATTTTTGTGTAGAGATATGCATGACAGATCACTTACAACAGCAACATTTTTTATAACATATCTGCCCCAAAATGAAAGAATGGTTATGTAATGTATGCTGTGAAAACACGAGGAAAGCTTCATGATGAATATAGTGTGTGTGTATGTGTGTGTGTGTGTGTGTGTGTGCATGCAGTGGCTAGTGATCATTAAATTTTTTCCTTTCTTCCTATAATAATAGTAATAGTAGCTTTCTACTATTACTAGAAATAGTAGCTTTCTATTATTACTAGAAATAGAAGCTTTCTATTATTTTTAAATTCTCTACAAAAGGCATGTATTGCTTTTACAATTAGTAAAACAATTTTAAACAATGGGAAGAAACTTTAACAGACATATGCTATAAATTCCAGCAAGTTGCCTGATACCTTGTTCACAACTTTTAAACACTTATAAACCTTTTCAGTAATGAAGCTTGTTTTCAAAAACAAATTCACAGTAAAACAGGTGAAGGACTATACATAATATTCTAAAATTAAAATACATATATATATATAGTAGTTAGAAAATGGGGGACAGGCAATGATAAACTCCAATAATATGTAACTTTCTTTAGATTTGAGATTTATGAGCTTGGCCAGTTGTGATGTGTGCCTGACCCGGTCATAACCTAGGAAGTACAAACGGTGATATTTAATTTAGCAAATGCCTCACAGGAATGCGAGGGAACAATATTCTGGAAACAACTCCCTTACTCAAAGCGTACCCTTCTCATTTCTGGAAGCCCTTCCCAGCCCTGCTCATTGCCCTTCTTCTTTATTCTCCTGTCTTTGTTTTCTCATCCTTCCCCCTGTCTCCCGCTAAATGGTGGGTTCCTTTGGGGCTCAAATCACATCTGGCTTAGTTCTATTTTATTTCATGTGATATCTTGTTCACAGGTGCTCAACAAATGCTTTTCTCAATGAACGAAGGCAAGAACAAATTAATCTTAGCCAGATCTTTTTAAAAAAACCTGCTTTATACACAAAAAAGAAGGTGATACTGACATTAGCAATTACTTAGGCCCTCAATAAAGTCATCTTTAGTGCTGTGGCGGAATGACCACTGCAAGTGGCAGCAAACCTAACAGTTATTTGACTGTCTCTGGTCCTCATCAAGTTGTGCTTTCTAATCAGCTCTATGAGCTCAAGCATGAGATTCCCAGGTAAGCTGCCAATGGTGATGACACCTCATGCCTGAACCTATTGAGGGATGATGGTCTCCGCTGCAAAGACCTCAGGGCTGTTACATAAGTGACCACTGGTTACAATTCTGGTCACTCGGGGTCTTCTACAGGCGAGTGCAAATGCCAGGTGCTATCCAACTCAGGCTTTCTTCCTAAGATCCCCCAGACAGAGGATGTCTGCAGCCTGCCAGCCTCCTTAACACCTCAGGGGAAAGGACACCATTCCTGGCTTCTCCTTTCTGGAATCAAGCAGTCTCAAAACTGAGGTTGGGGCCACAGTGGGACCAACAAGACACCCCTGTAGCCAGATATGGAACAAATAGGTAGGAGTCAGAGCACCAGGTTCCTGGCATTCTTGTCTTCTATGTCTCCCAGCGATCAGCACATGCACCCTTCCATCGCTTAGATGCAAACTGGCAAACCACAGAGCGTGGTGCGAAAAGAAGCCAACAGCTGCAGATGTTGCATATACCTAGAGCCACTCTGATCTTTATTAATGAGGATTTTTCCAGGGCGTGGTAGACGCTTCTCAGGTCCGTGCAGATCTCCTCCACAGGCCAAGATTATGAGTAATAGTGAAGGGTAGGAATTTAGGGTTTACCATCTTGGAACGGAAATGGAATCTCCTTAAAACTGAGAAAAGGTCAGATTTGATTGCTGAATTTCAATGGAAATGGCATTTAATCATTCAACAAATCATGGGATGTTTCTGTTCACAAGTATCTGGCATTCATGCATGTTCCTTAAAAGATGATCAGAATAAAATTGGCTTGCCATCGTTTTGTTCCAATGTTTCTTTTCTTGAATTTTAAAGGTTTGTCCAAATTCTGTCTCATTCAGGCTCAAACTCTTGCCTTCACTGCTGCCTCACTGGCTTCTCCTCTCCTCACAAATGTGTTGGTATAAATCAGCACCATTTTGGGCCATGTGTGCTCCTTCTGGCTGCCATTTTATATACGGTAGTTTTATTTACTTAAGTCTTTTAAAATTCCTGTCATATGAATTATTGGAAAAGACAGTGCAATCTCTATGGTCTATTACCTTCTTCTTTCATGGGTTTTTATAGTTGCATCTGATTACTGTTTTAATACTGTTTTAGATTTGTGATTCCCTATGGTTGTTTAATGAGAAACACCAAATAATCTAATTTATTTTTTGCTGGCAAAACTGTTGTGCTTTGGGGGCTTGCTATGTTAATTTTCTGATAGGATAATTGTGAATGAGAGGGGAGAAGCAGTTTTATTGGGGCAAATGCCATTCCAGGTTAGCCTCACAAAATGTAACTGTGAGAACACAGGAATAAAAGCACTAAGACTGAATTACAACTTCTCCTAATACATCTAAAGATCTCCAATTATTACTCTTTTTATTCATACATTTCTACTTCTGACCTACAGAAGCTAAAAGCTATCAACTTTATAAGAAGACTATTATCAACTGAAAAATGTTAACATTTTCTTGTGATTAACAGACTTCTAACAGAGCTAACTGATCACATAGTATTCTTTGCCCCTTTTATGTGAACATTTACAACATCTTTATATTTAACTCTTCACAGTCTTATTAAGCAGATGTCAGTTTTTGAATGAAGTTTTTTCTTTCTCGACAGATCAAAGCATATGATGTCTAAACTTCTTTCCAAAGTCTGACTTTCAGAGAACATCTCCAGGCCAGTCAGCCTGGTTGTGAAAAATAACACATCGTCACAATCCACCAACTTGTAATAACAGTAAAGTTTTGGAGCAGAAAGAAAGTGATGGCATCAACCATCAAATTCATTTTGGAATTGTATTTTGCGTTGCACCACTTGGGAATCATTAGAATATTAATTCACAAGGATATCAAAACACAGCTTTTTCTGCCCCTATAAATCCCAACCATGCTAGATCAGAAAAGGTTAAAGAATCATCCTTACAAAGTATTACTTCCTCCCTTGTCACCTTTGTGACAGGGCCAACACCTCCACCCCCACCAGGTCTTTCAGGTAAGCTCCTATGAATCATTAGGTTTGCAGAGGCTCCTTACAAATCCCTGCCCCCAGCCACTTCCTGTCACTGTAAATGTCTTATTATCACTTCTATACTCTCCCACTATGTGTTTCCTGGATCTTGAGGAGCCCCTAATCCTTTATTCTGACTCACCTCTACTCAATCATGTCCAGCTATTCCTGGAACCTGAACAAAGAGGAGATTTACAAGAGTTTGTTAAAATTGTTGAGCCTTGTTGGCTTAATTACGTACAAATGTACAGTAAATGAACACACATGCCCTGTCTTATTTCTCCCCTTTTTTCCCTCCTAATACAGGAGAAAATATTGGAAAAAAGAAAAAAAAAAAAAAAGACAAAAAACCTAATCCAAGTAAACCTAACTGGCTTCTGCATTGACTTCTTCAGACCAAAACAAAAGGTCCTTTTTGCTTCAGAAATGGAGTAGATGATTTTTTTAATTAGACAAATTTTTATGTAATGACAAATATAAATATGGTCATGTTTTTAAATTTAAAAAATGATATTTAATATGATTTATTAGAAAAATATGTACTGTACACTTGTCCACAGTCTGTTATGTTTTGTTGCGATATTTTCGGCAATCTTCTATTTTTGCTATCGTAAAACAACATTTAGGGTAGTTGGATGGCAGATGGAATTTTTCCCTTTCCTCCTACTTCCCATTGCAAGAGGAAAAAAGGCTCTTTGCATCCTGCAAGGAAACTGTATAAATTCCTTTTCTTAATCTTTATTAACTGGAGCATCTGAATCACTTAGAAATCATCAAACTTTGGCTGAATAGTTATGAGGCAAATATATCAGAATAAGGTGCATTTAAAGCAAACACCATAAAATGAAATACATGGTATTCATATTACACATGTGCTCAAAATTCATTTCTACAAAAAAGACTAAAAGCCACCTTTTAAAGGAAAATAATGCAGTAGCATATTTTAAGGTGAAACTATAAATAATTAGATCTGAGCTCTAATTGGCATCTATGTCCACTGTAGCTGAAGTCTCTGAACTTGAGCTCCGCACGTCAAATTCTCTATGTTCAAGCTGGTTACTGCTTCACCTAAGAGACGATGCCAGGGAAGGACAGGGGCAAGTTCTGAAGGGAGTGAGCCTGACCCATGCTTCTCCTTCATGCCCATTCCCACACTGCAGCCAGAGGAATCTTAAAAATTCAGATCTAATCACCTTTCTCTCTTGCTTAATTTCCTCACAAGAGTTTGATATCCCTCTTTGGATAAAACATACAAGTTTGGGCTAAGTCTGCCAGGCCCTGAATCCTTGGGCTCCTGTGCCTCTTGCCTTGCCTCTCCCCCTCCTTTTATGCACCAGTCACTTTGTTCTCCTTCTAGAACTCACCACTCCTGCTTCTCCTCCTCCTCTTCCACCCCCCCACCCCCCCCCCCCACCCCGCTTCCTCACACAGGTTCCTCCTCTCTCCTAGTAGCTGTTCTGATCCTCCTCACTCCATCTCTTCCTCAGGGAGCTGAGCCTGTCTCCCTAGATGAGCCGAGGTCCCTGTGAAGAGCTTCCTCAGCACCCTAGCATTGCTTCTAGTGTTTGCTCCATGAGAGCAGTAGCGTATCAGGGCAGTGCCCAGGGGAACACAAGGGCCACCATGACTTGGCATCTGTGTGTCCCTCCTCCTATCTCTTCATGTTTTCTCTAGTTCTCTAAGCCTCAGTCATTCACAGTTATCACGAAGGACTGTCCATCCATTGGCCCTAGGTTTTGGCCCTATCAGCTTCCATTATAAGCTCCAATAACACAAAAACCAAAGATACCTACTGTTAACCCATCAAACAACAGTATATAAGATATTAACTAGTGTTACATTAATGCAGATCAGGCTGTGATGGGGGTAGAGAAGAAAAGACCATCATAAGGTGACGAGGGTTCTACAGTGAGGCATACCAACTGAGAGGGGCAAAAGCCAAAGGAAAATAACCTAGTTTTCCTTGCCTCACTTAAATGGCTTACCAAACATACTGAAGATGACATGGTTATGTATTTTAACTTTACAAGAATAAGAACCTAGTAAACCTATGGAATGGCATCTGTAAAACAGAAAAGAAAAGATCCATTGGTAACATGAGTTTGGTAAATCCAACTTACCGAACCAGTATCGATTTTCTTAATTGGGCCTTTTTAGATAAACTTGAATATTTACTGAAAAATAAACAAATAGCATACTGGCAAATTCCTCACCCTTTAAAATTACTGAAATTACTTTTTAAAACTGTCAGGACTTGCAGTGGGTTTCTTCTTGTGAGAACCTAAAAATACAGCTAATGAGCAGATGGCTCCACCAGACACACGAGCACAGCACTGGCTCCCTGGCAGTCGAGGTGCCATTTTTCTGGAGAAAAAAAAACCCAGAATATAGAGAGTGCACAGAGTGAACCAAACTTGTAAATCTGGCTCTTGAATAGATGAGAAGAACATGGTTTGTTGGCATTGTGAAATATGTTTAGCAGACGGATTTCCCTCTCTCTAACACCTGTGAAATTATTTAGACTATTAAGTGCTGTCTTGCATGGTTACTCATTTTCCTTGTGTAAGTTCTTTCCCCAGGTAGGTTGTAAACTTCTTGGAGGCAAGAACTCTCTTCAACCACTTTTATTCTTATGGCCAAATCAATCCTGATTAAAAACTGACTAAAACAACTCACTCAAGGAAGCCTATGTCAAACGAAAAGTCACGTTAGTGCCAAACCAATACAAAGTTAGGATTCTGTTATTTAAAAAAGAAAAGCATGGTATGACCATGGTGATTTCTCAGTTTATAGGTGGACAAATTCAATGTATTATGAATTGCCTATTACATCTGAATTCTGGCTTTCAATATTATACAATAATGTTATAAAATTCTATTTGTTTAAGTAGTTTCTTGGTTAAGTGAAATTACTGATAAACTTCAAATAATGCCAAATTGCCCTTAACTTGACATAAACATGTGAATGTAGAGTGTGAGTTTGAATACAGAATGATAAAACCACTTTTCCTTTTAGTATTTCATTTAGAGTAAAAAGAAGACTTTTAACACTTTCATTTAACAACATTTGTTTTTGTTTTGTCTTTTTAAACACATATTAATAGACCAAATGAAAGTTGGGAAAAGAGAGAGAGCAACTTTTAATATGTAAAATAAGAGTTACAGTGCCAGATCCCTCCAAACCACTTCTCCCCTAGTAATCCTTGAACAGCTAGCCCTTTGACGTAGGCAGAATTCCAGGATGAGGCTGCAGGAAATCGGGAAAAGGAAATTCCGGTCAAGGTTGAGTGATGGGGACCCTACCCTGAAAGCAGAATTGAATGCCAAGATTCAATTCCAGAACGTGCAAAATCCCCTTCCCACCCATAGTTCATGAGTTTATTAGAAAAGGGGAAGGAAGTAGGGTGGCTCCCCAGATGTAACAAAAGAAATGACCAAAGAAAGTGGGTGGGAAGTGAGAGGGATACAGACAGGGTCCCTCGGGAAAGTACTGCTGAGCAGTTTTCACAAGCATTTTATAGATCTTTATTTCTGCACGTTGGATTTTAGGAAGTCAGTTTAGGAGCTATTGTTGATGTTTCTAATCTATAATGTAATACACCTCAGAGCATGATCATATCATGCTTTTTTCAGGAAAAACAGAGTTTCGGTTTTCTGTTAATACTGCCATTGCATTCCAGAAAACAGGACCCACATCTGGACAGATACTATGGTGTAACTATTTCACTATAACTACAATGTGAAGCGTTTATAAGCGTCTCAAATCTACCTTGGGATTCAAATGAAGTAAGGACCTTAGCATTTCCTTTTTTCCCCTTTCCCCACCCTCCCTTCAATACAGAATGCTTCTGCCTCTTTCCTCCAGGGCTGCCCTTCTAGTCTTTCCCTCCCCCTCAGGACTTCATGATTCTTGCCATCTTGGCTTCCCATTCACCATTCCAGTGGTGACGGCTGAGAGAAGATGCGCTCCTGAGGCAGTCAGACTTGGGGTCTAGATATTCTCCTGAGGCAGACGGGTTCACTAGGGGCCCAGCTCTGCTTACCCAGTCATCGGCCTCGGCTTTCTCATCTGTCAGAAAGAAACAGTATCATCTACCTCATAGAAAGTTCCCTTCATCACCCTTTCTAATGAAAACTAACAAACAAAACCAAATGATCATTAGCATCTCATTAGACCTAGAATGAAGTAAAACTTCTCAGCCTCCAAAATTCTCCTTAGTCTGGTCCCAAATTCAATTCTCATAAAATCTTCCTCCTCTTGTCTCCTTGTCACCATCTCCTCCCCAACCCCAACTCCTGGTACTCTGGTGACAGCAAATGGCTTAGGACTTCCCCCAAACGTCTTGTATCTTGACATCTCTGTGTACTTTCTAATGCTACTGTTCCCACTAGGAATGTTTTTCTTCCATTTTGAATTATTTAAATCCAATCCAAAATCTACTTCAGGGTCCAGGTCAAACTCTACCTTCGTCGTAAGAAATGATTCTGTTCCCCCAGGTGTAAATTCTTCTAACACCTCTGGATCTCTCTTGGGATTCTCATCACCCTGTATCTCAGTTATTTCTGTCCATGTCTTTTCTACATAATTGGACTATACTCTGAGAATAGGAGCCACCCATAGTTATTCCAAATCCTCTACAATAATCAGATTCAATAAAAGTTTGTAGAATGAATGAATTATGGAGGTTGTTCTAGAATAACAGTGGAATAGCACCAACTCAGACTACATAGGTTAAGAGAGCATGCTTAAAATCAGGGTCAGTTCTGGAGAAAGCAAACAAATCACTGTAGCAAATGCCAAAGTTTTGGGCCAAATAAGCCCAGTTCTTTGGGGGCTACCAGAGATTCTCTCTGATTAAGGTATTTTGAAAGAAGCTGGTCTGAAGGAGAAGTTTATGTAGTCCCCATGCTATTAACCAGAACCCCCGTTAACAATTTGCTAGTGAGATGAACACTGTATGCCATGGTACATATTGTAGACACCTAAAATATAGCAGGGGGGGAAAAACAAGGTAAATTTGTAGCTTTTTGGCCAAGGTGACAAACCATTCCAGTGAAAAACAAAACATTCTTATCAACCACTGTCCAAAGAAACTTTACCAAAAATTCAAAATTGATTGAAATAAAATGGCGCGCATACTCCCCCATTGAGCAGCCTTCAAATTCTGCCAATTTTACCTTCTAAATGCCTCTCAATATCTGTCCCTTTCTTTGTTCCCCATAGTCATCACCCAGGTGCAAGCTTACATCTCTCACCTGACTTCCTCTAATAACTTTCTAAGGGTTCCTTCCAAAATGCTTTTCTCTCTTTCCCACTTAATTTTTCCTCTAAACCAATGGCAGAGAGATCTCAGGAAGATCACATCTGATTATGCCATTTCCCTTCTTTGATGGCTTGCCTTTGTCAGAAAGACAAGTCTGAACTCCTAAGTGTGGCTTATTAGATCTTTCACTACGAATTCTAACCTTCCTTCCAGTCTTCCCCTTGCTTTTCCCAAGAATCACCCCATTTTCCAGTTATATGTCCTCCTCTTAGGCCCTCTGCCTGAAATGCTCTCTCCTGTGCCACTCTTCTCTATAACACATACCCCTTCCTCTATCGATCAAATCATAGAATTAAGACTAAGCAAATGCAATGTCTAGAGAGTTGAATTAATGGCTGAATGTTAACTCCACTATCATAACACTTAGAAGAAATAAAGTCCTCCTATATGAATTTTTGGCACTTAGAAATAAGTGCTGGTTAATTTTGCCTATAGCTATTTAAAAGAAAATAGAAAAGCTAAGTGCTTCCTGAGAAACTTGAGATAATTATACATTTAACGTTTTAATTTCAGAAACACCTTGCCAAAAGTATAGAGTGAGGTATTTTGTCTGATTGCATGATTTTATAGTTATGGCATTCACCAGTTTAAGAAATATTAGAAACACCTACTCAGAAAACTCTAATCCCCTCCAATTTGTAACAATATGTACCAACAACAGCTTTACTTGAACAAATTCATGTTTTTCTCTATACCATAGCACCTCAAGATAACGTTCTCATTTTGGTACATACATATAAAATGACATGTGGTATATTAGAACCAGAGGAAAAAAAAAGGCTCATAGGCAACTTGGATTCTACCTCAAATTTTACCAGTCTACTTAACTAGTTTGGGCTCAGGAATGGGAAATGAGGTAGATGAAGTATTTAAAATCAGAAAAGAAAGGAACTCTATGTAACTCCAGGGTTGGTTCATTATTATTGCAATAAGAAGAGGAAACCACAGACCTAGGCTTACAGTAAGTAAACTATAGTTTCCTCATTGTTATAACTGAGCGTCTATATACACTGAAAAGAAAGCAAGGTCAGGAATAATGAAAACACTGCATCAGTCTCAGAAATTATTGTGTAACCCCAAGGTACTGATATATTAAATGCTTAAGACAAAATATTAAAATAATCTGTCAGATGATTTTTATTCTTAATAAATTGATTGTAAAAAGTGTAGGCACCTAGCATCAAATACTCCATTTTGGAGCACCTGCTCATACCAATATCAGCCCTGAGGATTAATTAATTCAACTGGCATCATCCTGCCAAGGGAGATCACTAAATAGCTGAGTTTATATTTAAGGGATCACTAAGGAAGAAGGCTCCTGAAAAGTCACCTTTCCTTACTTTAAGCTTCACAGGAAAGTCTACTTGAGAACATAACTCCAATGATCATTTACATACCATCTTTCCTCTAAGAAGCACAAACATTTTAGGGCTGTTAATGCATCCGTCTTTATAATATTGATATAAGAAGTTAAAAAAAAAATTAGCATGCAATTTACAAACCTTAAATTGAAGGTCTAAAAGCAACAGAGTAAATGACCCTGGCCAAGCTGCAAACCTTCTACCACTAAATTTCTGTCTCATGTTAAAATTCTTTATATTGATCAGTGCAAAGTTCAGATTTCGTTAGTCATATAACTGAAGGGTATTCTCACTAGATGCAATTCTTTATAATATTTGGGATTAGGCTAAATATAAGATAAAGGCAATACAGATATCTTTTTAAGAAGACTTGTGGCCCAGGTCCGATGATTTCTACCCATGGTGATAAAGTTGTACCCTATTGTTTGTTCTATTTTGAAAGATCTTGCCCTACTTCAAGCTCATTGAATCTAATATGCACTCAACTGTAAGATACATCATTCATTATAAGAATCACTGGGAAAGAAAATTGCTCACAAACGATGAGATGTTTTTACATCCTCAGTTGTTAAGATGCATCCTAATTTTAGAGATGTTAAAAAGTAGAGGAAATGGGTATCTTGGAAGCAGCAAACTATGGCATACGGAAACTATTGCTCTTCTAATTAAAGTGAATCTAAAGAAATATTGTTTTGAGAAATTTACACCACTTACTTAATGGTACTCAAATATTCTTAGGATACTGCAGGGGTTTAGAGTTTGTCTTTGAATTAGTCAGTCTTCAGTGTGCTTTGAAGAACTCCAGCAAGCCCTGAAACTTTTCAATAGTGCAGAGCAAGAAAAGGCTCCTGCGAGCTCCAACCACACCTAAAGTCAATAGTCACCCCTGAAATTGTGAGGCTTTGAAACCGCTCAATTATTTCCCCCTGGAGATACCAGTTGATACATTTGGATGTCTCACTGCTAGAGATGTGTTGTGTTATTAAACTGAGCAGTGTGCCATCCTCCAACATCTCACCCTTCTCCTGCTCAGTAAAGCCCTGTGTTGATGGGCTGGCAGCAGAAACAACATGAAGCAACATTTTCCCCCTCCGAAAGGGTTGGAAATAAAATTGCAAGGAAAAGTTAAACTCAGAGAAAAACATGTTTATAAGTCCTGAGGAATTTTCCCCTTCATGAGCCATCCTGGATAGTTCGGCACTGGGAGTGAAATCTTACAAACAACAAAAAATAAATGGACAACAATGTGTAGCAGAAGAAAACGGCCCCATTGTCTTGCCAGCATGACGGCAGCATTCTCCATTCTAAGGCTCAATCTGAATAACTGCTTTCAGAAGAAATGAGCAGTGTCCCTTTCCTCCAATTTTAACTACATCCAAACAATATAACTCTTGTTGGAACACAAGCTTTCATAAGATACTGGGAAAACTCCCTTCTGACCTCCCCACCCCTTTAGTAAGACCATATATAATCTGTTCTTCTGTTCTTACCTAATTCTAGCCACTTAGGATGCATTCGTTTGGCAACTAGATCAGCACCGTACTAAACATAACAGTACATCAGAATTTTCTTTCAAAATTCATATTCTAATATTCTACAAATATCTGATAGGGCAAAACTTGCAAAGTCAAACTTGAAAACCATCGAACAAAAGATCATAAATAGAGATGCATTCATCTTTGCTTAAGTGTATACTTCTAAGAGTTCTCTTAAAAATCCACTGTCATAAACCATTGGCTTAGAGCCTTCAGCAACTGTCATTTTTCCTGAAGAGAATACTTTAGGAAAACTAAAGTCTTTAAGAATTTAAAACAAAAGATTGGCCCAAACATTCAGCCAGCCAGAAACATTTTCCACCCCTTCAAACCTGCCTCCCCAATGAGAAAAGGGCTTACGTGCTCAGATTTCTCTTGTTCTTTTTTGTCCGTCTGCAGAAACTGACAGTTTTCTCTTGCTAGCTTCTGGACCAGTTCGATTCGTCCGATATCATCTCTCTCGTGCAGCTTGCACATCACCCCTGCCTTAAGAGTTGGAGAAAAAGCGAAGATATACTTAAATCCACAGTCCCAGGACATGACACCACTGCAAAGGTCCCCTTAGAGTAAATTCATCTTTTCCATCTCCTGGATTAAATCATGGTCTTGATAAAATGTTCTGCTTTTCCAAAACTGATATTATTTTAATCTAGGAATGCCGCGCCAAAAGACTTATAAGGCAGCGATCATTTATCAGTCAGCTTTTGAGACTTAAGAGCAGAGCAAACTAAATCATTTGCTACCAAGTGTGCGCCTGATATGCCACTATTTGTTTGTTCCTGACAGCCTGTTTCCTGTTACATAAGCAAAGCCTAGCAAGAGGTTAAAAACTCATGGGAAAGTCAGCCAGGAACTACTCTGGCAGAAAGGGTGAAGTGATACAGAGTCCTAAATATAACAGTAGAGACCCTCCTAATTCTTTAACTCCACCATGTCACTCCACATACAAATTCCATTTTCTTTTTCACAACTGGAAAATTACTATGGGGCATTAGTAAAATATCCCAAATATGCATAAGAGATAGTGAAATAGCTTATTAAAAATAAGACATTGGAAAACAATCTGAACATTTCATTCATCAGGGTTTGAAAATGATCCAGAAAGCATTTTTTTAAATTAGGCCAAAGCACCTTAACAATAACATGAGGGAGGGAAATAATAATATGAGGAAGGGATTCTAGGACATTGGATTAGAATAAAATATGTTCTTTCTAATGTAAAAATTTATGATGTGTTTCTGCTCAAATTCTTTCCAAGAGGGTTCGCACTGGCATACCAGGACATGAGCTAATAAAAAAATCAGATTTCCCTTGGCAGGAGTAGTTAAAACTATGGAATCTTTACCCAACACGACTTACAGAGTTCAAGTATTCTACAGCAACATGACCAAATACGAGGAAGGGCCAGCAAGTGAACGAAAGCTTCGTGGCCTTAACAGTTTGTGCTAAAGTTGTTGAGTGGCTGTTAGTGAAATGGCAACATCCATGCAAGGCCATGACTAAACCTTTATTCCCAAGGGCAGTGACATCTCCTTATTGACCAGTTTCTCCATAGGTCAGGAAGAAAACAAACAAAAAGTCCTTGAAGTGGCCCATATCACAGACTCACCAAGGACAGCAAGTGTAATTCCTATACCAAAGTCAGTTTATGACATCCCTCACAAGAGGTCCTCCAGCTGTTTTTAAAGTTTCCTTTGGCAGGGATCTCAGTCTATCTTAAGATGGAGAGCTAAACTTGTTAGAAAGTCCCTTATCACAGTAGACAAAACTCCAAAACCATTTAACTTCAACCCCCAAGGTCTAGTTTTGCCTTTTAAAGCAACTGAGATTAAGTCTGTTCTTTTTCAATTTGACAACCTTTCAAATATTTAAGTACCAATATTGATATAGCCTCCATTTAGTATTTCCCAGATATATATATTCTGTATCTCCAATTATTTCATTCATTCATTCATTCAACAGATTTTATTTGAGCAAGCACTATGTGCCAAGGTCTACTTTAGGTTCTGGGGATATAGTAGTGAACAATCACAACAAAAATAAAGTCCCTCATGACATGGAACTTACATTCAATAGGGAATGTAGATTATATAACATATAGATTTGCAATATCAGGTAACAATCTTGTGATAAGAAAAAAATAAAGCAGGATGAGGGGAGAGAGAAATGATTGGCAGTGCTAACAAGACAGGATTTTCAGGGAAGAATTCTCTAGTAAGATGGCTTTGAGTAGAGACAAAGGAAGTGTGGAAGAGATGATGTGGATATTCAGAGGAAGAGTGATCTAGGCAGAGGAATAGTGAGCACAGGTTTGTGAGGATTGGCTGTATTTGGCATGTTCAAGGAAAAGCAAAGAGGACAGCATGGCTGGAGTAGAGCTGGCCAGGAGGAGCTGGCAGGACTGGTGAGAGAGGTGATGGGCCCACATCACGGAGTTTCCCTACTGGCTCTAGAAGGACTTTGGATTTTTATTATGAGAGAGATGGGAACCATCTGTGCAGTTTTAGCCTTATCTGACTTACATTGTAACAATAATTCTGACTTCTGGGTTGAGAAAACACTGTTGGGCAAGGGGCAGTAGTTCAAGCTTACAGACCAGTTAGGAGACTGGTCTGTATACAAGAGATGGAAGTAGCTTGGAAGTGGCAGTGGCGGAGTAGATGAGAACTGGATAGAGTCTGGATGCATTTCAAAGGGAGAACTAGCAGTGGCTAAGGTATTTGGCTTGAGCAACTGAAAGGATGGAGTTGCTATGTACTGAGACCGGGAAGACTGGAGGAGAAGGTTTGAGAAGGAAGATGCCTGCTAGATGTCCAGGCAGAGGTATGGGGTTTACATTTTGAAGTTCCAGGCTAGAGACAGGAATTTGGGAGTCATCTGTGTAGATGGTATAAAATTCAGAGAAATGAGTAAGATTGCCAATGGACCAAGGTAATTGAAGAAATGAAATCCAGGAACTGAGTCTTATGTTTAGATATTGGGAAGATGAGGAGAAATCAGAAAAGAAGATTAAGAAGGAGTGGCTTGTGACTAGAAGGAGAACCCAAAGAGTAGTGAAGATGATGTTGTGAGGGGAGGAGTGAAAACTTGTGTTAAATCCTGCAGAAAGGTCAAACAAAATGAGCTGGAAATTGATAGCAAATTTGACAAGATACAAGTAACTGGTGACTTGGAAAATTGCACTTTTACTGGAGTGGTAAGGACAAAAGCCTGCTTAGCATGGGTTCAACGGAGACTGGAGGACAACTTACTTTTCTGAGTTCTACTTTATAAGAAATGGTGCATTAGTTGAAGAGTTTTGCTTGCTTGTTTGTTTTAAGATGAGGGATATTCCATTATATTTGCACTTTATTAGAAGTCATATAGCAGAGAGTGAAATGTGAGGATGCGGGAGGAAGAAGGGACATTTTCAGGAGGATGTCTGAGTACGGAAGAGAGGTTAAGATCTGCACTCAGAGAGACATGAATGTGACTACTTCATCCTCTTAACAGGATGGAAGGTGAAGGACAGGGACACATATGCAGGGCAGCTGGCATATTTGGTGCTGGGAACTTGTGGAAATTCTTTTCTGAAGGCTCCTATTTTTTAGAAAAATAAGTTATAAGTTGAGGGTCAGGACTGTGGGGAGAAGATGTTGATGGTAAGGGAAAAGGCATGAAATAGTCATACATGTGGTAAGAGTTGGTAAACATTTTATGGAAAGGGCCACATAATCACGTGGGTTGTGGGCCATGTGGTGCCTGCCACGCCCACTCAACCCTGCTGCTGTAGTACCAGAGCAACAAAAGACAGTAGCAGCTGTGTTCCAATAACACTGTGTTTACAAAAACAGGGTGGGACAGATTTAGCCCGTGGGCCTTGGTTTGTCAACTCCTGACCTAAGAACAGAGGCTTAACTAGGGAAGAAGAGGAAGATTTTCAAGCTTTACCAAGGGCACACTCGTTTTATCTTTTGATCCGTTTACCATCTCAGCCATCCTCTTAAGAACATATTCCCTTCGTCAGGATTTTAGTGGAGCCCATACCTTGAGAGAATGCTAACTATATGGGCGGCTCTCTGCTTTTCATCAACACTAGAGTGGGTTAACGATCCCCTTTTAAACTGAGAAGACCAGGCAACTCTTGGTGGAGTTTCTGCTTACAAAATGATTAACATTCTTCAAATGTTTTGACACCCTTGACACCGTAAAGGAATAAGTTTGAGTTATCTAGAAGTCTCATTCCTGTGGACCATCTTATTTCCTGATATTATATAACATGCTAATAACCCAGCTGAATTGGAAAGAAAATCGAAAACAAAAAAAATCCCACATTTTGGGAAGGACAAAAAACTGCAAGACAATTCTAATGAAATAACATTTCAGAATAAAAGTCCTTGAATAATCTGATGTGCTGATGGACATTATTACATGTGTGCCTACATTTTACAGAATTAGAAGTGGGACTAATAAAAAAGAACATTTGCCTATAAGTATTAAGATGTAAAATATGTATGTTACCCGAAGTAACATGACATCTATTTGGTACAACTCTTTTGGATTCTTCAATCAATTAGCTAGCTTTCCTGGCATTCCTTTCACACTCCTCTTCTCAGGTGACATACATGAGAAGCAATACATGCAGTTAATTACAGAAATAAAAGTACAAGAGTCAGTAACCCTCACTGGCTACCTGATTTGCAATTCCGTGGGGGCAGTTCTGACCTGCACAGGGCACAGGCCCTAGGATTTCTTGATCCTAGATGTTGATCTAGGCCCTTGATCTAGATGTTCACATTCCTGCTCTGTTTAATTTATCCATGTGAAACTAATTATAAATTAGGTAAATTAATTAGTTTACCTAACACTGCTGGGCTTGAAAAATGAAAGATTCATGTGTAACAGAAGAATTATTTAAGAGACTTATTTATTTCAAGGTCTGCTTCTTTTTCCTAAAGAAAAAAAAATCTCTGTATCATTAAAGTTTTTCATATGATTTTCAGTATTTGAGAAATGTTATGAATGTAAATGAAAAGTCTGTTTCCTTTATAAATGGAGTTATAAAAATGTGGGCCCATTCTTTCAATGGCAAAATGAAACTTGGACAGGATTCCCTTAGGAAAGGCCACATGGATGATGATAAATGAACAATCTTTATGTGACAAAAGGTGAAAGCACAGTTCTATGTATGACAATATTGTCTATATAATTTTAACTTTAAAAATCACTTTTCCTAAAACACCTACTTAAAACATTATGCAAAAGTTGCTATCAAGGGAAGGGAACTAGAATTAAAGAGTCCACCTTTTATAAAAGTACTTTTGCAATGTATAGAATTCACAATGTCAGGGAATTCAAATAAATTCTTATTGATTATTATATAGTAGATTAATTTCTTTAAAATTAAAACTTGAGTAGAAAGTCACAGAATAGAGGACATTTTTTGTTCTCTATTTTAAACAGAAAATCCAAATAATAAGAACAAACTGATGAGTTTGAATGATATATTGCATTATTCAATTGTATGCATCCTATTTCTAGAGCAGACAGAAACTATTAAGGATCTTTTCCAGGAAAACTGAAAAGACAATTCATACTGAAAAAAAAATAGTAAGTTTAGGGCAGCAAGCATTCATTTGCTCGAATGTCTGCATAGAAAGAAAGAAAACTGTGAACGGCTCACCCTGGTTGGCATAGAAATACGTATATTCTATGTATTACACTTTGATAACTGAAGGAAGGACTAAGAAGCATCCCCAATGAGCAGTGCACATGATAGAAGACTGTGATGATAGAGGCAGGCTTGCTAATGGCTAGGACATCGCCGCCACACCATGCCAGGGCATCACAGAAGCTTGGAAATCATTCAGCGACCCTAGCCCTGCATTTTTCAGGCAAGGCAATGGAGGCTCAGGAAGGTTCACTCCTGTGGTCTCCCTCCTTTGTAGAACTGACTTGTGTGGCCACACCATCTTGGCGGGTCATCAGCATCCTCCCACTAGCTGGACAGCACAGTACACACTCAGGGTGTCACAGGAGCAGAGAGAAGAAATCCTAGGGCCTGTGCCCTGTGCGGATCAGAACTGCCCCATCCTATAAAAATACTATGCTATCCTGCACCCTGCCAAAGCCTGCTGGGAGGCAGGGAGGAGGCAGGAACCACAGTTCCAAGAAACGAATAATTTTCCCTTTTGGTAAATTCAAAACAGTGTCATATATTACATAATTGATGAAGAAAGGAGTAGATTCATTTCATATACTTGATTCCTTAAACTTTCAGATCAGGTAGGGAGGCCACCAGTATTTTATCTTGCTTTGACCTGAGAGGAATTAGAGCTCAGAATCGTATACATTATTGACCAGACTGCTAAGGAGGGCAGCACAGTTGAAAAATAATAAAGTAGGAAAGAAAAAAAAAAAAAGAAAGAAAAGAGAGAATAAGTAAATTCCTCTAATAAACTTTAATAAATCCTTTTAAAGTATCCTTTTTAAAGGATTTAAAAGGTCATTTGTTTTCTATGACAGCCTAAAAGACCTTTTTTCAGGGTATATGTGTGTGTTTATAAATATATACATATACACACACACATGTATAACCAAACTTTAGGCTACTGATAAATCAATTATCAAGTATTTCACAATTAATTTTGTAATTGACAATTTTGTAATTAACTATTATCATCACTTCATATTACAATGATTCAAATGTGGGATACAATACAAAAAATAATTACAGAATCCATTGTTCAGTGGCCAACTGAAACAAGAATTTCCCAAGTTCAGCACATTATATGTTACTCATTGATGAACACATCATAACCCTTATTAGAATCTTAGGGAAAAATTATACAGTATGATAAACATTATCCTTTAGTTCTTTATGAAGAGTGAAGGTACTGGCATGTTTTATGTAGGTGAAGACCCATAATGGCAGAAAGATTAATACCACATCTCAGCTATGCTAGATGCTTTAAATATTCAAACTTTTTAACGTGGCCAACGATCACAGCCATGATGATAACAACTTAGAGAAGCTTACTTTTTGAGTGTCCACTGTATGCCAGGCACTGTTGTAATTGCTTCAGGTGTATTACTCAATTTAGTTTTCAACCCAACCCAACACTTAACATCTACCTCACAGATTTTTAGGAAGGCAGGTTTATCATGGTGGTTAAAATCAAGGACTCTGGAGCCAAACTTCCTGGATTTAAATCTAGGCCCCACCACTTACCAGCTGCTTCCTCATCTATAAAATGGAGGCAGTTATATTATCTACCTCATTGGGTTTGTTATGAGGTTTAAATATGTTAATAAACATAAAGTGCTTAGAAGAGTGTCTAGTGTGTATTAAGTGCTGTATGAGTGTTAACACTCAATATCATGATAGAAAAGGACTATGGGGCACAGGAGAGTTGAGAAACTTGGCTAAGGCTAAGGTGGTACAGCCCGGAAATGAACTGGGCAGTCTGGCCCTAGAGGCAGCCCTCTTAAGCTTCCTGTGATGCTGCCCAACAAGTATTGAAATCTTTCTATGTGTCAGGAATTGCAGTTTTGTATTGCTTCATTTCAACCTCACAACATCCTTGTAAAATCTCCATATGACAGAGATGAAAACCAAGCATGCCAGGCACTGGCTAGAACAGCAGGGACACCGCGGTGACAAAGGCACAGGGGCCGCTCTGCAGGAACATATAGTTCTAGAGGTGCTAAGGGATGTCCCCAGGGCACCAGGGCTGGGAAGAAGGACTGGCCTGCAAGCCCAAGTCTAACTGTTCTCTTCACTCTGCTCATACCTGGCAGTATTGAAACAGGAAGTTTCTTAGGCAGGAAAAAAAGATTTTGAGAGAGAAAAGGGAGAAAGGAGCCAGCATATGAGGGGAAAACTAGAGTTCTCTGGTAGGTGGGAAACCTGTATACCCCAAAGTCCAGTCTCTCTGGGGTTAGTGACCATCTTGACCCTTTCTTTATGTACACAAAGTTTTCAACAATCTAGGAACAATGTTATATAACTTACCATGGAATAAGAACAAGCCTATTTCCACTCAACTCACTTAAAATTTACCCAAGAAGGAAAATTGCAATAATGCTAAATATTTACCATGGTGCCTCGCATATGGGTGCTCAATAAATTATATGTATAATTACATATATGTGTATTTATATAATCTATTCACAAAATAAATGGATTTTATGTATAATTATGTGCCTATTTATACACACAGGAGCACACACATTTACTTCTAATTCTCGCTAGATAACCGATGGTGAAATTGTGAAAGTTTTCTTAAGCTCACCTGACATGACTTGGCCTACTGGTGATTCTCCCAGAGCATTTGTAAACAAGGACCTACCGGACCAGCTGAAAAAAAACTGGTGGTTCTACTGTGGTAGCAAATCAAACCTTCCCAGACACATCAGAGGAGGTGGCAGCTGCTGTCCTCCCTACACAGTCGAGGCCTGTCACACCCATCATTTGCCTGCCGGGAAACTGAACTCTGACTTTCAAACTTAAACAGAAGTTATTCCTGATATAACTATCCATTCACATTCAGCTTCATGTTTGTGAAGATACATGGTTATGCTAAGGTTGTTGAACAAAGTCACAAAATCCCAGAGAACAAGATCTGTGTGTCCCTTTGAGGAATAAAATTGCATTAAAACAGACTTTTGCCCATAGAATAGGTTCAAAATAAATAAAGAATAAAGAATAAAGTTAAAGTTAGA
Source organism: Dasypus novemcinctus (assembly GCF_030445035.2). Classification (NCBI taxonomy): domain Eukaryota; kingdom Metazoa; phylum Chordata; class Mammalia; order Cingulata; family Dasypodidae; genus Dasypus; species Dasypus novemcinctus. The sequence continues at coordinate 37,266,575 of NC_080677.1, read as the reverse complement.
GACACTTAAGTCATTAATAATTTCATGATCTAGAAACCCTAGTGAAAGCAGTGTATGTGGTGAGTTGGCGAATCCCTGCCCAGGTTTGCTAGGAAATCTGAAGTAGAGTTTCAGTATGAACTTGTGGACAGCAACATTTTGACCATTATCACAGAGAAACAATATCTTATATATGAACTTACTGAAACATTATAATATGTGCAATCTAAGCTGAAAAAAAATTAATGTAATTATTCTGGCCAGATTCATGAGATTTAGAATTTCAAAGGTGAAGCACAACTGGTCAAGCAGGTTAAGAATCTTTAAATACTCTGCTTTTATTTGATGTTAGCAGTTGAGACTAGAGTGTCGGGTTCTTATGCTGCAAAAGCATTTGAAGGTTAGGTGCTACCTAACCTTAGCTGTGCCATGATTTGGATATTGGGAGGTGGCACGGAATGTTTGGCAGGTGGAACCTCACACAAGTCTGTCTGGCCAAACGGAGGCGGTTGGTGACATGAGCTGGCTGATGTCTCCTGCCATCTGCAGGGGATGGTGGTCCTGGGGGGAGGAGCTTTCCTCCTGCTTCTTCACTTGCTTTCCTTGCTTTCTCTGGTAAATGGAGACAGAGAAGGTATGTCTCCCTATGAATATAGGAAGGTGTGCCTCCCCCATGAATCAAATTATAACTATGATGAGGATTTTAGGGCCCTGCTAGCACTTTCCCCAGTAACACAACTTTATTTCTAGAATATGAAAGTTAAAATCCCATAGGATTTGAGAACATCTGCACTGTTACCACACTCAACAAACAGAAAGGGCACTATACGAGAATTCACAGGATTTACCATACCTGAGACTCTGGAACACCTTCAGTTTCTGTCACGGCTACGTGTTTGTCACTGTTCTCTTCTTCTTGCTCAATTGCTTAAAAAGAGAGAGAGAAAACAATATCAAACAAATATACCTTCATAAGAAAAATGTTTTAGATAATTTTCTTTCAGATAGTAATTTGGTAGAAAAAAATGAGACAAAATGGAGAAATGACAGAAGATGGTTTCTTCTCATTTCAGAGACGCTGTCTGGGATGATGCTTCTCTGAACAAGTGACATTTGGGCTGAGACCTGAAAGTTGAGATGGAACGGACAAGGGCAGGAGACAGTGATAGGAGACAAGCCTGTGGAGGGGGCAACCACAGCAGGGAGTTCAGATTTCAGCATAAGAACAAAGGGAAAAGTGTTTCCCACTTCTTTGTGGAAAATGGACGTTAGGGTAGCAAGAGTGGAAGCAGGGAGAACAGTTAAATGACTCTTGCTATCTTGGCTAGAGATGAGGATGGCTTAGACCAGGAAGGTAGCAATGAGCTGGAGAAACATGGGGACTTGAGGTGTTTTTTGAGACAATCTGGGCACAATTTGCCAATGAATTGAATGTGGGGGGAGGAGAAAAGAAAGATGAAGGCGCAGAAGCAATCCAAGGTGATTCCTAGTAGATGAGGACTCTCCTTCGTAACCACTGTGCCATTTTTCCTTGTTGCCCTCTCCATCTAAGGCAGGCAAAAAACATACCAACTGAGTTGACAGTGAGTCCACCTGCTGTGCTGTCAGATTCAGGTGGCACTGTTTTGTGTACTTTTAAATACGTGCCCTCTGTTATTCATTTTTTAAAGTATTATTTCACGTCCCTTTGCATGCGTTTTCCTTCTATGCGTACCGCGTGGTGTTACCACATCTACAATGGCCACCTACAAGGCAGGGCACACAGTATGAGCTCTGTAAATATGCACCAAGATGAACAATTCATCCCCAAGTGACTCCAACAGCACGACTTGACCACACCAACTTGTATAAGCTATATCTTTTTATTTATGAATAAAGAGGGAAAGGAAATTCTTTGCTTAAACTCCACAGATAACTCCCACCAACTGAGCCTCTGAAGGCAAGGTAGGAACAGAGGAAGTGGGTAGAAGCTTTTCTTTCATTTTCAGCAAAAAAGTCCATTCATGCTGGCTCAAAGGGTGTCCTCTGTTGAAACTGTTGTCCGGTTAGGAGGAAACTTAAGAATAAAGAAAAACACACTTTTCTCTGAAAAAGTAGAGACAAGAATACAAAGGGAAAAGTAACTAGAGAATAGCATTTTAAATTCTACTTTAAAAATGCAATGGGCATTGAAGTGTGGAACTCCACTTAACTAATTGAAATAAGAGACTGTTCCTCATTTTGCAATGGGGAATAATATTCTTGGAAGACAATTTGATAGATACCAAGGTAGGAGAACTTTAGCCAAAGCACCAACCATACCTTGGCACTTAATTTAGGATTTACTTGAATTTTTGCTCTTTGAAATTTGTTTAGATGAAAGTGAAGAAAATTAAATTTTGTAGTATTTTGCCAACTAATTAATCCACCACTGGCCATTTCATGATCTGGAGTATAGGTATTTCTTACTCTTAACCTTATACTAGGACACAGGACAAGAGGGATAATGAATATCAACTTCAGGACTGAGAATTAACACTTCCTATTTTTTTGAGATTTAATCACAATTCTTAACATACATGAATAAAATCCAGGAGGACTCACTTAGCAGAAAAGCAAACGGGATAAAAATTCAGTCCTGGATTTCTAGCCTATTCCCAACAACAATACTACCACATTTTTGCCACATCTTTGACGACCTCAGAGTTTGCAGTCTGGTGTTACATTTACGTTAATGGAATCAGAACCAGAAACAGACAAGTTAAGGGACTTGGCAAAGGTGATCTCGCTCAACCTGAATCATGGAGAACCTTTCAAAGTTCTGGTGCACTCCCACCCTCAGCACCATGATGACGAAGAAAATAGAGCATCCTCTAGCAACAAATAAATCACATTATTTTCTCAGAAATGCTGAAAAATTAGGATTCAAGAACAGGCATTTTAGCCAGTCGTCTACATATACCATTTGGGAACAAAACCTTATTTCTCCTGGCCTTTCAAGGATTTATGATCTCCTCATGCAGTCACATGCATGAAACAGAGTTAAGAGTTCTCTAGAAGGGAAAGCTCTACTGACCCTTTAATACATAGATTAAGGTCAAGGAATGAATAAGGAGGCAATTTCTCATTTCATGCCTCCTGGTGGTATGATTCATGTGGTGGAAGGAGGAGGAAGCAGCTATTTAGATTTTGAGTCTCATTTTTCTTTTATCTGATCAGAATAAGGGTAGGACAGGAAAGTTTTCCTATGCAAATATTGATTTTGGGACACTTCCCTCCAGAGCAACACGTACACAGGAATGACAGCTTCTGGGACCCAGGGAGGCTGGGAGCCTTACTCTTTGCCAACACAAACTATTCCTTATCTGTCAACACACAGAGTCTAAAAGCAAGAAAAGGCCCTTTGAAAGAGCATTTACCACAACAAAAGTCAGGCATATAGGATTGAAAGCATATATTTTGAATAGTACACAGTAGAGCCTGAATGAGAACTAAGACTCCATGTGGATTAATTAGCACTGATTCACATAAGAGAGGCTAGTTCAAATGGCTCTATTTGGCAGTTAGCTAAGAGAGATTCTAGGTGAGCTACTTTGACAGCCTCTCAAGGATTTGGGGGCTTGCCTTGATAAGCCCTGGGGGACAGCAATAGATTTTCTCTCCCTACAATTTACTAGGATGAGTGCTAAGAAAATTTTCCTTATGATATTAAATACACAGATTAAATACTTAAATACATTTTCTTAGTGATATTAAATACACAGATTAAATACTTTTCCTTTCGAAAAGATGCTTATTTAATTTCTGCCTATCCATTTTGTGAAGTTCAGAGGCACATTAACAGGATATTAAGCACACAAGGATCCTGATGCACTGGGTGACGAAAGTGGAGACCATCTTCAAACATCCGCCAACTTATTTTTTTCCAAAGATTTACAAACAATCAAACAGTTTAGCAGAGACAGAAATTTAGCATTTCAAGTCTAAATGCTATCTTCATTTTAGAGAAATCAGCATGTAGAGTAAAGAAAAAGAATTTGTTGGATGCTTTGCTGAGAGTTAAAGTTTCGGCAAAATAACCTTTCACATAATAGACAGCATTTTTAGAAAGAAAAATGTTTTTCTAAAGGGTCCCACCTGATATTAATGCAACCTGAAGAGCTGGGCAGGTAAAATTGTTCCCATTTTCTAGATAGGGAAACTAAAACTAGAGAGGTTAAGTAACTTGGCCAGGTCTTCACATATAAAATGGACATGTATCCAGGGCAGTTTGTCTTGGCCTCACAGTCAAGGTTGTATTGGGATAATGCTGGTAAATCTGCAAATTGGGAAATTAATTCATTTGGATCCTGACAGTATTTTCATTTCCTTTTTTTTTTTTTTTCTTAATGAAACAGAACAGAATACAATAGAAAGAACAGGGAAAAAAAAATTTTTTTCAAGGCCAGAACAGCAGCTAGTAGAGTTAAGCATTTTTCACCAATGAGATGTGTACTAGGTCAGGATGTCTAGTGTGCTCTGTGGGTTGGCCGAAAAAAAAACAGAAAAACACTGCGATGTTTCCAGGCCACAGGAGGCAGGACCCAGTTCCTTCTTATCTAAATAATCAGCTATTTTTTTGTACCATTCCTTGAGAGGGGCCGTAATGTTTATTTTAGGAAGCCCCTCAACAACACTCAGTCCACATTCAGCAAGGAGTACATTCCTTGTGAGATGGAAAAAATATGCTGTAAGAAGTGCTTATAAAGTATACCCACTTATAGTTACTAAATATAACCACAAATTTCAGAATACTTCAAAATGCTCAAGTCCTTTCTATTTTTTAAAATGCCAGGAAAAAAGAAGTCACAACCCTTCAATGTATCACCCTGCTTTTTAAAATATTAAAATGTGCAAAATAGGGGCCAATATTCACCATCAAGTCACTCCCCCTCGTATTATAACCTGGCCCACTGGGTGCCATTAGAAGGTCCTTCTCTAAGCCCAGCAAAGACCACTGAATTTCTCCCAACCGTCTTTTCACAGCTCCAATCTGTCCAGCCTGTCAGCTGTACTTGAGACAGTTGATTTAGCACTCTCTTTTCTGGGTCCTCCTCATCCTTGAACCCTCTGGAAATGCAAGTTTTCCTCAGGCTTCCTTTCTCCTCTCTCTGCCTCTGGCCTTGGTGATCTTATCTGTTTCTGTGGTTTCAACTTGCACGGCTATAGGGGTTATCCCCAAATCTAAGTCTCCTTCTCTGCCCTCTTCTCTGAGTTCTAGGCCCACATTTCCAGTCACACCCTGAATATTTTCACTTCACAGACCATTAAGTATACGCTACATACAGGAGGCTATGACAGGTGGAGAGGTACATGGAGGGGCACAAGCTCTGGCCTCAAGAAAGAGGAATCTAACGGGGTAGGACAGGTGAGTACACAAAGATCTGAAATCACACCCATCCTCTGTTCTATTTTATAAGCCTCTTCTCCGGGAGCCTGTGTTTTTATTTAGATCACCACCAAGTACCAAGCTAGAACTGCAGGCGTCCTCACCGTCTTCCTTTCCCTCAGTTCTCCCTCTGCACTGTTCCCGCCTCCTCTTCCTCTCTGCCACCATCACAGCTCACGACTTCCTCATCTCCCGCTGCTGAAACCTCCCAGCCAGCCTCTCCCTCCGCCCACTCTCCACACAGCTGCCCGAATTCCTTTCTAAAGTGCACATCTGATGGTGCCACCCTATCCCTTTAGCCTCCTGCCCATCCCTCCTTAGAGAACAGGACTCCCCCAGGATGCTGGACACAAAGTCAGGCTCCAGGGCGCATCCCCAGTGCTCCTGATGCAGAAGGGATCAGCCCCAGGATGTGCAGCTTCGGCGGCGTTGACACCTGGGACACCCAGACCAGGCTCTACTAAACACTGGCCGACTTTCAGGCCGATGCCCTCAGCCTGGCCTTGAGGCTGACCCTCAGGTCCCAGATCCTCTTTCCAGGTGCACCTCCCATGTATTCTTTTGTGTCTAGCCTGGAGTGCCCTGGGCCTGCCTTCAGGGGATGGAACTGTTCTTCTCCACTGGTTTCCAGCTCACATGCCATCTCCTCTGAGTCCTCACCACCTGCACTGGTCACAAGGAAGAGCCTCTCCTCTGGGCCTAACAGAGCTCGTTTTCTGTACACTATTCTTTATTTATCTCCATGTTCTACAGCTAGCAACATGGATGTCTGTCTTTGCTAACTTACATCATGAGTTTCTTGAGGGGGAGAAACTATGTTTTCATATTCCGAGCACATGGAATAATTTCTAGGACATAGCATTGCTAAGTAATGGTCCACTAAACTGAACGAAGCCAATTGATTCAGAAAGTCATAATTACTAAGGTAGATACAAACTGAATTAAATGTCAACCACTTTGTGGAGCGGGGTGGTTAAGTTATAAAAGGGACTTCAAGGGGTAGGCACATCCTGACAGGTGGATGAGGTGAGGGGGAGGAAGGATGGTGATGATGGGTTGGCATAAACGGAGGTAAGGTGAAGGAGAGCACGGAGTCTGGCAACGGTGTGGGAAACAATGGGAAATGAAGCCAGAAAGGTTGGTTGGGCTCAGAGTTTATGGTGAGGTGCCTGGAGGTCATTTGGTAACAAGGCAATGTGGACAAAGGATATATCACTAGCCTTACAGTGACTCTATACAGCTGCGGAGTTCCTACTACGTTCCACACACATGCTAAACTCTCTATGTGGATTATCTCATTGAATCTTCTCCATAACCCTCTGAGAGAAGTACGAGCAAGGCTGGGCAGGTTAATGATTTAATGTCCCTTCCTTCCCATATGTGTCAAATATTGGTACAGACTTTATTTAGTAGAACCAGTGGGAAACTGAGTTTCTGTTAACAAAAGACGAACACCTTTTGCTGGGCTGTAGCACACTCACTTCTGAATCGTCTCATTTGGTATGTCTTCTGACGCTTTTAAATGGATTGCATGATACCCTCACACTGACAAGGAGAGACGTAAGTCACCTACGCAGATACGTTCTTGTTGTAGAGACCCAGCCATACCTCCTACGTGATGTGGTCTCAGAATTTCCACTAATTGCCAACCAAACACTAGTGAGCCTTCAGGTTGCAGGGGCCACCTTAGTGGGCCTTGAGCAATGCACTTCCGGTCACTATGTATGGACACAGTAAGGAGCGTTAAAAAATCTCTAGTGCATAAAATCAACTTCCTTAGCCAAAACAGGATTCACTTACGTTTTGCAGATTTTCAATTCATTTCATATTGGAAATCTGACTATATTATATAGTCTCTCTCTCTTTTTTTAAAAAAACATTTTATTTATTTCTCTCCCTTCCCCCCTTGTTCTCTGCTGTCTGTGTCCATCCGCTGTGTGTTCTTCTGCATCTGCTTGCATTGTCAGGTGGCACTGGGAAACCGCGTCTCTTTTTTGTTGCATCATCTTGCTGCGTCAGCTCTCTGTGTGTGGGGCTCCACTCTTGGGCAGGCTGCACTTTTTTCACATGGGGCAGATCTCCCTGTGGGGTGCATTCCTTGCACGTGGGCACTCCTATATGGGGACACCCCCGTATGGCACGGCATTCCTTGCACGCAGCAGCACTGCGTGTGGGCCAGCTCACCACATGGGTCAGGAGGCCCTGGGTATCGAACCCTGGACCCTCCATATGGTAGGCAGATGCTTTATCAGCTGAGCCACGTCTGCTTCGCCTATATAGTCTCTCATGCCATTGATGTTTTAGGGAAGTCCTATGATTGGCCCTCACATTAATCAGATCCCAAGCTCTAAAAGCATTATCCTCAATTTACAGATGGGAAAATTGAGGCCAAGGAACGCTAACTCATGTGCTCAGAATTACACAGGCAGTGGAAAAGACAGCGGAATGTCCCTCGGTCTGCCTATTTACACCAATATGCCCTGAGGATTAAATCATTGCCTAAAATGAGTTGAACAGGAAGGAGGCTGAACACAGAGTAAACTGAAGGTTTACTGCAAACAGTCTAAGCAAGAGCTGACTTGAATGTAGCTTACATTTCCTACTACGGCTATAAAGACATTTGTTATTAAGCACTCTTACCTATTCCCCACCCCAACCCTTGTCATGGATTTATAAAGAGAAGATAATAAACATTTGCTGACCAAGAGAAATATTTTACTTTTACTAATACTTGAGTATAGGTATGCTGATCTTCTTCTGGAAACACACAGCACTACAGACAGCATAATAGTTGCAGTGAGGAGACTAAAATCAGAGGTGCCCAGAAACTCCCATTTCCCCCATCAGCTGCTCACTCTCCATACTTGGCTGGGGGGTGTCACACCTTTGAGAGATGACCACTAGCCTGCCTTCTCTGCTCTCTGGCAGACTGCATGATTTATCGCTGCCCAGGACAGAATGGATTCTATCTCAATTCTTGTGTCTTTGTCTTATAGCCAATACCCTCCAAACTTCCTTTGCTTCCCCTTCTTAATAGTGCTACACTTTTACACTGTTCTCCTTTGAGTAAGATTTAATATATTCCCCATCAATGGAGAAGTTATTCAACAGAGAAAAATGATAATATCAGCAGAGCCAAGTGTGTCGCCTATCAAACCTTTAATCAGAGCACATAGATTCTCCCCTTTTGCCAGGGAAGTAAAGAGGGGATCAGTCCTTGATCCCTGTAGCCTGTTTGCTGGCCTTTCTTCTGAGGAAATGTACCCAGTAAAAAAAAGTTTTCTTTTCATGTAAAGGTAGCTTCTATATTGTACAACTAAAATAAAGTCTCAGTGAACAAAAATCCAGTTAACTTTAACTACAGTTTTTCTTCAACATTCTGCGTTAGAGACAGAAGGGCCAGTTGATCCAATGGCTTTAGTTTTTGAAGTGCTTTTCTAGAACACATTCCAGTGACAGGAGAGATTCAGACTGACCTGCTACAATCACGTGGTAAAACGATATCATCAGCAAGCACTCTCAGACATTGCAAGCTGTTCATTCATTCCAAAAGATCCTAGTGAACTCTACGGATCTCCTTTATAGGACTTCCCTCAGGAATTAAATTTTAAAAGATTTATTCCAGGAAGTAAAAGAAAAAAATGATTTTTGAGTCCATCTGGGTGCCAGGCACTCTTGGCTCCATTTCACAGAAAAAGAGCCTCTGCAAGCCACTAAGAGTCACAGTCAGTGGCTGAGCCAGGACTCAACCGGGTCGGTTCATTTGCTTTTCACCTCTACACAATTCCACCTCCAGGAATGCGAACCAGAAAAGAAAACAGGCTACAGATGTGCAGACACTGTTGTTGACTAAGGTTTTGTGGTAGACAAGTAATCCACATTTTAAAAATAACATTTTTTTTACAATTTCATGCCACTCAAAAGATGCTCATAAGTTTTGTTTCTGAATTTTTGGTAATTCTATTGCTAAACCTTCCCACTGAAATCTCAGTGGAATTCTAAAGCATACAGAAGAATCAAGAATTCCTCAGGAGTCCTAGTGTTTACAAATAAAGCAGTGACACTAAATGGGCCACACACAGGTGCATGCACATGAAAAATAACAATAGAGGCAGACAGCCTGGGAGGAGGCCAGGAAAGAGGATTACCAACAGGCTATGCTGGTTGGTGGTAACACAGCTTAAATCTTGTGAACATTTTCTTTAACCCTCATCTAAATCAATTCCTCCTAGACTTTACATGAATTGCCTTTTATTATACATTTGGGGAAAAAATGTGTCATCATTCCAACAATACTTCTAGTATATGGTCTTTCCCAAGTTACTCGAGTCCCCAAGCTTCAACTCCATTACTTGTAAAAGGGGGACAAAAGTATGTGCAAACTCAAATGGCACGAGGCGGAGAAAAGGGTGCAATGTCGAGTGGAATGGATAGCACTTAATCAGTGGTACCTACTATATAGTACAAAGAATGCTAATGTGCTTTTCTCTGTGGATGGGTCCTTTTTCCTAGTTAGACCCATCTGGTATAGGTACAGAGTAGAAGGTGAGGAATGCAAAAAGAAAGACATTAACATTTATATTCTGACATCCAAAGTAGAATTTTTCAGCAAGACAATAGGCTTCAAAGAGCAAAATCTGTAGAGAAAGGCATGCCACCTTCCATTAGCAGAGCAAGGGCCAGCGCTGGCAGCCCCAGATCCCAGGGGCCACAGGGCTTGTGGCTCTAGAGGAGGAGGTCAAGAACTAAGGGACTGGAAAAGCTCAAGACTGTCCCAGTGTGGCTTCACATGGGCTGCAGGGAGAAGGGTCCAGAGGCTGCAGGGATGGAAGGTAAGAGCTGTAGGCCCACTTTCCCCTGGCTGGGCTTGGGCTCTGAGAGCCCGAGGGCAGGGAGGTGGCCGAGGGCACTGCTGAGGTCGGAGGTACTGGTTTGCACACAGACTCACCTCTGGCAAAGGCAGGAGATGGCCTCGAAGTCTACCCCACCATGTCTGGGGGCCAGCGGCCTCAGAGTGAATCAGCAATCGCACAGTAAGGCTGGGGGCAGCCAGGGTGCAGAGGTTCTGAGTTGCCCCCCTTTCCCAGGACTTGGAAGTTTCTCTATGCCTGGGGACAGGGACCCCAGAGGGGCTGGATGGAACCTGTGACAGGGAAGTGGGGGAGGTTATAGCCCCAGCAGGCAGCAATGGGGGGCCCAGAGACCCTGACCCCAGGGAGATGGGCCACTGACCACCACTGCAAATCCCAGTGGGGTGGCAGTGAGCAAAGGAGGCCCCCTCCACTCCCGACACCAGGCCCTCAGTGATACAAAAGAGGAAACCTAAACTAGCGCCAGCGGGGAAGCTATGTCCTGAACACAGTTCAAATCAGAAACAAACAGAATATCATTCACTGGCCATAGGTAGGGGCTTGTGAGGACCCAAAAACAGCTGTAGAAAATAAAGGATCACAGAATTTTTCTCTATTTCATTGTAGTGAATAATTTGGAGAACCTGCTACTCTACCATTTTTGAGTATCAATGAAAATACTTTAATGGCTCATAAGATAAAGGCAATCTCATAAGGTTACCAGATGCAAAACTAAATGAACATAAATTTGAGATAAGTTTTGACAGAGCATAGGTTATCAGCCCAAATGACTTTTCAAAGCCACAAACAAGGAAAAGTATAAGTATTTTGAGTTTTCACATAACACTGGCAAACTATAGATTTTTTTTCTGTCTGGCTTTCTTCAAATATCAAGGTAATAAAAAACTTCACTGGCGTAGGCCCCTGGAAAGTTCCCTTGAGGGGAACTGGAACATTTAAATAAATGCAATTCCATGATGAGACGTTTCCTGTTTGGTTGCCAGACAAACAATGACATTAGCTGACTCTTCCCCATCTAATGTTAAAGAGAAAAGTGCAGCAACTTCAATAACTTGAATTTAGGTGTCAGCGCTGAATTTGAAGCTTGTGGTTTGTTTCCTTGGTGACTCTGAGAGGACGGGGTGGGAGTGCTGGGGTGGGGGTGGGGGGCTCAACTGGCCTGCCTCTCCAACCCCTAGGAGGCCCAGGGATGGAAATGCCCCCTGCCCCTGGCTGGATGCATCACCCCTTGGGGACTGCAAGCTGATGGGACAGCGACCAATGACCCCCCTCCACCGTCCTCGGTAAGAGGGGTTCCCAGCCTGCCGGCTCCAGCCAATCTCACTGAGGGAGAGGGGTGGGGGAGCGGGATCTGCTTGCCCCTCCCTCCTCTGTGTTAAGGTGGTGTTTGCTGTTTAAGGTCTCACTCAGGACAGTGGAGAACCTGAACTTACCTCCCCCTTCAGAACTACGGCATAGGAAATAAGCTTTTAAACACACTAAAACAAAGCCAAAAATCAAAATGAAAAAATTACGGTCTCTAACATTAAAGATGGCAATTGTAACTGTCAAGATTTACTCTCTTTTCTAAATAGAATGGGTGGAAATGGGTAACATTTCTAAAAATCACCATTTATTTTTAGGATATAAAGATAATTTTAATCTCAAATTTTTGTCATTTTTCTACCAGAAACAATATTATGATACAGTTTAAACTTCTTCAGTTGATCTTAATAGATCTTAAAGTAAATGCTTTGCTTTTATTAAATGCGTTTTTCAACAGATAGGGACATTAGCCACTTCTTGGCAACAGGAGAACCAGACAAACCCTGTTAACCCCACTGACTTGGTATCTGCACACAGTTTACTAGGCTAGGGCTCCGGTTCAGGTGCACTTAACTGGAGCCAGAGTTAAACTCATTTTCCCTCTACAGCCATTCATATCAGATCCAAAACGAATGTCTTCCTGACAAGTTTACTACAGAAACTTCAGTCAGAATGTTTGCTTATTCCTGACTCTGCCCACCAAATAAAGCTTAATAATTCTCTCCATTTAAAAAGACTTTATGGCCAGTGCCATGAGAGCTTTACACCTAGGTTACCATTCCCATGAGAAAATCCCAATTCAGGTAGAGAAACAAATTGCCTAACAAAGGAGTTAGCAGAACTCCTTTTTTGATTCCTTCTACCATGGTTGGTTCGTTAGAGTAACATCCTTCATTAAACACTATTGAGACAGTCTAGTAAAACAGGAAATCAATAGACAGATCTGGAACCTGGCAAGAAGCTGTGTAGACATCAGTACCCCCAAGACGGCTGCTGGAAGAACTTGCGAGAACCCCATTCGGAACAAGATTTCCTCCAGAAGTCAGAAGCCCTGGATATTCCTCCAGGTGACCTTATCATTGCCACCGCCCCCAATGATGGGTGGGGTAATCAATCAAAACAACAAACAGCTGGGACTCCTCCCCTGACATTAGCAAAGGGGTGGAATAATTAATGGTTTAAAAGGCAAGCACCAAAGCACTCCCACTCCTCCACCCCCTTCTTGCTTACTACCCCCTGCTCTTGCTTTCTGCCCCCTGCTCTGCCTTCTTCCCTCCTGCCTGGAATAGCACACAAGTAAAACTGGACATTTGTAATCTGTAATGGGGAACTGTAGTCTGTAAATTGGCCTTCTTTCTCACTTTTCAGCCCCTTCCTCTCTACCTGGGACCAATGATCTGTTATTTTCTCCCATTTCTCTTCTCACCATTCTTTAATAAATTACTGGCCTAACTAACCTGGTTTGCTGTCAAAATTTATTTTCTGTAGTTTAACCACGAACCCAGAGAAAATCCGATAACGCTATCTCACTCCCTGAGACTGCAGATCAGACAACAGCATGTTTTTGTCCAAGTATGTCATCTAAAGCACCTAAAGGAGAGGGCTTGTTAAAAATTCAGATTCCAAGGCCTCTATCTGGACTTAATTGGAATCTCAAGGGTCTGGGCCCAAGAATGAGTGCTGTTAACAAACTCAACTCCATAGCTGCTATGAAAATTAAATTTGAGAACACAGCTTTAGAAAAATAAGTTTTATTTAGTCTGTCAATGAGGGATTTTGACACAGCTGTTCAGAAAGAGATCGAGAATTGTTTTTAGAAAGTATCTAACCATCTCTGATTCCTCAATTCCAAACAAAAGCACTTATGTCATACCCGTCTTTACTGATTCCAGGGTCAAAATTTTTACCACTGGTCTTATCTCTAAAACAGAGCTCAAATCACTGTCTGTAGCGTTAAAGTCCAGTATTTATATAAGCTATCTGAAAAATGCAAATAGCTACCACCACTTATCTACTTTCAAAGAAAATGTCTGCTTTAGTAATTCTCAAAGATTAAGTATTTACATGTAATATAAATGTAAAGAATTGTATACAAAGTAAATTTCACTTTTGCATAACAACCTCATAGCCCAGTAAAATTCAGATGAAGCCAGTTATGTGCTTTGCGTTACTTATTATGGGGCAATATTTACTTCTTTCCACACATACTGTGTTTATGTCATATTCAGTTTTACCAAGAACAGCTCCATTTCCATGGCTGTTTATATAATTAGACCGTTAATATGATGAATGATCATATGGCCAAAACAAAGATTTCCCTGGAGAGTTCTTATTTGTTAATACAAATAATAGCAGTGAAGAAGGAGGGGCAGGGCGAGCTTTTGTAATCAAGGGTTAAAAATTAACAATTTTGATTGCTAAGTCATTATATATAACAGAAGCCTTTATATTATAAAATAGCAAAGGTTAACACCTTATATTTCTGAAGCTGGCCCCACCCCTCTAGCCAGCTCTTCTAGACTTACCCTCACCCTTGTGTATCTTCCTATCCGGATGGGAATTCTAGACTGAGTTCATTCACCCCTGTGTGTGCTTACTATTGGGATGGTAAACACTCAACCCTCCTCTGTTTACTATCCATATGGAAAACCTTGCAACTGACCTCTTTACTTTGCTGTCTCAAAACCTTGATCTCTGAATATGATTGTAACTTTGTAACTCCCCGTGGTTTAGGGTCTACCCCCAGCGTGTTCAACCCCTTAAGGTTTACTAAGGAAGGAACCCATGTCCAGCTCCACCCCAACTATTCATTAGCACCTGAATGTTACAAAATATTAGAATTTCTGCACATCAGGGAGGCAATGTTTGGGCCTTTTAAGACGACTGCTCTCCTTTGCTTGCACAACCAAATAAACTTTTTCTCTTTGAGACCCCAGTATCTCAGGAATTGGGTTTAAAGGAACATCTGGAGAAAAGAACCCACTTTTGCTCCATATCACTTTCTTTTTTTAAAAGATTTATTTATTTTTTTATTTCACTTTCTCCCCTCCCCCAATTGTCTGCTCTCTGTGTCCATTCGCTGTGTGTTCCTCTGTGACCGCTTCTATCCTTATCAGTGGCAACAGGAATCTGTGTTTCCCATGCGGTAGGTGGACGCCCTATCCATTGGGCCAAGTCCGCTTCCCTCTATCACTTTCTGTATATTTTCACTGAAGCAAAAGTCAATGAAATGAAAAAAACTGGGGAAACAAAGTATCAGCAATATTATTCCTATATTCTTATCGAATCAATAGCCACGTATGGCTGAGAAATCTTGAGAAAATGTCACTGCTCTACATGAGGGAAGCAGTTTCCCAGGCTTGCTACAAAGGACATGGAACTGCAGACCTAAAGGCACAGCCTCCTCTACACAAAGCAAGTTCAGGAGGCAAATTCCCTGACTCCATGCCCAGGAGGAGTATAGATTCTGGTAGGCAACTGTATTTAACAGGCTGCAGAACTTTACACTCTACACAAACAGCGAAGAGCAAAGATTCTTCTTAAAGGATACTTTAGCATGTCAGAAATGATTTTAGCTATCTTATGATGTCCTCATCTGCTTTTAATATTTCCTTAAATATTTTAACATTTAATATTTTAAAACCTCTACAAATTATTTTTACTTTGTACCTTAGGGGTGTTCAGAGAAGGAGTCACAGAGTTATAAATCCTAAAAATGGATCTTGCATGCATCCCCCTCCTGGCCCCAATCCACAAACCCAAAACATAAAGCTTTATTCAAATACACAGAATTAGTCAGATGCAGGGTTTCACGTGGACGCATGTCCTGTTTGGGGCACCTAGGGATTAGTGTAACGTCCTCCCGGGCCCTGCCTCCGAATGCTATGTGGCATATATCACATATTCACCGGGTCCACTCACTGGAGGATCACAAACAAGGGAACTGGCAGCCATTGGGAAGAAGCTGCCCAGTCAACAGCATATTAAAGACAATCGTTAGTTGCCTCAATCAGCTAATTAGCTAAACAAATGCAAAACCTAACTCATTAAAGAGAGTAGCCCTGATTGCATTGCTGGCTTCTGATTTAGTATCACTAACCCAGCAGGGTGGGAACAGGATAGTTTCACAGAAAACAAAGTATCATCTACGCAAGGGAACTGGGGTGGGATGGGACTTAATTTTTTATGAAAGTGAGCCCTGCCAGGAAGTTTCACTGAAAAAAAGCGGGTGAGGGTACCAGGGAGACCTTTGTGTTTATGCTTCAAAATCTAAGTCAATTTAAATATAAATTGCTCTCCTTTTTTGTCATTATAAGAAAGAAATAAAATGTGGGTTTCAGATCTCTGGTGTGCAAATGGTCATTAACTTTCATTTGACCCTGGGTGTAAAACTAATATTGAATTTATGCACAGGGCATCCTCATTACACTCATCTCTTTTTTTTTTCCACAGAAAATATATTCCCAGGAGCTGCACTGGTAGAAGCCATTTCTAAGCTCTCAGAAAACTTGCTTCTCCTTCTAATTCCTCTCACCTGCCTTCCACCCCCTCTCTCCTCCAACCCAGGGAACTGTTTTTCAAGCCCTAGAAAACTTGGTAAAATATAGGGAATAACAAGTAGGAATCTGAATGGTGTAAAACTGTTGTCCTGGAATTAGAAAAAAGGACCTGCTCCGTGTACCATCCGGGACCGCTAGCCTGCAGTTCTCTGGTGGAAAGCCGATTCTCTACAACAAGAATAAGCGTCCATTAGGAACGTTAATTACCTTTGTCTACTGAGCCCGATAAGCATTCCATACCCTCGCTGAAGTGCCCTGCAGGCGTTTTTGAAAACAAAGGCCTCAAAAACCTTGGATTCTGGAGTTTACTGGCTGTTGCGGTTATAATTATTCTTCCCCTTGGCAAATCAGTTTCATTTGCCATCTTAAAGGTCATGACCGTGAGGAGCGGTGAAAAAGGAAATCATTTTGCCTAGCTTTCTGATTTCCTAAATTCTAACAACACTTAGGGTTAAAAAAGTCAAGTTCCATACTTAATACTCTCAAATCTCTTGAGATTCAGGAGAAACCAGTGCAAATGGCTATTTTCTTTTATAGTTTGTCACTGAATGATTATTTATCATTTCAACTTAATAGCTCTAATTACAAAGACAGTGTCATAGGATTTTTTTTAAAAGGCAATTTTCTTTGTATCCCAGTGGGAGAGTTAGGGAAAATTTTACAAAGCATCTGCTGCATGCATTTTCAATTACTTTGGTTTTTACCAGTGTTATTTTCTTCATTGTAAGAGTTTTACATTTTCAAAGACCCTTTAACTTTACACTTCATTGAGTATTGCTATTCAAAGACTCTTATTATGTTTTTAAGCTATCAAAAAAAAAAAAAAGGGAAGATACAGGCACCTGTCAACCACTGAATTAATCACTACTTAATAAGAATATGCCCTAGTGGAGATGGGGGTGCGAATGTACAAAATCTATTAGTGAGTAGGGACAGAAAAACAGTCTCTGGAAATGTTAGAATAAGGAGTTATTATTGCACCAGAGAAGGAGAGAGAGTTTACAAACTTCAGTAATCATTGTGGTGTTAGTACAAAGTTCTTTCTTCGAAAACAGCCTAGATAATCAATCAATCAAGAAGACAAGGAGGTTGTGGATTATTTTAAGGGAAAACACATGCTGCTTCTTTCCTCTTGGTTGACAAATGCTAAATACACATTCAGTGGGGCTAAAGACAGTCAGGGGAGGTCTGTGCTGACCGCAAATGAGAGTGAGGGACCCTGGTGGATACGCATCCAGGAGAAAGCCACGGAGAGGAAAAGGACAGAAACAACCGTGTGGAAACAGCCATTTTGCAAGAAGAGGGGCATCCTTTGAGGGTAAGCTGTGAAAGTCTTGAGAAAATATCAATGGGTTGAAAACACCACTGCCAGGCTTCTACCATTATAAATGAGCAACTTTCATCTCAAACATTATTATAAGAGCACTCAGAGATTAGAGGAACAAACCATTCAAAAGAAGATCATTATATCTTTTAGTTTTAAGAGCATTTTATTTTTATTTTTTTCAATAACAATTATCACACAAATCTAGAAAGAGAGAGGAGGTCTGAGATAATTTTACTAGCGTGTGAACCAGTCTTAGTTGGCCCTTAACTTTATTCTTAGCTTCTATTCTCTAAAATCCCGTTTTATCATGCACATGCTCCTACATGAGTTAGGTGTTTACAAAAGGATAAGCGTAAAGTCACATATGGTGCAGTATTTTTAAAAAGCTATCAACTAAAAATGAAAAGCAAAACTTTAGAGGACAAAAGAAGGAACAATTCCATAGGTTCAAAGGTTATTTTTTTCTTCTATACTTACAAAAGGAGAAGCCTTATTCTCTATTAAAAATAATCAATCGACCTATTTCATTTCTCATGAAAAAGCAATATGAATATCCTTTCGTTGGAACGTTTCTGTCCTGCCCTTTCAATTGTAGCAGGCTAAAGGGAAGATGAGAAGGCTACATACCTCAGACAACACTTCATATCAGATCACCATATACCAGATACCACTTTATTTCCTCCAGTCTTAAACACATATACTTAAGAAGGGAGCTTAAAATAGCTAAAATTTCCTAAAATGTGTTATTGGTGATTGTTGCTAATAGATCTTCAAAACTGGGAATGTCACCAGCCTACCAGCGATAAAAGGCACTCAACCAGGTCCACCATGAACACCAGATTCAGTGGCTGCCTGCTTGTATATTTCACACAGACTTAAATTGTATGGGAAAGAACAGTAACTCCAGGTCTTTGGAATCAAACACCCATTAGAAATGCCTATTGACGCTTGAACGTGCCATTCAAAGATGATAAAATAAGCAATAAATTCTATAAGGCTAGGAGAAATAATTTAAAGTAAAATGTTAGCTTTCCTCTAGTCCTTTCTAGCCTATGAAAAATAATTTTTAAAAAACTCTAAAACAAAGTAAACTAAATCATTTTATGCTATTTGTGTTATGTATACCTTTTATAACTCAAGAAATAATAAAATACATTGGTACCAAATAACACTTCAACCTACATCCTTGGCTGCTTTTTCCTAGTAATAGAAAAAAAAAAAGGCTACTATTCCATATTTACTACTTGAAAAATTATGAGTTTCCACTCCATTCTTTTCTGTTTCCAGGAACAAAAATGGAAAACAGAAAAATGCCTTTTCACGGAAAACGGACTTTGGCCCAGTGGATAGGGCGTCTGTCTACCACATGGGAGGTCCGCGGTTCAAGCCCCGGGTCTTGACCCGTGTGCAGCTGGCCCATGCACAGTGCTGATGCGCACCAGGAGTGCCGTGCCACGCAGGGGTGTCCCCCGCGTAGGGGAGCCCTACGCGCAAGGAGTGCACCCATAAGGAGAGCCGCCCAGCGCGAAGGAGGGAGCAGCCTGCCCAGGAATGGCGCCGCCCACACTTCCCGTGCCGCTGAGGACAAGAGAAGCGGACAAAGAAACAAGACGCAGCAAATAGACACCAAGAACAGACAACCGGGGGTGGGGGGGAAATAAATAAATAAATAAATCTTTTAAAAAAAATGCCTTTTCACTAATCACATCTCTACTCTCATATTCCAGAAATTCATTAACTGGTGAGCAGAGCATAGTAAGAAAAACCCAAGACGGGGTGTTGGAACCTGGGCTTGCATCCGGCTACCATCTTCCTAGCCTTCGTGATCTCAGGCATGATACTTACTCTCTGCTGAGAAATGGACTATCAAAACACTTCTTCCTGTGGTGCACCCGTGCTGCTCCCCCTGCCCAGCCTCCATCCTCCCTGCGGCTTTGCAGAGCCACGCCTGCTCTAGCCTCAGTCCACGTGACTTGTATGGGACTGACTTCACCTCTCCACCCCACCCCCCAACTCTCCTGCACTGCCCTAGAGGGGGGCATTTCATCCTTACAAGATCCCTCACCAAGTCTTCTGTTGAGACTATCAGGAGAGAGGTTTTCTCTTTCTGCTGAGATTGTCAAACCCCACAGATTCCCTGAGCCACTACATTCCCCTTTTAGTTTCAAGTCTGAGTTTCTGTCACACCTGAAAGAGTCCTGAATAAAAGACTCCCAAAATTGTGATTAAGGTTAAAGTAATTAATGAAAATATTAGGATATTATTTTATAATATGTAATAATATCACATATTACCTATTATAATATTACTTATTAGAGCTGAATGGACTCTCTAAGGCTGTCAGATTCTACACTGCCCCCCTGGTGATGGTTAGGCTAATGTGTCAACTCCGCCAGGTAATTGTGCCCAGTTCTTTGGTCAAGCGAGCACTGAGCTAACTGTAATATAAGGACATTTATGGACTTCAGTCATCAGTGAGTTTACTGCATAGATGGCCGATTACATCTACGATCAACCACAGAGATTGCTATCAGCAATGAGTGATGTTTTATCCAATCAGTTGAATGCCTTAAAAGGGGAAGTGACTTCAGCATTCAGAGAGAAACTTCCCAGCTTGTCTTTGGACAGTCAACATATCCCAGAAACTCATCAAGGACCTTCACTGGACTTTTATTGGAGCCCCTGGTTTCAGCCTCCCTGCGGAACCTGGACTTGTGCATCCCCTTGGTCATGTGAGAGAATTTTATAAAGTATCATACTATTTACAGATTCATTTCCTGTTAATTCTGTTTACCTAGAGAACCCTGACTAATACAGCTTGATACTAGGATACCAAATGGAATGATTTAGCTAAGGACACAAATACATTTAATGGTGGAAACAGAACCTAGAGCCCCTTGTTTCCTTTCCAAACCTTAATACCCTAGATATTTTGTTTTAAAACACGTAATTAGCAATGGACTAAGCAGAAACAGAGTGAAACTTAAAAAGTGCCAAGGAGATTTACAAGTATGAGATTTCAGACTTTCCAGAAATAGAAGCCCACCAGGGCACAAATTTTATATGATCTAAAGATAACAAGAGGGAAAAGTGCTTTGGCTGTGGATTCTCTGGAAAAGGGAAGAAACATTCCAAGATACTAATTAGCTAACATTAGCAGTAAAATTAACAATCCAACAAAGGAAAAGAAGTGCAAGCATATTTGTGCTGATTTTTGTAAGTGCTGTGGAGTAATATACTATTCACATTCAACAAGATTAACTCTTAGAAGAGACAACTATTTAAAGGCACTTCCTAAAGGCCTCTTAGAAAATTACAACAAAATTGACTTTTTACTAAGCTAGAGTCTTGACTCATTCATATAACCTATTGATTGGCAGTTACTTTTATTTCTGTTTGTATGGTAAGCTGAAACCAAAAACTCTTCTTTATACTAATTCTCATTTTAATAACCTTTCACAGTTAGACATAAATCTGGCGTGACCACCTGAGCCCTAATTAACAGTTTTACTGCAAGACATAAGATATTAGGGTAATCAGTTTTTTCTGTCAAGCCCCAGATGTGTCGACCATCATTTTAATACGTTATTAGGTGGAAAATAGTTTCTTTTTCTTCTTCTTCCTTTCCTAAAAGAAAAACTCAAAATAGTTCTAAAAAAACAGCAACGAGCATATGTAGGAAGCACCATTCAGCAGCTGGAATGCTATTTAATTAAGGTTCCACTAATGGTTCTGCCATTTTATCACTCTGAAGGTCACAGAACTAAGTTTTCCTTTTTCAGATAACCATTGGCTCATTAATGCTTTGCAATTTAAAAGTAGCAGGGGCCATGTTTGTCCTTGTATTCTTCGTGCCTTACACCATGCCTGGCATATATTAGATACCCAGATAGAATTTGATAACGAAATGAATAAAAGCAGTTCCCAAGACTTAGGATCTTTGGTGACTCGCCATTGCTATTTTCCATCTACTCTCACTCCCAACTCAAGCATTGAGAGTGCAGAGTAAAGCAGGTAGCTATCTCCAGTATTTCTGTATTTGAAAGTCCTTGAAACTTTATAATATTCACCTCATTGGTTATTTTACTACTAGTTGCTTCCCAATTTTGTTGGGGTTTAGGTGGTAGGGAGAGAAATGTCTTTTTCTCAAAAATAATTTTCATTGTTCATTTCACTGTTCTAATTAGAAAACACTATATTTAATTAAAATGATTAAAGTCAGGGACAAGGCAAGAATGCCAACTATCATGGCTGTTATTAAACCTTATACTTCAGGTTCCTAGCTAATAAAATAATACGAGAAAAGAAAGAAAAGAGTTATATAGATTGGTAAAATAGAGACAAGACAGTCATAATTGGCAGATAATAAAATTACCCATGTAGAAAATCCAGTACAATTTTATCTGGGTCTTGTTTACTTATCTTCATTTCCCTTCACCTCCAGAAAGTTCAAACTTCTTAACCTAGCATCCAACCCTACATTTCGCTGCCTTGTTCATTTTGCTCCAGCCACTCTAGCCTCCTTGCTTCTCAAACACATTACGTACAATCCCTCTGGACAAAGGCTCTCCTCTGGATATTGGCGGGACTCGCTCCCTCACAGACTTTGCTCAAATATCACCTTATCAGAAGCTTTCCCACTGCACCCTGTAAATGAGCAACCCCCTTCTGCAGCCTATCTGACTCTAACCACTCTGTTTTTCTCCAGCATTGACACACTCTTTGTTTTTGATCATTTCCCTAACTTAGACTGAAACTTTAAAAACCAAATCCTCTCCTCCAAGGCCATCCCAACTAGTACAGAGTGTCAGTTCCATCTTCTAGAACCAAGATCAGTTCTAGCACAGGCATTTCTAAGCCATCCCTCCTGCCTCTTCTATGCTGGTGTCTTTTCTCCATCTTTGTCGCCCCCTCTGCAGATGCCGGGCAACCTGCTGCTCTTCACAGAGAGCCTCAATCTCGCTGCCCTCTCTGTGAAATACCCTGTGGGTCCAGACTGCTCATGCTTGCACCTTCCTCTTCACTGCCTTTATGATACCCAGTCTCTGTGTCCTTTAAATCAACTACATTAGCAAAGAAAGTAATAGAACTATAATAAGCTAATTCACACTTCCATGTGTTTGGTTTAAAAAGTAACTGAGATAAAAGCGAGTTCTTACAGTTTCTAATTGGAAAAGGAACGATGTAAAACGTATGGTTTGCTTCTGAAGACATTTCCATCCCATTTATTTCTTCAAATTTTGTCTTCAGTTTGACTTTGTCACTGTCTTTCTACCTGAAAAGTCGTGTGCTCGTTTAACATTATCCAGGCAGTACCTCTCTCCTGTTTTTCATTCCATTCAACACCGAACTCCTCCTTCTGAGCACTAAGGAGCAGTAAAGGATGCTCCCACTGACAGCCCTCCTCTAAGAAAGCATTTTTCTACCTCAGTGAGTTTCCATTTCATATTGAATTTCAGCAGAGCATGGCATTTTCTCCTTCAAAATGTATCTGAAAGCTCCCTTTTCCTTTCCACATATCACTTCCACCAATTATTTCACAGGCACTAGACTCAGATCCATGCAGTCCAATCTATGAAAATGTTTGCTTTTAAATATCATTAGACAAACATTTAAAAAACAAATTATTTCTAAAAGAAACTACTTTGAGATGAAAAATATAACCTTAAAAAGACCCCCATTTTAGTATTGTTTTCTGTTACATTACAATGTAATGTAGTTTGCTTTCTTTTAAGATTTTTCTTTTTATTGTGGACTTAGACTCTTCATGGTTGTGGTAAACTGCAAACATATTTTAAATTTTAAATTTCGTCTTCCCTTGAAATCTAAAATAAAATCGAGCAAAGCAGTGAAATTTTATTTTAAAGAACTATAGAGCATCCTATTCCATTTGATGGTTAGAAAAAATGATTTTAAAAACAAATGGGGGGGTGGGGAAGTGGATGTGGCTCAAATGACAGAGCATCTGCCTACCACATGGGAGGTCTAGGGTTCAATCCCAGCGCCTCCTGATCTGTGGTGAGCTGGCTCACATGCAGTGCTGCTGCTATGCACAAGGAGTGCCATGCCAAGCAGAGGCATCCCCATGTAGGGGACCCCATGTGCAAGGAGTGTGCCCTGCAAGGAGAGCCACCCTGTGTGAAACAAGCTCAGCCCGCCCAAGAGTGGCGCCGCACACACAGAGAGCTGACACAGCAAGATGATGCAACAAAAAAGAGACACAGTTTCCCAGTGCCACAGGATAATGCAAGCGGATGCAGAAGAACACACAGCGAATGGACACAGCAGACAACAGGGGGGAAGGGGAGAGGAATAAATAAAATAAATCCTTAAAAAACAAAACAAAAAGGGGGAAGTGGCTGTGGCTCAATCAGTTGGGCTCCCGTCTACAATACAGGAGGCCCTGGGTTTGCGTTCCGGGGCCTCCTTGTGAAGGCAGGCTCGCTGGCATGCTGCAGAGTAACAACTCAGCAAGGTGATGCAACCAAAAAAAAAAAAAGGAGACAAGCGAAAAAACACAGAAGAGTGTGCAGTGAATGGACACAGAGAGCAGACAGCAAGCAAGTCGCAAGGGGGGAAGGGGAAATAAAAATAAATAAATACAGACACAGAAGAATGCATAGCGAATGGACACAGAGAGCAGACAGCATGCAAGAAGCCACAAAGGGGGGAATAAAAAACAAACAAAACAAATGGGAAGCGAATGTAGCTCAGTGGTTGAGCACTTGCTTCCCACGTGCAAGGTCCTGGGTTCCATCCCTGGTACCTCCTAAAACCAACCAACCAAACAAAAACAAATGGTGCATTCTCCACCAAATGCTGCATTCTCCACCCAAGTTTCCTGGGATAGACTCATCTGACTGTCCACAACAGGATAATATGTGAAGTAGCCCCCCAGAATGAAAATCTTTCTCCAGCCACATAAAACACTACTCACCAGACTTTCTTGCTTTCAAAGCAATAACAGCTGCTAGCTCTCTCTGCACCTAATAAAACATTAGGGAAAAACTGTATTAGAAGAAGAAAAATGTAGCTATCAAAAGCAGTTCTTTGTTTTAAAGCACATAACCAAAATTAAGAGCTGTTACATTAAATCCAAGTTTTCTGTCTTCATTTTGTTGTTATTGTTGTTTGTTTTTAATGACATGGAAGAAACCGCATAGAAAGTTTAGACCAAAAATCTAGAAGAATTATACTGACTTACTTTTGAAACAAATTAGACTATCGAAGGCAGAATGATATATTGTAAAACATTGGTATTTATGCCATGATGATGGGAAGTACCTGATAACCTTAATTATGCAACATTCATAAATAATGCATTTAAGAATTAAATTATAAAAATATACACAATACCATGCCAACGATATTAAATACCATCTATCCCTCAAAAATCCTAGTTTAAATAGAAATTCTAGAAAAATTGCAGTGTGACCCTGGTTTAATTGCACCTCGGCTCAAACACAATGAGTGTTCACTTGAAGCCTGACAAGTTTATAGCAACCATTCCAGATACTCTGTGACATAAAAGCAAGCATCACAGACTCATAGGGCAGGTGAAATGGGGATAGACAAAATTACCTTTAAAATGCTAAATCCCTTAAATCCCACTTAGTTGTCCAGATTCTTGGTCTCCCTCAGTACTTACAATGCTTTAATCCCTCCTTAAAAGAATTCTCAAAGAGAGTCATAAAACAGACAAAAACAAGCAGTCACTTTCAAAGATGACATGAAATAAAAAATAACATGAGGATAATCTTTGGGAAATCTGATAGCAAAAAAAAACAAAAAAACCCCACAGTGGCCAAGCTATTCTCCCTTAGGCCACAATGTTTTTCGCTTTAGCAGCGTATGTGTCCAGGAGCCCGAGGTGGTAGGGGGAGGCATCTGGAAGGGTCATGTAGCCCCATGCATCACACCAGTGACACTTTAACGGGGGACCGTGGGAGGCCCCTGCTAAGCCACAGGTCTGCTATTCAGTTAGGTTAGTTTCTATTATGACCTGAAAGCGAAGGTAGCAGTGTGTTAGACACGGGAGTGCGCAGCGGCCGGCTTCCACGGCGGCCCGGAAGCATTACCTCTGAAGGAGGAGGCTCTCCAGGTACAGTGTTTACGCTGTGCTCTGGCCGGCCAATGTGAATGCCATCCGGAAGTGTGTACTCCCGATTTAGCCGTTGACACCCTCAGGCTGCAGACTAACGAGAAGACAACCCCAACCTTGGAAGTGTGGGCTCCGAAAACGCTATAGTAGGAAAATTTCTACTTGATGAATTTATGGGGGACATGGAGGGTTAGGGGAGATAGAAGTGATGAATGGCCTTAGGAAAACCTTTATAAATACTTACATGTGTACCCAAATAGATCAAAACAGCAATGAAATAAATATTTCAATTATTCATATTTGATGTATTTTAAATTGTTAAGGTTTATGGACCTATTATCATGTCTTTTCAGGGGTTGCCTCCTCCTCAGTGTCACAAATACATGAGGGTTGAGATAAGATGCAGATGATGAATAATCACCGTGACCTCTTGTCAATGGCTTTCCAATCTTGTGACCTCCCAGGAGAGACCCCACCATGGTCTCAGAGAGGCAAAGAGGCCAAAGATGGAAAATGATGCATGAGGTGGGTCACTTAACTTGCTTACAGGGCACCAAACAGTTTCTGCACTCTCCCCCTTCAGTTTTTTGTGCCTGGAATTCTTCTGGTATCCTCAGTTTTTCCTTCTCTAATTAGAAATAAGGCTGAAAATATAAATAGTGCAGAAAAGGAAATGTATTCCCATCATCATATAAACTACACCTCTCTTAAGGTTTGGCAGGGAGATGGAGGGAGAGATGGGGTGAGAGATGAGCAAAAAACCAATAGAGCACTTGGTGCAGAGTCAGGAGGAAGGTTCGGGGCAGTGGGCAAGGCAAGAACTTCACAGCTAAATTTAGAAGGAATCAAAGCTTTTTAAATGGGAAGACGATGAGATTACTAAATGCTACATCCCTGATCTTCTGCAATCAAGGGGCTATCAGTGTGTTTTTTACGTGGGGTGGATGTAGTACAGCTTCCATGTTTCTGCCCCAGGGGGGAATGGATTTTCCACAAACACAGTAAGAGGAGGGTATTCTCCCCTCATCCTCAACCCCCACCCCCCACAGAAATACACAACGGGAAAAGTGTTGATCAGATAAAACTTAAACTAGGTAAACGCTAGTATGTGCACCTATAGGGTATTCACAGACTTTGAAAAAAAACCAACATACTAGCAATCATGTAATTAATTATTTAAAATTATATGCCTGATCCCTGTCTTCTGGCTGATGGAAATTTCACTTTACAGAGATAGAGACCCGTCTGTCTTTTCATCACAGTACCCAGAGAATCAACACGTAATCACTGGCCCACAGGAGCTGGATACGGAGGCAATCAGTAAGAGAACCAAGAATGAGACCCTGTGGGAGGCAAACAGCTACCTGAGAGAACATGAAAATTGAAAGAGAAGGCATGTCCCAATCCTGTGTGAGCCCCAGAGGGAATCTCCAGAACATTTTAGGTGGATTCAAAGCTCTTGCAAAGTATAATTGTTAGGTTTATATTGAAAAGTAGAATTTTGGGGCTAGTGTACAGAGACTAGAATTTTCTTTAAATCATGATGAGATCTGTTGGCATTCTACAAGAAATACAAGAGGCTCGACAAACCCTTAAAAGACAAATTGGATAAATTCAGACGAAAACAAAATGGATTATTTCTTAATCCACTCCTGTTTGTATTTTAACCAATTCTTTTATATGGAGGAATTGGAAGTTATATCAAATCCCTGGTTGGATTAGTTTCTCACTGCTGCTGTAGCAAAATCAGTGGCTTGAAACAATAAAAATCTATTCTTTTACAGTTTTGAAGGTGAGAAGTAAGAAACAGGTTCCATGAAACTAAAATCAAGAGGCCAGCAGGGCCGCCTTCTTTCTGGGCACTTTAGGGAAAAACCCCTTCCATGCCTTTTCTGGCTTCTAGAGGCCGCCCGCATCACTTGGCTCGTGGCTCTATCACTCTTCTGACCTCTGCTTCCGTCACCACATCTGCCTTCTCCCCTTCCCTCTTTTCCTTATAAGGACTCTTGTAATTACGAGACCTCCCCAAAAAATCCAGGATAATCTCCCCATCTCAAGATCCTTAATTGAATCACAGCTGTAAAGTCCCTTTGCCATGTAAGGTGACATGTGCACAGGTTCCAGGGGCTAGAACGTGAATTGCCTTGGAGAGGCCCCCACACTGGCCCACATCATATGTAATTTATTTTTGTAAGTTTTTCTTAGGATTTTAGTGTAGGAAAAACATTCTTAGTCCTCACACTGGATGAATTTAGTCAATTTCATGTTAAAATCAACTTTTAAAAAACTTCAAAGAGAACAAACAAAAAATACTTGAATGCCTACTTGTGTCAAGTATTCTGCTAGAATTTTTAGGATCTGTGGTAAACAAAGCAGAGAAGGTTTTGTTCTCACACATACTTATTCCAGAAAGTTCAAAAGGTACAAAGAGTATAAAGAACAACATTAAAAAACACCCCCGGAGAAACCACTCTTCTCATTTTGGTGTGGTTTTCAGTCATTTGTTTTTTCTTCTACAAGACTGGAATCATCTTCAACACTATTCTGTAATCTATGCTTTTATTTAACCCTATTTAAAGTGCTCATTATATCATCAAATACATATTTTTAAAACATTGCTTTTAATGGCCATTTTATGAATTTTTCATACTTTAATGGATGGCTCGCTGTTGGGCATGTAGGCTACTTCTAATCAATTTGCTTTATAAATTACGCTGCAATAAACATCCCTATGCAGAAGTTTTACTATTCACCTTTGATTATTTCCTTAGAATGAACTATTATAAATGGTTGCGCTCTTTAAAGAACGTAATTTTTTACAAGGCTCTGTTATACCAGCCTCTTTGGGGGTCACCAACTGTTTCAGCCTCCTGGTACTTAGACCGTGTGGACTCTTCTCCCACTCTGTCACAGGGTGAGTTGTATGACCAACAGAATACGGCAGAAGTGACAAGGTGTGATTTCTAAAACTAGGTCATGAGAGACAGGGTGGTTTCTTTGTTCTCTCACACATGGATCACACACGGGCGGAAGCCAGTTGCTCTGTCCCATACTTGGGCACAGCCATGGAGAGGTCCACACAGCGAGGAGCCGAGGCCACTACCAGCAGCCAGGTGAGGGAGGCATCTTGGAAGAGGGTCCTGCAGTCCCAGGCAAGCCTTCAGATGCCTACAGTCCTACCTGACATTCTTACGCAGCCTCCTGAGGGATCCTAATGAGAGCCACCCAGCTAAGATGCTCCCGAATTCCTGACCTTAGAAACTATGTGAGACAGTAAATACGTGTTGTTATAAGTGGCTAACTTTTGGGGATAGTTAGGCTGAAGAGCCTCTTATAAGATGATTTTATTCTACTTTCATTACTGGTTAACCTTTACCTGAATTGGACCCTCTCCTCAGATTAGGCTCAAGAAATGCATGTATGTAAAGCCAAGAATCGCACTGTGATGTTGGTCAGTGTTTTTATCTACTGTGGATGTTCAACCACCACCTAGATGGTTGTAAGAAATTCATTGCCCTTGATCTGACAGAAACAATAATGAAACTTTGACACCTGAAGTACAGCATTATCTTGGCCATTCGTATTATAACTCTTTCCTACTATAAGAGTTATAACTCCATAACTCACTTTTCTGAAATATCTCAGGCTAGATGTAAGAATTCAAAATACTACATATTTCAGAATGGTACCCTTTCTTTGTCACACCCTCAGTGAAGTCTGAAGCAGCAAACTTGTAATCAGGTGCATTTATATTTCTGCAATTAAATGTATGATTATCCATACCAAATGAGATAAAGGAAGACTATAAACAGTTTCAGGTTTGTCATCAAGTAAGTTCAATTTAGGTTGGATTTTGCTACCAAGTAACTTATGAAAAACTTTTGCTTTTCAGAGTTTTAAAATTTTAGAACTGTAAAAAAAGGATTGTAAACCACTAATTTATGCTAAAATGTTCTCCCGCTCTTATTTTCTGTTTCCTCTCATCAAATAGCTATTCATTCACTACTTTTTTTGTATACTAAGAAATGTGTTTTCCTTAAATAGTTCGAATTGCTTATCTATCCCAGCAGCTCTCAAACCTGACTGCACATTAGAATCACTTGGGGAGCTTTAGAAAAACACTGATACTTGGGCTCCAATGAAATAAGAATCTCTAAGGGTTAGGTATTGTATTTGTTGCTGTTGTTGTTTTAAAGCTCCCTAAGTGATTCTAGATTGCAGCCAGGGCTGAGAGCCACTACTCTATCCAAGAAGATATCTTTGTTTTCCCTGAGACTCAATATTTCAATCTTATAATCATTTCAACTGATGATCAATCTTTGCTTTTCGTTTTGTTGTATAATTTAATTCACTTGTAAAGGAACATGGTCTTTACTATGTATGAATAAAATTATGCTATAATTCAATCAAATGGTAAGATTCAGTTACTACCTCTGTCATATGAGAGACTGGATCTACTCAAGTATAATGAAGGTTGCAAGGAAGATTTTAAAGAAACCTAAGCTTTGATTTAAAATATAGTTTTCTGTACTGGCACAAGGATAGACCTATGACCAATGGAACAGAATTTTGACAAGGATGCCATGTGCATTCAGTGGAGAAAGAACAGTCTCTTCAACAAATGGTGCTTGGAAAAATGGATTACTATTTTCAAAAGAATGAAGTTGGACCCTTATATAACATCACATACAAAAATTAACTCAAAATGGATTGAAAACCTAAACATAAGAGCGAAAATCATAAAACTCTTAGAAGACATGGGGGAAAATCTTTATGACCTGGGATTTGGCAATGGATTCTTAGATATGCCACCAAAATCATAAGTAAAAAAAAGTAATAAAATTGGACTGCATCAAAATTAAAACTTTTGTACATCAAAGGACATTATCAAGAAAGTACAAAGACAACCTAAGGAATGTGAGAAAAGAGTTGCAAATTATATATTGGATAAGAGATTGATATCCATAATATATAAAGAACACCTACAACTCAACAACACAAAGACAATCTAATTAAGAGATTGGCAGATGACTTGAAAAGACACTTCTCCAAAGAAGAGATGCAAATGGCCAAAAAGCACATGAAAGTTGTTTAACATCATTAGCCATTAAGGAAATGCAAATCAAAACCACAATGAGATACTACCTCCTACTCACTAGAAGAGCTATTAAAACAAAAACAGAAAACAAAAAAAAAAAAAAAAACAGAAAATAACAAGTGTGGACAAGATTGAGAGATGGGAACCCCAGTACATTGCTAGTGGTTCCAGTAAAAAGTTAAACTAGAGCTACCATATGACCTGGCAATTCCACTCCTTGGTAAATACCCCAAAGAACTGAAAACATGACCTCAGAGAGATACTTGTATGCCAATGTTCATAGCAGCATTATTCATAATAGCCAACAGGTGAATAACCCATGTGTGAATAAACAAAATGTGCTACATACACACAATGGAATATTACTTGGCCATAAAAAGGAATGAAGCTCTGATACATGTGACAACATGGATAAACCTTGTAGCAGTTTGATATTATTTATGAATTCCAAAAACAGAAAATTGATTATGTTTGTAAACTGGTCTGTTCCCTTGGGCATGTTACCCTGTGTATTAAATTCAGAGGTTTCACTTTTACTTTTTAAAATCAATATTAGGGCTTTGATTCAACCATGTCATTAAGGTATGCAGGGTTGAGTCCCTGTCCCCTTGGTGGGGCTAAAACAGACTCTCACATGCAAGTAAAATACACAGAGAAGCAGATAGGTGAGGAAAGAAAGGCTCCATTAGATACATCAGAGACCTGGGAAGAGAGATGAGCTTGATAGTTTACAGCTGACTTCGTGAAGAGACCAGAGCAGCTGATCCCGGAAAGAAATAAGCCCCTGGGAGAAAGAAGACCTTATGTCAGCCTACAGCTGAGAAGAAGAAGCTGGGCCACAGAACCTTAAGCAGAAGAAGGAAGGCTGAACCCTAGCAGACATTGCCCGCCATCTTGCTTCAACACGTGGCAACAAAGTTTGGGTGAGAAAGTACTTCTTATGGTACCCTGAGTTGGACTCTTTAGGGCCTTGTACCTATAAGCTTCTATGCCAAATAAATACCCTTTATAAAAGCCAACAGAGTTCTGGCACTTTGCATCAGCACCCCTTTGGCTAACTCAAACCATAAAAACATTATTCTGCATGAAATAAGTCAAAAATAGACAAATATTGCATGATTCCACTTATATGAAATATCTCAAATAAGCAAATTCATAGCGATAGAAAGTATATTAGTGGTACCAGGGGCTGGAGGAGGAGGGAATGGAGAATTATTGTTTAATGAATATAGAGTTTCTGTTTTGGGTGATGAAAAAGTTTGGTAATGGATAGTGTTGATGGTAGCACAACATTGTAGATGTAATTAATGTCATTGAATTGTACACTTAAAAATGGTTGAAATGGCAGATTTCATGTTTTATATGTCACCACAATAAAATTTATATTTACACATATATATAGTTTATGCAATATAAAAAAGCTATATAATTCAAAACACATCTGCAGCTTAGGGTGTATTTGCCCTTATAAATATCTAAATAGAAGATAATTACAGCACTGATAAGGTATAGTCCCAATTTCCCCCTCTTTGCTTGTTACTTATCAGAAAGGAGAATCAGAAACATGTTAAAATGTTTTGGCTTTCGATCTCCAATAGTCAACACGGCTGTTCCACAAAATGGCCCTGAAATTCAACAAGAATTAAAGCCAGCCTTATTTCCAGACTTCCTTTTTCTCTGGCACTTTAATAGTGCCCTCAGCCTCAAAGTCTGAACGCTTACAAAGCTGTTGTGTATCAGAGCCAAAACTCAACGGTAACAGCAAGTGTTAAATGCAAACTCTGAGTACCAGGGAGCATTTTCATGTGACAATCTAATGAGAAGACCTGAGCACACTTCCTGGAAGAAGAGGCCCTTGAAAAACGAAGTGCAAAGCTGAATAAAATGTCAAAAAAGCCATATTGAGAGGACAGAACAATATTGGCAAAGGTCTTAGCTAACCAAAGGGTTGTCTTTACAAACTAATTTTAAATAGAATTACCAATTCACAAATTTCAAGGTTATTTTAGTGAATATTTTAATCTTAGGAATATTTTTCTTTTGATAGCATATAGAAATGTTTTAAATACATAGAACCCATTTTCTCAACTTCCTAAATATGAGAAACGTAATCTGATAAGCTCTCTCCTGTTTTACTCCCATACTGACTTTTTAAACAACCATACAAACTTAAGCTAGTAAAGATTTAAAAGAGTCTTGAAAAAAAATATGCCTCTTAAAGTAACCAATTTTCTTTTATACAAGACACAAACTCAGTAATGATGGTTGCTTAACTTTTCTCCTGTGAAGGAAACTGGGTTGAGTGACAATTTTCTTTGTTCCTCAGAGACCCCTTTTCCTACTTCCAAGTTCACTGCATTCGAAGAGCAAATATCGCCACAAGTCTGACACACTGAGAATCCTGCAATTACCTGTTAATTTCAACCAATAATTAGCAAATTAGGGAAGTTATATAATTGTCTAGACACTACTGCTCTCCTCAGTTAATTTTACAAATAGTTGTTTTCCCAATAATTGCTGTCACCACATCAAAGAGAAGTTTGTTAGGCATGCTGGAATGATAAAATAAGCTTATACTTACTCAACTGTTCCAAAACTGTTCCAAGTCTATTACGGATATTTTAAAAACTCTTAGGCATACTTTTTGTTGAATGTACTCAGATATCTATTAATATTAATTTTAACTCAGATAAAATAGCTGGCCATTCAATGAGTAATATACATAGAAACGGCATGAAACTAATAAAACGGACTGGAATAAAGTCCTAGACTTAGGTTTTTAAGTCTGTTCTTGGAAGCGGACTTGGCCCAATGGATAGGGCATCCGCCTACCACATGGGAGGTCCAAGGTTCAAACCCCAGACCTTCTTGGCCCGTGTGGAGCTGGCCCATACGCAGTGCTGATGCATGCAAGGAGTGCCGTGCCATGCAGGGGTGTCCCCCATGTAGGGGAGCCCCAAGTGCAAGAAGTGTGCCCCATAAGGAGAGTCGCCCAGCACAAAAGTGCAGCTTGCCCAGGAATGGCGCCGCACACACAGACAGATGACACAACAAGACGATGCAACAAAAAGAAACAGAGATTCCCAGTGCCGCTGATAAGGACAGAAGCAGTCACAGAAGAACACACAGCGAATGGACACAGAGAGCAGACAACTGGGGGAGGGGGAGATGGGGAGAGAAATAAATAAAAAATAAATCTTTAAAAAAAAGTCTGTTCTTTAAGTCTATTACATCTACAACTTCACATGAAAAAATATGATAGTTTCAGTTGATCACAAAGCATAGTATGAGTTAACAAAGTTTATGGGATTACTTAAAATGGTTGATGATGTTTTCAGGATTATTACTAGAAAAATGACATTCAGGTAACCAAAAGAAAAAAAAAAGGACTCTAGAAAGATAAGTCTGTATTCTCTTCAGTTTGGGAAACGATTTGTTTAGGTTCAGGAAGTGTAGACAGTGTCCATAGGAGGACAAATAGTAGATAGTCACGCCTCCTGTAGCTAAAGCAGTGGACTCAGCAGTCCTCATTTATCTTGCCTTCCCTTCGACTCTCTTACTCATTCCCTCCTTCTAACCACTAGGAGTCCGTGACTCCACATTCTCCAGGCTTCTCTTCTTCCTCTCTGGCTATTACTTCAAGTCTCCCCACTTCCTCCACCAGTTTTTAAATTTTATGTTCTCTAATGATCCATCTTCATTCCTCTTGACTTTTCCCCTTTTCATCCATCCTACTGCACTGATTGCATTTGGCTTCAATTACATCTGCTCCTCCAATCCAAACCTTTTGGGCCCTAGAGTCTCATATCCACCCACCTCCTGGACATCTGTACTGAATGTCCCACTAATAGTTCAAAATCAGCATGTCCTGAGGTGAAGTCACTTTCTTATCCCTTCTTTCCACCGCACAGATGTGCTCCACATCCCATATGCACATTCAATGAATAATACCACTGTGCCTCCAGAGTCCCAAGGCCGGAAGTGGGGTATCCCTGATTTAGTTCTGTTCACCATCTTTTCCAACGGGGACTGCTATGAAGGTCTCCTAACTTATCTTCCTTCACATCACATGACTCTTGGCCCTGCAGTCAAACTGATCATCCTGAAATATGAATTTTATTTTATTACATGTCTTCCTGAAAAACTGTTCAGACTTACTCATGATACCACCACAGCATCCAATGTCTAACATGGCATCAATTATATTCTTCTGGTTTGGCCGTTAGTATCAACTCTATCTCCAACCCTCCTCTCAAAATCCATGCGCTAGCCTTAATGAAATACAGCACTTGCAAGTTTTCTGCCTGTCCCACACTCTCCCTTCCCTCTAGGTCTGTCTGCATACTCACTCTGTCTGGAAGGCCTCTCCACTGCCCCATTTTGTGTGGCTATCATTTGTTGTCCTTCAGGTCCCAACTGAGTTACCATCTTCTCCTTAGTACCACCTCCCTCCTCAACTGAGTGGAACCCCTACTGTTTATACTCCTCTGGCATTCTACTCTTACCTCAGTTATAGCACTTATCACATTCTAATGAAATTACCTCTTTAGCCGTGGGTCTCCAATGCGAAATTATCAGCTGCTGAAATGGACTCCCTTATTCATCATTTTGACCCCAAGTCCTGCTACCATTGCTGGTACTCACCTTTGTGATCAATAAGATGAGTAAAGTGCTTGTAGTTGCTATTGAGAACAGAGGACTTAGGGGGAACCTGATCACATAGTCATTAACTTCAGATATTTGAAAGTTTGAGGGTAAAATTCAGACTGAAGGGGAAAGTTACATGAAGGTATGCTTGTCTCAACCTAAGAACTTTCAAATAGCTGCTCAGAGCAGAAACGTCTACCACGTGCAGTTCAGTAAAGGTAACACTGAAAGCACCCTGACCAAGGAACTGTTCTAAATAATTGTTTTATGAATGCCACCTTTCCAAACCTATCAAAAGAGAACAAGCGTAAGCCTCCAGGGTGTGCAATCTCCTCCAGCTGTGGCTGAGCAGTCAGTGACTGGCCATCTAGTGCACCCCACAGAGACAGAGGTGAGGCGAATCTTAACAGAGATTTTTAAAGATTGTGAGAGGTCATTTATCGTTGTGGAAATCTCATAAATTTCAGGACCAAAGGGCAGGAGAAGCTTCAGATATGACTGAAAGCAATTTGAAAAGAGAGCGCTAATGACACTGATCTCTTCCAAAGAGCAGGCATCTCCATTCCTTCAGCTTTCAAAGCTGCTCTTACAACTCCTGATCAGAGAGTTCCTCACATCCCCTAACTGCTGATCAACATGAATTCCCTAAAAAAAATAAACATTTCATACACATGAAATCATGTTTATATTGCACATTCTGATTTTTGCTGTGATTAAGACACTTTTTTTTTTAAGATTTATTTTATTTATTTCTCTCCCCTTCATCCCCTTTCCCCTGCCAATGTCTGCTCTCTGTGTCCATTTGCTGTGTGTTCTTCTGTGTCTGCTTGCATTCTTGTCAGCAGCATTGTGAATCTGTGTCTCTTTTTGTTGCATCATCTTTTTGCATCAGCTCTCCATGTATGCATTGCCACTCCTGGACAGGCTGCACTTTTTTTGTGTGGAGCAGCTCTCCTTGCATAGCACACTCCTTGCACATGGGGCACCCCTATGTGGGGGGCACTCCTGTGTGGCACAGCACTGCATATGGGCCAGCTCACCACACGGGCCAGGAGGCCCTGGACATCGAACCCTGGACATCGAACCCTGGACTTCCTATATGGTAAGTGGATGTTCTATCAGTTGAGCAACATCCGCTTCCCAAGATACTTATTGTATTTACATCATTACATTTAAAATTTTTGCATCAAGTTATTTTATCCATTTTCTGGTAAGCCCGAAATATCTTGATTTGCAACATTATAAATTGTTCTTCAATGGCTTTGCATGATAGTTAAATTAATAAAATATGTCTTCAAAGACAAAATACACTTTGCAAACTCAGGAACTACTGTGCTATTTATCCAATGTTACATATTCTGCACATAGTAAAATATTCTTGCTCAATCACTGTGCTTATGATAAAACAGAAGATAGAATAAAAGAAAGGGCATATCTTACCATTAATTGCTTTAATGCTTCATCTGTTTAAGCCCTCTCTTCCTACCTACATTATAAACTCATTGGCAACCCACCTTCCATTGCAATTAGCATAAAAAGAGACAAGTGTTTCATTGAGAAGTTGTGACCAGAGCTCAGTGTGCTTGTATATTCAGTTTACTTTAAAAATAAACTTAGATTTCCATGGAACTCAAGCATTTATATGTATATGAAGGACAAACTTCAGTTTCAGAAATTCCCTTTGAAATTTCAAAGATGTCAATCAACTTAACCAGCTGTGGCCTGGCAAGTTTTGACATTTAAGAGATTACTGCTCTATTATCAATTAAGGGATTTGGGCATATATTCGACAAGGAGAGATAAACAGAAGAGAAAAGGGAGAAAGGATAAGACTAAGAGAAAATAACCAATAAAATGGCTTTTGTACCGACCTGTGTCTACCCCTAATATAAAACTCAGAATATACATATAAATGGCATGTTAAATGAGCTGGATCTGTAACAGAAAAGCGGAAAATACTCTTTCTCACCACTGTTCCCTTGAACAAGCTCTGACTGGTCCATAGCTTTTCTCCTCTTTCTCAGCTCAGTCTCAGTTTTCATGTAGATATGTAAAAGTCCAGTTAGGTCTAGTATCAGAGTTTCACTCTCTCATCCAGTTCAAAGCATCTGCTTGCCCCTAACCCAAGCCTGGGGAAAGGATTGGCATTTCCTTCTTCAACATTTCCTCTTGATTTTCTACTTTCCTTTCTCCAGCCCTGCCTCCCACCTGTGGTGGGGAGACACAATGAGATTCAATTGAGCCGTGAGATGAGTCTCATGAAACCAAGCAGCCTGCTTCTCTCCACTCTAATCCATCCAACACAAATGTCAAAGCTTCTTACAGCACATTCCAATCCTCTCAGTGGTCTTTGGTGGTTATTTCCATCTACCAAATCAAATAGGCTCTTGACAATTCACTCTGCTGGATTCTTTATTACTGTCATTTATGCATCTCACAAATGGAAATAATGACCAACCCTCAAATATATCCAGTCTCCTGGCTTTTGTGCTCATGCTGTCCTTTCCGCTTACCATGCTACACCCTATTTACGTCCTCTAATCCTGATATCTGAAACCTCACATAAGGCTCCTTCCTCCATGGAAAGTTTCAGTCTCCCTTAACACAACACAATGGCTTTCTCCTTTGATCTCTATAGCACTCTGTGCTCACACCATAAAACATACCTTATTCTACCTTTTCGCATAGTTATTTGTTTATTGTCTTCTCTCCACCTGTAGATAGTAAGCTCCCTGAAGACATGAACCAAGCCATAGTTTTTTCTTTCCTCGGAGCTCATAAAATGGAACCAGGACATCCAAGAACCAATCTGAATAAATTTCTTAACTGCTAAACCATGCTGTCAGGTTTACAAGTATTTAGTGATTTCTAATAAGTTAAAAGAATTAAATTGCTATTTAATATACTGTTGTGGGAAACAGGCTTACCTGTTTGTTATTGTAAATGTTACACCTGTTAAATGTAGCAGTTGTTAGATGTTGCAATTGTTCCCTGTTATTGTCAATGATGTTGCAGTTCAGATAGCAAACAGCTGCTTGGTCGTTTCCCAATAAATGGCATGGGAAAACTAGGGCTGAGGCTCTCAGTTCCAGAAGCTATGAGTCCCCTGATCCCAGGTTTGTCTCCCCTCTTGTGCCTCTACCTTTATTTCTGCATTGCCTTCCCTTCGAGCCAACCTATTGTGTGCTGAATGCAGCAATATACTTTGTAGGCCTCCTTTCATAAAATCCTTAAAAGAGAATTCCATGATGAAATCCCAAACCCAAACTTCTAAGACACATTCAGTGAATATTACGTGCTGTAATAGACAATAATATTGAAAACAATTTCTTTTAGGCATACATAGTTACTTTTTATAATTAATGTAGACTCAAATTAATACTTCCTGTCTCAAATGCTTTATTTCTCCAACATGAATGATAACACAGTCTGCGATGGGAGACTGAAATGTGACAGTGAATGGAAAGCATTAGCAAAGTACTGTACAAGGTCAGCACTCAATACATATTAGCTAGTCTTTGTCTCTTCCCATTTCTCACTTGTTCTTCCTATATCAACAGCAGGCTAATATATTAACATTTGTCAGCAAGTTTCTTCAGATTTCCCCACATAGAAGTCCACTTCTTTCTTGTTTATATTATCAAAAGATTGAACATAATCTCAAGGTCCAAAAATAGGGGACAATGTAGATCCATGGAATGGGATACTATGGAAACACTCAAAATATCATAGGAGCATTTTTGTTTGGAATTAAGGATGACGACAGTATTAATTTTAAGAACGTGTGCATGTGTGTGTGTACATGCATATTATGGTATCTGATCTATTCCTGGGATGAAAATAATTTTGGTATTCAATAGACATAGAAAATATAAGCATTTTTAAATTACAAATTACAGAAATATACCATTCTGTATAGCTGTTTGGGTATTGATAGTCATGGTTTTGTCACGTATTACTGTGAGATCCTATCTGAGGGAAGCTGAAGGAGCTTACACCAGTTCTCCAAAGGTTCTTAGAGACCTACAATCAACAGCCCCAAACCCTTTGAACACTCTAGTAGGATAAGGGTTTCTATAACGCTACTAAGGGAGGTACTAACAAGCCCCATGGCTCCTTATAAACAACAGGAACAAGTAATACTATACCAGAAATGTGCAATCATTCTACTTTTTTAATGTTTCAGGAAACCAGGTCTTCTCAGGGCTCACATGAGAATTTCTCCCAAAACTCCATCTAAGTGGTTCTTTCCCAAATTACATAGCAGATCTCAAGCCACTGGAAGGGTTGTAGCCAGCCACAAGATTCCATGTGTGAACGCTATGCTCCCTACTGACAAGAAGTCAAAGGTAACAAGATCTCTGTCATCCTGGTCAGCTAGACAGTGGGCTAATGATTTCCTGGGGGAGTAACTTACTTTCATCCTCTGAATAGACATACCCTGTCAAGTCCCTGATAGACTGAGGGAAAGGAGATGAACTATCGCTGTTTCTCCATTTCCCGGAAAGGAAGAGGCAGATAGCCTAGAAAGAAGAGTGGAGGGAAACCAGTGTTTTTGAGTTTTTCAAAGCATATTTCTAATTATGGTAGAAATCATCACTTGGCTGGGCTCACCATGAACTCAATGTGATGGATTCTCCTCATGCTTACTAAGTAAAAATCACCTAAGTGATAAGATTTCTCCTGGACCTTGCTTAACTGGGCATCCAACCTCAAATACATTTCTAAAATTCTGTGTTTTAAAGACTCAGCAAAACCCAAATTGTTGTGGGAAACTGGCTTACCTGTTTCGTATTGTAAATGTCACACCTGTTCTATTGTAGATGTTGCAGTTGTTCCTCGTTATTGTAAATGATGTTGCAGTTCAGATGGCAAACAGCTGCTTGGTAGTTTCCCAATAAATGCAATGTGAGTCCCCTGGTCCCAGGTTTGTCTCCCCTCTTGTGTCTCTACCTTTATTTCTGCGTTGCCTTCCCTTTGATCCAACCTATTGTGAGCTGAATGCAGCACCAAATCTCATGCTATTTCTGCTTCCTGAACTGATACAATCTGAAGTTTCTAATTTAAAAAAGCTGTCAGTTACCTTCAGATACTACCTGTTCAAAAAGAGAATTTCTCCAATGAGTCATATTTAAAGTTACAAAATTAATAAAGAAGGACAAATTAGAGGAATCCTAGTCACTTCATATTCTTCCTGGACTAAGGAAAGGTGTAAATAGAGTCCTGTGAAACAAACACCCTAAAAATTGCTTAAAGTTTCAGGTTGAAGATTAAGCATGGCAAAGAAGGAAAGGAGTTTAAAATGAGAAAAAGCAAAATATGAGAAAAGGTAATTTTAAAGAATAGAGATAGCTGAGAAGAGAGAGACATTGAAAATTTTGGGGTTTCAGAATTCCATGGTGTCATGCTGTTAGAAACACAGGACAGACTGGTAGTTCAGTAAAACTCAGTTTCTTGAAGCTGTTTAACAAATATTTCCCAAGAGAATGCCATCTAAGGAAAAGAAGGCATGGGAGAAAAATGAGACAGGGGTCCAAGTTAAGTGTAGGCCTTCGTTATTGAGAATAAAATGGGATCAGTTTTACCTGTAAAATAGGATACAAACTGGATGGAAAAGAAAAAGATGTTTACTAAAAACAATACTAGAAAGCATGACAGAACAAGTTCACAGGCAATGTGAAAATGCAGGGAGTTATGTCACAATCTCTGGGCATGAGGCAGGGAAAAACATTTCTGTGAGGTTGACATTGTACAGCAGTTATTTATAACCTCTTTTTCTCTAGAGAGATGCAACAAGAAATTCCACAGCAGGTTTCTCATTCTCTAACACTTTCACCAAAAATTCTATCCCAGTATGTCTGTTTGCTTCTTGGAACTTCTTGGAGCTTCATCTGCTTCCAGGTCTCCTAGAACTTACGGCAACTGCCAACATTTTTAACATGGGCTTAATTGACATGTAAGATTTTAGCTCAGCGTTATTTCTCAATGAAGTGGTAACTTATGCCTTGAAGACCCTATGAGATGGAATTTAGAAACAACTACAAGCATCAAAAGCAAATATTTTAAGTTAAAGCTGGATGAACTGAAGAAAATAAGCAAGGCGATGGAGCAGAACCATATGAAGGAAGAAACAGAAATTGATCAAAATGATAAACTCATGGAGCAGGTGTAGCACCTGCTTCTCAGGTATGAGGACCCAGGTTAAATCCCCAGTACCTCCTGAAAAAAAAAAAGATAAACCGAATCAGCTCTGAGAAGGAATGTGAGAGAGTATATGAATTCCTAGTTAAATGGCCCCAGAATATTATATTTTGTTCTCAGGTACACTGGTCATTGGTCCTAAATTCCGAACATCTGATTTTTAATTTTAATTACTCTCTCATGATACCTTCTCCCAACCCCTCTTCCCACCCGACTCTGTCCTGCCCTGTTAATGGTTTATGCTCTTCTGATGCTTAAAGAATTGTTCATTCACCATC
Organism: Dasypus novemcinctus; assembly: GCF_030445035.2. Classification (NCBI taxonomy): domain Eukaryota; kingdom Metazoa; phylum Chordata; class Mammalia; order Cingulata; family Dasypodidae; genus Dasypus; species Dasypus novemcinctus. Next base: position 37,224,802 of record NC_080677.1, on the reverse strand, counting down.
CAAGTGAGGGCTGACATCATTGGACCAAAGAGAACAGATGACCCTACCACACAACCCCTGTCCTTTTATAAGTGCCCCTAATGTAACCATCCAATGAAACAGGTACCTAATATACAAAATTCACAACTAAGCCTATCATATCACTTCAGAGGTTTGATGATTAGACTAGGGAAATTAAAGTCACAAACTTACTCAAGCTCAGATAAGATGTGGTATTTTCTTATCTCTATGATTTCCATCATGAAAATTTAATCTAAGGAAATATAAATAGCTAATAGGTTTCTTTCTGATAGTGACTTTAGTAAGCATGAGAAAAAATTCTAGAATCAGTTTTATCTCCTTTTTAAAGATGTTCAAGTTTCCATATCCAGACTTTGGACACTTCCCAAGTACTTGTTTACAATGCTCAAAGTTCAGCTTATTTCCTAACTTTACATCCTTAAGAACTATAGAATTGAAAGTATTATTTATTTTACTGTAAACTTTTTCCTATCTTTAGTTTTGAGCAAGCAGACCTTAGATTGTAATTCATATATATAAAGACTATGTTAGCAATTCTGAATATTCTTTTGTCATGAACCCTGGCAGGATTCATGCTTAAAAATAAAAAATAATGCTGAGAATTTCAATCACAGGAAATGATAGGTTGTGTCATTCAAAGGCCTTTCTTAGCCTATGAGCTTTATTTTGTAGTACCAACAAAGACGTATAGTAAATAAAGAAAAAAGTTTTCAAGTTAAAATTCACAGGACCAGAAGAGACTGGAAAGGAAGTTAAGGTGCTAAGGCAGAAGCCATAAGGCTGTATACAATAGGGAAAGTCAAATTGTTTCCAGATAATGATCCCAAGAGTGTTTTTGAAGGCTTTCTAGGATGGACTGTTATAGGCTACATCCTTTTTCTTTAAGCTGAGAACTTCTTACAGAGTCATATTATTTAGAGTTTTGTATGTCAGGCACTCGAGAGAGTGGCTCTTCCCTGAAAATCACTAAATAAAAACATGGCTGGAACATTTTAATCACTCAAGTTTGTATAAATTTAATGACTGTAAAGCTGACTTAATTACACAAACATTTTTTATTTCCACATATACACTGTCTTCTCTTGTTTTTTTAATATGCAAACTCACTCATATTTTCTTTTAGGATAGACTTCTCGGGATTTTTGTTGTTATTGTTTAAAGCAACACCTTTCCCTGATGAACCTAAGAAGGGTCTAGGAATAAACTATTGGGGCTAAGAAATGAGGAAATGGCGAGCAGATGTAGCTCAAGTGGTTGAGCACCTGCTTCCCAGGTATAAGGACCTGGGTTCAATCTCCAGTACCTCCAAAAAACAACCAAACAAACCAGCAAACAAAAAAACCAATGCTCATTGGGGAGCAGATGTAGCTCCATGGTTGAGTGCCTGCTTCCAACGTACGAGGTCCTGGATTCAATCCCCAGTACCTCAAATAAAAAGAAATGAATTATTTTTTTGGGCACAGTAAACTGCATTGCTGGAAACTAAAGCCTTATTTGCAGTAACCCCAGAATATGCAAACCCTTGAAGAATATATTAGCAATTCTGAATTCCACATGCCACTTTTGATTTTCTATATCCTGTTTAGGGGCCTTGTATATGAGAACTGTCTGCATGGTGCTAACACCTAGATAACAAAGTTTCTACACCACTGCCAGCTAGAACAACTACATTGTGAAGAGGTAAATAAGCACAACAGTCCTTAATAATGCTTGTAGAATGAACAATGGAATTTTTGAACTTGAAGGGACCTTAGTGACTGGTTCAACATCCTCAATTTGGCCTTGGTCACACTATTGAAAGAAATAAGAGTCAAGGTCCTCAACTTCAGTACAGGGATATTTCCACTATTCTGGGTTGATTAGGTATCAACTGAAGAGACAGAAATTTCTCTTCTGACCTTTGTCTGCATCCTTGACCACCACTCCAATATCTCCACTCAATTTATTCATTCTTTTAGCTTGGGGGGATAGTTCCAGGGAGATCACTTCAACCAAACCTAGAGTAAGCACTTGGCCGTCCATCCCCCCATTGCTGAGGTCCTCCTAGCTTTGGCTTATCATGACCTAAACCATTCAGCTGTTTTCACTTCCTCTGACTCGTCTCTGACCTCCCTATAGCATGCTTCCATTGAGTGTTTCTCACAACTCCATCTTTCAAGCTGTTCTTCGATCTACAATCTCTCTGTGATTGATTCTCTTCGCTTTAGCGCTGACCTCTCAGCTCCAGACTTATGTCTACAGATGTTTCCTGAATATTTCTAGTTGGTCTTATCCCTTCAAACTCAGTATGTCCTCTCCTAACCCCTAAAATAATTTCTTGTTCCAAATATTCCATTCAATTTCCTAACAGCATCATCACATTCATGCAAGTTCAGAACTTTAATCACGTGACTCATCCTTTACAAGTCCTACTGATTTTTTTTTAAATTTCTTTGTGCTCCTTTTTGAACCCATCTCTCTTTTGGTTCTCACAAAAACCACCATAATCTATGTTTTCATCAGTTTCCCAACCAGTCTTCCTACCTCAAACTCAACTCTTAAACATCTACTTCATGTTACACTGTGATTCAAAAAATCTTCCCATTTTGTTAACAAGGAAGGACCTTCTCTAACCAGATGAGTATAATCACTATTTTTCCAATGTGCTTTTCTCATTCCTGCACCAGCCCATGATAAGCCCCATAGCAAGAATACACATCCTCCCCATCTTCACTTATTCAAATCCTGACTACCTCAGTGGTGGTTCAAATTCAGACTCCTCAATGAAGCTTTCTGTTACTGCTCTTGATTTGCTATCTACACAACTGGTGGTGATCAAATTCTTATTGCTTTATATTAACTTTCTAAATGTACCTGACTTGTCTTCCTGGTATAGATGTGGGAACTAAATCTTAACTTCTGAAACTATCCCAATAACTATATTATATTATGAAAAATGAACATATTCATTAAGAGAACATGATTAGGAGACAGAAAATTCTGAGCTCAGATCCTGGCTTTTGTTTGCTTCCTGCTTTGTGACCTTGGAAAAGTTACTTAACCTCTATAAGCTTTCATATCTGTAAAAGATTTGTAAAAGCTTTCAAATCTGCTTCTTTGGGCTATTGTGATGTTTACCAGAAAGAGTAGGATGTATTTGTACACACAGAGTACTTAACATAGTATCTGGTTCATAGTGAGTGCTCTTTCAACAGATGGTTCCTATGATTATCCATACAATAGTCACTTCTCATTGGTCAATATTTAAAACTGTAAGAGTCATATTAAATTTTTTTTTCATAACATGCTGTAAAGATTCCATTTCACACAAAGTTTTATACCACTGATCTCCATATTTAGCAAAAAAAAAATTATAAACCACTTCCAGAGGAGTAGGAAAGGCATCTTTCCACTTTCAAGCCATGCCCAGAAACTGAGAACTGGTTTACAAAACCTGGTGCAAAACCAATTTCTACCTACATAACTAAATCCAACATGATTTTCAGCAACTACCAGTCTAATAATACAGTTAAAGTATAGCTAAAGAATCTTTTGAAAGGCTGAAAATGTTTCTAAAACAGCAAAATAACAGATATAGGTTTTGTGACACAGGGTTGTTAGAGCCTATAAAAAACTGGACCTCAAAAATTAGAGACAGCAGTCAGCTTTTTTCTTTGAAGAACAACATGGGTTTTCTTTCAACCAACGAGGCAATTAACAAGTCTGTTTAGTGGCTTAAAAAGCACAAAGAAAATATTTCAATATAGTTGTGATGGTTAATTTGATTTGCCAACTTGGCTAGGCTATAGAGTCCACTTGCTTAGTCAAACACTAGCTTAGATACTGCTGTGAAGGTACTTTGTAGATGTCACAAACATCTATAATCAATTGAATTTAAGTATAGGAGATTACCCTTAATAATGTGGGTGAGCCTCATCCAATCAGTTGAAGGTCTTAAGAGCAAAAAATGGAGACTTCCTAGGAAAGAAGAAATTCTGCCTCAAGACTACTACATCATCTCATGTGTGAGTTTTCAGCCTGCTGGTCTTCCCTATGGATTTTGGACTTGTGAGCCCCCACAACTGTGTGAGCCAGTTCCTTAAAATAAATCTCTCTCTGGGTGCATACATATATTTATTTATATATACACACACACATACACATCCTGTTGGTTCAGATTCTCTAGAGAACCCTGACTGATATGATAGTACATTAAAAACTACGTCTTGCAATGAAAAATTCCAAAAAGAAATCAAGGGAACAATAACATTTATAATAGCAACTAAAAGAATAAAATATCTAGGGACACATTTAACTAAGGATGTAAAATACTTGTACATGGAAATCTATAAACCATTGCTGAGAGAAATTAAAGAAGACCTAAATAAATGTAAAGATAGCCCATGTTCATGGATTAGAAGATTTAACAACATTAAGATATCAATCCAACCTAAAGCTATTTACCATTCAATGCAATCCCAATAAAAATTCTAACTGCCTTCTTTTCAAAAATGAAAAAATCATAAAATTCATATGGAGATATGGGAGGGACCCCAAATAGCCAAAAACATCTTGAAAAAAGAAGAACAAAGTTGGAAAGCCTCACATTTCCAAATTTCAAAACTTATTACAATGCTTGAATAATCAAAGCAATGTAGAACTGGCACAGGACAAACATACAGACTAATGGAATAGAATTGAAGGCTCAAAATTAAACCCATTCTTCTTTGGCCAATTGATTTCAACAAGAGTGCCATGTCCACTCAATGGGGAAAGAATAGTCTCTATATCAAAATGGTGGAAAACTGGATATCCACAGGCAAAAGACTGAAGTTTGATCTCTATCTCTCATCATATCCAGAAACCAACTCAAAATGGATCAATGACACATATGGCAGTTTGAGATTATTTTATGAATCCCAAAAAGAAAAAGATTCTGTTTGTACACTAATCTATTCTTCTGGGTGTGCTATCCTTTGATTGCATTAAATTCAGTTAAGGAGCCTTTGATTAGATTACCTAGGGCTTTTGATCCAACTCCTTCAGTGGGCCTGACTCAGGTTGAGTCCCCGCCCTTAGCTGGGTTTGATATAAATGGACACTCACACAGACAGACACATAGGAAGAGAGAGCTCTGTCATATTTTTATCCTTCCATGTAACAGAAAGGAGAAGGTTCTGGGGAGCTGAGGCCTTGGGGAGAGACGAACCATTTTGCCTGATAGCTTACAGCTGAAATCAGGAAGAGAGCAGAATGACCAAGACTGATATAGAAGGCCTGGGAAGAAACAAGCCCTATGCCAGGAAAGAGAAGACTACAGAATCACTTAAGTATGAAACCTCAAAAGGCTGGGCCCAAGGAGCTCAAGAGGAAAGAGTGAGCCTGGAGGAGAAGGCTGAAACCTGGCCAAAGATTGGCAGCCATCTTGCTTTGCCACATGGCAGCTGACTTCTGTGAGCTGGACTTTTAATGGCCTTGTAACTGTGAGCTTTTGCCCCAAGTATAAATACCCTTTATAAAAGTCAAACAATTTCTGGTACTTTGCATTGGCAGCCTTTTGGCAGACTAGTGCAACATGAATATAATAACTAAAACCATAAAACCATTAGAAGAAAATAAAGGGAAATAGCTTCAGGGCCTAGTTTTAGGGAATGGATTCTTAGACTTTTCACTGAAAGCATGAACAATGGAAGAAAAAATAAACTGGATGCCATCAAAGTAAAAAACTCTGGGCTATCAAAGGATTGTACCAAGAAAATGAAAATACCACCAATAGGATAGGAGAAAATATTTGGAAACCATATGTCTGTAAGGGTTTAAGATCCATAATATATATATATATATTAAAAATCCATAATATATAAAGAACTCCTACAATTCAACAACCCAATTAAACAACAAGCAAAGGACTTGAAAAGACATTTCTCCACAGAACATAATACAAATGATCAATAAGCACATGAAAAGATACTCAACATCACTAGCTACTAGGGAGATGCAAACAAAGCCACAATGAGATACTACTTCATATGCACAAGAATGGCTAATGTTGGAGATTGAGTCATAGACCACACAAAAAGCAGGCTCAAGTCTTAAACCACATTTGTGTGGGTGAGAACCCATTTGGAAACAGTATCTTTGGATATGCCAAGGTGAGTCAGGGTATAGTGTGAACCCCCTTGTGAACAGTATCCTCAAGGATCCTATTTAGTTAAAGTAAAATTAAAAACAGGGTAAGCCTTAATCCAAATGATTGGAATCCTTACAAACAAAGGAAATTCAGATCCAGTCAGTCAGTAAATGCCAGAAGTCAGTATAATGCTTGTTTGATCGAATGCAAGGTAAGCCAGAAGTTAACAGAAGCCAGACGTAAACAGAAATCAGAGGAACAGACACAAGCAGAAAGTGGTCACCATGTGACAGAAGACTGCCAGAACATGACAGATTTGGAGAAAGCAAGCTCTGACAAGACTTGATTTTGGACTTGTAGCCTCCAAATTCACAAGACAATAAATCCCTGTCATTCAACCCAACTCATTGTGTGATATTTGTCATAGCATTCCTGACAGACTAAGAGAGCTAATATGGAAAATAACAAATGTTGGTGGGGATGCAGAGAAACAGAAACCCTCATATGTTGGTGATGGGAATATAAAATGGTGCAACCACTGTAGAAAACAGTTTTGAGATTCCTCAAAAATGTTAAACTTAGAATTACCATATGACCTGGCAGTCCCACTTCTAGGCATATGCACAAAAGAACTGGGAGGAGAAACTCTAAAAGATATTTGTATACCATAGCAACATTATTCACAATTTCAAAAGATAGAAGCAACCCAAGAGTTTATCAACAGATAGATAAAAAATGTGTATGTACATACAATGGAGTATTATTCAGCAATAAAAAGGAATGCGTTCTGATGCATGATATAACATTGATGAACCTTGATGACATCATGTTGAGTGAATAAGCCAGGCACAAAAGGAGAGATATTGTGTGGTTCAATTATAAGAAATAAGTAGAATGTTCAAAGTCATGGAGACAGTAGATTACAAGTTATCAAGGGTGGGGAGGAGGTGGAATAAGAAGTTGATACCCATTCTGTAATGGGTACAGAATTTCTGTTTGGAAAAGTTTTGGTAATGGGATGGTGGTGATGGCATCACAACATTGTGAATGTAATTAACGTCACTGAATTGTACGCTTGAAAGTGGTTAAAATGGGAAACGTTAATGTTATATATGTTGCCACAATAAAAGAAAAAAGAATGAAAGAGAAGAAAAGAAAGGCCCAGTAGCCAGCTGGGGGCCGGGCCGGGCAGGCGGACAGTGAATGGAGTGGTGGTGAATCAACATCTTGACCTAAGACAGCTTCTGAGGTGATATTTTTTTTTCCCTAATGAAACACAGGTCACAATTTTAGGTTAAATCATACTGCATTGAAAAAGTCAGATACTACGCTTCCACTAAGCTTCCATGAACTTTCCACCAGGAATATCTAAGATCTCACAGGGGAGGTTGCCTCAGGCCCACAAAGGCACTGCTGTTGTCTCTTTTGCCGTGGCTTGCTCTGGGCCTCCCACAATGGCCAGCAAGAGGCTGCCTCTCCGTGTCACTACCTAACCCACCTCCCTTCAAAGACCCAGGCCTCATTATTTCTGCAGCCCTACGCAGGAAAACTGCAGTGGCCTTACCGCGGACGTAAGACGAGCGAGGATTTCATCACTCGTTTCTTCGGAGTCTTCAATTTTCTGATGAGACCTTTAAAAAAAAAGAAATAATTACTCTATAGCTTGGGTTTTTCAAATTTATCTACTAATTTACAGGGAATACACAGCAAATAATGACATTGCTGTTACTACATTAGTGAAGTATCCATGCAAATAATATTGTCAGAAATGTCATAGGAGCACAACCCTGTTGAGCCCAACTGTTCCTTCGGAATCAATTAGCAAAAGCCTCTTTACAATACGTCAATTAAATCATGAGTTTCAAATATTGTTCTACAAGTGATATCGCAGAAGAACCCTAGTACACCATATTTACAAGGATGAGCATGCACAGATAAATAGGTGCAACTATAATGTGGTTCCAAACTGAACCGTAAACGTGAATTTTTCACTTTGCTTGAGTTATAGCCAAAACAGATTTACTATGTAATGGTCCATTATAGATCTAACGCCATGACAGGAATTAGGAGGAACCCAAAAGCAGAAGAAGCACTTCTCTCTTTTTCAAGAGTTCACAGCCCAGGTGAGAAGCTAAGAAGATCCTACATATATTAAACAATTAAAGAGGCATATAGCATAGTAAAAGGTTAGTTTGTTTGTTTAAGAAGATTACCCTTCTAGCTCAATTCATGAGAAAATTTCCTTTTTTTTTTAAAGATTTATTTTTTATTTCTCTCCCCATGTCTCTTTTTGTTGCATTATCTTGCTGAGTCAGCTCTCTGTATGTGTGGCACCACTCCTGGGCTGGATGTGCTTTTTCTGAGCATGGGGCTCCCCTATGTGGGGGACACCCCTGAGTGGCACAGTACTCCTACGTGCATCAGCACTGCGCATTCGCCAGCTTGCCACATGGGTCAGGAGGCCCTGGGTTTGAACCCTGGACCTCCTATGTGGTAGGCAGACGCTATATCGGTTGAGTCAAATCTGCTTTCCGTGAGAAAATTTTCGTAACTCAAATGTGTATACTCATTTATATACAAATGTATATAAAATTACCTACTTTCTAAGAAAATAGTATTTTGTTTTCTGGTTTGGTCCAAGAAAAAAATTGATTAATGCCAAGTGAATATGTAAGACTGTCTCCCCAAATCTATTTGCAGAAGCTCTCTTTCAATACATTCTGTGGACTGGCAGGAATTCATAGTAATTACCCTGCAGAGCAACGTTATCACAATCACAGTTCCATGATGAATTTCCATCTCAGTAAGTACCATGAGCTGGAGCCCTGGACTTGCAGCACAGGAGGGCTTCTCTCTGCTCACAGGAGAGCTAATAAGAACCTCTTTACAAAGAGAAAAGCCAGTCGGATCAATTCTGGCATTGGCATATTGTTTCTGTAAATTTTATTAAACTCTTTTCCAGGAAAAAGCCACACCCTTTAAATGGCAGCATTGACTTACAAACCACAGATCTTAAACTGCATAGTAGAGGTATGAAGCAGTGTCGCTGTTGTCAAATAACTTCATTACTCCTGCAGCAAAGTGTCTGAAGGGTTAGTTAACACTCTGCCCAATAAAAAACAGTGGGAACTGAGCATTGTAAGTTAACATCAGTGTGTTCCCCCAAAAGCAAGTTACCTTGATAATGAATATTTCAAACAATGAGCTCTACTATTAAAATTCTATATTGACAAGGTTTCCATAATAAATGAATTAGAGCGAGAAGAGATTTGCAGCTCTCTGTAACCAAGCATGCCTAACCGACTGACCCAGGTTTACATGATCAAGCAGAGGTGACTAACAGGACAGGAAAGTATTATAAAAGCCAAGTGTACCAAACGCTCAAGCACCACATGGGCTTCTGCTCTGAGTCTGTCTCTGCAGGGAAACGTGGGCTGTTCATGTTCCTCAGACCCCGACCGCCACCTGAAGGGTTGGGTATGAGGTATTTTGCACTAGCACAAATTCTGTCACGAATCTGTTTTTAACAAACTGCTGTGAGGAACTCAAAATTCCGAGGGAAGCTGCATGGCTGTGACTGATTTGACTGCTTCATGAGAAATGGCTGTTTTAGTGACAAATAATTCAGTTCCCTGTTAAGAAACAAAACCATCTTTCATCATTCTTCCAGCACAAAACATGCCTTGGCAAAAACATCTCTAAAGGAATTATGTGTGAGAGAGGCAGAGCGGCGGTCTCCAGCAGAACCACCCAGCAGCCCGCCTCAGCCTTGATTGCCTGTCCCCACAATTTATGCCCAGGGCTGCCAAGTCCTTTACTAGTTCCTGAATCTCCTGGGCTTGCCTCGTTTTCCCATCTGCCTGCAAGCCCCTATAGATGGAATTCCCAGGACCTAATTTTAACCTCGAGGGTATTCTGCAGGGTCCTGAATTCACTACTGCCCACACTGAACTCCTCTTGCCTCCTCGCCTCTCTCGTGACGTCCCGTCACCCTGCCACCCGCTCCCACCTTCTTTTGGTCACTAGACATCCTCAGTTCCATTCCTCGAGCTTGGCTGCCCTATGATCCCTGTCCCCCCACTCCCCGGCCAGGCCCTCACCTCTTGCACAGACTGTTGGAAACACCTTCTAAGGGACCGCTTTGTCACCAGTTTCTTCTCTTCTACAGGCACAAGGATTACCCTTCTAAAGCCCAGATCTGGCCCTGCTGCTCTTCAGACTCCAAGCCTTCAGAGATCATCCCAACTGCCTAAAGGAGAAGACAAATGCCAGGCACTGTCTGTCAGACACCTCCTGATCTGACGGCAGCCAGCCTTCCAGTCATCTGCAGGCACCTCTCCTTCCCCTCTCCACCAGCTCTGCTCTGGGGCATGCCACGCCCTTCCCCGACCTCTGACCTGAAGTGTGTTCACAGCGTCCAAGCCTTCACCTCCACTCTACCTTCTGAAAGGTCCCTTCTCTACTCTCTGAAGCAACCTTTTACTCTAGAGATACTTCAACGTCATTCACTTATTACCAACGTGCCCGGCACCGACAGTCCTGGCCTGGGCTGCTCCTGAGACACACGGTCCTTGTGGACAAGGCCACGTACCAGGCACTGTCTGGAGGGGTATGAGAGTCAGCTGTGTGAAGGGGAGGCAGCGAACTGCCTGCGGAGCCAGGGAAGGCTTCTCAGGAGAGGGATTTCAGCTCGTCTGGAAGGATACCTGAGAGCCCTCCAGAGAGGAGAGCAGCAGCATGCTACAGGCAAGATTCACAAGGCACAAGAACCCTAAAATAGAAGCCAACGCACCAGCAGCAAGCACTTGGGAGAGTAAAGATACACGCTAGAGGCACAGCAATGGATCCCAACCTGTGGCACACAGAGTCCCGGGGCCACAGAATTATCCCGTCAAGCAATGCCTGCAGCTTGAGGAACTCTCACACACGCACCAGTAAGCACAGCTACTTTTCAAATGTTTGTAGACACTTGAAGACTTACACTAATTTCTTCTAAATGTGTAGCTGAACCACCATAGCTTTTTATCTTTGTATGTTTCTTCAGTCAACAAATTAAAACTGCTGTCATGTGAAGGGTGGAATCCACGAAATAACTGACACCCTAAAGGACTCCTTCTGCACTCGTTTACTTCCCCTGCAGTTTCAAAGAACAGGATTGGCAGCGACACTTTTGTGACTCCTAAGTAGTAATTCCGTGCCCTCTTCTGTGTTCTGCAAGCATCAGGAACATCGCTTTTAACATACTATTTTACTATGTTATGAAAAAAAAAAAATTAAATCTGTTGTCCCCTGAACTGTGAGGGTCTCACAGATAGGATTAGAGCTTACTGCCAGCCTGACTGGCAAGTTCCAAGTGCTTAAGAAACTGTCAAAAAAAACTTTGCCAACAAAATATTGATAGCTAATATAATAGACTCTGACTGTCTTTGGGTTTGACCACTGACAGCTTTCAAGCCCCCCGCTTCTTCCCCAACACAGGCACAGTGACAGGAAAGCCCTGGCATCAGGGAGGTGTGTGAGGGGGGCTATTCAGTCCACACAAGCCTGAGTCCAGGCTTGGGAACCCTCATCTCTGCCCCACTCCCTAACTACAGCCAAACCAGTGCCTCCTTTGTCTCAAGGCATCCTGGGTCCTGCGCAGAGCCTGCCCTCTTCTCCCCATGAAGCCTCATTATGTAACCAATAATCTTTTTCATACCTTCTTGGTATATGTGTGGCATCATCGTTCTTGACACCCCACTTAAAAATCCCACCCCTCAAGGGGCAACTATAAGACCCAGAGATCATCACCTACTCACAGTCATTTCACAACAATCCTTTATATCTCAGCGTCTGACAGGAAACAACTGTTCAAACAGAGAGCTCTAGAATTCAGAAATATGCTTCCTTCCCCACTAATGTTTCCGTGCTCCTCTGTGCCAGCACCTGTCTAAAGGGAGTCATGGAAGCAGGACTGGTGGTAACAGGCTAGCGGTGGAAGAGCTTGGAAGTGGGGAAGGAAGAGAGCAGGGCAACACTCAGTCACTCATCTTCCTTTCTCAGTACTGTGGTCACACAAACCGCCTTCCAGCTCTATGTCCAAATGCCCAAAAATGCTAGAGTCTATTCCCCCAGATTATGTGTTGTTGTTGTTTTTCATGTAGAGAAATCCTGATTCTTTCGTGTATGTAAATACACATCAGTACCACCTAAGGAAGACAAAGTTCTCATTTATCAGATGAAAATAAATAATGAAACAGATGGGGCAAGGAAGAACAAAGAAGGATTCAATTATATTATTGCACATGTTCCCATTATTACTAACTATACAAATCCCTCCAAAACCTCTCAGGGGAGGCTATACTGCTCCAGGAAGAGGAGAGAAGATGTGAGTCTGGCTCACCAATGGTCAGTGAAGGGAAAGAAACACTGGTTGGAGTCAGAAGGTAGTGACAAGTAACAGAAGAGAGAAAGAGAAAAGAAAAGGAATGACCCCAGGAAGAAAGATTCATTCTTGAGGGCTTATGCCAGCAGGAAGCTCCAGGACAACAAACGCTCCACTTGCAGAATTTCCATTGCCACTTCTGAAGGTTCCTGCTTACCCACAGCCCAAGCCGGACCCAGTAATTTTCCAAGGGAAAGTGCTGAGTCCAATGATACGGGCAGATGTCTCTGTAAACTTGAGAGGTCTGCAATACCCAAGGATGCCATTGTGAGGATGCTGGAATCACAAAAGCTTCTGATCCTCTGTCCCTGGCCCTTTAACCATCAAACTGCATCCATTAGCATTACCCTTTCTCCATCCAAAAACAAAAAACAAAAAAACCTGCCCTCCCCACAGTCTTCCTCACCTTCATTAATGGCAACTCCATCTTCCAGTTGGAAGTCATCCTTCATTCCCCTCTCTCTCACATCCCACCCTGAAATCCTGGTGGCTCTATCTCCAAAGTATCTCGCCACGTGACCTCTTCTCATCACCTACACCATTCTTACTGTGCTTCCAGCCACAACATGTCTCATGTGGACCCAGCAGCCAGAAGTTATATACTGGGTCAACATATAAGTTAGGTCATGTCCCTTCTCTGCTCAAAATCCCCTATAGCTCCCCATCTTGCTTGGCATAAAGCCAAAGGTCTCAAATGACGCACAATACCCTTAGGATCTAGTCTCCTGGTAGTTTTCTCATCAACCCTGTCTTTGCTCTGCTCCAGCCACACTTGTTTTCCCTAGAACGCTTCTGCCTTAGAGTATCTGCACTGACTGTACCCTCAACCCAGAACTCTTCCCCCAGATGTCCGCATCGCCCTTTTCCTCGTGTTCTTCAAGTCGTTGTCACTTTCTTGGAGAGGCTTTTCCTGGCCCATATCCCCATTCTGCATTCCCTATTTTATTTTTCCTCCATAAAGTTTTGTACCTTCTAAGCAACACAAATCTGTTTGTGATCTGTCTTCCCATACTGTTCTGTAGGCTCCATAGGAAGAGATATTTCTGGGTTTTTTTCTTCATTATTGTATTCCCAACATCTAGGTCATATCCTGGTATACGGCACTCAATAAATATTTGTTGACTAAATAACTGGGTACCATAACTTTCAAGGGGCACTCTGTTATGAGTCAACAGCCCAGGATTACCACTGTGTAAGCTATTAACTGGTTAGCTTTAGACAGTTCAATTGAAAGACCCTGCTTACACTCAGGAACAGTTCCCTTTAGCTATGCCATCATACTTCTCCTACGCCCTTGTAACAGTTCTCCTTTCTAGTACTTTTTTTTAAAGATTTATTTATTTCTCTCCCCTTCTCCCCCCTCCCCCCCCCGTTGTCTGTTCTCTGTGTCTATTTGCGGCATCTTCTTTGTCTGCTTCTGTTGTTAACGGCACAGGAATTTGTGTTTCTTTTTGTTGCATCATCTTGTGTCAGCTCTCTGTGTGTGTGGTGCCATTCTTAGGCAGGCTGCACTTTCTTTCGCACTGGGCGGCTCTCCTTATGGGTGCACTCCTTGCACGTGGGGCTCCCCTACGCGGGGGACACCCCTGCGTGGCAGGGCACTCCTTGCGCGCATCGGCACTGCGCATGGGCCAGCTCCACACGGGTCAAGGAGGCCCGGGGTTTGAACCGCGGACCTCCCATGTGGTAGACAGACGCCCTAACTACTGGGCCAAGTCCACCGCCTCTAGTACTTTTTTGACACTAAAATCCGACAAGAATGACATATCAAATACTAAAGAACAAGCAACTTTGAAAATATCTTCAGTAAAATAAAATACCAGCAACACAATGACCACTACCACTGCCTCCTGATCTTTCCCTAAAAAGTAGTTAGCTCAGACTTAATGACACTCCAGCCTGTTGAAACAAGTTTTTCCCCCTTGGGTTTTAAACTATCCAGTCTCTGAGGAAATACACTGTCTAACAAACTTAGTTTCCAACCTAGCCAACTGTTTGATAATCACATATGCAATTCTCAATGCAATAGAAAGAAAATAAGCAGAAAGTCCCACCCAAGAAGCTCCCCCAATACAAACCCTAAGTCCCAAGAGGGATAAATAGTCACGTAGTGTTGAGTTCCAATCAACAGTCTTAGAAGGCAGTGCGAAGGAGTCGTAACCAGGCCAGTGGAATCCCTTTTACATCATTTAGGCCCCAATATAATCTATAGTAACCTGGATTTAGCTGGTATCCCTCTGACTGAGAATTCTGTCATGAGAATTCTTAGTACGGTGGGCTTGAGATGATCCCAGTCAGGTGTTTTGTTTTGTTTTTTTTAGAACAAATGTTGCCATGCCTCTTCTAGACGAGAGATGGAACCCACACTCCCGAATCAGGTTTTGACCAAACCTTTGAGCCTGAGGACCCAAGAGCAACCAATACCATCCCGGAGGTGAAAAACCCCACTTCCTTTTAGCTGTGTAAGAGATTTCCTGATATTCCATGTTGGAAAACTAGGAGCATTTTCTCATAGACATATTATCCAAATAATGTCACTTTATAATTGTATAAAGATATACCCTCTAAAAACAGTTCTTTCACTATATTTATATATATATACACACACACATATATGTGTATATGTGTGTAATTCAATATTTAATAGCATATACGGGTTGCCAAAGGCTACCAGTACACATGATATGGTTTATATAGAAAAATGTGTTAAATGCATTCCAACTACAATAAAACAGACAAACATTTGGAGACTAGAGGTGGAGATTGTATTTAATTGGCACATGCCAATCCAGCTGAGGTGTGATTTGTGACATGCCCGGCACACTTCAGGTAGCCTTGCACTGGGCTGGGCATAACTCACATTACAGAGGAATTTAACCATATGAAACCTGTCCTCACTCAGCTTTCATGTAAAATGCTATTACTGCCATCCTGGGGCTCTCATTTGTTCCCTACTGCTTCTTATGTACATAACACAAATCAATCTTCACACTGAACAGAGAGTCTGAATCGGGCCCTGGCAAGGATGAGAGCACATCTCTCTCCACATCAGAGTTCTGACAGGGAGGAAGATGTGTTTGGGGGAAGTTGGCTGGCTCATCCTACTACCGTCTCCTTTCCATTGCCACCCCCTTCCCCCAGATGGGCTGATACTGACCTACCACCGATGTTTTGGAGAGGCCTATGGGAGGACACAATTTTCAGGATGATCTTCAGATTACCCTTGCTAAGGGCTGATGAAATTCCAGAGCATGGAAAAAACCAGAACAAAGACAAATTTCACAGGAATTTTTCAAACATGATCCTTCCACAAATAGGAGAAGCACTGCACACAGAGACATGAAAAAAAAAATCCTAATATTCAGTGGGTTCAGTGGAATGCATCTTTCAGATACTCTGCCAACACAAATGAGAGTCACTTAACCTGATCTGCGACTGTCAGAGGTGTCTTGGGAGAAGTGATATCCCAGCTGAGGTTCTGGTGTAGAAGAAGGTCTATAGAACAGCAGCAGAATGATCAGGACAAGTGAGGAATGGCAAGAAATAAGCTAGAGATAATGTCAGGACTATTGCTAAAGGGTTTGGATTTTATGCTGAGAGCCAGGAATGATGGCTGTGAGGCAAATGCAGGAAGGATGGAGAAGTAGCTACAGGACAATATAAGATCAAAGGTAGGTTTGATTTCTTGTTATTATGATTGAGGGCCCATTTGTGTGCTTCAGGGGAACAGAGTGAGATGCTAAGAAAGTAGGAGCAGAAAGTCTCTCAAGAGGGATAAGACCTAGAGACTAGGCAGAAGAATGAGCCTTGAGCATGAGGAGCTCTTCCTCGACCAAGCAGAGAAGAAATGAAGTTACATTGGCTGAGGATGCCACAACTCAGACTCTCCTTGGATAACTCCTGCTGATTGTCAGATAAGGAAATGACTCAGGGACTTTCTTTTTAGAAATATTCCCTGGACCAGATGTGAAATTTTCCCTCCTGAAAAATAATCACCCGCAAGTCCTAAATACCACACAAGAGAAAGCTCCTCAAAGAGCACAGACTCCATCTCTACCATATTCAATCCCTACTGATCCCAAGAAGGTAGGTGTCATATCTGACATCTGACACCCATGAAGAAACAGCTCTATCTTTCCATACAGCTATACTTGAACAGGTCTTTTTCTGTTTAACAGAAAATCACATGACAAAAAGGTACAGGGGAATGGATAAAAAAATGAGAATTGGATTTTTCTTGGGCCTTTTGATACCATCAATGCCAACTTTACATGTTCACCTTCCCAAGAGAAGGCAATTTTTCATAGCATCAGACTGCGGGTTATGCTCAAAGGAGGAAATTTATCAAACAGAAGTAAACCGTGAATGTGACAGATTTCATCAAGGGTCCAGGGTATATAGTTAATCTAAAATTGAATAAAGTTAGAGATTACTGATATCTCTTTTACATTTTGCTTTGAAATTTTGAGGATTGATTATTAATACCTAAACAGCTGCATTTCAAGTGCCAACACAACCAGGCCTAAAACTTCACTTTTTGCTAAAAACCCAATATTACCCTTAAATAAAGATGTACTCTGATAAAAATAAGCAATCTGTTCCCACACCTGGAATAAACTTAGTCTGTAAATGATGGAAATTTTGGAGGACTTTGTGTTTCCTTGGGAGAGAGGGTAATGAATAATAACAAAGATTAAGACTAGGTGATGTCACACTATTTTTTAAAATAAAAAAACTATTTAAAGTGATAAATGGAAATTTTCTTCACCTATGATCCTATTGCAAAACATTGCAATTTCCATTACAAATTTTTTAAAAACATTGAAAAATCTGTTTACTCCTGCAGTATTTCTTCCTAACAATCATAAAATGAGATTCTAGTTAGAAGTCAGGAGTATAAAGGGTAGATTTGGGTTGAAGGAATGGCAGACTTGAACTTGTTCTCCACAATCAGAAGTGTTAATTCAGCACCATTTCAGAAACTGATGCCAATGGACTTCTCATGTTGTGTATACATTTTAGATGGAAAAGGAGAAGGAAGGCAAGATAAGAAAAATAAAGTGAGCAGGAGGTTATTGGTGCTGGCATAACAGGGGACAGGGACCTGAATTTTGGGTGTCATCACTGTATAGCTGATATGGAAATACAAGGCTGAGTGAAGGTGCATTGGGAGTGAGAGAAGAAAGAGAAGAAAGAGAAGTGAGGACTGAGTCTTGGGACACTGCCATGTTCAGAGGTCATGAAGACAAGGAACAAACAAAAGGAAAAGGCAGGAGATGGGAGAACTAAGAGATGGCATCCCTGAGGCCAAACAAAGAAATTGCTTTAAGTGCATGATCGAGTATGTCAAATGCTGCTGACATGTCAAGGAAGATGAAGGGCTGAAACTCGTCCATCGCTTTAGGCAAGATGGAGGCCTCTTATAATCTTGCCAAGAATACCTTTCAGCGAAGTGGTAATACTGGAATCTGAATCGATTGGACTCCGGAGAAAACAGGAGAAGAGGAAGTAGAGAAAGTGACTTAGAGATACACCTTTTGAGGAATTTTGCTGAAAAGAAAAACAAAGACAGTGGTCAGTGGCTAGAGGGGGATGTGGGAAAACTAACACGTGCTGACAGGGAGAATCCACTAGAGAAGACAAAGGGGATGATGCTGGAAAGAGAGGGGAGGGTTGTAGGAATGGGGTCCTTGAGAAGGGGTGCAGGCTAGGGCCAATGCACAGTTTGAGGAGTTTGATCTTAGCTAATTCTGTGGACTATCATCCATCCTTAGCAGGAGGGAAGTCATAATCCACCGGCACAAATGTAGGTAGGTTTATAGTTTTGATGAAGGAAATAAGAAGATTTTTCCTCTTTCAATGAAATAAAAAGCAGAAAAAAGGGAAGGGGAAAGATCTTGTGATATGATCTCCTAAGGGACTGAAGTAACTAAAACAATTGATAGGAGTGCTGAGCAGCATGGAAGACCTACTTAGGGTTGGAAGTTGTAAATTAAAAAAAAACAAAAACAGCAACAATCATCTTCAGACCACCCCTTCCATTGTGTCAATTTTGACGCAACAAAGGTGTAGACAATGGCCACTGATGGCTAAAGATGAAGGAAACACAGGACTGATGATTTGGGCAAAGAGAGAGAGAGATTTAGAAGCAAAAGCCCTGCTATGTTTGCTCTGACTGCTCCGAGTTGTGTTGACGTGTACCCTCACCCAGATGAGGATGACGCAGACATAAGCCAAGAGTCCTATTTAGGGAGGTCAGTAGGCCAAGTGACAGGACGGAACTGAAAGAAAGGAGAGCAGAAAGATTTTAAAAATTACTCCTTTGACCTTTGTTCAGGAGCCGATTCTTCCTTTTCTATCCTCACTCTCTGCTCGTTAAGCCTTCTAGGGAAAACAGTAATATTTGGGGACACTGAGACTGAAAACAATCATTAGCCTTGCCTTTTTATACGACCACGGTCTGGTTTGGGTACCTGGTAATAAAATCAGAACATCAAGTAACTAAGACAAGTCCAAATGCTACCTATGCACAGAAGCCAGATGACCATTAATGCATTCTTTCTTCCTCCCTACACCAATTTGTCTCTTAGAAAGACTCTTGTCTGCCTTTCTGCTTTTTCACATTCCAACATGAGAAATACAGATACATAATCAGTATTTCTTCATTCATTTTTCCAAGACACATTATGGCACTCTGACAGTTTGACACTTTTTGTGGATCCCAGAAAAGATCATGTTCTTGGAGCTAATCCATTCTTGTGGGTATGGGACCCTTTGATTGGACTGGATTACTTCAGTGAGGCGTGGCCCAGGTAGGTCTTAATCCTCTTACTGGAGTCTTTTATAAATGGGATGAATACAGAGAGACAAAACCCACACTAAAAAAACTCCAGCACATTTATAAAATGGAGGACTGAAAGCAGAGACCCACAGGAAAAGATGGCAGAGACAGAGAAACCCTGAGAGGCTGAGAGAGAGGGCTGGGCGGTGGGAGGCTGGAATCAGCAGAATACACAGGTTCAGAAAGAGGCCTCTGAGAGGCTCAAAGAGAAGAGCCCAGAGGAGAGGGGAGAGATGAGCCATATGCCTGCCTGCCCCCAGCTGAGCTGAGGAGAAAGCAGAGACCTAGACAAGCAGATGCCTCCAGGTGCCGTGCCACATGACAGGAGTCCAGGATCACCAGCAGCTGACCTTCTGCAAGACAGGATCTCTGATGATGTCTTGATTTGGACATTTTCACAACTCAGAACTGTAGTACTTTTTTAAAAAATGTATTTATTTTTAAGAAGTTTTAGATTACATATATGTTACCGAAAATATGGGAGATCCCCATATAACCCACCCTCTCCCCTTTCCACACGTTTCCCCACTAAAAGTATCTTTCATTAGTTTGGTATATTTGTTACAATTGATGAACACATATTAAAGCATTGCTACTAAGCATGGTCTATAGTTTACATTATGTTTTATACTTTGCACTGCACAATTTTATAGGTTTTGACAAAAATGGTTTGTATCTGCTATTGCAATATCTTGTAGAACAAATGTCAATGTCTCCAAAATGCCCCATGTTATACCTATTCCTCCCTTTCCCTCCCTCAGAATCTCTGGTGACCACTGTCTTTATATCAATGTTATAAGTTCTTACATTACTAGAATAAGTCTAGAACTGTAAGCTTTTAACATAAATGCCCATTAGCCTTTTCAGTCTGGCTGTTCTCAATATAACGCACTTGCGATTCAACTGTGTTGTCGCACGTATCAGTAGTTTGTTCCTTGTTATCACCAAGCAATATCCCACTGTATTTTTATACCACAGTTTTGAAAATCCATTCACCAGCTGAAGAACATTTGGGTTTTTTCCAGCCTTGGACGACTAGGAATAAAGCTGTCAGAAATATTTGTGTACAGGTTTTTGTGTGAACAGTAGTTTTTACTTTTTGGCTGAAAACCTAGAAGTGGGGTTAATGGTTTATATGACAAGTACATGTAAACTTTATAAGAAATTGCCTTAACTGTATTCCAAAGTGGCTGTGCCACTGTGCACTACTACCAGCAACATTTGAGTTTCAATTGCTCCACATTCTTGCTACCACTTGTCATGGTCAGTGTTTGTTGTTGTTGGGGTTGTTTTTAGCCATCCTAATAACTGTATGCTCATTGCTCATTGTGGTTTTAATTTGTATTTACCTAATGACTAATGATGCTGAGAATCTTTTCATGTGTTTATCTGCCATCAATATATCTCCATTGGTGAAGAGTCTATCCAAATCTTTTGCCCATTTTTATTGGGTTGTTTTCTTCTTATTGAGATTTGAGAATACTTTATTCTAGATACAAATCCTTCATCAGATACATATTTGCAAATATTTTCTCCTTGTCTCTTCATTCTTTTACTAGAGTGCTAATGGTTTCTAACTTCATGTACAATTATAACTTTTTCTTTTATAGATCATGCTATTGGTTTCTTATCTAACATCTGCCTAATGAAAAGACATTTTCTCCTATTTTTTTTCTCCTTGAAGTCTTAGAGTTTTAGGCTTTTCATATGGGTTTATGATCCATTTTGAGATCATTTCTGTATAAGCTACAAGGTAAGGGCCATGGCTTATTTTTATGCATAGAGATGGCCAACAGTTTCAGCACCAATCCTTGAAAAGCTATCTTTTGTTTCTTGAATTACCATCTCACCTTTGCCCAAAAAATCAATTGACCTTACATAGAGGGCTCTATTTCTGGACTCTCCATTCTGTTCCATTGATCTATGTGTCTATGCTTTCACTCAGCAGAGTGCTGGTGACAAATAGGTATCTTTTACCAGACTGTCTGCTCCCTGCTCTTTCTTCTCACCTAAAAATTAAGAGGAGCAAATTCAATTATCTTGGAAATCCCTTCCAGATATAAATGCTTATGAAGCTAAAAGTGTGGCATTTTCTGAAGTGTCAGCCAAGTGCCTGCCCATAGGTACCATGCTGGATAAAGTCACCTTTATATCATGTTAACGTTAGTGTGGGTCCTTTATGCATTATTTTAGGACTTTGATTTAATTAACTTCCACTTTTGCTGTCACTTAATAGAGCTCTTTCTGCAACACTAGCTTTATGGATCAATGGTTCTCAATGTCAGTGCATTAGTATGGCCTTTAGGGCTTTACCAAAAATACCGATAACCACACCTGACCGCTCCTCCCTAGCCTCATTCAGCAGATTTCCGATGCTACCTCTATAATCTTAAAGAACATCACAGGGTTGAGAACCACGGCCTCCAAACTTGCCTCTTGCCTTCAATTCACATTGCCGCCACCCATTACAGAGAGTACTGTCATGGATTATCTCACTGGCTGTGCACCTTTGGCAAGTTACATAACCTGTCTGGCCTCATTCTGTAAAATCACCTGTAAAATCAGGATAACAACAGTAAGTTCAAAGGGCTGTTGTGAGTGTTCCATGAATCATTATATGTAATATGCTCAGAATAGTGCCTGGGATAGGGTAAGTATGACATTAGTGTTAATTATTTTTGTTATTGTTTTACTGTTGTTGTCATCGCCACAAGGGCACCTGAGGCCAACTAATCAGTCCAGTGGTTCCCCATTTTTTAACATAAAAACATATCATAGATCCATGTACTCTCCATATATTGACTGACCAAAGGTATAAATGACAAAAATATTACTATGAATTCAAGTAGCAACTTAAAATGTATTTCATTTTTTTCAGCAGCATCTAAATACAGTTGACAGCTGACAAATAACACATATGTATCAGACAGCCTCTTTAGTCAATGTAAAGATAATGTGTGGTTCCCCTAATGACTGGCAGACCCCTGCCATCACTCTGAGCCCCATCCCCCAGCCCGCAGACTCTGAACTCCCCCGGCTGTGACCCCCAGCTCCAGCTCCAGCCAGCTGCCTTGCACTGCCCCAACACACCCTCAGTTTCCTGTCTTCAGGCCCTGCCACTGTTCATCGCCCTCAAGCACCCTTCCTCTTCTTCTCTGTCTGGTGCACAGAATCACAGATGCTATGAAATTCACCTCAGCCTATGGACCTGAGCTTTCCCTGGAGTTTATCACTGAGGAATCTGAATATTAGCACACTATCCAATTTAGTACACTATTCAAAAAAAATAACAATGAACCAGTATGATATATTTTTAAATGGCCTTCAGTGTTGCTTCCCTTTTAAGCAGTAAGATAAGTCTTTTTTCCTATACCATATCCTCCTTTAATATTTAGCCATGTGGTTGGAATCAGGGATAAGGACGTGATACAGCGGAAATGGAACACCTGAGGTCAGCCCCTTCTCCCTGGGTATAACAGGAGACGTTAAAGAGCAGCTCATCCTTCCCAGTTCTGAGGGACAGTGGGAAGAAAAAAGAACAGGGCAAGAGATACTGGCAGGCAGGACAGAGCTCTCCTGAAGGAGGTGATTAAAAGCACTAGGGCTTCTCCTTCAAGGCCCGAGATGCCTCCCAGACAACCCCTACAACAACCCAAGCATGGACACATCGAAGCAAACCAGAAGACACAGTGTAGTTAGGAGAAGGGCCTGAGCTCTGGTCTGCCAAGCCAAACCTTTGTTCTGTGTGGTGTGGACAGACTCAAGCATCCACATGCCCCACCCCAAGGCTCAGCCATAAGGTTGGAATTAGGACAGATCGGGGTAGGAAGTTTGTGAGAGGCAGCTCTTCCAGCAGAGGTCAAGTGGGGGAACAAGATCCCTGCAGGGGAAGTGGACTTGGCCCAGTGGTTAGGGCGTCCGTCTACCACATGGGAGGTCAGCAGTTCAAACCCCGGGCCTCCATGACCCATATGGAGCTGGCCCATGTGCAGTGCTGATGCGCACATGGAGTGCCGTGCCACGCAGGGGTGTCCTCCGCGTAGGGGAGCCCCACACACAAGGAGTGCACCCCATAAGGAGAGCCACCCAGCGCCACAGAAAGTACAGCCTACCCAGGAATGGTGCCGCCCACATGGAGAGTTGACACAAGATGACGCAACAAAAAGAAACACAGATTCCCTTGCCACTGACAACAACAGAAGTGGACAAAGAAACAAGACGCAGCAAATAGACACAGAGAACAGACAACCAGGGCGGGGGGTGGGGAGAAAGGGGAGAGAAATAAATAAATAAATCTTTAAAAAAAAAAAAGATCCCTGTGAGAGCCAGAGCCAACCTCAGGAGAGTGAGCAATGCCAGCACGAGGGAAGGACCGGCCAGGGAGCGCCACCAGGCACTGGAAGACCCCTAGGCACTGGTTGAGCTACACCAGCCCCAGGCTCCACTGCAGACACCAACAGAGTCCAAGGCCAGGGGCTACTCCGGGGGCACTAGGGAGCCGACTGCCCATCCATTTGGCAAGGCCAGTGAGGACGGGACGGGATAACCTGACAGGATAGCCTCCTTGGCAGAGGTCCAAAGGAGTGTTCCACTCCTCCATGTACCCAGAGGCTGTCCTGCAGAGGAACAGGGAAGGGACACACAGACACTGAGCTCTTTCACCACACTATGCTAGACAATTAACTAAAGGGACTTAAAAACTACTGCATCCAAATAATTTCACTGGTTTAGATTAAAACCATCCTACCCAGCAGGATGGAGGCTCACATAGTCAGCAGACCCATCAGAGAAAAACAGAGATGCTACATTTTTCTTCACATATCTGAGTGGAACATGAGTTAAATTTTCGCAGCCCTCTACATCTTTCCAAATAACAGCATAAACGTTGACTGTGGTGTAATTGGTAGAACATAATTTTATGTTTTGAAGCTTCTTAGACTTGGTCTATTTGTTGTTGTTTTTTTAAATTTATTTCTCTCCCCCCCTCCAGTTGTCTGTTCTCTGTGTCCATTTGCTGTGTTTTCTTCTTTATCCGCTTCTGTTGTTTTCAGCGGCATGGGAATCTGTGTTTCTTTTTGTTGCGTCATCTTGCTGTGTCAGCCCTCCGTGTGTGCAGCGCCATTCCTGGGCAGGCTGTACTTTCTTTCGTGCTGGGTGGCTCTCCTTACAGGGCGCACTCTCTGCACATGGGGCTCCCCTACACAGGGACACCCCTGTGTGGCATGGCACTCCTTGCACACATCAACACTGCACATGGACCAGCTCCACACGGGTCAAAGAGGCCCGGGGTTTGAACTGCTGACCTTCCATGTGGTAGACGGATGCCCTAACCAGTGGACCAAGTCCGCTTCCCGATTTGATCTAGCTGGAACACTGCCATCTGCACCCTGGCAAGCTGGGACCTGCCTTATCAGCAGTTGAATTGAAATCATCAAGCTTTCTCATATCCTAAATTCTCAAACTAGTTAGTGCTAGAGAGAGACATCTTGCTAAGTCTTAAAGGAATTATTAGGCTGCATTCTCCTGTTACTTCATCATTCCTTGCCACTCTTCGGGACCCCCATAAAAAAGAAGAGTTAGAAAAAATACATTTTGGGTGACTGGATTTGGCTTTCAGTCTGAAGGAGAGACCATGATTGTTCCTTTCCCCCAGAAACAGTTAACCTGAACAACTGATTCACTCACATCTTTCAAATTATCAGCTTGTCTTGGATATAAAAGTTATTTTGTACAGGATTTTTTTTCTAGCCTTGAAACCTGAAGCCGTTTCATTTTCTTCTCCTGTTTTAAGCATTCTCTTTTAAATAAAATCTTTTCTTCTTATTCTTTTTACAATGCGTTTGTACACAGCAGAATTGTATTACATAGAGATACTTCCCTTGCATCATTTTAAAGACACTTAGAGAGAAGACAGCAAATTATAGGGGCTTAATGTAGAATTGTATAGGCAAACCACAGGCAAATCATAGTGGCCTTCAGGTATCAAAAAGCTTATTAAAAGAACCACAGGCTCGTGTTTTCATCGCATGAATGGACACTGTTGGTTAATGGATCGTGAGGGCTGCAGAGGGCCTTTCAGTAGGAAGAATAAAAGTGAGGCAGCAGATGACTAAAGATGACGTAGAAAGTGGGAAAATTTTTGATATGAACATCAAGAGCACAAGTTTCCAAAAACAAAATCAGTGTAGACTGGAGACATCACGGAAGCTTTGTGCTCAAGGTAGGACTTGGGCTCCCCCTTGAGGGGAGGGTAGAATTTGAATAGACAAGGGAAAAAAGGCAGTGGATAGAGCAGGAACATCTCCGTGGCTTGAAGTAAACGCGGGACGGTGGGGGCGAGAAAGAAGGAAGTGTGCGGGTTCCAGTGGGAGCTACGCCGGGATCACGCGCATGGGACTGCAGGAACAAGGGTGAAGACACAAATGAAAGAGGACAACATCCCCAAAATTTATCCTCAGTCTGGATCATCTACAGCTTGGCTGTCCAAATTCAACCAGAAAC
Source organism: Dasypus novemcinctus (assembly GCF_030445035.2). Lineage (NCBI taxonomy): Eukaryota > Metazoa > Chordata > Mammalia > Cingulata > Dasypodidae > Dasypus > Dasypus novemcinctus. The sequence goes on along the minus strand of NC_080677.1, from coordinate 37,198,906 downwards.
ATTCTCTCTAGGAAGTTCGCTTATAACTCCAGTATAAGAAAAAAAAAGTTTCTCTCTCTCCAGAAAGACTTGCAGTGGTTGAGTAATTTTGTTGTTGTATTTAGTACTTATGATATGGGGCAGAGAGGTCCACAGCTCCCCAGTGACAACTTTCATGTAGGAGTCAGCTACCTCTCATATGTGTACATTCACACGGATGGAGAAAACCTACGATAAACATAGCATGCTACAGTGAGTCTCAGCTGCAGAGCCACACCATTTGTGTTCATGATCAGTGTGGCAAAAGATTCAAGTAACCTGAAGTTAATATTAAGACCCATGTTTAAACAATATTTTTATTTTCAGAAACTAGAGCAGACTCTGGTTTATCCCTATAATGAATTCCTCTTGGCTGCTGCTATTCTAATATGCTTCCTAAAGTGGGGGAACAAGTTTATTTCAGTTGCCCGTATGCCTCTGTTAATCTGGGTATGCCCATGGGGTAGCGCACCCCACCCCACCTTGTGTGCAGGATAGGAAAGTGGTTGAGAAGAGACTGCCAGACAATGCCAGTCCCACAGAGTCAGAGCAAGTAACAGCCACCTACAGTTTAAAAGCACACCACTCTTTCTTAGAAAGCTCGTCAAAGTTGATCGAATGTTCCTCAACTTTTCTCAGGATACTTCTGACCTATATTTAGAGCATATTATACTGAAGAACATTTTCATTCCTCAGACTAATTGAGGGATACATTATATTTGAATGTTTTTTAACCATTGCAAGGATTTCTTTAAATGAGGGTGGGAGGGTAGGGAAATTCATAACCATCTCAGTGCTCAGTCTAACATTTCTATAGCTTCTGTTCGTAACTTCTCAAAAGGGGAAGTTAGAATGACCCCTACAGCTTCAGGAGACACAATCTAGCAGGTGTTATCAGCATGGGTGTTAGAGCCAGACAGCCACGTATTCAAACCCCAACATTCCCTTCACCAATTGTGTGGCCTTGGGTCAGTTACCTGACGTCTGTGCCTCAGTTTTCTCACAAAACAGGGATAATAAGAGTATCTGTCTTATATAATTCATCTGAAAATGTAGCAATGAATATTAAGCATTTAGCACAGTGCCTGACATAAAATACATTCTCTACAATCAATCTTTCTATTAGCATAGTGTGTCATTAATATTCTGACACTTATATTCTTTTCCTAAAAATAACCTGCATTAATTATTCAGTATTAATTACCATTTTTAAACTATGATGAGTAACTTATCTTTGTTATGGTTATAGGTATTTCTCTTTGAATCTACTTTCTTACCTATGAGATGAGGTCAGTACCATTTGCCCTGCTAATCTCACAAAACGAAAAGAGTCAACAGTATGTAAAAACTGAACAGTCTATATATGTAGAAGATTATTAATTGAAAATTTAATCTGCAAGTCATAATACTGAGATAAGCCTGTCATCATTGCCATGGATAAACAAAGGCATGTGCCATACCATGACTTGAATTCTGCTCCCATATCTTCCCTAATTAATGAATTCATTTTAATCATATGATGATTCAGTATCTTCATGTGATAATGATTCACATGTTTTAATTTGCCAAATGTTGCTTCTATATTATTTTCGAAAATGTCTGTTGAGCTCTTTCTTACTAAAGGAAAGTCACGACTTGGATACTGGATAAGATGCGAGTTATTATTTTATTCCAACTTGAGTCAAATCACATGTTAATTCCTATTTTAGATCATCTACTCATATAGAGATGATAAATCAGAAGCAGCTGGCAGGGTATGGGATTTGAATCCCAATTCAGTCATTTATTAGCTGTATTTAATTTTCAACAATCTGTTTTACCTTCCTGAACTCGCATCTGAAAAATGGGAATAGAATCACTACCTCTTCTTTTCCAATTTTTGCTACTTCTTTATTAGATTTGTCTTATAAACAAGTTCGTTAGCATATAAGACAAACATTCTGCAGAATTCTGCAAAGGAAACTAGGAGGGGCAGGCTTCCCTGGTATGATATAACACAACGCATCTCAATGACAGAGGCTAAGGGGTCTTCCTCCTGAGAACCCTTGGAATTTGGGAAGAGTTGGTAGACCCAACTCCCCAACCAGGCTCTACTCAAAGGTTAATTCCTCCACTGGTGACATGGGGTATCTTAATTTCCTATTTACAACCACCTCTTTAAAAAGATAGTGATCATAAAGGGTAGGGCACAGTCCCTGGTATACACAAATGTTCTCTAAGTGAGAATAACGTAACAAAGAAAGATCTACTTACAGTTCACAGATGCCAGCTCTAGAGGGGATGAGAGGCACAAGTTGCAGCAAAAGTTTGACACCATTTTGCCATTCTTCTTCTCTTTCAAATTCACAGTATAGGTAGCTACATTCATCAGATGAAAACTGGTAGAACACATAGGTATCTTGGAAGTATAAATGCTGGTCCACTGTTGGAAACAAAAGAGATGTGGGTTGCTTTTTGTTTTCTTTTCTTTTAAAATTTGATTGTGGTAACATATATAAAACTCAAAATTTCCCTTTCTATCTACTTTCAAGTATATAATGCAATAGTATTAATGATATTCACAATGTTGTGCCACCATCATTGCTGTCAATTACCAAAACTTTTTCATCACCCAAAGCAGAAACTCTATACCCATGAAGCAACAACTCCCTAATACCCTGCATTCCCGCAGTAACCTGTAATCTACTTTCTGTCTCCATGACTCTGAATATTCTACATATTTCATGAAGTGAAATCATACAGTGTTTGTCCTTTGGTCTGGCTTATTTCACACAACATGATGTCTTCAAGGTTCATCGATGTTGTCACTTGTATCAGAGCTTTATTCCTTTTTACACTGAGTAATAAATATCCCATGGTATGTATAGACCACATTTTCCTTCTCCAGTCATAGACTGATGGGCCCTAGGGTTAACAATTAACAATTGCCTTTTGGCAATTGCGAATAATGCGACTATGAGCCTCAGCGTGCAAATGCCTATCTGAGTCTCTGCTTTTAGTTCTTTTAGGTATATATATACCTACAAGTAAAACTGCCGAGTCCTATAGCAATTCTATGTTTAACTTTCTGATGAACTGCCAAACTGTTTTCCACAGTGGCAGAACCATTTTATGGATCAGTTTTTTAAAGCATATTAAGTAGAGAGTCATAAACCAAATAATAAATTGGAAGCCCTAATAATTATTAGGAAGAAACCAGAGGAAGGACTATAATTATGTTCTAAGCCCATTCATGTTCACAACCCCATTACATTGAAAAGGATTTACTGGACAGTCTATTTTTATTACTTGAAGCTTTGGCCAGCATATGCATTAAACACATATATTTATATTGTGAGATGTGTGAAGACTCAAAAGTAATTAAAAAAGGGTGTTGAAAAATATTTTTACGACCAAAAGCAAACTAATACAGCTTATTAGTTGAATGGTACCCAAGTGCAAGGAGCACTTCTGTCCCCAAGGGGCATCTGGCAATGTCTGCAGACATTTTTGGTTGTCACAGCGGGGAGATACTACTGGCATCGAGTGGGTAGAGGCCAGGGATGCGGCGAAGCTTCCTACAATGCACAGCACACAAACAGAATCACCCAGCACAACATGTCAGTGGTCAAGGTTGAGAAACCCTGTTTTAAAGCGATCAAGAACTGGAGACTTTTTCACAAAACATTAACTCAAAATACGTATGGTAACCGCACGCCTGAACCTAGCAAGTGAGTTGATAATATTCCATTTCTCCAAGGTAAACTGATTTTCTAAATAAGGTAATATTGTCAACTCTCTGAGAAGATTACACCCACATCCTCAACTGTACTATTCATTTACAGAGGCACAGGAGTAAGGCTTCCTGAGCCTCACTATGTTCTCTGGTGCTCAATATTTATTATCTCTAGAAGTAAAGCCCTTTCCCCCTCCTCCAGTGACTAACTAGAACTAAGGGACGGAGCTAAATAAGGAATCCAGATAGCTTGGCTTCTAGTCCTTTGCTTCCCTGGGCTCACCTACGAAAAGACATATCACCAATTTAGTTTCTCATTATCTATTTTCTGTTCTGTTCAAACAGCTAATTTTCATAGCTTATATCTCTAATTGTTCATGATTACTAAGTCTGATTAAAATGGCATACACATTCCAATCATACAATCAGTTTCTGAAGATAAGTCACACAATTAGAGCAACTAAAGGTATAAAAGAAAAAAAAGTCTGTGAGCAGCATTTTGAGTCGAGAAGGGAAGGGGTAAACAAAAGTTTCTTACAGGTATCATCAGTCTATGGCTCAGCAAGTACCTGGTTATTTTTTACAAAAGGTGTTAGATAAATAACGGAATAAAAAAATGACCTGTCATTTTTACTTATAAAATAAGAGGAATGCAAATATTTGCATGCAAAAAACAACTTCCACCAAGCTTATAACATTCTCTAGAAAACATGTACATTTTGGTCTGATATCTTAATAAAATATTCATGCTATGTCTTCAAAACATTTTGTACTAACCTGATGACATAATTCCCATATCCAGTAGGAGCTGCCAGACTCCTACAGCCATAGATCTGCATTCGACAAAAGAGCAGTGTTCTAGAAGCCAGTCTACCAGTTCTGATCCAACGCAGCTTCTCCTGGACAAAAGAAAAGTCATTCACTGTAAGGCAGTGTTGACACTAATTTGCAAAAATGTTGATACTTATTACCATTCTTTTCATGTGTTTGCTCTTTGAAAGAAGAGAACCAAGAATAAATGATAGACGTCTTATTCATCCTTTGTATTTTAGCTCTAAGTGTCACTTCCTTCATATTTTAGTTCTAAATATAATTTCATTAGGGAAATAGATATACTTTTCATTCAAAGCACTTAACATTTAACAATTATATATCTTTTCAAACGAATAATATCTGCTTCCCTCACTAGAAAATAATTCCATGAGAACAGGAACTTTGTATAACTCATGTTAAACCTCCAACAATTAGAACAGTCCACAGTAGGTACATAATAAGTTCTCAAAAACAAACAAACAAACAAACAAAAACCTTGTTTGAAGAAATGAAGGAGTAAATTTAGTAGTCTTTATTATAATGAAGTTAAAGTTACTGTCTTGGTTAAGACATACACCTCAAGCTGCTGATCAGGAACTTTGTTTCAACCACTGGCACACTTTTATCTAGTCCCTTTAAGATCAAAATAATTCCAAGAAAGTTAGATAAAGTTGGAACCACAGTCAATGGTATAGAGGTTTGTTTGTTACTCTTCAGAGATTAAACCCTAAAACTTGTCTCAAAGAACAATAAATTTGACTGCTCATCTTTTAAATTAATCTAATCAACCTAATCAAGAAGCCTTAATCATAAACCTATAAACCTCAGTGCGTTTGATGGATTCTACTGACCACACACAAGAATTCATCTCGAAAAGTTGTCTTAAAATATATAACTATATTCAAACAGTGCCCTGATTTGACTCACGTCTACTTTTCCATCTTTATCAGTCTCAGATGAAAAACAAAAATAAAACTGTCTGAAATACATCTTTTTTATTTGCAGAAATTTCAATGAATCACAGTTTGCCTCCTAAGAATATGTCATCAAAATGCTTTAAAAAATGATGTGCCATATAAATGGCTATCTTTTTCTATACATGGTATTTGAGGACTAAGAGAAGTCAATATTATTTGTATTCCTAAAATGGAAAAAGATTGCCTGTTTTGCTATATCTGGTTATTGGCATAGCCAGAATACCACCAACACTTCAGAATTCACTGAAACCAACAATATGAAGAAATGCCATGAGTTACTACATTTTTCGGGTACAGAAAAAGTAAGGTTCCAAACTTTTTTGCTGAGATATTTGATCAAATTAGATTTTGGTAAAGCATCACTTTTTTTTGTTTTTTAATAAAGCACCATTATATGAAAGGCATTATAAGGCAATGAAGCCTATTTTGTCATGTTCAGTTACAGGTTGTTAGCATTAAGACATCAGAAAGATCGACAGTCAAATAAATGGATGTTTTTTTAAACAAAATGGGAGAAGCAGTCACAACAAAACAGGCAATTAGACCAAAGCAGTCAATACTAACTTCTAATTCTATAGGACTCCTTTCATGTTATAGGCTCAAAGTGTTAATTAACGAATTAATTCCTCAACACCTCTGTCAATTAGCCAGTATCTTTGGCTAATAGGCTAATCTCGTAAAGAGCTTTTGTCCCATGGATGAAATAGTATCTCTTAATCCATATTCTCCATTCTCCGAACAAGACTGCTCCTCAGCCTGCTTTGGTGTCTAGCATCAAGTATGGAAGGACACAACAGAATATTTACTAAACAAGCTACACTGCCAAATTTAAAAAGTGGCCAAATGGATACAGCTGCTTGTTTGTTCACAGGTGATGGAGAAGTTTCTTAGACTGAGGTTTCTCAAAATTGTGCTTAGGAGTCACCGGGGGACCTTGCTAGGCTGCAGATTCTGATACAGCAGGGCTAGCGGGACTGAGACTCCACGGTTCTAGGCTCCCGGTGACACTGGCGATCAAACTGGGTGTGGCGAGGCCCTCCCGTCCCCCAATCCCCTGCCCTCTCATTGGGAACGGCTCACTCTGTTTTGGGGGACAAGGGCTCTGAATCAATATGCTAGAGCACAGTATTGCCCGAAGGACATAAATTACTAGCTGGGCCCCACTCTTAGGACATGCTCCTGTCTCAGGTGCTATGATCCCTCTCTAGCCCAACCCCTAACTTTATCAGGTCCCTTCAAACCATTTTCAATGATCCACGTGGCCCAACTGAAACACTAGGGTGAGGACAAACACTGTCATTAATGTCACCAAAGCAAACAAAATGAGGGGAGCTGCCCCTGCGCTTAACTCCTAGTCCAGTGACTTGTTGACCATGTCTACAACACTTGGGTTGAAATACCTGAATCCACAGGACTCAGGGGAGCAGAGAAAACCCGAGACATGGGGTGGGAGCAATCTGAATATGAGGAGCGGATCTTACCCCAGGGTGCGTTCAGCCTCGTTCTGAATCCAGAAACTCCTGAGTACAAGTAGACATAACTACGCTCACAGGCTAGGTGGGAACACTGCTATGGAGGTGATTCGCTCTAAGGCCAAGGTGATTGCTGTGACAGAGCACGCATTTTAATCTCTGAAGTTGAACATTTGGCTTCTTGTGGCCTCCTTCTCAGGTTGCATTTTTAGCCAATTAATTCATGGCAGTGCAGATAGGACCCTAACGTCAAATATAAATGGAGTGGTGGTATTTAGTGACATATTTGTGTAAAGGAAATGCCATCTCAGAAATCAGTATGATTCTCCCTTTAATACAAGTACAAAACAGGAAGAAAACATTTCAAAGTTTTCAAAGTGAATTTTCCCACGGTCTGTGGGAACCTCTTTACTTCAATTTACTACCGGACAAATGAAAATGATCTATTCTAGGCAATCTTATTAGCCCTTTGTCTTTAAACTCAGAACCTTAGCCAGTCCTTAGACTGTACTAAAAAAGGAGGTCCTGCTCAGACCATCAGCAACTCGATATAGTGAAACTCGTGTTCTCTCCCCATTTCTACTCCCACTAAACTTTAAATGTGTTAAAATATGTTGCAACTTGGATGGCTGGCTCTTTTTCCCTCCACTTGATGAATGTACAACTGACAATTCCTTTTTCAATCTATTTTCATGAAGATCACAATGAAGAAACGAAACTGGGAACAACAATAGGTTTTACACAGAGCCTTACATGGTAGCTAAAATGAGTCCTTCTGAGCTTGCTCACAAGTAGACCCAAAAACATATACATACAATTTCAGTTTTAAAAAACAAAAGGAAAAATCAGATAGCACATCTAAAAGTGATGCCTTCATATATCTAAAAACCGATGAGGCTCTTCATGGGTAGACCAGCCACAGTCCCTCTTCCTCCTGCCAAGTCTACTTGGCCTTTGCTCTTAACTAGTGGTTCTCAGCTCTTAGTTCAAGAACCCCCCAAGGGGAAGCAGCGAGGAGTCTTGGAACTTTTTTATTTTTCTTTCAAAATACAAGTTTGGGTTTTTATTAGATTGGATTCAATGAAGATCAAATTACATTTTAATATATATAATCAGAACACACATAAAAATAAAACAGGGGAAAGGACTTTTTGTCCTTTGACAACAGTAACTACACAAAAACTTATCAAAAATCAGCTCCATATATTAGAAGCCTAGATGCAAACTTTGAAAGAATACTATGTATGTTTGTATATATTTAAAAAGTTTTGTCGAATGTATTTACTTGCTTCTTGTCAAATTACAAAGCTAGGGTGGATGGATGACAATGCTGCTCCCAGAGGAGTTTCTGTATTTTGTTTTAGTGACACTCATAGAATATTCACCAGTCTTTTAGATTCGTGTTGACAGGAATTTAAGAAGAGACTTAAAGCAACTGCAGCAAGTTTAGAATACTTGCTTTTAAAAGCCTCTATCTAAAATTATATAAGTGATGCTGCATCTTCAAAATTAATCTCTGGGAGCTTTTTAAAAAGAGGTCCACAGGTCCTTAGAGGTAAAAGCACTTTGTAAACTGAACAGATAATGTCTAGCCTAGGTCATAGTCTCAAAACCTATTATTAATTAAATAAAAGACTTTTAAAATGTTAATTCATTGTAGTTTTTCTTCCCAGTGTGTATTTGGGGCTCAATTAAAGGCTCCTTAGTAAACAGTTCTACAGAGTTTTTCATGTTAAAAAAAAAAAAGTTAGTAGTGAGGGATGTTTATTGACTGGAAAGGAGCACTAAATAATTTTGGGGGATGTGAAAATTATATGTTGATATGGACAACAGTTATACAGATGGGTAATAATTAAAAATTCACCAAGTGTACACTTAAGATGGATACATTTTATTGTATGTATATTATATCTCAATAAAAAGGTTGTCTTCTTACTCAAATAGATTGGGAACCACTATCCCCCAAAGCCAGGTAATGACGAAATTTCTTCCCCATTTGTGGCAAATGGGGGAAAAAAACCAGGAATACTGCAGTGAGTTTAGCATAAAGCTAAATTTATTTAGTTTTTTAAAAATGTCCTTTATTCTGAGACCTCTTTTTCTTTTTTTGGTGTCTTTCCTTCTGAGTAATCTTCCTACTCTTTTTTTTTCTTTTACCCCCACCCCCACCCCTTGTGGCTTTTTGCGTGCTGTCTGTTCTCTGTGTCCAGTCAATGTGCGTTCTTCTGTGTCTGCATTTTATTTATTTACACCCCCAGCCCCAGCATTGCAGCTTGCTTGCTGTCTGTTCTCTGTGTCCATTTGCTCTGCGCTCTTCTGTGGTTTTTGATTGCCTCCCTTTTTTTGCTTGCATCACCTTGCTCATTCACCTCTCCCAGGTGCTTGTAGGCGGGGCAGCACTCTGTGGGGCCCGGGCCAGGCAGAGCTCCACAGCGTGCGGGAGAGCCTGCCTTCACAAGGAGGCCCCGGGATGTGAACCCAGGGCGTCCCATATGATAGACGGGAGCCCAAATGATTGAGCCAAAGCTGCTTCCCAATCTTCCTACTCTTTTTGATGTTACACTGTCATTTCTTCAAGAAAGAATAGTGAAAATAAATGGCACTGTTTTTCTTTAAGTTTCACTTCGTAGTTTTCTTTTGATATCATTCAGTGTGGTTCACTTATCTTTTAGAAATGTCTCTATTTAAAAAGCCAATAATCCATACTGGTTTCCATGATATACTTTTTCTTTTCTTTTATCTGCTCCCTGAAATGAGAACAATGTACTCCAAAGTTTCTAAATAACCATTCTCTGGCATCAACTGTACTTAAATAGCAGGCACTAAGCCACCATCCATTCAGATACCTCTGCCTAGTTCACTAGCCAAGGCAGAGAACTGCCAGCCCTGCTCCCACCTGCCCCCAGCCCCTTCGTACTGCGCCTCGGAGGAGGAGGCTCTCGTCTGGGGAGTCGGAGCACAAGGTCTCTCTGCCTACAACCTCCAGGAGTACTCAAAGAGCCTTGATAAAGGGGGACGTACATCCATTAAGGTCCAGTGCAGTACACACAGTAAAAATATCACAGCTCAGAGGAAGCAGAACAGAGATCAGGAAGCCACCCACAATTGTGCCTGTGGATTCCATACTTGAACTTCAAAACCAGAAATCCAGCTGTAAACAAATCCACAGCTAAGTTTAACAAAGAGAACAGTCACCACCAGTATCCTAACCTAAACATACACTTCAAACAAACCCCTCCTCCTCCTGTTATGGTCCATCTCTCTTTGAGTAAGGTTACAATTTTAATACAAGGTTGCTTTTTTTTCTGAAAGAGAATTCTGACAAGGTGTTAGAAAACTGTGTTACCTGTAAAATCCCTTGAGGTTCACTCTGTCCTTTATCAGGTCAGTTGCCTGAACAACAATATTCCTCAGTGCTCTTCCTGCACACGAAGAACTCTCTCCATAAATCTAATTAGAAAAGACAAACATTCACTGTAAATGTAAAACAACAACATGGCAATTTGTGAGCGACCAACCAATAGCCTTCTATCTAGAAAAAAATCATGACCAAGTCCCTAAGCTTAAAACATTTTTGCCTGTATGGCTACACTCCTACTTCTACCTATTTGATTTTATCTTTTTTAAAAATTTTGCTCTGGTCTCCCTATGCTATTAAGCTACAATAACTATTCTCCAAATACTAAGCTGCTTTATTTTAGCTATAATGATAAATAAACTTCTTTAACACAGTTTTCAATGCAAAACATCCATTACTTTTTAATACACCGATTGATCAAGACAGCACATTGAGAACATTTATATAATATATTAAACCTGCCACACTGATAATGTAATCATGTGAAGGTCTTGAAAGATGGGAAAGTAATTTTTTTCCAATCTAGTGAACACCTTCAACTACAACACAGGTTGATAGCTGGCTACTGTCAACTTTACTTTTCAGCGTCACTCAGCTGCAGAGTTCATGATTAATTCTAAGCATTTTGGCTTCATCTATTTCATGGTTCCAACTGTAATATAAATATTTCACTTAACTTTTTTTTTTTCAATTTCCTAATTCCTCCAACTAAGTCCCTGATTCTTGGAGCAGGACAGAAGAACTTCCCTAGAGCTAGAGAAGTCCAGGTGCGACTACATATACTGCCTCCTTCTCTGTAAGTGACCCCTTCCTCCCATGTGGCAGGCTGTTTCATAAACAAAGGAAACTAAGTGAAAAGTGCTGGCTTCATAAGGCAAAGCACATGAAAATGAATATATGTTCAGTGTGGACACTTACACTGTTTTACTTGTTTCTTGGTGCATTCGTTTTGCGTCTACAAAACGTTGTATATATTCCCTCAAAGCAAACAATGTGATAATATATTGATTACTACTTGACAGGGGAATTCAACCCCATCCTTATACTGCTTTTATTTTCTTCTCACCTCCTAGATACAATATTATGGGAACTGAGAAGGATAGGAAATGATTTACTTTTAATATGTGAAAACTATTTTTAAAAAAACAAACAAAACCCCTTCCCAGACGGTGACAGTATTACCCAAAAGAGGGAGGAGGCAGCTGCCGCCTGACTGGTCCTGGCCTCGTGCCACAGTTCATTCCCTCAGCTGTTCAAAAGGCCTTTAACAAGCAGCTACTATGTGCCAGGACCTGTACTAGATGCAGGGGACGCAGGCTGAACAAGGCCGAAGAGGCCCCTGCCCTCACAGAGCTCACGGTTTCCTGTTATTCTAAAAACTGCAATGCTCTGATGACCGATTCCTGAACAGAACACAGTTGAGGCATCTCATCTTCTCTTACCACAAGCACCCAGGACCTGTTCCATTACCACAGCTTCTCAAACACCTTCGGTTGTGCCAAACCCCAGGTGAAGGAGACATGTGGTTAAGGTCAAAGGGAATCGGTATCTACAGAATTTTACACCAAGATTTGTGGATTATTGTTACAAGAGAAGGGAAGCATACCTGGGAAGGAGCATGTTCAAGGTATGGATTGGAAATTCTTCTCGTTAGAGTCTGTTTTGAAAGAAAGAAAGGGGGAGAAATTAGAACCAAAAAGAAATCTTCTTAACCACAAGAGCAAAATGTATGAGAAGGTGACAGGCCCAGGAGTCTTCCATGCTAATACATATATAACACATATACACATGTATTTGTATGGATATGTATATATAAGCTTAACTCTCACACCATAGACCAATGAGATTAGTGTCTTTATTCTCACTAAATGTTAAGTCTCTGGTCACAATTCATACCAGTGGGACAAGATATTTTACTTGAACTGCTCCCAATCTAGACAGCACAAGAGAAAAAAGTAAAATCGAAAAACTGGTGGTTTTTTTTGTTTTTTTTTTTTACTTCTCCCTTCCTTTTAATGCGGTTTTGATTCCATGTCTCCTTTCCTTTTCATTTTACTCCCACCACACAACCCCAGGCCTTTATTATTACACACCTGAACTGCTGCTTCTGCTCTCCAAGGGTTGCCCTTGCCCTCTATGTACGCCCCCTTCAGGCCATCCTGCAAACCTCAACTGAACAAATCTTCCTAAACGGCCCCTTGGTTTCGAGTAGGCCTCTTATTGCTCATGCGCGTGTCAATCCAAACCACCACCGCCACCACATCTCCACCACCCCAGCCTTCTGTGCCCACCACAGTCTGGCTCCAACAGGTTTCTGGAATTCTCTTTCCCCCTACCTGCAGGGTTTCTTTGATTTAGCAATATCTATCTACTCATCAGAAGTACCTGCCACTCATACCCACGCCTCAGCTCACACTGTTCCCCACATTACAAAGCACCCCCCTTTCCTTGAATCTTTCCAGAGTCCTGCCCGAATTCAAAGTCTAATCTGCACAGTTACCTCCTGGGTGAAGCTCCTCCCACCAGCCCACTGCATTTTTCTCCTCTTTGGAGCTGTGTGGTTTTGCAAACATTCAGGTGGCAGCCCCGGGCTGCTCTGTGGTACCAGTTCTCTTTCTGAGCGTGCTTTCACTCCAACTAACCCATAAGCTCCTCGAAGGTGGTGCTGGCAGTTCATACTGCTTTTGCTTTAGCACACAGCCTTGCATAAGGATGTTTATTTTTCCATCCATTTACATATAGATATTTATACGTCTATTTCAACTTAATAAGTATTTGCTGAATGATCTGACCTGTAGGAGCTAATTTTTCCTATCTAACAATCCAGTAAGCAGCACCGTCACCCACATATGCTAAAGTACAATAGGGAACTATTGTCATTTCCCACTGCAGTATGGGAAAAAGCACAGAGAAAGTAACATTTATTAAGCTTCCAACCTATATTTAAAAGCCCTTTACACCTCTATTCCAAGATTTGCTGTCTTTTGAGATTCCTTAGCCTGCCGCCTCCACTTCCTAGAATAATTTGCTAAATTTATGAAACATACCCTGCCAGTCATTGCTTTCAGCATTTGATCTTTCTCCCAAATTTTAGTCTAAGATAGATTCCCTACTCTAATTCTCCCCCACCCCACACGCCTCCTAAATTACTTTTCTTCTATTAAACTGAAATAAATATATTGACTCTTTATTCAGAAATGCTGATTGGTACACTCTGCTAAAGATTTGCAACTTACTTCAAAAAAACTGTTTTTATAAGATAGCCAGGCCATTTTTGTTTTCTATCCATGCTTTCTCATCTTTGTCTAGACCCACTCTTTCCAACCCTTCCTAGGCCTTCTGTCATCTGAGCTTAAATAAGATTTCATTTATTGAAATCCCAAACAAATTGACACTTGTATATGCATCAGATTTATAATAAGATGAATCATCATCCAAAATGACTTTTCCCCTTAAAGAGAGAGACTTTTAAAAATCAATGTGGCAGACCAGAACTGGCAATCTTTATTCATCCAATTGCCAGTATCAGCTCAGTAAAGCAAATGCTTCATATCATCTAGTTAAAAAGAAAGCTTTTATATACCCTATACACATACCCTGGAGAACTCCCTCCCAACCATCAATGACACCACACACCAGTGCTCCTCTCCTGTCATAGTTGAACCCCTCTGCAATCCAAAACTTCTTCAAAAAAGGAGCCTAATAAATTGCCAAATTCAATTAGTAGGAAAATGAAATAGTAACGATAGGTTTAATGATTAGAAATAGAATACAAACTAACTTAGAAAAACTAAAATAAAAAATAAATTGGGGTATTAAACAATGAAAAATATCATAAAACTTTGTTTTTGACATTTTGCTTTTCATCACTGTAATAGGTGTATTTGTTGGGTATTGTCATAGTAGGTAGAGTTACACACGACAACTGAGGGAATGCTGAGTTCCTAGCTGGGAGAGCTCTGTCACATTCCCCAATGGAACAGCAAAAATTCCCCAAGTGCAAGGGCAAAGACCATGAAGAAGGATGGTCCAATGATGGGCCCTTGATACTGATGGCTATGCTTATGAAACTGTGTGCTTGAAATTTCAACTAGGCCTAGAGCTGCAGGGTGCCTAAGAGTTACCTCCTGAGAGCCTCCATGTTGCTCAAATGTGGCCACTCTCTAAAACTCAGCATGTAAATGCATTACCTTTCCCCCAGCATGGGACATGACTCCCAGGGATGAGCCTTCTTGGCACTGAGGGATTACTACCAATCACTAGCTGGTGACCAACTAGAAAACCTTGGGGAAGCAGACTTGGCCCAGTGGTTAGGGCATCCATTTACCACATGGGAGGTCTGCGGTTCAAACCCCGGGCCTCCTTGACCCGTGTGGAGCAGGCCCATGCGCAGTGCTGATGCACACAAGGAGAGCCGTGCCATGCAGGGGTGTCCCCGCGTAGGGGAGCCCCACGTGCAAGGAGTGTGCCCTGTAAGGAGAGCCGCCCAGCGCGACAGAAAGTGCAGCCTGCCTAGGAATGGCGTGGCCCACATGGAGAGCTGACACAACAAGATCACACAGCAAAAAGAAACACAGATTCCCATGCCTCTGACAATAACAGAAGCGGACAAAGAGCATGCAGCAAAATGGACAGAGAACAGACAACTGGGGGGGGGGGCGGAAGGGGAGAGGAAAAATGAATAAATAAATCTTTAAAAAAAAAAAAGACCTTGAATAAAAGGGGGAAATGGCAAAGACAAATGAGTTTACATGGCTAAGAGACTTCAAAATGAGTCCACAGGTCATCAGTGGGTTGCACTTATGCACATCTCAGCAGGATCCCAGAGACAGCCAAAGTAGATACAACCCCAGGTACTGGTGTTCCTGAGGGCTGCAGAGACACACAGGTTCCATGGTCATAGCAGATGGCTCCGGAGGTCAGTGCCTTATCAGTGGGTCCTACTTTGGAATTTGTGCTCCTCAGTGTGATGGAGTTGGACTCAGATGTGATCTTTCTACATGTGCCTCTTCTGTTACTTTTACTGAACCTGTGGTTGGCGCTGGGGTTGGTGTATACTCAGGAGACGCGAATCTCTAGATTGTCCATGTGCCAGCTGGGCCCTGAGCCTCAGCAGAGTTGCAGCACCAACTCTCCAGTTCGTTGAACTTACCCAGGTCAGCTAACAGGGAGGTGAGGATGGCCAACCACCACACCACAGAACTGAGAGTGTCTACAACTGCAAGCACAAGAATCACATCCATCAGCCATGTGGGATCTAAGTCCCCTCTCAATTTAGAGGTGGAGTGGACATCACCATCCCAGGATCCACAGGACTGAGGAATAAAATATGGATTAGAGTGGACTTATTGGTGTTCTACTATAGAACTAAGGTGACTCTAGCAATGGAAGAAATTGTATCATTGATGTGGAGACAGAGGCCATGGGAGTTGCTGTGGGCAGGGAGAGGGAAGAAGAGGTGTGATGTGGGGGCATTTTCAGGACTTGGAATTGTCCTGAATGATATTGCAGGGACAGATGCATGACATTATATATCCTGCCATAACCCACTGAATGGATTGGGGGAGAGTGTAAACTACAATGTAATATATAATCCATTTGATGTAGCAATGTTCCAAAATGTATTCACCAAATGCAATGAATGTTCCACAATGATGAAAGAGGTTGTTGATGTGGGAGGAGTGGGTGTGGGGTGTGGGGTATAAGGGAACCTCTCATATTTTTTAATGTAACATTTTTTGTGATCCATGTATCTTTTTAAAAAAGACAATTAAATTTAAAAATTAAATTTAAAAAAAGAAAGCTTTTAGGTAGAAGCAAGTTCTAAAAATATGGGCAGGGACACTTTCACAAAAGAAAGCAAACCACTTGCTTTTCTTTCTGTTGCCAACCTAAATCTGGCTGTCTCAGCACTAGCATTACATGCACATAATTCCACTTAACAGAAACTGCCCCATGGATGGCTTGTTTCAAAAGATGTGTAAGGTGAGTAAATAAAGCAATGGGATTCTTCTACACTGAATAGGTAACAGGGTTAGATAAGCTACTAGCCAACAGGGAATCCACAATAGCAACATAGTAAGAACAGTCTTTTATGGGACACAGGACGTAGATTTGCTGTCAGAAGCTCCCGTGAAGCTACCAGGGGAGCTTTATTTCTTTAACATTCTAACATAGTGATTCTCAAACCTGTCATCTGAGCTCCAGACAGTTATGGTGCTCTTTGTGGAAGGCCATAAAGTACTCATTCATTAAACTGAAGAAAACTAACCTAACTCTGTACTTTCAGAGACCATTTTATGTTAGTTTTCAGTATTGATCAAAAACAGCAAGTTCAAAGACAAGGGAAAAAGAGATTGGAAGAATAGTCCATCCATTACCCCATTTTTACTAGGAATGGGGAAAGGACTGTTACTTAAATTTATCATGTACCAGCTCACAGGAGTTTGAGAATCACTGTTCTAAGCCACCTCACAAATCTCTTTCAGCATTTAACTGCAAGAGTATCACTAGATTACCCCTGAAAATGCACCCCCATTTCAACATTCTTTCCTTAATATATCGTTACTCAGATGTTTTCATCCTATCTTTGAATCTCTTGGTTTTCCTTCTTCACCCAGCCTCCAAGATTTTATATAATTGTTCCTGTGGCAATTTATCTCTATTCATTTCACCTTTACTATGCACCTACTGAGCTCCTTGCTAGGCACTGTGGGAGCTTCCAGAAACCTTCAAATGAACAAGATACCATCCCTGATTTAGAAACCCATTTACTAGAATACCTTCACTCTAAAGGATATTTCATGACCATAAGTTCTATTTCTTGATCCTGATTTTCCTATCAGTTTGTTCTATAATCTAGGATACACTTAAAGTAGGGTATTTTCTCAAATGATTATCATCACAATATCTCATAAAAACGAAGTCCAGACAAGGCAATAGCTCTTTTTTCCCCCCTTATTTCCAACCTCCTAGAATTACTTAGGCTAGATGCAAGGACTCTTTCATGAAAAACACATACCATAGAGAGAAGAGTAGCAACACAAATGAAATTAGGTTTTAATTCAAATTTATTTCCACCCCTTTCCATTTTAATGAATCACGAAAAATGATTCCCTAAATGATTTCAGTCAAACCTCATATTTTAAATATGTATTAGAAAACTGCAACCCTTTAATCTCCACAAATGGACTTGGAGGGGGAAAATGCTATACCTCAAGAGGATAATTGTTTAGCAACCATAAATTACTTTCATTTTTTCAAGTGGGGCATCACTGAATTTAAATGTCAAGAATCCATGAGTCTGTCTGAACTGAGCATGGAAAACTCATTCCAGAGTTGTTGAAAATATCTTGCTGAACTATGTGACAGACTTAAGGCACGTTTTTCACCAGTTCTTAAAGGAGAGGTCTTCACAATATCCTTAGATTGAGTTAAGTACATAGGTTACTAGCAGATGACAGAAATGAAGGGAGAGTCTGAAATACTTCAATCACCACAGAAGAATGACCTGCCCTATTAAAAACATGAACCTACAAAAGCTACCAAATTTACCAATAACTGGAGAAATCCATTCATGATATGTCTTTCTGTCACCTTCAGCTAGTGTCCCTTTTTCCATTCTGGGTGATCAAGTAGAATATGAACATGGAAATGTAAAATAAACATGCTTGAATTCCTTATGATTTTAAGAAGCCAAAAAGCCTCATAAGCAACTGGTGGTCACATACGACACTCTTATTATAAAACAAGACAATAAGGACTGTGATCCATAAAGCTATCCAAAAGGGCTGTAAGACTGTGGGTAATTTCTAAGCTCCAAAACTTGAGCAAGATTAAACGGGCAGAATCCCAACCAGTTTGTAGGCTTCAGATTTACACTGTCATCACCAATTAAACATAATGAAAACTGGACGGCAGTACAGGGAACTACAACTCTTTCTGTAAGCTGAGGTTGCAATTCACACCCACAACCATTTCCTCAGGGCTCAAATGATGTGCCCATAACAACAGTCAGTCATGGCTACAAAGACTGTTTGTAATAATATCTTCTCAACACAGCATAGCCACACCAAAGTTGATGATGTTCTCGAAATGATATTTTTTCTACCGCACTGATATGTTAAAAAACATATATAGAATGAAAGGGACAGTGACAGAAATGCTTACTGAGCACCTGCTACATTTGAAGTATTTTTCCTTATTAATAATTGCAACCACTTGACCCTACTTTTACAGATAAGAGGTCTGAGGGTCAGAGAAATTAAGTATTTTATTGAAGATTCCAGGACTGGAAAATTACAAAGCCAGGACTGAAACATAATTTTGACTGATTCCAAAGCTACCCTTCTATTGAAACATGACACATACTATTTAACAGCGTATAATAGTTAATAAGTGAGTTTATAGTAAACATTTTGCATGCTTCGTATCACTTATCCTTGAAAAACTATGAGGTAGGTACTATTATTAGTCTTAGTTTGCAGATGACAAAACTAGTCTTGCCTGAGTTCACAAGCTTTACTTTCAGTCATTGCTCCATACATTTTGTAACATAAAATGTGTTGATTTATAAGTAACATGACAAACAAGAATATCTAATTGCATTAAGAAGCCGAAAACAGTAATCTGCTAGATCCAGTGGTTCTCAAACCTTGATTAAATTAGAACTTTCTGGGAAACTTTGAAAACAAAACAAAACAAAAAACAGGTGCCCAGGTCCCACCCCAAATCAAGTGAATTAGAATCTCTAGGGTTGGGCTCTGGTTAATTTTTTCCCAAGCTCTCCAAGTAGTTCTAAACTGCAGCCAGGATTGAATAAAACCGTGTTAGAATAAGTGGCTAAGAATAGCAGTTTGAACTCATCATCCACTTCAACTATGAGTCTTGGAGCACCCTTCAAACATTACCTTCCTCACATACCACGCTGAGTTCAGAAAGAAGAGGAACTACAAGTCATTTTGACCATCAGCACTTTGGATCCGTGGCTGAGACTCAAGTCTGGCTTGTATAGAACAAAGAACCGCTGTTTCAGTAAATCCCACCTTGCCCCCTGTTCATGAGTTTTCTATTTTCTGCATATCCCATTCTAGACATAGCCTTAGGACGAAGTACCTTTATGTCTGCATAATATCTACATACCTTCTGAAAGGATATACCCTTTTGATGGTATCCCACAGCATTAAACTTAATTTTTAGTCTCCATTATTAAGGACTCTATTCTAGTATTAACATGTCTGCCCCATTTAAAAGCTAAAGGAGAAAATGAAAGTTGGTTTGAGGAATATGCATAAATATTTCATAGTCTTACCTGTGAGGGATATAAATGAGCAAGGACCATCAGCTTCAGGGAAAATATACATATTAGGTACAACAGAAATAAACCCTAAAAGCTTCATCAAATTTTACTTTATTCGGTCCTTGGGAAAATATCTTTCTTCTCATTGTGTTTGCAAATAAGAGAAGAGTTTTTCCTGCCCGGGTGGGCGGGTGAGCTTCCCTGGTTAATGAAATCACAGAAAAACCTTTAAAATTTAGGAATCAATTAACTAAAGATTCAGGAACAATGGTTAAATCAGCAAGCCTACTTACCCCAACTTGTCACTGAATCCCTACATGTAGAAACATCAACCCATGCGGTCACACCAAGACTCAAAGATGGACCTTTTCCACAGGAGCCAAAAATCTGGGACAATTTAAATAATGAAAGCATTGGACTATAGCCCATAGAATAAAATATCCATACTGACATAAGATACAAAGAACCTCAGAGATGTAGCACCAGAAAGGACCTCTAAAGATCAATCATCTGGTCCATTCCACATCTCCATCTCAACTATGCTAAATGGATAATAAGTTCTGGTCAAATCCAACTGCCAACTGTTTTTGTGAATGAAGTTTACTGGAACACGGCCATGCCCATTAACTTTCATATGTTCCCTGGCTGTTTTCACACTACCTGAGCAGAGGTGAGTAGTGGTGAGAGAGACTATATGACCCACAAAGCCAAAATACTTACTATCTGACCCTTTACAGAAAAAGTGTGTCAATCCTCTTCAAGATTATCAAATTTTACTACAGAGCAGGAAGAACTCTATAATCTCACTATCAGTGTAGTCCAGTGCTTAACCAGTTATCCATAAGCAGTCTTTTCGTCTTGAACCAAAATTACCTCCCACTAGTATAAGATTATTAGCTCCAATAATGTTTACAGCACATTTTCATCTTTATTTACATAACAGCAAGAAATAGTTCAAACCAGTTTTTGGCTCCTAAGAGTAAAACAATAAAAAATTTAAAAAAGCAATTAGTTTCACTATCTCCTCCTCTTAAATTAGGAAATTGCAGTCTATACCACAAGCTACACAAGTCTAGACTACATAAAACTGATGCCAAGAGTCAAATATGCCAATGTACTAGGTAAGTCCAAACATGTTTCAAACATCTCAATCTTGCACACAATATTCTCTCTGCCTAGAACACCTCCCTGCTCCTAAATTTAAACTCTCAATTAGCTATTTTGATCTGATGAGCACTCAGCAAGCTTTACTAAAATTATGTATAGAATTATATCAGTATAATTGTGTATGAATGGGGCTCCTCTGCTGGGCAGTAAGCTTCTCAGGGGACTGGAATGTATCTCTTCCATCCATCTCCCTAGGACATGGGAGAGTACCCAGCACCGAGCAAGGCCAGGGGAGCCCTAAGCGAATTCTCTGCATACCAAATCAGAATCCTCACCCAAGGTTCCCCCTGGTCAGAAGGGAAAACAGAATGTGGGAGACAGGAAAACCCTCCTACCGGCATCATTCCCAGGGTTTTCACAAGAAGCATTTTTGCACATGGGCTATTTCATTCACCCAGTTCACCCATGAGGGTTAGGTCCTGTTTCCCATACTTGGGAGTCTGGCTTAACCCAAAGTCATGCCTAGCCATTTAGATCTAAGAACAGAATTGGAATCAATCCGTTTTCATCAGGCTCTTGGGACCAGGGTCCTTTCCTAATGGGTACAGAATTTCCATGGGTTTCTATCAGTGGTAATGTTTCACTCCCACCTCTGTTTAAAACTCTACGTACAGTCAATTCTGATGTAAACAAGAGTTTACCTGGACAGTGACAAGTGGAAATCCTGCCATTCACTCTAAATCTATACTATCTCCTAGTTATCACTATTTATCTTGCTTAGTGCTCACAAATCTTTTACTTAATAAGTCATTTTAGAATTTGAGAGGGTCCATATTAACCTTAGCAATCTAAACTCTCCCACGTGTGACTTATAAAATCATGATGCTCACAATTCCAGTGTATGGCACATAGGTTCCCTATAATTTTATAAATACTCCCAACAGCAGGCCTGTAACCCGTGTGCAGAATCTCCGTATCATGGAAGGTAATTTTCTGGCTCCCCTGAAGTCATCAAGAGCAGTTAGGAACTCTATTTCTGTCTGTCTTGCTCTTGATGGAGATAAAAATAGTGTCTCTCATTGGTCAATTTCTTAATTTGCCATTAGAAGTAAACCAATGCCCACCTTCTTTTCTTGCTCTGATCACAGATAATTATTCGCTTTGTTGTCCTTCACTTATTTCACAAGCCCTCGTGTTCCCTGGCACTTGAATCTCACAGGTTTGTGAAACTTTACTGGGTCACATGCCCCTCCTTCCTCTCGCATACATGTCTTTTTTTAAACCTGAGGTCCATCCAAAGTTCACTTATAGCCATGCTGGCTTCTTTCACATCTTTTCACTTCTTTAATACATTCTAACAGTATTGCTATAGAATCAGAATTTCACTCAGTTCCTGGGCCACATTTCCTTTCAATGTTTCCAGCTATGACACCCTAGCTATCACTTCTCTAATTTGTTGGACTTAGGATTTACAATAGGGTCGCTTTCTCCCAAGATCCCCTTTCTATAATGGGAAGTGCGCCATCCGTGTGGTAATGCTTCGTGATGCCAACTTCTTGCCCTGCCTCTATCTTTACACATTCTGGCCCCTTGGCCCTGGTTTAGATTCTCTTAGGCCTCCACTGAATCAGTTCTTTCCAGTCTTCTCACTGAATTATTTCTTCTAAACTACCTAGACATCCTTTATTTTCTCTAATAAGTCACCACTGAGAGTCTTTTTTCAAGCTCTTTTCCCCGCCCCATCTTTCTACTCTGGCACAAAGACCCATAACAGTCCCAGCATACACAGTCAGCAATCCCCTCACACAGGACCAGAAGTGCAGCCCATACCCTAAAAATGGTCAGCTGTCCTGAGATTTAAGGGGCTCTCTAGGCCTCTTTGGTTTCCCCTGGAAATACCCCTATTCAGCAGCAGGCATCAGCGAGTCCCAGTATGTTCTCCCTGCTCTTCAGGGGCCCTCCCAATTGAGGCTCCTGCAATGCTACTAAAACCATGTGGCAAACATCATCTTCCCCTTCAGCCAATGCTGAGATGCTAGTAATAAGCCGTAATCTGCATCCTGACTCCAAGTGTCGTCTGTGGATAAGCAGCATCAGCATCGCCTGGGTGCTTATGGAAAATGCAGATTCCCTGGGTCACCACAGAAGCACCCAATCAGAAGATACGGCTTGACAGGATCCCCCGGTGGGTCACAAGCACAGCAAAGTTTGAGAAGCTCTGATTGATACCACCTAGATAATAAATCTAGCTTCCTGCTGCAAATGTTTCTAAATCACGAAAGCCCCTCAAGGTGTCAAGGGGCGTCCTCCTAAAAAGAATTGTACGGTCAAATGAATAATGAAGGTGCTGCTTCCTCTCTTCTCCCTCCTTTTGTACTCAAAACACACAGAAGCATATTAAAGGCACTAAAGAAGTTCCTCAGCAAATAAATGTGTTTAACTCAACAATTCTGGAACACATCCAACCAAGGAATTTATTTACTTAGCTAAACATCCCTCACTACCTCAAAGGACATTTACTGCTGTTCATCAGAAAACAGTACACTGAAAAGTTGCCCAGTGCATAAGCACCTCCACTTGAAAATTACAAAAGGCTGCAGTCGCTCCTCAAGCCTCTCCTGCTGGTCTGCTAACCACGGACTTGCAAGTATTTATACGAACCAACTTTATTTTATTTTTAAGTAGCTACTTTATTTATATTTTAAAGATTTATTTTTTATTTATTTCTCTCCCTCCCACCCCAGTTGTCTGCTCTCTGTGTCCATTCATGGTGTGCTCGTCCATGTCTGCTTGTGCCGCTTTGCTGCGTCAGCTTTCCCTGTGTGCAGCGCCACTCCTGCGCGAGACTGTGCTTTCTTGCACTAGGCAGATCTCCCCACGGGGCGCACTCCCTGCCCCATGGGGCTCCCTTACAGAGGAGACACCCCTGCGTGGCAAAGCACTCCCTGTGCGCATCAGCACTGCGCATGGGCCAGCTCCACACGAGTCCGGAAGCCCTGGGTTTGAATCCTGGACCTCCCATGTGGTAGACGGATGCCCCAACTGTTGGGCCAGATCCGCTTCCCTGAACCAACTTTAGATGTGATGTTGGCCCCTATGTTCTTAGTTGGGAAGGTCAAGCAGAAACCAGCCTTGGCTAACATAAAAGGTCCCCAAGGTAGGACATTAAACAGTCAAGGAGAAAACAGGGGAAAGGGGGCAACAGGGGTAACCAGAGTTCCCAAGTCCTCAGACTGAAGCAACTTGTGATGGCCCCCAGCCTGCCGGACCCACTCTGCCCCCGTTTACTTCTGCCACCATCTGAGACAATCACCCCCAGTTTCCAATGTATATGCATTCTGTATTCTGCTATGTATGATCCAAAAACAACTTGAAGTGTTCCTGTGCTCTTACTGGAAGAGGTACTTCATATGGGATTCCATTTTTACAACACCCTCAATCTTCACTTTTAATCAAACTTCATTTCAAATGCCTACAGCGGCACTCTTTCTGCTTTCTAGCTGCATGAAATTAGATAACAAACTGAATTTCTTCTCTAACTTTAGTCAACTTCAGGAGAGTCAGCAACAGCCCAGAATTTTTAAAGAGGCCCTATTCAAAGTACATTAACATCGACTGATACATTTTCTAGGTGAAAGATCTAAAGTTAACAAAGTGTCCTACATTTCAAAAGGAGGAGACAAGGTATTAAGCAACACAATGTGCATGAGTTATAGAGGAGACCTTTCATTAGGGTATTTTATTTTATTTTTTTAAGATACATAGATCACAAAAAATGTTACATTAGTCATTAGGGTATTTTTTACCATTTAAAAGGGTACTACAGTCCTTGGTTATCCAAAAGCACTAGACTCCTTCTCCTCTCACTCCCCAGCCCTCCTCCACCCACACTCCCCCTGCCTGCAGCCTATTCCGTGAGGAAATATTACGCCGCCATTACAAATGTGTTAAAGTGCGTGTAACAAATGATAGTATTCTGATGAAAAGTGAAACGAAAAACACCAGGGTTGGTAAAACTGAACAGACAGGGAAGCAGTTGTGGCTCAACTGATAGAGTGCCTACCTACCATGCGGAGGGTCTAGGGTTTGATACCCGGGGCCTCCTGACCTGTGTGGTAAGCTGGCCCACATGCAGTGCTGCCGCACGCAAGCAGTGCCATGCCACACAGGGGTGTCTCCTGCATAGGGATGCCCCATGCACAAGGAGTGCACCCTGCCAAGGAGAGCCGCCCTGCATGAAAAAAAAAAGTGCAGCTTGCCCAGGAGTGGTGCCGCACACACGGAGAGCTGACGCAGCAAGATGACGCATCAAGAAAAGCAACACAGTTTCCCAGTGCCGCTGACAAGCATGCAAGTGGACATAGCAGAACACACAGTGAATGGACACAGAGAGCAGACAATGTGGGGGAAGGGGAAAGAAATAAATAAAAAATAAATCTTAAAAAAAAACTGAACAGACATCATTAGGTCAACTATACTTAAAGAAATAAAAGAAAAGAATATACTAAAGGCTAATAGTAACAGTTACCTGTTACTATCAGTAGATATTTGTTTCTTTCTATATTTCCAAATTTAAAATTTCCAAATATAAATTACTTTTATAACCAGAAAAAAATAGCTATTTAGAAAAACAAGATAAAGCTTCCACTCACACTTCCCACCCTTACCTCCAACCATATAAGGAAAGGCAAAGTTACCCAGATGAAAATGGTGATTTTATACATAAATGATTAAGAGCATGGCTGTAGCCAGGAAAAAATCCAAACCTAAGTTAGTCCATTGCAAGTGTATTTAAGGATGGGGAGAGAGTGGGATAAAACTCCAGATAAAGGGCCAAGAAGATCGGACAGATGCTTTCACTTATTCTCCTTTTCTGCTCATTGGAGTCCATTCAGCCACTATCTCTGCTTGTCCTAAAGAGACTTGAGCATGGAAGAGACTTTGGAGATTGGTGGAAGAATTTTAAGGAGCTCTCTGTGAAAGAGAAAGGGAGACAGAGGACAATAATAGACTATAGTTGGAAAATTTAAAAAGCACAGCAAGAAGAGATGGGGCCGCTCTTCATGGGTAAAGGAAACAAGTTGGCTCTACCCAACATTCCTATTCTAATAGCACCGAAGTGTCTGCTTTGTGGATTTGTGGACAATTTGCTGAAGTGTTTAAGATCTCTTTCTCCTGCCCTTAATCTCTGAATGCTTAGAGCTAACAACATCTAAAGAAAACAATTCAGGAAGTAAATACCCCAAAGTAAAATATCTGTAACTTTTGGATTCAGTGTTGGAATTTACTTATGTCTCCATGCAGCCAAGTTAGATATCAGGTTCAAAGAGAAGAGTGTGAAGTATACAATTGCTTAAGACATCACAGCTACATTTAATACATCATCTGAAGGCACAGGGTCAGGGTAGTTTCTGGTAGAATCTACCCGTTCTTTGTCTCCCCAAGTTGCATTCACCACTGACTCTTAGATATGCAAATAGCATATCAATTTTTTTAATTATTCATGATCCTCACACATAGGATATTGGCTTCCTAAGAACCAGAAGCAAGACTTTAAGCTTTGATCCTTACCACGATGCCCTCATTGTCCATCATCTTCTTTTCTGTGTCCAGAGGGCCAACTCTCCAGTCTGATATAAGAAAATGCCAACACTCAGGCCTCCACAATGCAGATAGGGACAACATTCTCAGTCCATGGCAGGAAAAAGGGTTTTCAAAGAGCCCTTAAATGCATATTCAATAAATTACTTTTCCACACAGATCTTTCACTGAAGGTCAGATTAAATTACCAAAGCAGCTGTTTCTAAAGCAATTCCTAACTTACATTGAAAACTACTTAAAAACTCATAGACAGAACATAAAACTAATTTGGTATAAGGTTTTTGGAGAAGAACACAGGACTGATACCTTTTCTTGTTTTCCTGAGGTATTTCCTTCTCCAGGAAATGAGGCCCGCAAAAGCTTTGCATTTCTATATCCTCTTGAGTTTGATATTAACTTGTGTGTCCATTGCAATAAAAGGCAAAGACCCCTTGAAAAACTGTTGCAGGAGATAGTGAGCTGACCAAGAACTTTCAAGGAAGAAGTATGTTCAGAAAAGAGAAGGCAACCAAGGATTTATTTCAATTTCTCTTATGTGTTTCAAAAGCCATGAATAGAAGATATTAGTTGAAAGTAATGGAAGAACGTAGAAAACTAAAATATTGTTATAATCTTTGGGTAAAAACATTCCTAAAATAAAGCTTTTATACTCTTCCAACTTTAAAGCAATTTTTGATAGATCCTGAAATTCACAAATTCCTTACAAATGACAATCTCCAAAGCCAACAAAATAAGCGCCTAACTAAAGCAAGAGGGCCTCCAGGTTGAATGTTCTCTTCTAGGGGATTCCAACTTTGCCTGGGAATTGTCTGAGCCTCCATGGCATGTGATGAATTAATTCCTTGTCAAACCTAATTCTTAACTTCAATGAGGTTTTAAATGGCGATGAGCAAATGAAGCTCGAGGAGTTAATTAACATAATTGTGTACCCATGTTTCCTTCTTATAAATGTACTTAAATGCAGCTCAGAAGACTTCGTATAAATAAAGCCTTAAATATAAAGGTAAAATTAGGACTTCTCCACCTGCAGAGAACAGAACTTTCTTTTTTCCTCACAAAACACTTTATCCCTCCCCTCTCACCCACATTTCTGTAGGCAAGATTCATTGCTAGCAAAAGGTTTTCAAAAACCTATCCCCATTTCTTATTACTGACTCTATCTGACACACATAGGGCAACTTGTTTTTGAAAGCTTTCCAATTATACATTAATTCCATGACTCATGGCAGGCAATCCCTTTCAAATAACCCTCACTTAAGTCCTCTGTATCTCCAGCTGGACAACAAACACTTCTACACAATCGTAGTCCTATTAACCATCAGGTGATCCATTAAATCTTTAACCACCTACTCTTGGGCTTTCTCACGGCTCTTCTATGCCTGAGGGAGCAATCGATTGCTACAGACTAGAGACCACAGCTAGTATGACCACAAAGACACAACTGGAATAGATTGTGGCTTCCAAGCTTTTTTTACTGCAAACCGTAGTAAAGAATACATTATATATAGTGGCCGAGGACACACACATATACATATACATGTAAATAATGAAACAAACTGCTTTGAATCATCCCCTAATAATGCCTACCAAATAAGATCAAATAGGAGCCCATGAAGTTATGATCTATATTCATAGTAAATTCTAATACTTCATTATAATGATTCTACAATTCTCATGTTAAATTGTCAATGAAAAATGTATATTTTAAGCTACTTTGAATCTTCAAAGTAGTCAATAAATATTTAAGTATTTAAGTACTTATACATTCAAAATTATGCTGAATATATATTTATATATATATATATATATAATGTACATAATAAGAGTGAGAGAAACACTAACCCACTAACACTGAGACCCCCAAACAGCATATTCAATGCATGGGATAAACAGCCACCTTATTTTTTTTTCCCAGAAAAGTAAATCTCTATAAATAGATGGTGATCTGGTTTGCCAGAATGACCAACAGGCTTAACAATCTTACCTCAAAGAAAAGGATATTTCAACAAAAGAATGGAAAGATGTAATTCTCTTTGAACAAAATTGAAGAAGGAAATGAATATGTATTATGTATTGCAGAACTCTCCTGTTCTTTATTTCTAAATATTAATGCCAAAGTTAAAATAAAGAAAAAAAAGAGGTTGGGGGGGTGCTTCTAAAAACCTTCATAGAAGTAGAATGTTATCTTTTATAAGAGTTTTCATGTTGGCCGTTTCTCAATTAATAAAATAAAAGGAAGGAAGAATAAAGGGGATGTTACTAATGATTATGAAAACAGTATATATTTAAAAAAGAAAAGACACAAGGTGGCAGAAAAAAAATTGGCTGTCCTTATCACTAAGAGTGGCAAAGTAAAACTAAAGCCCAAAATGTAGAGACTAAAATCTTTATGTTAACGTTCATTGTTAATAAGTCTCCAGACCGATGTTTCTGAGGGAACCATTCAGAACTGAAATAAAGACCTTGGCCAAAATTGACAATTCGTGATAAAGGAAAACTTCTGTGAGCAAAGAAAAGGCTGTGGACATGGAAGTGTAGTCTGTAGCCTAGGGAGCAAGCTGGCATTTATTTGGTTGCTAAAGTCAACACACACATGTATATGCACAAATTAAAAATATAGACTTACCAAACATGTTCTAAGCACTTTTTACAAATATTAATGCATTTATTATTCATAAGTATCCTTGGAGGAACAGAGAGGTTAAGTAACTTGCTCACGGTCATTGAGCTCCTAAGTGGCAGAAAAATGCAAGCTAGCTGCATCCAGAGTTTGTGCTCATAAGCCCCACATTCTGTGGCTTCTTCTCTGGAGGATGCCCTTGGGTCCTGTCCCTTCTGAAGCCCACCCCTCCAGCCTGCCAGTATATCTGCAAACCAGCTTGTACCCCAACATTCCTCCAGTAATTCCAGAGTTGGTTTCTCTTGAGACTCAATCTCAAATTCAGCTACAGAGAAGGGCTGATATGAGCAAAACAGCCTCCACTCTACTCTGTCCCAGTAACAAGCCAATTAATTACCTTCCTAACACCGGGAAGAGGGAGGTGAGGGCGGGGGCCAAGCATGCACTGGGAAGGAGCCAAATCGTCACCTCGCATGGTGGGAATCAACAACTACTGTGAATGTTGTCGAAGCAAGAAATTGCTGTGTTTGCCGTTCTTTTCCATTTCCAGCTGAAGGCAAGTGGATTGCTTGTGGTCAGTTGCTACAGAAGATCATAGCTTTCTGTCCAACTTGACTGAAAAGTAGTTATGAGTGTTTTTGGGCCACAATTCCCTGGACTTCGCACATGCAGAAACCTGGGCGGCGTAACGGGAGTGACCCCGTCCTTTCACTCCAGCCAGCTGCCTCTCTTCCCACGGGGCCATCTTGTCCTCCACCTACCCCAAGGCTGGCTCTGAGGGCAGCAGGCGCTGTGCTTCTCTGGCCTCAGTGGGGACCTGGCACAGAGCTGGTGCAGCCTGAAGAAGGGTGTTGGGAAGGAGAGGCCTGGGGGTGAGGAAGCAGCCATTCCCATCTGCCTGGGGGCCACACAGGGTCACCTCTGAGGGACACAACAAAAAGGCTGCAGAGAGCCATCTGGTTCTCCTGGCCTGAATGAAACAACAGGAACTTGGAAAAATGTCCTAGAGGCAAATGTCACCCTGTGGGTCATTTAAAATTTTCTCCTTTCCCTCTTTCTCTCACTAAGCTGACTACACACATAGAGACCACTTTTCATGAAAACACACAAACCATCTTTCTCACCATTTCTTAAGCAAATGTCTGGCGAAAACTAAGAAACCTTCTGTATAGAAGAGAGACAATCTTTGGTCAAATTTCTGACAAGTTATATTCCTCTGAACACCAAGAGCTGGTTTTGAGTTCTTGCTGGTTTTTAACTACCCCTTAAAACAGAAAGGAAATCACAAAATCCTAGCATCTTTTCCTTCCCAAACTCTCAAACTTCTCATTCCCAGTGCCTCCATCTTAACTCACCCCCAGCCACCATCACCTAGGAATAAACTCCCTGCCTCCCCAATGTTCCTGCTTCTAAAAACTCCTTTCTCCATTCTTCACAGCACCCGTTCAGACTAATTTTTGTAAAGAATTGCTTGGTTGACCGGTAGTAACTGCCACCTACACTATTAGATCACATCCACTTATAATGTCACCTTTATTCTGCCCTCGAACCCCATATATAGATTACATGAAGTGGTTCCCAAAAGCCAGTGGGAAACACAATGGAATAAGGACAATGTATGAGTTTCTTATGAAACTAAATTTAAATGATTTAATTATGCAGAGCAGTCCTTTTTTCTGGAGTTGGGTTTTTCATAATCCCATTCTAAAATGTCTTTCTCTTATGGACTGGTGAGAGATACTGACCATGCTTATATGGCATGCTTATATGGCAAAATAAAAAAAGTTTAAAGTCATATGTTGGTTCCTTTTTAAAAAGTTATTATTACCACAGCATTAAATACCAAGTCTGGCAGCCTCCTTAGTAAACAGGTTTTCCAGTGACATTCTGCATTCCTGGCAACACCCATACAAAGACAAACTCAAGGTCACCTATCACCTTTCCTCAATTTACAGATCCAACAGTTGCTCCCTCTCTACTCCTGCCACAGACAGGACCAACGCTCTATGCCCCCACCACACGTCATGCCCCCTTCCGCCATGAACTATTCCGCTCACCACCTATTGCAGTCTTACCAACTAGTTAACTCCTACCCTCAAATACTGTCTCTGCCTAATAGTTAGTTCTCTTAAATCCTAATAATCAAATTCCATCTCCTTTCCGACCCCTCATAGTATAAATTGCATAAGACCATTGTTCTCAACTGAAGCATCAGGACACTCTGTTTGATTAGTTGCAGTATGCCACAAAAATTTTATTACTAGTAAAAGTGCTTAAGTTTATGAAGTTTTTTCAATATACTTTCTCGAATGGGAAAGAAAGAGGTGAAGAGTGACTTTGTGTACAGTTTAATGGAATTCTTTGAGGGAAAATCTCCCATTTGTTGGGAATTCAACCCAACCCTGGGATGGACAAGCATGTGAAGATCCTGCTTCATGTGTCTCGTGGCAGAGGAAAAGCTGAGAGCTACTGGACTCACTCTGCCAAGCCACACTGGGAAAGAAATTGTCCATGGAACGTCATGATATAACAAGACAACTCTTAAGCCCTCTCATATCACACTAAAAAAGAACAGACTTCTAGAATTCAGGAATTCTATTCAATATCTACATACAGTAGACATTCAAACACTTGCTCAATTTAACTAAACTTTACAACAGGACTCCTACAACAGCCCATGAGCTGCTTGAATGGCTCTCAGTTTTGTTCTCCTAAGGAGGAGCAGCTGGCACACTGTAATTCTTAAGGAAGGAAAGGGGTGAGGTTTCATGGAAGGAACGCTATACATAGGTATACAATTTCATGTTCAGTTTAGAGGAACTCTTATGGGGAAAAAAAGTCCCCCATTGGTTTGACAAGTATTTACTGGGTATCTGCTATGGTCCAGGCACTGGTCTCATGCTAGGGGATACAGATGTTTGTGAAACAGACAATAATCCTGGCCCTCCTGAAGCTTACATTCTAGTGTGAGAAGAAGGGTCTGAAGCAAAATAAGTAAGGTAATCATTAAAGGTGGGACAGGAATAAGACATGGGGAGCAGGTAGGTACTGCCATCTTTAATACAGTAGCCAGGGGGCCTCCCCAGGAGAGCGGCCTTCGGGTAAAGACTTGAAGCAGGTGAGTCAGCCCCGTGCATATTCGGAACAGAGAGAACAACAAGTGCTAAGGTCTTGAGGTGGGAGCTTGCCTGGGCTGCTGAAGGACCTGTAAGAGGCCAGTGTGGATACAGCCGTGAAAGATGCGAGGAAATTGGCTTTATGTGATCTAAGAAAGAGACTGCCTGCTTTTGTCTATAAAGCAAATTCTTGGCCATGCTAGTGCACCTCATACATTTATATCTAATGTGAAATATGTCAGAACCACTTGGCAAACCCAAGTACTGTATATGCAACCTTTGTTGCCTAATAACTAACCTTGATTGTTACTTTACACTTGGCTTTGTTCTTTTCATACTGTAATAGCAAGTTTAATTTTTGCCATCAAAGAACTGTCAGAAGTATAATTGCTCAGTAAAAGTATTTTTAGCAAGTCTTCATTAAAAGGATACTCGTGTTGCATTTCATTTGAACCAGCAGATCTGTTCTATCGCTGACAGATTGCTTTCATTTCTTTTTTGACATCTCAAAAACAGGTAAGCCTATTTCTTAGAGCGGCATTCAAAATTGTTAGTTTAGAGTTAGGCAGCACATAAAGTAAAATCAGATCCCATCCTTACCAAGGTAACATATAACCTTTACCTGGCAAACAGACAAATCCCAGCTCTTCTACCACCTCCACTCTGAAGCTTTCATCACTCCCCAGGTACAGGGAGGTAGAGTCTTAACCTTTGTGCTCCCAAGGCACCTTCTGTTCTTTCACACAGTCATTACACTACCTGTTTGGTAATTTGTACAGCTGTGCACCACTATCTCACAATACTAGTAGCATTAGCATGTCTGTCTGCTCCCCTGGACTGGGAGGACTGGGAGGACGGAGACCTGGCCTGCCTTGGTTTCTATAGTCTCCACTTCTATGACTGAGGGGACCTTACTAACAATTGTGCTTTTCTCCCTTCCAGGGCTCTGGAAGGATGGCACTTCCCTAGGACCTTGCAATTAGTAAGGTTATGTGCCTTGCTTTGGCCCTGAAATGTAAGCAAAAGTCCCTTCAGACAGAAGCATTTAAAAGTCTATGTGCAAGGAGCAGATGCGGCTCAAGCAGCTGAGTGCCCACCTCCCATATATGAGGTCCTGGGTTCAATTTCCGACCCCCAGTACCTCAAAAAAAAAAAAAAAAAGTCCATACATAATGCCCCATTCTTTCTTTACCTGCTGCAGTCATCATGGAAAAATATGACACAGAAATGTCATCAGATGCAGATGCCAGTGCCCCACAGGGTAGGCAGCTTTCCTGGAACGAACCCAGACATAAAATGGACTTTTGTGAGCAAGAAATCAACTTTTGTTATGTTACATCACTGAGATTTTTTTGGGTTTTGTCACCGCAGCAAACCCTAGACTATCCTGACTTATACATTGTCTACCAGAGGGTAAGCACACAATACAGATATTTGGAAGAAAGAAAAGATACCAGAAAAGGTAAAAGTGGAGGGGACTATACTGGATCACAACTCAGGATGTGAGGGATAGGTGCTACATTACAAGAAGCTACTACAGTGAAAGAACAATTACCAATATCATGAAACTTCTCTATTTTGCCCTCTTTAGCCCTGTATTCTGAAGGCTAATTCCCTAAATAAAAGCTTCTACTTTTATTTCAGCCATTAGGAAATGAAACTGGTTTTGAGTTTCACAACCTAAGTTCTTACAAAAGCAATAACTTCTTAGAGACACCCTTTGACCAAGGCAGAAGTCCCTTTTTAAAGCAAGTAGCGGGAAGCGGACTTGGCCCAATGGATAGGGCATCCGCCTGCCACATGGGAGGTCTGCAGTTCAAACCCCAGGCCTCCTTGACTCATGTGGAGCTGGCCCATGTGCAGTGCTGATGCACGCAAGGAATGCCATGCCACATGGGTGTCCCCCACATAGGGGAGCCCCATGCACAAGGAGTGCACCCCACAAGGAGAGCCACCCAGCATGAAAGAAAGTGCAGCCTGCCCAAGAATGGTGCCGCACACATGGAGAGCTGACACAGCAAGATGCCGCAACAAAAAGAAACACAGATTCCCGGTGCTGCTGCTAAGGATAGAAGTGGTCACAGAAGAATACACAGCAAATGGACACAGAGAGCAGACAACTGGGGGCGGGGAGAGTAAAAAATAAATCTTAAAAAATTAAATTAAATTAAATTAAGCAAGTAGCTTTAAGGGAAAAAATGTAATGATACATTGCAAACTCTCCATCTAGCAATGCAGACCAGGTTAGATGGGGTTGACTCAAGCCCTGTATAAAATTCCTCTTTCCTTCTTGGGTGTGGGAGAAGCAATGATGTGAGAGCTCTTAAAATATTCTAAAAACAAACAAAACATTAAAGGGGGTTAGATGAGGGATTCTGAGAGTTGTAACCTTATTATCTTTAACATGAGGAGGTGGGCCTGAATCACCTAAATTCCTGGAAAGGGTATTCTCCCATCCATTCTTTTTCATATGAAACAGGGCACTCATCTCAGGCCAGGTAAACTGATTGGGAGGAGGATGAAGAAATAGAAGTACTTTGCAGGGAAACCATGAGAGCAAACAATAGGATGGGCTGATTCAGAGAAGGGATGCTGGGAAACAGCCCATAAGGGACAAAAGCTGGGGGGAGGGGAACGAGGGGAAGCAGAGAGCAAGAAAACAAGACTGGTAAAGCCAAGAACCAAATTCCCAGTGAAGATGGACAGCTCATTCAAGGGAAGTAAGGATCTGAGTCTAAAAACCAGGAAAAAGGCTAATCGGAGATGTTCTGGGGCCCAACTGAGGAAGGAGGTACAAGAACAGATGGACAGGAGTCTCAGAACAGAAAAAGCTCCTTCCCCAGCAAGGGAGACTGGTAGAACTTTCACTTAAACTGAAGATAAGAACAAGGTGGATTAGCAAGAACCACCCTAAACCCAGAGTCTGTCATTGCATGAGAGGGAGCCCACTCACAGCTGCTCCTCCACCATGAGCCACTCCGTGCTCCTTGAACAAGGTATGGGCTCTCCCAGCAGGGCCACTTGAACTAGAGTTCCTATTCTTACCCCCCTGATGAGTTCCCACTAATAGACCCTTGGCTCAAGCATCACCACTTCTGGGAAGGCTTCACGGAGGAAGGCTCCAACCCTTCCTGCAGATGTGGGCTCCTCTCCTTGGGGCTCCCAGTGACTTGTATGATAAATGACCAGAAAGGAGGAAAGACAGAGCAAAAAACGGACTAATACTTTTCAATCGGTGCCACACCAAATAACATGAGGCTGACTGAGCATGATTTGCTTCAGTTGTGTGAAGTCATACCTTCACTTCCTTCACATGTCCATGTTTTCCTACACATATATATGAAAGCCCAGAAAAAGGGGGAAAAAATCCAGAGTTAATTTTTCTTCATATAGAACTTTCTTCCTAAAGAACTGGAAAATGGAAAATGTGAGATCTGTTTTGTCTCTAAACTTCATTTATTAACATAATGTATTCAGATGTTATCCAATCGTAACTACCCCAAAATTATTTATAAAAGCTGTGAAATAGTGTCAACTTGAGCATGACATTTCAATATAAAAGAACTGTTAAACACACAGAATTGGTTTGAGTATATGTTGTGGTTCTGCTTTGTGGAAAGGTTACTGTAGAAGATGATTTGGCTGGGCACCAAAACCACGAAAAATGTTTTTCATCTTATTGACACACCCTTCACTGGAACCCATGGGCAAAGAAGCTGAAGGGGTAATTATTCTATTCAACTATTTGTTACTTTGTGAATGTAGTTTAGGCAGGCAGTTCAGAACATGTTCAATATACTGTGACAAAATTTAACAAAATCAAAATACCACATAAAGGTTTTAAACTCTTGTGCAGAGACTGACAATGCTAACTAGGGTGTCTGGGGAAAAAAGGCAGAGGGAGGGAAAAAAAGATGGCTAGGGAATTGTAGAGAAGAAACCTAACGTCTACGTATAACCGCGTCACTGGTTCTGAACACTGACCACAAAAGTTTCTGCAGAGGCCTGACACTAGACAGGGACCTGCGCCACGTTCTAGCACAGTCACTGCTTGTGATGGGAGATCCAGGGACCCCTCAAGACCTTCTGTGGTTAAGGCCAGCATCCTTCCCTACACTCCTTGCTTCTTCAGGAACCAGGTGGGCTTCCTCGCTGTATCCCTGCCAATGCCCACTCTGTTCACGAAATCCTTCTCACCAACCCACGCTCCATCTGTCACTCTTTCCAGCATTGCTCCTGCAGGGGCTGCTCTCTCAGTAAGGGTCCTCTCAGAAAAGGGCCTGTCAAAGATGTGTGGATAGAGTTCAGGGATCCAACACGAATAATAACAGCCCCAGGTGGGAGGGATGAGGGAAAGACACAGCCTCACTGGAGGCTGGAGAGAAGTGGAGCCATTGAGAAGGGATTGCCCAGCTAGAACCGTAGTTACAGACGGTCCGTGGTATCATGGCCAGGACTACGCCACAGAAGGGATGAAGCAGGATAGAAATTCCTGGCCGCTCTCTCCTCCTGACCTCCCACTGACGAAACCCGACCAAAGCCAGAGGGCAAGGAAGCCTGGTGATAAAAGTCCAGAGAGTGCAGCCTCCAAGGGAAAGATCAGGGCAGAGAAGGGTGGAGAGGGGATGGATGGACAACAGGCAATAAACCTGCCCAGCTGCCATGGGCCCTTTGTTTTCTAAGCGCTCATTACTTTTTGTTTTACTGTCAATCATTATATAGAAACCAATATGGGGGGTGGGTACACTACTATTAATTCAATAACATTCTTAGAGTCATAGCCCCCCACCTTTTCAGGCCCTTTAGACCAGTGCTGCTACTAAGTGTGGTCCGTGGGCCAGCAGCACCTAGAGTTTTTATTAAAACACAGATTCCAGGGCCCTGATCTTAGACAATTTGATTCAAAGCTCATGAACAGGGCCCAAGTGTTTCATTTCTGCCAAGGGATGCTAATGACAATGGCAGCAGCTCACACTTCCTGGGCCCTCTCTCAACAGAACAAGCTCGGTTTCAGAGCACTGCTTGTGTTAATTCACCATGCTGTGAGACGGGCACGACCTTCACTTCACAGGCATGGCAGGATATAGAGAAGCTCAGTAACTTGCTTCATAGTCTATAAAAGAAGGGACTATCTTAATCCAGAGTTATGAAGAATAAAATAAGAATGGTTGTGACAGCACTTGGCAAATATAAAGCATTACATAAATGATGGCAGAGTAAATATCCAACTACTGATGATGTGAATTCGCTGACTTTTTAAAGCTCTAACTTCATTTGAGATATTCAAGGTATGTGAGAATAGACTAGGCAGTTTTTTCTTTTTTTAAGGAGTTACATGCTAAGAATGATGGGAAATATGAATGTATCAACAGGTGTTTTTGAAGATTTGTGATAAACTTGAAATAGTAAAGGAAAACACATATTGATGCTAATGTGAGACTAAGAAACAGCATTCATTGATGACAAGAAATAGCAACAAACTTCTTATCAAAAAGAAGGTAAGACCACCTGGTAAGATCACACAAATACAAAGGGTTGCTGTCACTAGGTTCTCATTTGATACCTCTCCCAGAATTCTGTTTATGTTCAATCATTTGACTACCAAGAAACAGATTTATGTTTTTACTCTTTTGACATGACAGATTAGTGATTTAATCAGATTCCTCCTGATCTTCAAATGCTCTTCTGATAATGCGTATTTCTCCTCAACTCAAGAGATGTGGTGACTATAAAGACCCCTATCTTCATTTGTCTAAGATATGCCTCAAAGTGTTCTTCGAGTTGAGTTGGCATCTTTTTTTTTTAAAAGATTTATTTCTCTCCCCCTCCCCCCCCACCCCCCACCCCAGTTGTCTGCTCTCTGTGTCCATTTGTTGTGTGTTCATCTGTGACCGCTTCTATCCTTATCAGTGGCACGGGAATCTGTGTTTCTTTTTGTTGCGTCATCTTGTTGTGTCAGCTCTCTGTGTGGGTGGCGCCATTCCTGGGCAGGCTGCACTTTCTTTTGCACTGGGTGGCTGTCCTTATGGGGTGCACTCCCTGCATGTGGGGTTCCCATACACAGGGGCACCCCTGCATGGCAGGACACTCTTTGCGCACATCAGCACTGCACATGGGTCAGCTCCACACGGGTCAAGGAGGCCCGGGGTTTGAACCGCGGACCTCCCATGTGGTAGACGGATGCCCTAACCACTGGGCCAAGTCCGTTTCCCAAGTTGGCATCTTAATGTAGACAGATCATGGATGTGACCCTAGTCAAACAAGGACCAATAAATGAAAACTGATTATTACCTATTTCACCAGTTTCCTATGATAGAATATTGGTACTCCACTTTAGAGACAAAGACTCAGAGGATATTTGACTTACCCTGGATCACACAGCCATTAAACGACAAACTTATAAAAATGTTCTCTCTACTACACTGCATCCAAATTCTATTTTAATAGATTGAAATACATATCAGATTTCCCCTCATCTCTAAAAGCTACCCTCACACATTTCTTCTCTACTATTTTTTTACAAAAGAAGATTTTATATTTATGTATAAACTCAAAGCACAATACAATGGGTGACCCATTTGTAGTGTTTTTTTCATTATAGTCAACTTTTAGAGTGTCAGACCAAGCAGAAGTGATAAGCTGCTCACTTCACTCAATAGGAACAAGCAAGAGTAAAGCAAATTTACAGTCAGCACGAAGGGAGTGAGTGTTAGGCAATCACAAGTATTTGCATGCACACCTCATTACAGCTGCAGGTAAATGATTTGACAAGGTCAAATTCAACTGAGCAAAACTACCAATCAGGTTGGAGTTTAAGTTGCTAAACTAGTTAGGAAAAAAAAAATACAGGAAGACAAACACTAGAAGGCAGAAGCTCTGTTTTTCAGGACTCTTTCACTTTAGTAAAGGTTTGTTTTGCCTTGTTAGAGAAAAAAATTGTTTTTTTTACAGATAACATAAATAGTGCAAAATGAAAAGAAAAACATTTTACAAGAGCGAAGCCAAATGCCCCACGAACAAAGCAGATAAAACACAAAAAAAGATTAACTGAGTCACAGAAAGTAAAGTCTGCCAAGTCACCACACAAAGTAAGGTGACTCAAAGGCAAGTCTAGATGTATTGTTATTTGATTATGTCTATGGTTCTCAGTTCTAAAAAATAAGAATTTTACATGGGAGGTTTAACTTTTAAATTTTACTTTCCTAAATTAAAAAAAAATCTGTGGGAACACCAATAATAAATTATCTATATACACTTGATTTCACTTTAAAAAGTTGCAATTTCTTCCACCTTTAATATTACTCTTAGACTATTCATACTTTCTGTAGGAAAATTACAAATTTATTCCTACCTAATGTTTAAATCATTACCAAAGTAACATCATTGTTCAAACGAATTGTTAAAATAATCTTAATTTTAATTTCCCATACTTCATAAATATGTATGTGTTTTGTATGTATGCACAATTTTAAAGCTGTGATTTATTTTATATTTCTTTAAATGAACTATGTACCTACATTTTAAAACTACAATATTGGTTATCATATTTCCTTAATTCCATGTCACCAACAATTTTAAGACATATCATCAATTTAATAATAGCTTTACACTGAAAAAATATTACCCCTTTTTATGATCACAAAAATAGTAAGATACATCCTGTTTTCAAAAGTGCTAAAATGGAAAAAAAAAAAAAGGAAATACATGAGCTATTTTACTGAAGAAGAGTATAACAAAATAATTAGATCATGAACTCTGAAGTCAGACTTCCTGGGTTGAAATCTTGGCTCTTCCACTTTCTGGGTGATCTTAGACAACTTACTTAATTTCTCTGTGCCTCAGTTTCCTCTTTGGAAAAAAAGACAGTGAGAATATCTACCACATAAGGATTAAATTAGTTAATATTCTTAAAACACTTCAAATGTTATATAAGGATTTGTTAAAAAAAAAAAATAGTTACCATCACCACCTTCCAAAGTTCATTGAAGCATCTGCTTCATTCAGAAGTGAACAATTTCCAGTTCAACAAACCAATAAAATATTTTAATTCAATGAAATAATTACTGACAACTGCATGAATACTTGCTATTATATTAAAACTTTAGAGCAAGAGAAGATAAAAGGTAAAACCATTAATAAAACCATGGTACAGCTCTCTAGAAGGCAGGTTAGTAGGGAAGGGCTTTTTAATCAGGGGTCTATGATGGTCCAGGCTTCAGAACATCTACAAGCCCCCTGAAATGCAAAATTATGCCTACATGTGCATTTTTCGGGAATGCTAACTTTTGATTCTTAAAAAGTGCTGGGATTTTTTAAAAAGTCATTTGCTTCAGGCAATCACATCATATTAAAGGGCAAATAAGCAAGAGTTAAATTTCATGAAAACATATTTGTATTCTCAATGATTTTATTAAACTGTCAACATGTTTAATTACGACAACGGTTAGACAGGTATACATAATTCTGGCTTCCTAACTTGAAGTGTCTTAAATATCAAGCAAGTCCCCATCAGAAATACTAATCCAAGTTACCCCAAACTAATTCACCCTCTTCCTCCAGTTTTTCCACACAGGCCAGAAAAGGAACTGTCTTGCTTTATAAGTCTCCCAGTAGATTTGAAATGTTGCGCTAGTCAGATTCAACAACTCCTGAGAAAACAATGGCCCTGGGATGAGTCATCCCAGGCCATTCCTTATACATTGGCTGGTATTGCTGGGAGATGACTGACGTCTGTGCAAGTCCTTGCCACATGTTTGTGAGTAATTAAAGACTAATCCTAGAAGCCATTACTGAAGACACTGGAAAGAAGATGAGCCCTGTTTTGCACTAAGATTTGCCATGTTTTGTGAACCTATTGTTTTAATGCACCTCCTGTTACAATGAGGTCATAGTCTTAGACAGTATGGAATTGTGCAAAGACCAGGACTTTACAATCACGTCCTGGACTCCATTCTGCCTCTGCCACTTCCTAGTTGGGTGATCACAGGAATGTTACTTAACCTCTCTGGACTGTCGTTTCCTCTTATGCAAAAATTGGGCTAATATTCCCTCCCTAAAAAGACTACTGAGGTCTCAATCTGATATGGACATGTCCACAGGTACAATGATGTCTGTGAACTTTCCCTTCTCTACCCTCATTATGAATGTTCTATTGTAAGAATGATTAACCACAAGAAAAATTGTTATTGATTCTATTTTGCCTTCACCTATAGCCCTATAACATCCCATAAACTACTTCCATGTCACATATTATGGGTGGAATTATCAGTATTCCTAACAAGGATTATGCAATATTGAGGCAAAAAATCACAAGTACTCAAAGTCATCACAACTGACTTCTCTTCCACCTTTTCCATCTATTTTAGTCAGACAAGATACCAATTACTGCCAAGTCAATTTAAGTGTGAAACATTCTTCTCTTAGACAAGTTTGTTATGGTACCAGGACTTTGACATTCTCTAAAATATTCACTGTATGTTAGGATACTGCGTTTTTTAAAAAATGGAATCTGACATTGCATACAATGCATTTTTGCAAATTTTGCATACAAAATTTTTGTGCTTAGACTTCTATAAATATGTCTATGAAAATCATTTGACTAGAATAAGCATCTAGAGAAAGAACATTATAAGCTCCAATTTTTAACTACAATTAAAAGTGTCTAAAACTTTACATGTATTGTCCCAATTATCAGAAGAAAACTGACAGATGGTGTATCCTACCATAAAGGAAATAACCAAGGGTCAGAGAGTAACCCATTCAAAAATATAGAGTGATGGCACTGGGATTCAAATCCATTTTCTGAGGCCGAAGCCCATACTCTTTTCCTCTGAGCCTGTTATGTAACCAAGCCTGTGTTTGATGGGTAGGGGGCGAGAAGTGGGAGAAGAAATAAAGTATTAACTTGTCATTGAGTTCCTTGCTAAAATTCTCATGAAATTAAAATGGGATAGATGAATCTACAGTTCTATTTTCTTCTTCCCACATAAATATTTTTGGAAGCAACATCCATGGGATTTTTTTCTTTTTACTTTATTTATAGCCATAGTTAACATAACTTCATACTATCACAGTTCTAGCTGATCTTTGCCAGCAATCAGTAGCAAAGAACTCAATATTTCTCAAATAAAATCGCCTCATGTCCCTCATAGCTGATCTGACGCACCGTCCCTGAAAGATACATATCTTTCTTAGTGGCCTTTATCTTCTGAAAGGCTGTTATACACAGAGAAGAAAAAGTAATCTGGACGAGTTCACAAGCTTTCTGCATTGGCCTTGATCGAGGTGGACCTGGGTGATGTTTGCCTGTGACACACTGAATGCTTTTTTTATTTTAGCACACATTAGTTACCATTCAGTTGTAATCACAACACACACACACACCAACTACTCTGGTCTAACACAAGCCTCTGGGTGTTCAAATGGAGGAAAAGGTAAAGTCTGGCATTATCAACAGCATTTATTGAATATTCTCTGAGTGGTAAAGTATCACCAGGTACTATAAGGCTACAGTAGTCAAGAGTAAATAGACCCTTTGCCCTCAATGCACTTGAGGAAAACAAGACAGTCATTCAGAGCCTGGACTCTGGAGCCAGACTGCCTAGCTTCAAACCTCCCCCTCCCCTTACAGTTCTGTGATCTTGGGGAAGTTACATAGATTATCAATTTCCTTATCCATAGAATGAGTATGAAATCATCTAACTTGCAGGCCTGTTGTCAGGGTTAAATGAAGTGATATATATATTAAATTATATTACCCAGAATATGCATGGCACATAATTAAACTCTATGAGGTATTAACCATTGATTTTAAATACATAGAACAAATTACATAATTTGCCTATAAAATATGTGCACAAATTACTACAAATGGGGCATAACGATACAACTTGCAGCAGTATGTGTCTCTCAAACAACAAAGTCAAATTTCTGGCAGAGGAGGGTATTAAGTCACATCTAAAGCACTCCAGCTTGGACAAAAGAAAAGCGTTACCTTGATTCCTTTTTGGAAGAGATTCATCAGGGTAAAGAGACTATAAATGAAAGAGAGAGCTTCCTTTAGAGAGCAACAAGCTATTCTTCCTGGTTTCTCAGGTTTGAAGAGTATCTGCCATAGGACACTGCCTGTGTGAAAAGTGACTAAAGCAAAGAGGCTGGAGGATAGGAGATGGTCATTCGTTTGCTGTCTGATCCAAAGGCTGAGAACCCTGGAGGACTTTGGTGAACAGTCAAGTTGGCAC
The DNA here is from genome assembly GCF_030445035.2 of Dasypus novemcinctus. Classification (NCBI taxonomy): domain Eukaryota; kingdom Metazoa; phylum Chordata; class Mammalia; order Cingulata; family Dasypodidae; genus Dasypus; species Dasypus novemcinctus. The sequence continues at coordinate 37,155,571 of NC_080677.1, read as the reverse complement.
AATTGGTAAGACATTCTGACTGCTGTAAATAAAAAGATTTTGAAATGAAGAAGGTAGTAGAATACTGCAAAAAAGATCACAGCAGCCATAGCACAAAATAAGTCAGTCCCAGCACTTTGACAATATATATAGAAAGAGGGATTGTAGTTACCAGCTATCTTATTGAGGGGAACAGGTGATGTCAGTCTTAGGAAGAGCCTGATGAGAAGGATAAAACAAAAAACAAAAAAACTCAAGGTGCGAGGTTTAAGAACAAGGTAGAAATAACGCAGCCACTAAGAGAGGTGAAAGTTGGGGAAAATGAAGGGTTTTCAATAAAAATAATCAGTCTCCTTGGAAAAAACAGCTGATTTCAGTTCTGAAGCAGAAAACAGACAAGATGAATTTAGAACATCTTGTGCTTGTGCCAGAAAACAAGAAAGCTAGCAGACTACAGGGGCCATGTAAAAAGTATAAAGGGAAAGGACATATTGAGCATAAAAAAGAATATTGACTGCAGTGGAATAAAACAAATACTTTAAGATCTTAATAATTCATTAAAAAAATGAAAAGCTCATTGGTTACCTACGGAGGTTGCTAGGGCACCAAATCATTACTCTGAAAATTGATAAAAGGAAAAAAAATTAATTCCCTGATTTTCCTGCACAATCTGAATTTCAAGAGACCCAAAGAGTTGGTAAGGGAAAGTTCTTTATACACAGAATCCCACTTAACAAATGCATGCTGGATTTAGATTATTATCATTTTGCAACCCTTAATGAAATAAATCTAGGCTACAATAATCTATGATGCTAACTCACTAAGTAAAAGGTCAGAAAAGTGAATACTACCTGAACCCACTGATCAATTTAATATTTCAAAAAGAAAGGCATCCAAACATTATGCCTCCTGATATGATGCAATAGGTTGTACCCAGCATCACCTACAAAAAATGCTTCCTTTGAATCTGAATCTAATCCCCTTCTGTATCTAACGACATGGGGAATAGAAGAACAAGGCAAACACCACAGCAAGTAAGGAGTCAGCCCAGGAAGTAGGCTAGTCTATCGGACAAATGACCTACTCTGTTCAGCAAATCAACAGCAGGAAAAAAAGAAAGGAGGGAGGGGGAAATGTTATAAAATAAAAGGGATTTAAAAGCTTAACAACCAAATGTAATGTGTGAACCTTGTTTAATTCCTGATCCCAACAAACCTTAAGTAAGACACCTTTGAGAAAATTTGAATGAGGGAATTAAATTAAGGAGTTATTGTTAATACTTTTAGCTGTAATGAAGGAATAGAAGTTACATGTTAAAAATCATTAACAGAAATATAAACGGAAACATTTATGAGTGGAATGACCTGATGTTTAGGATTTTGCTGTAAGATACTCCAGCCGCCCCCCCCACACACACACACACAAAAGCCGGGAAGGGGGAAATAAATGAAACCTGACTGGCGAAATGTCGGTAACTGTTGAAGCTTGAGTGTTTATTATATTCTCTCAGAATCTCCATAATAAAGAAAGATTAAAGGATTTCGACAGGAATTCTAAACACTGCCTACCACTGATTTTTAAGAGCTAACTATGGTCCCCCTGCAAAAGCAGAACTCAGTCTCTCCCAATTTGTCTGAGAGGGGTACAAAGGATCCTAATCAGATTGAATTTTGAATTCCATTTAATTAGAAGTGATTGAACCAAGGAACACTCTGCTGTATTAACTGAATGCCAGTTAAATTTTTCCCTGTAAGAGACGGCCGACAATGCACTTAGGCTGAGCAACACAATCACGAAGAGCTCAGATAATGTGAATTGTCCAGGTTGATGGGGGTCAGGGCCACAAGAGGCACAAGAATCCCCAGATCAAATCTTGGTCGACACTGGAGTTGCAAGCTTTCTTACCAACTTCTTGCTTAACACATTGGGCTGCTTTTCTACCAGCAGTAATGAATTTGTGTTAAGGTGTCTCTGTGTTCAGTTGGCTCTAATCTGACGGGGGCACCCTGTGAGACTCAGAGCTAAAGGTCTACCAGAGGAGCTAAGCCTTGATTTGTCTGCATTAACAACACTGCCCTAACCAAGTGGGTTAATAAGACAAGCCCAGGTACTCAGAGGTCACCAAGCTACCTGGTGTATATTTAACCCTTTTACTCTCTCTCCCCAAATCTCTTCCAAAATCACAAAAGTGGTTCCAAAACAGAAAGAGGGAAAATAGTGAAAATTATTGGTTCCCAATATTGGAAAATGTGACAAACTCTCCACCAATAAAAAAATGGGCCATGCACTGATGATATGTGTTTGGAATGTCCCAAGGAGGAATAATACAGGATCAGAGTCAAAGAAGGGTTAATTAAATATTCTTGTTTGAGATGACCACAATCAGAACACAACAAATATTACAGTAAACGTAGATTGGCAAGGCACACAACCACATCCCGGGCAGTGAGAAACACAAGCATCTATGCAAATGAACACTACAGACCTATTTATACAGAAACCCTCAGCAATTCTCCTCACAGATTGCCTGGCTGCCCTCATGTCTTCAGTATTCTGTGCCATGAAAAAGTAACTGTCAAGGAAAATAGGAACACGATTTGACCTACTTTCCCCTAGATTCCTGCAGTCTATAACTCTGGTTCTTGTGTTTACTTAGCTATCACGTCTTTAGGACACATTGCCTTGCTTTCTTTGCAGGTGACCCTGCACGCCACACGTTACGATTACTTGTGAGCAATCCCTGAACTCCTGTGGTCCCGGAGATTAAGCACGTCCAATTGCACCCAGCTCATCCTCAGAACATCCTTCTGAGGCAGCCCATGTTCAGTCTTCCTACACAGGAAGGAAAATGCCCAGGAAAGGAAGAGCACAGCCTCGGAAAGCCGAGGATCCACATCAGTTCAGACCCTCCATAGCCAAAGGAAGCCACAACAAAATCAGTGTTTCTCTCTAAACCTCAAGTTTCTACAAACCCATCTTTCCAAGAGCAAATGCCTCTCCCAGGCAGGTCTTCTTTTAAGGCAGACAAGCAAGACTTCATTTTTCAAATGACAGCCAAAAAAAGATCTACATTGCTGCAGCTCCTCAGTAAAGACTGCTGAATTAGGATGAATTTTTTTAAAAACAGTGTAGAAACCACCAAAGGTGCCCCAGAGCTCTGGTGAGCAGGGAAATCTTAGAAGCCGGCCCCATGGCCTGAGGCCCCGTCCCAGCCGGCTGAGTGACTTGTGCAAGATCCCAGGAGACAGTCTGCAGGCAGTGGCAGTCCCTGCTACACTTACCATGCAAAACATGTCGGACCTGCTCAGGTCATGAGATGCACTTAGAACCCAACGAGGGACACTCCTTCACCGGCAAATCCTAGCTGAACACACCATCAGGAAGTCAATATTTAAGATTCTCGGGGCGGGGGGGTGTATGCACCCCCCTGCGAAAAGGGGCGTCACCGGGTAAGTGCAGGAACCCAGGAGCTAGCCCAACAACTTCCAACTCCTGGGTCTCCCCCTCAGCGGTAGCGGCGGCCACAGGCAGCCCAGACGTGCAGAGCTTAAGGCGGGACGCCCAAAGCAAGCGCTCACGTCCCAGGCCCCCTGCAAACCGGGATCCCACTCGTGGCCCGACGGTTTCTGTCGGGGCAGGACTGGCTGACCGTTGGGCACTGGACACCTGCAGCTTCCCCTTGGGGAAGAGGCAAACGGCCCTTCTTCCCGCGATGCCCACGATCCGGCAGCCCGAGTCCAGGTGCCCTTGGGTTAAGTCAGTTGCGTCTACACGAAGGGGCAACCGTCGCTCTACGGTGGGTGGAGGGTGGGCACCTCACGACCCAGACGTCACCGGCCCCTTCTGGCCCAAGTCAGGCAAAAGGACGTCCCTTCCGCCACCTCCCCAACTTCCAGAAGCCCCCAAAAGCAGCCCGGGAGGGTGGGCGCGGGCTCCACGTGCGCGCCTCGCATGCCCGCTCGGGCGGGACCGGGCCGGGCCACTCACCCGGCCCCCGGCGACGCTCCGCTTCCTCCGCAGGGTGAGCCCGCTCCGCAGCAGGGCGGGCAGGTCCCTCAGCCGCGGGCGCAGCGGGGCTGGCGGCTGCTCGCGCTCCAGCTCGCGGGCGCTGGGGCTGCGGCGCAGGGCGCTGTCCGCCGCCGCCGCCGCCACCGCCGCCGCCGCGGCCAGGGCCGGGCTCTCGCACGGCGGCTGCATCTTGACGGAGCCCACGGCCATCCTCATGCCCTGCGGGCGGCTGCGGCGCGGAGGCTGCTCTCCACCGCGCTGCCTGCGTGCGCGGTCTGCGGCTTCGCCAGGCAGCGAGAGGGCGCGACTGCGGCTCGGGAGCGGGGCGCGCTGCCAACTGCTGCCCATTGGCGCGCGCGCGGCCCCCGCGAGGCGCGGCCCGAGCGCCTCCCCCTCCGCGCCCAGGTGCGCCCCGCCCCGCCCTTCCCAGCAGCTCACCTCCACCTCCAGACCTGGCCCCCCGAGCCGTTCCCCGGGCCGAAGAGGAAGAGGAACCGGGCGGAAGGGCACCTTGGGCACCGGCTCATCCACAGGTGCGGGGATTCCCAGAATCCTCCACGAAACCCCTCTTCTGACCCCCCACCCCCCACCCCCCTAACTCCCCCTAGACTAAAGCCTGGCTTCGCTTCCTTTTTCCTAACAGTGAGGGCTGACCTGGGCTTAGACCAAGTGGGCTAAGATGCTGGGTACTCCTTCCTCCTCCCGCGGTCTTAGCAGTCCAGCCCAAATCATAATTTTTATTCCTAGAAGCTATTTTTGTCAAAAAAACGCTCCAAAACAGGCTCGGTATTCTGCTACAAGTCAAACCCCATTAAGACAGAATTGTGCCCTTGCTACCCCTTTTTTGGCACAGCCATCTTTAGAGGATAAGGGGAGAAAACTTGTTTATGATTGCAAAGTAGGTGTAAGTCTGGTGACCCGAGGATGAATCTCTGTTAACGTGATGGAACCTGACCCTCCCTGAAAGCCTGAGGTTGTGTGATGAATGTGCTTGATAAACTATAAAGGCCTGCAATGATGTGAATCATTGTTTACCTTCTCATTTCAGGAGGGAGGAATAGTGGAGTGCTGAGAGTAAAAGTGTTCCAACGGATCCTTAAATCTCAGGGGGCTGTGTATCCTCACATCCCAGCTCAATCTGTTCTCAATAACAGCCAGCTACGGTTTTTACTTCATATCAGCAGGACCCTGAGATCCAAATCTTTGCCTGAGACTTGTAAGAATTGCATAAACTTGATCAATTTTTTTTTAATGGTCAGTTGAGGATTATAGGATGTCAGAATCTTAAATTGGTTTACCATTGTACCCTTAGCCCCTGGCATGGTAGATGGTTGATAACTACATATGGCAGTGTTGCCTGTAGGGAAGAAGGAAGAGTGGCATGTGATCTCTACCCTTAAGAAAGTTGAAGTTTGGACCAGGAGTAGCTAAATATATAGAAAAACAAAATATTGCCTTGTGCTCTTGGTAATTGCCAAGAGAATATGGGTAATGTGCATTCAGGGCCTCAAGAAGGAGAAATGCTTCTGGGCTTGGACAGGCAAAGAAAAGTTAAAGAAGAAAAGGAGGCTTGAAATGTGCCTAAAGACTGAGTGAGGAAGATTCCACCAGATGGGAAGGGGGGTGAGGGTCCTTCAGATAAGGACAAAAACACCAAAGTTTCACACAGAACTTTTTGGGCATTAAGAATGGGTCAAACCTGTGGGAGAGGGGGGAAAATACCAGAATGGATGCTAATGACCCATGTCAGATACCTTAAATTCTCTTACTTTATGCTATGTGTGTTTATTGGAAAGGACTCCACAATAAACTCTATAGTACTTTACAGATCCCAAATACCTCTCAAATATTTTTGCAAGACTGAAATCCCTCTTGTATGTATCAAACTGCACCCATTGTTGAAATAAAGTTTGTACCATACTCCAAACATCCCATACACCCAACACAGGGTTAACACCTGATCCAGGAAGGTCCTTCAGGACACTTTTGGTCAACATCTACTCTGATTAGTGGGTACTTGTACCATTATCACCCCCTGAAAATACCATTTGAATCACACCATGAACCATTCTGCTCCAAAATAGAATGCACACTAGTGCAGATTCTTGGTCTCCATGTTCTTTCACACAGTTTTGCAATGCAAGGTCAGTGAGTTTGGACACCATCCCATAGATTCTATGCCACAGAACAAGGATCTAAAACTCAAAAGTCAGTGGGGGCCTTTGGAAATTTGGCTTGGGTGAAGGTGAAGGTGACAAATGTAACAGCCATTCACCCTCAGTATAATATAGACAAAAGGGAATGGTAGTAATGTGTAAACAAGAAAAGCCATGCTTTAAAAAAAGACAACCTACTCAGTGAGAAAAAATATTTGGAAACTACCTCTCTGATAAAGGTTTAATACCCAGAATAGATGAACAAATCCTGCAACTTAACAATAAAAAGACAATCCATTAAAAAAAAACAGGCAAAAGACTTGAATAGACATTCCTCCAAATAAGATATACAAATGGCTGAAAAGCACATGAAAAGATACTTAATAAATTAGCTTTCTGGAAAATGCAAATTAAAAAAAACTTTTTTAAATTTTATTTCTCTCCCCTCACCTCCTCTCCCCATTTTGTCTACTCTCTGTGTCCATTTGCTGTGTGTTCTTCTGTGTCCTCTTGAATTCTTGTCAGTGGCGCCAGGAATCTGAGTCTCTTTTTGTTGTGTTATCTTGCTGCATCAGCTCTCCATGTGTGCGATGCCACTTCTGGACAGGATGCACTTTTCTCGCACAGGGCGGCTCTCCTTGTGGGGCATATTCCTTGCACATGGGGCTCCCCTACGTGGGGGACACCCCTGCGTGGCACAGCACTCCTTGCACGCATCAACACTGCGCATGGGCCAGCTCAACACATGGGTCAGGAGGCCCTGGGTTTGAACCCAGGATCTCCTATATGGTAGGCAGATGCTTTATCATTTGAGCCAAATCCGCTTCCCAGGAAAATGCAAATTAAAACCACAATGAGATACCACTTCATACCCATGAGGAGTGGCTACTGTTAAGAAACAAAACAAAACCAAAAAAAACAGGAAACTGCAAATTTTGGAGAGAGTGTGGAGAAACAGGATACTTGTTTATTGCTAGTGGGAAGACAGTTTGGCAGTTCCTCAGAAAACAAAGTATAAGAATTACCATATGAACCGGCAATCCCACTATTAGGTATATACCCAAAACATGTGAAAGCAGGGACTCAATCATATTTGCACATCTATGTTCACAGCACTGTTATTCACAGTTGCCAAAAGATGGAAGCAACTCAAGTGTCCATCAACCAATGAATGGATAAATAAAACATGGTATATACACACAACGGAATATTATTCAGCAATAAAACGGAATGAAGTCCTGATTCATGTGACAGCATGAATGAACCTTAAAGACATCATGTTGAGCAAAATAAGCCAGGCACACAAAAGGACAGATATTGTTTGGTTTCAATTATATGAGATAACTAAAATGTACAAACTTGTAGTCAGACTCTAGAATATGGGTATGGGGTGTGGATGGGGAATCAGAAGTTAATGCTTAAATTATAAAGTTTCCCTTTGGATTGGTCATAAAGTTTCAGTAATGGATCAATAGTAATATAGCACTGTGATCATAATTAACAGCCCTGAAATATATATGTGAATGCAGTTAAAAGGGGGAAATTTTAGATTGTATATATGTTACTTGAATAAAAAGTTTAAAAATAAACATAGGACTGCACAATATAAACAGTGAACCATATTGTAAATGGTGTAATGATAGTTAATAGTACAATTATAAAAATGTTTTTTTAAGAATTATAATAAGTATACCACACTAATGCATGGTGTTAATAATAGAGTACTATATGGGATCTCTGTGTTTCATGCATGATCTTTCTCCAAACCTACAAATTCTCTGATAAAAAAAAAGATTTTTTCAATTAGCAAAAAGAGAAGAGGAGGAGGAGGAGGGGGAGGAGGGCAGTGCTGTCCAACAGAACTCTATGAAGTGTTAGTGGCTACAACACAGGTACAGAATGTTTCTATCTACATGTGAATATTGAGCACTTGAATTATGACTTGTGTGACTGAAGAACAAACAGTATTTTAATTTATATTATTTAACTAATAAAAAATTAAATAGCCAAATGTGGCTACTATTAGGCAGCACAGTTCTAGAAATTCAGATTTCCTTTCCTCAACGCCTTCAGTTTTTTAACTCAAATGTTACCATTTCTATGAGACCTTCCATGACAATGTGATTTGAAACTTCTGCCTTCCCCATCCTCTCCTGGCCCTCCATAGAACTTGTCCCACAACCCAATGTGCTATGTATCTTAATTATTTTGTCTATTGTCTTCCTCCTCTCAACTAGAATGTAAGTTCCATAGGGGAGGGTTTTTTTTTTTTCCTGTTACATTTTGAGTCTAGAACATATTAGTTGAACAATTAAATCTTTCTAGATGTGGAATTCTGGTTTGTCAAGAGGAATTTAATCTGGAATTTTTTGATAAAAATCTCCTGGTTTGGCAATGTTGGAGACGTTAAAATGTAAATCCTATATGGGCTGACATTACACAGGTCAAACAAGACCCCTAGCCAGCAGTTTGCAACTTTTCCTGAGAGGGTGTTTACTTAGGAGCATGACATCAACAAAGCTAAAGTTTGGGAAAATACCTCTGGTGAGAAAACATAAGGTTTTTTGGGCAGCGAGGGGAAATTTGGGACCAGGAAGATGGCTCCAACAATTCAACTAGCTACAAAGTAATGAGGGTCTGATTTAGTGGGAGCAGTGAAAACAAACAAGGGGCTCCTCTGGCCTTGGACACTTGCTAGGAGGAGAGAAAATTACTTCAGACAGGTTGCAGACTGCATTTTTTAAAATTCCCCTTCCCCTTGCAACTTGCTTGCTGTCTGCTCTGTGTCCATTCGCTGTGCATTCTTCCGTGTTTGTGTGGTTTTTTACTTGTCTCCCTTTTTTGTTGCGTCACCTTGCTGAGTCGGCTGTCCACTGTGCTTGCGGGCTGGGCAGCCCTCTGCAGTGCTTGCAGGCCAGTGGCTCTCTGCAGCATGCGGGCAAGCCTGCCTTCCCAAGGAGGCCCCGGGATGTGAACCCAGGGCCTCCCATATGGTAGATGGGAGCCCAGCTGACTGAGCCACAGCCACTTCCCTAGACTGCATTTTAAAGATGGCAACTACAGTGTATCTCCCACCCCCCAAGCCCTTCTACGATGTGGCCTTGCCACTCCCGCATGAAGAGGTGGGATTTATTTCTCCGTCCCAGGGATCTGGGCAGACCTCATGGCTAATTTGGCCAATATATTACAGCAGGGATGACTGTGGCAGTTCCGTAAGGCACCCTTCACTGGCCTGACTGCTTCTGCTTCCCGCTCTCTTGGAACCATTGTTTTTAGGGCCCACCCCCGCAGAACCCAGCCTCCTTGCTGGGAGAAGCCCAAGCCTCATGGAGAGTCCATGTGGAAGTGTTCTGTCCCAGCCGAGGTGAGCTCACAGCCAACAAGCAGCATCAATTGCCAGCCATCTGTGAACCATATGGACACCCAGTGCAGCCGAGCTTTCAGATGACTCCTGTCCTGGCCGACATCTGACTGCAGCCACAAGGAGAACAAGCAAGACCTGCCCAGCTGAGCCCAGTCAACTCACAGTCAACTCAGAGAGGGAACACTCAATTATTTTATACTATTACTTCAAATGTGTTTGTTACTCGGCAACAGCTATCCAGCAGTTGCAGTTCAGAAAAGTGTGAAGAAAACACTGCCCTTGTGTATAAAAAAGTGGGGAAATTTATGTTCACGTGTATGTGTGCATGAAGAAACTCTGGAAATTTCTTACAAGGGGTGGAAACTGGTTAGATGGGCAAATGAAGGCAGAAAGACTGTTTTTATATTTTTTTGCTTTTTAAAACATGTGAATGTATTACCTATCCAAAAACATTCAATTAAAAAATGGTTCCAGATTTAAAGAAGACAGGGAGGTAGGGGGAGATGGCTTTGTGGGTTTTAGTTGTAATTGAACTGACTAGACTAGAGGGCACCCAAGTAAAAACCCAATCAGCAAGAGAGGGAGGTGAGCTGGAGCTCAAGAGAAAGGACTAGGCAGGCAGATTAGCCAGTGTGGAAAAATATGATGGTAAAAGGTGTAATTACACTGGATTGTGGAGGGAGAGGGGGTGAGCAGAGGCATTTGAACCCTTTCTAAGCTTGGACCCTCGGAAAATACACAGCAGATGACTTTTAACTCCCAGTGGTAAAAAATTTGGAATGATGGCCTTTGTGGCTTTTTCTTGTTTGATTTTTGTGGCTCCATAGGATTACAAAGTATACCAAGGAAAGCAACTATTAGTTGTGCTTTCCCTTGTGTTTTTCCCCTCCCTCCACACTTGGCTGTCTCTTGATAGATGTACAGAATTCATGTCATGCGAATGTCTCCTAACACTATAGCTATTAGGACTTCGATGTGTCCTGCTTGGAATCCATCCTTTCTCAACATCCCCCATTTTAAATGTTGCCCCCATGTAAGATAGTTTGCATCACTTTACCAGCTCTCCAGAAAAAAAAGCTTAAATACAATTTTTCTTCTTGTTCAGTCTTGCCAAGACTTTAGCCTGTGGATGAAATATAACACTACTTACTCAGAGCTAAGGTTGACAAGGTAGGAGATCAGAAGGCAGGTCCATGCACAAGAAACCCAAATCTTCCTATACTGCTCCACAGGAAACTCCAAACACAACCAATTAGAGTAACCAATACTAACCCCATTCCCATATTTTCATATAGAATGAATAAGCAATTGAAAGAAATGAAGCAAAATAGTATAGCATATTTCAAACCTATAAATGTTAAGTCTTACTCATTTATTTTCGTTTCCAAGAATCATAAATAGAATTATCTGCTGTCAGGCTGTTCATAACAAACCTGTGTGATACTGTGCTATTATTTTTGGAATACATCATGCACTATGTGTCATATAAATATTCCCCTCGGGGCTGATAAATTTTCCTTACACTACTTGCTCTAGTGGCTCCAGCCAGAGTCGGTGGCTGACAGGAATGGGTGCCATTCCTTATAAGCTCATCTCCTATTCATCATATTCATAAACTTAAAACAAAACCTATCTGTTCATTCCTTCTAACATGCTATTTACTGTTATGATCCTGGAACTTTCTTTATTCAAGTCAGGCATTTACCAGGTCCTTGGATATTTAGAACAATTTTGGGGAAAAAAAATTCAGGGTGGCTAAATACCCAAGAAGACAGAAGAAGAGGGCAATAAGGCAACTCTTATTGCCTTATTAACTGAAAAACGGGAAGAAAGCCAAGCCAGTCTTATCCCACCTTTGCTTCTCTGCTTTTGGAAATCTACTCATCCTTACACAGGTCAAACAATATCTCCTCCTGGAGCCTTCTCTGTTCTTCTCACTTGGGATTAATCCTTACGGTATACCTATGATTCTACTTTTTTCCACTCCTCTCATCACAGTCTTCCTTATATTTGAATTAGACATTTGCACATCTAACCTATGCAAGGTTATGAACCCCTTGAGGGCAGAAATGATTCATCTTTATATTTCCTTCTAGCACCTAATACAATGCCTAGCACACAGTAGACTCTAAGTAAAGACATCCACACATGAATGAATGCTGGATGGATTAACAAATGGATGAACAAAGTCATGATTAGCTAAACACTGCTATACTAAAGTTGAGGAAAGTAAGACAGATCTTAAAATATGCAGAGTCTCAAAGGTCACAGGAAAGCACATTATCCTACGGGTGATGGGAGGCTATAAAAGGACTCCAGATGGTTGCATGTTCATATCAGCAGGAGAGGAAGATGATTTTAGCTTTGATATATAGAATGCTTCAGAATAGGGAGATGCTGGAAAGTGGGAAGATAGCAAAGCAGATTACAGGATCCCAGGCATGGATTATTAAAATGGCGTTTCTGTGCTAATTAAGCACGGTGCTGTTTGTAAACCTGTTGGCAAACTTTAAAGCATTGCACATACTGCATTGCCTTTTTTGTGGAGTAGAAGGAAAAGAGCAGATACAATGATGCCTTGAGAAGGTAAAACCTGGGCTATCAAGGCTGATAGAAGGGAGTAAGAAAGGAAACCGAGGGTATTAAAGATCATGTCCAACCAAAATGAGCGACTTTTAAAAATATGTTTCTTCCTGGTTGTCAATGTTAAGCCTGTGTAGCATTGACTCAAGTTAGGTGCCCAGGGTTCTTAACCTTTTTTGTGCCATGGACCCCTTTGCCAGTCAGGTGAAAACCACAGACCCCTTATTAAGTCTACACTATACTGTGTATTATTTAATAAACGCATCACACCCGCACCAACTCGTCCCCACAAGAATAATGTTTTTTTGAATTTCAATTCAAGCTCACGGACCCCTTGTTAAGAACTCCTGGCTATAGACTAAGCCGTGAGGAAACCTGCTTTAAAGGGTTTGGCCAACATCTTCTGAGCTCAAAGCGTTTTAAGAACCTGGTAAGAAGATACAGATCTGGGGCCAGAGAATACTTGGAGCAGCAGTGGAAGGTATCCAAGGTCCTCATACATGAAGAAGGAGTGACAAGATAGCTATTTCAAATATTTTGGATATGTAGAAAAGAAATTGGGCTCATTTTGAAATAATGAGGATGTCCACAGAGAAGAGTTTCTTCTCAACCTAATGCTTTTCTCTCCAGTTCAAGTCCTATTTGAACCTGCAATGCTTCCTATCCTTACAAGATGGGCAGTTTAGACTGGATTTGATGGAATTTTGTTTCATCAGATGGACAATTGGTCTAAATGACCTCTAATGTTCCCTCCAACTCAAAAATAATTCATTATTTCAGTGACCCGATTGCATACTAATTTGGCTGTAGAGTAGCGGTTCTCAAAATGTGATCTAGGGCCCTCTGGCCACCTTCAAGCCTTTCGGGGGTTCCATGAGGTCAAAACTATTTTCTCAATAATATTAAAATGTTATTTTCTTTTTTTGCTCTCATGTCTCATGAAAATATATTGGTGTTTTCCAGAAGCTACAGATTTGTGATATCTCATTAGACAAAATGCCAAGCTGATATGAGAATCCACCTGCTTCTGCTGAGTCAGACATTAAGCAGATTAACAAAAATGTAAAACAAAGCCATGCTTCTCATTAAATTTTGTTTTGCTTTGGAAACACTTATTTTGCATAAACATTGTTTATAATAAAATGAATCAGTTTATTAAATGAATTAATATTTTTAAATTTCTGTTTAAAATTTTTATATAAGTATCAGTAAATATAACTCACATAAACAAAAGCTCATGGACCCTTCAATAATTTAAGAATGTAAAGGGGTCCTGAAATCAAAAACTTAAGAATTGCTTTTATAGGGCATGGTCAGAAAAAGAGTTATCTCTATTAAGAAGAAAGAAGATTTGAACAGGCCAAAAATGCTTTCTGCCTTGCCTACTTCCCAGCTCCCTTCACTGATTTAATATCACTTTTATACCGACACAGAATTGGTGACTTCCACAGAGGCAGCTACTATAAGGACTGGGGCTGGTGAATGGAGAGACTCATGCTTTGGAATTGATGGACCTGGTTTCAAATCCAGAGTTGTCCACCTTCTACTTATGTTGCCTTAGCAACTTTCATGGCCTCTCAGCCCTCTATGCTCTGTTCTATGTAACACTTATACTACCAGGTTGTGGAGAAGATTATACAAAATATATGTGAAGACTCTACTCTCAGAAGGTCCCCATGTATTGTAGCTACCCATATGGCTGGTACTGTTTTTTTAATCAATCCACTAGGGAGACCCGGGAAAGCTTCATGAGCTCCTGAATAAACAACCGTCTATAGATGATTTTCATCAACTTATTTTCCGCACATATTCCCGTCAGGTTATTCCCGAAGCATCTTTCATATTGCCAGCCATCAAAATATAACCTCTTCATCTTCATACTTTGAATGCAGTTTTTGGGTGGCAAAATGGACATTGAACACAGTGTCAAAAAACCTGGGTCAGGCCCTTGTTTATGATTTATTAGCTCTGTGACCTAATAGCACTTCACCTCTTTGAACCTGTCTCATTGCCTATGAAATAGGGATAATAACACCTTAGCCACAAGAGTGGTCATGAAGGCTAAAGCAAATAGTGGTTATGAAAACACCTTGCAAACATTATGCGTGTAGGAGTCATTATTAATAAATCTCATTAATTCTATGTTCAGAATTCTTTCTAAACTAAGAAATTTTCACAATGCTTATATAACCAAAACTGTCTACACACATACACGCACACACGCGTAAGTATATATTTATTGACTATTAACCTGAAATTAGCATATATTTCACCAGCACTCAAATTTTATGTGTTTTGGGCAAAATTTGTTCTCCTATTCTAAAGCATTATCAACCCCAGATGAAAAGAAACTAAGGCTTATATCAATACTTACATCTTAAAAGAGGTGTTATTGATAAGAACGGCAATGAAGAACTTCCTTAAAAATTTTGAATGGGGCACTCATCGGATTCTGTCCCTATGACCTTGTCCCTGGGGAGGGAGGCCTAGGGGAAGAGACACTGGAAGTGCTAATAATTCATAACTACTATTAACAGAGCATCTAAATATTTAATCTACTGGTGCTCTTTTATATCTGTTTATTGAGAATTGAGAAAAGTTAAGTCATAAAGTTTCTGTTTATTCCGGGTGCACTGTCAAAACCTCCATTCTCCAGGCATAGAGACTCTGCCTCCACTCTCCAGGGGGCCACTGGTGGTCATTGCCCTTCGGGATATCTGTGTGTTTGTTACCCTTGAGCCTCTTTGGTCATGAACTTCCTGTGGGCCAATGTCGCGCCTGAATATTTTGTAAATTTCCCCTTTTATGTAATATGGGTCTCTGCCTGGCAGGCATTGCATGCAACTGTAATTTTACAATTCCAAATCAAAACTGATAATGTTTCACTTTTTCATATTTATTTACACAGGAGACTCAGAGGCTCAAAAACTTGTTGTCTGTAAAGTTTTAGTTGTTTTACTTAAAGGTATACGGCCAAGATGATTTTTAGATCTCTATTAACTGTTTAAATGAGAAGAAAAGATTAAATGATTCAAGAGTCCATGAAATCATAGGAAAGATGTGGAAACATTGTTTTAGCTTTAATAAACCTTTTTATTTTATGTGATCACTCACTTTAATAACAATACATGTGCCATGTTATCGCCATGGAATGTAAAGTCAGAAAAGAGAATTTCACACGTGCAACAAAACATTCTGTAGTATGTCTAGTTTGCATATGTCTCATAAATCACTAATCACTTCCAATACAGGTAATGTGTTGTTTAACATTTGTGAATTTTACCGAGAAAATAAACATACTATACACATTAAAGTCTTCATTTGCTTTTGGATTAACACTGTAAATACATGCTTCTACTTCAAGATGGCATTTAAAAATTATTTGAGTAACAGCAAAATATATAATCCTGCAGCTACAAAAGAGCTTAACTGGAATCCATAAATAAGTTATACTCATGTTTATTTATAAGTATGACTCTAAAATAAATACTACTTCTAAATAGCTCTGTTACCATGCCTTTACGTTTGATTTAAACACACACGTTTTCTTTTGTGGGAGGCATTACAATGTCATATTCCATGCACTTTTCTGAAAGGATCATTTAAGAGTCAATCAGCCGTAGAAACCAAAATACTAGACAAGTCCACAAAGTAAGCAGAAAAACATTAAATTAATTGGGAGTATATAGCGCCCTCACATAACAACCAGACAATGTGATTTCTGCAACAACTGGAAGTACTTCAGGGTTGGCCTGGTGTCTTTTTTAGAACTAATTTCAACATAAGAATTTAAGAATGTGGGTATTTTACCATTATCCTGAGAATTTGGGTAATGTGATTCTTTTGTGCTAACTCTACTAATCCCCTAGTTAGTGAACGAGTTGCTAGTAATTTGGTCTCCAGGCAAATCAAGGCTGAAAGACAGGAAGCTAGTATTCAAAATACTTTTTCAGTCTGAACCTACTTGAAGGATTTATTTTCAGCATATACATGTCACCTCAATTTGAGGTGGCTAAGTAAAGCAAATAACACCAACGAGACCAAGCCAGCATGTCTTTTTCTAAAGTTTAGGTTTTGCCCAGTATTCCCAATGCATGGAATAGCATACTGAGTATCCTTGGTCCCACAGCAAAGCCGTGGGGTACCACACACATGTGGAGCAGGTGAACGGACATTTTTGTCTTTCCCCTGCTCTTCAATTTATATAATCCATATGTAACAATTGCTGCAAAACCTGCCATTCCAATGGGGACAAATGGTGGCTCTAGCTCTTTGGATAAGTTTAGCCCTGATCTTCATCATATGAAGAGAAATGTCTGTGCTAATTGACATAAGGATTGGTTGAAGAATCTTCCACTAGCGACGACACCCCTGAAGCTCCCACCAGCTTCTGCCCCTGCCCATGTGTCTTGCCCAGCTGATCTCTCCTTATCCTGCCCCTAAGCCTTCTTTTCAAATTTCTTTTCTGGTCATCTTCCCTACGGTTTCTAATCCAGAAGTCCTAAATGAGCAATACTACAGGATAGTGGTCTCTGGAGCCAGACCAACTGAGTTTGAGTCCTCCCTCTGCTTTTAATTAGTCAGGAGAGATTGAACAAGCCATACCTTTAGCCTTAGTTCCCTCAAGTGGAGAATACAGATAATACTAGGAGCTGTCTCATGGGATTATTGTGAGGAGAAAATAAGTTGCTCTGTGTAAAGCCCTTAGAATAGTGTTGGCACGGTCAGCAGTAAAGGCATATTGGAGGTTATTTTCATTATTCTTTTCAATCTGGGCCACATTGGCTTTAGAAGTTCTGGGGAACTCCTAGAATCATATGCACAATGTTTGTAAAAGTGTCACAGCCTGCATTATATTTCCAAAGTAGGTAATCTAGTAACCTGAATCTCCTAACACCTAAAACATTTGGGACAGAACTTAACTTCCTAAATGCAAGCATGTATAGACAGATCAAATAGAAAGACAGACGTGAGCTACCCCATTTACACTGAGGCATTAATTATGAATTCAACTACAGTTTAAAATGATTACTCCTTCTTAGTGGATGACTAATGCAAATGATGCCCCCACACGTACACGCATGGACATACCAAAAAAAGAAACAAACCTGAAAATGAACAAAGGTTAGCACTGAACTTGTGTTCATGAGGCAGACCAATATCTGCTGGCAAAGAGATTTTTTTAGAGAGTTTTGGAGGCAATCAGCAAAATAAATGGAAATCCAACACTTCTATTTATGCTTAAATCCTAAAACCTCTCTGAAGAAGTGACCATCAACACAGGATCAGAGATGAGACATAAAATGAGAAAGCAGAATGAGAAAATAAGGCATTTGTGGGAGGCAACTTTATTTTCTGTTTCAATTTTGCATTTGATTGTCTTTCTAAGGCAGTACAGATCCTTCATGAGAAGAAAAAGACAGATGGGATGGCAGAATTTTGTGTCTGTATTTTGTGAAGCATTTACTGGAGAATGTATGACTTGTGGTAGTTACTATTGGATATGTATTTGGAATCATTTTTTGCCATGACAACAGGTAATCGTCATAAAATTTCTATCCCCAACAAGAGGACAGAGATGGTATTTTCTAGCTTTTTTGCTTTAGGTTTGCATATTGATAACCTTCAATAGCTACTCAGTGTTCTAAATAATGGAAGTTACCTTGCTTGCAAATTTCTTTATCATGGTTGGTTAACAATGCTGAATTCTTTTTCTCCCTGAACAATTTTTTTTTTTTTTTTAAAGATTTATTTATTTATTTAATTTCCCCCCTCCCCTGGTTGTCTGTTCTTGGTGTCTATTTGTTGCGTCTTGTTTCTTTGTCTGCTTTTGTTTCTTTGTCCGCTTCTGTTGTCGTCAGCGGCACAGGAAGTGTGGGCGGCGCCATTCCTGGGCAGGCTGCACTTTTCTTTTCACGCTGGGCGGCTTTCCTCACGGGCGCACTCCTTGCGCGTGGGGGCTCCCCCACGCGGGGGACACCCCTGCGTGGCACGGCACTCCTTGCGCGCATCAGCACTGCGCATGGCCAGCTCCACACGGGTCGAGGAGGCCCGGGGTTTGAACCGCGGACCTCCCATATGGTAGACGGACGCCCTAACCACTGGGCCAAAGTCCATTTCCCTCCCTGAACAATTTTGACAGCTACCTACAACAGCCCTTATCTGCTTGAGACACACCTCTGGTTTACACTAGACATCTTTGGAATCAAACTAGGTATTATGCTAATTTTGCTTTAAGAATAATATATATCAACATTTAATGTTATTGTTTTCTTCCATGATTAATCATAAGATCATGCCCAGCAATCAAACAATCCATATTTATAGAGCACCAGTCTGTACTCAGTACCATGCTGGCAACAGCTATGGGTAGCAGAGCCATTCCCTCAAGGAGCTTAGAAGTTAACTGGGGCGGTGGACTTGGCCCAGTGGTTAGGGCATCCGTCTACCACATGGGAGGTCCACGGTTCAAACCCCGGGCCTCCTTGACCTGTGTGGAGCTGGCCCATGTGCAGCACTGATGCGCGCAAGGAGTGCCATGCCACGCAGGGGTGTCCCCCACACGCAAGGAGTGCACCCCGTAAGGAGAGCCGCCCAGCGCAAAAGAAAGTGCAGCCTGCCCAGGAATGGTGCTGCACACATGGAGAGCTGACACAAAAGGATGACGCACAAAAAGAAACACAGATTCCCATGCCCCTGACAACAACAGAAGTGGACAAAGAAGACACAGCAAATAGACACAGAGAACAGACAACCGGGGTGGGGGGGAGGGGGAAGGGGAGAGAAATAAATAAATAAATCTTTTAAAAAAAGTTAATTGGAAGAGTGAAAACCGTCACACTTCGAAAAAGAGAAAACAATTCAGCAGTCACTAAGCCCCACTGTGTTCTGCTGTGGAAACAAAGATGAAGGAGAAAGGGCCCATGCCCTGTGTGCAGAGAAGATCTTACTAGGAACTGTATTTGGGGTAAGAACTTATGAGACCTGCAGAACTTGAAAGGAAAAGGAGACAATGAGAGTTGGCATAGTTGAGAAGGCATCGTGGTGAGTTATACTTCAAGGATGAGAAGCATTTAAGCACGGAATGGAGAGGAACAAAACTCTGGAAGTAGAAATGACTGAGACCGCATGTTGTACAATGCCAGGGACAGTCACTCAGGGAATGATCCATGTGACTGGTGCCCCTTGGCCTTGGTGGTGCACAGTTGGCACAGTCACACCCACAGGCCCTGGATCTGAGGGTGGCTGCAAGAAGCAAGACAGGTTGAGGAGTGAAATTGAAGCTATGCTGGGCTGCTGGGACAAGCTAGATTACGGAGGGCATCGAAAATCAGCCAGAGCACATTGGAAGGTGCTTGGTAAGCTGTAGGGAGCGTGGTATGTTTCTGAGCTAGGCAGGGACATGGTGAAAGCAAGTTTTAGGAGGGCTAGCTAAGAAACAGACGGCAAGATTGCCTGGAATATGCAGCACTAACATCAGAGAGGCCAGCTTGGAGGTGTCATACTGACAGCAGGTGAGGTGAAGACACCTTAGGCATGGCATAGTCTGAGCAGGAATGGAAATGAAAGGAAGTGAAAGACACTGAAGCAAAAATCAACTAGCTGGTTGTATGAGGTACAGGCTATGAAAGAGAGGAATCAGGGAAAGATGACTCCTGCCATTTTTTATAGCTGCCAAATGCAGTTTAGGTGCTCACTCCACTTGTTTAGAATAATAAGGTAACGTCACATCTTCATTTTAACAAACTTGTTCACCATAACTCAAACAAGTATTGCTAAACAAACCAAATTTGGAAAAAACAAAGAAAGGATTTTGTGCTTCATAATTCATTGCTATCTCCTTTTGTATCAGATCTGAACTAATATCCCATCAGGTTGCTAGGAGAAATTATTGTACAAAACGTGTTTAAACAACACACAGGATTAAGGCCCTCATCATTTTACAGAGTGACCTACTTCAAAGGAAGTCAATTTACATGTAATGGGCGGATTACACAGGTTGGTAGATTTACCTACAGCCTATCTGAACTCTTCCTCCATATAACACTTTAATCAATTCGTAGGGGAGGCTAAATTATTAGATGGAAAATAATAGAGTACTATGTACTTTTTATTATTTCCTTTTTGCTGGTAAATGGGCAGAGGGCAAGTACATTGGCTGAGCTGCACCATGCGTCAGCCACAGCCCTTTAAAGTTGTGGTTCTGGCTTTCATCCCTCTGTGGAGACCATGCGGCACTAACTGCTGATTAAAAACTATGACAGTGGACACCTGACCGTTCCCTATAAATCCCCTAAGCTGGCAATACTTCTTAGGATTTATGCACTAACATAAGGGATTTACAAAAGTTACAACAAAGAGACAGCTTCTGTGACATGTACCAACCCCAAAGAGACAGATCAGTGATCTCACTGGCAGGACAGAACACCTGGGGAAGACAAACTTCATAGTCAGATTAGGCTTCACTAATGCACCGTCTAGAGTCTTTCTCATTCCGGAACCATAGGTCTTTGGTGGAAGCAGTTTGCAGAGAGTCAAGGTCAAGGTGGCCCAGAATGCTGAGAATTGCTCACCGTGGAGCATCCCTGGCATTGCTCTGAGTGGTCTCGGAGAAGACCTAAACCTCTAGCATCCATTCCATCAACCAGGATGTGAAGGAGAGCAAGCTTAGGGTCAGCAATACTTAGCTGACGTTTTACCACCATGCGGCGTAGATTGTGTTTTTCCCAAGAACTTAGATTCTATCATAATCTCTTCAGTTCCTATTCAGAATCAACACCCCCTGGACAAACCAAATGTCACAGCAATTATTGTAGCTGCCCCATAAGGTAGCATTTGGCTCAGCCACAAAAGAACCTATTAAAATCAGACAACACTGATGCAAATGCATTTAGTCAACATATAGGTATGATGCAAGAGTACCACGCTAATAAAAGCCAACAAGCATTGAAAGGATTGAGTGTTCGTGTTTATGGAAGACTGGCTGATTTGGAGCACAAACTTTACATGAGGCAGAGTAAGATTGTAATAGCACTCCTGTCTGTAAGGAGAGGCTACAAGAATTCACCAAAAGATGGGCTTTTGACTCTAGAAGGAACTAGATGCAGTGTGTCAGCTCATTAAATTAGAAACTGCAGCAGTAGTGGCAGTGGCTTGAAATACGCAAGTTTCACATGCACACACAGGTAGTGAGAAAGCAGGTTGTTTTAGGTCTGCTTCCCCCTGAAACACACCCTGAATTAAGAATTCTGGAGCAGGTAGTTTATTGGGAAGTGCTCCGCAGAACAATAGTCCAGTGAGAACTGTGACAGTGTTAGGGGAGGAAACAGTAAAGGAGTCATTATTGAAAAAGCTACCACTTTTGTACATGGAGCTTCATCCTGCTGGGGAATTCTGGAAGTTGGTCTAGGATGTGGACCTCAGAGTTATCCCATGCAAGGGTGAAGGAGTGGGGTTATTTTTTTTTCTTTTAGTATTTTATTTTATTTTTTCTTCCCCTCCCCCTCCCCCGCCCCCACCCTGCTGTTTTTGCTGTCTGTGTCCATTTGCTTGTGTGACCTTCTGTATCTATTTCTCTTTTTGTCTTCTCTTCTTATCTTTCCCCTCTAGGATTCACCGGCATTCAATCCTGGGGACCTCTGATGTAGAGAGAGGTTCCCTGTCAATTGCACCACCTCAGTTGCTGGTCTCTGCTACACTTCACTTTGACTCTCCCCCTCATCTCTCTTTTGTTGTGTCATCATCTTGCTGCACGACTCACTTGCGCAGACACTAGCTCACTGCGTAGGCACTGGCTTGCCGTGTAGGCACGCTTTCTCTTCTTTTTCAGCAGGAGGCCCCAGGGATCGAACCCAGGTCCTCCCATATGGTAGGCAGAGGCCTTATCACTTGAGCCACTTGTGCTTCTCAGGAGTTGGGTTATTGATACTCCAACTGCCAACCCTGATTGGGCATTAGTTCCCTGGCACTCCATCAAAGCAGGTTTCAACCACCATGAAAAAGAGACAGGGATGCCATGCTGGCGGTTTAAAGTCTGGCTGGCATGGCTAAAGTGGAGAGACCCAAGAGGAAAGGGGCAGGGCAAGGACAGGATCTGCCAAACTGGCTTTCCTCGGCAAATCCCCTGGAAACTAGGCCAGGAGGCAGAGCAGGCAAACCATGCTTTTTCTTCCAAAGTACATTTTTCTTTCGTTTATTTCAGGCAGATGCCCATTTCCTATTTTGTGCAGTGGCATGTCTAAAAGGAGGTTAAAGTCACATGTAGATTTTGTTCTTCACATTTCTGTTATGAAGGAAAACATAGGAAACAATTACCATTGACAGTAAAAGTTGCCTTTTGCTGCCTTAAGTTGTAAGAGGTCTTTTATGATTTCCTGCACCTCAATCTCTGAAGTGAGAACCACCTGCAATGGGGCACCTGCAGATGCTTAGTAAACCTTGACTCTATTATATTGAATCTGCGTGTGCTTTGAGAAAGTTGAAATAACATAATACTAAGAGCTGACCTCTACTGAGTGCTTTCTGTACATCAGGTGTTGGGCTAAGCAATTCATACCTGCTAAGTGATTCCTGTGGGTATATCATTATTCCAGTTTAGCAGATGAGAAAACTGAGGTCTAGAGAGGCAAATTGATGATATTTTTAGCTCTCTTTATTAAAGCAACCTAATTTCTCTTCTACCTACTAGAAATACAAAGACAAGCTTCGCCTATATTGCAATGTTTATATTTAGTTCAATAAATATTTGCAAGATAAACCTCTTCAGCAATGTGCTTGCATTGGGGAAAGGTGGGAGGGGTGGGACAATACAAATATCAGTAAGACTTCAGGTCCGTCCCCAAGAGGCTGTAATAGGGAGAGAGTAGAAACATACTACGTAAGAGGGAGTATAATACAAATGCAGCACAAAGCACAGTGAGAACAAAGGCAAAGAAGACATCCTCGTAGCGGGGACACAGGAAAGCTCGAAGATGAAGTTGGCACTTGAACTGAGTAAGTTTCGGCCTGGGGTGCTGAAATGGGCAGGTTCACCCACACCATTCTTCAACAGCCTAAATTCGTGAAGTTGACTAAGATCAGTGGAGATCAGAATCCAGGAGCACTTCCATGATGAAGGTTAGTATCTGAGAGCAAGTGCATTGCAGTGGAGGCAATGTGTGCTGTGGGAGCTTGTGGAGTAGAGGGGAAGCTTGCAATGGCCTGAGGGTTCAGCGTGAGCTGCAGGTGTGTGCTGGTGACATGCCGAGCACCTCAATAAAAATGAGGTGCCGACATTTAAAAATCAGGATGTTTTCTCATTGAGCTCTAGAGGTTTGGCTTCTCTGGACAAATCAAAGGATCTGGCCATACTGGGCCCTTCCTCTTTGCTAGGCACACCCTCTCCATTATCAAGCCCCACCACCCCTATTGCCCTGTACCAGCCAACAGCATGCAGCTGCCTGGCCCCTGGAGCCGCTGGGATTGAGACACTTGGCCAGGTATGATGGTGATTCAGAGAACTAAAGCGTCAGTGGCATTTCTATTTAAGTCTTGGCCCTACGATTTTACTTTCTGTGTGATTTGCCTCCCCTGACCTCAGTTTCCTCATCTGGTAAATGGGGATAGTAGTGTATCCAGCCTACAGGAATCACTTAAGATGTGTAAACAGCTTAGCTCAGCACCTGGCACATAGACAACTCTCAGTAGAGGTCAGCTCTTCTTCTTGTTCTTGCTCCAGGGTTTGCAAGTGTGTGTGAATTTGCCTTTGGATAATTACCTCCATTAGAGAACAGTGCAGATGGAACCAAGGTCTTAGGCTTGGAGAGTATGTAGGACATTATTCCAAAAGGAATTCTGCAGCCCTGACAATTTCACACGTGTATCATTATTCAAACAAGACACCAGGAAAATTGTCTGGAAAAATATTCCATTGGCAAAGGGGTTAGTGGCATCTTTTTGGTAGACCAGATACAAAAATTTCTCTTACTCAAACAAAACCGTATCCAGTCTCTAATGTACTAAGTGTTTATGCCATGTGTACACATGAAATCCAAATAAAACCCCATTTTGTCTAAGAGATTAGGTTGTAGACATCAACATGCCCCTTCATGATGACACATAGACAAGAATAAGGACAGAAGAGGGTATTAATACTTTCATCATTGACATACATGAATTATATATATTGATGATTATTCTTCAGCTGATAATAAACTGAACAGACAGGGATTGACTGCATGATAAGGAGAGGAGGACGGTAAGGTGCTGGCTGTCAGAATTAACTAAGCAGGCATTTACATTTGCACTGAGTAAATCCTACATGGGATGACTGAGAATTGTCTCTCTGGAAGAATTACATAACCAAAATGTAGCCTCCTGTAGTCCTTCACTTGCTCCACTGCAGAGACTGAAAGCAGGGGCCAGACTTCCTGGGTTTATATTCCACCCTCCTGATGGCTGTGTATTCTGGGCAAGTCTTCTAACTTATCTGTACTTTGGTTTACCCATCTAAAAATGATATGAAATGAATACCTACTTTACGGGGTTGTGTGAGGATAGAATACGTATACCAGATATACAGGAAATACTCAATAATATTATCCTTTTATATTATTATTAAATAGAGGGCAGACGATTTCTCCTTTGAATAAAGTCCCACAATGTTTACCAGACGTGGAAGGAATTCTGTGTCTCTTGACTTCTCTCTTGAACTCACTGTCACCTCTGGGGCTGGGAAGGGGAAGGCACGCTTGTTTCTCTTCCTCAGGGAAACACAGATTTGTGAAAGTGTAGAGGGAACCTATGTGATTAGCCCGAAATGTCTGTACATAGGAGCCGCTACAAGAAGAAATAAAAAGGCAGAGTTGCAGAGTTGAAAAAACAACAGCTTTGGTTGATCTGGGCAGAGAAAGGGCAGACAGAGGACACTCAGCAGTTAGAAGTTAGTCTTTCCTCCACCCCAGCAAAACACAGAAAATGCCGCATGTTGTTGTGGTTGTTGTTGGCACCCAAGGTTTCATGTGGATGGGCTGAGATGAACCTTTTTAATATTGATTTGAATTCTTTTTTTTTTTTAAAGATTTATTTATTTATTTAATTCCCCCCCCCCCTCCCCTGGTTGTCTGTTCTTGGTGTCTATTTGCTGCGTCTTGTTTCTTTGTCCGCTTCTGTTGTCGTCAGCGGCATGGGAAGTGTGGGCGGGGCCATTCCTGGGCAGGCTGCACTTTCTTTTCACGCTGGGCGGCTTTCCTCACGGGCGCACTCCTTCCGCGTGGGGCTCCCCTGCGCGGGGACACCCCTGCGTGGCGCGGCACTCCTTGCACGCATCAGCACTGCACATGGCCAGCTCCACACCGGTCAAGGAGGCCCGGGGTTTGAACCGCGGACCTCCCATATGGTAGACCGACGCCCTAACCACTGGGCCAAAGTCCGTTTCCCTGATTTGAATTCTTGAGGAAGCATTTATTTATAGTAAGCAGTAAGCTGTTGCTTGCACATTTCATCACTCCAACCTAACCATAAACTTTCAAATCACGTTGACTTAGAGAGGAATAAACAAAATGTACTTCATTCATGAACAAGTTTCAGTATTTCAATATGCTGGATTTATAACCAGATATAGGAATAATGGGTCCTTGGAGGCATGAGCTATTAATTTTCTTTCCTAAGTCTGCCTGAAGAACTCCCTCCCTGTCTTAGTCTGGGTGCACAGATCCTGGAGTGAAATCTTGATGGGTCCCAATAGATGTGCATACTTAGCCAATGATTCTCTTCACCTCTCTCTCTTGACCCATGGACTCCTCAGCAATCCTGTGGGTAAATTTTATGACTGGCACTCATTAATACTGGCTTAGAAAGGATCCTTTGCTGCCTCACAGCCTCTCCTCTGGAGAGTGAAGCATAGGAGCTGTAGCAATAATGGGTAGACTTGAGTAAAAAGCTGGAGAGAGGTGCCTTGGGAAATCTAAGTTGGAACAAATGGATCGTGGTGGATAAGCACTTTGTTACAGGACTAAATTAAGATGTCAGCAGCATCAGGGTACAAGCTGTCCTTCCAGTGCCAGAGGAAGCCCTCTTTCTGCTGGGAGATGGACTGAGTAATGAGGGAGAGGCTGAGATGCTTGATGGACAATCAGATGGGGGGCAGGTGCCTCCAGTGGCAATAGTTAGCAAATAGGAAAGAATAGGCCAGGGCAGAGGCAAAAGGCAGTCCAGATACTTGCTTTTGTTTACGTTTTTCTGCTGGTATCTGAAAAAATTACACTGATGATCATTGTACTTAAATTAACGGTGCTTGATTAGCCTATTCATTTAGAAATTATAATTGTGAAGGCTTTATACATTTGTCTTACATACTCTTAACATGAGCTGCAGGTGCTGGTTGAGCTAGTAAGTTGGGGATCCTTGGAAGGAATCCCCCAGGACTTAAGCCTGGGTGTCTGAGAAAGGCAGAGAGGGAACCCTTACACAATTCTACTGAGAAACTCAGTATGTAAATTCATGCCACTTGCTACAAACTCTGAAAAGCTCTTGAGCATTTGCATTGGCTTGTGAAACATGCTCTTGACTTGATCAAATGAAAAATGATGTGAACCTTGCCCACAGGTTATTTATCCCAGCAGCAACTATTCAGAGCAACTACAATTCTATTACTGTGGTGGCCCCTGTGGACTTCAGGCTCTTTTTCTCTGAATTTAAATGAGCTGGTACCTTTGAGTTTGTCCTCATAGGTCATAGTTTTGAATAACAGAATTATCTTAGAGGTTCTGCTTTGGACCACCTATAAGAGGGGAAGTCAAGCAAATGATCAGAGCCAGTTTCCAACAAGAGCCAGCAAACTATAGCCCACAGGCCAAATTCAACCTGAATGCTTGTTTTGTTTTTTGATGAAGTTTTACTGGATACAGTGGTTTGGAGCTATGTATTCCAGAAAAACTTAATCCATTGAAATGGTGTGAACCCATTGTAAGTAGGACCTTTTGATGAGGTTACTTCAGTTAAGGGGTGATTCACCTCAACCAGGATGGATCTTTGTCCTGTTAGTGGAATCCTTTATAAGCAGCATGAAATTCAGAGATAGAAAGTCACAGGAAGCAAGAAGCTGAAGGTCAATGGACCCAGAAGAGAGGGAGAGGCCAAGAGGGGCTGCCATGCGCTTTGCTATGTGACAGAGAAGCCAAGAACCAACGATCACCGGCCGCAGGCCCCAGAAAGTCAGTCTTCAAGAAGAAAGTATCACCTTGATGTGGCCTTGATTTGGATTTCTTCTAGTCTCAAATCCGTAAGCCAATAAATTCCCTTTACTTAAGCTAGCCCAGTCCATGGTATTTCTTTAGCAATGAGGAAACTAAAACAGATTTTGGTACTAGGAGAGTTGGGTGCTGCTATTGCACATATGGGGAAGAAAAAGGTGGAATTGGATAATGGGTTGAGGCTGGAAGAATTGTGAGGTGCTTGATAGAAAAGGCTTAGACTGCTCTGAAGAGACTTTTGGTAGATACATAGATGCTAAAGGTCCTTATGATGAGGCCTGAGCAGGAAATGCTGAATGTATTATTGGAAATTGAAGGAAAGTGGTAAAGAACTTGGCAAAACTGAGTTCTGATGTCAGATGGAAGGCAGAACTTGAAAGGGATGAACTTGAATATTTAGCTAAGGAGATTTCCCAAGCTAAGTTGTTGAAGGTGCAGGCTGGTTTCTCCTTTCAACTTATAATAAAATGAAAGAGGGTAGGGATAAGCTGAAAACTGAACTCTTGAGCATAAAGAAATCAGAAATGGATGGTTTGGAAAATTCTAGCCTATCTAGATAGTGTGTTCTGAGTCTAGGGCCAGAAGCAGCTCTGTCAGGGAACTCCCTGAGCTTTCAGAAAGCAAGTCCCCAAAGCATATGGCTACACATGATTGCTTGAGTGAACATGGAACCAGTCAGCCATTTTAGGGGAAGTCAGGAAATGCAGTTATGCAGAAAGTATCTGAGGAAAGTTCTATTGTCTGATGGTTTGGACCCTGGGAACTACATGCAAAACCAACAAGGTTTTTGTGAAATTTGTATGAGCAGAACCACATCAGCCTAGACTGAAAGGGAAAGAGAAGGACAAACTGATGGAAGAATTTCCATCTCTATTTCAGTCAGCTGCTCTTCCTGGGGAATTCTTTAAGGACCTTCATTGGAATTCCCAGCCTGAGTGAAGGCAGCAACTATTTGAAATCTCTCAAAAGATGGAGATTCATATAGGCCTATCTCTAAAGAAGCAAGAAGGCAAGCCCAGGACAATATTACTCCCACAGCAGCTGCTAAATCAACTCTACTATGTCCCAATTATTAGAAAGACCCAACAGCACTGTAATGGTTAATTTTATTTGTAAACTTGGCTAGGTTATGGTGTCCAGTTGTGTGATTAAACACTGGCCTAGTTGTTACTGTGGAGGTATTTCATAGATGGGATTAGCATCTATACTCAGCTGACTTCAAATAAATGAGATTACCCTCCGTAATGTGGGTTGGCCCCATCCAATCAGCTGGAAGTTTTAACCACAAGAACTGAGGGTTCCGGAGGTCAGAAGTTCTGCCTTGAGACTTCAACATCAACTCTTAACAGAGTTTCCAGCCTGCAAGCTTTTCCTAAGGAATTTGGCCACAAGACTTCATCATCACCTTTACTGGAGTTTCCAGCCTGTAGCCTGCCCTTCAGAGTTTAAACTTGTTATCCCCCACAATCATGCACCTCATAAGAGGGTATATACCTTTCAAATTAATACTCTTTTCTCTCCAAATTGTAAAGCATTCCTAATTCATATTTAACACAGTATCTTGAAATGAAGCAGTTGTGAATTGAAAAGGGTGTGATCATATGTCTGGTGGATATGGAGCATATGTAAATGAAATTAATTTTGTAAAAAGGGAGGTGACTTGCTGCAGAGTGTGGCAAAATTATCTTATTTACCAGTCCAGAGGGTTGAGGCTCTACAAAAGATGGCCAAAAGTATGCCTGGCAGTGTGTTATAGGGACCGTAGCATAGGACATCAGTGCACATACAACTGTCTTCTGTCGACCACCAGAGCAATTCTGCTAATTAAAAGGCTCTTGATGGTCCATAATTCCTCACTTTAGTGTCCAATCAATATCAACCTCAATTCAACATCCTCAACTTATAAATGGAATGGAGGACCTGTAGTTCAGCTCATGATTATTTTTTTTATATGAACAATGAGCTCCCAACAAGGTGTACCCACAAAAAAATCAAGTCTGTCAGAACAAGGTAACTCTGGCCAACTCTCTGCCTTGGCTTTCTTTATGGATAGACTTCTATCCACACACATCTCAACACTGAATAGACAGTGATCTTTCCAATTTGCAGTTAACAAAGATTAAGAAAACCTCTCTGAAATTTAATCTAGGAAGAGCTGTATGTCTAGTTTATAGCTAGAGATTGCACACTAATTAAATTGAAGTGCCATGAAAATTAAATCAAGAAGTTCCATAAAAAGAATAGAATATGTCGATGAGGAAAGCATGAAAAAGTAAAATAAAATTCTTTAAAAAACATTTTTAGGGTAAATAGTTACAATAATGATTTCTACATAGGAGGTAACTATTTTACTAATTCTAATTAGGTATCTTTTGTTTTTAAACCTTGAGCAAGAAATAGTTGCAATCCCATGACAGAATCAAAGCTCTTCTAAACAGTGACCAGTGGGCCTTTCTGTGAAGCAGTTTCTCTAATAAAAAACCTTCCTCATCTTTCCTATCCATACCCCTAAAACACATTCCAGAATTTATTTTGACTTCCGTGATGGTGCCTAGTGAAGTTTGTTCATCTACTGTGTTTATCATATTCTCACCCACTTTCAGAAGGCACAAACTGTCAAATGTCATTTTTTTAGAAAACCGAGAAAATTATAACTTCTTATGTCAGCTGTAACTAATGGACAGCATTTTTTTTAGAATTTAGATGATGGGCATGAGGGAAATGCCAGATAGCATTTTCCTATATGAACACACTCCATACAGAATATGCTGAATTTTAAAAATTAAAAATACAGAGAATCTACAATTACCTCAAAATTAAATTTTTAATTAAAAAATCATAAAGCCCTAACATATGAGTTGGAACTTTCATAAAGTTAAAGCTATAAATATGTTAGCTCAACATTTTTCACATTTTCTTTTTAAAATGTACTTTCTAAATTCATTTATATCTACACTTTAACACATTTTCTAAAAGGAATAGTAAGCCACACTGCTCCTCCTTCACCTAACACATTCAGATTTTTACTTCCCTTGAGCCACAACTAGTCTTTTAAAAGTTTAGTATTACATTATGATTCAAAAGAATTGATCTAAAACCCATACATCTACAGCCAACTGATTTTTTTACAAGGGGACCAAGTTCATTAATTGGGAAAAGAGCAATCATTTCAACAAATGGTGTTGGGAAAACTGGATATCCACATGCAAAAGAATGAAGTTGGGCCCCTTCCTCATACCATATGCAAAAATTAACTCTTAATGGATCAAGGACCTAAACATAAAGAGCTAAAACCATAAAACTCTTAGAAGACAGCATGGGGGAAACTGTCAACAACCTCAGATTTGATAGTGACTTCTTATACATGACATGAAAGGTACAAGACATAAAAAGAAAAAGTAGGTAAAATGGATTTCATCAACATTTAAAACTTTTATACTCAAAGAACATTATTAAGAAAGTAAAAAGAGAACATAGAGAATGGGAGGAAATGATTGCAAATGATAAACAGGATAAGGGCTTAAAATCCAAAAGATATAAAGAACTTCTATAACTCAACAACCAAAAGACCAATAACCCAATTTAAAATGAGCAAAGGACTTGAATAGACATTTCTCCCAAGAAGACATACAAATGGCCAATAAGTACTTGAAAAAGTGCCCGATGTCATTGGTCATCAGGGAAATGCCAATTAAAACCACTTCACACCCACCTGAAGGGCTATTATGAAGGAAAGGGAAGGGAAGGGAAGGGAAAAGGGAAAAGGGCAAGGAAAGAAGAAGCATCCAGAAAAATTGGAACTTTAAAAAAATGTTTTTATTTATTTCTCTCTCCTTTCCCCCCATTGTCTGCTCTCTATGTCCACTCACTGTGTGTTCTTCTGCATCTGCTTGCACTATCAGGTGGCACTGGAAATCTGTGTCTCTTTTTTTTCTTGCATCATCTTGCTGCGTCAGCTCTATGTGTGTGCAGCACCACTCCTGGGCAGGTCGTGCTGTTTTTATCACGCGGGGCAGCACTCCTTGTGGGGTGCACATCTTGCGTGTGGGGCACCCCTATGCAGGGGCGCCCCTACGTGGCACAGCACTCCTTGTGTGCATCAGCACTGCACATGGACCAGCTCACCACATGGGCCAGGAGACCCTGGGTTTGAGCCCTGGACCTCCTATGTGGTAGGCAGACACTCTGTCAGTTGACCCAAATCTGCTTCCCTAAAAAGTTTTTTAAAAAATTGGTTAGAATACAAACCATGATGCTGTTCCTTTAGCCTTCCCTCTCCCTCCCCATTCTGCTGCATTTTTCTACCCAGAACACTTTGTGTCTCTATCATTACTGAGTTCTGGGCAGTAAAATGAAATCTGTCAGAAATTCAGGAGCAATGAAAGATTAATATAATGCTTGGGGTGTGGTGGGGGAGACAAGGTTTCTTTAGAATTGACTGATATGAAGGAGATAATTCTCTGACTCTGATTTTACCTTAACTGCCCCAACTATAGAAAAATTGTTTAAGGGCTACTCTCAGGTAACTTCTATCAGACTCCCAGTTCCCATCATAAGCAGGCCTAAATTTCAGGAAAATTCAGATTACATGTTGAGTTTATAGAAATAGTTACTTTTAATATTCCTTATTCATATTATTTGCCACCAGATGTGGCAACTGAATGATTGTAATTAGAAACCTATACTAGCCAGAATACTGTAAAGGACTCCAGTTTCTTAGGAATTACCATATTGGATGATATTAATATCCAAATAGTAAATTTCCATCAAAGTTACTAAAGTGTAAGCTCCTAGAGAGCCAAGATTCTCATTTGTTTGTCCACTGACATATCCCAAGGGACCAAACTAGTGCCTGACATGTCCTAAATGTTCAATTTGTTTATTGAATGAAGTTAGAAGATAATTTCAGTTATGTGCACTAGATGTTTGCATTTGGGAGGTGGGAATAAGGAGGCAGTTAGACTCAACAGAGAAAAAAAGAGATAAATATTAATCTCTTCAGAGGGTTTGTATTTCAAAAGGATTAGATTTTCCTTTTAAGTATATATGACTCAGAAATACTGATTGGCAAAGGAGGGTTTATAAAAGTAAGAGTAAAATATATATATATATGTCTTTTTTTTCAGGTTTTTTTTCCAACTTTATTTCCCACCCCACACCACCCTCAGTGGCTCCCTCATCTGTTTGTTCATTGCTTTTGCTCATTGTCTGCTCATTTCTTCTTTTTTTAGGAGGTACTGAAACCAAACCTGGGATCTCCCATGTGGGAGGCAGGAGCTCAACTGCTTGAGCCACATCCACTTTCTGCTTGTGTTTTGTTTTTGCTTGCTCTCTGTTCATTGTTTTTTCTCTCTTGATGTCTACTCATTGTTTTTTCTTAATGTCTGCTTGCTTCTTTTTTTAGGAGGCACTGGGAACTGAGAAACCAAACCCAGGGTCTCCCACGTGGGAGTGGGCACCCATCTTCCTGAGTCCGAGTAGTAACATTTTAATCTTCCTCTCTGAACTTTCCTAATGCTAAAATTGAATAATGATGGACTTTTCCCAGATTGCAGAAAATAATCAAGTTAGTTCATGCTCCATTTCCAATTTTGAGTTTTACTCCGAAAACTTTTTCTTAAAAAAAAAAGTTATCATCTACAACTTAAATATGTGAGAAACTAGCCTGCTACGTAAGTTTTAAAATTTTTATGGTGTTCAGCCTAGCTTAATGTGATGTCTGGATTCAATCACCTGGACATGTCTAAGAATTGCTGTAGAGCCCTCTTTGCAGCCATGAAAATCAGCAGCACAAAATGAGGAATCCCAGGACATAGCCACCAGCAAACTGTGATTTTTCACAAGTCAAGGGCTTTCTTTATCTCAGTTTTATCATGTAAAATGGTTTTGAATCTATCTATTCCATCTATCCTCTAGGGTTTTATGGGAATCAATTAATTGAATGGTCATGGATATGAAAATAAAATAAACAATATAAACAATATAAAATAAACAACAAACACAAGGAAGAATGCATAGAATGGTTGGACCAAGGTATTGACACAATACTTCACTCTCATCCCTGCCCTAAAAACAACTCAGAGGAATAGAACATTTTGTTAATGTCTTCTGGAAAATTGATATACGTATATGTAATTTCCTGAGCTGGTAGCTCTGATAGAACCTAAAGAGCTCTTGCGTTGGAGAAGAAAGTTTGGCTCAATATCAGTTTACCAATTAGTAACTACTCCCCAAAGTCAGTTAATCCCCCTCAGCTCCAGTTTTTCTACCTGTAACATGGTAATAAGTTTTGAACAGAGCTGATATAAAGAATAAATGAAGGAAGCAGACTTGGCCCAGTGGTTAGGGCATCCATCTACCACATGGGAGGTCCGCGGTTCAAACCCCGGGCCTCCCTGACCCGTGTGGAGCTGGCCCATGCGCAGTGCTGATGCACGCAAGGAGTGCCCTGCCACACAGGGGTGTCCCCTGCATAGGGGAGCCCCACACGCAAGGAGTATGCCCTGTAAGGAGAGCCACCCAGCACGAAGGAAAGTGCAGCCTGCCCAGGAATGGTGCCGCACACAAGGAGAGCTGACATAACAAGATGACACAACAAAAAGAAACACAGATTCCCATTCCACTGACAACAACAGAAGCAGACAAAGAAGAACATGCAGCAAATAGACACAGAGAACAGACAACTGGGGCAGGGATGGGAAGGGGAAAGAAATAAAATAAATAAATCTTAAAAAAAAAAGTACAAGCAAGACATAGTAGTTATAGTAACAACAATGTATATTTTCATATTAATTTTCTGCAGATCTGGGATTCAAACTCAGACTTGATTTCATATCTAGTCCCCTTTTCATTATTCCAAAAATAAACTTGTTATTTTTTTATTTTTTTAGGTACTGGAAGCTGGGATATCGTATATGGGAAGTAGGTGCTCAACCATTGAAGCACATCGGCTCCTCTGAGTTGGTTTTTTTGTTTTGCTTGTTGTTTGTTTTTGTTTTTTCTAGGAGGAACCAGGAACCTAACCTGGGACCTCCCATGTGAGAAGCAGATGCTCAACCTCTTGAGCCACATCTGCTCCCCTTCTCTCAACCCAAAGGAAGCCAAAGGGCAGGGAGAATTTTAATGAAGTACAGATCATCCTCTCAAGATGTAGAGGGGTGGTGGTGGTTGGGGAGGGGAGCAGTTGCAGGAAAGTAATGAGAAGACTGCCTCTGGAAGGGCAAATGGAAAATAGTCAGCATGCCAGCATAGATCCACCACGATATCTAGGACAATAAGTGATAGGCTCATGGTAGATAATAAATGCTTAGAAATTTGAAATTTTTGTTGTCTGATGTCTTAAAGCAGAAGTTGGGGTTGTGTCTGAGAACTACCTATTTTACCCACAGCTTCAAAGGGCTAATGTGGATAACCAGTTATAGACTCCCCCCTGCTTCCCTTTCCAGCTGTCACAAGTCACACACCATGGCACCACTGTTTTCTCCTCTCACCGTGAATGCACGGGATCAATAGATGGACAATTGTTGAAGCTGGATGATTGATATATAGTCTTTCTACTTTTGTATATGTTTGAAATTACCCATTATAGAGAGTTTATTAAAATAAAAATACCAGGCCAATGGTGTATTGGCCATGTAAAGAAAAGGACCATCCACTCTCTTTTTAGTCATCTGTTTTTGGCATTGGGTAATTAATTTTGAATCTATAAGTAACTTATTGGATTTATTTATTTTTAATTATGCAATTAATTCTGCAATGACCCATGCTTACAGCATTTTCTAAGTCCATGATATATAAACATAAATTATATTATAGGTCAGTTTATAGAGTGACTTTAAGTTGTGCCTCTTAGTTGCTGAGCATACAGAATAACATTTAAATAGCACTTAAATACCTCCTATAATTACACTGAAAAATCCTTCCCAGTGTTACTGAAATTGGTTGCGAATTTTGCTTCCAGATACATAAAGTACTGGAGAAGTAGCCAAAAAAGAGACATGGACTCAACATGCTGCCAAAAATAATAATAGAACTTTAAATGTTAAACAGTTTTTTTTAAAAGCCCTTCTCTGGGATGAAATGCATGTACTCAAGTTGTTTTTCCCCATCCTCCTGCTTCTTGATATAGATGTGCCTTTCCGGCTGACGTCCTGATCGGTTGGTATGCCCAGTCCTACTGAGTCAGCCGCTTGCAGCTGTTTGATATGGATGTATGGAGCTGATGGAAACCAAGAGTGAGAGTGAAATGGGGGACTAAGCACTTCGGGAAATTTTAAATTGGAGAAAAAAATCAACCAGAAGTACTGAGTTGCTGCTGTGAGGACAGGTTATTTCCCTTCATTTCTCCGTAGCCATCATGAACCGTACTTGATGATTGAGGCCAAAATTGGCCAATTTGCTTTGTTTCTTTGAAAAATCAGAAGATCAAGAGTTGTTCTCTGTTTGGCATAATGTTCCTTTATCCACAGTTATTTTCTGTTACAAATGGCTTTGCAGGTCATGCAAGGGTAATAGGCAAGAGTTCACTGTTCCATTGTCACTTTGGAAAGTGTATCGGGACATTTGATTCCAGCCTGTCCCTCTGAGTCTGGTTGTTCCTATTCAGGTGCTCAGAGGAAAACCGGAAATGGTATGAAAGCCCAGGATTGGGTGTAGTGATGTACCTGGCCCAGCCGGTTCAGCCAAGATCCTTGAAAAGTTCAGCCCGTTTGGCCACTTTGTGTAGGAGGCCACCCAGTGCTTCCATCCAGGGAGGGAGATGTTTCTGAAATTAAGCCCATGTGCAGTTAGTTTCCCCAGTCTTAGGAAGAGACACGTAATGCCACAACTTCTGGGCATTCAATGCAAATGCCTGCTTTTTGAAATTTTAATGATAAAAATTAAATGAGGCAACTCATGTAAAGGATATGGCACAGTGCCCAGCACGTTGCAGAAGGCAATAGATGTTAGCTCTTATTTAGGATTATTCTAGCCATGAGCAGGGCAAACTTTATTCTAAATTGCATATTCATTCACTTGAAAATTATTGAGTGCCTACAGTGTGTCAAGCACTGTTTGGGGTCTATAGGGATACAGCAGGGTACAAGCATGGCAAAATCCCTGCTCTCATCAAATATACATGCTTTGGGAGGGGAAACAGTTAAAAAATTGTTAAACCTAATAATTTAATTTAATAAGTGCTTTGAGTAAAGTAAAACAAGAAATGAGGGTAGAAAATGACTGAGAGGAGTGGGATGATGAGGGGCATTTACTCTAGCTAATGAGTCCAAGAAAAGCTTCTCTAAGGATGAAATTTGAATGAGAACATGGAGCCTACCGTGTGAAGAATTAGAGGTGGGGCATCCCAGACAGAGAAAGCAGCAAGAGCAAAGGCCCTGAGGTAGGTCCCATTTGACACTCCATTACTGCACACAATGGGTGCAAGGTTATATCTTCTTTGCTGTCATTTTTTAAAGTTTCACATTTCAAGGCATCCAAGTATTCTGCCTGCAATCAGAATAAACCACCACCAGCAGGTTGTGGAAACTTGCTGAGAACTAACCCAATCGTAGAGACAATATAGATATTTTAATTTAACCAAGCATGAGAACTGACTTGTTGAATCAACATTCCTGGATGGCACTCCTGCACATTTCAATGGGAGGGCCTTGATTGAGGAACCAAGCCTATAATCACAGCTACTCACATTCATCAATCTAAGAACCAGAGTATGAGATGGGAGCACAGGTTCCTGCTCTGCCCACTGACCTTCTGTATGCTCTTGACCAGGTCATTTAGTCTTGCTGTGACTTAGTTTGTTCATCTATAAAACAAGAGGAATGGATTGGACCAGTGCTTCTAAAATTGAAGGCCCTTTTGAATCCCCTGGGATCTTGTTAAATGCAGACATCGATGCAGTAGCTCTGGGTAGGGCCTGAGAGTCTGCATTCCTAACCAGTTGCCAGGTTAGGCTGATGCTACTGACCCTCGGATGACTCTTTTGAGTAGCAAGGGTTCCAGCGGTCTCTATCTAGTAGGACTCTGCATTCCAGGCATATGTGACTTGAATGTCAAGTCCTTGACACAGTCTTAATCACATAAAGATCTGTGACAACCCAGATATATGTGACCTTCTTGCATCATCCAAACCGTGCTTCGTTCTGAGTTGTGCAACCCTTGCAAGTCAAGGTCACTGCCTCATATCAGCTATTCCTACAAAACCCATATACATCCTAGGGCAGAGACTGGTGAAACTTCTTATCGCTTATTAAATTCAATGTGATGCAATGAGGAAGCTTCAATTTCATAAGTACGCCAACATTCAGGTTGGAATGGAATGCTTAGTTTCCCAAAGTAAGCAATAATAAAGGGGCATAATATTTTAAATTACATTATTTAACTACTGAAAGTAACCCTTGGGTGAGATGTATTTAAAATTATCCAAAATTCCAAATATTTCTGGAAGTTCAATGTGGAGTGATTTTGCTGATTCACCTTAATTACCCCTGCTGGATTTCATCCTGAGGGGGTTATTAGTCAGGCAATAAACCTAAGTTCCTAAAAGTGGAGAACTGCTTCCACTCTTCTTAAGGAAATCAGTTGTTACCTTGGCTTTTTACCTCTGAAAAAAGGCGCTGATGTGATTTCTCATGGCTCATCAGATGATCTACTCTCTAAAAAGCAAGGGAAAGCTAAAGCATGAAGACAAATGTTGATGGGACCAATATACTCAGGAAATTACAAGTTCCTGTTGAAGAGACTGTCCCGCCGTTTAAAGGAGGGAAAGAAGGTGGGATAATAGGGCGTACTGTAAGGGCGATAACAACTGCTCACATCGGAATGTCACCGAAGTTTTCAGAGTGCTTCCAGAAAGTCTGGTTGTCACCATTTTATGACCAAGGAGACTGAAGGCTAAAGAGAGCTACAAACTATTATTTTCAGTTTGTGGATAGTTCTGCAATTATAGAAATTTAACCCAATCTTCGAGACATTCCCAAGCTCACAGAGCGCGGCACACAGGAAGAACAAGCATGTGTCCACTTCTGTCAATTCTTGGATTGACATCCTCTATTGCCAAGCCCAGGACTCCCGATTGCCTTTGTTAGATTGATAGGACCACGCAATCTATATTTCCCATCAAATGCGCTCCCCTGTAGAGAGCCCCCTGGGGATAGATTGAGTCCAGCCAGGATGTCAGTAAATGGCGTAACAGAATTAACTGGCATTTCGTTCACTCAGTGTTGCTTTTCCAAGACATCAATCTAAAGGATGATAGTGTCCTGAGGCATCCATCAAAGGGGAAGCAAACAAATGAAATATGACTTATTCTCCCTAATTCTTCACAGGCTGCGCAGGCCACTCCTCATGTACAACTGACCATTTCAGGAAAGATACCATATATACTGTTCTGTTGGTGAGTACGTTTTCAATAGATTTTTTTTTTTAATGCTTGAGATGAAGGAAGAGTCTCTAAATGGAATGTCCTGAGCATTTCTAAACAGGTAATAAACCTGAAACTACTCGCTGAGAAGACAGTTCTTTTATAAAGAGCTAGTAGAAAACAAATAGCAAATGACATTGAACATGCCTCTTGACCAAGAATTGAAATCATTTCAGGACAAAAACAAGGCAGAGAAGGATTTAGCTATGGTTTCAACTTAGTGCAGTCTCCTTACACTATTCACCGGAGCCACAATAAATACATAGAAATGATCGTGAAATCCACGTAGTGAAAATATTAATAGATAGCAAAGCCTTGTTAGCCTTACTTTGGTCGACTCCAGACACAGCAGGTACTTATAACAACAATTGTACCCATAGGTGGGAGTCTCTATCAACATTGTCATACAAAACATTTAAAAATAAATATCAAATTCAAGGCCAATATTCAGCACACAACATAGGGTTAAAATCCCTGTTCCAGACACAATGGAAAGTCAAACATCAACACAAACATCTAGAATTTGTTTCCTTAGTTTACTTTTCTTTTTTCTTTTAACCCTGTGTTCTCAGTAAGATAACACTGGTGTTTACAATTAGCATGCTAAATTGAACTTTGACCTGGATAGAATTAAACTAGCCACATCCACATACCCATTCCCCCGTACCCATCCTGCTGACCCCTGGCCTTAGTTGAGGAAAATGCTGTGCACAGGGGTCCTCTGGGGAATCCCAGCCACCACACAGTCAGTGGGTCCTCTGCTGCACCTACATTTGGGGACGGTATAAAATGACCTCAGATAGAGAGGTGGGGAGCTGACTTCCCTCCTGCCTTTTTTTTTTTTTTTTTAACTCAAGAGTTTGTTATTCTGTTAAATGCTTTAAAACATTATAAAAGAATAGGAAGCAGACTTGGCCCAGTGGTTAGGGCGTCCATCTACCACATGGGAGGTCCACGGTTCAAACCCTGGGCCTCCCTGATCCGTGTGGAGCTGGCCCATGTGCAGTGCTGATGCACACAAGGAGTGCTGTGCCAAGCAGGGGTGTCCTCCTCGTAGGGTAGCCCCATGCGCAAGGAGTGCACCCATAAGGAGAGCCACCCAGCGCGAAAGAAAGTGCAGCCTGCTCAAGAATGGCACCGCACACACAGAGAACTGACACAACAAGATGATGCAACAAAAAGAAACACAGATTCCTGATGCTGCTGATAAGGATAGAAGCGGTCACAGAAGAACACACAGAGAATGGACACAGAGAGCAGACAACATGGGTTGGGAGGGAATGGGGGATGGGGGAGATTGGAGGGGGAAGGGGAGAGAAATAAATAAAATCTTTTAAAAAACATTATAAAACAAAACAAAAAAGTGTCTTCTAAAAAGAAGCTGTAGTAGACAGAATACCACCCCTTCATCTCTCCAAAAGATGTACAAGTCTTAATTCCTCAGGGCTGTGAATATGTATGCCACTTAGCAAGGAGGAATTAAGGGTGCAGAAGAAATTAAGATTGTTAATCAGATGACCTTGAAATGAGGAGATGATCCTGTATTATCTGGGTAAGCAAAACAGAATCACAAGGGTCCTTGAATGGGGAAGAGGGTCAAAGGGGAACGCCTCCAGCAGCCCCTGTTGACTTCGAACATGGAAGCCACAAGCCAAGGAATGTCAGCCTTGAGAAGATGGAGATGACAAAGAAGCATGTTCTCTCCTAGAGCCTTCAGAAATGAATAGAGCCAGGTGGACCCACTGCTTTAGTCTGGTGAGACCTGAATCAGACTCCTCACCTCCAGAACATTAAGATAATAAATCTGTGTTGGTTTAAGCTACTAATTTTGTGGCAATTTGTTATAGCAGCTATAAAAAACTCATACAAAAGCTATGAACTGAAACTTTATCCATTCAGTACACTTACTGAGCACGTAGTGGTACAAAGCACTATGTAAGTATTGTGGGGCTACAAAGATAAAACATATGAGGACCAGGATCTTACAGTTTAAAAGAGTACATGAGATATTGCATTTTTTCAGGGCTTCTACAAATTCATGGGTAGAGCTTCTCTCTTTCCTTCTCTTACATACATGCACATACTCACATAGTAAGTTCCTGTCTTTTTTTTGTAGTTCCAGAACCATTTGATTTATTCTTATTTTTTTACATAATAAATGAATAATATTTGTGAGCTTACAAAACAAACATATATAACATCTCACCCTACCACCAATAACTTGCATTGTTTTTAAACCTTTTTAAACTAGTGATTAAAGAGCATTGTCAAAATATTGCTACTAAACAAAGTATTTTCCCCTAACCAATCTGATTATTATTATCTTTATATCATTTATATATGAACATACACAAACGATTAAGTGTATAGTAAAAGTTGTGAACTTACAAAGCAAATATGTATAACATCATACAGGGGTCCCATACATCAACCCTCAACCAACACCTTACATTGTCATGAGACTTTGGTTACAAACTATGAAAGAACACTGTCAAAATCTTACTACTAATCATAGTTCTTATCTTACATTTGGTGTGTTTTCCTGCCTTTTGATCACTCAGAACCTGAGAGCCATGACAACATCGCAAGTTTCTGCTGAGACTCCAGCAGGAGCTTCTGGCCACTTCCTAACCTGTTTTGCTGTGTGTGGAGGGACAGGCAACAAAACCTGTATGTAGAGGTAGGGCAAGAGCAAACCTGAGCAAAAGGAGTAAGACATAGCGCTTGGACCAGATACCCTATTCCCCGACCCACCACAGCTATCTTCTCCTTCTTCTCTTAGACAACATGGACTACTTGTTAGGAGCTAACACAGGGATCTGGGCTCCAAAACCTGTTCACCCTCCAAGTGGCCAGTGGGCTTGGATGGCCAGTGGTCAAAGTCCTGAGGCAAGGGAATCCAGGGGAATGTTCTCCTGCTGACAAAGGCCAGGATTCCCGCTACCCCTCCATCCCCTCCAGTTCAACCCCATTTGATCTGGATGTAACTGAGAAGAACTTTCCCAGATGAGTGGCAGCGGGGAGCGAGTAGAGGGAATGGTGTCCCTTTCTTGGTTATAACAGTGGACGAAGGACTTGTCTAACACCAGCTACCCCTCTAGGGCCCAGTCTGGATCCCAGAGAACAGACCTAACTCTGCAGTGAGAAGGGCTTCCTCTCTGTGTACAAGTCACACTTGACAGACACGGAGTCTGTGCCGTACCATGGACTCTCATCACACTTCTCAGAAACCCCAGCAAGAGGAAAAAAGTGACTAAAAAACATCTGCAGTCAGCTTTCCAGAACCGGACTACTAGAAAGAATTCCTGCTGTGCTGCTTCACGGGGCCTACTTGCAGGCTGCCGCTTCTTAGAAGTGG
Organism: Dasypus novemcinctus; assembly: GCF_030445035.2. Lineage (NCBI taxonomy): Eukaryota > Metazoa > Chordata > Mammalia > Cingulata > Dasypodidae > Dasypus > Dasypus novemcinctus. Next base: position 37,113,474 of record NC_080677.1, on the reverse strand, counting down.
AACCGGCCGTCAGCATCACGCTGTGACTCTTGGCCTAGTGAGGCCTGAAGACCCATTCGAGTGCGTTCTGGCGTCTGTTGGCCCTTATTCGCTATTTTCATTTCCTCCTCTTCCATATCTTGAGCACCCTAGGAAGCTGAGAGGTGTAAACAATGACCCTGGGCATGGAGGGCTGGCCGCCAGTCAGCAAGGAGGGGCGAGAGTGAGTCCAGGCTGACCAAGGACAGCGGCGAGAGCTGGCACCAGCAGCCACTTGGATGACTTGTTAGGGAGGAATCTGAGGAACAGAAGAGGGAGAAGCCAAGGCACACATTGTTGCCAAGGAGCAAGTATCCCTGCCACCCTCCCCAGAGCCACACATGACCGAAGCGAACCAACCCTTTGGCCTCACGTGGTCGTGCTTGGCGACACACGGACAGAGCTGAGTCCTGGGTGTGGAAAACGGTGCGCAATGTGACACTTTCTAGGTGCAGGAAAGGAGGGACTAAATTTCATTGCCAACTAAATTCCATTTCAATAAACATTAATTGAGCACCTATGAAATCCCAGGCCCAGTGATTAGAGATAAGACACAGGAAAGAGACAGAAACAGTCTGTTGGCAGCCTAGAGGCAGAGCTTTGCAGGATACAGCTCCAGATCCTTTTATTATCTCCTAATATGTAAAAGTGGTCCTTGAGAAGACGAGGAGGAGCATACAGTCATCTGAGCTCCTAAGCAGACAGCCTTGCTCACATGCAATCCTGAAGTTCCGGGGGGGAGCGCAGTCCAGCCCCATCTCCATAAACCGGGACATGGGAGGAGACAAGAGCTGCACCTACATTATTCTGTCAGTCACTTCCAAATAGGTTATGCGGGACATATTCATGAACTAACTAGTGACCTAACCAGGCAAGAATCTCTGCCTTGAGTTTACAATCTGGGGGAAGAGGATGATAAGTTATTAATAAGTAATGGTCATAAAAGGAGGCAAATTTTATAGTATGGTAGAAGATGCATGCATGGACATAAAGAAAAAAGTAGAGTAGGGTAAGGAGATCGGGGGTACTGCCCTTTAAAATAGGGTGCTCAGGCAAGGCCTACTCCAGAAGGTGACATCTGAGTAACGTCTAGAAGGAGGTGAAATCCCTTCATGGAGCAGCTGTTGAGGATCCTGAGAGCCAGTGCTGGGTCCTCGATATGAGTCCCTCAGGCCACCCAGGTCACCGCCTCTGCACAGCAAGAGCCTGGAAAGCAGGCTCAGTGGGCTCTTCTCCTACAGGACCTGGTACTTAATAAATGCTCAGGTAGAATTGAGTGAGGAGGTCCATTCAGGGCCAGCTTTCCTGCTAGAACTCAGGACTCAGTCAAGGTGATGGAGCACTGTTAGAACAAGGGAGGACACAGAGCATGGCCTTAAAAATAATTTCCATCTCCATTCTCAAATGGGGTGACTTCCCCCAAAACCCCATCAACTAAGAGAACATTACAAACAGGTTTGTGTCCAGACTTTGGCTTCTCCCTGAGTGAGACCCAGCATACGTGCCTCTTGGGATGCTCTCCAGCTCACTGTCTCCCAGACCTGCAGCTGCTTGCTGGGAGAGACACTGTGAAGGCAGCGGGCAGGTCAGCCTTGCCCAGAGAGACCAGAGTCACTATCACCCCTGACCCCAGGAAGCCTGAGCCCCAGGGCAGGGGATCTGTATCACACCGTGGTCGGTGTTGCAGCTGGAAGTGCAGGGGGCTGGTGGGAGCCGGCGGGCTCGTTTTCTCTTCGTCTTCCCTTTCGTGTTCTGTTCCAAGCACAGAGAACACACAGCAGAGAAAAGGTAAAGTAGTAAGATTTCTACTTGTTCTCCTGGACACATGACCCCTCCCACACACGTGTGTTTGATGTCGTTCTATGTGTAGGGGGTAGCTATACAAATTCAAGGTCAACTCCTTCCCACAAGCCACAATTCTCCCTTTTCAACAATGACAAACAGGAGGGACTCAGATTTCCTCCCAGAGAAAAAGACCAATTTCTTTTGCTCTTAGAGTCTATTTTAAAATTCATACTTCTCCCTGAGTCCTCCACCTCCCATTCCCTGTAGGAAATGAACAATAAATGACACAACTCCAGATTAGAGGCAGTCTCTTCCAAAAAGATACACCATGGGACACGGATTGTATTGTGCAAGGCTTTCTGCACTCACAAAAACCAGTTAAGGCGTATAAGCTCTGCTTTGAAATTTGTAAAACTCAGATAATTTTCCAGGGTCTTATTTGGCTGAATTCATCAAATGCACTTTATTTTTTCCATCATGGATCAGCAAAGGCAATTTTCAGAATGACTCTGGAGGGATTATTTCTCTAATGTGTTTCCTTCCTGAGATTAACTAGCCTGTTTGCTCCTTTGGGGGCCAAATCTGACTTCCTTAGTCCTGTTTTAGAGGCTGGAGATTGAATACCTGGTCTTTTTCACAATAAAATAATAGGAAATCTACTTTTCACAACATGTTCCTTTTATTCAGCAAAGGCTCCTGACTTTGTGTGTTTAAAGTTGCACATGGAGCGATTTTCATGAAACTGTGAAGTCTTGAGGCTTATCAGGGCCCTCCCGTGGTTCTGCCCAGGTGCAATAAATATTTCTTTGTAGAGTAGAAGCGGAGGAAGTAACTCTCTAATCTGGGAGCGTCTATCTTTGCAGGCCTTTGTTAGCTGACTATGAAGTTGTTACATGAGCGTTGCCTCCCAGACCTCATACTAGACCCTCTGGGAATGGAGAGCGTCCAGGGTGACGGCTGTTTGGAGAGGCCTTCAGAGAAGGATGGTGAGCTCGCTTTTCACACACATAACTTCATGGACGCTCCACACTTAGCCATTTTAAAGGTCATCTCCATTGCACAAAGAATAAATTTTAAAAACCTGTAGACTCGCATTCCAAATGCTTTGCAGAATAGCTGCAAATCATCTTTTCAGCTTTATTCCCATCCCACCCTCCCAGGCATATTCTCCCAGTAGCAATGCCTCTATCCCAGACGAGACTCCAAACCCACTGTCCTCAAACCCACCTTCCATTTTCCCACTTCTGCCCGTTTCCCTATGGAGAGCCTCCTACCAGAACATGTTATTCTCACCTTCTGAAATCATATTCACATTTCCAGGCCCAGCTTAAATGCTAGCTCCTCCAGGAAGCCATCTCAGGTGCTCCTCTCCTATTAGAATCCATCTCTTCGCCCCTACTCCTTCCCTACTCTATGCCTCTATTTCGTGGGACTTTATTAGAATTGTGAGCAAAGGAGAATAGTGCAGAAATGTTTGGGGGCAATTAGGAGAAACTGAGATAAAGCACATATAGGTGTTTTGAATGTCACTCCCTTTTTGTTAGGATAGAAGTATGATCTTTGTGATACTGAAATCTGCTGGAAACACAGTAGAAGAGGCTGATGGGTCTGAAGAGAACAAAGTGTTCTGGTATATTACAGCATATTTAGGGTGGGGTTTCATGAGAGAGCCAGGGAATGGAGCCAAGGTTTTGAAATCCAGGGTATGAAACAGGAATGGAAATTTGATCTGTGTCTATGTTGGTGGTGGTGCTTCATGAATGGCTAGAGAGGAAGGTTGCCTTACATCTGAAGTGTCCAAATACTCTGTGTCTAGGCTCAAGATCATTAGACTGAGGTGGCAAGAGTTAATAGGACTAGGCCATGTATCACAGAGAGCTTATTGGCTCTTCTCTTTGCACCTGCCTCATTAACTTGGCTTTGAGAAACTTGAGGGCAGGGATCAACTCTTACTCATCTTGATACCTCCCACATACTGGCACTCAATCAATGATTGCTGTAGAATTGAATTGAATTAAATTGAGTGAGCACCAGGAATGGTTTCTATCTTAAGGGTCTCTTAAGAGCATCTTTAAGAAATATAACCCAGTTTTATGTAACTTTAAAGTTTTATTATTTAGCCTGAATCAGCTTCAAGGAGGAAAATGATTCTTTCAGATAGGTATGTTTGTCTTGAAATAAAAACACCACCCAGTAGAGTGGTTCTTCATCTGAAATATTACCTAAACCCCAATCAGCTCATTCTCGCTCTGGTTCAATAGTGTGAGGTATCTTCCCTGTGCTCTTTGGAAATGTACAATCTTCTTCAAATATTTAAAAGTTCTGAAATGAAGAATTACCATCATCTTTGTATTATATTTATATATATTATATTCACGCCACCCAAAGAAAAATGTCAACATACATTATAATGTATGATATTTTAGCCCCTCCCCTGATATCGCTGAACCTCCCATGCAATCCAATAACTAAAGACTTCCAGACCCTATTCCTGGACTCTGGCTGGCATCCATTCCTTCTCATCATTGCCTGTGTCTTACCTTGCATATCACCCCACTTCCTCTTCCTAAGTTCTCCCCATTCATTCTAGAGTCCTTACATTATGCTTTCTTCCCTCTTCCTATCTGTTAATGTCTGCTCCCAAGAAAAGAGAGAAGTCATTCATACTAAAGTGTAAATTACTGATGAGACTATATGTAAGTCCCATCCCAGAAATATGTGCATTTAATTAGAGTCCAAAGCTGTAAGAGGAAGGATTGCATGTCTAATTTTAAAATTTCAAAAGCCAGCAAGGTTTAGAGCCCTAATAAAGTATTTCTTGATATGCTATCTCTGGACGCATATTCAGACTTTGGCATCCTGAAGTTTAAACCATACTAAATTAGATATAAAAGAATATTTATGTAGAACGCTATTTAATTAGGTGGCTGAAAGCTCAAGCTTCAGTTAGCTTCACAGCAAACTCGCTCCTGATTTTTTCATTGATCCTTGCCATCCAGTGAAATTGGCAAGGTAAGTATTGTTAGCCTCATTTTCCAGATAAGGAAACTGAGATCCAGAGAAGTCCAGAGCCAACAACCAGATGTGTCCACTCTAATGAACTGAAACCAGGAAGGGTGGTTAAATGGTGTGTTATATCAAAGACAGATAATTTTGGATGAGCTCCAGACCCTGGCTCCAAGCCTTCTGCACTCTCCAGTACGCTGTTCCACCTCTCTAAACTGGGGCTGTCACTCAAATTCACTAAACCTCTGTCTAGTGCAGATTGACCCATCTCCAATGTGGTTCTCTGTGTAAGACACAGCCATAAAAATGACTAGCCTCAATGTGGATTGACCCCGTAAAAAGAAAAAAAAGAAGTGCTATTGTTGCAGATCTGGCTTTTTCATATTCACAAACATGGTAAAAAGCAAAACTGAGCATCATCTTAGTACGTGAGCACCTCTGAGAAGAATATGAATGTGTTATGTTCCATGTGATGGGAGTGCCCAGAAAATTTTCATGTCAAATTTGTATGAAGCAAATTACATGGTAAATAGAGAACTCCCTATTTCAAGGAACTCCGTAATAAAATCTCCTGTTAAAAATTATAAGAATTCTTGTCAATCAAAAATAACATCTTAATTTGTCTTTTGACATTTGAATGTTCATTACCAAGGCTTTCCCAAGGCAGAGTACAGTTGCACACCTTAGGAAAATGTTAGAATTTGACAGGCCTGTGAGGTGGGCAAAAAAATAAGTCCTGAGCTGTGGCTTGGGTTCATTCAACAGTAAGAGCAGGCTTCAGTGCTATGGACATATCTGCACAGAGTCACTGTCACATACTTTTGGCAAAAACATAGTTCTGGCAGTCATTAAAAGGCAGGAAAAAAATAGAGTTTTCAGAACACAGTGAACTAAAGAGTCAGTGGTTTCTCTCCCAACATCTCACAAAATAATTAAGACATTTTTAGATAGGCTGTGATTGTGCAGTAGACCAGGGTTGGCAGGCTGGCTGCCTATTTCTGTAAACAAAGTTTTATTGGAACACACTTGTCCTCATTCATTTACGTATGTCTATGGCTGCTTTTGTGGGACAGTAGCAGAGTTGAGAAGTTTTGATGGAAAACATATGGCCCTCAATTATACTATCTGATCCTCTAAGAAAAGCTTTGCAAATCCTTGCAGTAGACCACAAATCATTTTTAAAGTCACTATTAAAATAACCCTCATTAAGTACTACAAAATTACAAGCTTAGGTTTGACAAAACCTAACCAATTGCATGTCAGGGTGAGATAGTAAGAAAGGGAAGAAGAGCTGTATGAATGTGTTTTCACCAAAATTAAAAAAAGTAGGGTTGCAACCATTGTTGGGCCTGGTGAATGGATTTCCCCCAACTAAGCTGCAGTTAGACTATATAAATAGCCGATACTCCTCAAGGATTTATACAAGGCCAAGTTCCACTGAGTTTTCGCCATCTGTTTTTTGTGGCCAATTCATTAATCATGTCCCTTAGGAGTCACCTGATTCCTTTGCCCGAATCATAGTTATGATTCAGAGATATTAAAAGGGAGATCAACATGTGATCTGGACATTGACACCTCTGGGGCTTGGTTTCTTGTTTGTAAAAAGAACATCAATGGTCTCCAAGTTTCCTTCCAGGTTGGACCCTGTGACTTTGAGCTGGTGTGTAGGCTTTAGCATAACTCCACCAAACTAAACCTACTTACTAGACAGGCTTTATTGGATTTACAGTCCTGCAGGTGCCAGTTCAGCACAGTGAATGGAGGTCCAGGGCTTCAGCAAACCCACTTAAATGAGAGAACTAGTGACCGGGTGGTGCCTCCCTCATGCAAGGGTTCAAGTGGGCAGATGGAAAAATGGTGGTGCCACCAGCTTGTCCTAAAATGAGATGGGAAGTGTACTTGGCAGGAAGTGATTCTGTACACCCGACTATCAAGAGCATAACAGTAGAAATGCAAGTGCTTTTAATTTTCTTCCTTTTACCAATATGCGTTTTCTATAATGACACATTAGTTGTGTTTAAAAAAAAAAAAAGAAGTAATAAAAGGTGTTTTGCAAAGGACCTCTGTCCCATTATGAAGGTAGCATGGATGGGGGGGAAGGGGGGTAAAAACCAATGACCAGGCCCTTCCCTGATTCATTTTCCAAGTGGCCAGCTATATTGTGGAACCCCAGCCACTTCTTGCCCCCTTCAAATCTAGCCTTGGTGCTTGTTTTTAAATAGAGCTCCCAGGCACAAAAGTATTACAAGATGATTTGTCTTGCACCTGTCTCCTTCCCTCCAAGATGGCTCTGGCCTATCCCTGTGCTTGGCAGCCTGTTGATGCTGCTGTCACAGGGACTTCACAGCCCACTGGCCCATCAGAAACACCTGGGAAGCTTCAGGCAAAGCACATTCTCAGGCCCCAGACAAGCTCAGGAGCTCAGGAGAAGGACCTGGGAATCTTCATTTTTCCCCAACTGGTTCCAATGATCAGCCCAGCTAGGAGACCAAATCCCCATGGAATCATACCCAGAATCTGGGTCTGATCTTGCTGAGAAGGTGACCCAGTCTCATGCTGGGGCGTACAGAGGTCAACACGATAAACATGGCAAAGGGACTAATGGATTATCCCTTGTCAACCAATTTTTTGCCCTCCAAACATTTTTTTCCTCTTTATTTTCTTTTTTTTTTTTTTTTTTTTTTTTTAAAGATTTATTTATTTATTTAATTTCCCCCTCCCCTGGTTGTCTGTTCTTGGTGTCTATTTGCTGCTTCTTGTTTCTTTGTCCGCTTCTGTTGTCGTCAGCGGCATGGGAAGTGTGGGCGGCACCATTCCTGGGCAGGCTGCACTTTCTTTTCACGCTGGGCAGTTTTCCTCAAGGGCGCACTCCTTGTGCGTGGGGCTCCCCCACGCGGGGGACACCCTTGCGTGGCACGGCACTCCTTGCGCGCATCAGCACTGCGCATGGCCAGCTCCACACGGGTCAAGGAGGCCCAGGGTTTGAACCGCGGACCTCCCATATGGTAGACGGACGCCCTAACCGCTGGGCCAAAGTCCGTTTCCCCCTCTTTATTTTCTTGATTGGTTAAGAGCCCAAACTCTGAAATCATTCTGCCTACATTCAAATCGTGGTTGTGCCACTTCCTAGTTGTGTGGGTTTGGGCAAGTTTTTCAACCTCTCTGTGCCTTAAAATGTTCCTCATCTCTAAATTCAGAATAAAAATAGTAGCTACTTCATAGGGTTGTTGGGAGGAGTAAATAAATGGAATATATAATGTGCTTAGAAGAGTGACTGGCATGTGGTAAAGCCAATTAAGGGGGACTATTTTTTATTACTGTTTTTGTTCAGCCTGCTGCCCTAGGCACTCTCTCCTTAGGGCTCTTTCTGAGGAACCACAGCTCCCTTGGGGTGCTGGAGTCAGGAGGGGTGGGGTGTGCAGGGTTGGGAGGTAGGTCAAAGAGGAAGGTTTTCAGTGGTCTTGTCTATCTTAATGGCAATACAACTTCAAATAAGGCCGTGAGATTGTGAGGAGCATTTGTATGAGTGAGACCTTCCTAGAGGTACAGGACAGAGAGCGTACAACAGACCAGCATGTGAGGACCTCTACATATTAGCAGTCAGCCTGCGCCTGGGATCAGGGAACAAAACAACGCCACATCAAGGCAAACCTAGGTAGGGGGCTATCCACCTCAGGTCGCAATCTTCTTCCCAGTCAATATAGCTGGCCACTTGGAAAATGAATAATCTTTTAAGATGTAATTATCAAAACAATAGACCCAAACAATTGGATAATCCTCTTCACACTGTGGGTTTAATAAACAACCATAGCCATGGCTGATCACAGAGAAGGGGGCAGTTTTTTTCTTCCAACCTGTCAACTCTGTACCTGGAGCAATTTGGGATGGCAGAGCTCCAGAAACTGCAAAAAGCTGCCATTAACAGTGCAAATATAGTCTTTTACACATTCATGAGCTGTGCTACTTGGTAGCTGCATTTTTCTTTTAAAGCTCTATATATTAGCAACCCACAGTGAAATCATTCCTTTATTTTTAGGCACCCAAGCATGATCCATTCAATTCCCAGGATGGCAGTACCTGATGATTTAATGAGCATGCCTCATAAAAATAGCACAATTATCTATATTTACAACCCAGAAATTTCTAGTGTCACCTTATGTTTGGTGTTATTGTTTAGCATTACTAGATGCCCTTAAGGATGAATACTAAATGGTGCAGAGAATACCCACTCCAGGCTCTTACAATCATTCACTGATGAGGTGCAAAGAGCGCAGGATTTCTAGTGAGCCCACCTGAGTTTGAGAGCCAACTCCAAACTTTGAGATTGTTTATTGCACCAGGAATAACAGCCACCTTACAGGTTGTGGCAAAGAAATTCATGCTTAGAAGTATTCCATTTGCTGCCCCTACATTTCCCAATGCCTTTGCAGCTAGGTTCATGTGACTAATCCTAGCCAAAGAAAGATGAAGCAATGAAGCCCCACATGTAATTACACCAGCTCTCTCTCCCGTAGTCTCTGGGACTGTAAAGTCTACATTTTTCAGATGGTGGAGCTCACAGGGTTGTGGGAAACCTACTTCAGACTGAGTCCCTGAGTGACTTTGTGGAGCTGAACACCCAACCCCTGCCCAACACCCACCTCCACCTCCTTAGGGCTCCGTGATAAATACCTAGCCTGAGTATGAAACAAATCTTTGTCACTAGGGGGTTTCCAGGTTACTTTCCCCCTTCAGTATAACATAGCCTACTCTCACGAATGACCAGGGTCACCGATAGGCAGTTTAGAGGTATAGGGCATGAGTTCTGGAGCCATCCAGCTTCGATTGGAAGCCAAGTTCCATCACACATTAGCTTTGTGATCACTCTGTGCCTCATTTTCCTCATCTGAAATATGGAGATAATTCCTCAGAGGGTTGCTATAAAGATTAAATTAGAGAGGATGGGGTGAGGCATATGGGAATCACCTATTCTTGTATATAACATTTATGTAATCTAATGCTTCTTTAAAACCAAAAAGATTAAAACAAAACCAAAAAGCAAACAAATCACCAAATTTTTAAAAATAGATTAAATTAGGAGTTAAAAACCTCTTAAAATAGTGCCTTACATATAGTAAGCGTTCAATAAATAAAAGCTATGTAATATAAATAATAAATGTTTGCCTAATATTTATTTACAAATAAATATTAGGCAAACTACCTAGCATATAGTAGATATTCAGTAAGCATTAGTTTCCTTTATCCACCACCCCAGGCTTTCCCCTGGATCAGTGATTCTCAACCTTGGCTGCATGTTAAAATAACTTGGGGAAATTTGAAAAAGCACTAAACCTGGGCTGCTCCTCCAGAATTTCTCTTTAACTGGCCTGGGCAGAACCCAGTACTTATAGTTTTTAAAGCTCCTTGGGTGATACTCTTCTATACTTGGCAAAAAAAAATTTCTGCTTGTCAGTTTGATGCTATGACATTTTTCCAAACCTGGTAAGTAATAACAAAACCAAGGTGTGGAATTTCTTGTGAGCCAGTATCTTCCCAGGACGGTGGCATTCAAATCACAAAGACTGTATTATGATGACTTGACAGTCTAGCTGATGGTTTGTATTTTTTCCCTCAAGCCATGCTATAGTACAGCTGATCTGCTGCAGCATTCAGCACATCTGGGAGGACCTGAAAAGGATAAGGCTCACAGCTTTGTTACCCAAGACACCCAGAGGTGCAGTTGCTTTCTTTTCTAGCTTGTTTGGGGTTATAAGCAATAAGCTTTTTGTACTGGCTCAAGTAAAGAAGATGGGATGGGGTTCTCTGGGAAGATGCAATAAGCAAGCTCATGGATACTGAAGGGCCTGAAGTGAAGCCCAGTATGACCACAGAATGACTATCCCTGGCCAGTCAGGAACTGAGAAAACATCCTCCTTCTCCAATATCCCACACGGCTTCCTCACCTCTTCCTTTTTAACTGTAATTGTCATTGTTTCTCTACTGGCTCTACCTGTTGCCTCCAACATGGACACCAGTCCTGACTATGAATTAGCTTGTATTCCTACCGCAAATTCATGGCCGTGTATCACATTGTTCAAATTTGCTCACTCAATTCTGATCATCCCGGCCTGTTTATTTGAGCTCATGTACCCAAACTACAGCACTTTGGGTCAGTAATTAACTCCTGGACTCAGGAGCTGTGAATGAGAAAGCAAAACCATATTGCACTATGTGGCCAAGTGTTAAATTGGAAGTTTCAATTGGGGCACCAAGATATTATGGATCCTAGATGGCAGCATGACTTATAAGATGGACTACCATGCAGACATTTCAGACAGGTGAAACAGGTGGTTGTATATCTAGATGACTCTCACATTCACATTGAGGAAGGACAGAGAGTCAAGAGAGGATTTTTATTAAAGAGCTTGTTTTGGGAAGAGTCAGCCTCCTTGAACTAATACCTACCCTGTGCTTTAGCAGCCCCTATTCAGAAAGATTAATATGTGTTCCCGACAGTGACCCAGAGGACTGGTGCCCAGTTGACAGCTGAGGAAACTGATGTGGCCTGTGGCAGCAGAGAGCCAGCAGCATCTGGAAAGTACCTGCCTTCCCTCCCTCTGCCTATCAGAGGACATGAGTTCTGGGGGTCAGATGCAGAAATGGTAGAAATATCAGCCTCTGGACCCTGCCCAAGATGGCAGGGTTCTAAAGTAAGACGTTGTCTTAGTAGGCCAATAAATTTAAATTCCTATTATTTTAGCCACCCTACCATGTGGTATTTGCCAAAGCAACTTGGCAAGCTGTTTCAGAGGCTGGAAATCCAAATCAAGATGTTGGCCAGAAGGTTTGTTTCCTCTCATGGTCGGTAGCATTCCTGCTGGCAGGCAATCTTGGTTTTCTCACCACATGGTAATGTCCTCTCCCTTCTCTTCAGTGTTCCTGATGACCTCCCGTTTCTACCTGTAGCCTTCTCTCTGTTTCTGAATTTCTGTTTATAAAGGACACCCATAATCAGGATTAATGCTCAACCTCATTCGGTTGCGACACAAATAATTAAAAATAACATCATCAAGAAAGTCTATTTACAATGGGTTCATACCCATGAAAACTCAGATCAAGACCAAGAACATGTCTAAATTGGGGTACATGATTCAACCCACTATAGACGTTGAAGGGTGAAATACCAGGGGCAGAAGCTGAGGGCTAATCAGGAGAGAACAGCCAAAGAAGAGTAGAAAGTCCAAGTAACAGAACTTGTATTCAGAGAAACCCAGTGTGGGTCTCAGGAGAACCTTGGAAATCACCCACAGGAGAAAGGCCTAGAGAGTCTGACATCATCTTATGAAAATACCAGTCAAGTATGGACTCCTATGTGAATGCTGACCTTTTTACTTTATCATTTTTTGAATTAGAGAAGTTACAGGCTTACAGAAACTTCATGCTGAACATACAGAGTTCTCAAATATTCCCTTCACACACAGTTTTCCCTATTAATACTTTGCATTAGAGTTGCACCATTGTTATAACTAGTGAAAGAATATTATTATAATTGTCCTATTAATTATAGTCCATCATTTACATTGGGGTTCACTATTCCTGTTGTACAGTCCTACATTGTTTTTTAAAAAATTGTATTCTGTGACACACATACAACCTAAAATTTCCCCTTTTAATTACATGAAAATATATAAGTGGAATTATTTACATTCACAATGCTGTGCTACCATCACTACCATCCATTACCAAAACTTTTCCAAACAGAAATTCTGTACCAATTAAGCATTAACTCTTCATTGTCTAACCCCAGCCTGGCCCCTGGTAACCTGTATTCTAGTTTCTAACTCTATGAATTGTTTATTTTAATGATTTCATATCATTAAATTCATATAATATTTATTTTTGCCTAGCTTATTTCACTGAACATGATGACTTCAAAGTTCATCTATGTCGTAGCATGGAGTGGAACTTCATTACTTTTTATGCTGAATAATATTCCATTGTATGATATACCCCATTTTATTTACCCATTCATTGGGTCATGGACACTTAGGTTACTTCCATCTTTTGACAATTGTGGATAATGCCACTATGAACATCAGTGTGCAAATATCTATTCGAGTCCCTACTTTCAATTCCTTTGGGTATATATCTGGGAGTGAGATTGATGGGTCATATGGTCATTCTATACTTCTGGGGAACTGCCAAAGTATTTTTCACAGTGGCTGAATCATTTTACATGCCCACCAACAAAGAAGACGTGTTCCCCTTTCTCCATATCCTCTCCAACACTTGTTATTTTCTGTTTTGTTAACAGTAGCCATTCTAATGGGTGTAAAATAGTATCTCACTGTGGTTTTGATTTATATTTCCCTAATGGCTAATGGTTTTGAGCAGCCTTTCATGTGTAGTTTTTTTTTGTTTTTTGTATACCTTCTTTGGAGAAATGTACTTAAATAAGTACATTGACCATTTTTTAATAAGGGCTATTTGTTTTTTTGTTCCTGTGTAAACTCAGATACATAGTTTCCAAATATTTTCTCCCCTTGCATAGGTTGTCTTTTTACTTTCACGAAGTCCTTTGATGCACAGAAGTTTTTAAAATTCTAAACACAGAATCACCATATGACCTGGCAATCCCACTTCCAGGTATATACTCAAAAGAATTGAAAAGAGGAACTCAAATGGATTTTTTTAAAGAGCATTTTTCCCACTTTTATTTTTTAAAAGATACTTCAATTACATAAATGTTACAGAGAATATATAGGAATTCCCGTATGTCCCGCTCCCTACACCTTCCACATTTTCCCAAATTAGCAACATCTTTCATCAGTGTGGTACATTCATTGCAATTGAGAAACACATTTTGGAGCATTGCCAGTAAGCATGGATTATAGTTTACATTGTAGTTGACACTCTCTTCCATTTGGTTAGAGCCAGATATACAATGGCCTATATCTGTCATTGTAATGTCATTCAGGCTGATTCCCAAGTCCAAAAATTATACCCCTATTATACCTATTTTTCTCTCTCCCTAATCCCAGAACATCCATGGGTCACTGCCTCCACAAAAATAGTATTTCTTCCATTGCTAGAATCACAATAAGTCTATAGTAGAACACTAGTAAGTTTATTTTAGTCCATAGTTCATTTCCCAATCCTAAGGACTCTGGGATGGTGATGCCCACTCCACCATTAATTGAGGGGGGTTTGATCCCATACATCTGATGGATGGGATTCTCTTGCTTGCAGTTGTAGACACTCTCGGTTCCTTGGTATGTTGTTCGTGCATCATCTCCTCCTTGTTACTTGTCCTGGGTGAGTCTGTTGAACTGGAGAGTAAATGTTGCAACTCCATTAAGATTTAGGGCTCAGCTGGCACATGGACAGCCAAAAGATTTAAGTCTCTTGCATATACACCAACCAACTCTAGTACTAATTATAGGTTCAAATAGGACAGGAGAGCCATGCATAGGGAAACCACTGCTGAGTCTCACTCTGTCATACTGGGGAGCATAAATATCAGATTAAGACCCACTGGCTAGAGGCCAAATTCCTGAGCTATCTGCCCTGACTATAGTGTCTGGATGTTTCCATATCCCAGAGGAGCTTCGCTGTTTGGGGTAGTTTCTACTTTGGCTGTCAATGAGATCCTCTTGTGATGTGCATAAGCACTACCTCCAGAATGGCCTCTTGACTCACTTTCAAGTCTCTTAACCATAAAACTCATCTGTCTTTAGCTTTTTCTCCTTTTGGTCAAGGTCTGCTTTTGTTTTTGTTCTTTTCCAAGATGCATTGCCTGTTTGTACTTGGTAGCAATCCCCTGATGCTAGGGAGACTCATCCCTGGGAGTCATGTCCCACACTGGGGGATGTTATTGCTTTAATATGCTGAGTTAGGCTTAGAGAGAGGTCAAATGGATATTTTTACACCAATGTTTACAGCAGCATTATTCACAGTAACAAAAAGATTGAAGTCATCCAAGTATCCAAAACAGATGAATGATAAAATGTGTTATAGACACACAATAGAATATTATTCAGTCATAAAAAGGATTGAAGTTCTGATATATGCTACAACATGGATGAACCTTGAAGACATCATGTTGGATGAACTAAGTCAGATATAAAATGACAAATATTGTATGGTTTCACTTATAGGAAATACCTAGAAGAAGCAAGTTTCATAGAGACAGAAATTCGAGTATGGGGTACCAGGGGTATTACTTAATGGGTACAGAGTTGTTATTGGAAGTAATGAAAAAGTTGGGATAATGGATGTTGGTGAAGGTAGCACAATATTGTGACTGTAATTATATATGTGAAATTATATATGTGAAACTGTATACATGAAAATGGTTAAAATGGGAAATGGTGAGTTGTATGTATGTTATCACAATAAAAAGGTTTTTAAAAATTAAGTGTAGTAAAACCCACATTTACTTGAGATGTAGGCCCCAAACCTAGACCAAATAAATTTGGTAGATTCCCAGACATTAGACATATCTGTTTGGACCAATGGCCATTTTTTTAGCCCAAGTGACCAACCCAATGTGTGTGTGCATGTGTATGTGTATGCAGACCCCACCTGGATCTTTCCCTGACATCATTCTATTCCCTTCAGGTAGGGGATAATGCATAAACCTCTCTCCTCTTCCCTTCCTAAACTAAACTCCTAAACAGACATGCCACATCCAAGGAGGTTTAGTATACTCGAAAACTGCAGCTCTCTGAAAAATCCTTCCTGGGCCAGCTAGTGAGTACCCAAGGGGCAGATCCCACTTCACATTATGATTTCCAGAATTTGGTTGAAACAAGTTCTGGAAAAATTAAACCTGGTGGAACCTTTAATGCAGCAGCAGGTGATGATGCTTGTTGGGGCTGAACCATGTCCCTCACACAGGCATGGTCAGGTCCTAACCCCTGGTCCTGTGAGTATGAATCCATTTGTAAATAGGGCCTTTCAAGATGTTATTAGTGAGTGAGGGCAGGCCCTTATTTAACATAGCGTAAGTTCCTATAAGCAAAGGAAATTGGACATAGACAGATAAGCCACTGGGAGCAGAGAGAAGCTAGAAGTGAATGGAACCCAGAAAAGAAAGGAGAGGATGCCTCCATGTGCACTTCCATGTGACAGAAAATCCAAGGAACCCCAAAGATTGCCAGCTAGCAATCCAAGGAACCCCAAAGATTGCCAGCTAGAAGATACCAACTCTAGGAGGAAGCAAGCCTTATAGCCTCCAAAACCATAAGTCAATAAATTCTGTTATTAAGCCAACCAAGTTTATTGTATTTGTTTTAGCATCCAGGAAACTAATGCAATGCCCAACACCCCTGCAGCTAAGTTGGCCCCTTGGGCTGGGCCAGTGGCAGAATCCTTTCATGGTCAGTCCTGGCCCTGGGGCTGCTCAAGACACTGTGGCCCTTCGAGACAATGACCACCTCTGAGGCTGGAGGCTTGGCTGTTACATATTCATACCTTCCGTCCATAGAACTGTGGGCATTTATGTTGGAGCTTGGTGTTCCCAGAGGTGCTCACTCTGATGTTCTTTAGTGTTTACCTACATTGACTTTCATAAAAAAGCAATACCTTATCCCAAAACCCTTAGTCTACTTGAAACAACATTGTAGACAAAAATTTGATACTTGAACATTTTATCCTTGTCAGTGCTAGGTATGTTGCCCTGTCGGTTTTATATCCATCCTTCACAAAGAAGTTGGTACTTCACATTCAGGGCAAGCCTTACATTCTGAAAGGAAGTGCTACCTACACCCAGAGAAACCACATGGCAGGTCACGTCTACCTCTCTGTTCCTTTTGCCAAGGCTAACATGGAATAGCAGAACCTGATGTTAACATTCTCTGGCCGTAACTAAATAGCTGTGGCCACAGCTGCTCTGGTCACCCTCACTTCCCTTCCAGGACCCTTCAACTCCCCACAGTACAGCACATAGAGGTGCAACATTTGGCTCAAGAGGGCCCTCCAGGACCCTGCTCCAGCACTGGTTGGCACTGATTCTGATTGGTCAGTGCCAGGCTAGACTGGTGAATATGATGACTACCATCCCTGCCCACCTCCTCCCTCATCCAGACCTGGAGTCATCTGGCCACTGCCCTTGGCCCAGCACTATCCTGTGTTCTGTGATAATCCCATTCACCAAAGGTAGGGATTTCTGAGCTTTTGCCCAATCTTCTCAAACTCAGCATCATCTCACACTTGCTCCAGGACTGGCTCCGATCTTGTGATCCAGCCCTAGTAACTAACTTTGGTCTTGTTTCTGAGGCCAAATTCCCTCACAATAGTCCTGTCCAGCCAGCTCCCAGAGCTGGGAAGCACCCAGTAGATATGCTGCTTGGGGAGCTGCCTCAGTCCAGTTGCTCTAGGGCTTACAATGCATCTGGAATGGAAGGGAGATTTTTCCTGGTCAACAAGAGTTAGCACAGGGTGAGGAGGAGTGTGAAGCTCAGTAAGGAAGGGACAGAGCACTCGGAGCCCAGAAGACAGGATGACATGACAAACTGAAAGGCCAATCAAGGCAGACTTGGGAGATGGAAGAGTAAGGGGCGGGGAGCAGGTTGGAATGCTGTATGCAGTGGGGCTCTTGGTATGAGTCCAGGACAAAGCATGGGAACAGAGGATGGGGCTGGCTCAGTGGTGGATAAGTGAATAAAGAAAATCCAGTTCCAGTTCCAGAATCCTTGCCTTGGTCACTGTGTCCAACTCTTGTGACCTGGTGAGCTACTTGGCCCTGAGCCCCACTAAGAATTGAGTTCAGCTCCTTCCTGATAAGTGAGTACTGCCCCAGTCCTGGGTGCATGTCAGGATCCTTGGCTGGTGTCCAGTCCCCAGCCTCTGAGACAGACTCCAGATACAGCTGCCTGCAAAAGACACAAGAAGTCATTCAGATAAGGTCTCATTGGAGCAGAGACCTGCAGCAAGTGAGGGGGTAAGCTATGAGGATGTGAGCAGGGGCATTTCAAGCAAGGGGAACTGCACATGCAAAAGTCCTGGGCTAAGGATGCACATGATGCACATGGCAAGTAAGAAATATGGTGGGAGAGGGAGCAGAGGTGATGTCCTATAAGGTTTTTCAGGCTAAATAAGGAATTTGGATTTTACTCTGAGTGAAACAAACAAGATAGCTGCTGTCACCAACAACTCACAAAAGGTGAAAATGGATGAGAAGGGAGAACTAGGATGTGATCTCCATCATTGTGACTAGGCATGATGTTTTACAGAAACAGTTATGCTTCCCTGACTGCATCTGAAGCCCCACCCCAGGGAGACTGTCTCCTTCCTTCCCTCTCTGTCTACCTTGCCGGTGTGCGATTAAGTCTTCCTTGCTGCAAGTCACAAAGGGTTGTTCACTTTCCCCTTCTCCTTGGTGCAGCAGAAAGGAAAAGAGAATCAACAACTCAGGTTTGTAAGACATCTTGACATGTGCACTTGGCATGGAGAAGGGGAGAAGAGGAGCCGTGACAGAGAAGGGGAAGATGCTGCTGCTCATCAGTGGGTGGGCATGGGGAAACTGGCCCAGAAGGACCACCTTCCATACTTTCCTTCAGCCCCTCATCTCTTCCTCTTCCTGCCACTATGTGCTCCCTGAGTTGAGGGCTAAGTTCCTGTTCTGTTGGCAAGCTCAGTGGCTCTGACTTCCATCACTGACAGGGAACCTTGCCCTCATTCCGGAAAACATGTACTGGCCCTGCCTACACACTCTTACCTACCTACCCACTCTCTGCCCCACATTGCCTGGTGACCTGACCTTGAGACTTCACCTGACCCAGAAGCAGAGGAACTACTTATAACCATGATTCCAGAAGGCCATCATATTCTAGGTATTCTAGGTACAACCAATGTAGCTCAAAAAATAATCTTGTGCATAGCAAACCTCTGTACAACAAATCCATAATAAGGAGGGATAAGAGAGAGCTTGGAAAATATTTGCTACTTCAAGGTCCCCAAGAGGAAAACAGGCAAGGGACACTAAAAGCAAATAACAAACAAAATACAAATGATTGAAAACCACAACCTTTCTTGTTCTCAAATAAATGTATGTAAGACATTGACAGAAACCAGTGATCACTGGCAGTAGCCAATGTTCAGAAAATGAGGAAAAAGGCTCTCTCAAACATTACTGATGATAACATAAATTGATATGAGCTTTCTGGAGGGGAATCTAGCAATAGGTAGCAAAATTTTTAAAAAAGACATATTTTCAATACTCTGAAACAGAAATGCCTTTTCCAGAAATTTATTCTTAAGAATAATTGGACAAATTCACAAGGGCATTTATAAAAGGATTTCCAGGGGAAACAACCCAAACCTCTACAGTGGAAAATTGGTTAAATTAATTATGCTACATGCTTCTGTGGGATGTTCGTTAGCCACTAAAAATGATGTAAAGCAGTATTTATTGACTTGGAAAGAAGTCCACAATACAATAAGTGCAAAAGCTAGATTACAAAAGCATACAATGTGACAGAAATTTTTGGAGGATATATCTGTATTTGTGCATTAAAAATAGAGAAAAAATGCATTTACTGAACGTCATTCTTGGCTACTTCTTAATTTTATGATTTTGTTGGATTATTACTTTTTTGTATTTTTCTATAATTTCTGAATTCAAAATAATTAACATCTATGACTTTTTAAATCAGGTAAAGTCAATAATAATGAAATGCTCTAACAAGTGAAATGAAATGCGCAGTCAGTAGATCCCAACAGAAAGAAGCTCTCTCTCCACTCCCACCTGTCATGCCATCTCCAAATAGAATTACAGTTTAACATCTCAGGCAGATGAACATATATCTCATTTTTAAAGACTTCCAGGGGTAGAGGTTTCAAAATTTCCCTTGGCAATCCATTCCAAGGTTTATCAAATTCATCTGAAAGAGAAATTTTCCCTTATATCTAATCTGAAACACCTGTTCTGCAATTGAAACCATTGCCTTTCTCCTTCAACTCGGAGTGAAAATAGGAAATGGTGCCTGCTATTTGTTCTAATCAAGGACAATTATTTTCCAAAATGTCTAAAATTGCATACATTCTGCACATTACACACTTGTGCATGCTCCTACACACACACACTTTCAGGACACCCTATACTGACTATTTCGTATATGTAAATGTATAACACAGATGTTAAATTCTGTGCCTTAGGCTCAACAGAAATCTCCCTTCTACCCTAGGCTGCTCTAATGCACAGAATTTCAGCCCAAGGTTAATTTGTCTCACTCTGTTCAGCGGTGGCACCACCAGGAATGTAACCTCGAGCAGGAAAAAGAACTGGGAGGTTGCAGGAAGCTATCTCAGAGTGTTCTGTTTGATAAGGAAGTATATCACACACAAACTGTGAGAAAATGAAAAAGACAACAGTTTGCTGATGCTGAAAGCCCGTGTGAACAATATATTGTGACAAGAACTTTTTATCTCTATGTTCTTTGACTGCTCCTCTGCCCCTCTCCTCCCTCCTCTTCCTGTTGTTTCTTCTCTCCATTCTTCACACTTCTTCCCTTCATCCTCTTCTGCTCAGTCTATTGTCATCAACACCATCACAGTTAACATTGATAACCTTTATTGTTTGTTAACTATGTACCAGACACTCTTCCAAGAGCACTACATGCACACATTTAATTCCCATGACAACGCTATGAGGTGAAGACCATTATCCCTACTTACAGTGGCCCTACCAAGAGTTCAATCTTCTCCCTCCTGGGCACCAGATGATCTCCTGAGGCAATCTTTTAGATCCAAATGGTGATCTCCTGATTCTAGAGTGGCTGGGAGGGATGTGCCCAGGAGCAACCCATGACATAAGGACTATGGGAGCCAAGCAGAGCAGGATGGTGGAGATACACTTTGGAGCCTGGAGTACATGCTGTTATAGCTCCACCAACACCCTCTTGGGCTTTTCATGTTTCAGAAGACTTCTAATTGCAAGGTCATATCTCTGTGCCCAAGGATCTTTGTTCCCAAAACCATAGCAGGTTACTCTTCCCCACAGAAGACCAGTGGCCCTCGGGAGTTGCTGTGTAAATATGACCGCTCTCTCCCCCTCGGGTGTGAAAATTCCAGATCATGAGTTTTGTATGGTTTCGCTCTGGGATTAAACTCCAGTTGCTCATAGTAGTGTCACATGTAACAATGTATCCTTTATTGACTGCCTTCCTCTTCCTGCATTACTTCACCCTGCCAAAGTAAACTACCTGCATTTGAATCTTGTGTCAGCATCTGCTTCTAGAAGAACTGAACCTAAGAAAGAATCTGTGTCAGGCCTGGTTTGAGCTCTGTTTCTCAGGTTTTCTTTCTACATGATCTTTGATGACTTTTTACCATCTGGATATGAGGGATAGGGTATTGTAGCAGTTAGAGAAATTTGTATATGATGTTCTTACACACAGATACTCAATAATGACCATTCCGTTTTGCTGTGGAAGTCATGCTATTTTTATATTGTGGTTGTTTCTATTCCTAAACAAGAATTTTTTTAAAAATCTCTCCTGACAAAAGCTTCTGAAAGCATAAACCCCATAGGCTTACTATTGCCTGCTCTCCATCCTGGGACCAGAAAAGCTCAAATCAAATTGATCCTTGGTGAGAACCTGAAATTAGATGCAGTTCCTTATACTTCAATTTTCTATTTAAAAATAATTACATATTTTAGGGACTTCTGGTCTACCAAGATGGCAGCACAAGCCACTCTAAGGTAGCACACTGAATCTTTGAACAGCTAGTAAAAACTTGAAGTGCCATCTTCTTCAAAACTCCAGAAAACAATTAAAAGTTTGCAATTCTGAGTAAGACCTGAATCAAGAAAATGCAGTTTTAAAAATGCCAGAAGATTTTGGTGTTCCTACTGACTGCTCCTCTACCTCTTTCACAGTACAGTGTTAAGCCAATCTACACTCTTATGTGTAGGTCCAGCTAATGAGTGCTTTTGGTATTCATTGGTTTGTTTTTGTTAGTTCCTGGCACTCAAGTAAATTTCTGTCATATCACTAGCAGTGTGTCAACTTAATAACAGGCAGCCTAGGGACTGAATCCCACAGTTAATATGTTAAAATATTTAAATGCACAGAAGTATAACAAAAGATTACAAGAAAAACAAAGAAATAGGAAATTATGACTCATCTAAAGAAACAAGATAAAAATTCAGAAACCATAAAAGAAGAAGACTGGACTTTAGATCTTTAAACCAGATAAAGATCTTCAATGTGCTCAAGGGGATAAAGGACAACATGGAGAAAGAACTAAAGGATATCAGGAAAACAATGAATGAACAGTACGAAAAGCTCAAAAAAGAGATAGAAAAATTTTTAAAAGAACCAAAAGAACTACTGGAGTTGAAGACTGCAATAACTGAAATGGAAAATTCCCTGGAGAGTTTCAAGAGCAGATCAGAATTGGCAGGAGAATGAATCTGTGACTGCAAAGACAAGACAATTAAAATGATTCTGGCTGAGGAGCAGAAGGAAAAAAGAATTTTAAAAAGTGAAAAGTGCTTAGGAGACCTGTGGGACACCATCAAGCATACCAATATATGCATTATGAGAATCTCAGAAGGGAAAGAAAATAGAAAAAAGAGCAAAAGGAATATTCAAAGAAATAATGCCAGAAAATTTCCCAAATTTAACAAAATATGAATATGCATATTCAAGGACTCAACAAACCCCAAACAGGATAAACTCAAAGAAAACTATGTCCAGACACAGAGTTGTCAAACTATCACATGCCAAGGTCAAGGAGAGGTTTTCTGAAAGTTATGAGAAAAGCAACATGTTATGTACAAAGAAGCTTGAATAAGATTAAATGCAGATTTTTCAACAGAAACTATGGAGGGGGAAATGGATGTGACTCAACTGATAGAGCATCCACCTACCATACAGGAGGTCCAGGATTCAATACCGAGGGCCTCCTGACCCATGTGGTGAGCTGCCCACATGCAGTGCTGGCACACACAAGGAGTGCCATGACACGCAGGGAGGCCCCCCACGTAGGGGTGCCCCATGAACAAGGAGTAGCCCCGCAAGGAGAGCTGCCCCATGCAAAAAAAGCACAGTCTGCCCAGGAGTGGTGCCACACACATGGAGAGCTGATGTAGCAAGATGATGCTACTAAAAAAGCAACACAGTTTCCTGGGGCCACATGACAAGAATGCAAGTGGACACAGAAGAACACACAGCAAATGGGCACAGAGAGCAGACAATGGGGGAGGGGAGAGGGGAAGGGGAGAGAAATAAATAAAATAAATCTTAAAAAAAAAAAAAGAAACCATGGAGGCAAGAAGGCAGTGGGACAAAATATTTAAAGTGCTAAAAGAAAGCAATTGCCAATCAAGAACTTTATATCTAGCAAGATCAGCTTTCTTTTTTTTAAGATTTATTTTTATTTTATTTGTTCCCCCCACCCCTTATTGTTTGCACTCGCTGTCTGCTCTCTGTGTCTGCTTGTCTTCTCTTTAGGGGGCACTGGGAACTGAACCTGGGACCTCCCTGTAGGAGAGAGGTGCTCAATCACCTGAGCCACCTCTGTTCCCTGCTTTGTCATGTCTCTCATTGTATTTCCTCTTTGTGTCTCCTTGTTGCATAATCTTGTTGCATCAGCTCACCATGCCAGCCCATCACACCAGCTCACTGTCTTGCTCTTCTTCTCCAGGAGGCACTGGGAACCAAACCTGGGACCTCCCATGTGTTAGGCGGAACTCAATCACTTGAGCCACATCCACTTCCCAAGACCAGCTTTTAAAAAGCAGGGAAATAAATTAAAAATATATTTTTTAAAAAAGTATGTAGAGATTATGACATTCCTAGAAAAACAAAGACTGAGGGAGTTAATTACCACAAGACCTGCTTTATAAGTAATGTGGAAGGGAGTTCTACAGTCTGAAAGGAGAGGACACTAGACGGGAGATCAAAGTACATAAAGAAATAAAGACATCCAGTAAAGGTAACTGTGGTGATTTGAACATGCATATACCCCAGAAAATCATGTTCTCAAAGTTAATCCATTCCTGTGAGTGAAAACCTATTATAAGTAGGACTTTTACATGAATTACGGCATGGCTGAGGGTAGATCTTAACCTTCTTACTGGAGTCCTTTATAAATTAGAATGAATACAGAGGTAAAAAGCCACAGAAGCAAGAAGCTGAAAACAAGAAAACTGGAAGATAAAGGAGAGACAGCAGCTACCACCATGTGCCTTGCCATGGTAAGGAACAGTCCAGGATCATCAGCTGCCGGTCATCAGGAAGAAAGCATCGCCTAATGATGCCTTGATTTGAACATTTTCTATGCCTCAAAACAGTAAGCTTGTAAGCTAATAAATTTCCATTGTTAAAAGCCAACCCATCTTATGGTATCTGTTTTGAGCAGCTTAGCAAACTGCACCAGTAACTATATGGGTAATTATAAATGCCGGTAATATTGTAGTATATTTTTTGGTATGTAACTCTACTTTTTACTTCCTACATGTCCTAAAATGCATATGCATAAAAGTAATAATAAATCTATAGTTTTGGGATACAATATATAAATATATAATTTGTAACAAGTGCAAAAAAGCAGTGGCAGGACTGAGGTATAGGAACAGTGTTTGTGCAAGCTACTGAAAGTAAGTTGGTATAAAATCAAATGTGACATACACTTAGAATGTTAAATTTAATCTCCATGGTAACCACAAAGGAAATACCTGAGGAAAAAATATTGAAAGAAATGAAAAGGCACTCAGAATGGTACATTACAAAACAAACAAATAAATATGAAAGTAGGCATTTACAGAAGAATTGAGAGACAAGGTAAAAGACTTACAAAGTTAAATAGGAAAACTTTGCATTATCAATAGTTAAAAGGTAAATGGATCAAACTCTAGTCAAAAGGTAGAAATTGGCAGAATGGATAAAAAAACATGAACTAGCTATATGCTCTTTAAAACAGACTCAACTTAAACTCAAAGACACAAGTAGGTTGAAAATGAAAGGATGCAGAAAAGTATATACTATGCAAATAGTGACCCAAAGAGTAGCTTTACTCATACCAGATGAAATAGACTTTAAGTCAAAAACTGTTATGAGGGACAAAAAAGTTCACTATACATTGATAAAGGAGTCAATTCAATAGGAATTCATACAGGAATTCATAATATATATATGTATATATATTATGTATACATTATATATGTATATATGTATATTAAATGTATATATGTATAATCTATAGACACAATATGTATTATATATATACATAATATATAATATATATTATATACATACCTAATAGGAGAGCCCCAAAACATATGAAGAAATATTGACAGATTTAAAGGGAGAAATAGTTCTATATTAAAAGTGGGAGACTTGAGTATACCACTTTCAATGGATAGAGACTTCTGGTGCTGTGAAGGCTCTGGGTTGACACAGGGTTATTATTTTCCTGAAATTGCTTTTGGATGGAAGTATGCTCTTTCCCCAATAGAAGATGGCAATCTTGGAGAATGACTATGGAGAAGGGGATGAATTCACGGGAAGGGCTGCCTTCCAGATCATCTCAGATGCTGCCTGTTAAGGTAACAGTTAAAGAGTTGGAAACAAAGCAATCCCATAAAGAGAAAGGGCCTGTGCTGGTGCACGCAGGTGCAGATTATCATTCTGAATACAAAGCCGAGGAATGTATGCAAACGAGCCTGTCAAAAGAGCCACAGGCTGGAGCTC
Organism: Dasypus novemcinctus; assembly: GCF_030445035.2. Taxonomy (NCBI): domain Eukaryota; kingdom Metazoa; phylum Chordata; class Mammalia; order Cingulata; family Dasypodidae; genus Dasypus; species Dasypus novemcinctus. The sequence continues at coordinate 37,087,984 of NC_080677.1, read as the reverse complement.
TTATACCAGTTGCAGTGACTGCAGCTCTGGTGGAACCTGAGGTGAATAAACATTTAGGGCTGGGTGTCTTCCCAGAGAAATGATCTGTTATCATGTACTGTTCATTTTATTCCTGAAAATCCCATTCTGAAGAAATTGAAGGTATTCAATACTTACATTAGAAAGAAAAGTTTCAAATCATCTATCTAATCTAATCACCTCAAGAAACTATATATTAAAAAGCTTATATTCAAAATAAACAAAAAGAAAAAAAAACATAAAGAGCAGAAACCAAGGAAGTAGAAAATAGAAAGTCACCAAAACCAATGCTTGTTCCTTGAGAAGATTAGTAAAATGTATAAACATCAAGCCAGATGATTTGGAAAATAAGAGTCACAAATTACTGATATCAGGATGAGAAAGAAGATTTTTGGTACCTTTTATGTATTTATAACATGCTTTTATTTTTACCTATCTGTGCTTTATATTTTATGGTGGGTATCTTGTAGTCAGTTTTCTGAAAATCTCTGCCTTCTAATCAAACTGTTTAGACCATTTGAATTTAAGAATATCATGTAATTATCAATATGGTTCTATATAAGCTACAATCTTGCTGTTCGTTTTCTATTGATGCCATCTCTACATTGCTCTTATTTCCTCTTTTCCAGGGATTTAAAAAAAAAAGATTATATCACCACTGTTGTTCTATTAGCTATACTTTGCATTAGTTTTTAGTAGTTGCTCTATTGCCTGTAATATGTATCTTTGAATTATGGCTATTTCCCAACCATATTACAGTCCTTTATGAATATTTAAGAACATTTTAACAGATTTCAATAAAGATTCTCCCCGCCCCCCAAAAATGGATAGAACACCTAGACAGAAGATCAATAAGGAAACAGAAGACTTGAACAACATTATAAACCAACTAGACCTAACAGACATACATAGAACACCTGAGCTAACTGCAGAATACACATTCTTCTCTAGCGCACCATACGTTAGGTCACAAAACAAGTCTCAATAAATTTAAAAATATTGAATCATGCAATGGATTTTCTCCAACCATTATAGATATAAGATAAATATTATGAGATTTATTCTAGAAATTGGCTTGAGTGACCGTGTGGATTGGTAAGTCTGAATTCCATAGGGCAGACCGCAAGTTGGGAATTCCAATGAAAGTTTCATTGAATTCCTCCAGGAGAAGCTGGAAGGCTGAAATAGAGATAGAAATTCTTCTTTCTGACTCCTGAAATCATCAATTTCCCTTTTAATGCCTTTAATGATTGGATGAGACATTTCTCCTTGCTGAAAGCAATGTCCTTTGTTGATTATACAGGTAATCTGCTATAGGTGCAATCAATTGATTAATAATTTAAATCCATGAAATAGTCTCACAGTAACCATCAGGCCAGAACTTGCTTGACCAAACATCTAGACACTATAACTTAGCCAAGGTGAGACATGAAATTAACCACCATGGTTCAGTGGTATTTATAATAATAAATAACAAAAAGCTACCTAAATGCTTAACAATAGATAAATGTTTAAGTAAACTATTATACATTCATATAATGGAATATTATGTGACCCTTAAAAATATTTATGAAGCGCTCATAATATTATGGCATATGTGAGTCATCCTGTTCAGGGGGAAAATATCATGATACAAATTGTCAAATGAGAAAGGAAAAATATTTCAGAATAAATACTCAGCTCAATTATTTTTTTAAAAATATGTTTAAAAGACTGGAAATAGATATACTAAAGTTTTAACTATCAACACCTCTGAGTAAGTGGGATTATGGGTTATTTATGTGTTATACTTTACATATTTCTCAAATATGCCATGCAACATGAACTTTTATAGTCAGAAAACATAATTTACTACTGTTTTTCACAGGACATCTTTGGAGCAAAAAACCAAGGGCAGGTATCCAGAATATCTTATACCTCTTTTTCTAAGGTCTTTATAACCTTATCAAACTCCATATTAGTTTAAGTGCCCCAATGAGTTGGTGTGACACTTTAAAATTCAATTCACCTAAGTGCCATGCCCTGTATTGTTCATATGCTTTTTAAATTATCTAAACACTAGATTAGCAGCTGTGAGTTATTTTTGTAAGAAAAATTAGCAAGCCATCTACCAACTGAAGCTGTCCACTTGTTATTCATGTCCTATTTGTCAAATCTGATCATGGACCAACACAGCAATCACTGTCTACAGTTTATCAGAAGCAACCATGCAATTAAGTCTAGTCCAGCCAGAAGTCAGTCAACTCAATTAGACAAATAAGGTTTTTTAAAAAAGTCAGTTGGCATCACATGAAATGAAATTGATTGACTGAATTTTTCAGTCTTCAAATGATTTACATAGTGTTCTGAACAACCCAACCTGCAGCCATTTTCTTTAAGTACAGACTGTTTCCATCTCTGCCATCTCACCAGAGCAAATAATAATTTAAAAAATAATCTGTCATAATTGTCAAGCTAATAATGTTCCTATTACAATAGATACCCTCCAAGGTACAGCCTGAATGGACTGCAGGAGCTGAAGGGAGATGTCCTCCAACCTCAAGACAGACAAAAATCCTCAGGAAAATGTTTCTTGTAGACATGACTTCTAGAGAAATAGCAAAAAGGGCAGCTTTGGATGAAAGATACTCGGCTGAAATCTGCCACAATTCGAATAGCTACTTCCCATTTGCTTATTTACAAATGGCTGTATCAGCCCTTAATGACTGCAACATTTCTTTGGAACTCTAGAAACTGCTGTGTTATTATTTTTGTTTCCTTCCTTTTATCCTCTGTTTAGTCATTAGGATAGAAATATCTGTACCATTAGACTTTTCTTTACAAAATAGGACACAACACCATCCCAATGTGGATGTAAAGTACTTCCCTGGAGGTGAGTAAATCTAGGATCCCCTCTTACCCTTTCAGTGTACAGTAGGACCTTGGACAAGTCACACAACCTCTCTGGGCTCCTATGCACTACATAAAAATATGAAGAGTTTCAAGACAGCATGGTAAACCAGATAGCCTGAACTATTTTTCTCTTTTTTCAAGCAAGAGGTGATAATGGCTTCGACAACTTTTGCAGGGGAGGTGGCAAAAGTGGACAGATTCCGGAAAGGACAATAGGACTTCCTAATTGACTGGAAGTGGGTTGTGAGAGAAAGAGGACCAAAATCAACTTCAAGACTTGTAGCCTGATGAACTGAAAGAATAGAAAGGGGGAAAATTGGGGAAGGAGCGGATGGAGAGAAATTAGTGGAGTTTAGGTGTGGACATACTCTGTTTGACAGCATTCTAGAACTAAAGCTGGAGATAGGTTGTGAAAAGAAATTTTATAACCATAGAAGGCTCATAATAGGGGATTATGTCATCAAGATAGCACTGTGAAGACATTCCCATGAATGTTCCCCCTTAGCGAGCTCTAAATAAAAGGGCAGATGCAACACTCTTGGAACTCAGGAGGCCAACTAAGACTAGAGAAGGAGTCAGTAACTGCTGAATAAAAAAATATCTACTAACAGTAGGAGAGTGATAGGACAAATTTACCAGTCTTGACCCCTCCCCCATTCTTGGACCAATGCAGTTTATGTGACACATGGTGGTGGCTTCCTGACATAGGTGCCTTCTACTGCAGCCTCTGACTACAGATATAAGCACAAGAGATGTTTAACAGCTCATGTGCATTCAAACACAGGGACCAGAAATCACACAGAACCATGGCAGTGCTTTAGAGATCTGCATGTGTGCATTCAAAGCAGCTCCCTGAAGCCAAAGCATTCTCTAGGCAAAATATTGGCAAGTTGTATGCACTCTTAGGGTCTAATTGCTGGTGCAACTAATTGAAAATATTGGGTATCTTTGTTCATTGATCCCCTCTGGCTCTATGGAGGACAGATTCAGTGCAAGGGTCAGAATCCCCTAACCCAGAAGTTACCAGAGGCGGAAAAGCTTTGTAGAAGGGTGGTGGGCAGAGACATTGAAAAACAGTGCAGACCCAGGGCTGAAAGCTGGAGTGAAAGGGCAATCCAGAGCACGGGAATGGAGCTGAGTTAACTGCAGTTTCTAGGGAGGAAAAACTGTATAAATAAAGAGAACAGTCCAGGAATAAGAGGTGGAACAGGGGAAAGTAAATCCTCTTCTGGAGGGGAAAAAGTCACACACACGAGGGAAATCTTGAAAGTTACTGCACATGTCCAGGGCAACACCCAGGCTCAGAGACACCTGAGGAAGGCTGAGCTATTAACCATGGGCTATTCTAAACGTTCAGTATAAACTGGGATATATGTTGAAGAAAAATCTTAATACATAGCCAGCCTACACTAAAATCTTAGGCAAGAGGGAGAAACTGACATTTGAAAACAATCAAATGCCCAGACGTCAACAGAAGATCACATATCATACAAAGAAATAGGAAGAGATAACCCATTCAAGGAAAAAATTAAAATAGATGAACAACAGATATTGGAACAACTAATCAAAGACATTCAGTCAAATCTCCTAAATGAGTTCAATGAGATAAAGGAAAAATATGGATATAGAACTAAAGGATATCAAAGAAGATGGTGTGACCAAAAAGAATAATGAGAAAGTTTAAAATAGAACATAACCTACTAGGATGAAAAACACAATAATGGAGATAAAAATACATTAGAGGCATTCAACAGCAGATCTGAACATGCAGCAGAAAGAGAATTAGAAGACAGAACAATTAAACTCATACAATCTGAAGAAAAGATAGAGACTAGAATGGAAAGAAATTAGAGGAGCACCTAAGAGGCCTGTGGGACATGAAACGTATTATTATATATAGTATGGGAGTCCTAGAAGCAGAGGAGAAGGAAAAGGAGAAGATAGAATATTTGAAGAAATAATGACTGAAAAGTCTCCAAATTGACAAAAGACAAGAATATACATATCCAAGAACCCCACTGAACTCCAAACAGGATAAATCCTAATATACCTATTTCAAGACATATAAAAATCAAAACGTAGAATGCCAAAGAGAATTCCGAAAGCAGCAAGAGAAAAGTGGTTTGTCATTCATAAGAGATCCTTCCTAAGACTAAGTGCCAAGAAGTAAGAAGGCAGTGATGTGACATATTTGCAGTATGGAAAGAGAAAAACTGCCAGTCAAAACCTCTATATCTGGCAAAACTGTTCTTCAGAAATGAGAATGAGTTTAAGACATTCATGGATAAACAAAAACCAAGAGTCTGTTACCATCAGATCTGCCATATAAGAACACTGAAGGGAGTTCTTAAGGTTGAAAAGAAAGGGCAGTAGATAGTAGCTTGAAAACAGTATGAAGAAGTAAAGGCCTCTGATAAAGGTAACCACATGGGTAAATACAAACCCCAGTAGTATGGTATTCTAAGTATGTAACTCTACTCCGTATATTTCCTACAAGATTTCAAATACAGTTGAATAAGTAATAATCATATTTCTAAATTATGGAAACCCAAATAAAAGGGATAAAGTGTGACTAAAACAAACTAAACTGGGATAACAGATGGCTATAGCAACAGACACTGTGCATGCTATTGAAATTAAGTTGGTATCATTTCAAATCAGTTATAGATTAAGTTTAATAGAAACCCCATGATAACCCTAAGAAAGAATATAAAATATATACAGAAATGGAAATGAGAAAGGAATGAATCTTTTACATCATAGAGGAAGGCAGCAGTGAAGGAAAAGAGGACAAAATAAATAAAATGCATAAGAGGCAAAAGACAAAACGGCTAGGTCCTGACTTATCAGTAATCACACTGACTATAATAGATTAAACATTTCCAATCAAAAGATAATTGACAGAATAGGTTAGATAGCATGATCCAATTAAATGTTGTTTATAAGAGATTCACCTTAGACCCAGAGGCAAAAATAGGTTGAAAGTGAAAGGATGGGGAAAAAAATAAACCATGCAAATAGTAACCAAAAAAGAGCTGGGATAGCTATACTAATATCTGATAAAATAGACTTTAAGGAAAAACCTGTCACAAAAGAAACAGGATATTATATATTAATAAAAGGGTGAACCCACCAAGAAGATGTAACAACCATAAACATTTATGTACCTAACCACAGAGCCCCAAAATACACGAGGTAAACATTGACAACACACAAGGAAGAAATATGATAATAGTTGGAGATTTCAATACACCACTTTCACCAATAGATAGAGCATCTACACAGAAGATCAATAATGAAATGAAGACCCTGAACAGTACAGTAAATGAACTACATGTAACAAATATAAACATAACAATGCACCCCAAATCAGCAGAATCACATTCTTAAGCACACATGGTTTATAGTTCAGCATAGACCAAAACAAGGCTTAATAAATTTAAAAGGATTGAAATATACAAAGCATCTTCTCCAACCACAATTGAATGAAACTAGAAATAACAGAGGGAGAACTAGAAAATCCACAAATATATGGAAGTTAAACAACACAGTCTTAAATAATTGATGAATCAAAGAAGAAATCACAAGAGAAATCAGAAAATACCTATAAGTAAATGAAAATGAAAATACAACATACCAAAACGAATGAGACATAGTGAAGGCAATAATCAGAAGAAATTTTAGCTCCAAATGCTTATCTTAAAAAAAGAAGAAAGATCTCACATCAGAGACCTAACCTCACACCTAGGGGAAATAGAAAAAGAGCACACAAAGCGAGCAGAAGGAAGGAAAAAGAAAGATTAGAGCAGATAAATGAAATGGAGAGTAAAACACAATAGAGTATCAAGGAAACCAAAAGTTGATTCTTTGAAAAGACCATTAAAATCAACAAACTTTTGGCTAATGTGACAAAGAAAAAAAGACAGACGATGCCAATAGCTAACATCAGAAATGAAAGAGGGGACATTACAACTGATCTTACAGATAAGGATTATTAGAGAATACTATGAAAAGTTGTATGCTAACAAATTATATAATCTAGAGGAAATGGACAGATTCTGAGAAATACACAACTTACCTACAATGATTCAAATAGAAATAGATCTCAACAGATCTGTAACTAGTAAAGGAATTGAATCTGTAATCAACACCCTTCCAAGACAAGACAACTTCACTGGTGAATTCTACTAAACATCCAAAGTAGAATCAATACAATTTCTTTTCAAAGCTTTCTGAAAAATTGAAAAAGAGGGAACTCTTTTAATTCATTCTGTGAAGCCAAACCAGATAAAGACATCATAACATAATAAAACTATGGACCAATTTCACTTGTGAACATAGATGCAAAATTCCTCAATACTATACTAGAGAATCCAAACCAACAGCAATATATTACAAGAATCAGACACCATATCCAAGTGGAAGTTATCTCAGGGATGCAAGGATAGTTTGACATAAGGACATCAATCAATGTAATACACCCCATTAACAGAATGAAGGGGGAAAAAACCACATGATCATCTCAATTGATGCAGAAGAGGCTTGACAAAATCCAGCACACTTTCGTGATAAAATCACTTTAAAAAAATAGGATTAGAAGGTAACTTCCTCAACACAGTAAAGGCCATATATGAAAAAACCACAGCTAACAGCTAACATTTACTCAATGAAAGATTGAAAGTATTCCCAATAAGACCAGAAAAAAGTCAAGGATTCTCCCTTTCACTGCTGGTATTTAATATTGTGCTGGAAGTCCTTGTCTGAGCAATTAGGCAATAAAAAGAAATAAAAGGCACCTAAATCAGAAAGGAATAAGTAAAACTATCTCTAAGTGTGAATGACAGAATTCTTTATATAGACGATCCCAAAGAATCCATACAAAAAGTACTAGAACTGATAAATGAATTCAGCAATGTTGCAGGCCACAAGATTAACATCTAAAAATCAGTTGTATTTCTTTTTTTTTTTAAGATTTATTTATTTATCTCCCCTTCCCCCTGCCCCAGTTGTCTGTTCTCTGTGTCTATTTGCTGTATCTTCTTTGTCCGCTTCTGTTGTTGTCAGCGGCATGGGAATCTGTGTTTCTTTTTGTTGCGTCATCTTGCTGTGTCAGCTCTCCATGTGTGCGGCACCATTCCTGGGCAGGCTGCACTTTTTTTTGCGCTGGGCGGCTCTCTTTACGGGTGCACTCCTTGAATGTGGGGCTCCCCTATGCAGGGGACACCCCTGCGTGGCACAGCACTCTCTGCGTGCATCAGCATTGCCCGTGGGCCAGCTGCACACAGGTCAAGGAGGCCCGGGGTTTGAATGGTGGACCTCCCATGTGATAGATGGATGCCCTAACCAATGGGCCAAGTCCACTTTGCTAGTTGTATTTCTATACACCACCAGAATATTCTGAAATGGGAAAAAAATGTTAAATCCCACTCATAATAGCTTGTAAAAGAAATACTGGGAGCAGATGTAGTTCAAGCAATTGAGAGCCTGTGTCCCACATGGGAGGTCCCGAGTTCAGTTTCTGATGCCTCCTGAAAAAACACAAAGCTAAAAACAACAAGCAAAACAAATGAAAAAACCAACTCAGGGAAGCCATTGTGGCTCAGTGGTTGAGTGCTAACTTCCCACATATGAGGTCCTGGGTTCAACCTTTGGTCCCTGGTACCTCAAAAAACAAAACAAAACAAAACAAAAGCCTAGGAATAAATTTAACTGAGGAAGTAAAAGATGTATACACTGAAAACTATAAAACATTGCTGAAAGAAATAAAAGAAGATCTAAATAAATTGTAAGACATCCCGTGTTTATGAATAGGAAGACTTAATATTATTACAATGTCAGTGTTACCTAAATCTATCTACAGCTTCATCTTGAAACTGATTCAAGAGTAGAAAATCTGGCTCTTCCTATAACCTCCAAATAAATTTAATCAGTGACTGCAAGTTTCATCTTGCCACAAAGAAAGCATCAGAAGTTTAGAAAACATTTAAAGTTCAGGTAATTTCCATTTTTATACAAGTTTTCTAGAGAAGAAGAAGAGGAAATAGAAGGACAAAGACAAGGACAGGTAAAGGCACAGGGAGACAAGGGGAAGGAAGATGAAGGAGGAAGAAAGATGAAACACTCTAGCTAACTTCACAAAGTTAATATATCAAAATGAGACAAGGATTAAGGAAAAATATATACAATAATCTCACTCACAAACATAAATGCGACAATCGCAAATAAAATGTTAGCAAACCTATTGTGATGGTTTGAGACTGTATGTACTCCAGAAAAACATGTTTATGTTCTTAAGGTTAATCCATTCCTGTGAGTGCCAACCCATTTTAGGTAGGATATTTTGATGAGGCTACTTCAAGTAAAGGTGTGACCCACTCAATCAGAATGGGTCTTAATCCTCTTCTGAGTCCTTTATAAGAGAATAAAATTCAGACAGAGAGATAAAGTCACAGAGAAAGCAGCCAGAACCTGAAATCAAAGGAACCTGGAAGAGAAGGGAGAGACCAGGAGACACCACTGTGTGCCTTGCCATGTGAGAGAGGAGTTAAAGATTGTCGGCACACCAGTCTTCAGGAAGAAAGCATTACCTTGATTTGAAATTTTTCCTGCCCTCAAAATATGAGTGAATAAATTGCCACTGTTTAAGCCAACTCATTTTATGCTATTTGCTTAAACAGCCTAGGAAACTACCAGGAAAACGGGATGCTGCTATTGCAAATACCAAAAATGTAGAAATGACTTTGGAATTGGATAATGAGTAAAGGCTGGAAGAATTGTGACATTCTTCATGATAAGGCCTGGATTGCTTTGAAGAGATCTTTGGTAGAAATATGAATGCTAATAGTATTTGCAATGAAGTCTTAGATGGAAATAATGAATGTGTTATTAGAAATTGGAGGAAAAGTGATCCTTGTTTGAAAGTGGCAAAGAACTTTGGGAAATTGAGTTCTGATGTTGGATGGAAGGCAGAACTTGAGAGTGATGGATTTGGATGTTTAGCTGAGGATATGTACAAGCTAAGTGTGGAAATTGCAGTCTGGTTTCTCCTTACAGCTTATAGTAAAATGCAAGAGGAAAGGGATAAGCTGAGAAATGAATTCTTGGGCATAGAGAAACCATAAATTGATTTTGGAAAATTCTGAGTTTCGAAAAAACAAGTCCCCAGATAATAGTGTATTGTGTGAAGGTTTAACTGGTCATGGAACCAGTCAGCCATTTCACAGGAAGGCTGGTTTGGAAATGCAGTTATGCAGGAAAGTTCTATAGAAGGCTCTATTATCTGATAGTTTGGAACCCTGTGAACTACATGGAAGGCTGATAAGGTTTTTGCATAATTTGAATAAACAGAACTGGACTAAATGGGACAGAGAAGGGATAAACTGAAGGAAGAAGAGTTTCAAGAGCAGAAACATGAAAGGTGAGGTTTGGACTGAAGAAATCTTCTTGGGTCAAGAGATCAAGCCCAGCCACATGTGTGGAAAGGGTGAGCCTGCCCCAGCACTTGGAGAGAGTGGGCCTTCCACCCCATCATTCCAGAAGAGTCTGCCACCCCAGTACACAGAAAGGTGGAACTTCTGCCCCACTTGAGCTTGGTCAACATCCCAGTGCTTGGAGAGGGTGGAACCTTCCCCCCAGTGTTCAAGGAGAGCATGGCCACTGGGCAAGCACTTGGAAGGGCCGGATCTGCTGCTTCATCAGTCCCAGAGGGTAAAACACCATTCCACAGATGACTCTCAGACCTTGAAATCTAAGGGAGTATGCCCTGCAGGGTTTTGGGATTGTTTAGGAACCATGATCGCTGTTTCCCTTACAGTTTCTCTCTGTGGGAATGGGATTGTTTATACTACACCTGTCCCTCCATTGTATATCAAAAACAAGATAACTTGTCTCTAGTTTTCACAGGTCCACAGATGGAAGGGAATTGTGCCCCAGGATAGACCATATCCATAACAGATTTGATAAGACGTTGTGCTTAGCTTTGTTACTGAAATGACTTGAGGCTTTTGTGATGTTGTGATGGCATGAATATGTTTTTGTGTGGAAAGAACATGTCTTTTTGGAATCCAAAGGGTGGAATGTGATGACTTGGAACTGTATGAATACCAGAAAACATGTCCTTAAAGTTAATCCATTCCTGTGGGTGTGAACGCATTGTAAGTAGGACAGTTTGATGTTTACTTCAGTAGAGGTGTGACCCACCTCAGTCAGGATGAGCCTTAATCCTATTACTGGAATCCTTTGAATGAAATTCAGATAAAGAGAGGGAAAGCCACAGAGGAAGCAGCCAGAATTTGAAATCAAAGGAACGCAGAAGAGAAGGGAGAGACGAGGAGACACCACCATGTGCCTTGCCATGTGAGAGAGGAGTCAAGGATTGCCAGCAGCCAGTCCCAGAAAACCAGCCTTTGGGGAGAAAGAAATACCTTGATTTGGGCTCTTTCCCAGCCTCAGACCATGAGTGAATAAATTCCCATTGTTTAAGCCAACTCATTTCATGGTATTTGCCTAAGCAGCTTAGGAAACTAAAACACCTTCCAATGTATAACAAAGAAAATACATATGACAAACATTGATTTAATACTAGAAAATATTCTATGTCATTTACCTAAAATTACAGTAGTGAAATCACTTGAATATCAGGGGATTCAGAAAACACATGTAAAATTCGACATTTATTTATATATATAGTTTAAGATTTATTTATTTATTTCTATCCCCTTCCTCCCCCCACCCCAGTTGTCTGTTCTCTGTGTCTATTTGCTGCATGTTCTTCTTCATCTGCTTCTGTTGTCAGCGGCACGGGAATTTGTGTCTCTTTTTGTTGCGTCATCTTGTTGTGTCAGCTCTTCGTGTGTGCAGTGCCGTTCCTGTGCAGGCTACTCTTTCTTTTGCACCGGGCGGCTCTCCTTACGGGGCGCACTCCTTGTGTGTGGGGCTCCCCTACGCGGGGGACACCCCTGCGTGGCACGGCACTCCTTGCGTGCATCAGCACTGCGCACGGGCCAGCTCCACACGGGTCAAGGAGGCCCGGGGTTTGAACCGCGGACCTCCCATGTGGTAGACGGATACCGTAACCACTGGGCCAAGTCTGCTTCCCTTATTGATACTTTAAATTTTCTATTAAAGTAGGAAGAAAAGGGAACTTCCTTTTGTTGGGTAAACGATGTCTACTTAAAACCTAGTGACAAAATTATAGTTAATGGTGAAATATTAGGAACATTTCCATTAAAATCAAGAAAAAGTCAAGGGTGGCTACAATCATCACTTCTTTCATGACAGATTATAGTAGCAGTCCTGGTGAGCTCAAGAAGGCAAGAAAAAGAAATTAAAGGGATAAGGATTGAAAAGGAAGAAACAAACTGATTTATCACACACACACAAAAATAACTCAGAAGAATTTATAAAGAGATCACTAATTTTGTGAGTTGAATAATTCAGCTGAATGAGATCAATATGCAAAAGTCTATTGCATTTGTCAACACCAGTTTCAAAGTGGTGTACAAACCAATGAGAAAGGGCAAAACAACATCATGGAAAAATGGGTCAAAGGTACGAATAGGCCTTTCATCAAAAAGGAATCACAAATAGTGAAAAAACATGGAAGATGTTCAAACTCTTTAGTAAATCAGAGAAATACAATTTTAAACCTACCAGACTGGAAAAAAAAACAAACCTATTCTGACAATAAGAAGGGTCAACAAGGATGTGGTGTAATGGAGACCTTTATACACTTCTTGTGGGAGTATCAATTGACACAATCACTTTGGTGAACAACTAGTCATTATCCAGGACATTCAAAGCTACATATGCTCTACAACCCAGCCATTCCACTCCTAGGTTTGTAACTTGGAGAAACTCTTCCCTGTGGGCACCAAGAGGCACGCACAGAAGTATTCATAGCAGCAAAGTTTGTAATAGCAAGAACCTCCTACCCAAATGTCCAACAACTGCAGCAGCAAAAATAGATTGTGTGGTATGCTCATAAAGAAATGTATCACATTTCAGGGAAAAATGAGTAAAGTCGAGTTACTTATATCACATGGATGAATCATGCATCATGTTGTATATTTCAGAAGAACCATTTACAATAAAGTTCAAAAGCTTGTAAATCCAAACAGTGTATTGACTGGGGTTATATACCTATGTGATAAAACCATACAAAAACAAACAATAACAAAAGAATGTTTTTTAAAAATTTAGAGAAATGTTTACCCTGGGGAAAAGGCAGTGAAGGGCTAGACTGAGGAATTAATATGCAGACATCTTCAACTGCTCAACAGTACTCGAGATGTTTGACTTCTTAAACGGGTTGTGGATATACAGGTATACATTATATTTCTCTTTATAATACACACACATATGTATTCTTTCATGTATGTAAATATTTCAAAGCTCTTTTTTAAATAAAGAGGGTTAAAATCAACCTTATGAGACGTCTTATTTCCCTTGCCTGATATTGGGAAAAATAGTCCTCATAGGACTGCTGTGAGGACAAAATAAATTATGCACATAAAGCGGCTTGGATTAGTGTCAGGCATATACTACATAATCAATAAATATAACTATTACTACTACCATTGCCCTCATCTTTATCACCAGCACCACCAGTGCTACCAAGAGAACATGTTGAATCTTATAATCAAGGAGAGGAACTGATAAAATCCAGAATGAAGGAAGAAGTTGTCAAAGAATATTTTGTATTGTTGGACCTTGGTCTCCAGTCAGATTTCAATGTTATTCAAATGTTTCCAGCAAGGCAGTTGCCAGATGGCCTCTGGCCTGGTGAGCCTCACCCTCCACCCTCCACGTGATGGCTGGCTTGGTTCTGACAGAAGCCACTGGCTAAAAGAGTCAGGATGCATAATGCTGAGAACATGCTCCAAGCTTTTGTCTCAACAGCTAAGTATTCTCAAGGAACATGGAGAAAGCTCTTGTTTCCTGCTCCTTAAAGAATGCAATTACCTCATTTGAAACTGTTTGTCCAACCTGTGTCAGCCCTTTTAGTCTCTGTCAGATACAGTCACCACCATGACGCTGTCTTCCTCATTTGCTCTTGATCTGCATTTCCCATTTTTATCTGCTCCAGCCATGGAACCCTCGGCAGTAGGATTCAGCATCTACCTCCCTTCAGGCATTTTGGACTTGATCATGCTTTAATCATCCTATCACTTACATTACAGTTATTCTTATCAAACGTAACTTGTCTCACCCTATGGCTCCCCACATTCTGGTGTGCCCCAAGTAGGGAAACATTCCCTGATTCCAGGCCCAAATTCTTGGGACTCTGTTAAGATGCTTTTGGCTGCAAGTAACAGAAACCCCAACTCAAATAGACATAATTAATAAAATGCTGTATTGACTCAGTAATTAAAACTTCAGAGAAAGGGTTGAGCTTCAGTGACCCAAGGATGACACCAAAGACACCATTTCTTCCAATCTTCTCCTCTGTGGTACTTTCTTCATCCTCAAGCTAGCTGCCTTCACGTTTGCAAAATGACTGGAGGCATCTTTCAGGGGCTGCATTTCCTCATTTACGTCCAAAAGGAAGGAAAACAATCTCTCTCCTCATGGCATTTTTTCAGATAAGAGGAACATCTTTCCCTAAAGTCTCTAGAAAATGTTTTCTCTTAACTCATTGAATCATGTGTTCTAAACTAAGCACAGTGGCCCTGGAGCTGGGATATGCTGATTAGGGCTTAGCTGACTAGAATCTACCTCTGTGCCTTTGGAGTGGGTTCTCCTTTCCCAGAGCACATGGCCTGGAAGAGACATGATGTCCATGCTGGGTTTGGTCCTCCCACATCCATCCCCCTCCCCACCCCCACCCCAATGCCCCTGAGACATGCCTCTTCAGATTACACCACTGGGCTCCATTGCTCCCTGGCTTTTAGTTGGATTTGATCATGGGAACACCAGCAGGAGATTAGAGGGTGGGAAGGGAATAGGATTGTGGTATTTATTTAGCTGCTTGCTCCCTGTCTTACTGTGGTTCTAACACTGGCTGAGTTCCTTTACAGGGATAACTTCTGTTAGGTAGACTCCGAAACCCTTCCAGCTCTAACTTGGGTTGCTCTGGTCCTACTGAAGCAGGCTAATAAGATAGGGAATTAATAGATGGATCTGGAACCTGGCAGCGAGTCCACGTGGACATCAGCAACCCCAAGATGACTGCTGGAAGACCCTCCCCCAAGATTCTGCCACTCAGAAGAAGACTTCCTCTGGAACCAGGAGTAGCCCTAGATATTCCCCCAAGGACTTTATCATTGGGCCCTCCTGGGAGATTGATGGGGGAAATAAGCAATCAAAGTGGTGAACAGGTGGAAGAACTCCTCCCCTGCCGTTAGCAAAGGGGTGGAATAATTAGCAGTTTAAAAAGTGGTGCTGAGCCCAAGTTCTCGCTCTCATGCTCTCTTGCCTCTGGACCCAGGCTCCAGCTGCTTCTCCCCTGCTTGGATCAACACACAAGTAAAACCTGGGTATTTATAACCTATAATGGGGAATTGTAGCCTGTAAATCAGCCCTCTTTATCACTTTTCAGCCCCTTCCTCTCTACCTGGGACCCCTGCTCTGTTATTTTGTCCCATTTCTCTTCCCTCCCTATCTAAATAAATTACTGACCTAACTCACCAGACGTGCTCTTGGAATTCATTTCTCCAGCACAGTCAAAGAACCTAAATGAAATCCAGTAACAATACTATTCTCTCCACTTACCCCAGTCAGGTCCAGGGGTGGTAAGAGCTCCCTGCTGTTGCCAGTCCCTGGTGCTCCACCATCATTTTTATCCACTTTTTACCACCTGAACCTCTGTAACTTGCCCCCTTAACAAATCCTTGTTGATTGTGCCAAATGTACACTCCTTGACCTTGACTAATCCAATACCTGAACAATAATTGGGGTAATAATATCAGGAAGAAGGGAGGAATGGATACCAGGCAGACAAAATAGCAAATGCTCTATCCCTGTCATCTTCTCCAACTCTTACACTTATGGAGAGCAAGAACCCTTCCCTTCCCCAGTTTCTAATAGGCCTACTTACTATTCTAGTTCATTATTCTGCTATGGATTATATATGATGTGAACATCATTAAAAACAATGACATTAGGAGTCTTGTCTCTTTCAAGAGAAATGCTCGTGTCATTCACTGAGAGCAAAGGACTTTCAGGTGCTTCATGAACTCAACCTCAGGTAGAAAAATGCTAAGACTTTCAGACTTGCTGTTCCTGCCAACAAATGCTGCCTGATTTCTCATAGACTATTTCAATAATCAATTGGGAAAAGGAAGATAGAAAGACCAGGGGGAAGAAAGTGAGTAGACAGGAAATCTCAGAATGATACAGAACTTAAATGAGTTATTCCATAAGAAATGCAAACTTCACAAATCTCCTGGTTATTGGATGGCATTTGGTCAAGGGCGGCAAGGATTCCCTCTCACTGTCAACAACTCCTTCCCCTCCACACACTGACTCATTGTAACCCTGGGGTGAGGAGATCCTTTAGACACAGCAGCAGGACAGGTTAGGCCAAACCAGTTTTGGGGAGGGGAAATTTGTATAGGAAAGAGTGCATAGCTTGTTGGTATTTGGACCTGCTCCACAGGATAATTCCTATCAGGTAGAAAATATTGCAAGGTGAACACACAAATACAGAAGAGTATACTAAAAGATGGGAAGGACTGGTCTTCGAAAGGTGGAAAACCCCAAAATTACCCACCCCTACCCTTTCAGCAAAGAATGGGCCCTTGGAACTGGTCTAACTGGTTGCCAACTAAGATGAATTGAAGAGGATAAACTGCTGGGCTTTGTCATGGTGTGTATGTGTGTGTGTGTGTGTGTGTAAAAGAGAGACAAAGATCCCACCCAAATTGGCAAAGTTCTCCTCTCCTCTCCTTTGCAACTTCCTGACAATGCCTTGCAGGGGGGAGCCCACCTATATCCACTGGACCCCATTCTGACAGCTGGGGAAGGACGTGTCTACCCATACAGCGGCCTGCATCTGGCACCCCACCTTGCAACAGCTGCTCCACCCACGCAAGAAGCATGGGGGTCACCGGTCATTCTGCATGAGAACAAAGGACCAAGGATGCAGAGATAATTGTATCAAAGGGATTCAGCTTCCTAGATGACCTCATTTCAAAGATCTGCAGAGCTCAGATAAGCATCACAGGGCTCTGGCAGAGAAACTCTCCAGGGAAAGGAAAGGGAGGGGAAGCTGACTTTCCATAATTCGGCACTGCCTTCTATGGACTGAGGGACAGGGCACCTGTGGCCATCCAAAGCCACGGTGCCCCTGGCCAGCTCCTGCCAACTTGGACAAGAAAGCCAAGGGGTTGCCTCGCCCTCAGTGCAATGTAAGAACTCCCCTGACCCCACTCGGGTTCTCTGGGCAGCTCTCCCTTCCGTGTCCTCCAACATAAATTTCTGATGTTTTCATTCAAATGAATTTGTAGGGCATTCTTGAACTTTTTGCCCTACCATTTGCTTGAAAAATGCAACATTAAAAATAGTAAGAATAGATTTAAAAAGCTAGATCTCAGAATATAATTTGTGAGACTAATAGCTAGAGTATAGTTCACAATAAAGATAATTGAATGATGTTTCTATGCATTTTTGTATTCCTTTTCTAAACATTTTTTAGCCCTTTCTGTGCCAGATACCACCCCTTTTCTGGACACAGAAGGATAAAAAAATGTTCCCTATCTTGGAAGAGCCCACAGATTTGCTAGAAATCACAGATACTTAAATAATTGGTTATGTAATTAGTGCTACAAAGTAATTTTAGCTTTAAGAATTGCACTAATATTGTTTTAAATAATAAGCCAGTATGAGTCACCTATCAAAATGTTATTTTTACTGCTCAGTTTTAGCCCCTGACTTTGTTAATATATTCAATATTCTCACCTCAAATCCATAGCCTTATTCCGACAGAACTCTCTGCAATGATTAAAATGTTGTAAATCTTTGCTATTCGATAGGACAGTCACCAGGGACACACAGCTACTGAGCATTTGAACTGTGACTAGTGCAACCAAGGAACTGAGTTTTTTATTTAATTTTAACTAATTTAAATTGAAATGGCCACATTGTACATTACCATATTGCAGTAATGCAGCTCCAGATTTCCAGTCTCATATAGATCTGGCCAGATTTAGCAAAACCACTGAAAGTTTATCAACGGAGATTAAAATCAGGTAACACACCAATGGAAATAGCCAATGAAGCATTAAAGAAAGAACCATCTGCCTGGCTGGACCCAACACAACCTTGAAGGTTGGAAAAGAATGAACCTATTACTCCGATGCTGCAGGAAAGGAGGTGGGAGGCTCTCCCTAACACAAGGATGTGATAGAAGTGCTAAAATGAAACTCCAGACAGAAACCAAAGAGCATATTTGGGGTGATAAGCAAAAAGCTGGTGGGTGTCAAAAGGCAAAATTAAAACAGGTAAAAACTGAAGTTAAACTTTAAACATTTGAGATAATCAAGCTAATCCAATCCAGAAACCATTTATTGCCAACTCTCCTGTGTGTCCAGTACCAAGAGAGGATTATTAAGAAATCTGCAGTAACTTCTGCCCATGCCTTTGAGAAGTCTAACTTATTGAGAGATCAAATGCATATGCAGAACAGGGAGAAAACTATACAGGACAATATTCAGTAAAGCTCTTACTTGTATTTAATTTAGCCACATGCTCTAAAGTGCATGTATGAACAGTAAGCACCTGGGTGGACAGGGAGGGAAAAGGGTCAGTGCAGGCTGCGGTCACCAGGAGGTGTGCCTGGAGAGGGGTGGGTTGAAGATGTGTTCTCTGTGAATCTCACAGTAGCTTGGTATCCCAAGCCCTTCCCAAGCTGGCTTCTCCCGTCTCCAGCAGCACCCCTTGTGTTAAGTAAAATAATATGGTCCTCTGCATTGGGCATTGTCTGGAGGAACCCCTTTCTGAGAAAGGATCTTCCAGAAGACAAAAACAATTGACCTGCAGGGAGTTTCCGAGAAAATAGAACAATAGATGCCCCCTACAGAATTGCAGATAAGCAGATAAGCAACACCTGGTGATAAGTTTCAGTCCAATAAAAATAACTTACCACAAATAAAAATAAATCAATAAAAGAAAAATAGCTTATCAGAATGGACCAGCATACTGCAGGAATCAGTGTATATCTGTTCCCCACTATATAAGATCCCCCCTATGTAAAATGGAAAAATGCCAGCCAGTCAGAATACTTCCTTCCTTGCTTCCCCCCTTTCACCCCCTCAGTGGAGCTGCTTTCCATGTGTGGTTTGGATGCTGCCTTCATTCATGAATCTTTAACAGTGCAAATAAACTCACACAAATAATATCTTGTCTAATACTTTAACACTCCGATACCTCAGCTTTTGCCAAAATGACTTGCAGTGTCACCTTCCGCGCTGAGCCTTTGTATAGGCTGAACGTGGTCTGGTGGACCTGCCAGGGTCACCCCAGACTATGGAGTCACCATCCTGTGTTTGAGCCCTAGCCTGGGCACTTCCCGGGTGGGAGACCTTGGGCAAACTCCTTACATCTCTAATCAGTGGTTTCCTCATGTGTAAAATGAGAGCAATAACATGAGCTACCCCCTAGGGCTTTTTTATGAAAATTAAATGAGATACACATAGATATCATTTATTTACGGCTTTTCATTCTCTACCCAATCTTTTCTGGCCAGTCTTTGAAGGTTCTGCCTCCCCTGATCTCCTTTGCAGTTAGGTGCTCTTCCCAAGGAACGCCGCGCTCCCCCTGTTCACAGCCACCGAGACCACAAGCAGTCCCAGATTATGCTTAAGTGTCTTGTGCAGTTTTCAACATTGTCCCAGATGTTTTATTTTCCTACAAAGTTCTGTTTGTGCCGTTTGGGGTGAGTTTGATAGATATCCATTTTGTACCTCCATCCTCTATTACGGTCTGGTCTGAAAAGATGTAGGATACACGGGCCGTAAGCAGGACTCTCACTTCAGGGCAAGCTTAGATCAGAAAGATGCCCAGCCAATGATCTGTGTCTTTACTTGGCCTTTTCCAGATGAAAACTGGAATAGGTGACAGCTAATACCTCCCTTTTGGGGACAGCTTGCAGGGACTTTGGTGCTGATACAATGAAGTCTACCTCCTTCTGCTCTTGGAGGGTGGTGGGAGATGCACGCAACACCACGGCTCCTGCTTGCCACTGGCTGGACTGGCCAGCTGGGCCCCAGCCAGGGTGGTGGCCTGAATAAAGCACAAAGCTGACACGCCTCCAGTCAATGAATCAGTGGAAAATAAGGGAAATTACATGTTAGGTGCCCGTGTAAAATGTGGGAGAATTCCTCTATGAAGAATAATCTGATTGCTCGTGCTGCAGAGGTTTTTCATTTATAATGTGGTGTAAAATTACAACAGTTTATTTTACTATTCGGGTTTCCTTTTCAATTGGCTATAAATGGTTTCAGCAGCAACTGAATAAAACCAAAGTCATGCATGTTAAATGAAAAAGTTAGCACCAAATTTTCTTGTACCAAGAAGGCTGATGACCATGTAACTTGCAGTACATGTTCAATGACATTTACCATCAACCATTGGGTCCTGGGGATATCACTGACCACATGAAAACCAGACACAAATCTGCTAAAGAAGTACCAGCCACCATATCAAATGTTAGAACTTTTTTAAGAAGACTGTGCCCCAAAAAGATAGTTTGACGTGTACAGCTCCATTCAGTATGTTTACACATCACCCTGTGATGCATGACTTTTCATTGAGATCAAACGACTGTTCTTCTAAATTAATTTTGCCAGTTTTTATCCCAACTATGTAAATATAAAGTGAACTGATATGTGTACTTGTGTTGGCTACATAATCAAAAGAAGAGCTGCCCAACACTTGTATAAAATTCATTGTATGTCAGAGTACTCAGATACTTCAAATAGAAAATTGGTTCATCCAATGATGGTTTGATTTTTTCCATCCAATTCAGGAAATCAAAGTACAACTTTTGAAAATTTATTCTAAGGTAAAACATCTGACATTATTGGGAATGCTGTTATAAATTCAGTTCAAAAGTTCAATATTATAGATAAGACATGCTTTTGCAATGATAACATGAATAAACATTTGGGGAGAGCACAAGTTCACAGAAAAACAATGTTCTTACTAAGTTAAGAAAGCTACAAAAAAAAAAAAAATACTTCCCAAAGTTAAAAAAAAAAAAAGAAATCTACAGAGCAAAATTAAAATCGGTTGTGGAGCACATAATCCATAACTATGTCTAAACAAGTGGTGATATTCCATTAAAGGAAATAGAAGCTGTCATCATCAAAAATGTAAAATATTCGTATACATGAAGTAAAAAAACTACAAGGTTTTTATGACAGAACGGATATTAAATACCACCCCCCCCCCCAAAACACAACAAATAAACAAAAACCCATGTATCCAAACCCACAAAAACTCCAGTTTGGCAGTTCACATTTCCTCTCTGCTGCCCATCATCGATCTGATTTTGGAAATGTTTGGGCCTATGGTAACTACTATGTAAATCAACCCAGGCCTTGAAATAGTATTGAATTAATTGGGGACCATTCCTCTAAATGTTGGTTGCATTTTGGTGAAAAGCAGTTGGGATTTTTTAATAAATTAAATGGAATACAAAATTTTCGGGTTTTGAAGCCTTTTGTGAATTGTAATACTCTCACCCAAGCGTACATAGGGACACATTGAAATGATCTCTGCCAAAGCAAGGGAAGAATTGAAAAAACTAAACCGTGGGAGCTCAGAGGTATACAGTATTTTGACTTGTGAGAAGGATCTTTTGATGAAGTTCTATTTTTAATTGGATCAATTTATATTCTCTTTTGGAATGGATTGGAATAGAAAAGGCCTACAATTGTATAGTAACTAACTTGGGTGAAATATTCAAAAGAACCATTAATAAAAAGAAAATATTTTGCAAGTTTTGTCTTTCTAAAAATTTGTTGAGGAAAGATGCTTTGAATGGAAGTAAAAGAGAGACCCTATTAAGCTACTAGGGCTGAAATAGTAACACAACTCATATGGAAAAAATTAGGATCAGGAATATCCTCCATTTAGCTGCCTTTGATCTAAGCTTACTAAATAATTCAACATCTGTAGAAAGAGAATTTTCTCAATTAAAAACATATGATCCACAGAGAAAGGGTTAATTTCAATTTTATTAATCATAAAAATACAGCAGTAAGTAATATTGCAGGCAATTTTGTTTTAAATTATTAAAAATAAGAACACATTACTAAAATACATTCTTCAAAAATCCCATTTGAATGAACCTGGAGGACATTATGTTGAGTGAAGCAAGCCAGACACAAAAGGACAAAACCTATATGACTGTGCTATTATGAACTAAATATATTACATAAACTCATGGTGTCAATAATTAGAATATAGGCCACCAGAAAAATAGAAGGAGGGTAGAACATGGAAAGCTGAGGGTTGATCTGGAAGAATTGGTAAAAAGGCTGTTTGTTAATCTTTGGAAATAAAAAGAAATGGTTAAAGCATATCACGGTGTCTGTAACTAGCAGAGCTATTATTACATTGGTGGTTGAAAGGGAAAGTCTAAGGTCATGTATATTACCAGAAGGAAAGCTAAGAACTGTAATATGGGACTGTATAAGATAGTAAAACCTCATGTAAATAAAAAATATGGATATTGCAAATATAAGACTGTTTCTGCAAAATATAAATACAAATACACTGGAGAGAAGGAAGAGTAGCTATATATGGCAGGGGAAGCACAGAGAGATTGAGAGGTGAGTTTTGTTTTTTGTTTATTATTATCATTGGAATAACGAAAGCGCTCTAAGAATCATTTAAAAATCAATTGTATTTTCACATTATAGCAATGAACATTCTGAAAACAAATAAACAATTATATGTAATATTTAAAAAATAAGATACTTATGAAATGAATACACATTTCTCCAAAGAAGATACACAAATGTATCATCTAAAAGATATATCACATCAACAAGGATGATGACGAATATCAGAGAAATTAAAACTACAATGATATATCACTTCATACCCAAGAAAACATTGAAAATACTAAGTGTTATCTAGGATATGGAGAACTGGGAGCCCTGATAAATTGTTGTGGGAATGAAAAATGGTTCAATTACTGTGGAAAACAGTTTGGTGGTTCCCCTTAAAGTTAAACATAGAATTACCTATGATCCAGCAATTCTACTCCTAAGTACATACCCAGGAGAACTGAAAACGTAAGTTCACAAGAAGTCTTGTACATGAATGTTTATAGCAGCATTATTCGTAGTAGCCAAAGCTGGAGACAACCTCAGTGTCCATAAACTGATGAGTGAATATTTTCACTTGTTGGAACAAGATGGTTGCTGACAACTGAGGGTTCAGGCTTCCTGGGTTCCTCTCTTCCCAGGGCTTGCTTCTCTTTCCTCTGGGTGCTTACTTTCTGCAGCTCCAGCTTAACACTGCAGCAGCAAATTCCAACATCAAAACTCCAACATCAAAAACACTCAACTCTGTCCTTTACCATTTCTTTTACCTGTGAGTCTCTACCCACCAAGGGGTAGTGACTCAATACCCTACTGATGTGTCCCAATGAAAACCCTAATCAAAATTTAACCACACCTAGGTACAGTACAGTTTACAAACATAATCCAATGTCTATTTTTGGAATTCATAACTATAGCAAACTGCTACATGTATCAATTATGCTTATTTTGTCTTAATATGTAATGATTTAAGATTTTGCTTTATGTACATGGACAATGTTATTTTCTATTATTTTTTCAAAGATTATTTTTAAATTTGCTTTTGAATAGAATGATAACCACTATACTTAACCTAATTTTTATGTCAAAAAATAATTTCAAGAACTATATACTTTTCATTATTTT
The DNA here is from genome assembly GCF_030445035.2 of Dasypus novemcinctus. Classification (NCBI taxonomy): domain Eukaryota; kingdom Metazoa; phylum Chordata; class Mammalia; order Cingulata; family Dasypodidae; genus Dasypus; species Dasypus novemcinctus. The sequence continues at coordinate 37,064,177 of NC_080677.1, read as the reverse complement.
AGCACCCCCTTTCTGTCTCAAGTGTCCCAGGTTAGATAAGGTCTAGGTTTACCCTAACCATAACCCACATCTGCCTGTGTCATGATTGCTTATTTTATGTATCACTCTTTCCCAGCCAACTGGAACTTCCTTGAGAGCAAGGATTTCATCTTCCTGATTTCGTGTTAAGGATTTCATGTATCCTTTTAATTGTCCCTATCATGTCCCACACACTGTTTAACTATTTTAATCCTTATTAACCTCTGAGATGGGTCTTCTAATTATGCCCATTTACAGATGCATCAACTGAGGCAGAGAGAGGTTAAGTGGAAGTGGCTGAGTGGGGATTTGAGCCCAAGTAGTCTGGTTGCAGAGCTGATGCCCCTAACCACTCTCTTCTGTAGCTCTCTCTCAGTAAATGTTCTCAATCAAGGTTTGTGGAATGAATAAAAGCATGAATGAGCTGCCTTTTATTTTCTTAACAAAGTCTTTTGAAGAACAAAAGTGTTTAATTATGAGGATGTCCCATTTATCTTTTTTTTTTTCTTCTTTTGTTGCTCCTGCTTTGGGTGTAAGATTTAAGAACCTAATGCCTATCAACAAGATTTTGAAGATGTTTTCCCACATTTTCTTCTGGGAGGTTTATGGTTGTTGCTTTTATATTTAGGTCTTTGATCCATTTTGAGCTAATTTTTGTGTAAGGTGTGAGATAGGGGTCCTTTTTCTTCTTTTGGATATGAATATCCAGGTCTCCCAGCACCGTTTGTTGAATAGACTGTTCTGGCCCAGCAGAGTGGGTTTGACAACCTTGTCAAAAATCGCTTGGCCATAGATGTGACAGTCTATTTCCGAGTTCTTGATTCAGTTTCATAGGTCAATATGTCTCTCTTTTATGCCAGTACCATGCTGTTTTTACCACTGTAGCTAAGTAATAAGCTTTATAATCGGGAAGTGAGAGCCCTCCACCTTCATTCTTCTTTTTAAAGACATTTTTGGCTCTTCAGGTCCCTTTACCCTTCTAAATAAATTTGATAATTGGCCTTTTCATTTCTGCAAAAAAGGATACTGGGATCTTTATTGGGATTGCTTTGAATCTGCAAATCAGTTTGGGCAGAAATGACATCTTAACAATATTTAGTCTTTCAGTCCATAAAGATCAAATTTCCTTCCATTTATTTGGGTCTTCTTTGATTTCTTTATTTTTTTAATTTTTTTATTTTTAAAGAAGTTTTAGATTACATTACTGTTACATAAAAAAATATAGGGGATTCTCATATACCTTCCTCCCATCCCCTCCCACACTTTCCCATATTAATAACATCTTTCGTTAGTGTGGTACATTTGTTATAATCAATGAACAAATATTGAAGCATTGCTACTAATTGTGGACTACAGTTTACATTATAGTTAACACTCTGCCCCACACAATTTTGCAAGTTATAGCAAAATATATAATGACCTGTACAATTGTAGCAATGTTATGTAGGACAATTCCAATGTCCCCAAAATACCCCCAAATTACATCTACTCTTCCCTCTCCCTCCCCTCTGGTGACCACTGCCTTTATATCAATGATACAAGTTCTTCCATAGCTAGAATAAGTCTACTCTAGTCCATAGTTGCTTTCCCCTCTTATGTTTGTTCAATCCTCAGTCTTGAAGATTTGGGAATGGTGATGCCCACCTGCCTCTGATTGAGGGGAGACTTAGATTCCATGGGGTAGATGGCTGTTCTTTTAACAATGGTTTGTAGTTTTCTGGATACAGATCCTTTACACCCTAGGTTAAGTTTATTCCTAAATATTTGATTCTTTTAATCACTATTATAAATGGAACTTTTTATTTCCTTCTCAGATTGTTCATCAGTAGTGTATAGAAACCCTATTGATTTTGTATATTAATCTTGTATCCTACCACTTTGCCATTAGTTCCAGTAGCTTTCCTATGCATTTTTTTTCAGGATCTTCTAGGTATAAAATCATATCATCAGTGAATAGAGAAGGTTTTACTTATTCATTTGCTATTTGGATGTTTTTGGGAGAAAATATTTGGAAACCATATATCTTAAAAGGGTTTTTTTATCCATTTTATATGAAGAGATCATACAACTCAAAGACAAAAAGACAAGCCCCCCAATTTTAAAATGGGTGAAAGACTTGAATAGACTTTTTTCCAAAAAAGAAAAACAAATGGCCAAAAAGCACATGAAAAAAAATATTTCACTATCACTAGCTATTATGGAAAAGCATATCAAACTCGAATGAGATAGCATTTCACACCTTATAGAATGAACATTATTAAAAAAAAAAACAAACAGAAAACTACAGGTACTGGAGAGGATGTAAAGAAATAGGAACACTCCACTGTCAGTGGGAACATGGAATGGTGCAGCCTCTGAGGAAGACTGTTTGGAGGTACCTCAAGAAGCTGAATATAGAACTGTCTTAAGATCCAGCAACTCTGTCACTAGGAATATATTCCAAAGAAGTGAAAGCAAAGAGGCAAACTGACATTTGCACACTGACGTTCATAGTAGCATTAATCATAATTTCTAGAATATGGAAACAGCCCAAGTGTCCATCAACCAACGAAGGGATAAACAAAATGTGGTAAATACACACAATGAAATAGTTGAGATGCATGTGACAGCATGGATGAACCTTCAGGACTGAGTGAAATAAGCCAGACACAATAGGACAAATATTGTATAGTTTCACTAATATGAACTAAATACGATGAGTAAACTTATGGAGGTAGTAAACGCCAGAGTATAGGTTGCTTGAAGATAGAATATGGGTTAAGAATGGGAGCTGATACTTAAAGTATGTAGAATTTTTAATGATGTTTACTGTAAAAGTGTGGAAATGAATAGAATTACAGTGAGTATAACTAACAATGCTATTTTATAAATGTGATTGTGGCTGAAAGGAGTTGTCTATGAACGTAACTGTGAGTTGAAGGGAAGAAAGGAAGCTAAAGAATAATCTAGGGATTATAACAGTGATTTTGGTGGTAGATGAAGATTGTGGTTAACAGTATAAATATAAGAATGTTCTTTTACAAAGTAAGATTACAGTGATACACTGGAAAATTACAAACTAATGTAACTTATGGATATAGTTAATAGTAATATTGTAATTTTTGCAGTAATGGCAAAGAAGATAATATATCATTTATATGAGATTTTTCCTTTTGGGCTAATGGAAACATTCTAAAATTGACTAAGGTGATGACAGCACAACTCTGTGATAAAAATGGGCCCCACTGAGTGTACACCTTGAATGGATTATATGAGATATGGGACTGTATAACACAGTGAATCCTGTGGTGGAAGATGGACTGTGGTTAACAGAACAAAAAAGAATGTTCTCTCATGAACTATAACAAATACACAATACTAATACAGGGGCTAAAAATTGGGTGGGTTGGGGAAAAATACACCAAATGTAAGACTCAGGCTATAGTATTGTGTGTATATACCACTATTATTTTGATGATGCTCTCTCATAGTTTGTAACGAATGTTTCACAACAGTGCAAGGTGTTGGTGTTGGGGTGATGTGTGGGAGCCCTGTATGATGATGCGCAAGTTCGTTTTGTAAGCTCACAACTTTTAGTATACACTTACTATTTATTTGTGTTTATATATGAGTGATATACTTCAATAAAATTTTTTAAATAAAAAAACAACAAATGAGTGAACAAACAGGAATAAACCAACGGTGGTCACTGTAACTATGACAGGTAAAAAGATCACAGGGAGAATTGTCTCACGCACAACTTCATATTCACATCCCCAGGGTTATAAGTGCACCAGCACTTTTTAATGGAAAACAACTTACCTTAAGTAAGCACGCCAACTGCCAGATGCATGGAGTCAAGAAAACAAAAATGTTTTTCCCATGCTGGCAGCAGGGTCTCCTCATTTGGATTGTTTACTCAGCACTGATAAGCAGATGGTCTGTCTGTCCTAAACAAGGAAGTTGCAAGCCCTGGATGTCTGACCCTGCCCCACTAGAGGTGGGCAGGCCCTGCAGCTGGGGCCTGCGGGGCAGGAGCACAGTCTTGAAGAGCTCGTTCCCAAATGTTCGGGCTTGGAGACGGTGGACGGGAGCACATCCATGCCAACGTCAAAGGTACAAGAGAGATGGCGAAGGGAAATGTCAGATTTTGACCTAAGGGGCCTTATGATGCCTGTGCCCAAGCCAAGTTCTTAGGAAACAAAATGATTGAGGGAAGGAATGCACTCAAGTGAGGTTTGGGCTGGTTCAGTTTGCAAAGTGGTTAGAGAGAGAGAGAACATGCATCAGGCTGAGAGAAGACCCGGGTGTTCCAATAAGGACTCGTGTTCATAAAGAGAAATAAGGGGTAGAAATGATTGAGACATAGGGGCAGTAGGATGGAAGGAACAGGGGGATGAGAAGACTGCTTGGAGAAGGAGAAGCAAGAGCCCTTGCCGCACTCGATCATCTCTCCACTTAGCAGTGGAGGCCTTAGGACCTTCCTTCAGGAAGAACTTGCCATTTGGCTGTGAGCCGTCAGCCTCCAGCTGCAGTGCCCTTGGGATCTGAGCTGCTGAGCCCTGAGCAGGGGGTAGGGACTAGGTCCTGCCCTTTCTGCCTAACACAGGAGACCTCGAGTGGGCAACCTTTGCTCAGGTGCTCTCCAACAGAAGCAGCTATGCTTTGCGAGGCTTCTTACTCAGCTCTTTGCTTTCACCACATCAGATCTGCATCATGGTCATCCTTACCCAATCCCACTTCTTCCTTACCTTTCACGGGCATTTCCCCCAATAAACTTCTTTTTTTTTTTTTTTTTTTTTTTTTTAAAGATTTTATTTATTTATTTAATTCCCCGCCCTCCCCTGATTGTCTGTTCTCGGTGTCTATTTGCTGCGTCTTGTTTCTTTGTCCGCTTCTGTTGTCGTCAGCGGCACGGGAAGTGTGGGCGGCGCCATTCCTGGGCAGGCTGCTCTTTCTTTTCACGCTGGGCGGCTTTCCTCACGGGCGCACTCCTTGCGCGTGGGGCTCCCCCACGCGGGGGACACCCTTGCGTGGCACGGCACTCCTTGCGCGCATCAGCGCTGTGCATGGCCAGCTCCACACGGGTCAAGGAGGCCCGGGGTTTGAACTGCGGACCTCCCATATGGTAGACGGACGCCCTAACCACTGGGCCAAAGTCCGTTTCCCCCAATAAACTTCTTGTACTCCTAAGTCTGTCTTGGTGTCTGCTTCTTGCAGGACCAGAACTGACACTTTCCAAAATCCCTGAAAGTGACATGGCTCCTTTAAGACCTAGTACCACATTCTCAGGAATCTAGGGCCCAAGATAAGTGGTTGATTCACTTATTCAATGAGGTATTTATTTATTCAATGACTCTAATAGGTATTAATAAAACACACCCACTGTATGCCAGGAACTGTGTGGGGCCCTGGGGATATAACAGTAAACAGGGGAGATAAATGAAAATCTTGTCAAGGCAACTTGGAAAATGAAAGACAAGACACTGCATTGCCCAAGGAGAAGATCTCTCCATGTGTGGCTGAAACTCGAAGCAACATGTTGTACCTGATGAAAGGCAAAATGATCATTCCACCGGACCACAAAGGTCTTCCATTCCAAGCAACGTGACCTCTGCTGCGCTGTCCCCCTTCCACACTGGACACATTCAGTTCCTCCCAGCAGCCACTAGGAGAAGGCAACAGCACATCATCCCCATCTCACAGGGTGGTCAAGGGGTTGGCGTTTGCCAGCTGCCTTTTCTGCTTTCAGCTTCCCCACACACACACCAAAATCACACTCAAGAGCCAGGTAAAACGTTTCCATTTGGAAACATTTGAATTCGATCTACATAAAGTGTCAAAAATGTCATCCCAAATGAGCAAGCTCCTTGTCAGAGATGGAGCTGCCAAGAGTTGGGGTCCAAAGGAAGGTCATGCCAAAGCCAGCGGGAGTGGGACAAGGGGCCTTAGCAGGGTCCTGGGCAGCCCAAGAGGCTATCGCGTGAAACTGGCTGGGGGCGGAGGAGGCTGATGAACCCCACTTTCCCTGCCCACCGTATCTGGGTGATGCAAGCAAGCCAGAGGCCACCATAAACACTTTGTGCTCTTGGAGCCTGTCTCTGAGGCAAGGATCTGTGCTTAGGGCTAAGGTAAATGTCTGGGGGTCTTGGGAAGGACAAGTGGGTTTAATCCCAACCCTGCCACACTAAGAAGCAACTTCCTTAACTCCTCTAAGCCTCAGATTCCTCTGCTAGAAAGGAGGGACAGTCACTGTGCCTGCCTCATTGGGTTTTTCTGGAATTAAACGAGATAATTCAGCACTGCACTAGCCCCTTGGAAGTGCAAGATCAGGACTGGATATTGTATAGTCAGGGTTCTCCAGAGAAACAGAACTGACAGGATATTATATGTGTCTGCATAAGTATTAAGAGACTTATTATAGGAATTGGCTCACATTACCACCATGATTGGCAAGTCTGAATTCCACAGGGCAGACCACAAATTGGAAGCCCAATCTGAATTCCCCAGGAGAAGCAGGTTGGCTGATGGAGAGATAGAAATTCCTCTTTCTCGCTGCTGAAATTCTCAATGATTTCCTTAAGGCCTCCAGCTGACTGGGTGAGGAGACTGCTGTCATTGCTGAAGGCAAGCTCCCTTGTTGATTGCAGGTGTAGACAGTCACAGGTGCAGTCACCTGACTAATGACGGAAATCAATCTATGAAATATGCTCACAATAGCCTCTAGGCCAGTGCTTGCTTGACCAAACACCTGGATCCCATAACCTGGTCAAACTGACACATGAAATTGACCATCGCAGGTATTATTGTGCCTCTTATGTGCCTAATCCAGGCCCTTACCAACTTCAGTCACCCAGTGTGTATTCATTTTTGCCTAATTCCTCATAAAAAAAAAAAAGGAAAAATAAAATTCCATTCCATTCTCAGGAAGGGCTTTCTGAAATTTATTCCATCATGAGAATTCCCAGTCTGCTGGACTCTGTGTGTATACACACTGGTCAAGTTCATTGAGAAAATGGCCCGTGAGCCCCCGGTTCAGGCCCCATGGGGTGTTCTTCCTCTCCTGGCACCCCTGGGAGAAGCAAGGGCCTCGGACACAATAGGATGGATTGTGCCTCTATAACAATTTCATCTGTGGCTCTGAGTAACAGGTTTTGATTTCGGGCCTGCTGCCAGTTTGGAAGTGAAACCCTTTCTGGAACACTTGCTTTTAGTTTGCTTTTCCCTGAAGATTTAAAGATTTCATCTAGACTCTTTTAACTGACAAGCTACATTCAGTATGCCATGTCTCCCTGTAAAAATCTGACAAGATATTTCATGGGCTCCCCAGTACTCCTCCCACGTCTGGGGACACGGTGGCCCCTCCCCTAAACCACAGTTTGACGCCCCCCTAGGCGTGCATTTCCTCTCCTGAGCGAGCTCCCATGCCTTCCACGTGGCACAGAGTAGACGGAGAGCTGTGCTTGATCGGTCTTTTGTAAACTAGAGGGCTAGACAGGAACACACAAAAGAAAAAAGGCTATTGTTTCTGCTGACAGGTTTGCATTAATCGTCCGGAAAGTGAAGCTGGTTTCACTTTGAGGCTCTTCCTTAGTCGGGCTGGCCCTGGAAGCAGGGGCCTTCCTCGCAAGCAGAATGATGACAAACCAGTTCTGCTGATGGCAGCACAGGCCTCCCAGGAGTGGGATTCTCTGGGCCAAGCAGCGTATTGGGGAGCAATGGAAGAACAATGGGGAATCTTTTCTCGTGACCTTCATTTCTTTCCCTTCTCCCTCATTTGAGATTCCATTATATGTATAACTTCCTTTAAGGGGGGCTAAATCCTGCATCTCTTCAGGAGGGACAGCTGGGCCCCCTCTGCCGTCCAATTCTTCCGTGTCTTGTCAGCCAGTAGCACTGGGCTCTGCAGGCTCTTGTGTGAGGAAGCAAACCAGTGAGAAACAGGCAGGAACCAGCCAGAAAAGCAGCTATAAATACTCTTCTTGTCAGCTGGCTTCACTTGGGAGCCCACAGCTGGGGGGCAGGGGGCCAGCGGGAAGCACCTGCATCTCGTCAGGGCACATCCGCAGCTGGGCCTGGCTTCCTCCCCTCAGCCTTTGAATGGACATTTCAGTAGCCATTTTCCTGCACTGAGGAAGCCACAGACGTAATCAGCTTCCCAGCTGATCGTACACAAAATCAGGCCCCAAGCAGCCAAACCCCTTTCAAACTCAAGAGTTTGAGCTTTATTTTCACAGGGGTTGATGAAACTGAATAGCTCAGGGTAAAACAAGTAGGGAGGAGGGGGGAAGAGATAGGAAAGGGGGACCTTTCTTGTAATGCTCCCCGTAAGTTCATTTGTTCGGGGGCACATGAAACAATCACCTAATCAGGCAGGCCTTTTTCTCCCTGATGAGTTGGAAATGTCACAATTGAAGAATCTTTCCAAAAAAAATCAGTGGATAAATATTTCCTTTTTGTTTGTTTGATTTATGAAGAGATCCCTTCTCGGCATTTTAGATAACCAGAAGCTAATCTCGCCACAGCTAATGGTCATTTGTAAACAGAGCTCTGCAGGGCAGTTGTCATTCAAGATGAAACAATATTCAAATGTGTGATGAAGGAGAATTTAAAGACTCATTAGACAATGGTTCTCACTTCAGCAATTAGAAGAATCATCTGCAACACTTGTTTAAAAAACTGCGCCCTGGTCCCCAGCCCCTGAGACTCTGACCCTACAGATCTGGGCCAGGCCCCAGGAATCTGCATGTCAGTCCACGCATGGGTGCTCTGGGTAGGGTCTGCCCTTGAGAAATAATGCCCTAAGACCTTTCCCAGGGTGAGGTCCCCAACCAACAGCCCCAGGGAACTCGTTCGAAATGCAAATCCTCAGGCCCCCTTCAGATTTACAGAATCAGAAACTCTGGGGATGGGGCCGGGCAATCTGTTTTAACAGGGCTCCAGGTGATTCTGAAGTCCAGGGAAGGTTGAGAAACACAGCCTTAAAGGATTTCTTAGGAGCCAGGAGAGCAAACTCTGGAACAGAGTGTATTCTAACGGGCATTCAGGTTTGATAACCACTGCTCTGGATCCTTCCATTGATATATATCCATGATCTATATAGCCATTGATATATGTTCATGATAATATCATCTCCATAGCCCATCCTTTTCTGAGCATCACCTTTTCGAGTCTAAACTAGAGTCAACAAAGGTGAAAGGGAAAGAGCATGGGTTTTGTTTCAGATAGGACCAGGACTGAAGTCCTGGCTCCATAGTCAACCTCCCTGAACCTTAGTGTTTTCTTCTGGAAGTGGAAGAAATGACACCCCGCAGTGATCCTCTGAGGAGTAAAGAGTCACTATCTTGGGAAATACTTAGCACGGGGCTGGCACGTTGGAGGAACTCAATTTTCCTCCGACTCTTTGCAATAATTATTTCCCTTGGTTTAATTGGGGTCTGGAATGAGATTCTTAATCTTTATGGAAATACGACTTGAGGGTTTACTCTCCAGAGAGCACCAATAAACTCTTTTTTAAATCCATCTCTCATATTTGCATAAATGTGGGAAGAGCTCAGTGAGCAATTGTGATTTTATTTTTTTTTAAAGATTTATTTTATTTCTCTCCCCTCCCCCCCACCCTGGTTGTCCGTTCTCTGTGTCTATTTGCTGAGTCTTCTTTGTCCGCTTCTGTTGTTGTCAGTGGCATGGGAATTTGTGTTTCTTTTCCTTGCATCATCTTGTGTCAGCTCTCGATGTGTGCAGTGCCATTCCTAGGCAGGCTGCACTTTCTTTTGTGCTGGGCGGCTCTCCTTACGGGGTACACTCCTTGCATGTGGGGTTCCCATACGTGGGGACATTCCTGCATGGCACGGCACTCCTTGCGCGCATCAGCACTACATGTGGGCCAGCTGCACACGGGTCAAGGAGGCCCGGGGTTTGAACCGCAGACCTCCCATGTGGTAGATGGATGCCCTAACCACTGGGCCAAGTCCGCTTCCCCAACTGTAATTTTAAAGAAGACTGGTGGAGTCAGAGTAGAAGCAGCTCTAACGCTGCTTAACCTGATTCAACAGTGCAACCACAGTCACTTTTCCTTTTATTCATTGATGTTTCAGTAATGGGCAAAGCCTTATAATTTTATTCATAGGCAATTCCCACAAGTAATTCTTTTTTCAATTGATCTGTATTGCTTAGAAAATGCCAGGTCAGCTGCTGCCTCCACTGTTTAGTGATAGAACTCTGTCAGTTTAGGTAAAGAATCAACTTGTATGAGTGTGTGTGTGTGTATGCTATTTTAAATAATACATAATGATTTCATTGATTCTCAATAAATGCTTGACAATGACCATGTCAATAGATTCTAAAAATGAAATGCCCACAAACATGTCTCCCAAATGTATGCCATTTGTAGCATACTTTGCACAAGCAACATTTCTATGAAGTGGGAAGAGTGTGGTGGATTGAATTAAAGCCCCAACAAAAGACAGTTTCATCATCTGAATCCTCATCCCTTTGAGTGTGAACCTTTTGTAAATAGGATTTTTTGAAGTTGTTGCTTTTAGTTAAGGTGTGGCCCAACTGAATCAGGGTGGACCTTAATCTGCATTACTGGAGGCCTTAGAAAGAGAAGTCAGAGAAACCCACAGGGAGGAACCAGAAGTCAACCAAACTGGAGGAGCAGACACAGGATGGAGAGATTGCCATGGGATGGGAGGCAGAGGTGCCACCCAAGGAACCTCAGGGATTGTGGCGAGCTGGCACCAGAATGCTACAGCCCTTGGGGAGAAAGCAAACCCTGCCAATGCCTTGATTTTGGTCTTCTAGCCTTTTGCACCATAAGCCAAAATTCCTGTTGTTAAGCCAGCCAAATTTCTCTTGTTAAGCCAGGCAATAGTGTGTGATATTGTCATGGAATCCTGGCAAGCTAAGACATCGTTCATGTGCAATGATCAAATGTTCCACATACTTGCCATTTCAGTTTGCCAAAAGGATGTTGATGCAACGTACCACAAATGAGTTGGCTTTCATAGAGGGGATTTATTTTGGGTAAAAGCTTACAGTCCCAAGGCCATGAAATGTCCAGATTGAGGTACGAGCAGAGATGCTGGTGATCCTGGCATTGTTGCCAAGTGATGGAGCAAAATGGTTGCCAGTCTGTGGAGGTCTCTGCCTTCAGAACCTACCATCTCTTGGAGCTCAGCTATGAGCAACCAGGCATAGGGCTTGTCTCTTTCCTGGCCTCCTCTATCAGTCTTGGCTGTACCACACACTTGCCAAGTTCAGCTGTGAGCTATCAGGCATGTAGCAGGGCCGGTCTCCTCTTGAGCTCCTCCGTGGGTGCAGTCTCTTGGGGGATTTATGCTTAAGCAATCCTCTCTCTCTCATTGCAGAATCCAATATGCTGGCTCCCTTTGTTCTCTGTCTGTGTGAGTCCATTTATATCAGACTCAGCGAGGGGGTGGGGACTCAACCTGAGCATACCACACTGACTAGTCCAGTCAAAACCCTAAATCAATCTTACAAAGTAATCTAAATAAAGGCCCCTCAATTGAATTTAATGCAATCAAAGGGTATCACACCCAGAGGAATAGTTTACAAACATAATCTTTCTCTTTTTGAGATTCATAAAATAATCTCAAACCACCACACTTGCATTAAAACGGTTTGGGTACATTCTGAGATCAGAACCTGTGGTAATGTGCAGCCCTGGAAGGCCATCTAGTCTAATTTGTGGGAGAGTCACTGGCAGAGCTTGGAGCCGGGAAAGGTGGATATACCCAAAGTTCATTACCAACTCAAGCTTGAGCTTCAACAAACATCTACTGAGGGTTGCCGTGTCCTAAGCATGTTTATATGTACCACTTCATCTCAGGCTCACACATAGTTATCCCCATCCCCTTTCCGCAGATGAGGAAACTTAGGTGCAGACACATGAAGGCATTTGATAAATGGCACGCAACCAGTCACTAGTAGAACCAGAGCTTCAACTTCAGACTTCTGACTCCAAGGCCAGTGTTCTACTAGGCCACCTTTATTTCCTGCCAAAAGGTAAAATGAATAAGCCAACTTTTGCTAATGAAATTTCTAAATCTATTTTACAGATGACAAAATAAAGTCACGAAACAAAGCATAAAGGAAATGTATTCTCATAAGCCATTCATTCACTCAGCCACAGGTCATTCTGAAACAAAGACGTTAAAAGAGACGTTGGCAGAGCTGGCTCCTGATCTGGGCCTTGCCATCAGGAGCTTTCTGGTTTCTTCCATTTTCAACGTGTGTGTCCCAGGAGGAACAGAAGCTGAGAAAGGGAACCTGAGAAAGGAAATGGGAGGTGTCACTTTCATTCAATTTAGGAGGGATTTTTTGCTTTCAATTACTGATTCCCATATTCAGTCAGTAAGTCAGTCAGTCTTTCTTTATGGTGTGTTTTAAGTAAGACAACTTGGTTTACTCACGTGCTTCCTAAAACAATTTTCGAAAACTACATGAACTTTGAACATTTGAAAGACGTGATCTAAAGTTTGTCTTCCATGTTTAAAAATTGCAAGTAATATGATTCTGGCATGTAGTCAATCTTGACTATTTAAATAAAAGTGATTTTGGATACTTTTTAATGTATCCATCAAAATACATAGAAAAATAATAGCAATTATATGTTAAATCACCCCAAATTTTAAAAACATGAACCTTTTTTTTTTTTTTTCGGTACCAGGGCTTGAACACAGGACCCCATATGTGGGAACTCGGCACTCAACTACTGAGCCACATAGGTTTCTCTGAGTTGATTTTTTTGTTTGTGTTTTTTCAGGAGGCACTGGGAACCAAATTTGGGACCCTTCATGTGGGAAGCCAACGCTTAACCTCTTGAGTCACATCGGTTCCCAACAACCTTTTTTTTTATCGCCCCCTCTTGTGATTTTTTGTGTGCTGTCTGCTCTCTGTGTCCATTTCACTGTACATTCTTCTGTGTCTGTATTTATTTTTCCCTCCCCCCTTGTGGCTTGCTTGCTGTTTGCTCTCTGTGTTCATTTGCTGCCGGCTCTTCTGTGTTCTTGCTTGTCTCCCTTCTTTTCGTTGAGTCATCTTTTTGCTGAGTCAGCTCTCCACGGTGTCTGTGGGCCAGGCGGCGCTCTACAGCATGAGGGCAAGTCTGCCTTCACAAGGAGGCCCTGGGACACGAACTGAGGGCCTCCCATATGATAGATGGGAACTCATCTGATTGAGCCAAAAGCCTTTTAATAGCAAGAAAATGTAGTTGTTCCCTTTCCACCTTAAACTCATATTTCTGTTCCATTTTCCCCAATTTTACCCCTTTGTAATGTATTTTATGCTTAAATGTGTTTTATTAATTATCCTATCATAATTGTCTGCAACAATATTTTGTGTGTTAATTAAAATATTACTTTTTAAAATTTCCTGTAAGTCTAAGGCTTTATAAGTTAAAATATTTCTTCTGGATTGAGTTACTATTAAAATCATTATTAAAACAAAGATAATCAAAGCAACATAAATATATTACAATTTTTGGCAATGCACCATAAAATTGGGGAGATAAGAGGCATACCTTTTTTTTTTAACATTTTGATTATTTTACTTTTATTCTTCAAAATTTTCTGTCATGATTCAGGAATGCATGATAGAAATGGCTCAACATCTTCACATGAAACATGTGGGTTCATTTTCATTCACAAGTTTTTCTAAAAACATTTAACAATGCCCAACCACTATCACAGATTTAACTGATCATCCAATAGTAGTTGACAGCAACAGAGAGCTGGGATGCTTTTTGTGTACTAGTAGTATCTTTTCAAACTACCACGCAAGAGTATCATGATAACAAATCTCATTGTACATGGCAACCCCCAAAGTGACTGATATCCTCAAAATAAACTCCCTGTTTATCATGGAAACCTGTAGTCCCAGGAACTTAAAGAAATCCTTTTCCTTCTTCTGGAACTACTTGGTCATGCTATGATATTATTCTTGCAGGTAACAGCACACACTGATGTGATGATATAAATCATCATTACTTAGAGGCAAATATAGATAGCTGATACTGGTGTTGTCTGCTAACCATGTACAGAACATACTAAAAAACATGGATTGCTTGGAATCTAGATCCAAGAGAACTACTTTGAGGTGTTTTTTTAAGTATAGTTGTAAACAAAAGGAAAGAGATTTACATGAACATATATCTATACACATAGAGATAAACACTGAGTAATTTCAATGTGGTGCATATGTTCATTTATAGAGATACACACAAACACAGCATGCCTTTCTTTTTTAAAGTCCAGAAACAGCCACTCTTTATTATTAGTGACAAATTATCTACAAAATATTATTTAATAAATAAATTTTATTGATACATATTAATAAAGCATAAATCCATCCAAAGTGTACAAGCAATGGTATTCAGTATAATCACATATATGTGTATTTATCATTTGAATCATTCTTAGAGCACTTTCATTATTCTAACAATAATAATAAACAAAAAACGAACAAAACTCACCTCTCAATCTCTCTATGTTTTCCCTGCTGTACATAGCTGTTATTCTTTTTCCTTCTCTCTAGGAAATTTGTATTTATATTTTGTAGAAACAGTCTTACATATGCAATATCACCCATATTCGTGTTTTACATGAGGTTTTACTGTCTTACACAGTCCCATGTTACAGTTTTTAGCTTTCCTTCTAGTAATATACATGACCTTAGAATTTCCCTTTCAACTACTGTTATACCCACATAATAGCTCTGCTAGTTACAAACACTATGATATGCTTTCACCATTTCTGTTCAAAAAACAAGCTATTTACCAATTCTGCACAGATTAACCATCAGCTTTCTATTTTCTACCTTCCTTCTATTTTCTGATGTATAATTACATTCTAATTATTAACTCCATGAATTTACACAATATATTTAGTTCCTAATAGCATAATCATAAAGTATTTGTCCTTTTGTGTCTGGCTGGCTTCACTCAACATAACGTCCTCCAGGTTCATCCATGTTGTCATATGCTTCACGACTTCATTTTTCTTACTGCCGCATAATATTCCTTCATGTGTATACACCACAATTTATTTAACCACTCATCAGTTGATGGACACCTGGGTTGTTTCCAACTTTTGGTAATCATGAATAATGTTACTATGAACTTCAGTGTGCAGATGTCTGTTTGTGTCTCTGCTCTCAGTTCTTCTGGGTATATACCCAGTAATAGTATTGCCAGGCCACATAGCAAACCTATATTCAATTTCCTTAGGAACTGCCAAACAGTCCTTCATAGTGCATGCCTTTTTTTATGTTTTTTTTTTTTTTAAGATACATAGATCCACAAAATGTTACATTAAAAATATAATAGGTTCCCATATACCCCACTCCACAACTCCCACCCCCACTCCTCCCATATCAACAACCTCTTTCATCAGTGTGGCACATTCATTGCATTTGAAGAATACATTTGGAGCACTGCTACACAGCATGGATTATAGTTTACACTCTCCCCCAGTTCATTCAGTGGGTTATGGCAGGATATATAATGTCCTGCATCTGTCCCTGCAATAGCATTCAGGACAACTCCAAGTCCAAAAATTGCCCCCATATCACACCTCTTCTTCCCTCACCCTGCTCTCAGCAACTCCCGTGGCCACTATCTCTTCATCGATGATAGAATTTCTTCCATTGCTAGAGTCATAATAATTCTATAGTAGAATACCAGTAAATCTACTCTAATTCATATTTTATTCCTCCATCCCGAGGACTCTGGGATGGCAATGTCCACTTCACCTCTAAGTCAAGAGGGGGCTTAGATCCCACATGGCTGATGGATGGGATTCTCCTGTTTGCAGTGGTAGACACTCTTGGTTCTCTGCTATGGTGGTTGACCATCCTCATCTCCCTGTTAGCTGACCTGGGTAAATCCAATGAACCGGAGTGTAGGTGTTGCAACTCTGCTGAGGCTCAGGGCCCAGCTGGCACATGGACAGTCCAGAGAGTCAAGTCTCCTAAGCATACACCAACTCCAGTGCCAACCACAGGTTCAGTAAAAGGGATAGAAGAGGTATATGTAGAGAGGTCACATCTGAGTCCCAACTCCATCACATCCAGGAGCACAAATTCCAAAGTAGGGCTCACTGGTAAGGCACTGAACTCCAGAGCCATCTGCCATGAATGTAGGACCTGGGTGTCTCCATAGCCCTCCCTAGCCCACTACCTGGGGTTATATCTACTTTGGCTGTCTCTGGGATCCTGCTGAGACATGCATAACCATGACCCTGCTGATGCCCTCCCAACTCATTTTGAAGTCCCTTAGCCACATAAACTCATTTGTCCTTACCATTTTCCCCTTCTATTCAAGGTCTTTTTGTAGTTGCATCACCAACTGGTGCTTGGTAATAATCCCTCAGTGCCAGGGAGGCTCATCCCCAGGAGTCATGTCCCACACTGAGGGGAAGGTAATGCATTTACATGCTGAATTTGGCTTAGAGAGTGGCCACTTTTGAGAACCATGGAGGCTTTCAGAAGGTAACTCTCAGGCACCCTGCAGCTCTAGGCCTAGTTGAAATTTCAAGCACACAGGCTCATAAGCATAGTCATTAGTATCAAGGACCTATCATTGGACCATCCTTCTTCACTGGTCTTTGCCCTTGTACTTGGGGGACTGTTGCTGCTCCTTTGTGGAATGTGACAGAGCTCCGCAGGATGGGAACTCAGCACTCCCTCAGTTGTCATGTGTAACTCTACCCACTATGACAATACCCAATGAACATCCAAACATATCTGTATACCCTATATGCATATCCTGTAGAACTCCCTCCCACCCATGCATCCCCCACCAATGACACCCCTCACCAGTACTCCTCCCCTGCCATAGTTGAACCCCTCTGTCATCCAAAACTTCTTCAAAAATGAAGCCTAATATATTGCCAAATTCAATTAGTAGGAAAATGAAATAGTAATGATAGGTTTAAAGATTAGAAATAGAATACATAATAATTTAGAAAAAGTAAAATAAAGTAAAAAACAGATTGGGGTATTAAAAATGAAAAATATCATGAAACTTTTTTGACATTATGCCTTTTATCACTGTAGTAGGTTTTGCCCTGTATGTACAGTGTCAAGGCAATCTCTTCCATTTCTTCCTCAGTATATACATTCTTTTTTTTCCTTTTAAATGAATTTATCATATCTTCAAAATCATTTTAGGTCACAGTAAAGTCACATACAGAATATAGGGGACGCCCATATACCCAACATCAAACCCTTTTTCCCCTTCCCCAGCAATGATCTTTTTACATGTGGGTGTTATATTTGCTACAATTGATGTACAGATACTGAAACATAGCTACTAACCATGGTTTCATTAGGGTATACATTATGGCTTATATTTTAGACTGTACATTTTTATAAAATTTTGGTTACATTATGGTTTCCATTTTAGACTATACAATTTTATAAATTTTTGGTGAAATTTAACACGGCCTGTATCCGTCATTGCACAATCTTGTGAAACACTTCCATTGCCCCCCAGTTTTCCCCTCTTCCATCTATTCTATTCCTCTCTCCACCTCCCCTCGGGGACCACAGTGACAACCAGGATTCACTGCTTGGAGGACAAGATGCTTAGATACTTGCAACAATGCTGAGGGCTTGACACACTAGTCTGTCCTCCCCCACTGGAAGCCACCCATTGTCATGAGAGACACCCTCTCCTCTGTTTGAGAACATTGGACCTCCCCAGGATGGGGGTAAAACACCTTCCCACTCATTGTACGGGTCTCCACCCACTGATATAACACACTATGACAAGATGAGCACTCCCACACTCCCTAGAAGTCTACCCCAGGTGGACCCTTTGCCAGATGCCCCCTAACAAACAGGTTAAACCAGTAACCCTTCCTTATTATATTTTCTAAAGAGTTTTTGCAACGTTATAGTTTCAATCACATACCTGACAATCTCCCTTGTTCACCTGCTCCCCCCCAACCCTCCCACAATTCCATGGACCATCTGACCCATCCTCCCAATCCTAGCCCCCTCAAGCCTGCAAAGCCCCACCCAATAGTATCCCTATGCCCCTGTCTTAGTCCTTCACTGCACAACTACTTACCTCCACTGTATCATAGATTTTGCCTATGTAGTCATCATCTTACAAGCTTCCTCTCTCCCGTTTCCTGTAAGCCTATCTTCCAGTCTCTAGCTCTCTGAGACAGCTTGATTTGCTTAATTCATATCAGAAAGGTCAGGTAGTAGTTGGCCTTCAATGCCTGGCTTGCTTCACTCAACATAAGGTTCTCAGTATTCGTCCATATTATTTCATGTGTTAATACTGTATTTCTCCTTATAACTGAGTAGTATTCCATTATATGTATATCCCACATTTTGTTTGTCCATTCATCTGTTGATAGGCATTTGGGTTGATTCCAAGCTTTGGCAATAGTGAATAATGCTGCTATGAACATTGGTGTGCATATATCAGTTTGTGTTCTTGTTTTCAGTTCTTCTGGATATATACTCAGCAGTGGAATTGCTGGGTCACATCGCAAATCTATAGCCAGTTTTTTGAGGAACCTCCAAACTGTCCTCCACAATGGCTGGATCCTTCTACATTCCCACCAGCAGTGGATGAGGGTTTCCATTGCTCCACATCCTCTCCAACAGTTGTAGTCCTGTTTTTTAATAGTTGCCAGTTTAATAGGTGTAAGATGGTATCTCATTGTCTTTTTGATTTGCATTTCCCTAATAGCTAGTGATGTTGAGCATCTTTTCATATGCTTTTTTTTTTAAGATTTATTTTTTATTTATTTCTCTCCCCTTCCCCTCCACCCCAGTTGTCTGTTCTCTGTGTCCATTTGCTGCGTGTTCTTCTTTCATCCGCTTCTGTTTTTGTCAGCGGCATGGGAATCTGTGTTTCTTTTTGTTGCGTCATCTTGTTGTGTCAGCTCTGTGTGTGTGCAGCACCACTCCTGGGCAGGCTGCACTTTCTTTTGCACTGGGTGGCTCTCCTTACAGGGCGCACTCCTTGCGCGTGGGGCTCCCCTACATGGGGGACATCCCTGCATGGCAGCGCACTCCTTGCGTGCATCAGCACTGCGCGTGGGCCAGCTCCACACGGATCAAGGAGGCCCGGGGTTTGAACCTTGGACCTCCCATGTGGTAGACAGATGCTCTGTCCACCAGGCCAAGTCCGCTTCCCTTTTCATGTGCTTTTTAACATTTGTATTTCTACTTTGGAGAAGTGTCTGTTCAAATCTCTTGCCCATTTTTTAAATGGGTTGTTCGTCTTTTTTATTTTTGAGATACTGGATTTCTTTATATATGCTGGATATTAGGCTCCTATCAGATATATGGTTACCAAATATTTTCTCCCATTGGGTAGGCTGTCTTTTCACTTTCTTGATAAATTCCTTTGAGATGAAAAAGTTTTAATTTTGAGGAAGTCCTGTTTATCTATTTTTTCTTTTATAGCTTATGCTTTAGGTGTGAAGTTCATGAATCCATTTCCTATTGCAAGGTCCTGTAGATGCTTCCCTATGCCTTTTTTTTGAAAGCAGAAGGAGAGTTGGAAAAGGAAAACCTTCCTGTTGGCATCCCCCTGCAGGCATATTCTCAGGCCTATGATATTAGGAAAGAGTACATGTGGAAGTCTAGGATCTGGAATTGAATTCCCTTAAATACATTCAATCCAGCGTACCAGCTGGAAGACTGTTTCCCTAGGATCCAAGAGCACAGAGGCTCCTTAAGGGGCAATGGGATGTGTATACAAACCCATAGCACACGTCAGGGACCAGTCAGGAGACAGAAACCCTTTTAGTAATTTGAACAGGGGAAATCTAGTATAAGGAATTGTTAACCAGGCAAAAGATGGCTAACTACTAAAAGAGATAAAAGAGAACTCCAAAGTATAATAGAGGTAGTCACTAAAGAAAGCAACTAACATTTCTAAGGCTGAGGGAAAGTTGAACAAGGAAATAACTTGGCAACTTAGAGGAGGGACTGGCAAGGCTGAGAGGCTCACTGTTGCAGTAAGGAAGAAATTGGCTTTACAGCTCTCACTGCAGCCTGATGAGAGCCATCACTACTGTGGTGAACATTGCTGGGACCCTCTGCACAAGGACTTGCTCACCACGGCATGGGAACCACCACAGGGAAAGAATGGGTCCCTCTTCCCCTTCCTCTCTGCAGTCTCCTTCCAGCGCCCTCTATTGACAGAGCTTCACATTGGACTACAGTGGACCAGCAGCCAAAATAGAAATCAAATCAGCAGAGTCAAGCTCCAGGATCACAACACAGGGCAAAAGGGGGGTAGGTTTGGAGTTGAGAGGCAATAAATTAACAACTGGCACCAATGTTAAAAATAAAAAAGTATAAATTATTAAATGAGTCCAGACAATGGAGAAATGATTTTTTACTCTCTACCATCTGCAAATCAATACATTGACAGTAACTAACCTGGACCCTAAGCTGATTCCTTT
Organism: Dasypus novemcinctus; assembly: GCF_030445035.2. NCBI lineage: Eukaryota > Metazoa > Chordata > Mammalia > Cingulata > Dasypodidae > Dasypus > Dasypus novemcinctus. The sequence goes on along the minus strand of NC_080677.1, from coordinate 37,043,718 downwards.
GGTCTCAGTGTAAAACATGCAGAGTAATTAGAAGCTAAATGACTCCATCTCAGGGCTGAGACTCTTAACCCAAGCTCACAAAATCTTGACTTTGTTTCTTCTGTGAGTGTATACGGCACCCATTTTCTCACATGATCAGGAAGTACAACCAGGATTCTTGACATGATATTTATTTGTCTCTGTGGAAGTTGCTCATCCTGACATCTTGGAAACTGCTTTATTTCTGAGCTTTGTCTCCTTCGACTACTACCTGAGAAGAGGAGGTAGGCAGGGTGCCAGGGACAAACTATTTTGATTTCTCCTATTTCTGCACTCTATTTTGATGTGAGATGGTTTCATACAGTCACCAAATTGGCACCAATTTCCCCTTTTTACCAACTCCCCGTCAGTCTTTAAGTCAAGAAGACATTACTAAAGAGGGAAAAGAAAAAAAAAATCATGTCAGTGCCAACCAACTGTGACACGATCTTATTTCAAAATCATTCTCTGTTGGCTCCACTTGTATGAAATTCTTGGCCATGTTCTCTAAAACACCGCATTACTCACCTCAAATGTCTTTAGACAAAAAGACTCTGAAAGGTCACACAATGGGCAGACACTGCACTGTCTGGAAATAGAAGTCTGAGGTCTTTCCATTTCCACCACTAAGTGGCTGGCTGTGTACTTAAGGAAAGCCACCCGGCTTCTCATCCCCTCCCTCAGCTTCTCTCCGCGAACACTGCAGAGGCCTGGGAGCCTACTTAGAGTTGTCAGCCTCAGGGAAGATGTGTAAAATACCATGTTCATGTTGCTTGGCACTGTTGAGATGGATGGGGCCACAGGAATTAGCCAGGGGGCTCTTGTTTACAGTTTCAAGACATTACTCACAACTCTTTCTTTATTTTATATTTGCATTACTTTTTAGTTTAGTTTTTGTTTTTCATGAAGGCATTATATACAATATATCATACACATTATATATATATATATGTTAAAGTGCACAAATAGATGAATTCTTGCATAAATATACACCTATGTAGCCATGTTTTGATCAAGAATAACATATTTCAAATATTCTAAAAGGATCCCTTGTCCCTAATAAGGCAAACAAATATTTTAAGAATACCCTAAACCATTTAAATATTCTCCTTCCCTTCTGCCAGGTCAACTGTTGAAGTTGAAGATTTCCAAAGCAAGGGATTCAGGGTTGGAATTTATTATGGAAACTTTGAGATAGAATCAGATTGTCTTTCCCAACTTCCAGGGGAGACATCTGTTTAAAAATCTGTGGTGACTGTCAGGGCCCACTGGGTGGACTGGGGGAGAGTGTGGACTACAATGTGGACCACTGTCCATGTACTGCAGTGGTTCTCCAGAATGTATTCCCCGGGTGTGGTGGATGTGCCACAATGATGGAAGAGGTTGTTGATGTGGGAGGGATGGCATGGGTGGGGTGGAGGGTATTTGGGGACCTCATATTTTTTTCATGTAAAATTTAAAAGAAAATAAAGAAGAGGAAAAAAAAATCAATGGTGAAAGGAGCAGGTGTATCTCAGTGGTTGAACACTTGCTACATGTGTACAAGGTCCTAGGTTCAATCCCTGGTACCTTCGAAAAAGAAAAAAAAAAAACCAATGGTGAGACAATACCACTTTAAGCACACCAATAGCAACTATCCTTCCCCACCTTATAAATATGTGCATGGCTATCTTTTTTCCCCTCTCAACATTAAGTTCCCTGAAAGCAGGGACTAAACTTTGTATTCATCTCTGTAACTCCAGGGATGGCCCAAGAATTGGTGTGCACAAAAGCTCTCTATAAATATCCTTTGGATAGCTTGATTGAATCACAGCTGTAATCTATTCCACGTGTTGATTAAGACTCAAACTGGGTTTTTACGTATGCTTGTTTTTGACCAATATGGATGCTGATGGTAGATCATAAGGGGACATATGGGAAGCTGGAAGAAAAACCTAATTCCCTGAGGCATAAAAAATGGGAAATTGGAGCCCCAGCACAACCCTTAGAGATGGCAACTGATAAGAGAAGGGTAAATAGAGTCTTGTTTAGACCAAGAAGGGGTCAGAAAGGATCTGACCACTTAGTGCCAGAGGAATGTTGGTTAGAAGAGATAACAGAGCTAAGTGCAGGAAACCTTCCAGATCCCTTAGCAGAGGTTCCCAACGCCAGCTGCATGTCAAAATCACCAGAGGAGACTTAAACCATACATTTTCCAGGCACCACCACAGACTAGCTGATTCAGAACTGGGGTGGGATGAGTTCCTGTGTTTTTTTCTTAATTGTCCCAGGTGATTCTGATGTACAATAATGGTTGAGAACACTTGCTCTAGAGCAGGGGTTCTTAACCTTTTTTGTTCCATGGACCCCTTTCCCGGTCAGGTGAAAACCACAGACCCCTTACTAAGTCCACACTCTACTGTGTATTATTTAATAAATTTATCACACTCGCATCAACACGTCCCCACAAGAATAATGTATTTTCGAATTTCAATTCAAGCTCTTGGACCCCTGGTTAAAAACCCCTGCTCTAACAAGGGGTTCATGAACTTGAACTGAAATTTTTGAAAAACTCACATTGTTCTTGTGGGGATGTGTTGGCGTGGGTGTGATATATTTATTAAATAATACACTATAATGTGGACTTACTCAGGAGTCCATGGTTTTCACCTGACTGGCAAAGGGGTCTGTGGAGCAAAAAAGGTTAAGAACCCCTGCTCTATTGCAGTGTGAGGCTGGAGGACTTCTCACGAATGTTGACCCTGACACCTTTGTTAAGAAAAGGCTGGTTCATATAAATTCCTTTAGAAAAATCCAGAGGGTCAACCAATTAGAAATTTGGGTGCTGTAAGATGAGGACTTTTAACCTAGATCTGAGAGGTAGACTTGGCATTCTGATACTGAGGACTTAACTTTCTGTCACTATAGACAGGAAAGCAATCAAAGGGCTGGCTCTGATTTTGAACTGAGGGTAGAAAAAAATAAAGGCAAATTAGGAAGCCAAAAAGGCTGGACCTTCTACAATTACCCATTCGTATCCCTTTTGCACCCTAAGAGTGCCACACAGTGTGAGAAAGTCACTTTAGGGATTAAAAGGTTGAGCCCAGGACATGGAGGGCCTTGAATGCCAAGGTAAGGAGAATGGGTGCCTTGTGGGGGGTGACTGACTGTCTCCCTGGTACAGACTAGGGAATTCATTCCTGTAGCAGGCACTTCTCTAGTGCATTAGTCTCAACTCTAAAATTCTACAATTCTATGATATACCCTATTTGCAAGAAATGAAGAAAGAACTAGTTATTTTTTTAGTCTGACGTTTCATCACATATCTAATTAATGCCAGCATACATTAGTAACTCAGTTTTTCCATGTGAGTAAAACTGGCAGTTGCCGACAGGTTTTGAGAACAGCAACTCTATGGGAAATTTTTAAGTCTCATAAATCGAGGTTTAAACGTGCAAAGTCAACTGCACTATATAATGGCATGGTATTAGATAAAGAAAACAGATGAGGTTTAAAAACATTGTAATTACACACACTGAAATCTTCAGGTTCTGTGCCACAAAGAACCAGCTGGAGAAACCAGTTCTCTAGTCATTTCCCATCCTGAACAAACCCTTACCCAGCTAATTGTCCACAGCTCTGTCTATAACAAGTCCAGGTGAGCCATTCCAATAGGTTGCTTAGCTAAGTCTTACTTTTAAGAACATTAAACAATATAGTCTAGCTGAAAGCAAAAGGGAGATACCCTTATTCATTCAATAAGCATATCAGATGACAGCTATATGTGCTAGGCGCAATGAAAGAGAAATGCATGGGATTTCAGGGGAGCACCCAGACCAATCCTGGGGCCAGACCAGGTTGTCATCAGAGGAAGCTTCCTGGAGGGAGGGCACGCTGGAACTGCTCACACTGGCTTGCAAGAGCCAGTTGTGTAAATCTCTTCCCAAGTCAGCATTCAATGACCAGTCGCTAGCGTGAAAGCAGCAGTGGTATAGTTATACCTAAGAAATCAGTAAATTCTACAAACCAAACTTTGTCATTTTGGAGAGCCAGTTGTTAAACATTTACCAGCACACCACAAGACAGGATATAGTCCAGATGCGGGGAAGGGAAGATCAGGCCAACTTTAAACCTAAGCAAATATATAGAAGTCTGGAAAGGGATGGAAGTGGGGATTTCACTCTCCTGGAACATAAGTGCACACTCAAGAAAGAGAGAATCTGCCAATAGGTGACTTTGGCCCACACCGTTGTCCCTCAGCACCATCTCAGGGTGTGTCATATTGGTGGATGTGGTGCTCTTTGATGGTGGTGGACCATCAATGGTTGGTTGATGGTTGATCAATGGTTGATGGTTGGTGGACTCTTGCTCTTCAATGCCCTGCTTGCTCTTTGCTCTGAAGTACACTTCGGTCGGTGCAGTAAATGTCAGCTCTCCTTTAGAGTGTAGGCACAATGTTTGATTCAATTTCATGAGTCTATTGACGGAAAAATGCCTCAACTTTTAAGCTTAGGGGCTGTTGGCCATTTACTTTGTAAATTTTTCTAATTTTATAACTGGCCAGAATGGACAAAGATGATATCAGCTGGAAGAAAAGGAAGCTGTCATTGGCTTTCTTTGCTGTGTTTTGAATGTGGCTTCAAGTTTTCAGTTTCAACTTTAAAAGAGCCGTCCTAGAACTTGATCCGATCATGTTGGCAAAATGCCCCAGATTGTGGTTGGGTGCCATGGCAATGTGACCTGAACAATGACGTCTGCTGGATTTTACAATCATTTAAAAATGTCTGGGGAAACGGACTTTGGCCCAGGGGTTAGGGCGTCCGTCTACCACATGGGAGGTCCGCGGTTCAAGCCCCGGGCCTCCTTGACCCGTGTGGAGCTGGCCCATGCGCAGTGCTGATGCGCGCAAGGAGTGCCGTGCCACACAGGGGTGTCCCCCGCGTAGGGGAGCCCCACGCGCAAGGAGTGCACCCATAAGGAGAGCTGCCCAGCGCGAAGGAGGGAGCAGCCTGCCCAGGAATGGCGCCGCCCACACTTCCCGTGCCGCTGACGACAACAGAAGCGGACAAAGAAACAAGACGCAGCAAATGGACACAGAGAACAGACAAATGGACACAGAGAACAGACAACCGGGGGAGGGGAGGGGAATTAAATAAATTTTTAAAAAAATAAAAATAAATAAATAAATAAAAATGTCTGTTTTAGCCAAAATAGCTACATATGACAAAAAAAAAGGAAAACTATTTCTATATTTCCTGCTTAGGGTACTTTGCATATCTCCTTCTCCTGGCACAAGGAGAGTGAGCCAGGCTGTGCCACCCTTCCCAATATCTTGCCAGCCCATTATTCTGCCAGGATTATTCAACCAATGTCCTCTTCTGCAATCCATGCCATTGACTTGTACTGTCACCCTCCATCTTTACCCCCAGGATGACGCCTGCCTGCAGGATTCATTCACTGGCTCTGCAACCCTCCCCTCATATCTGCAGTGAGGAAAGCCTGAATCCTCCTTCTCAGTATTGCTTTCAAATCTCTTTCCATTTTGGTTGGTATCTAGTGGTTTTGAGCCTTTCTGGAAGTTGTTCAGCAGTGCCCAGGTTTCCCACCATGACAGCATAATGTGGCTCAGGTGTGAGGGGAGGTCTATGGGTGGTCCATTCAGAATTAGAAACCACACAGTAGGTTCAACGTGGGGGAGTTTAATACAAAGAATCATTAACTGTGGTAAAAGGGTACCTCTCAGATATAAGGAGACTCTGTATGGAACCCTGGGGCTGAGGGGCTACCCAAGGAAGGTCAAACTTGGAAGGGTCAGACTTTGATGGAGAACATGTGGTTCAGGCCACCAGATAGCTGAGAAATTTGCTGGGGGGCTGGTCTGGATAAAGAATAGGCCACTCTCGGGAATGAAGACAGCCAAACCAGCAGTCAGCCATGCATGTTGTGGGTGCACTGTGCAGTCCGGGAGGCGACAGCATGGGATTTTCAGAGCATGCTTGCCTCAGGCAACTCCAGAGAGGTTGTCACCAGGTCCAGGCTGCAAGGTGCAGAGGGACCACGTTCTGGGCTCGCCTCACCAGACGCCCTCACACCCCCACCACCAACCCCTGGCTCACCCCAGGAAGGCAGGTGCACCTCTTCCTCCTGCAGTGTCCCTCCAAAGCCCTCAGCTTGGCATGCTCACTTCAAGGGAGACACACTGAAAGGAATCCGTTGATGATCAGAGCACGCAATGGAAAAGGACATGGAGAGCACTCCTCCTCTGACGAAGGCTGCCCTCGAGGAGAAACGAGACCCCGGAACTACAGCCATGACTCAGGCCGATGTCAGTCCAAAAGCCTGCGCCCTCGCAGATGCCCACCTCGCCAAGAAGCTGCTGGACCTTGTTCAGCGATCACGGAACTACGAGCAGCTTCCTGAGGGAGACAGTGAGCCCACCAACACCCTCGACAGAGGCTTCTCGGAGTTCATCCTGATGGCTGCAGACGCTGAGGCCCTGGAGAGCATCCCACACGCCCACTGCTATGTGAAGACAGGAACATGCCTGCGTGTTTGGGCTCCAAGCAGGCCCGAGGGGTGGGGGTCTCCAGGCCTGTCATCGCCTGCTCTGTCCCCATCAAGCTGAAGCAGCAGATCCAGTTCATTCCACAGTCCTTTGAGAGGCTCTTAGTGTAAACCCCTGGCCTCCGTGCTGCTCTCCCAGCTGACTGCTCCCCCCGGGGTAGTGTATCACGTATTGTCTGTGTAGGCTTGTAGTGTTTTCAGCTACTTTTTCTTGTTATAAAATCTTGTAGTCCTGAATTGATTTTTGGATTGATGTATTGTTTTTGTCTTGTTTTACAGGCTTTTTTTCTTCCCCCTTCCCCAATCCTCTTCTCCTTCCTTTTGAAAATGAACTAATACCCAGTAGGAGAAGCAGAATGGTGGCCACTTGCAGAGGCAGGGAAGAGCCAGGAGAGAGATCTGGTTCCAGCTGTCACCCTCTAGCTTCCTGGATACCTCCAGCCTGCAGGCATCCAGGAAGTGTGAAGGAAGGAAACACTGCCTGCTTCATGTCCCTTGTGCTGGCATACGGAATCATTCCTAAAATTTTTAAATGATCAAGGGGCTTCCTTCACTCTCTGGGGAACTCTGGGTCATTTGGCGGCAAAGCATGTGTTCTGTGAGGTTGTTAGACATATCTCCAAGCATCGGTTACTAATGTCAGCCCACTGCTTCTGGTAATGTGAGGCTATGTTCTCCCACCAGCCCCCACGGTGCCTCTGAGGGCAGCAGGGCAGCAGTAGACCAAAGAGATGTGCCATAGGGTTCTGGAGGCAGCCTGGGCCAGGAGACCTTGGCCTCAACAGAGTCAGGAGTGACAAAGGAAAAGAGGGTCAGCTGGTGCTGGAATGAAGAACTCTGGGAAGGTCATGGAGACTGGCTAGAACGTGAAGCAGAGATTGCTGCCCTCTTTGGTAACAGGATTTCTTCAGCGGACACTTTGTACCAGCTTTGAGGGGCCTCACCCCTACTTCCTGCCACAGTGTGGGTCAGGTGTACTCTTTATCACATCAGAAAGACAGTGCTAATGTGTCATTCATTCTTGTGAACAGCATAATAAAGAAACACACCTATTCCAAAAAAAAAAAAAATGCATTGAGAGCTGAGAAGTAATAACTGGGGTCCCTCTCTTGGGTGTTTCAGCTCCGCAATAACGGACAGGTAGCTGCGCTGGACTTCTCATGCCACCCCTGGATTTGAGGCATTTCTCACCACTCACTCTGAATGTCAACTCGGGACACTTGACTATAAATTGCAGGTCTGAAGAGGGTCACCTCGGTTTCTGACATTGTGGTTTCCAAGTGACAGTGCCTGGCATAGTTGTTCATTTCTTCCAGCCACTAGGTGCACTCTCTGGGCACTTCTCCAGCGTTTGACTGACCTCCGCCAACTCTGGTACAGTTTATTGTCCCAGGATGCTCACATTTCCCACAGTCCCGGGCCACTGGACCAAACCTCCACTTCCCACTGTCTCTCTTTGAGAACAAAATGAGTCTCTGCAGTGGCAGCTTGGACTTCACGATGCACCTGTCACGAGATGCTGTGGTTAAAAGACCAGTTCCGGAGTCAGATATAACACAGGCCCAACATTTAATTTAAGTTGTGCACTAAGTCATGAAACCTCGGCTTTCTCATCTGTGAAATGGAGATAAAGAGCACCTGTTCATGTGACCGTTAGAGGGAATCAATGAGATGGAAAGTGCCAGATGCATAATAAAAAATCGGTATTAGTTCATGTCATTGTACTGTGCTAATGGCCAAAACTTGAGCTCTCTGAGAAACAGCCAGCTATGCCTTCCTCACAACACTGACGTTTTAATAGTCATTTATAATTATTGTGATTTTTAGCATTGTTGTTTACCAACTAAGAAAGAAATGAGTTTTGATGGAATGTTTTTTACTTATCCCATGGCTTGGCTCCGGGAATGGAGAATTTGCAAGGATTTGCCTATGATTTTTTTTCTTTTCTCTTTTTAATTCAGCTGCTAGTGTCGTTCATTATCCACTTGGCATTAGAATAAATTAATATTAAAATATTTAAATTTAGAACAATGTGTTTGAAATGCCATTAGGAAGATTTATTGGCTGCAATGAGAAATCAGTGCTTCATTAGCCGCAATCCCCTTTCCAGTAAGTTTGGAGACCTCCGGCTCAGATCATTACCCAGCACCCTCTCTCTCCCTCTTTGTCCACTGACTGCTGTCTGGAAGGCCATTCTCCAGTTTACTGAGGGCTTGTTCTACTAAATCACTTTTCACCTCAGACAACTGAGGTGTTTTTTAACAACATCAGCCTAGACTCTGACCTAGGCCCAATTGACAATACAAGGAAAGTCAAAACTCACTTGTCCAACCAATTGTGAAAGGTAATGGAAAATCTACTTAGGAAAGCAAGGGGGATGATTTGAGAACTACATTTCCAGCCTTAAGGACAGAACTGTCAGAGGATACCCTACCACTTCTGTGAGGCAGGCTGAGCAGTATGGTTGCTAAAAGCACAGATTCTGGAGCCAAACTGCCTGAGTTCACATTCCAGTCCTACCACTTACTGGCCGTGAGATGTTGAGCCAGTTACTCACTGAAGTACTCTGTGCCTCCATTTCCTCCTCTGTGAAATGGTGATACTGCCTCCTAGGGCTGTCGCAAGGGTTACATGAGTTAATAAACGTAAAATGCTTTGAACACCTGGCACATGGTAAATGCTAGTATTTGCTGTCATTATCTGGTCTTGAAAAAAGACTTCTGAGGAAATATAATTATAGGTTTTCCAATCCATTAAGCACCCGCCAGCATTCCAGAAGCCCCCTTATGTATCAGATCCCTTTCTGTGGCTCAGACTTGTTTCCTTTTGCCAATTTTATTCAAAAGGATAGAAATCTGCTTTTAAGTAGAAAGCCTCAAGGAAGTCACTTTGAGAAGAAACTTCTCAGGGAACTGCCAGGTAATTTGTGGAGGAAAAATATCAGCATTTTAATTCTGATTAAAAGCCGGCCAGGCAGCCCCAAACTAGTCTCCCGCGTTGCAAGTCAGGATAGCGGATTGGTGAAAGTTCATTCAGCTGAGAATTTGTGGTTTGTGCACATTTCCATCTGTGTATTCAACTTCAGGACAAACATTGCTTAGGAAAAACCCAAATAGTCAACCAAGATATATTGTCCTGGCCTCACCCCAAGAACCTTTGAATTTCTTCTACATCTTCCTCATGGATATTTGGGAATTCCTTTGGTGAAGAGCTTGGATCCTCCTGGGACTGAGCTGAGGCCTCAGCAAAATAGGTAGGCCATAACAGAGCTCCTCAGACATTTTAATCCCTCCCCCAGGAAGTGCCTCACTAAATCCTTATCAGTCATTAACACCTTAGTTTATATTAGCCCAAATTGAGGTGTGTGTAAATATGAGTTGGTAAACATTAGAGAGACTAGAAGCAGTAGCAATGAGTATATGTACCGCTCAGATCTTGGCTTCTAGTTACCATTCTCCAATTAAAGAAGCCATGACTCTTTGGAGAACAGGCTGATTCTGGGGTCAGGGCAGAAAAAATATAAGATCAACCTGGAATATATTATGGTGCCAGAAAGTCAGGAATTGTTACCAAAAAAAAAAAAAGTGGGGTTATATAAAAAAGGCACAGGAGCCAATTTGAAAAGCTGGAAAAACTTGAGCAACGAAATAAATTATAGTATTGAATTATAAGGTCCACATTCAAAAATAAGTACTAATACCATAAATTTTCATACCATAAATAAATAACCAAATAAATAAATGAAAAAGAATTCCAAAGTAGGGCCCGCTGGCAAGGCACTGAACTCCAGAGCCATCTGCCTTGACTGTAGAGCCCGTGTGTCTCCATAGCCCTCAGGAGCACCAGTACCTGGGGTTGTACCTACTTTGGCTATCTCTGGGATCTTGCTGAGATGTGCGTAGCCATGACCCCTCTGCTGACTCCTGACTCTTTTTGAAGTCTCTTAGACTGAGTGTGATGGAGTGGGACTCAAATGTGACCTTTCTACACATGCCATTTTTGTCACTTTTACTGAACCTGTGGTTGGCACTGGGGTTGGTGTATACTCAGAAGACTTAAATCTCTGGACTGTCCATGTGCCAGCTGGGCCCTGAGCCTCAGCAGAGTTGTAACACTTACTCTCCGGTTCACTGGACTTACCCAGGTCAGCTAACATGGAGGTGAAGATAGTTAACCACCACAGCAGAGAACCGAGAGAGCCTACAACTGCAAGCAGGAGAATCATATGCATCAACCATGTGGGATTTAAACCCCCTCTTGATTTAGAGGTGGAGTGGACATCATTATCCCAGGGTCCACAGGATGGAGGAATAAAATATGGATTAGAGTGGACTTACTGGTATTCTACTGTAGAAGTATTGTGACTCTTGCAATGGAAGAAATTGTATCATTGAGGTGGAGACAGTGGCCATGGGAGTTGCCAAGGGCAGGGAGAGGAAAGAAGAGATGTGATGTGTGGGCAATTTTCGGGACTTGGAGTTCTCCTAAATGATATTGCAGGGACAGACGCTGGATATTATATATCCTGCCATAACCCACTGAATGTACTGGGCAAGAGTGTAAACAACTATAATCCATGCGGTGCCATAGTGCTCCAAAGTGTAGTCACCAAATGTACTGAATGTGCCACAATGATGAAAGAGGTTGTTGATATGGGAGGATTGGGTTGGGGGGGGGGGGGGGGGGTAAGGGGGCGTTATATGAAAACCCCTTATGTTTTTTAATGTAACATTTTTTGTGATCTATGTATCTTTTAAAAAAATTAAAATTTTTTTAAAAAGAATTAAAAAAAGAAAGAATTGATAAGTCTTCTTTACAGAAGATTTCCAATGAACAAATATAGAAGGACTGAGAGATGTAGAAAGTCATTTCCCCACCACACAGTAATAATTGCGGCAAATAGAATCCACTGATGGATGTTAAAATTAGGAGACAACAGTTTAAGCAGAAATAGGTAGTTGCATAACCTTAAAGCATCCCTCTTCAGATGTTTAGAAACTATGAAGGGAAAATAATAAGCTTAAGGAGAACCCTGGCAAACACCAGCTTAGCCAAGTGACCCAGGTAATGGTAACCAGTAACACATGAAGAAATCTTGTAGCTCTGACACAATGCACTGAGTAGGGAAACCTCCCATCCTATCCTTCCCCAAACTACATAACCTCAATCAGATCCTGAAAAAATGTCCACTGAAGCCAAGTTGAGGAACATTCAACTTGAAGAGAAAGACAAGTGCTCTTCAAAAGTGCCTAAGTCATGAAAAACTGATTGGAAGAGACTAAGGAGAAATAACAAATAAATGTAACGTGTGATCCTGGATTGGATACTGGGCTAGAAAAAGAACATTAATGGAGACACTGATGATATCCAAACAAAGTCTGTAGTTTAGTTAATAGTATTGTCCCATTGTTAATTTCTTAGTTTTTATAGTCTATGGTTATGTAAGATTTTTACATAAAGGAGAGCTGGGTGGACAGTATACAGGAACTCTGTACTATTTTTGCAACCCTTTTGTAAGTCTAAAGTGATCTAAAAATAAAACACTACCCAAAAAACATAAAACCCTCATTGCCCCCTCCCCATCCCTTACTCTAGCAAAAGAAAAAATCTATTAAAGAGACAATTTTAGCTTTTTAGGGTCAGGCTTTCAATGTTGGGGCTAATAAATTATTTGCCCAGTCCTCCTTGCATCTTAAAATTGGGTCAGGAATCTTAAGGAGTCTATTTTTCCCCCCTTTCCTTTTTCAAACTTCTAAATAAGGATTTCCCACTGAATGCAGCTGGTGCTCTCCCACACAGCCCAAACGCTTGACATAAGCGACAAGTCACAATTGGTGGGCTGCAAACCTTCTCAGCCTCCACTGCGCATACCCTTTCTAAGTGTAGTTTAGGGAAAATAGTTTCCCCAGGGTGCCACATGCTGTTAGAATGTCTGCAAACCCTTCTGGAATTTTGTGAAGAAAGCAATTTGGAGGAATCCCACCCAAAGCAAGAGTTGCGAGGTCTGGTAATGAGGACTCCCAGTTGCCTTGTTTTTTGAGGAAAATAACTCCTATCTCTGAATGTACAAATGAACTATTAGTGGGTAACTAAGCAAAAACCATCTGCTGCTATCAGATACTGCTGCCAAACTGTGACATTTCGTAGGGTTGTCTACATTTTCTGTCTTTCCATAAGTCAGAATTATTTTTTACCTAAAGCCGGATATTTTATCCCATTAGAGTTTTAGATACTATACAAGAAGTAGACGGGTCCCTGGCTTTGCAGTTTGTCCCCAAGGAGAAGACCACATATGATTAATATAAAAGGGTTTTATGTTGATAGTATGGATAGTTTGAGGTAACTGCTTTAACAGGACATGTTTCTGGCTAATGGGAAAACCAGCTGTATTAGTCAGCCAAAGGAGTGCTGAAGCAAAATACCAGAAAGTGGTTGTTTTTTATAAAGGCTATTTATTTGGGGTAGGAGCTTACAGATACAAGGCCGTAAAGCATAAATTACTTCCCTCACCAAAGTCTATTTCCACATGTTGGAGCAAGATGGCTGCCGACATCTGTGAGGATTCAGGTTTCCTGGGTTCCTCTGGGCCCATCTCCTCTGTTTTCTCCATAAAGTCAGCTGTAGACTATCAGGTGAATGCCTCTGTCTCTCTCCCTGGGGATCCAGTTTCAGCATCAAACTCCAACATCAAAACTCCAACATTAAAAGCCCTCACCTCTGTTCTTTGCCATGCCTTTTATCTGTGAGTCCCCACCCACCAAAGGATAGGGATTCACAGCTCTACTGGCCAAGAGTTTTACATAATTACTCAATCAAGTAAACCTACGAATCCAATATAATCTAATATGCACAGAGGAGAAGATCAGTTTACAAACATAATCCAATATTTCTTTTTGGAATTCATCAATATCAAACTCCTATACCAGCTAACTTACCAAAAACAAAACAAAACCCAGGAACATACCAAATTGGAATACCTTTAATAGATTCAAGGCACACTGCAAAATTTATCTTTTGAGGCTCAGGATTGTTGTGCATTCTGGATGAGAGAACAGAAGTGGAACCTGAATGGATTCTCCAGTATTGAATTATAAGGTCAATGCTAAAGCCTCAGATAGACACACCCCAGTGCATGGTAGTTCATTAGTGCAAACTTCAGAAGGTATAGCCTGAGATCTGGAAGGCACACGTGTCCTGCCTCCCCATCTGCAGTCACTGGGCATCCTGAGTCTGATCTGGAGCCACCATCCTGAGAGTCCCACAGGAGGGTGAAGGCAGCCAGGAACAATTTTTGTCATTCGTAGGCCAATAACAAAGATGGCAAATATCAGCCTGGAATCTTACATGTGCTCTAGCCCTGTGCTACACAAACTGTGGTTGATGGACAAACTGTTATCTGTCCATGATGAGATAAGAACAAAAACTGAAAGTAAGTGCTTAGAATTTTTATAGCAATTTGACTGTTATTCTGTTGAATCTAGCAATTTTTCCTTTCCACTGCCCCAACCCAGCATTTCCTAACTTTTTGTAACATGCCTGTAAATTTACCAGAGTTTCTGGGACAGTAAGAGGAGTTTCCCCTTTCTTTGCATAGTACTCTTCTCCTGTCCAGATACCTTTGCAACCACTCTCCTCTCCCCACCAACACATGCCTCACCCTAGCGGTCCTTGCTCTCTCCCTCCCCCATTTTCTTGGCTGTTTGGAAGCTGAGAAGCAGAATGGAAGACATGGGGATGGGCTATGCGGGCAGAAGACCTATGTCTGTCTAGCTGTGCAGTTCATAGGAAGTCACTCGACCTGTCACTTCACCTCAACTTCCTCATTCATAAAATGGGGATTATGATGATGGTACATACCTCATAAGATTGCTATAAGAATTAAATGTCATGGTGAAAATGAAAGCCCTTTGTATACTTATACTTTACTGTGGTCTATTACTGGTACCGTTTCTTAGCCCAGACCCTGTAGAGAGTAGATCTTGAAGTCAGCCCAGGGCAGGGAGAGTGAAGCCAAGAGTGTAATTGAAGAAGGAAAGATGCAAAGAAATACAATGTGACGCATTACTGGCCAGGATAAGTGAGTCACTAAGCAGGCATGTTTACTGGGCACAAGGGATTTTTCTGGAAGGTTTGCAAGGAGAAACTATACCTTGGAGCAATTCTTGGAAGGGAGAGAGAAGTGGAGGGGTTTGCTCTCATCTTCCATCTTCAGATGATCAAGGGTCACATCACTCTTCTGGGTTCAATCCTCCAGTTCCTTGTTGTTCTCCCAGAAATGTTGCATTTCATCTTAGTCTAGACAGAAAATGTGACTCACGATGAGTGAAGAACCCAATAAGAGAGAAAGAGACAGTCAAGGGAGTCTGAGAAGCTACGTAAGATATATGTTTAATATGTTAATTACTGATATTACTTCTGCATCCAACTTCTTATAAAAAAATCAGCAAAGGAGAATGAGAAAAATGACGTTTCTGACTTGAGTCCAATGATAGCACTGAAATAATGCAATTCTAAAACATTGGTTTAGGAAATAGAATTTTAAGTATTTCCACAATTCCACTGATTTTTTTTTTAGGAGGTACCAGTGAATGACCTACGTTTAAACAATGGGAATTTATTAGCTTACAGTTTTGAAGCTGAGAAAATGCCCCAATCAAGGCATCATCAAGGTGATGCTTTCATCCTAAAGACTGGCTGCCAGCGATCCTTGGCTCCTCTGTCTCATAGCAAGGCACATGGTGGTGTCTGCTGGTCTCTCCCTTCTCTTCTGGGTTTCATCAACCTCAGCTTCTTGCTTCTATGGCTTTTTCTTCCTTGTCTGAATTTCATTCCTTTATAAAGTACTCCAGTAAGAGGATTAAGACCCATTCTGATTGAGGTGTGTCACACCTTAATTGAAGTAGCCTCACCAAAATGCCTTAATTACAATGGGTCCATATCCACAGGAATGGATTAAATTTAAGGACATGTTTTTCTGGGGTACATATAGCTTCAAACTACCACAGGAACCTCTGCTTTAATTTACGCATCACCCCAAGACAAAGATCCTGCAGACTCCTGGGTGTCCTGAAGCCTGGGTGCTGGCCAGGTGCTCTGGGGGCTCAGGTCATGTCAGAGGAGCATGTAGACCATGAGTTCCAGTCTAGAGCAGTGATGGCAAACAGAGACAATGGGATAGCATAGTCCTGTTCTACTGTTAACAATCCACCTAGGACCTACTAGAAAGTGCCCATCCCTGGCTGCATGTTGAGAATCAATTTCAAAGGCAAAAGATAAGTGCATTAACCAGGGATTGATTTGTATTCTTGTTAAAGCTCAAAGGGGTAATATGAACAGTTAACAAATCCTAAAGTCATTGCACTCTTTGTTGGTGCAGTTCTAGCTACATGCCTAGCGCATATATATACATACACAAACACATGTATCTGCAGAATGAATTGATGTGCAGAGGTCAGTCAACAAACTGAGGCCTACCTGCTGGAAATGAAGTAAAAAAGACCCTTTCTTTCAGTGGTTCTCTACTTTGGCTACACATTGGAATTATCTGGGGAGTTTTAAAAAATACTGATGACTGCTTCCCACCAGATACTGATTTTACTGATCTGGGGTATGACCAAGACATTCTAATGCACACCCAAGGTTGAGAATCACAGCATTGACTTCTGGGAAGATGGCAGACTAGAAAGACATGGGACTCTCTTCTCTGCCAGAAAAATAGCTAGAAGACAGGCTGAAAGGGCCTGGGAAAAGATCTTCTAGGGTTTAGGGCACTAAGCAAAGGTTGGACACTGCCCAGAAGAGAGAGGGACAAAGGAGGGGAATCACTATGATGGCAAAACTTTGAGCTGAAACCAGCAACTGCTACTGCCAGCAACTTCCCCCAAACTAAAAACACTTTAACATTCTCAAGCCTCTGAGCCACCTACAGACCAGGGGGCTCTAGGAATCCCCTGCCCCAAGAAAGAGGAGAGAGAGGGTCACAGCCTGAGGCAGACTCAGCTTTTGACCCACAAATTTGGTCTACTGTGTCCCACCAGCCATTCCAGGCCAGACAGGACCATGCCATTGTTTGCCCTGGGAGATGGCATGTGCCTAGAGAGATCCAACCCTTTCAATCACCCTCTCTTCCAGCCAGGGCTGATTGCTGATGAAGCATCTCCCCAGGAAAGGGGATAGGGACACAGCATAAGTATGACTCAGCTTTTGACCCACAAATTTGATCTGCTGTGTCCCACGAGCCATTCCAGGCCAGGTGGGGCTAGTTTGCCTTGGGAGTTAGCAGGCAGCTAAAGAGATATCCTTCTCTACTAACCAGTGATAAGGTCACAGAATGGAGAGGATTATTTCCTACCCAGGAAAAGTGAAGAGTTTGCCAGAGAAGGCTGTAAATTCCATTTACAGTAGCAACAAAAAGACTCAAATACCTAGGGATCAATTTAACCAAAGAAATACAGGACCTATCTGCAGAAAACTGTAAAACAACGCTAAAAGAAGTCAATAAAGGCCTAAACAAATATAAAGACATTCCGTGTTCATGGATTGGAAGACTAAATATCATGAAGATGACAATCCTACCCAAACTGAGTTATAGATTCAATGCAATACCAATCAAAATTCCAGCCACCTCCTCAAAATTAAACACTTTTGCACCTCCCAAGACTTTGTCAAAAGGGTGAAAAGGCAGCTGACTCAATGGGAGAAAATATTTGGTAATCACATTGTCTGATAAGGGTTTAATATCCATGATATATAAAGAGAATGTTACAACTCAACAATAAAAAGACAAACGACCAAAGTTTTGAATAGACATTGATCCAAAGAAGAAATACAAATGGCAAAAAAACACATAAAAACATGTTCAACATCACTAGCAATTAGGGAAATACATATCAAAACTACAATGAGATATCATTTCACACCTATCAGAATGGCCACTATTAAAAAGACAGAGAACTACAAATGTTGGAGAGGATGTGGAGAGATAGGAACACTTATTCACTGTTGGTGGGAATGCAGAATGGTACAGCCACTGTGGAGGACTGTTTGGCAGTTCCTAGAGAAGCTGAATGTAGATTTGCCATGTGACCCTGCAATACCACCACTGTGTATATACCCAGAAGAACCAAGAGCAGTGACACAAATAGACATCTACACACCTATGTTCATAGTGGTGTTATTCACGATTGCTAAAAGTTGGAAACAACCCAGGTGTCCATCAACTGATGAATGGATAAACAAACTGTGGTGTATACACACAATGGACTATTACACAGCAGTAAGAAGAAATGAAGTCATGAAGCATATGACAACACGGATGAACCTGAAAGACATTATGTTGAGTGAAGCAAGCCAGACACAAAAGGACAAATACTATATGATTGCATTATTATGAACTCAATAGATGGTGTAACATATTATATGATTCCATTTATATAAAATGTAACTATTAATCAATTTATAAAGATGAAATTTTATTAGAGGTTATGTAGGGCTAGGGAAGGTATGCTAAAGGTTGTAGAGCTTTTCTTTTTGGAGTAATGAAATAATTAAACATTTTTTGTGATGATGAATCCACAACCTTGTGATTATACTAAAAACCATTGATTATTCACTTTAGATAGATTATAGGGTATGTGAATATATCTCAATAAAACTACTTACTAAATAAATGATCATGTAAGAATCGCCAGAAATAGCAGCTATATACAGCAGGGGAAACATAAAGATATTGAGAAGTGAGGAATTTTTTTTGTTTGTTTTTTATTATTATAGAAATAATGAAAATGCTCTAATAATGATTGAAGTAATGAATGCACAACTATATGATTATACGAAATACTATTGATTTTACACTTTTGATGCATTGCATGCATTACATTATCTGTATCATTAATGTATAGATTAATATGTATCAATAAAATTTATCTGTTAAAAAAAAAGAATCACAGCATTATTTGGAGTCTAACAGTCCCATTTATAGTCCTATTATTTTATGGCTGTTAATTTCTATGGGAAACCGGAGGAACCAGCTTCCTGTGTGGCCACCAAGGGCAGCAATGAGGATTCGACATGGTTTATTGACTGCTTGTGCAATTTAGGTCACATCACCTTGGTTCTTATCAAAGATAAGATAAAACTTCATAATACACAAGCTGCAGCTGTTGCTGGAGCAGGGCTCAAGTTTATGCAGCCATGAGTTCAAACATGACCATAGAATTATCTGTAGATGGCTGTGAACTTCGTGTCACTTGTAATATCTGGGCATCCCTCAACCTGGCTAGAAAGCTCTAAACTCCTCTGCCCAACAGCTCACCTATCTCTGTAAAGAGCCGAAGTCCCAGATCAGTGGCTGTATGATGTTATACCCTTGGAGAACTTGTAGTGATGGATTTAGGTCCCTGAATCCAAATTAGCAATGTCTCTTGATTGCCAAATAATCAGTCCCATATACCCTTTGAATAATCTCCTATATTTCAAAGACCAATTCCCTAGTGTCTTTATTGCTTTGATTTTTCCAACCCTCATAGTTTCCTCATCTCTAGAGGAAGGAGAGAAGTAACATATGTGTGCCCTCCAGGCTCAGATGCAGAGGTTTACATATATCAACTCACTTCATACCCCGCCCCAACCTAAGGAGTGGCTTCCTAGCCTGGCCTGTGCACTGCTGCCAGCCCATGTGCAGATAAGTCAGTCCATCAGCAGCCCCTGCCCTTCCAAACAGCAGAGTTTCAAGAGTCACATCTACCTGGAGCTGAGGGTGGAGGCTCCAAACACACATTTGCACAAGGCAACGCTGTGCTCCTGCTGTGTGCACCTGTGTGTGCCCAGCTGCCTTCCATGTAGTGCCTTGAGTAGCTGAATCTTTCTGTTCCCCATCTGGCAACTGGTGAGTCTCCCTCCAAATGTAAGTATATTAGTTTTCTATTGTGCAACAACTCACCATGAACTTAGTGGCTTAATGACTCTTTTATTATCTCACAGTTTCTGGGGGTCAGGAGTCCAAGAACAGTTTAACTGGGTCCTCTGCCCGGGGTCACACAGGCTGCAGTCAAGGTATCAGGCAGGCTGCCTTCCCATCTGGAGACTTGGCTAGGGAAGAATCTAGCTCCAAGCTCACTCAGGTCGTTGGCAGAACCCACCGCCTTGTGGCTGCATGACTGAGGGCCCTGGCTTTTTGCTGGCTGTCTGCTGGGGGCTGCTCTCGGCCATGTTGCCCACATTTCCCTGTCATGGGGCTCTCACCACATGGAATTTTATTCCTTTAAAGCTAGGTAAAGAGAGTCTCTTGCTCCTATGTGCTCAGATGGAGTCTTATATAATGTACCCCAATCAAGGGAGTGACATCCATCAACTTTACTATAGAACGTACCCTAATCCAGGGGGTAGCATCCACAGCTTTTACCATGTAACATGCCCTCATCAAGGGGATGGTGTCCCTTACCTTTGCCATATTCTATTGCGTGGAAGCTAGTCAGGGGTTCTACTTGCACTCAAGAGGAAGGGGTTTTATAAGAATAGTTCACTGGGACCACTTTAGGGTGTGTCTGCCATACTCAACCATTTGTTTTCTGTGTCTGGCATTGACTACAGAATTGGATTTCCTTGTTGATCTTTCTTGCCAGAACTGAGCTTTGCCTAAATTTGTGTCACTGATTCCTGATGGCTTCCCACCAATTCCACCCCACTTTTTCTCCCTCCAAAAGCTCCTGGATAGTGTACCTTGATCCCGTGGTGGCCTCTAGCCTTATGAAGTAGATACATCAAACTGCTTTCAGGAATCTCATTCAGAGGAGTGTTGTATCTTATCCAAAGTCACACAGATTATAATACAGATGGAATTTGAACCTGGGTCTGTTTGATTCTAAATCCCATGTCTTTCTAGTCCACTTGGTTTATATAGCAAAGATGATAATCCCACCGACCTACCAAGACTACTAGTTAATTAAATAATGCATGTAAAAGTATTTTGTTAATTGAAAAGCACTATGCAAATATTTACTCAAAATTTCACTCACTGAAAGCATGGATTTTTTGGCTTTTTAACAAAATACATCCTTACTTGGATTTGCTCTTTAAAAACCCCACCCCTAGACAAGATTCTGTTTACATAGCTTTGTGGCACATTAGCAAGAGCCAAATCTTCTTAAATGCTTCACATATAATCCAATGTGTAACATCCCAAACTAGAAATGAGCAAAGATTAATCAAAGAAAAATACCTTTAATCTCTTCTCAGTCTTCCTTTGTTCTTTTCTGCTTTCTCTTAGCATGTTTCCTCTTTAGACCTGTGATTTCCATGAAAGAGTCACTGATCTTGGTGAGAGAAGCAGGCTGTCTGCTCAGATGCCCTTGATATCCAGAGACTTGGTGAAAGCTCACATCTCCTTCCCACTCCACCTCAGGGTGCTGTGCTGCCCATCAGAGCCCAGAGCTCTTTCTAATGCCAATCAGCAAGGGTGATCAGTTCATCATGATGTTGATCTTTCATATTCACAGCTTTAGAAGAATCAGAAAGAATGAGTGATGTTTGTGTTTTGTTCTCTCGAACTCCAATTAGGGAACTGAGGTTGCTGGGAGGGCATGCACCAGAGGCTGGGGTTAGGATACTGAGATTCAGGACCCTGTTGTAGCACCAAACTGGTCCCATTTGCTGGATAACTGACACTAGTCTCTAAAGCAAAGAGACAAACAATCACACCACTGTTCAAGAAATCTAAGGTTTCTCCTTGGTTCTGTGAGACACTAAGGATAGACCATGGAGATTTCCACATCTCTCTGGCACTAAGACTTGGAGCTAACAGGCAAAAATTCCTGCTCTCAGATACAGCCTACCATTCAAAGATAAAAAGCCATTCCTTCAGCAATGAAATACAACTCTGCTCTAATCGCAATGTTCCCACAGGATATTCAGCACATTTCTTTAACATGTCTTATGATAGCCACACACAGTTGCAGGGCTGAGTAGACACTCAAGCTCCAAGAAAATGTGTGATCAAAAGTCAGACTAGATTGAAATCCTCAAGTCTGACATTTGGCACCTGGTTAACCTTAAGCCTCTTTGGATCTTTATTCCTGCTCTATAAAATAAGAATAATAGTTATCTCATTGGTATGTGGTGAAAAATATATGTTATTACATGTAAAATCTTACCACAGGGCTTGGTCTACTTCAACACTGCCCAGTAAAATTTTCTGCCACGAAGGAAACGTTCTATATCTGCACTCATCAATACAGTAGCCACTGGCCATGTGGGTCCACTGAGCACTTAAAATGTAGCTAGTGCAACTGGGGAACTGAATTTTTAAATTTCTATTAATTTTCACATTAATGAAGGATGTTAATGTGGGTAAGTGTGGGAGGGGTACCAAGTGGGGCAAATGGGAATGCCCTACATTTTTTATATAACATTTATGAAATCTAAGTATCTTTTTCAAAAAAATGTTGAAGTATATTTTAAAAATTAAATTTAAATAGCTGCAGGTAGTTAGTGGCTACCTTATTGGACAGCACAGTTCAAAATAATAGCTCATTTCATTATGATGTTAGTTTATCTTTTATTTTCATGGCTTTAGAACAATCAGAAAGAATGGGTGATTATTGCATTTTTTCCTCTGACTTTTTTGCCTCTAGTCCCTAAAAGGCAAGTCAGACCATTGTGTTTCCTCACTTCAGGGGCACAAAAGGGTTCCCTGCTTTCTGTTTGGGGTTTCAGTAAACCTGAGTTCATTGCAGGGTAACACAGGAAAAGAGCATCTGAGAAAGTGGGGGCATGCTGTGCTCTAGGCTCCTGGCTAGCCCCCTGGCTGCACACCAGGAGAGTCAGGACCTCAGAGGAGGAGAGCTGGAGTGTGGCACCCAGGAGGCTATCTCCAGGTCTTCCTGCCAAAATGGCTGAAATTAGAGTCCTGAGCTTGGCAATTTGGTTTAAAGAAAATGAAGACATTTCTCCCATACTGACGGGGAATGAGAGTCATCCATGCTACAATATCATCAGCCTTTTCACCAGGGCTTCCATAGGTAAGACTGAATCTTAGACCAGGGTGAGCAATGGGGTAAAACGGTCTATGGAAGAAACTCTCAAAAGAGATACTAGAGGAAAACAGAAGTGCAGGAAGTAGGAGGGAGCAAAGTGTGATACCCATGCTGTATAGAGGTAGTCCAACTGCTCATGCTGTCTTCCCTTAGTAAAACCACATTATACAGTGTAGTGCTTTACAACATACAGCTGAGATCATTAATAGCCTCTGAATTGTAATAACTAATTCACTCTGCCAGGTAGATAGATAAGAAGACAGATTTTACTCATTACATCATTATCCTTGTAGAATAAACTTCCAGTGAGCAGGCAAATAAGGGAAACAACTAGGGGACTTCATACTCCCCTAAAATCCCATATGCTAATGTAAACCTCCTGAGGCTTTGATGTATAAAGTTGTCTCTCTAGAACAGCTCTGGGCAAGATGGCAGCCACTAGCCATGTACGGCTATTTAAATTAGTTTATTTAATAAAAATAAATGAAATTAATTAAAATAAAAATTAATAGCTACAGTTGCACTAGTCACATCCTTAGTGTTTAAGAGTCACATCTGGCTGGTGTCTCCTCCATTGGACAGAACAGTTGTATGATGCTTCCATCGCTGTGACAAGTTCTATCACACAGCACTCCTCTAGAAACAACTACTGAATACACACCTAGGAAAATGCTTTAGATGACCACTTTTTTAGTTTTTGTAAGCAATCATTTAGTTTACACTTGAAAAAATGAGAACAAGCCTTACCCTGCTCTATACCCTAAATAATCATGACCTAGAGTCATAATTTTACATAGCACTCACAGCTAAAAATAAAAAGCTAAGTCCTCCCACACACACAGCAATTGTTCTTTATTCTAAAAGTTTAAACTGTTTTGCTTCCCAGGAACCTACAATATTCCAAGAGTTTAGTCATGGTCTGTGAGCAGAGGTACCTTTTGTGTATAGAGACCTGGTGATTCCACACAAATGAGAACATGGGGCTCCATGCTCAAGGTGGTACAGCTGATGCCCTACTACCGAGAGGGGTTAAATTCACCGCAGTTTACAGCTCACCCCTGGGAGACCCAGTCTATAAAAGCCAAGTGAATGGGGAGTTGCTGTTCAGAAACAGGTAATGAAGGCACAAAGCTAACACCTCTACAGGGGGAAGAAGGGCTCAGGGCTGAATTGTCTGGGTACACTGTCTATACCAACTGAGTATCTAGATAATGGCTTGATGCACTCCTCCCAGATTTGTTGCTGCTGTGGATGAGCTGTGTAGTACAATGCTGCCTCCCATTAAAAGCCTTTACCCTTTCATTAATAGGTGCCAGCTGCAGTGTGCCTACACAGAATTCTCAAAGCTGCAGGACCAGGATATAATCATTTAAGTTTCATCCTAAAGAAACAGAACCTGCAGCGACAGGAAGGCCTGCATTCCAGGCCAGGCCCAGCCCACGTCCTCCTGCTGCCCCTGTGGCCCTGGCCAGTTCCCCCACCCCCTCCCCAGGGACCTTGCCTTGTTGTAGGAGGACAACCATTTCTGAGGTAGGGTTAAATAATAACGGTTACGAGCTGTTAAGGTTTCCTCTGGGACAGGCAATTGATGTGCATTACATCAGGACACCGTCCAGCACGAAGGGGTCATCGTTGTGACCCTATTGCACAGTGATGCAAACAAGTTAGGATGTCCCAAGGTCACACAGTCAGGAGAGTGACCACAACTGAGCACAGGTGATCAGACCACTGCTCGGGATTTCTGCGAGTCTCCTGGCACAGTTTCTTGTCACTTTGTGAACACGCCCATCCGGTCCCCATTCTCCTGGCTTAGTGGTTAAGAGCCTGAGCTCTTACCTGGGGTCAAATCCCAGCTCTGCTGTTAGCCACCCATGCGCCCTTCCCTAAGGCCCCTGGGATATGCTCAGTGTCTGACATCACCTGAGAGCCATCAGAAATGCAAAATCTCACGCCCCACTGCAGACTGACTGAGTCAGAGCCCACGTTTTATCAAGGCACCATCCTATCCTAGAAAATAGTGCACTATGAGGAATTATTTTGGAAAAGAAGCCTCCCAAATGAGCCTATTTTGTAAGGCCAGACATATCACAGGTCTAGTTAAACCTCCTGTGTGCACTTACTGGTTTACACAAGTTGTGTCTTCAGGGGAACACAGCCATTGTAAATCAGAGGGTTACTGCATTGAAAGATGAGGAAATGAGGCGAATTGCTGCTGTTAGGACTAACGTCAACGAGGTAGCATTAGCGGTACGGTTCCTGTCATCCGTGAGGGTTGGGGAGGAAATATCACTTAAGCAAAATGAAATCTGTTGGCACATGTTCCCATCAAGATTTCAAGCCTAATTAGGAAAGACCCTGGAAGCCTGAATTGTGCTCTGTGGGGATGGAGTGGCCACAGCTTTCCCTCTGGAAACTGACTGCCCCTCACGAGGGCCAGGCTGGCTGCACCTGGACCTGGGCCTCAGTCTCCCCGAGTGCCACTTCCAAGACCTGCTTCCAGGCCACTGGCCCGGCAGCACTGAAGAACGGGTTCTAAATGGTTCAAACTCTCCCTTCCTTCCTGCCCTCTGCCCAATCCCCACCCCTCCCCCTTTTTAAAGAAATTCCCCAAAACAGGGAATGAGACAGAGTCTTATTTAAGTGATTTACTGGGGGAGCACTCTCAGGAGAATGGGGCTCAAGTAGGGTTGCCAGATAAAACACAGGACACCCTGAAATTTCAGGTAAATAATTGTTTAGTATAAGTTGGCCTGAATGTTTCATGGGGCATACTTACACTACAAGAGAAGTCATTGCTTATCTGAAATTTAACATGGCATCTTTATTTCTATTTGCTAACTCTGGCATCCCTGGGAAGCAGGACAGGCAGGGAAGAATATGAGCAAGGAGCTGGACTCAGCTGGAACCTGGCTTCTGCCTGATCCCACAGGGAGCCCAGGACCACGAAGTCCACCCCACAGTAGTCCCACTGGGAGGTAAGGGGGTGGCATTTTATATCCTTGTGCCAGTCAGTCACTGATCAATGTCTACCCCTGGGGAGATGGGTCATAGGCAAGGGGGAGAGATGGCGTCCATGTGGCCCAAGGCAATTCTCCAGAGAAGGGGAACACCTGGGAGTGGGCAACGGCAAATTATCAGGGAGGGGTGGCAGACATCCACAAAACCCCTGTCCCCCATCACCCATCCTCGGGCCTTTGAGAAGTCATTTGTGACACCTTATTGGTGTTTTTGAACTGGGGAAGTGTCCCTAGGTATTTTATCCACTTTGGTTCCATTTTGCTGGGAATAGATCCGTGAACAGGTCTTTCTAGAATAGAAGTTTGCTTTGTCCATTAACTGCCACATCTGCATCATCAGCATGTTACCTTGTCAACTTCGTTTACTCTCAGTGCTTCCAAGAGCTAGGTCGAGCATTTTCTTTCCACAGTACTTCTAGAACAGTCATTGTTTCACCAGGATCAGAAAGCGAGGAGGAAGAGGAGCCTCCTGCTCATGTCCCCTCCTTGCAGGCCTTAGGGACTTGGCAGTTTTGGCCTGGGCCATATCAAGAATATAAAATGCTCATGGTGGCTTACAGGTAAGGCATAAAGTGTACATAAGAAATAAGCAGCTAAAGAAATTCCCCACACAGTATTTGATATCTGTTTGCCTACTTAAGCCCCAACAAAAACTTAGAAGTAAATAGAAGTATTTAGGACCAAATATTTGGAAATCCAGACTGGTACTCAAAGAAGAGGGTGGATTTTGCTAGATTTTGCCCAACTATTCAGCAAGAAGACCATGGGAACTCCATTCCCCAACCTTAAAATTCCCTCTCCCCTCACTGCCACTGCCAGGTATCACCAGCTCCTCACCAGGTACAACTAGATCAGTTTCCCCAGAGTGTGGTTCATGGAACACAATCTGTATATATCCCTTGTAAATGAGGTTCTGTGGTTTGGAAAACTGCGAACCATACTGCTACGGCCCCAAGAAGTCCTGCAGCAAAGAAACTCAGCATTTTGTACAAATGTACTTGTTTGCAGATCGTGTGGAGTTCTGTGAAATAGGCACTGGGAAGTGCTCAGCAAGCCCTACCACTAAGGGAGAGAGATCAGGGAGGCCTCCCCTCCAGCATCTAATGTACTGAGCCTACTTTGCTGCCTCTTATTCCTACATTACCAACTTCACATGGAAAAGAAAGGCAGTAAAACGTATACCTGGAATGAGGAAGGAATTTACCCAACAGATCCCCACACTGTTCCTGCCACCCCTTTAGCCCTCCATTCACACCTCGAGTACATATCAAGGAGAAAGAGTAAAGCCAGAGTGCCCAGGTTATCTTAGAATTACCAGTGGAGGAGACCTTGGTAACATGAAGGAGGAAAACTGGCAGAGGGTCCTGCAGACCCAGGAATTGGGAAAATATCACCATTTAACCTTTTGTAAAGAAAATACTTGGGGGAACCAATATGGCACAAGCAATTGAGTGCCTCCTTCCCACATCGGAGGTCCCAGGTTCAGTTCCGGGTGCTTCCTGAAAAAACAACAGCAACAAACAAAGCAAATAACAACAACAAAAAAAGCCAATTCAGGGGGGCTGATTGGCTCAGTGATTGAATGCTGCCTTCCCATACACGAGGTCCTGGGTTCAATCTCTGGCCCCCAGTACCTCAAAAAAAAGAAAAAGAAAGAAAAGAAAATACTTGGGGAGGAAATATCAATAAACCCAATGCCTCACACTGAGAAAAATGGTCAAAATCCCACGCATTTGGACACCTGGGAGAAAAAAATTCATCCTTAGAAGGAAGCAATAAATATACCCTATTTTGCCACATTTAGCAGGTTTTGTTTTGTTTTTTAAAGATTTATTATTTATTTATCCCCCCCTCGTGGCCCACTTTGCTGTCCATTCTCTGTATCCATTCGCTGTGCATTTTTTCTATGTCTGCTTGTCTCCCTCTGCTGCGTCATCTTGTTGCATCAGCTCTCCATGGTGCCAACGTGGACCGTCAGCTCTCCACAGCATGGGCCAGCTTGCTTTCTGGGTTATGAACCCAGGGCCTCCCATCCTCCCATATGGTAGACAGGAACCCAACTGATTGAGCCATAGCTGCTTCCCATTTAACAGGTTTTTATTTTACATAAGGATGAGTGGGGACAGACTGAGCATGGTCATTTTCCTCCAGTTAAAACAGTGGGAGAGGATGATGGCATCAGATTAGGCAGGCAGGGCTCAACTCTCTCACAAAAACAATGGAGAAAGGGCCAAAAGCCATCTAAGGGGACTGCTTTGGAAGTCAGCAGACCAGGACAGTGCTTCACAACTCCCAGGAGGGTGAGGGACTGAGAAACAAAGAACCCAAAACAACAAACATGAGTTACCAAACCTCCACAGCAGCCAGGAAGAGCTCCCCACCCCCACCTCCATGATTAAAGCTGGGGTAAAACCCCTGGCTCATTGCAGCTGACTGAGAGGGGAACAGACATCTTCCTCCCTGTGAGCTGTTACAATGGAAAAGGGATGGGGAGTCAAGGGGCTTTTCTTAGGGAATTTGGCCAGCAAAGCCTGCTTTGAATCTCAGCTGTCACCAGACCAAGGCACAGGAAAATGGAGTTTGAAACACCTCTGTGGAAAGGTGTACCAATGAGTGCCATCGGCCGACTGGTCTGAAAATTGCATGGACAAAAACTGCTTTTGTCCTCTCTATCTCCTAACTCCTGGAAGAAAATCTGTACCCCATTAGTGAGTCCCTGGCATGATTTTGATAACTTAAGCTGGGCAATTTTAAACACTTAGAATAAGTTGAACCAAATACCAAAGAAGAGCTGTGAAAAGAGAAAAATAGGAAAAAGAGAGATATTGGCCATCAGAGTAAAGTTACCAACATATTCAGATGCCTAGACATCAGCAAAAAATTACAAGCCATACTAGGAAACAGAAAAGATGGTCCAGCCAAAGGGACAAATAAAATATCCTGAATAAATACAGGATTTAAGACAATTAATCAGTGATAATCACACAACTGTAATACATCAATTCAAAGAATTGAAAGAAAATATTACAAAAGAGATAAAGATATTAAGAAGACTCTTAAAAAACAAACAAACAAACAAACACTGGGTGAGCATAAAGAACTATTTAAAAGCCTTCAAAGAAAAGTACCAGACTTTATGGGAATGGAAGACACAATGGATGAAATTAGAAATACATAAGAGCAGATTTGAATTACTCAAAGACAGAATTAGTGATTTCAAAGATAGAACAGAACAAGTGAACTGGAAAAAGACAGAACAGAAAGAGAAGAGAATGGGAAAAAATGGAACAGGCTCTCAGAGAATTGAATGACAACATGAAATGCACAAACATACACATTGTCCCAGAAGGAGAAGATAATGGAAATGGGGCAGAAATATTTGAGGAAATAATTACCAAAAACTCTCCAACCCTTATGAAAGACAGAAATATCAATATCCAATAAGGACAATGCACACCAAACAGAATAAATCCTACTAGACCTACCCCGATACACCTATTATTCAGAATGACAAATATCAGAGATAAAGAGAAAATTCTGAAAGCAGCAAGAGAAAAGCAAAGTATCACATAAAAGAGAACCTTGATAAGATTAAGTGCCAACCTCTCATCAGAAACTATAAAGGAGAGAAGAAAGTGGTATGATGTATTTAAGGTACTGAAAGAGAAAAACTGCCAGCTAAAAATTCTGTATCTGGCTAACCTGTCCTTCAGAAATGAGGATGAGTTCAAAGTCTTCACAGACAAACAAAAACTGAGAGAATATGCTCCCAAAAGACCAGAATTACAAGAGATACTAAAGTGGGTGCTGCAGCCTGAAAGGAAACAACAAGGGCAGAGACTTGGAGAAGAGTATAGAAAGATTAGTAGGAAGGGTAAATTAAAGAGTAAATTAAAACCAGACAATAGTATGATATGACAACAGAAAGCCAAAGGACAAAATGGATGAAGTAAGTAATGCCTTTAGAGTAATAGCATTGAATGTTAATGACTTGAACTCCCCAATCAAAAGACAGAGACTGATAGAATGGATAAAAAAAATTATGAGCCATCTATATGTTGTCTACAAGAGACTCACCTCAGACATAAGGACACACCAGGTTAAAAGTGAAAGGTTGGAAAAATATATTCCATGCAAACAGTAACCAAAAAAGAGCTGGAGTAACAATACTAATATCAGACAAAATAGATTTTAAATGCAAAACTGTTAAAATGAAGAAGGTCATTATATATTAATAAAAGGGCCAAATCACAAAGAAGAAATAACTATACTAAATATTTATGCACCTAACTTGAGTGCCCCAAGATACATGAGGCACACATTGGCAAAGCTGAAGGGAGATGTAGATATCTCTACACAAATAGGAGCCTTCAGTATACTACTCTCAGTATTAGATAGAACATCTGGACCAAAGATAAAGAAACAGAGCTTGAATAATATGATAAATGAACTAGACCTAAAAGACATCTATAGAGCATTGCACCCCAAAATATCAGGATACACATTCTTCTAAAGTGCTCATGGCTCCTTTACCAACATAGGCCACATGTTGGGTCTAGGGACAAGTCTCAGTCTATTTAGAAAGATTGAGATTATACAAAACACTTTCTCTGATCATAACAGAATAAAGCTGGAAATCAATAATGGACAGAAAAAGGGAAAAGTCGTAAATATATGGAGATTAAACAACACACTCTTAAAGCAAAAATTGCAAGAGAATTCACCAAATGTCTTGAGACAAATGAAAATGAGAACACAACATATCAAAACCTATCAGACACCCTCAATGCTTACATTAAAAAAGAAGAGAGCTAAAATTGAAGATCTAACTACATACCTGGAGGAACTAGAAAAAGAACAGCAAACTAATCCCAAACCAAGCTGAAGGAAAGAAATAGTAAAGATGAGAGCAGGAAAAAATGAAATCGAGAACAAAAACAATAGAGAGAATCAACAAAACCAAAAGTTGATTCTATGAGAAGATCAACAAAATTGACAAACCCTTAGCTAGACTGATAAAAAGAAAAAGAGAGAAGATGCAAATAAATAAAATCAGAAATGAGATGGGGCACATTACCACCGACCCCACAGAAATAAGAGATTTCATAAGAGGATACAATGAACAACTGTACACCAAAAGACTGGACAACATAGATGAGGTGGACATATTCCTGGAAACACACTAACTTACTCTGATCCTAAAAAGAAATAAAAGACTTCAACAAGCCAATCACAAGTAAAGACACTGGAATAGTCATCAAAAATTTCCCAAAGAAGAAATGCCCAGGTCCAGATGACTTCATAAGTGAATTCTACCAATCATTCAAAGATGATCTAATACCAATATTGCTCAAGCTCGTCCAAAAAACTGAACAGGAAAGAACACTACCAAGCTCATTCTATGAAGCCAACATCACCCTAATACCAAAACCAGATAACAATACTACAAAAAAGAAAATTACAAACCAATATCTCTAATGAATATAGGTACAAAAATCCTCAAAAAATATTTGCAAACCGAATTCAAAAACACATTAAGAGAATTATACAACACAATCAAGTGGGTTTTATCCCAGGTATAAAATGGTGGTTCAACACAAGAAAATCATTTAGTGTAATAAACAAACTGATAAATTGACAAAGAAAAATCACATGATCCTCTCAATTGATGCAGAAAAAGCATTTAACAAAATACAGCACTCTTTCTTAATAAAAAAAAAAAAAAAAAAAACAGTCCTTCAGTGGGGCACATTGCATTTGATTAATACCTTTTGGAGCACTGCTACACTGCATGGATTATAGTTTACATTGTAATTTACACTCTCCCCCAGTCCATTAAGTGGGTATGGCAGGATATATACTGTCCTGCATCTGTCCCTGCAATAGCATTCAGGACAACTCCAAGTCCTGAAAATACCCTCATATCACAGGGGGATGGGGAGTGGGCTACATGGGAACCTCTTATATTTTTTAATGTAACATTTTGTGTGAGCTATGCATCTTAAAATAAAAAAGACAATAAAAAATATTTTTTAAAACGGTAAAGGTATAGAAGGAAGCTTTCTCAATATGGTAAAGTGAATATATGAAAATCTACAGCTAGCATTGTACTTAACAGTGTAAGACTGAAAGCTTTCCCACTAAAACCAGAAACAAGACAAGGATGCTGACTCTCACCAGTTATCGTTCAATATTGTGATGGAAGTTCTAGCTAGAGCAATTAGGCTAGATAAAGAAATAAAAGGAATCCAAATAGGAAAGGAATAAGTAAAACTTTCACTATTCGCTAATGATATGATCCTATAATGAGAAAATCCTGAAAAATCCATAACAAAGCTACTAGAATTGACAAACAAGTTCAGTAAAGTAGTGGGATACAAGATTAATGCACAAAAATCAATAGTGTTTCTATACACTACAGATGTGCAATCTGAGGAGGAAATCAGGAAAAAATTTCCATTTATGATAGCAACTAAAACCATCAAATATTTAGGAGTAAACTTAACCAAGGACCTAAAGGACCTATATTCAGAAAACTACAAAATATTGCAAAAAAAAACAAAGATGACTTAAATAAATGGAAAGATATTCCATATTATGGCTTGGAAGACTAAATATCATTAAGATGTCAATTCTACCCAAACTGATTTACAGATTCAGTGTAATCCCAATAAAAATCCCAACAGACTTTTTTTGCAGAAATGTAAAAACCAACTTTCAAATTTATTTGGATGGGTAAGGGGCCCTGAATAGCCAAAAAATGTCTTAAAGAGGAAGAATGAAGTTGGAAGACTCTCACTTCCTGACTGTAAAGCTTATTACTTAGCTACAGTAGTAAAAAGCAGCATGGTACTGGCATAAAGACAGATATATGACCAATGGAACTGAATCTAGAACTCAGAATAGACCCTCATATCTCTAGTCAAGTGATTTTTACAAAGCTGTTAAGCCCACCCAGCTGAGCCAGAACAATCTATTCAACAAATGGTGCAGTGAGAACAAGATATTCCATATCTAACAGAAAGAAAAGGATCCCTATCTCATACCTTATACAAAAATTAACTCAAAATAGTCAAGGATCTAAACATGAAAGTGACAACCATAAAACTCCTAGAAGAAAATGTAGGAAAACATCTTCAAGATCTTGTGGCAGGCAGTAGTTTCTTAAACCTTACACCCAGAGCATGAGCAACAAAAGAAAAAATAGATAAATGGGACCGCCTCAAAATTAAACACTTTTTGCACCTCAAAGGACTTGTCAAAAAGGTGAAAAGGCCACCAATTCAATGGGAGAAAATATTTGGTAATCACATACCTGATAAGGATTTAATGTACATGATATATAAAGAGATTCTACAACTCAACAATGAAAAGACAAACTATGCAATTAAAAAATGAGCAAAAGACTTGAAAAGACAATTTTCCCCAGAAGAAATAGAGATGGTGAAGAAACACATGAAAAACTGTTCAACATCAGTAATGATTAGGGAAATGCAAATCAAAACTACAATGAGATATCACTTCACATCTATTAGACTGACCACTATTAAAGAGTTAGAAACTGTAAATGTTGGAGAGGATGTGGAGAAATAGAAATGTTTACTCACTGTTGGTGGGAGTGTAGAATGGTTCAGCCACTGTGGAGAACTGTTAGGCAATTCCTAAGAAAGCTGATTATAGACTCGTCATGTGACCAGGCAATACCATTGCTAGGTATGTACCAGAAGAACTGAGAGCAGTGACGTGAGCAAACATCTGCAATGTTCATAGCATTGTTACTCATGTTGCCAAAAGTTAGAAACAATCCAGGTGTCCATCAACTGATGAATGGATAAACAAATTATGGTGTATACACATGATGGAATATTGTGCAGCAGTAAGAAAAAATGAAATCATGAAGCATATGACAACATGGATGAACCTGGAGGACATTATATTGAATGAAGCAAGCCAGACACAAAAGGACATATACTGTAGGATTGTACTACTATGAAATAAATATATTGTGTAATCTCATGGAATTAATAATTAGAATATAGGTCACCAGAAAATAGAACGAGGGTAAAGAATGGAAAGCTGATGGTTACTCTGTGCAGAACTGGTTGAAGGTGGTGTGTAAATCTTTGGAAATGAGTGGAAATGGTGAGAGTGCAGCATGGTGTTTGTGACTAGCAAAGCTATTATGTGGGATGTGGTTGAAAGAGAAAGCCTAAGAACATTTATATTACTAGAAGGAAAGCTAAAAAACGTAACACGGGGCGATATAACACAGTGAAATCATGTAAAATACAAATATGGGTGATGTTGCATATTTAACACTGTTAACAAACTGTAAATACAAATAAACTAAAGAGAAGAAAACAATTGCAGCTATTGTACAATAGAGACTGAGAGGTATTGAGTTTTGTTTGGTTTTTGTTTTATAGTATTATTATTATTACTGGAATAATGAAAATGCTCTAAAAATGATTGAAGTAATGAATGCACGACTACATGATTATACTGAATACCATTGATTGTACACTTTGGATGGATTTATACTTTATTAATATGTGTCGATAAAATTGATGAAAAAAAAAAAAGAGTAGGAGATGTGGGGAACTTAGCAATGGGTGTTATTTGAGAGGCAATGAGAGTCTTTCTGTCCCCAGAACATCTCAACATAATGTACTGATGCCTGAAATTCTACCTTTAGAGATTTATTCCTTTGAGTTAAGTAAGTGATTCTCAAGTGGGGACAACCTCCACCTTTCTCCTCCCTCACTAGAAGGCTTGTTAAAACATGTTTCTGGGTCCTACACCACAAATTCCTGATTTGATAGGAACCTGAGAACTTGTGTTTCTAACAAGTTCCCAGGTGATGCTATGCTGCTGGTTCAGGCACCCCATTTGGAGAACCACTGAACTGAATGAGATGAAGCATGTATATAGCTATTAGCATGACTGGCACATGTAACCCACCACACTCAGTGGTTCTCAAACTTGGCTGCACATTAGAGTCACCTGGGGAGCTTTTAAAATGCCTATGTTTAGCCTATACCCCCAGACCAATTAAATCAGAATCTCCTGGGGTGGGTCCCAGGCGTCACTGTTCTTTAAGGATCTCCGGGTGCTTCTCCTGTGCAGCCACGGTTTAGATGCACTGTCATAAATGGTAGCTTAAAGAGAAAGTAAGCCCTATTCCTAGCGCATTCTGATTTGTAGCAGCAGGTAAAGGAAGAGGATGAGAAACAGATCAGTTGTGCCACAGCTGGAAGGCCACGCCCCAGGCCGCGATGAGCACACTTGCTCTTTCCAGAAAGGAAAGAGGCCAGGGGAAACACAGTCGAAGAGATTCATTCTAATCTGGCCCTGGGACTCTGCCTCTGCCTCCTCCCGATGGCCGGACGTGGTCGCCTCAAACCCCGCCTCTCCCAACCCCCTCAGGGGAGCAGCCCAAACAGTCATTTCTCTAGCCCAGGCTGCAGCTTGTTCCTCCTCTCCTGAGGAGGCTCTTGTTTCCAGAAAAGCCTCTCCCGTGCCCAGTGGGCAGCTGGCCAGGCCTCTGCTACTCCACGCCTCCCTCCCTCCTTGATATCCGGGGGGCCGGTCTTTTCAATACCCAGGCACCACCGTCCTCAGGTCCTCACCATTTCCCATCTGATTTCCACAACATCTCCCCATGGGTGGCACTGCGGCAAGTAGTCTCTTCCAGTCCACCGCGCACCGCTGAGGAGCTCTCCTGCTGAAGTTGTGTCAGGTTGCGCTGACTCCCTTTCATGAGACCCCTTCTCTCCCAGGGCCTCCTCGCGGGCTACCAAGGCACCTTGCTGCACCCTCGGAGCCTGCTCAGCCTCCTCTGCTGCAATGGTGTTCCCCTCCCCGCAGGCTGCCTGGTGACGCCTGTTGTTGTGATGACTCTTAGGATTACAGTACTTGTTGGTTTGTCTCTTCAAGTAGGGATGGGGACGAAAGAGGCAAATGAAAGAATGGAAGAATGGAAGTCTCCATTTTTAACAAGAACTACCATTTCTTTTTTAGGTGTCCACTATTTGTTTTACTGCCATGTGGACACAGAAATTGAGGACATGAGCCTTGCTCCAAGGAGTTAATATCAGATTGATCTGGTAGCTTCCCATAATGTCACCATGAGCGCAGGTCTAAACCTACCCGAAAATTAGGACCAATAGTTTGACAAAAGATTTCTCAGTTATATGAATATTTGAAAACTCTTACAAGGCTATGAAAATTAAAGCACGTTTTGTTACACATTTACCATATTGCCTTTCCAAAAGTGTAGGTAAAAAAAAAAAGACAGCACTGAGCAAATCATTAATCAGTATCTGCCTCTATTTGAACCATTGAAAACCAGGACTATCCCAGAACCCTTCTGGTCCACAATTACCATCACCCCAAACCATTCTTTTTTTTTTAATAATAACTTAAAAAAAAAAGTTATTTATTTCTCCCCCCTCCCTCCATTGTCTGCTCTCTGTGTCCATTTGCTGTGTGCTCTTCTGTGTCTGCTTGTATTCTCATTAGGTGGCTCCAGGAACCAATCTTGGGACTTCTAGAGTGGAAGAGAAGCCATCATTCTCTTGCACCATGTCAGCTCCCTGGTCTGTTGCATCTCTTACTGTCTGTCTTCCATGTCTCTTTTTGTTGTGTCATCTTGCTGTGTCAGATCTCCTCATGGGCCAGCACTCCTGCACGGGGCAGCCCTCCTTGTGCGGGCAGCATTCCACGTAGGCCAGCTCGCCTTCACCAGGAGGCCCTGGGCATCGAAACCTGGACCTCCTATACGGTAGACAGGAGCCCAATTGCTTGAGCCACATCCATTTCCCCCAAACCATCCTTGAGATTGGGAATCCACACTAAGGGCCAGCTCCTCTCCCACGGGCCACTGTGGAAACTGCTGTGGTTGCACAAACCTCAAGCCGCTTCTGAAACAGGTGGCTGCACTATTGTCTCCAACCTTGGCTTCCTTCTCTCCTGGCCTTTCCTCAGCTCCACCCTCCTGGAGCAGCTGCCCATCCCCATGGCCTTCGGGCCCCAGCAGCTGCCCAAGCAGATACTATTTCCTTTTCTTCCCCTGCCCCACCTATCCTTTCCACAGCCAGCAGAGAATTCCTTCCCCCCATTTCCTGCAGAGCCCTGCATTTGTGTGTGTGTTTGTGTTTGGGGGAGGCAGGTAGGAGAGGGGAAGAGTTTTATTATCTCAGCCACAACCTTTAGGAGCTAATCTTCCACCCATGTTATTCCAGAACCCAAAGGAAAGGCCAGTGCCCCAAGTGACCGAATCACCGAGTGGGCTCAGTGCCCAGTGGACAGGGGGAATCAGGGCTATTTGAATAAATGGACTCCCACCCTCATCCTCTCCCCTGCTGGCTTCACTATACCCGTCGCTTTCCTAAATATCAAGTTCAACCTTGAAATGTAGATTCAGCAGCATACTAAAAAACAAAACCAAAAAACTTTACCCCTAACAAAAGGGGAAGATGGAAAGCAGAGTTCTTATTTTTGGAGCAGCCATAGCACAGATGATGATTCCAACAGCCCCTTGAGAGGAAACCCTCCCGTCTGCTACCCAGCGTGATGGGGAAAATCTGAAAGTGTATATATTGGATTGCAAAGGCCTTGTCGCAATCTTCCCAAACACGT
The DNA here is from genome assembly GCF_030445035.2 of Dasypus novemcinctus. Taxonomy (NCBI): domain Eukaryota; kingdom Metazoa; phylum Chordata; class Mammalia; order Cingulata; family Dasypodidae; genus Dasypus; species Dasypus novemcinctus. Next base: position 37,006,469 of record NC_080677.1, on the reverse strand, counting down.
GATCTTCAGCCTGGTATCCCCCAAGTCTTCAACACACACAAAGACAGAGATTGAGAAAAGCCCTCGAGATAAGAGAAAAGCCCAGGGGGAGGGAGAAGGTATTATATTTTGCCATGGGCAAGTCCCCAAATGGATCTGAGAGTTGAGTGAGTAAGAAAAATGGATGGCAGTTGCAAGGACTCTGGCTGCAGAGCCTTGGATCTGTTTCTCACTCTACAACTGTATTGCCGTTTCTTCTACTCAAGGCTTTTTCTACAGGATGAACAGTCACAAAGCAGGCAACAGTGACATCTGCTGTTTAGAACGAAATTGGCACTACTCTATCAAATTTGACAGGATAGTTTCACTTCTAAGAATCTATCCTTCAGAAAAACTGTATACTTGCCACCCTTTGGCTACCCTGCACAGATACCTGGGCTGGCCTTCTGGAGACTGAGACCACAAGGAGCGAGGTCTCGGCCATGCCAGGTGTCTCCAGCATCCCAGCTGAGACCCCAGGCATGCCAATCTAGACCTGAGTGAACAACCAGCTGACCTGCAGAATTGTGAGCAAATAAAATAATGGTCATTTTAAGCCATCACATTTTGGGGTGGTTTTGCTACACTTCAAAGGCCAACAGATAGTAAGCATAGAGATCATGGGCTCAGCTGACTTTTTTTCTGATAGAACTGGAGAGAATGCAAAAAGAAAAAGAAATTAAAGGCCATGAATGCCCAACGGAGAACATACCTGGAAAATCCGAAGCCTCTATGGTAGCTTTGAAGGAATCCTTCATCTCCTGTAATCTCAGGCAGATATGACTGGGAACCAAACCCAGCATCTGACTGCCGGAGTTGCCAAATTGCAGCAAGAGATAAATATGCAACCCCACCAGGTATCCTAAACTATAGTAGTCATTGACAAGGGTAGTTCCCACTCCAGCAGCGACAATGTCAGCTGGAAACTTGTTAGCAATGCAAATTCTCGAGCCCCCTCCCCCCCACCCCCCCAGACCTACTAAATCAAACTCAAAGGTTGGGGCCCAGGAGTCTATAGTTCATTGCATTCCCCAGGTGATTCTCATGTACATGAACTTTGAGAACCACTGCACTGGGGTAATGGCAGTGATGAGAAGGTTGTGGAACTCTAAGATAAAAATGGGGACATTTGGACAGACACAGAAGAAGCTAAGAACTCTGAATCTCCCAACTTTCCTTAAATCTGCATTGTCTTCAGAAGCTGCCCCTCTGCCATCCAAGGAAACAGCTGACCCCTGTATGAAAGCCTTCAATGACGTCCAGTGAGGCAGCCTGTCATCAGGAGCAGCCAATTCTCTTCAGTCCTACCACCAGGACTTGCCTCCAGGCCTACAACCAGAATTAGATCTCAATACAGCTCACATAAAACATATCAGGCCTGCTCTGACCTCGCTGATTTGTGTTGGTAGGAGTTCAGAGAACATGTGTGAGAATGCATGCTCAGGGTGAGGGACAGAAGAAGATGAAATATAAGCATTGGTGTGCTGCAGCCCGGTTTTACCAGCTCAGGAGAGCCCATTGTTAAATCTTTAGGAATTTTGCAAACTAGTTCCTAACTACAGTCATTATTAAAATTTAAATTGTATGTCTAATAAAACTATTAAAATAAAGATACTCAAAACTCATTGCTTCTATTTATCTCTACTATATTTTACTATTTTCTAGGTTTTGGAGGTTATTTACCTCCACTATATTTGTATGATGGAAATACTACATAATTGTGTGCATCTTCTCCCAACTTTTGTTCAGTAATATCATGTTTGTAGCTTGAAATGAACCAGAATGAGAGTATTTACAACTTGGAAACTGGTAAATGCTACAAGTCAGTGTTTTTTTTTTTTCCTAGGGGGATGATTGCTACACATTTACTAGCATACCACTGACTAAGTTTTGATAAGGCTAACTTTATTATCATGTAATACTCATCTGAAATTCAGTATCTAATATATTGACTCAAGAACTTGGGAGTGACACTAAATTCAAACCTGGACTCAATGGTAGCTGTATAAATTTCCTATTGGTGCAGAAACATTAAAAACTCAGCGGCTAAAGCAGTATAAATTATGTAATTTACCTTGCAGCTTTGAAGGTCAGAAGTCGAAAATTGGTCTCAATAGGCTAAAATCAAGATGTTGGCAGGTGTGTTCCTTTCTGGAGTCTCTAGGGGAGGATCTGTTTTGACCTCCTCCGGTTTCTGGGGGCTGCCCACATTCCTTGGCTTAAAGCCCTTTCCTCCATCTTCAAAGCCAGCAATAGGCAGTTGAGTCTCTTTCTGCTTCTCTGGTTCTGAGTCTCCTGCTTCCCTCTGATGTTACATGGAATTAAGCTCCCTGATCTCAAGGAGCGTATCACAATTCTGGTATGATGAGCCCAAGATGGCATTGATTAACCAATAGGGGCACCTGGACATAATCATCACAATAAGCCCTAAGGTCAGGATGTTACTCCCAGGATTTGTGACTATGACTAATTTTTATGGCATCCTTAGAAATTAAATAGATGGGTAGCTGTGGTGGTTAGCTAATGTGTCAACTCAGCCAGTTAACTGTACCCAGTTGTTTGGTCAAGCAAGCACTGGGCTAATTGTAATATAAGGACATTTATGGGCTTTAGTCATCCATGAATTTACTGCATAGATGACGGAGTACATCTGCATCAACTAGGGAGATTGCCTTCAGCAATGAGTGATGCTTTGTCCAATCAGTTGAAAGCCTAAAAAGGGGAAGTGATTACAGCATTCAGAGAGTATTTCCCAGATCATCTTTGGACAGCCAGCATCTTCCAGGAACTTATCAAGGACCTTCCTTGGACTTTCATCAGAACCCTGGTTTGCAGCTTGCCTGCAGAACCTGAACCTGTGCATCCCCATGGTCACGTGAGAGAATCTTACAAATCTTGTAATATTTACAGGTATCTCCTATTGATTCTGTTTCTCTAGAGAACCCTGACTAATACAGTAGCCTACTAAGAGTCTGCTTGATATACATAGGTAGAAAAAATGTCTGTTTGTGGGTCAGAAACCTAAATCAAAACAATGTAAAGGGATGCATTACCCCTTTCCCGATCCACAGACCTGGAGCTAGAATGAAGACCCTGAAAAGCACCATAAGTTTCTCCCAAAGCTTTCCCAGAGGGAGCTGTGGCCCTTTACCCTGGTAATTATAACTGGAGAAAGGGAAATAGCCAAGCCACCTAGGAGTTACTAGATCCTGGCTCTGAGTTGACAGGACTCACCACAGACCACCAGGGGCCACTTCTTTAGTGGGAGTTCATGGTGTCAGGTGACAGGGAGTTGCCTGGCCCAAGGCCCTCTCACCCTGGGCCCAGTGTAGACACTTACTGTGGTAGTTTCCTCATTTCCTTCAGGACGTATAGAAGGAAGAGATAAACTCAGCAACTGGCAAAATTCTCACACTGCTTCTCTGACTTGTGGAATAAGGGCTATTATGCCTGGAAGGGATGAATAGATTCCCCCAGAACTGACCTCCCTGCCAAGATGGTAAATCAAAAGCAATACCACATCTTTGGGGAGCTGCCAAAATTAGTGTCATGGTCATGAACTTGAAAGATGCATCCCCGTTGAACTCTTCTGTTTGGTTGGTGCAAATTTTAGATGGGTCATAACTAGAGATCTTCACTACTTAGGACCTGTTGGGTTTTTTAATTCATTTTTATTAATTTTTCCCTGAAGGTGCACAGATGTTCTGGTTAGGAGACAGGTTAGTTATTATTCTCTACATCATATAACTGTGTCAGCCCCTCTTGCATGTCTCCTTGGGGAGACATGAGGAAAGCCAGATGGAAAAATCTCCCACACAGTGGGCAGATGCACCATAGGTGAAGGATAGAGAAAGATGGATTTTCTCTTTTTATATACTGAAAAGAAGCAGCTGTCCCCTCCTTTCCTTGAATGGAGGGAAAGTCTCTGCTCCTTGGAGATGGGATAGAAAGGATCCTGGACTCTCCCTCTATCTCTTTGGTATGTAAATAAAATTTCTGCAGAGGCCAGAAAGTCCTGTGGATCTCCAATTACAGTTATGACCCAGAGGTGTCTCCACAGTCCTGGCCCTCATTCCTTCTTGACATGTTGTCTCAGGTATGTCGAGGAGCTGTGTAAAATGACAGCTTCCCACTGAACTGAGAATGAAAACATTAGACCAAAAGAGACTCAGGCAAGTCCATCTGGCGAGTAATGAGCATTTGTTTAGGGAGCTTACATGGGGTCCTTATCCTTAGAGGCTGGAGGGGAGATAGCATTTTCCAAGGTCGATCATGCATGCCTACCACAAAAGGAGAGGGGTCTTTTATAATGCATGTCTATGTGCAGTTGGGGAAGGCACACGAGGGGCAGCAGGACTTCTAAAGAATGCAGTGTTACAAGATTTACTGATCAGTCATAAGTGCACAACCAGTTCACAAGTCTTGCCTTTTAACTATTTAGGAATGGAATGTTGCTGCAGCTGGAAGAGGAAAGAACTGGAAGGGCTGGGCGAGGAAATGCAAAGTCATATATGTCACAATCCACCCCATCCCACAACTTTTAGAATCTTTCCACCACCTCTTTTGCAAGAAGCCCTGAATGTGGAATGGGGTGGGGTGGGGGATTATAAACAGCAGTACTGAGATATAAGGCCACAGCTGCAATATAAACAACAACTATTAAACAGGCAGGAACTGTCTGAACCAACTATTTTTAAATGCCAGAGGCCACAAGAACACTGCACTGTAGAGCATCCAGGGAAGCGTGGGAGGAAAAGGCAAATAAACTACAGTAAAGAAATATAAATTGGCCTCTCTGCATGATGGCTACTGGTGCCCATGCCCCACTCTCACAGCAGGCTACCATAGGGTCCAGTCCCTGGCTACCAGGTGCTGACAGAAAGGGATATAAAATCCTCTTCCCCAAGAACAGAAGTAGGGACAACTGATCACTGATCACAGCTTTTGATTAACAAATTCGGATCACAGGGTACCAGCTCTGAGAGCAGCTATTGTTTCAACGAACCCTAGACAAAGGCAGCAGCTGTGATTGTTTCAATCCTCCCCAGAAAGAGATGGAGGCAGCAGAGATTTAAAGATATAAAATCCTCTCTAAACTGTAGGGGGATAGTTAGCTGAAGGGCTGCAATTGCTGGGCAGGTCAGGAAATCTCAGCTTTGGGAAGTCATCAGAGAAGTTTTGGGTGTCCTTCCTGACAACCCCCTCCCCCCCGCCACACACACATACACACAGGAGGAGCTTGGAACTGGTCTGCGTCTCTTTGGTGGGTCCCTGTCTCTGTTTGGGGCTGGAAAATGCCAAATTGGGAAAGTCCTCCCCAGGTGATCCTCCTCCAGAATTTGCCCTCCAGGAAAAAGCAGGATAAGACAATGAAAGGAGGAAGATCTATAGAAGCTGACAGTAGGGGACAAAGGCCTGCAGGCTTCAGATAGCAAAGGGAGGAAGGTTTGTCCTCTGGGAAACAGGAGCCAACCAAACTCCCATAAACAGGGAAATTCAAAACTACTAATAAGCAAAACCCAGGACAAGACAGAGGTCCAGTAAGACAGGGAAAATCCTACACAGTGCATTCACCTTGGACAAATCTTTCTGAAGCTCAAGAAAATCTGTCTTATCACCAGCTGGTTACAAAATTAGGAAACAGACATTCCAGGAAATAAATCCCAAAGTTAACATTTTAAAATATTAAAATATACATTATGCAACAAAAGAGTACAAGACAAATAAAGAAACAGGAAATGTTGGCCCATCCAAAGAAAGAGAATGAAAGTCCAGAAAACACAAATAAAGAAGACAAGAATGTGGACATACTGAAAAAAGCCTTTGAAAAATGATCAGTGGTGGAGTGGATGTGAATCAAGCAACTGGGTGCCTGCCTCCCACATGGGAGGTCCTGGGTTCAGTTCCTCGTGCCTCTTAAAGAAGAAGAGTAGATGCCACAATGAGCAGATGCTGCAACAAGCAGACACCACAACCAGCAGACACCGCAACCACCGCAAAGAGAAGTAGCCGCAACCAGCAGATGCTGTAGACTCCACAACAAGCAAATGCTTCAATGAGCAGATGATGCAACAAACAGGGAGCAAAAGTGGCTCAAGTGGTTGGTCACTTGCCTCCTACATGGGAGGTCCCAGATTTGGTTCCTGGTGGCTCCTAAAGAAGATGAGCAGGCAACAAGCAGACAGATGAGGGAGCCATCTTGGGGGTAAGGGAATAAAACATGATAAAAATGCTTGTGGAGATGGAAAGTACAGAGAAAGAACTACACTGTATCAGGAAAACAATGAATGAACAATATGAAAGTCTAAGTAAAGAGATAGAAATTTTAAAAAGGAACTAAACAGAACTACTGGAGATGAAGACTACAATAACACAAAATGAAAAAAGCCAAGGAAGTTTTCAAGAGCAGATTGGAGCCAGCAAAAGAAAGAATCAGTGAACTTGAAGATAAGACACTTGAAATGAGTGAGACTGAGAAGCAGGAAGAAAAAAAGAGGCACTGGACTTGGCCCAGTGGTTAGGGCGTCCGTCTACCATATAGGAGGTCCATGGTTCAAACCCCGGGCCTCCTTGACCCGTGTGGAGCTGGCCCATGCACAGTGCTGATGCACACAAGGAGTGCCCTGCCATACAGGGGTGCCCCCCAGGTAGGGGAGCCCCACGCACAAGGAGAGCACCCCATAAGGAGAGCCACCCAGCGTAAAGGAAAGTGCAGCCTGCCCAGGAATGGTGCCGCACACACAGAGAGCTGACACAACAAGATGGTGCAACAAAAAGAAACACAGATTCCTGTGCCACTGATAACAACAGAAGCAGACAAAGAAGATGCAGCAAATGGACACAGAGAATAGACAACCGGGGTGGGGGGGGGGGGGAAGGGGAGAGAAATAAATAAACAAATAAATCTTTAAAAAAAAAAGAAATATTAATAGTGAAAATAGTCTGAGACCCCTATGGAACACCATTAAGCACACTAATATATGTATTATGTGAGTTCCAGAAGAAAAAAAAAGATAAAAAGGGACAAAAGGAATAGCCAAAGAAATAATGACAAAGAACTTCCCAAACTTAGCAAAATACATGAATATGTACATCCAATAAGCTCAGAGAACACTGAACAGTATAAACATGAAGAAAAATACACCCCATCATATATTGATTACACTATCAAATGCAAAGGACAAGGAGAGAGTTCTGAAAACTACAAGGAAAAAGAAATGTGTTTTATACAAGGAAGTCTGAATAAAACTAATTTCTTAGCAGAAACCATGAGGCAAGGAGGCAGTGAATTGAAATACTTAAAGTACTGAAGGAAAACAACTATCAGCCAAGAATTTCATATCCAGCAAGACTCTCTTTCAAAAATGAGGGGGGAGCTGAAGACATTCTCAGATAACTAAAAGCTGAGGGAGGACATCACAACTCTACCTGCTCTACAGACAATGTTAAAGGGAATTCTTCAGACTGAAATAAAAGGACAATAGAAGTGGTTCAAAACAGCATAAAGAAATAAAGACCTGCAGTAAAGATAACCATTTGGATAATTATAAATTCCAGTATTATCACATTGTATTGCTTGGTATATAACTCCACTTCTTCCCAGAATTGTTAAAATGCAAATGCATAAAAAGTAATGATGGACTTCTGGGAAGATGGCATCTGGGTAGCTAGGTAGGGATCAACTCCTTCACAAAAACAATGGAGGAAGAGCAAAAAGCCATCCCAGAGAGCTGCTTTGGGGATCTGCAGACCAAGAGAGTGCTGCGCATTATCCAGGAAGGAGTGGGACAGAGAGACAAAGAGGCCAAATGAAAACCATAAGTTACTCACTCCTGTGGCTAGGAAAGGCACATATACCCCATCCTCAAGACAAATAGCCTCAGTAAAACCCCTGGCTTATTGCAGCCAACTAGATGGAGATAGAATGTTCTCTTCCCTGGGAGTAAGAGGGGTCTGGCAGAGGTGGAGAGCAGTTTCTCTTCAGTGAGTTTGACCAGCTGAGCTTCCCCTTGAAGCTCAAAAAAAGGCCCCAGCCAGCATGGAAGTGACCCCAGAAAGTGAGGAGGGGGGATCAGATCAGGCAGGCTGTCACACCCAACCACCCTGGGGGAGAAAGGAACTAGGTCAGTGAGGGGTAGGCAGAGATAGGTGCCTAACAGCCAGGGAGAGAAGGAAATCAGATAAGATAGCCCATGAACTGTTAGAAGTCCAACTTGCCTGAGAGAAAGGGGCAGGGAGAGCCAGATAAGCTTTCAGAAACCTACCTAACCTGTGGAGTGTGGGTGTAGCTCAGTGGAGAAATACCTGCCTCTCATATACTAGGTCTGTAATTTCATTCTTGGTACTTCTTAAGAGAAGGGATCCAGAACATAATCCAGTGGTTGTCAGACACCCAGCCAACACCTTATTACAGGGAATTTATAGACTGAGATTTTTTTATTTTAGGTTTTTAAATTTGTTATTTTATAATTTTTTATTTTTATTTTTTTATTTTATTTTTTATTCTTCAGTTGATTCACAAAAATCAGATACCTTACCTGTGGAGGGCCAGCTGCAGGGTGATTGATGAGCACTGGAAGCCTGAGACAGTTCCTCAGGGCCTAAGAGGGAAGCCTGTTTTTCCTGGATTGTTTTGTTTTTTGTTTTTTTGTTTGTTGTTTTTTTTTCTTCATTTTCATTTTTTTCCCCTTATTTTTTCTGTTTCTCCATTTACTTTTTTTCTTTCATTTTTCAATCTTGTGTTGTTTTTCTTCCACTCCACCTTCTCTTCTTTGGTCATCTTTTCTCCTTCTCCTTCTTCTCCTTCTCCTTCTTCCTCTTTTTCTGGCCTTTTTTTTTATTCTATTTTTTTCTCTTTTCATTTTTCCTTCCAGTCTTTTTATTCTTATTCCTTTGTATTTTTATGATTTTTCACTCTTATTTAATTTCCTGGCTCTTTTATGGTTCCTCTTCTATCTTTTTTAAATTATTACTATTATTGTTTTTCTTTTCTCTTTCCTTTTCTATGTTTTTAATTTTTTTTCCAATGGAAAACAGATAATTACAAGGATATAAAATAAGTGGAACCAAGTGTCAAAGAAGAACCTTAACATAAACCAAAACAAAATAAAACCGTAGAGTAAAAAGAGAAGCTAACCATCTGAATAAACACATCAAGATAAACAGATGCCTAGACACCAACAAAAAAATTATAAGCCATACTAAGAAACAGGAAGGCATGGTCCAGTCTAATGAACAAACTGAAAAACAAGAGGAGATGCAGAACTTGGAGCAACTAATAAAAAATATCCAAACAAATATTATGAATCAACTTAATGCAGTAAAGGAAGAGATAAAGGATATTAAGAAGACACTAGGAGAATATACTGAAGAAATTGTAAACATAAAAAGATAATGGATCTTTTAGACTGAATATCTCAGTCTACATATAATACCAGGAGTTAAAAATGGTTTTTGACCTGAGTAAAAAGGGGATTTGGAAAGGACAAATGAGTTTATATGGCTATGAGTCTCAAAAAAGAGCCAGGAGATTATCAGAGGGGTTGCCCTTATACACACCTGAGCAGAGTCCCAGAGACAGATAAAGTAGATACAACCCCAGGTATTGGTTCTTCGGAGGGCTACAGAGACCCACAGGTTCTACAGGCATGGCAGATGGAGTTCAGTGCCATGCCAGTTGGCCCTACTTTGGAGTTTGTGTTTCCGTGTGATGGAACTGGACTTAGATGTGATCTTTGTCCCCAAGTCTCTCCTGTTACTTTTACCAGAACTGTAGTTGGTGCTGTGGTTTAATGTATACCCAGGGGACCTGAATCTCTGGACTGACCATGTGATAGCCAGGCCCTGAGCCTCAACAGACTTGCAACTCCTACACTCTGGTTTATTGGACTTACCCCACTCAGCTAACATGGAGGTGAAGAAGGTCAACCACCACACCAGGGAGCCAAGAGTGCCTACAACTCAAAGCAGGAGAATTGCATCCAGCATCCATGTGGAATCTAAACCCCCTCTTGATATAGATGTGGAGTGGACACAACCATTCCAAGGTCCACAGGATGGAGGAATAGAGTATGGATTAGAGTGGACTCACCGATATTCTATTCATGAACTATTGTGATTAGTAATTGAAGAAAATGTGGCATTCGTGTGGAGAAAGTGGCCATAGTGGCTGCTGGGGGTAGGAACTGGGAGGAGGAGATGTGATGTGGGGGCATTTTCGGGACTTGGAGTTGTCCTGGGTGTTGCTGCAGGGACAGTTACCGGACATTGTATGTCCTCCCATGGCCCACTGGGTGGACTGTGGGAGAGTGTGGGCTATGATGTGGACTATTGACCATGAGGTGCAGCAGTGCTCAGAGATGTATTGACCAAATGCAATGAATGTCTCATGATGACTGAGGAGGTTGTTGTTATGCGGGGAGGAGTGGGGTGAGGGGGTTGGGGGGTATACGGGGACCTCATATTTTTTTAATGTAACATTAAAAAAATAAAGAAAGAAAGAAAAAAGATAATGGATCTGAGACTACCACAAGATGGCAGCAGAGTAAGGAGCTCCTAGAGTCAGGTCCTGCTGCAGGGCAGTTAGAAGTACCCAGAGCTATCTGGAGCTAGCTGAAGCACCTGTTTGGGGGCTCCAGGAGGCCAAAAGAGCATCCGGCCACATCCTTGATGGAATGGAAGGAGGAGACTGCCAATCTGCAGAGAAAACTCATAAGTAGAGCACCCCATGCCCTGGAGGCCAGAGCCCATCCTCCACTGGAGGCACAAGGCGCATCAGGAGCTGTTCCGCAGCTGGAATTGAAAGCTCCACTTCCCAAAAACAGGGGAGGGAGAGATGGTTGGACACCAGCTTCAGCTACTGATGAGTAAATTCAGCGTGCTAAAGTATAGTCCTGAAAACAGCTAAAGTTTGAGCCTGTCCAAGTCAGAAAGAAGCCAGTAGCCACCATCTTAACTCTGCCTGGCATGAGGGGAAGCAGGACGGACTGAAAATCACAGTGCTTGTGGGGCTGGCTTCTTTCCATCCAGGTCAGATTGTAGCTCTAGCCTAGCCCCCAGCACCACCTCCAGCAGGAAGGAAGCTGTGGGGACTGGCACCAGCCTCTCTAGGAAATTACAGGCCAAGCCACAGAGGCCAGTGATTATCCTACTCTGGTGGCATGAGCCGCCCCAGGAGCTATTCTGTGGCTGGAATTGTAAGCTCCATTTCCCAAAAACAGGGGAGGAGGAGACAGTTGGCTGCCAATTTCAACTACTGATTGGTAGACTCAGCTGGCTAAGATATAACCCTGAGAATAGCTGGGGTTTGAATCTGCCAAGTCGGAAAGAGGCCAGGGGCTGTCATTTTGACTCTGCCCCCAGCCTGCGGGGAAGCCAGGACCGAAAATCACAGGGATGATAAGAACCCATTTCTTTCACACAGATCAGCCTATAGCCCTAGCCTAGGCTTCAGCCCCACCTCTGGCAGGGAGGAGGCTGGTGGGCCCTGCACTAGCCTATCCAGATAACTGTAGGTATATTTGGCTGGCACAGACAGAAAATCAGAAGTCTACCGGGGCAACTGTGGTCATCTTGGTCCCGCACTGCATAGATTGCTGCCCACACCTTCAGCTCCATCCCCGCCTGAGGCAGGGGAGAAAGTGGCATGAAGCTTCATCAGTCTCTCTGAGATACTACAGTCTAGGACTGTACGACTTGGATTATTCCACACAGCTATGACTCTGTCCCTATCCCTGGCAAAGGAGAAAGTTGGGAGAAGCTTCATTGGTCCCTGGCACAATGAGGGCAGCTTGGGCCTCCACAGCTTATAGCACCAATTACAACCTTGGCTCTTACTGCACAACCAGCAAGGGAGAAAGGGCAGGAAGCCCTAAACTAAAGAGAAAAACTATGCCCAGAATAAATACTCTAGTAAGACAGATGCCAAGACACCAATGAAAAATTATAATCCACACCAAGAAACAGGAAGATATGGCCCAGTTACAGGAACAAGATAAGTCTCCAGATGACATAAAGTAGTTGAGACAACTAATCATAGATGTTCCAACAAATCTCCTTAATAAATTCAATAAGATGGTTAAAGAGATTAAGGATATTAAGGAGACACTGGATGAGCACAATAAAGAATTTGAAAGCATACTTAGAAAGATAGCAAATATTATGGGAATGAAAGGTGCAAAAATGAAGTTAAAAAAAACATTGGAGTCATATAACACCAGATTTGAGGTGACAGAAGAGAGGATTGGTGAACTTGAAGAAATGACCTCTGAAAGTGAACATACAAAAACAGATGAAGAAAAGATTGGGAAAAAAATTGAACAAGTTCTCAGGGAAATTAAAGACAGGAAAAGATGGGCAAACATACATGTCAAGGGTGTCCCAGAAGGAGAAGAGAAGGGTAAAGAGGCAGAAGGAATACTTGAAGAAATAATGGTAGAAAATTTCCCAACCCTATTGAAGGACATACATATCCATGTCCAAGAAGCACAACGTACTGCCATCTGAAAAAACCCAAATAGACCAACTCCGAAACACATACTCATGAGAATGTCAAATGCCAAAGACAGAGAGAATTCTGAGAACAGTAAGAGAAAAGCAATGTGTAACATATAAGGGATGCCCAATAAGATTAAATGCTGATTTCTCACCAGAAACCATGGAGGCAAGAAGACAGTGTTTTGATATATTTAAGACACTACAAGAGAAAAACTTCCAGCCAAGTATCTTACATCCAGCAAGACTGTCTTTCAAAATGAGGGCAAGATTAGAATATTAACAGATAAACAGAAACTGAGAGAATTTCTAAGCAAGAGACCAGATTTTCAGGAAATACTAAAAGGGATGTTAGAACCAGAAAAGAAAAGATAGGAGAGAGAGGCCTGGAGGAGAGTCTAGAAATGAAGATTATGTCAATAAAAGTAACTAAAAGTGTCAAAAGAGTGGTGAAAATAAAATACCACAGATAAAACTCAAATAGTCAGGAATAAGCTTAACCAACAAAGTAAAGCACTTGTATTCAAAAAACCATTACTTGATGTTAAAAAGAAATTTAAAAAGTCCTAAATAACTGGAAGAACATTCCATGCTTATGGACTGGAAGACTAAATATCATTGAGATATCAATTCTACTCAAATTGATATACAGTTTCAATGCAATCCCAATAAAAATCTCATCAGCATTAAAAAAAAATTGAAAACATGATCATCAAATTTATTTGGAAGGGTAAGGGGTCCTGAATATCCAAGAAACATCATAAAAAGGAAAAGCAAACCCTTATCTCCAGACTTTAAATCATATTACCTAGCTATAGTGGTAAAAACAGCATGGTACTGGCATAAAGACAGACACATAGACCAATGGAACTGATTTAAAGGTTCAGAAACAGACCCTCACATATATGGTCAAGTGATTTTTGACTAGGCTGTCAAACCCACACAGCTCGGGCAGAACAGTCTATTCAGAAAACGGTGCTGAAAGAATTGAATATCCATGGCCAAAAGAGGGAGAGAGGACCCCCATCTCGTACCTTATCCAAAAATTAACTCAAAATGGATCAAAAACCTAAAAATAAAAGCAAGAACCATGAAACTTCTAGAAAAATTATAAGAAAATATCTTCAAGACATTGTGGTAGGTGGTGGATTCTTAAAGAGATAAGAGAAGGACTGAGATGGACTACTGATGTTTAACGTATGTAGAAGTTTTAATTAGCTTTACTATAAAAGTGTGGAAATGTACAGACTGGATGGTAACATATAGTGAATGACAGCTAGTTTATATATGGGAATGTGGCTGAAAATGGTAGTCTAGGTACGTAAATGTCAATTGACAGAATGCTAGAAAATAATCTAGGAACTGAATAATACAGTAAACCAAAAGGTGGATCAGAGTTGTGGTTGATGGTACAGATACAAGAGTGTCCTCTGTGAGCTAGAGCAAATGTACATCAATACTGCAGGGTGTTGGGAATGTGGAGAAGCATGGAGAAAATACAGCTGGAGTGACCTATGGACTGTGGTTAGCAGTAACAATATAATATTCTTCTATCTATGCAAAAGATGTACTGTGTTGATAATGAGTCAGTATGGAAAATGTTAGCCAAATGTACACTATGGACGTGGTAACAATCAGATGATATTATCTTATCTGTAGCAAATGTTCCACCACAATGTGGTGTGTTGATGGAGGGGTGTTGTTTGGGAATTCTGCAAATGTGCATGATTGTTTTATAAGTTTACAACTCTGTCATAAAAAATATATTTACAAAATAATAATAGGGTGGATTGGGAGGAAAACACACCAAATGTAAGATAAGGACTATGATTAGCGGTAAGATTTTGACAATATTCTTTCATAATTTGTAACAAACTTCTCACAACAATGCAAGGTGTTGGTGGAGGGTTGATGTGTGGGACCCCTGTATGATGTTATGGATGTTTGCTTTGTAAGTTCAAAGCTTTTGCTATGCACTTAATTGTTTATGTATGTTAATGTACAAATGATACAAAGATAATAATAATAATAGGGTTAGTTGGGGGGAAAATACTTTGGTTAGTAGTAATATTTTGGCAATGCTCTTTAATCATTAGTTAAAAAGGTTTAACAACAATACAAGTTGTTGGTGATAGGGTGGGTTATGAAAGTCCTGTATGATGTTATATATGTTTGTGTTGTAAGTTCACAACTATTATTATACACTTATTGTTCATGTATGTTTATGTATGAGTGATATACTTCAATAAATCAATTTTAAAAATACTTTTAAAAAAGGTAATGGATCTGATTTTGATGAATGGCACAATGCAAGAAATCAGAATTATGCTTGAAGTACATAACAGCAGATTAGAACAGGAGAGGAAAGATTTAGTGATGTCAAAGATAGTACATCTGAAATCAGACAGATAGTAGAACAGATAGATAAAAACATAGAAAAAAGTGAGCAGGAACTCAGGGAATTGAATGACAACATGAAAGGCACAGACATATACATTATAGGCATCCCAGAGGGAGAAGAGAAGGGAAAAGGGGAATAAAGAGTGTTGGTGGAAATAACAGCTGAAAACTTCCCAACTCTTGAGGAACATGGATATACATGTCCTGAAAGTACAGTGCATTCCAGACACTAAAAATCCTAACAGGCCTACCCCAATAGGTATACTTATCAAATTGTCAAATGCTCAAGACAAAGAGAGAATACTGAAAGCAGCAAAAGAAAAGAGATCCATCATATACAAGGGAAGCCAGATGAAATTAATCACTGATTTCCTATTTGAAGCCATGGAGAGAGAAGGCAGTGGTATGACATAGCTAATGTGCTGAAAGCAAAGAACTGCCAACCAAGAATTCTGTATCCAGCAAAGCTGGCATTAAAAAATGAGGGAGAGGGGAACAGAGGTGGCTCAAGTGGTTGAATGCCTGCTTCCCATGTGTGAGGTCCCAGGTTTGATGCCTGGTACCTCCTAAAAACAAAACAAGCAAATGAAAAAACCAACTCTCATTGGGGAGAAGATGCAGCTCAGTGGTTGAGTGCCTGCTTCCCATGTACAAGGTCCTGGGTTCAATCCCTGGTACCTCCCAAATTAAAAAAAAATTTAAATGAGGGAGAGTTCAAAATATTCACAAACAGAAATTAAGTGTTTGTCAAAAATAAATCTGCCTTTCAAGAAATAGTAAAGGGAGTTCTGCAAGTTGAAAGGAAAGAAACAGGAGAGAGAGGGTTGGAGGAGAGTGTAGAAAGAAATAGTATTAGTTAGAGAAAGACAAAAAGAGAAATAAAAACAAAATATGACCTAAAGAAAATATGGCTAGTATAAGTACTGCCTTAACAATTTAACCCATTGAATGTTAATGGATAAAACTCTCCAGTCAAAGGACGTGGATGGGCAGATAAGGAAATATGACAGCAAATGCTGTCTACAAGAAACTCACCTTAGACCTAGATACACAAGGAGGTTACAAGTGAATGGTTGGGGCAGTGGACTTGGCCCAGTGGTTAGGGCGCCTGTCTACCACATGGGAGGTCTGCGGTTCAAACCCCGGGCCTCCTTGACCTGTGTGGAGCTGGCCCACGTGCTGTGCTGATGCGCACAAGGAGTGCCGTGTAGGGGAGCCCCACGTGCAAGGAGTGAGCCCCGTAAGGAGAGCAGCCCAGCTCAAAAGAAAGTGCAGCCTGCCCAGGAATGGTGCCACACACATGGAGAGCTGACACAGCAAGATGACACAACAAAAAGAAACACAGATACCCGTGCCGCTGACAACAGAAGTGGACAAAAAAGACGCAACAAATAGACACAGAGAACAGACAATCGGTGGGGGGATGGAGGGGAGAGAAATAAATAAATAAATAAATCTTAAAAAACAACAACAACAACAAGTGAATGGTTGGAAAATGGTTTTAAAGAATAACCAAAAAAGGACAGGAGTAGCTATACTAACATTGAACAAAACATACTTTAAATGAAAACTATTTTAAGAGATAAAGAAGGACATTATATATTAATAAAAGGGGCAATCTATCAAGAACAACCATAAACATTTATGCACCTAACCAGGATACCCCAAAATAACGAGACAAACATTGGTAAAATTAAGGGGAGAAATAGATGCCTCTACAATTATAGCAGGGGACTTCAATACACCATTATCAGCACTAGACAGAACATCTCAACCAAGGGTCAATAAAGAAACAGAGACCTTGAGTAATACATTAGAGTATCTAGACCTAAGAGACATATACAGAATAATACATACAAATGCAACAAAATATGCATTCTTTTTGAGTGCGCATGGATCATTTTCCAGGACAGACCACATGCTAGGTCACAGAACAACTCTCAATGAATTCAGAAAGATTGAAATTATAAAAATTATTTCTATAACAACAATGGAATGAAGCTGGAAATAAATAAGAGTTAGAGAACCAGAATAGGCACAAAGATATGGAAGCTAAACAACACACTCTTAGACGTGGGTCAAGGAAGAAATTGCAAAAGAAATCAGTAACTACCTTGAAAGGAATGAAAATAAGAATACAACACATCAGGAAGTGGACTTGGCCCAGTGGTTAGGGCATCCGCCTACCACATGGGAGATCTGCAGTTCAAACCCCAGGCCTCCTTAACCTGTGTGGAGCTGGCCCATGCGCAGTGCTGATGTGCACAAGAAGTGCCCTGCCACACAGGGGTGTCCCCGCGTAGGGGACCCCGCATAGGAGTGCACCCCATAAAGAGAGCCACCCAGTGCAAAAGAAAGTTCAGCCTGCCCAGGAACAGTGCTGCCCACACAGAGAGCTGACACAACAAGATAATGCAACAAAAAGAAACATAGATTCCCATGCCACTGACAACAGAAGCAGACAAAGAAGAACATGCAGCAAATAGACACAGAACAGACAACTGGGGTGGGAGGGAAGGGGAGAGAAATAAAATAAATAAATCTTTTTTAAAAAAGAATACAACATATCAAAACCTATGGGATGTAGCAAGAGCAGTGCTGAGAGGAAAATTTATAGCCATAAATACCTAAATTTAAAAAGAAGAGCTAAAAATCAAAGACCTAACTGCACCCCTGGAAGAACTAGAAAAAGCATAATGAACTAATCCCAAAGCAAGCAGAAAGAAGGAAATAAAAAAGATTAGAACAGAGCTAAATGAAATTGAGAATTAAAAAACAGTAGAAAAATTTTTTACAAAACTAAAAACTGGTTCTTTGAAAAGATTATTAAAATTGACAAACCTTTGCCTAGACTAACAAAGAAAAAAGATAGAAATTGCAAATACATAACAAAATATGAACAAGGGGATGTCATCACTGATCCCACAAAAATAAAGATTACCATTAAGAGGATACTTGGAAAAAATTGTATGCCAGCAAGATTGATAGGTTAGATGAAATGGACAAATGTCTAGAAACACACCAGCAGCCTACATTGACAAAAAGAAGAAATTGATTAACTCAACAGAACAATCACAAATAATGAGATTGAATTAGTCATAAAAAACCTCCCAACTAAGAAGAGCCCAGGACCAGATGGCTTCACAGGTGAATTCTACCAGTCATTCCGAAAAGAACTAATACCAATCCTGCTTAAACTCTTCTAAAATATAGAAGTGGAGGGAACATTGCCTGGAATCATTCTATGATGCCAACATCACCCTAATACCAAAGCCACATAAAGATGCTACAAGAAAAGAAAACTTCAGACAAATCTCTCTAACGAACCTGGATGCTAAAATTGTCAACAAAATACCTGCTAATTGTATTCAACAACACATCAAATGAATTATACACCATGACTAAGTGGGTTTTATCCCTGGTGTACAAAGATGGCTCAATATAACAGATTGAAAGAAAAAAAAAACCATGATCATCTCTATTGATGCAGAAAAAGCATTTGACCAAATACAGCATCCTTTCTTAATAAAAACACTTCAAAAGCTAGGAATAGAAGGAATCTTCCTCAACATAATAAAGGGTATATTTGAAAATCCCACAGCTAACATCATGTTCAATGGTGAAATGCTAAAGGCTTTCCCTTAAAGCTCTGAAAAAAGACATGGATAACCATTGTCATCACTCTTATTTAACATTGTGTTAGAAGTACTTGATTGAGCATGAAGGCAGGTAAAAGATATAAAATGCATCCAAATTGGAAATTTAGAAGTAAAAAGGTCATCATTTGCAGACATCATGATCCTACACATAGAAGGCTCTGAAAAATCTACAACAAAGTTTCTAGAGCTGATAAATGAGTTCAGAAAAGTGGCAAGATGTAAGATCAACACACCAAAAAATGAGTAGCATTTCTGTACACCAATAATGAGCAATCTGAGGTAGAAATCAAGAAAAAAAAATCCCATTTACTTTAGCAACTAAAAGACTCAAATACCTAGGAATAAACTTATCTAAAGATGTAAAGGACTTGTACACAGAAAACTATACAACATAGTTAAAGGAAATCAAAGAAGACCTAAATAAATGGAAGAATATTCCATGTTCATGAATTGGAAGACAAAACAACATTAATGTATCTATTATACCCAAACTGATTTACAGATTTAATGCAATCCCGATAAAAATTACAACAGCATTTTGTGCTGAATTGGAAAAGATAATTATGAAATTTATTTGGAAGGGCAAGAACCCTGAATAGCCAAAAACTTATTGTAAAAGAAAAACAAAACTGGAGGAATCATGCTACCTGACTTTAAAGCATATTACAAAGCTACAGTGGTCAAAACTGCATGATATTGGCACAAGGATAGACATACTGACCAGTGGAACTGAATTGAGAGTTCTCATATAGATCCTCACGTATATAGTCAAATGATAATCGACAAGACCACCAAACCCACTCAACTGGAGCAGAATGCCCTCTTCAACAAATGGTGCTTGGAGAACTGGATATCCATACCCAAAAAAATGAGAGAGGATCACCATCTCACACTCTACACAAAAATTAACACAAGATGGATTAAAGACCAAAATACAGGAGCCAAGACCATAAAGCTCCTAGAAGATAATGTAGGGAAGCATCTATGAAATCTTGTGGTAGGAAATGGTTTCATAAACTTTACACCTAAAGTGCAAGCAACAAAAGAAAAAATAGATAAATGGGACCTCTTAAAAATTAAAACTTTTACACTTCGAAGGAGTTTGTCAAGAAAGTAAAAAGGCAGCCTACTAAATGGGAGAAAATATTTGGTAACCATTTATCCAATAAGGGCTTAACATGCAGCATATATAAAGAAATCCAATATCTCAAAAATAAAAAGCCAAGCAACCCATTTTTTAAAATGGGCAAGAGATTTGAATAGACATTTTACAATGAAGAAACACAAATGACTAACAAGGTCATGAAAACATACACAACACCACTAGCTTTTAGGGAAATGAAAACCAAACCTACAATGAGATATTACACCTATTAGACTGGAGGTTATTTTAAAAGAGAGAGAGAGAGAGAACCAGCAAGATCCTGGGAGAATAAGGAGCTCCTAGAGTCAGCTTGTGCTACAAGGCAATTAGTAATCACTCAGAGCTATCTAAAGCATCTGTTTGGGGGCTCTAGGAGACCAGAAGAGCATCCTGCAACATCATTGAAAGGATGGAATGAGGAGACTGCCCATCTGCAGAGAAGATTTGTAGCAGCACAAGCAGCCTTGGGAGCTATTCCATGGCTGGAATTGGAAGCTCCACTTCCCAAAAACAGGGGAGTAAGAGACTATTGGGCACCAATTTCAGCCACTGATTAGTAAATTCTGCAGGCTAACAGAGTCCTCTGAACACCTAAAGTTTGAACCTGTCCAAGTCAGAAAGAGGCCAGTAACCACAATTTTAACTATGCCTGCAGCATGAGGGGAAGTAAGGCGGACTGAAAATCACAGTGCTGGTAGGGACTGGCTTCTTTCCACCCAGATGATGTTGCAGCTCTAGCGTAAACCTCAGCCTCACCTCCAGAAGGGAGGGAGCTGGGAGAACCTGCACCAATCTCTCTAGGAAACTGCGGGCCAAGTCCCAGAGGCCAGTGATCATCCTACCCTGGAAGCACAAGTCACCTCATGAGCTATTCCATGCCTAGAGGTGGAAGCTCCATTTCCCAAAAACAAGGGAGGAAGAGATGGTTGGCCACCAACTTCAATTCCTAACTAAAGTATAACCCTAAGAACAGCTGAAGTTTGAACCTGTCTAAGTCAGAAAGAGGCCAGTTGTTGCAATTTTTACTCTACTCCTTGCAAGAGGGGAAGTGGGTCTGACTGAAAACCAAAGTGATGGTAGGGACTGGCTTCTTCCCATGCAGATCAGACAGGAGCCCTAGTCTAGGCTTCAGCCCCATGTCTGGCAGGAAGGAAACTGGCAGAATGTGCATTAGCCTCTCTGGGTAACTGCAGGCACATTTGGCGGGCACAGACTGAACAGTCAGAAGTCTACTGGGGCAACTACTGTCATTTTGGTCCTACGTGGCAGATTGCTGCCCACACCTGCAGCTCCATTCCTGCCCCAAGCAGGGGAGGAAGGGGCATGAAGCTTCATTAGTCTCTCTGGGGAACTACAGTCTAGGCCTGCATACCTTGGATTATTATACATGACTGTGGCTCTATCTCTACCCCTGGCAAAGGAGAAAGATGGGAGAATCTTCATCGGTCCCTGGAGCAATACAGGGAGCTTAAGCCTCCACAACTTCCAGTAACAACTACATCCTTGGCTCCTACTGCACAACCAGCAAGGGACAAAGGGCAAGAAAGTCCTAAACTAAATAGAGAATAAATACATCTTCCCCCAGAAATATACATCTGCAAGCAAGATGCCAAGACACCAACAAAAATTACAATCCATATCAAGAAATAGAAAGATATGACTCAGTTAAAGGATCAAGATAAGCCTCCAGATGACATAAAGGAATTGAGACAAATAACCATAGATGTTCAAACAAATCCTCTTAATTCATTCAATGAGATGGCTAAAGAGATTAAGGATATTAAGAAGACTTTGGATGAGCACAAAGAAGAATTTGAAAGCATACATAGAAAAATAGCAGATCTAATGGGAATGAAAGGTAAATAAATGAAATAAAAAACACACTGGAATCATATAACAGCAGATTTGAGGAGGCAGAAAAAAAATTGGTGAGCTTGAAGACATGCCTCTGTGAGTGAACATATAAAAGAACAGATAAAGAAAAGAATGGGAAAAAATTGAACAAGTTCTCAGGGAAGTAAATGAGAGCAAGAGATGTGCAAACATATGTGTCATGGACATTCCAGAAGAAGAGAAGAGAAGAGAAGGGAAAAGGGACAGAAGGAATAATTAAAGAAATATGGTAGAAAAGTTCCCAACTCTATTGAAGGACATAGATATTGTGTTCAAGAAGCACAACATACTCCCATCCAAATAAATCAGAATAGACCAACTCCTAGACACATACTAACCAAAATGTCAAATGCCAAAGACAAAGAGAGAATTCTGAGAGCAGGAGGAGAAAAGCAATGCATAACATATAAGGGATACCCAATAAGATTAAGGGCTGATTTCTCACCAGAAACCATGGAGGCAAGAAGACAGTGGTATGATATACTTAAGATACTGCAAGAGAAAAACTGCCAGGCAAAAATCTTTTTTTTAATTTTTTTTTATTTTTTAAAATATTACATTCAAAAAACAAAAATCTTGTATCCAGCAAGATTATCTTTCAAAAATGATGGTGAATTTAGAATATTCACAGCTAAGCAAAAACAGAGAGTTTATAACAAAGGAACTGGCCTTGTAGGAAGTAATAGAGGGTGTGCTACAGTCTGAAAAGACAAGACAGGAGAGGCTTGGAAGAGAGTCTAGAAATGAAGATTGTATCAATAAAAGTAACTAAAAGTCTCAAAAGAGTGGTGAAAATAAAATATGACAGATAAAACCTAAAGGTCAAAATGGGTGAAATAAGAACTACCTGTACAGTAATAACACTGAATGTAAATGGATTAAACTCCCCAATCAAAAGGCACAGACTGGCAAATGGATATGATGTTTGCAAGAGACTCACCTTAGACCCAAGAATACCAATAGATTGAAAGTGAAAGCCTGGGAAAAGATATTCCACACAGGTAGTAACAACAGCAAAAAAATATCCAGAGTAATTATGCTTATATCAGGTGAAATAGACTTTAAAAAGCACTAGTAGGGAAGCAGACTTGGCCCAATGGATAGGGCATCCACCTACCACATGGGAGGTCCATGGTTCAAACCCCGGACCTCCTTTACCCATGTGGAGCTGGTCCATGCTCAGTGCTGATGCGGGCAAGGAGTGCCTACCTCACAGGGGTGTCCCCCGCCTAGGGAAGCCCCACACTCAAGGAGTGTGCCCTGTAAGGAGAGCCACCCAGCATGAAAGAAAGTGCAGCCTGCCCAAGAATGGCACCACACACACACACAGAGTTGACACAACAAGATGACACAACAAAAAGAAACACAGATTCCCAGTGCCACTGATAAGGATGGAAGCAGATGCAGAAGAACACACAGTGAATGGACACAGAGAGCAGACAACTGGGGAGGGGAGGAAGGAGAGAGAAATTAATTAATTAATTTTTAAAAAACACTAGTAATGTGCAAGCTGAGGAGGAAGTCAGGAAAAAATTCTATTTACAATAGTGACTAAAAGAATCAAATATTTAGGAATAAACTTAACATATGATGTAAAGCACTTGTATTCAAAAAGCCACAATGCATCATTAAAAGAAATAAAAAATGACCTAAATAATTCAAAGAACATTCCATACTCACGTATTAGAAGACTAAATATAATTAAGATGTCAATTCCACCCAAACTGATACACAGATTCAATGCAATCCCAATGGAAATTCCATCAGCATTTTTTAAATAAATGGTAAACACAATTCTCAAATTATGTGGATGGGTAAGGGGTCCCAAATAGCCAGAATCATCTTAAAAAGGAAAAGCAAATTTGGAGGACTCTCACTTCTGGACTTTAAATCATATTACCTAGCAATAGTGGGAAAAACAACATGTTACTGGCATAAAGACAGACACATAGACCAATGGAACTGAGTTGATGGTCCAGAAACAGACCCTCACATCTGTGGTCAAGTGATTTTTGATAAGCCTGTCAAACCCACCCTCCTTGGGCAGACCAGTCCATTTAACAAATGGTGCTGGGAGAACTGGATATCTATAGCCAAAAGAAAAAAAAGAGAACCCCTATCTTATGCCTTATAAAAAAATTAACTCAAAATGAATAAAAAACCTAAATATAAAAAGCAAGAGCCATAAATCTTCTAGAAGAAAATGTAGGAAAACATCTTCAAGATCTGGTGGTAGGTGGTGGGTTCTTAAAGGAGATGGACTACTGATGCTTAATGTATGTAAACATTTTAATTAACTTTACTGTAAAAGTTTGGAAATGTATAGAGTTGACGGTAACACATTATAGTAAGTAACAGCTGGCTTATAATGGGAATGTGGCTGGAAAGTGTAGTCTAGGGATGTAAATGTCAATTGAAAGAAAGCTAAAGAATAATCTAGGAAATGAACAACAGAGTAAACCAGAGGTGGATGAGAATTGTGGTTGATGGTACAGATGCAAGAGTGTCCTTTGTGAGCTAGAGCAGATGTATGTCACTATTGCAGGGTGGTGGGAATGTGGAGAAATATAGGAAAAATACAATGGAGTGATGTATGACCTGTAGTTAGAAGCAACACTGTAATATTCATGCATCTATGCCAAAGATGTTCTGTGTGGATAATAGGGGAACATGGGGAAAGTGTGGCAAATATACCCCATGGACCATGGTTGGTGATACTGGTCTGATGATATTATCTTATAATCTGTAACAAATATTCCACCATGGCATGGTTGTTGGATAGAATTTGGTATGGGAATTCTGCACATGTGCATGATTGTTTTGTAAGTTCACAACTTCTGTAATAGAAATACATTTTAAAAAATAATAATGGGGTGGGATGGAGGAAAAATACACCAAATGTAAGATATGGACTACAGTTGGTAGAAGCTCTTCCATTGTTAGAATAATAATAATTCTACATTTGTCCATACTTGCATTCCCCTCTTATGTTTGTTCATTCCTCAATCTTGAGGATTTGGGGATGGTGAGTTACCTCCTGAAAGCCATCCATATGCCCCATAGGATCTAAGTACCCTCTCAATCAGACACAGAGTGTGCATCAATGGAAGAGCTTCTAACATTGATATAAAAGCAGTGGCCACCAGAGGTTCTGAGGGGAGGGAAAGAGAAGCATAGGTGTAACATGGGGCATTCGGGTGACATTGGAATTGACCTGCATGATATTGCAGTGACAGATACAGACCATTATACATTTTGTCAAAACCTGTAAAACTGTGTGGTGCAAAGTGTAAAATATAATGTAAACTATAGAACATGGTTAGTAGCAATGCTTCAATATGTGTTCATCAATTGTAATAAATGTACCACTCTAATAAAAGCTGTTTTGGTGGGGAAAACTGTGGGAGGGGCAGGGGTGGGGTATATGGAATCCCCCTACATTTTTGATGTAACATTTATGTAATCTAAAGCTTCTTTCAAAACATATATTTAAAAAATTTTTAAGTCCAACAAAAATAATTTAATTGTTAAAAAAAAAAAAAGAAAAGATGGGCTACAGTCAGTAGCATATTTTGATGATGATCTTTCATAGTTTGTAAAAAATGTTTCACAACAATGCAAGGTATTGTTGATGGAATGATGTATGGGATCCCTAAATGATGATATACATGTTTATTTTGTTAGTCCACAATTTTTACTACATACTTATTGTTTATCTATGTTCATATGTGACTGATATATAAGGCCAAAAAGAATTTAATGATATATCTAGGTTCTTGGACACACAATGTACAAAGATATAAGTGGTAACAAGTATAAAAAATGGTAGGGTGACAGAGAGTTGTAGGAAAAGTACATGTGCATCCTATTGAAGTTAAGTTGATATCAAACTAAATACAAGTATTATATATTTAGGATGTTAAATTTTAGCCATATGATAACCACAAGGAAAAGAGATGAAAAATATATCCAGATAGAAATAAGAATGTACTCAATACGATATGAAAAGTGAATAAAAATAAAAGTAGCTTTAATGGAAGTTAGGGACAAAAAAGGTATAAGACTTACAAAGGTTGGGAAGTGGACTTGGTGCAATGGATAGGGCATCCGCCTACCACATGGGAGTTCAAATCCTGGGCCTCCTTGACCCATGTGGAGCTGGCCCATGTGCAGTGCTGATGTGCACAAGGAGTGCCCTGCCATGCAGGGGTGTCCCCCACATAGAGGAGCCCCATGTGCAAGGAGTGCACCCCATAAGGAGAGCCACCCAGCACGAAAGAATATTCAGCCTGCCCAGGAATGGTGCCGCATACACTGAGAACTGATGCAGCAAGATGACGCAACAAAAGGAGACACAGATTCCCATGCCGCTGACAACAACAGAAGTGGACAAAGAACACGCAGCAAATGGACACAGAGAACAGACAACCGGGGGGGGCGGGGAAGGGGAGAGAAATAAATTTTAAAAAGACTTACAAAGGCTAAATAGCAAAATATCAGAAGAAAGATATGCATTATCAGTCATGACTTTAAATGTAAATGGATTAAACTCTCCAGTCAAAAGGCAAAGATAGGCAGAATGAATGAAAAAGCATAACCCAACTACATGCTGTATCCAAAAGACTCACCTTAATGTCAAAGATACAAGTAGACTGATGGTGAAAGGATGGGAAATATATATATATACCATGCTATTAATTAGTAACCAAAAGAAAGCTGTGATGGCTATACTAATATTGGATAAAATAGATTTTAAGTCAAAAACTTTTTAGGGAAAATGATGTCATTACATCCTGACAAAGGGGATACTTCAACAGGAAGATGTAACAATTATAAATATATATGCACCTAATAGCAGAGTCCCAAAATATATGAAGCAAATACTGACTGATTTGAAGGGAGAAATAGATAGTTTACATTAATAGGAGAAGACTTTAACACACCTCTCTCAATAATGTATAGAATATCTAGTCAGAAGATCAATAAGGAAGTACAAGACATGAATGATACACTAAACCAACTACATGTAACAGATATTCTTCTCAAGTGTACATGGATCATTCTCCAGGATAGACCGTATATTGAAGTCATACAATGGCATATTCTCTGACCACAATGGGATGAAGCCAGAAATCAATAACAGAGAAAGAAAAGAAAAATTCACAAAACACGTGGAAATTAAACAACATACTCTTAAACAACCAATGGGTTAAGGAGGAAATAAAAAACAAAATCAGAAAATATTTGAGGCAAATGAAAATGAAAATACAACATACCATAACTTATGGGATGCAGTGAAGGCAGTAATGAGAGGAAAATTTATAGTTCTAAATGCTTACATTAAAAAAGAAGAAGGGCTTCAAATCAGAAACCTAACCTCAAAACTGAAAGAACCAGAAAAAGAAGAGCAAAGTAAACCCAAAGCAAGCAGAAGGAAGGAAATATCAAAGATGAGAGATGAGATGAGTGAAATACAAAAGAGAGAGAGAATCAACAAAACCAAAAGTTATTTCTTGAAAAGATCAACAAAATTGACAAACCTTTATGTATACTGACATAAATAAAAGAGAGAGGATATAAGTAACAAAAATCAGAAATGAAAAGAGGCATTACTACCAACACCAGTGAAATAAAAAAGAACTATACATGGATACTATGAACAACTATGTGAATAAAATAGATAACCTAGATGAAATGGACAAATTCTTAGAGACACACAAACTACCCAAAAAAAAACATAGAAGGGCTCAACAAACCAATATCTAGTAAAGAGGTTGAATCAGTAATCAAAAATTTCCCAAGAAAGAAAAGCCCAGGACCAGATGGCTTCACAGGCAAATTCTACCAAACATTCTAAGAAGACAATTCCAATTCTGCTCAAACCTTTCCAAAAAATTTATGAGAAGGGAATACTCCCTAACTCATTCTATAAGGCCAACATTATATTAAAGTAAGATAAAAATATTACAAAAGAAGAAAACTACAGACCAATATCTCTTATGAATATAGATGCAAAAATTCTCAACAAAATACTAGGAAACCAAATCCAACAGCATATAAAAAGATTATACACCATGACCAAGTGGGATTTATAATGATAGTTCAACTTAAGAAAAAATTAATATAATATACCATATTAACAGAATGAAGAGGAAAAAAACAACACATGATCATCTCAATCAATGCAGAAAAGTATTTGGCAAAATACAGCACCCTTTCTTGATTAAAAAAAAAAAACTTAGAAAACTAAGAATAGAAGGAAATTTCCTCAACATGATAAAGGGCATATATGAAAAGCCCATAGCTAACATCTTACATAATTGTGAAAGAATGAAAGCTTTACCCCTAAAATCAGGAACAAGACAAGGAGGCTCATTATCACCACGGTGATTCAAAACTGTACTAGATGTTCTAGCCAGAACAATTAGGCAAGAAAAAGAAATAAAAGACATCCAAATTGGAAAGGAAGACGTAAAATTTTCCATATTTGCAAAATATATGATTCTATAAACAGAAAATTCTGAAAAATCCACAACAAAGCTCCTAGAGCTACTAAATGAACTCAGCAAAGTGATGAGAGATACAAGATCAACACCCAAAATCTGTAGTGTTTCTATACAAGCAATGATCAATTGGAAGAAGAAATCAAGAAAAATTCTGTTCGCAATAGCAACTTTTTAGTTGATTGTTTTAAATCAAATATCTAGGAATATATCTAACCAAGGACATAAAGAACTTATACACAGAAAACTACAAAGCATTGCTAAAAGAAATTAAAGAACATCTAAATAAATGGTAGGATATTCTGTGTTCATGGACTGGAGGACTTAATATCATTAAAATGTCAGTACTACCCAAAGCAATTTGTGGATTAAATGCAATCCCAATGAAAATTCCAACAACCTTCTTTGAAGAAATGGAAAAGCCAATTATCAAATTGATTTGAAAGAGTAAGGGGCCCAGAATATAGTAAAGCCAACTTGAAAAAGAAGAATGAGGTTGGAGAACTCACACTTCCCAATCTTAAAAGTTATTACAAAGCCACAGTAATCAAACAGCATGGTACTAGCACAAGGACAGACATGTAAATCAATGGAAAAGAACTGAGATCTCAGAAATCAATCTTCGGACTTATGGCCAACCGATATTTGACAATGTGACAAAGACCTTTCAATTGGGAATGAAGTTTCTTCAACAGATGGTATTAGGAAAACTGGATCTCCATTTGCAAAAAGAAAAAAGAAAAAAAAAGAGGATGACACCTGCCTCTACCTCATCCCATAACAAAACTCAACTCAAAATGGATCAATGACCTAAATATAAGCAATAGAACTAGCAAACTCCTAGAAGAAAACATAGGGAAGTATCTTCAAGACCTTGTTATGGGGAAGAAGCAGCTGTGGCTCAAGCAAATGAGCTCCCATTTACCATATGGAGGACCTGGGTTCATTCCCCAGGACCTCCTGTTAAAAAAAAAAAAAGGAAACAGGCATCCCAGACATGCACGGAGAGGCACAGGCCCCCATGCAGTGAAGCGAGGCATCAAAAAAACGATGATGCAACCAGATAGGAAAAAAAGAGAAAATTTTTTAAAAAGACCTTGTTAATTAAACTTTACACTAAAGCAATGATTTCTTTGACTTTACACACAAGCAACAAAAGAAAATAAAATATAGATAAATGGGACCGGATTAAAATGAAAAGCTTTTGTGCATCAAGGTACTTTATTACGAAAGTAAAATGACAACCTACACAATGGGAGAAAATATTTGGAAACCACATAAAAATAAAGGATTAATATTCAATACATAGGGAATGTGGACTTGGCCCAGGGGATAGGGCATCCGTCTACCACATGGGAGATCCGTGGTTCAAACCCCAGGCCTCCTTGACCCGTGTGGAGCTGGTCCATGCGCAGTGCTGATGCATGCAAGGAGTGCCCTGCCACAGGGGTGTCCTCCGTGGAGGGGAGCCCCATGCGCAAGGAGTGCGCCCCATAAGGAGAGCCGCCCAGCACAAAAGAAAGTGCAGCCTGCCCAGGAATGGTGCCGCACACAGGGAGAGCTGACACAACAAGATGACGCAACAAAAAGAGACATATATTCCCATGCTGCTGACAACAACAGAAGCGAACAAAGAAGAACATGCAGCAGATAGACACAGAGAACAGACAACTGGGGCGGGGTGGGGGGGAGGGGAGAAATAAAATAAAATATTAAAAAAAAAAAAAAAAGAATAAGCAAAGTCATAGATTCCAAATCTAGAATACAAGGTTAACAGGGGATGGAGTAGGGTTAGAGAATGGGAAGTTAAGGCTTAAAATGTACAGCATTCATATTTGGAATGATGGAAATGTTTTGGTAATGGCTGGGGGTGCTAGAAGTACAACAATGTGAGCAAAATTAATAGCACAGAAATATATATCTGAATATGATTAAAAGGGGAAATGCTAGGTTGTATACATGGTAACATAAAAGAAATTTTTTAAAGATTTCACTATATAGTGAACCCTGAGTTAAACCTTGAACTTTACTTAATAATATAATTATAAACGTGCTATCACCAACTGTAACAAATGTTCCACACCAATGCAAGGTGTTGGTTGTGGGGTGGTATATAAGAATCCTGTATTTTTTGCATGATTGTTCTGTAAACCCACTACTTCTCTAATAATGAATAACAATTTTAGTTGTAATTTGAAGCCATGAAGCACAAGTTTCAATGGTACTAATGAAAACTTGAAATGAAGACATTGTCGATAGCTGAAGCTTCTGGCTAGCTGTGATTTGTTGTCTAAAAGATAAGAAGAAAAGTTTGAGAATATTTAACAACACATTAAAGCTATAGAATATTTCCCAACTAATTACCATCATATTCAAGAAATCTATACTTATTTCTGAATCTTATGTGGATGAAACTGCTTTTCTGTCAAAGTCAATTTACCAAAAAAAGAGCAAAAAGTTTTCCTGTACTATTTAGAGGATTGTAATAATAGTTATCTATCAAGGACTGCTGACCTGTGGCCTTAAAACTATGTATATTTGTTATTATAAACTACATGTAAATATTTGTATTTGTTCATTTGTGATCTATGTTTGCATAAGAGTTTTAACTTGCTCATCAACCTTGTGACACCGAACCACTAACTCTGACCTCATGGCTCTAACAAACAAATTGGCATGAAAACTGGGAAGTTTCTCTTGGAAATAAGAACATATCTTTATTTTGGCTTTCTCCTTGCATAGGTTTGTGTAAGTAAAATGATACTTAATACCAGGTTTATTATTTAAAGCATAACCCAAAAATATTTTTTTTAATAATAGTTAAATACACCAAACCAATGGAACAAAGAAAAAGAGCAAGGCTAAGTCCCCACTCCCATCCCCACCCCCTCTCCCATCTCTCCCTGCAGTGATTCTCAAACCAGAGCCTGGAGGGCTTGTTAAAACACTCGCCAACAAATCCCAGCCCAGAGTTTCGAATTCATTTGCTCTGGAGTGGGACCCAAGAATGTGCGTTTCTAACAAGTTCTCTTATGATGTTGGTGCAGCTGAACTGGGACCACGCTAACGGAGCACTACATTAAAGACATGAAATAGCTTTGTATGTGTGCTTGTGTGTGCCAAGGAGAGGATTTTGGAGCTGAACAAGGAAAAGATTTGACCAGTAGATGGCAGTAACACACAAGCTATTTTGGGGGACTGACTGACAGGTTTGGGGAGGCGGGCTTCCACAAGGCAGCCACCAAGGGAGGGAGCCACCAGAGAATACGCAAGGCTAAGGGAAAACTCCGCAGTTTCCTGGGGAGAAGAGAAAGGAAGAGGAAGAGAGGAATCCTTGTGTCCAGGAGTTCCAGTCAGCAGGGTGGGAAGCCTACAGGCCAGTGAGGTCAAGGGGCTGAGGCTGCGCAGGGCCCTGTAAATGCAGGGTCTTACCACCAGCTGTGTGCAGCTGGGCGTGGTTTCAAGGGCCGTGTAAAGCAGGGAACTCCCAGGGGCTCAGTGGACCTAGGCTGCGGTGGAGAAGTGAAGGACACACAGGGCTGCTACACCGGCCACCTCGGGCTCATTTACATAAATTACAAAACTGAAGTGAAAAATTCTCAAGACGCAGAAAGTTAAAAAGAGCAAACTAAAGACTGACAGGCATGTCTCATTTGCTTATGCATTCAAAGTGGCTGGAATGAAATTTGAGGTATAGACAGCCTCTTTTGGGCAGGGGTGAGAGAGCAAGAGGCTTTTGTGTACCCTTTTATACTGCTTCAGTTGACAACACACACGTGTTATTTTGAAAAGTGAAATAATAGTAATAATAAAAATAGTACAAGACACTTTTGAGTCTGGCAGTGGCTGAATTTATCTTTCTATTTGGGGCTGAGCAGGGCCTCCAAGGCTCAAACGGCCGAGCGCTTTTTCCAGATGATGCCTGGTGGCACATGGGGTGGCCCTATTGGAAGATATGCCCACTGTAGCAGGTTCATTTCTCAACCAGCGATATCCGGGGAGAGCTGTGGAAGGGAGTGGGTGGGGCTGGAGGTGGGGCGATGGAGCTGCCTCCCCCCGTTCCGGGGAGGCCAGGGCAGCTGGCGGTCTGGAATCTGCAAAGCTGCCTAGCAGAAGGGACAGAACAGCGGCCGGATCCTTCCCCAGCAAGGGAAGGAAAAGAAGCCACTGCTGGTGTGAGCGCAGCAATGAGAGGGGCAATGTGACAGAAGGCCAGTACGCGGCGGGAGGTAGTTGCCAGGAGGCAAACAGAGCCCCTGTGGACCACCCACCCCGCTTACTTTCAGACCCTGACCCTCCCGCTGGAGCGAAGAGGTAGCGCTTAGGGAGGGCCCTGTGCAATGCGCAGCGGTACTTGGCACCTGAGGGCAGGTGCGTCTCCCTTCACCCTCCTCTCTGCCCTAATCTATTGTGCAGTTCCAACAACAGCCCATCCTGCTGAGATGAGGAAAAACGGGAAATTGTGCCTGTAATATATTCTCTATAACCAGCATTCACGGAAATGTGATATCACAAATAACCCCACACCTCATTGCAGGCAATAGTTCCCATACCCATCACAAAATTTCTCTGTCCAAGTTGCAGATACATTGATACATAAATATATTTAAAGTTTCATACTCTTTCTTTTCTATTATACAGGGTGTTGCAGGCAATAAAAGGAAAAGTTTCCAAGTTCTTTGTTTTTCTTTTTTTTCTTTTTCTTTCTTTCTTTATTTTTACTATTGTCCTTTTTTTTAAGATAAATAGATCACACAAAATGTTACATTAAAAAACATAAGAGGTTCCCACTCTCCACCCCACCCCGACCCCCCGCTCCACATCAACATCCCCTTTCATCAGTAAGGCACATTCAATGCTTTTGGTGAATACATCCTGGAGCACTGCCACACTGCATCGACCATAGTTTAAATTGTAGTTCACTCTCCCCCAGTCCACCCAGTGGGTTATGGCAGGATATACGATGTCCTGCATCTGTCCCTGCAATATCATTTAGGACAATTCCAAGTCCCAAAAATGCCCCCTATCACACCTCTTCCTCCCTCTCCCTGCCCTCAGCAACTCCCGTGGCTACCGTCTCCACATCAATGATACAATTACTTCCATTGCTAGAGTCACAATAGTTCTATAGTAGAATACCAGCAAATCCACTCCAATCCATATTATATTCCTCCATCCTGTGAAACCTGGGTTGGATATGTCCACTCCACATCTAAATTGAGAGGGGGCTTAGATCCTGCATGGCTGATGGGTGCAATTCTCTTGCTTGCAGTTGTAGACTCTCTCAATTCACTGGTGTGGTTGACCATTCTTACCTCCCTGCTGGCTGACCTGGGTAAGTCCAACGAACAGGAGAGTAGGTGTTGCAACTCTGCTGAGGCTCAGGGCCCAGCTGGCACATGGACAGTCCAGAAATTCAAGTCTCCTGAGCATACACCAACCCTAGCGCCAACCTCAGTTTCAGTAAAAGTGACAGAAGAGACATGTGTAGAGAGGTCATAACTGAGTCCAACTCCATTACATTCAGGAGCACAAATCCCAAAGTAGGGCCCATTGGCAAGACATTGAATTCCAGAGCCATCTGTCATCACTGTAGAACCTGTGTGTCTCTGTAGCCCTCAGGAGCACCAGTACCTGGGGTTATATCTACTTTGGCTCTCTTTGGGATCCTGCTGAGACATGCATAAGCACAACTCCTCTGATGACCTCCTAACTCATTTTGAAGTCTCTTAGCCATATGAACTCATTTGTCTTTATCATTTCCCCCTTTTATTTAAGGTTATGGTAGTAATCCCTCAGTGCCAGGGAGGCTCATCCCTGAGAGTCATGTCCCATGCTGGGGCTGAGTTTGACTTAGAGAGTGGCCACATTTGAGCAACATGGAGGCTCTCAGGAGGTAACTCAGGCACCCTACAGTTCTAGACCTAGTTGAACTTTCACGCACATAGGCTCATAAGCAAAGCCATCAGTATCAAGAGCTCATAATTGCACCATCCTTCTTCACTGGTCTTTGCCATTGTACTTGGGCTATTATCGCTGCTCCATTGGGGAATGTGACAGAGCTCCTGGCTAGGAACTCAACACTCCCTCAGTTGTCCTTTGTAAACTTCATAACCATAATTTGACAAAAATGCAAACCAAGCACAGAACATATAATCCAATCTTAAAGCTATATACAAGCTTAAACATTTTAAAATAAATTTTAAAAATTAAGCAACAAAATAAGACATCTCAAACACCAAAGGGAAAAAAAATCTGAAGCTAAATGGGAACCTAATAGCACAAATGCCTCCAGAAAACAATGGCAATGTTAATCATCTATAGGAGAGGGAGCAGATGTGGCACAAGCAGTTGGGCACCCACCACCCACATGGGAGATCCTGGGTTCAGTTTCAGTGCCTCCTAAAGAAGGCGAGCATGACAGAAAGCTGATGTGAAGCAATGAGATGATGAAACAAGATGATGCAATGAAGAGATACAATAAGAAAACACAATGAGAGACCCAAAACACAGGGAGCAGATGTGGCTCAAGTAATTGGGCACCTCCTCTGACATGGGAGGTCCCGGGTTTGGTTTCTAATGCCTCCTAAAAGATGTATAGGCACACACATGGAGCCCACAGCAAACAGACACAGAGAGCAGACAGCAAGCACAATGAGGTGGGGGGACACAAATAAATTCTTTAAAATAATAATAATAATCTATAGTAGAGAAATTTTCATGGTTCGGATTTTCAAATATTTTTGGGTAAAGTATGAACTGAGACTGAATCTTGAGTCTATTGTGATTCTGATTCAGATGTTTGGACATGCCCTTCAAATGACATCATGAGATGATAAACAGAAAATCTTGTCTCCTTCCTGCCTCTTAAACACCAATAGCAAACCATATTCATGAACATAGTACTATTTCTAGTAACGCTGAAGGCAAAGGAGTTGCCTGGTATATAAGGAGGTGTGGTACTTATATTTCCTTTACATATGCTTTGGCTCAAGAAAAAAAGCCTTTAATTAATAAAATAAAGGATTCCTCATGTTACATGCTGGAGGCCACATACCATGAATAGTGAATATACAAATACTACTTTCAAAGCCTAGACTTATCTGTTAGCAATGCACATTATCAAGAGGCTTCATAAAATGTTTAAATGATGACCATAACTTAGACATGCCTAAGTCCAGAATATTGATAAAAACCAACCAGCATGTCACTTCGACTTTCATTTTAAATAGGCACTGTGAAAATGGGAATGCTGCTGTACAATGAGTAGTATTTAATGAAATTAGTGTTCTTTAATGAGCACCTGCTCTACATTAATTCCCTTTAAAGATGCACATGAATACTCAGGAAAAAATGTTATCAGTCTGTAAAAGGAGTTAGGGTTTAGAAATGAAAATGAGGCACTTGTGTCTTCATTTTTAAAAACTTCACAAAGGTGCTAACAATTTAATGCCTTCCAGGGTCACATGGGCAGATCAGTACTATTAAGTCTAATTTTCTTAGATATACCATCATCTTGTGGCAGTGCTTTCTGAAAATTTAATATAGCAGCAGTCCTCTCAATGTCTATCACGGCATACAGCTCTGTGCACCTGATAGGGGGTTGTAGAAGGGGAGTAGTAGGCATTTTTGGAGTCTGAAGTTTGTCAGAGTCACTGTCACCTTCCAAGTCAACTTCCAAGTAATTGTTCTAAACTTGGGTGTCTGATATCAAAGGTAAAGGCTGTCAGTACGCAGTCCTGACCCCTTGAATATTCTATTTTGTGAGCATTTGCTGGCACTATTACATTCTCTTTATTTGCATAGTTATGCATTGGATCTAAATTATTATGGTAGCCATTTAGAGATGGGGTCTTTGGTCCTAAATCTTCATCCCTACTTAGCTTGCAGGCTTCCCAAACAGAAGGCAAATGGCAAATTTTCATGGTTTAATAATGCAGTTCTCCTCTGAGCTGAGTTGTTGATATTCTGAGTATCTGAGGTACTGGTAAATGACAGACAACCTCTCTTGATCCCTGAGGCACTAGGGATAAATAGCCCATTTATATTTTCATACACCAGATTATTAACACAGGGTGCACCTCTTCATTCATCACTGTCATACCCAGTGTCCCATTCTGTGTTATTTGTACCACTTCCACTAACTTGACCTCTTCCAAGTTGCTAGTTTCTCTTTTTCCATTAATTGCTTTTGTTCTTTTTTAAAGATTTATTGATTTATTTATTTCTCTTCCCTTCTCTTCCCCCCTCCTTCAGTTGTCTGTTCTCTGTGTCCATTCGCTGTGTGTTATTCTTTTTTTTTTTAAAGATTTATTTATTTATTTATTTTTATTTTTTTAATTATTTTTTTTAAATTACATTATGAAAAATATGAGGTCCCATTCAACCCCACCGCCCCCGCCCCCCACTCCCCCCACAGCAACACTCTCTCCCATCATCATGACACATCCATTGCACCTGGTAAGTTCATCTCTGAGCATCACTGCACCCCATAGTCAATGGTCCACATCATAGCCCAGACTCTCTCACGTTCCATCCAGTGGGCCCTGGGGGGATCTATAATGTCCCGTAATTGTCCGTGAAGCACTATCCAGGACAACTCCACGTCCCGAAAACGCCTCCACATCTCATCTCTTCCTCCCGTTCCCCACACCCAGCAGCCACCATGGCTACCGTTCCCACACCCATTCCACATTTTCTCTGTGGACATTGGATTGGTTGTGTCCATTGCACATCTATGTCAAGTGAGGGCTTAGATTCCATATGGGTACTGGATGCACTCCTCCCACTTCCAGTTGTAGACACTCTAGGCTCCATGTTGTGGTGGTTGACCTTCTTCAACTCCATGTTAGCTGAGTGGAGTAAGTCCAATAAATCAAAGTGTAGGAGCTGAAGTCTGTTGAGGCTCTGGGCCTGGGTGTCATATTATCAGTCCAGAGATTCAAATCCCCTACATATATCTTAAACCCAGCACCGACTACAATTCCAATAAAGTAGCATGCAAGTCTTGTGAAAAGAGATCCCCTCTGAGTCCAATTCCATCACGCAGAAACACCAGCTCCAAAGAAGGGCTATCTGTCATGGCAGTGAACCCCTTCTGCCATGACCATAGAACCCGTGGGTCTCTTTATCCTTCAAAAGAACCAATACCTGGGGTTGTATCTACCTTATCTGTCTCTTAGACTCTGTTCAGTTGTACATAGGGGTATTCCTTCTGACAACCTCCAGACTCTTTTTTAGAGACTCACAGCCTTATAATCTCATTTCTCCTTTCCATTTCCCCCTTACATTAGGTCAAACAGCTTCCCGAAGTCATGTCATTATATGTAGACAGGTATATTCTGCTGTTCCGCATTGAATCTTTAATTCAAGGTCATTTTCTAGTTGCTTCTTCAGTTGGTATGTGGTAGTGATCCCTCGGTGCCAGGGAGGCTCATCCCCGGGTTTCATGTCCCACGCTGGGGGGAATGCATTGCATCTACACGCTGAGTTTGGCTGTGAGAGTGGCCACATTTGAGTAACATGCAGGCTGTCAGGAGGAAACCCCCAGGCACAATGCTACTCTAGGCCTTGTTCTTATTGCAGGTGTATAGGCTCAAAAGTGTAACCATTAGTATCACGAGCCCACTGTTGGGCCCTCCTTCCTTCCTGGTTCTTGCCGTTGCACCTGGAGGATTGCCGCTGCTCTCCCAGGGCCCACAACAGTGACCCCCCGGCCAGGAGCCCAGTACCCCCCCAGCTGTTGTTTTTGTTTCCACTATGAGTATATATAGACATTACCATATACCCTGGGCATATGCCCTGTATAACTCCCTGTCAACCATATATATCCTGTCAATAACATCCCATATCAGTATTCCTCCGCTGCCATTGTTGAACCATTCTGTGATCCAAAACTTCCCGTAAAGTGAATCCCAACATAATGTCAGCTTCAGAAGAGTCTTAGATCACTGAAATTCATATATACAATATACAGTATTTCCCCAGATCCACCATAAAACCTTTTCCCTTGCACAGCAATAATCTTTTAACTTATTCATATCATATTTCCTGAAACTGATGTACAGATTCCAACACTATAGTTTTCAAACAAGGTGACATTTGTGCTTACTATGTGGTCCATATTTTAGGCTGTACAGTTTTCTAAATTTTTTAGTTATCCTATGTTTTGTCTTATGGTTTTCATTATTAGTCTGTCATCCCCTATATGTTTTTGGTGTAATATTAGCTGTTTTATATTCATCCTCGTGTACTCTCACATAACTCCTCTTTTGCCCCCTTATTTACCTTTGTTCCATCCATTGCACGTCCATTTTCCCCTCCCCTTAGGGCCCACAACGCCTGCCAATCTAATACCCTGGGAGCCGTCCTTTCTCACAAGAGATACAGTTCTCTCTATTCAACGGCATTAGTCTTCCCCAGGATATGGGTCCACCCCACCCAATGGTAGAACCCACCTTGGCAAAATGAGCCTTCAGCTATTCCCTCCGGAGTCCGTCACGCATCAGACCATACCCCCTGAGTGTCCTAACCAGGTAACCCTCCTACTTATACTTTGATACGTTTTACTCAACATTTAGTTCTCAACGAACTTCTGACACTCTCCCATATTCGTATGTTGCCCCTCCCTCCCACCTATTTCTTGGACAATATTACCCCTCTACCCATCCCCAGCCCCCCTCAAACCCAGAAAACCCCACCCGAAGGTAACCCCTTGCCCCCATTTTGTCCCTTCTTTGTGCTCATACTTACCCCCAGCTCATCACAGATTCCACCCCTGCAGACATTAACTCACATCCTTCCTCCACCCCCCGATTTCCTGTAAGCCACTTTTCCAGACTCTAGCTCTCTGAGGCAGTTAACTTATTTCATATCATTGAGGTCATATAGTATTTGTCCTTCAATGCCTGAGTTGCTTCACTCAACATAAGATTCTCAAGGTTCATCCATGTTATCACGTGCGATTGTAGTGTATTGGTTCTTACAGCTGAGTAGTATTCCATTGTGTGTATATACCACATTTTATTGATCCACTCATCTGTTGATGGACATGGATTGATTCCAACTTTTGGCGATAGTGAACAATGCTGCTATGAACATTGGTGTACATATATCGGTTTGTGTCCTTGTTTTCAGATCTGATGGGTATATACCCAGCAGTGGTATTGCTGGGTCATATGGCAAATCTATGGATAATTTTTTGAGAAACCGCCAAACTGTCCTCCAGAATGGTTGGATCCTTCTGCATTCCCACCAGCAATGGATGAGTGTTCCCCTTTCTTCACATCCTCTCCAGCATTTGTATTCTACTGTTTTTTTCATGGCTGCCAATCTTATGGGAGTAAGATGGTATCTCATTGTAGTTTTGATTTGCATTTCCCTGATTGCTAGAGATTTGGAGCATTTTTTCATGTGCTTTCTAGCCATTTGTATTTCTTCTTTGGAGAAGTGTCTGTTTAAGTCTTTTTCCCATTTTTTAAATGGGTTGTTTATCTTTTTGTTTTCAAGATATATGAGTTCTTTATATATGCAAGTTATAAGTCTCTTATCAGATATATGGTTGCCAAATATTTTCTCCCATTGTGTGGGTTCCCTTTTTACTTTCTTGACAAACTCCTTTGAGGTGCAGAAGGCTTTAATTTTGAGGTAGTCCCATTTATCTATTTGTTCTTTTGCTGCTCGTGCTTTTGGTGTGATATTCATGAAGCCATTTCCTATTACAAGGTCCTGTAGATGTTTCCCTACACTGCTTTCTAAGGTCTTTATGGTCTTGGCTCTTATATTTAGGTCTTTGATCCATCTTGAGTTGATCTTTGTATAAGGTGTGAGATGGTAATCCTCTTTCATTCTTCTACATATGGCTATCCAGTTCTCCAGGCACCATTTGTTGAATAGGCCATTCTCTCCCAGTTGAGAGGGTTTGGTGGCTTTATCGAATATTATATGGCTATATACATGAGGTTCTATATCTGAACTTTCAATTCGATTCCATTGGTCTGTGTGTCTCTCCTTATGCCAGTACCATGCTGTTTTCACTACTGTAGCTTTGTAGTATGTTTTGAAGTCAGGAAGTGTGATTCCTCCTATTTCATTTTTCTTTTTCAATATGTCTTTGGCTATTTGGGGCCTCTTTCTATTCCAAATAAATTTCATAGTTAGTTTTTCTAGTTCCTTAAAGAAGGCTGTGTTGATTTTTATTGGGATTGCATTGAATGTGTAGATCAGTTTTGGTAGGATAGACATCTTAATAAGACATCTTCCTATCCATGAACAAGGAATAGTCTTCCATTTATTTAGGTCTTCTTTGATTTCCTTGAACAATCTTGTATAGTTCTCGATGTATAAGTTTTTTACCTCTTTAGTTAAATTTATTCCTAGGTATTTGATTTTTTTATTTACTATTGTGAATGGTATTTGTTTCTTGATTTCCTCTTGATCTTGCTCATTATTGGTGTATAGAAATGCTACTGATTTTTGCGCATTGATCTTATAACCTGCGACTTCACTAAACTCATTTATGAGTTCTAGGAGCTTTGTTGTAGATCTCTCAGGGTTTTCTATATATAGGATCATGTCATCTGCAAATAATGAAATTTTGACTTCTTCCCTTCCAATTTGAATGCCTTGTATATCTGGTTCTTGTCTCAGTGCTCGAGCAAGTACTTCCAAGACAATGTTAAATAGGAGCGGAGACAATGGGCATCCTTGTCTTGTTCCTGAGTTTAGAGGGAAGGATTTCAGGATTTCGCCATTATAAACAATGTTGGCTTTCGGTTTTTCATATATACTCTTTATCACGTTCAAAAAGTTTCCTTGTATTCCGATCTTTTGGAGTGTTTTTATCAGGAAGGGGTGCTGTATTTTGTCAAATGCCTTTTCTGCATCTATAGATATAATCATGTGGTTTTTTTCTCTCAATCTGTTTATATGGTGTATTACATTGATTGATTTTCTTATGTTGAACCATCCTTGCATACCTGGAATAAATCCCACTTGGTCATGGTGTATAATTTGTTTAATGTGTTGTTGAATACGATTAGCAAGTATTTTGTTAAGTATTTTTGCGTCTAGGTTCATTAGGGAAATTGGTCTGTAATTTTCCTTTCTTGTGGTGTCTTTGTTTGGCTTTGGTACTAGGGTAATGTTGGCATCATAGAAGGAATTAGGCAGTGTTCCTTCTGTTTCGATTTTTTGGAATAGTTTCAACAGGATTGGTGTTAGTTCTTTCTGGAATGTTTTGTAGAATTCACCTGTGAAGCCATCTGGCCCTGGGCTCTTCTTAGTTGGGAGATTTTTAATGACTGATTCTATCTCTTTGCTTGTGATTGGTTTGTTAAGATCATCAATTTCTTCTTTCGTCAGTATGGGCTGCTTATGTGTTTCTAGGAATTTGTCCATTTCCTCTAAATTGTCATTTTTGTTGGAATATAGTTTTTCAAAGTATCCTCTTATGATAGTCTTTATTTCTGTGGGGTCAGTGGTGATATCACCTTTCTCATTTCTTATTTTGTGTATTTGCATCTTTTCTCTTTTTTTCTTTGTTAGTCTTGCGAAAGGTTTGTCAATTTTGTTGATCTTCTCAAAAAACCAGCTCTTGGTCTTGTTTATTTTTTCAAGTGCTTTCTTATTTTCTATTTCATTTAGTTCTGCTCTTATCTTTGTTATTTCCTTCCTTCTTCTTCCTGTTGGGTAACTTTGTTGTTGTTTTTCTAATTCCGTCAAAAGTGCAGTTAGTTCTCCAATTTTTGCTCTTTCTTCTTTTTTGATATATGAATTTATGGCTATAAATTTCCCTCTCAGTACCGCTTTTGCTGCATCCCATAAATTTTGGTATGTTGTGTTATCATTATCATTTGTTTCAAGGTAGTCATTGATTTCTTTTGAGATTTCCTCTTTGACCCACTGTTTTTCTAAGAGTGTGCTGTTTAATTCCCAAATTGTCATGTGGAGTCTGGGTCTCTGTCCCTTGCAAATTTCCAGCTTCACTCCACTGTGGTCAGAGATATTGTTTTATATGATTTCGATCTTTCTGAATTCATTAAGCCTTTCTTTGTGGCCTAGCATATGGTCAATCTTGGAGAATGTTCCATGTGCGCTTGAGAAAAATGTATATCCTGCTGTGTTTGGGTGTAATGATCTATATATGTCTATTAGATCCAGCTCTTCTAATATACTGTTCAAATGTTTTGTTTCTTTAGTGATTCTCTTTTGAGATGTTCTGTCCAGAGTTGATAGTGGTGTATTAAAATCCCCCACTATAATTGTAGATGCATCTATTCTTTCACTTAGTTTTTCCAGCGTTTGCCTCACATATTTAGAGGCGCCCTTGTTAGGAGCATAAATATTTATGATTGTTCGATCTTCTTGACAGATTGTCCCTTTCACTAAAATATAGTATCCTTCTTTGTCTCTCACAATTGTTTCGCATTTAAAGTCTATTTTGTCTGATATTAATATAGCTACTCCTGCCTTTTTTTGGTTGTTGTTTGCTTGTATGATTGTTTTCCAGCCATTCACTTTCAACCTCCATGAGTCTCTGGGTCTAAGATGTGTCTCTTGTAGACAGCATATAGATGGGTCGTATTTCCTTATCCAGTGTCCCAGTCTGAATCTTTTGATAGGTGAGTTTAGTCCATTGACATTCAGTGTTATTACGTTTAGAGAGTTATTTATGGTAGCCATATTTTGGTTGGATTTGTGTTTGTTATATTTTGTTTGTATTATTTTATTTTCCCCTTCTATTTTTGTCTTTCTTGTTGCTTTTACACTCTCCTCCATCTCTGACTGTCCTGTTTTTTCCTTTCTTCCTGCAGAACTCCCTTAAGAATTTCTTGAAGGGGAGGTTTCTTGTTGATATACTCTTTCAGTTTCTGTTTATCTGTGAATATTTTGAACTCTCCATCATTTTTGAATGCTAGTTTAGCTGGATAGAGTATTCTTGGTTGGAAATTTTTTTCCTTTAGTACCTTGACTATATCATACCACTGCCTTCTTGCCTCCATGGTTTCAGATGAGAAATCAGCACTTAATCTTATGGAGTTTCCCTTGTATGTGATGGTTTTCTTTTCTCTTGCTGCTTTTAGAATTTTTTCTTTGTCTTGAGCATTGGATAATTTGACAAGTATATGTCTTGGGGTGGGCCTGTTGGGGTTTATGACCAGTGGAGTGCGCTGTGCTTCTTGGATATGTACATCTGTCTCTTTCAGTAGATTTGGGAAGTTTTCATTCATTATTTCCTGCAACAGTCCTTCTGACCCCTTTCCCTTCTCTTCTCCTTCTGGAATGCCTATAATACGTATGTTTGAGCGTTTTGCGTTATCATTCAGGTCCCTAAGTCCTATTTGGATTTTTTCTACCTTTTTATTGACCACTTCTACTATCTGTTTGATTTCCAATGCACTGTCTTCCACATCACTAATTCTCTGCTCTGCCTCTTCTAGTCTGCTGATATTTGCTGCAAGTGTATTTTTGATTTCTTGAATTGTGGTGTTCATTTCCATCATATCTGTTATTTTTTTGCGCATGTCTGCAATTTCCCCTCCAAGTGTTGTCTTCATGCTGTTAACCTCTTTCATTACTTCATCAAATTTGTCGGTGATAAATGATCTGAGATCTTTCATTGCTTGTGCGAAGTCCTGCCCCCCTTCCTGATTGGATTCAGCCATGTTTTCCTGATTACTGGTTTGGTTTGTAGATTTTTGTTGCTGTCTTGTCAACATTTTTTCTTGATGGGTTTAATCAGTTCCTTAGCTTCTTTGTCTAGTCTTGGAGATTAATTAGCTGTTGTTTTTGCGTAAGTGTTATATCTTCTCTTTGTCACTTTGTTCTTCTTATTCCAATTTCTTATTGCTAGTTAAGCTCACTTTAAAGGAAAGTATTAGTGCTGGGGAAAGGCAATTGTGTAAGGGAGGAAAAAGTGTGAAGTAGTATTGGTGATATATGTTAACAAAGCAACAATATGAGTTCTGGGAGGATGGAGGTTAGATCATGTAAATTGTGTAGAGTTATAGTAGTAGGAAAGTACCTATAATGAGGTAGACGACTGAATATGGGAGGAATGTGGTACGTACTAAGAGGCTATTGTTTCCGTGAGAGAGGGAAAGAGAAAAGAAAGGTAATAGTTTCAGGGATGAATACCAGATGGAAAACTAAACAAAGGTATTAGAAATTAAGAGTTAGACACTTTGTGGATCAAAGAAAGGGAAATGGAATATAGGAGAGATAGTAGATGGTGGAGGATATCAAGTTGTAGGGGAAAGGGGATAGTGTAGAT
This sequence comes from Dasypus novemcinctus, assembly GCF_030445035.2. Lineage (NCBI taxonomy): Eukaryota > Metazoa > Chordata > Mammalia > Cingulata > Dasypodidae > Dasypus > Dasypus novemcinctus. The sequence goes on along the minus strand of NC_080677.1, from coordinate 36,962,087 downwards.
AGGCTAAATCTATTCACAGAAAAATGAGGCAGTGGAGGGTGAGGAAACCCAGCAAATGTGAGGTATTTCCTGTAGGACCTATTGTATTGTTAAGATGAAATAGTATAAGAAGAATATTGGGGACAGGAAAGAGAGGATTAAAAAAAACAACAACAACAACAAAAATAAAATAAAATAAAAAATAAAAAAAAACAAAAAAAAACAAAAAACAAAGAACAGAAACCCTACCGCCAGGCTCGGCTGGGCTCGGCTGGGCTCGGCTGGGCTCCGGTCCCCTGCCCTCCGTGGCTCGGCTGGGCTTGCCTGGGCTTGGCTAGGCTCGGCTGGGCTCGGGTCCCCCGCCCGTCGCGGCTCGGCTGGGCTCGGCTGGGCTCGGCTTTCCCGCCCACCGCCCGCCGCGGCACAGCGCGGCGCGGCTCTCCCGCCCAGCGCGGTGCGGCTGGGCTCGGCCGAGCTCGTCTGGGCTCGGCTCCCTCGCCCGCCGCGGCTCGGCTGGGCTCAGCTGGGCCCGGCTGGGCTCGGCTTCCCTGCCCGCCACCCTCTGCAGCGCAGCACGACTCGGCTCTCCCGCTCACCGCCCTCCGCGGCGCGGCTGGGCTCGACCGAGCTCGGCTGGGCTCGGCCCCCTCGCCCTCCGCGGCTCAGCTGGGCTCGGCCCCGCTCGGCTTCCCCGCCCGCCGCCCGCCGTGGCGCGGCTAGGCTCGGCTGGGCTCGGCTCCCTTGCCCGCCGCCCGCTGCGGCACAGTGCAGCTTGGCTCTCCCGCCTGCCACCCGCCGCCCGCTGCAGCTCGGCTGGGCTCGGCTCCCTTGCCCGCCACCCGCCGCGGCACAGCACGGCTCGGCTCTCCCGCCCGCCGCCCACCGCGGCCCAGCTAGGCTGGGCTCGGCTCCCTTGCCCGCCGCCCGCCGCGGCACAGCGCGGCTCGGCTCTCCCGCCCGCCGCCCACCGCGGCGTGGCTCGGATCCTCCGCCCGCTGCCCACCGCGGCCCAGCTAGGCTACCCTGGCCGCCACCCGCCGGGGCTCGGCGCGGTGCTAGCTGCCTCGGCTCTGCCTACCCAAGGAGGGAATCCTCCACACGTAGCTGGGATCTCCGTGTATATTTCACGGATGGATCCTCTCTGTTACCTTCCCTCCAAATCGATGTCTAAACACCTTGGGACCAGGAAAAATCCCGAAACAGCCCCGTCCCAAGGAGTCTCCGACGCCTCCCAGCTGATTCCCTCCAGGAGCTAGTAACCGGGAAGTTCACTCAGCCGCCATCTTGCCTCCTCCCGCTGTGTGTTATTCTGTGACCACTTCTATCCTTATCAGCGGCACCAGGAAACTGTGTTTCTTTTTGTTGCGTCATCTTGTTGTGTCAGCTCTCTGTGTGTGGCACCATTCTTGGGCAGGCTGCACTTTCTTTCACACTGGATGGCTCTCCTTCGGGGCGCACTCCTTGCACGTGGGGCTCCCCTATGCGGGGGACACCCCTGCGTGGCAGGGCACTCCTTGTGCGCATCAGCACTGTGCATGGGCCAGCTCCACACGGGTCAAGGAGGCCCAGGGTTTGAACCGCAGACCTCCCGTGTGGTAGGCAGATGCCCTATCCATGCTTAAGAAGAACCTGAGGATCCCTGTCCTCAATGCTACTTGGTTCTTCTTTCAGTGTGTTGCTTTTGGCATTAGAAACCCTTGCCTCCAATGGGACGTGCACTCTTGTGTGATTTTTCTGCTCTTCTTGCACACCTGTACTGTTGACATAGGTATGTACTTGTTCCTCAGCCACAAGCAAAGGATGTGTATGTAGCTTCTTCACCTACTGAAGGCAGGCGTGCACTTCCTACAAATGGATGTCTGCTTGAAGGATGTGATGAAGCATCTCCAAATGAGGAATATCAGGGATATCCATTAGGTAAATTCTGAGCAGTCAAACCCTGGAGTTTAGGTGTTCTAGATGTTCTGTGAACTTCCAATTCTGTCTGATGATTATTTCTTTCTATGGCTGGCTTTTCCATCATATTTATACTATTATTTTGCATAATCTCTTGCAACATGTTAAATAATTCTTCTGCATGGGCACACTTAAAAGGCAAAAATTCCTTGTCCAGCTTGGCACCTTCGACCACTTTCAAAAGAAAAGAGATTTGAATCATAGCCATAGCACCACAGGGAGGGTAGTGCCATTTTAATGAGTCACATTTACAAGTGTATGAAATCAGTTCTGTGTCTATAAGTTCCATTATGCCTGAACCTAACTCATTCCCATCATCATCCACAGTAATAACCTTAAACTTGTTCCGATGGTTATCTGGGGCGGTGTTTTTATCTGCACAGTCACAACAGCTACCCAGGCTTCTTCAGAAGACTATATGAGCTCTAGATCTAGCTATTAGTAAGCTTAGCCTCTGCTGCAGCATCAGGAGTTTAATTATACTTCAAAATACCATGTTTTCTTTGTTGGCTGACTTAACCTTGTGGAACTCTCTCTGAGAAAAACAGATGTAATTGTGTTTCAATCTGTTTGAAAAGCTTCTGCTGCATCTTACTTTTTGACAAATTGACTGTTTCATCACTTCTGCCTCTGGGCATTTACCTTGTCGGTGGGGCACGGGTCGGCGGCGCGTGGAACCCCAGCTCCTACCTGGGCTGGAGCACCTGCTCAGAACTGATTGAGCCTTAGGAGCTGTAGCTGCAAGGCTTCATTCCCATAGTGTTTTTTAAAAAGTTTTATTCTGGTAACAACTATACAACCAAAATTCCCCTTTCACCACATTCAAATATATAGTTCAGTGCTGTCAATTACATTCACAATGTTGTGCTACCATCACCATCATCCATTACCAAAGTTTTCATCATCACTTTTAAGTCTTAACTCCCTATTCCCTAACATCACCCTGTCCCCTAGTAAGCTATATTCTAGATTCTGACTCTATGTGTTTGCTTATTCTATTTCAAGTCAGTAAAATCATATAATATTTGTCCTTTTGTGCCTGGCTTATTTCAGTCAACATGATGTCTTCAAGATTCATCCATGTTGTATGCATCTCTTCTTGGATTCCTTCCACCTTTTGGTAATTGTGAATAATGCCACTATGAACGCTGGGGTGAAAATATCTGTTTGAGCCTCTGTTTTCAATTATTTTGGGTATATACCCAGGACCTCTTACATGGGAAGCAGGTGCTCAACAACTTGAGCATCTGCTCCCCTCTAATAAGGTTTCAGGTCAGGAAGTGTGAGTTCTCCAACTTCTTTCTTCTTCTCTTCAAGATACCTTTGGCTGTTCAGGCTCCTTACCCCTTGTGGTAGTTTGACATTATTTATGAATTCCAAAAAGAGATATTGGTTATATTTCTAAACTCATCTGTTCCTCTGGGCATGATACCCTTTTATTGATTTACATTCAAAGGCTTTATGTTTACTTGATTAAATCAAGATTAGTGCTTTGATTTGACCATGTCATTGGGTGACTCAGTTTGAGTCCCTGCCCTCTTTGTAGGCTATATAAACAGATAATCAAGAACAAGGAAGTAGATATACAGAAGAACACAGAGGAAGAGAGAAAGCTCAATAGACACAGCAAAGGCCCTGGGAAGTGAGATGAGTTTTTCACCTGATAGTTTACAGTTGGTCTTGTGAAGAAAACAGAGCAGCTGAGCCAGGAAACAAATGAGCCCTGGGAAGAGAGAGCAGAATTATGCTAGACTACAGCTGAGACCAGAAGAAGCTGGACTCATGGAGCCTTAAGAGGGAAGAGGAAGGCTGAACCCTAGCAGACATCATCCACCATCTTGCTTCAACACATGGAAACAGAGTTTGGTTAAGTTGAACTCTTTAGGGCCTTTAACTGCAAGCTTTTACTCCAAATAAACACCCTTTATAGAAACCAACAGATTTTTGGTAGTCTGCATCAACACCCTTTGACTGACTAATATACCACCTTGTTGTTATTATTTTAAATATATTTTTATTACAGAAGTTGTGAACTTACAAAACAATCATGCACATGTGCAGAATTCCTATACAACACCCCTCTATCAACATAGCACACCATGCTAGAACATCTGTTACAGGTAATGAGATAATATCGTCAGGCTATTACCACCAACCATGGTCCACAGTGTACATTTGGCACACTTTTTCCATACTCCCCCCTTATCAACACAGTACATCTTAGGCATAGATGGATGTATTACAGTATTGCTTTTAACCACAGTCCATAAGTCACTCCAGTTGTATTTTCCCACACTTCTCCACATTCCTACCACTCTGCAATGATGATGTGCGTCTGCTCTATCTCACAAAGGACACTCTTGCATCTACACTCTGTTTCAGGCCTCTCTCATCCTATCTTTTCTTTTCAGACTGTCACACACCCTTTGTAGAAACACAATAGGTTTTGGCAAGACTCTCTTTTGTTTTAGATTTATTTATTTATTTCTCCCCACTCCCTCATTGTTTGCACTTGCTGTGTCTATTCGTCTTCCTTGTTTCTTTAGGAGGCACTGGAAACTGAACCCAGATCCTCTGATATGGGAGGGAGGTGCCCAATTACCTGAGTCACTTCTGTCCCCTCACACCCCTTAGTATTTCCCACAAAGCCAGTCTCTTGGTTACAAATTCTCTGTTTAACTGTGAATGCTCTAAACTCACCCTCCTTTTTGAAAGATAATCTTGCCAGGTATAAGATTCTTGTCTGGCAGTTTTTCTCTTGCAGTATCTTAAATATATCATACCACTGTCTTCTTGCCTCCATGGTTTCTGATAAGAAATTGACACTTAATCTTATTGGGTATCCTTTATATGCTATGCATTGCTTTTCTCTCAGAATTCTCTTTTTGTCTTTGGCATTTGCCATTCTGATTAATATGTATCTTGGAGTTGGTCTATTCTGATTTATTTGGATGTATGTTGTGCTTCTTGGACACAGATATCTACATCCTTCAATAGAGTTGGGAAATTTTCTACCATTATTTCTTCAAATATTCCTTCTGTCCCTTTTCCCTTCTCTTCTCCTTCTAGAACATCCATGGCACATATGTTTGCACATCTCTTGCTGTCATTTAGTTCCCTGAGAAATTGTCCCACTTTTTCCATTCTTTTCTTCATCTGCTTTTTTTGTATGTTCACTCTCAGAAGCCATTTCTTCAAGCCCACTAATCCTTTCTTCTGTCTCCTCAAATCTGCTATTATATGATTTCAGTGTATTTTTTGTTTCATTTATTGCAACTTTCATTTCCATAAAATCTGCTGTTTTTCTAAGTAGGCTTTCAAATTCTTCTTTGTGCTTATCCAATGTCTTCTTACTCTCTTTAGCCATCTCATTGAATGTATTAAGGAGCTTTGTTTGAACATCTATGATTAGTTGTCTCAACTCTTTATGTCATCTGGAGGCTTAATCTTGTTTCTTTAACTGGGCCATATCTTCCTGTTACTTGGTATGGATTATAATTTTTGATGGTGTCTTGGCATCTGACTTGCTAGATGTATTTATTCTGGGTGCAGTTTCTCTCTTTAGTTTAGGGCTTTCTTGCCCTTTGTCCCTTGGTGGTTGTGTAGTAGGAGCTGAGAATGTAGTTGGTGCTGTAAGCTGTGGAGGCTCAAGCTGCCTACACTGCCCCAGGGACCAATGAAGCATCTCCCACCTTTCTCCTTTGCCAGGGGTAGGGACAGAGTCACAGCCATGTGTAATAATCCAAGTCATGCATGCCTAGACTGTAATTGCCCAGAGAGACTGATAAAGATACACACCCCTTCCTCCCCTGCCTGGGGTGGGAATGGAGCTGCAGGTGTGGGCAGCTATCTATGCCTTGTGGGTCCAAATTAACCGCATTTGCCCTGGTAGACTTCTGACTACTCAGTCTGTGCCTGCTGAATGTACCTGCAGTTACCAGGAGAGCCTGGTGCAGGTCCCACCAGCTTCCTCCTTGTCAGAGGTGGGACTGAAGCCTAGGCGAGGGCTGCCGTCTGATCTGGGTGTAAAGAAGCCGGTCCCTACCATCACTGTGATTTTCAGTCAGCCCCACTTCCCCTCATGCTTGGGGTGGAGTCAAAATGGTGGCTACAGGCCTCTTTCCAACTCAGGTTCAAACTTTAGCTGTTCTTAGGGTTATACTTTAGCCAGCTGAATTTACTAATCAGTAGCTGAAGTTGGTGCCCAATCATCTCTTCTTCCCCCATTTTTGGGAAGTGCAGCTTCCAACTCCAGTCATGGAATAGCTCCTGTGACTGCTTGTACCACCACAGCAGGAAGAGCAATAGCCTCCATGATGTGGCCTGTATTTTCCCAAAGAGGCTGGCACAGGTCCTCCCAGTTTCCTCCCTGCTGGAGATGGGTTGGGGCTTAGGCTAGAGCTGCAATCCTATTTGGCTGGAAAGAAGTCAGTTGCTACCAGCACTGTGATTTTCAGTCAGCCCTGCTTTCCCCCATGCTAGGCGCAGAGTTAAAATGGCAGCTACTGGCCTCTTTCTAACTTGGACAGGTTCAAACTTTAGCTGTTCTTAGGATTATACTTTAGCCTGCCAAGTTTACTAATCAGTAGGTGAAGTTGGTGCCCAACCATTTCTTTCTCCCCCATTTTTGTGAAGTGGAGCTCCCGATTCCAGCCATGGAATAGCCTGTGCCATCAGTGGAGGTTGGGCCCTGGCCTCCATGGTATGAAGTGCTCTACTTATTTATATTCTGGGCAGATGGGCAGTCTCCTCCTTCCTTTCTTTCGAGGATGTCACAGGTGCTTTATATAGCTCTGGTTGATTATTAACTGCCCTGTAGCATGAGCTGACTCTAGAAGCTCCTTACTCTGCTAGTTGTCTCATAAGTGTTTTTGATGTAAAGCCTATTTTATCTGACATAGTATAGCTACCACAGCTATATTATGTAGTTACAACTTGAATGGTTTATTTTTGTTCAACCTTTCATTTTAAATCTACTTATGTCTTTAAATTTAAGTTGAGTCTCTTGTAAACAGCACATAGTTTGGTCATGCATTTTATCCATTTTGCCATCTGTATCTTTTACCAGAAAGTTTAATCCATTTACTTTAAAGTACTGGTGATGCAGGGCTTTTTTCTGCCAGTGTGCTACTTTATCTTCTACCTAAGTCTTATACTTTTTGTCCCTCAATTCTTCTATTAATGCCTACTTTCACATTTATTAGATTTTTTGTTTTGTGCCATATTGACTCCCTTCCCATTTCTTTCTGTATATATTTTTTTCATGTATTTTCTTCATAATTTCATAAATTTTAACCATGGAGTTAAAATTTAACATCCAAAATGTATAACAATCATATTTAATTTGATGCCAATGTAACTTCAATAGTATATGCTATTTCTATGTCCCTTTTTTTTAACTTGTTACAAATTATATTGTCATACATTGTATATCCAAAACCACAGATTTATCGTTACTTTTTATCCATTTACCCACCAGTAAGTTTTGAGAAACTGGAGTTACATACAAAATAAAAATTCAGAACAATAGAACTGGCAGTTATCAGTATATATATGGTTACCTTTACCAGTGGTCCTTATTTCTTTACACTGCTTTGATCCACTGTCTAGTGTCCTTTCCTTTCAGTCTGAAGAACTCTTAGCATCGCTTATTAGGGCAGGTCTAGCGGTGATGAAGTTCCTCAGCTTTTGTTTATCTGGGAATATCTTAATCTCTCCCTCGTTTTTGAAAGAAAGTCTTTCCAGATATAAAATTCTTGGTTGGCAATTGTTGTCTCTTAGCACTTTAAACATTTCAACCCACTGCCTTCTTGCTTTCTTGGTTTTTTAAAATGAGAACTTAGCACTTGATTTTATTAGTATTCTCTTATATGTAACACATTGTTTTACTCTTGCAACTTTCAGAACTCTCTCCTTGTCCTTTGCACTTGGTAGTTTGACCTGTATGTATCAGGACATACTTCTCTTCAAGTTTATCTTCTTTAGTGTTCTCTGAGCTCCTTCCATGTGCATGTTCACATTTTTTGCTTTTGGGAAGTTTCCTGTCATTTTTTTCCTTTTAATGTTCTTCCTGTTCCTCTCTTCTTTCTCCTTCTCTGACTCCCATAATTTGTATATTGGTGCACTTGATGGTGTGCAGAGGTCTGTTAGGCTATTTTTGTTTTTTCTAATTCTTTATTCTTTCTGCTCCTCAGCCGGACTCACTTTAATTATTTTATTGAGTTCATTGAAACTTTTTTCTGCCAGCTCCCATCTGCTGTTGAAACACTCCTGGGAATTTTTAATTTCAATTATTGTGGTCTTCAACTTCAGTAGTTCTCTTTGGTTCTGTTTGGTTCCTTTTAAAATTTCTATGAGATTCTTATATTATTTAATCATTGTTTTCTTGATATCCTTTAGTTCTTTCTCTGTATTTTCCTTCACATCTTTGAGCACATTGAGGGTTATTTTTTAAAAGTCTTTGTTCAGTATGTCTATAGTCTGGGTCTTCTTCATCAATGTTTCCTCTTCCTTTGGATGGGCCATTGTATTAATCAGCCAAAGGGGTGGCATCTCAGTTGAATCAAATACAATCAAAGGATATCACACCCAGAGGAACAGACCAGTTTACAAACATAATCAATATCTCTTTTTGGAATTCATAAATAATATCAAACTGCCATATTCCACCCTCTGAATTCCAAAAAGGCATACTGAAAAAAGAACCATATTTCAGTAACAATGCTAAGTACAAAATCATATCGCAATCAGTTTAGAGAAATACAGTATGTCTTGGGGCAAAATCCCATCCAGCTGTAGACTTCTGAAAGTTACAAAACAATTTACCTGTTTTCAATATACAAAGGGAGAGACAAAGGATAAACATTTGCATTACCCTAAGGAGAAATTGGGGGGGAACATGAGTCACTCATCCTCTACAGTTCCAAAAACCTGCAGGATATACTTCCTTAGATTTCAAAGTCTGAGAGTCATTCTCAAGATGATGGTTTCTTCTCCCTAGGGCCTCATGGGGACCCACCCTTTCCACAGGCTTGCCCAGTGGCCATTTTCTTGGTTCCACCCTCACTGAGCATCTGGGTGGTGACCAAGCTCCAGACCTCACCCTCCTAGAATACTGGGGTGATGCCACACTTTACCCAATCTCTGAGGTAGATTCTCGACCCTCTTAGTACAGTGAGGAGGAGGCAACATTGTCCCTAATCTCAGGCATACAAACCCAACTCTCTCAGAGCAATGAGTTGGCAACCTGGCCTTCCCTAATCTATGGGGAAAAGGCCCACCTACCTGAGATCTATGGAGTGTTGACCTCATCTTCCAACCCTTCAGGATTGTGCTCCACCCTCTCTGTAGCCTGGGGTGGCAAAACTTTCCCTGAACAGCAGGCTGGAACATCCATCCTCTTCAATTGCAGGGGCAAACTCATCCTCTCTGTACACATGGGTGGGGTTCCTCTCTTGGCCCCAAGTAGATATCTTAATTCCAGACCTCAGCCTCCATGGTTTTCCTCTTAAGCCATTTTCCCTTCTATCTCTCCCATTCCTGCCCCTTTCAGTCAGGCTGACAGTGGTTTTGTTCATATAGCTCTCTCAAAAAGCCCATTGGTTTAGTATGCAGGAAGCAGGGATCCAAGACATAAGACAATTACACTTTCCACAAGTCTTCCCTGGATAACTGCATTTTCAATCCTGACTTACAATTTCCAAGTTTAGTTAATTCCTTAAATGGGGCACTATTGTCTGAGGGCTTGATTTCCAAAGGTTGGAATTTCCAGAATCAGTTTCTGGTTTCTTTGTGCCCAGTAATTCTATTATCAGCTTATCTTTTTCCTCTAACACTTAGCTATAAGCTGCAAGGAGAAGCCAGGCTGTCTTTCCCACATTTAATTTGGAAATCTCCTTGGCTAAATATCCAAGCTCATAGTTTTCAAATTCTGCCTTCCATATAACATCAGGAGTCAATCATGCTAAGTTCTCTGCAACTTTAAAACATGGATCACCTTTCCTCCAGTTTCCAATAGTTTCATGACTTCTAAGGCCTGCCTTATCAAAAATCTCTTTAGCATCCATATACTATCAATAGTCTCTTCAGCCCAATCTAGACCTTTTCTATCAAGCATCTCACAATTCCTCCAAAAAATACTCATTTATTTATAAAACCATCCCAGCATTTTTGGTAATTGTATCAGAATGTACCCCACTCCTGGTACCAAATTCTGTATTAGTCAGCCAAATGGGTGCTGATGCAAGTACTAGAATTCTGTTGGCTTTTATAAGGTTATTTATTGGGGTAAAAGCTTACAATTACACAGCCCTAAGGAGTACAACTCAAGGTACCATATGAGGTACTTCCTTACTCAAAGTCTGTTGCCATGTGTTGAAGCAAGATGGCAGACAATGTCTGTGAGGGTTCAACCTTCCTCTTTCCTCTTAAGGCTTCATGATCCCAGCTTCTTCTGATCTCAGCTATAGGCTGGCAGAGGGCTCATTTCTTTCTAGGCTTAGCTGCTGTGTTCTCTTCACAAGGTCAGCTGGAAACTATCAGGTGAATGGCTCAACTCTCCCCAGGGCTCCAGGATCAAAGCTCTTTCCTCTGCTGTGTCTATGGAGCTCTTGCTATTCCTCTGTGTATCTTCTCTTGTGTGTCTTTTTGAGTCTGTATCTGTTTATATAGCCCTCAAAGGGGGTGGGGACTCAAACTGAGTTGCCCTACTGACGTGATCAAATCAAAGACCTAATCTTAACATAATTTAATCAAAGACATCTCCACTGAATCTAATACAAAGGGTATCATACCCAGAAGAACAGTTTATAAACATAATTAATATCTCTTTTTGGAATTCATAGATAGTATCAAACTTGCACAGTCATCATTTCCTGTTTCTCTATTTGTCTTGTAATCTTTTTTGTACACTACATATTTTAATATTTTAAAGTGCTAACTCTGGGATTTATTCCATGAGATGTCTGTTTCTTGAGTTTGTATCCAGCTAGTGATATAACTGAGAATTTCCTGAGTGTCAGGAGCTAATGAAACTGAGCAAACCTAATTAAAACACACACACACACACCTTTCACAGTCTTTGCAAATTGGCTTTGCATGGCTGGTATTCTCTTTCAGAGTTCAGTTCTCCTATCAAAAAGGTCAAGACAGATGCAAAGTGCAGGGCCCTCCCTGTCTTTTCTGGGCCTATGTCTTATCCTGAGCTTGCATTTGCTAGTGGCCTTAGGAGTTCCCCTGTTTTTAGGAATTTGAATGCTCTCTCTACAGGAAATAGACCTTCTCCATCTCCCAGGTTCTCCATCTGACCAGGACTTAAAGCAAGTAAGTCTTTGTCCCAAGCCACCTGCCTCAATTGTTTCTTACCCTGACTCAGGCTACTTTTGCTGGGAGGGCAAATTCTTGTGTGTGTGTGGGGGGGGGGGGGGGTGGAAATAGAGTGGGTGGCACCCCAGAAAGAAATTTCCCCAGTCACTCTTTTCCATCTGAAACAAGGCCAGGGACCCACAAAGGGAGCACCAGTTGCCTCCAAATTGCCTTGGAGTAGGGGGTTGGGGAGGGGCCAAAAGAGTGCCAGGAGCTTGTCTCAAAGTTCCCCAATGCTGCACTTTCTTGACTTGGCACCTGCCCAGCAAATGCAGCCCTTCTAATGTCCTCCACAACTCTAAGAAGTGTAACATCTTTAAGTCTCCTCTGCCACCTTTGTCCAGGGCAGGTTGGAATAGTGGTTGCCCTCAGAGCCAGGCATCTAGTGGTGTGAAGTAGCTAATCAAAAACAGTGATCACAAGGTTCCTGAGGGCTCTAGAGACATCTAGTCTCTATAAGCAGAGCAGACAATCTCAGGAATTCGGCACCCTGTCATTGGGCCTTACTTTGGAATTTATGCTCCCCTCCATAAGGATTAGATTCATATATAGATTCCCTACATATGGCTCTTCTGCCCCTTTTATTTGAACCTATAATTAGCACTATACTTGTTAAATATGTGTCCCAGAGACTTAAATCTTTGGTCTCTTCATGTGCCAGTTAAGCCCTGAATCTCAGCAGAGTTGTAACACCTACTATCCAGTTCTTTGGACTCACCCAGGACAACTAACAAGGAGACGATGATGGACAATGCCCATCCCAAGGAACAGAGAGTGTCTGCAGCTGCAAGCAAAAGAGTTCCACCCATCTGCCCCATGGGATCTAAGCCTCCTCTCAATTGGAAACAGAGTGGGCATCACCATCCCCAAATCCTCAAGACTGGGACATGAACAATGGACTACAGTAGATATTATTATTCTATTATAGATTTATTATTATTCTAGCAATGGAAGAACTTTTATCATTGATATAAAGGCAGTGGCCACCAGATATTCTGAGGGGAGGGAGAGGGAAGAATAGAATTGTTCTGCATGACATTGCAAGGACAGTTATAGGCCATGATACATTTTGTCATAGCCTATAAAATTGTATGGGGCAGGATGTAAACTATAAGGTAAACTAGACTCCATGATTAGTAGCAATGCTTCAATATGTGCTCATCAATTGTAACAAATGTACCACACTAATGAAAGATGTTGTTAAAGTGGGAATTTGGGCGAGTGCATATGGGAATCCCCTATATTTTTATCTAACATTTATGTAATCTAAAACTTCTTTAACAACAACAACAACAAAGCAGTGATCAGCAGTGGAACTGTACACTCCTGGGTCTTTATGTTCCACCCTGGCACAAGCACGCTGCACCAGGCCTGGGTTTGAGTGTCACTGCTGCCAGCTGCGAGACGGGGGGATGGTCCATGAGCAGCCACTTGCAGAAAGTGCAATTTGCTGGTATTTATTGCAATTTACCAGGCTCTTCCTCCTGCTCTTCCCTGGATGCTGCACAGTAATTTACTGGACTCTGAAGTTCTGAAATAGTTGATTCAGACAGTTGCTGCCTATTTTATAGTTGTTAGGGCAGAGGGACTGATTCCTTGGAGCTCCCCACTCAGCTGTCTCCCCACAGTCTTCCAGGATGTACAGTTCTTTACCTCAACCCCATTCTCCATCCCCCTGTTACTAAAGACATGGTTTGGAGCAGGGATCCAACTTCACGTGATCTATGAACTTGCCAAAAGTGGTTGCATAAGTCTGGGTAGATGTGCATTTGTTCTCTTTTTCCCTAGGGCTAGGCCGGTGTCCATGGTGTTCACACAGGGATTCTAAAGGAGCCATGTCTCCAAACAGAACAAAACCATTGCTTTAGACCAGGGGTTCTTAACAAGGTGTTGGCGAGCTTGAATTGAAATTAAAAAAAAAAAAAAATTCTTCTGGGGATGTTTTGGTGCAGATGTGATATATTTATTAAATAATACACAGGATAGTGTGGACTTAGTAAGGGGTCCAGGGTTTTTACCTGACTGGCAAAGGGGTCCACGGAACAAAAAAGGTTAAGACCCCTGCTTTAGACTGCAGCAGTGATTCACAAACCTTATTGTACATTGGAACCACCTGGAGAACTAGTTAAACCGCAGGCTACTGGGGTGTGGAAGGGTACAAGAATTTGCATTTTTATCAAGTACCCAGGTGATGCTGCTGCTGCTGATCCAGAGACCACACTTTGGGACCCCTGCTTTAAGACGCCAGCAGCAGCTAGGAGCACTATGCCCACATCAAGGGGAACCTCTCTTTACCAGCAGAGGGCAAACCTACATTAATTCCAACATGTGCCAAATGCATCCTATAGCACTAGATGGCAGTACCTGCATACAAATCTATAGCTCTCAGGAGTCCCATTTAAAAGGAAATATATATATATATAATATAAATATTTCAGGAGTAATGTATAATATAAAAGGCTAGGTTAAGGAAAACATGTGGGCAGCATTTATTCTATGAACAGGATGAGAACCTAAACCTGGCAAATGATCAAACTCTTGACATATGTATCGGTCAAGAACACATACCCATGTATATCAGGCTTCAAGTATGAGTAAAATACACAGTTTGAGAAACAGGAAAAGGAGGTAGATACTGTGTGGCCTCTGGCCTTGAGATTGAAACCTCTAGACATGATTTCATACTTCCCTGTTGGGTGATTCAGAAATGTTCCTCTGTGAACAGTCCTGGCTGGATGTATCAGAATTACCTGGTCGCCTATGAAAAATGCAGACCCTGGCCTCCCCAAGTCTCATTAAGTAGCTCTGGGGTTAGGGACGTGCATCCGCATTTTTAACAGGCAACCCAACTGATTCTAAAGTATAGCCATTGGGGCTACATGTTTCTATACGTTTAATAAACCTAAAGCCACTTCTTAGGTATGAACACTTAGCTAGCTCTGACTTATGCAAAGGGGTCCTTTCTAAGTTGAGAACTCTCAGCACCAAGTACAGAAGAGCTGCACTGTCCAATACTGTACCCATTAGTCACATTTGAAATGTGGTTGGTCTGAATTGAGATGTGCTGTTCGTGTTAAATTACACCAGATTTCAAAGACTTGGTAGGGGGAGAAAAAGAATGTAAAACGTTTCATTTATAACGTTTCATATTGATTACATGTTGAAATAATTTTTTATATTGGCCAAAATTAAAATACATTATTAAAATTAATTTCATGGGTGGCAGACTTGACCCAGTGGTTAGGGCGTCCGTCTACCACATGGGAGGTCCATGGTTCAAACCCCGGGCCTCCTTGACCTGTGTGCAGCTGGCCCATGTACAGTGCTGATGCACGCAAGGAGTGCTGTGCCACGCAGGGGTGTCCCCCACGTAGGGGAGCCCCACGTGTAAGGAGTGCGCCCCATAAGGAGAGCCGCGCAGCGCCAAAGAAAGTGCAGCCTGCCCAGGAATGGTGCTGCACACACGGAGAGCTGACACAACAAGGTGACGCAACAAAGAGACACAGATTCCCGTGCTGCTGACAACAACAGAAGCGGACAAAGAAACAAGACACAGCAAATAGACACAGAGAACAGACAACCAGGGTAGGGGGAAAGGGGAGAGAAATAAATCTTTAAAAGAAAAAATTAATTTCATCTGCTTCTATTTATGTTTTTTTAAGGTGGCTACCAGAAAAATGGAATTACATATCTGGCCCACGATATATCTCCATTGGCAGGGCTGCCTAGAAGATGTGCATAAGTTTGGCAAGACTAGAAGTGGCAAAGAATATGTGGAGCTCAGAGGAAGACGTCTTGAGTGCTCAGTTATTGCTCAACAGAGGCCCACACCTTGGCAGCTGGTCCTGGAAAAGAAACGCCCCTCAGGCTGCAGCCGTTGCCCGGGCATTCCCACTCACGCAGCGCTACGATCACAGCCTCTCCACGGATGAACTGCAACTTGAGCACAAGCCAGCTGCGAACACGCTGGAAGCACCCACTCTCCCAACAGGTTGAGTTCAGAAACAGACTGAAAATGTCCCTTGCCAGAACTCAGAGGTCAAAAATCACATAGGCAAAACGTGGAGTTACAAATGGTTGCTGGTATGCGGGGCCAACACACAGGGCCCTATTTAACAAGTAAGGCAGCTGAAAATGCTACTTCTGCAGTAGAGGAAAAGGTGACTGCTGATCATGAAATACAACCTTCCCTAATTGTTTGTTGTTTATTTTATTTATTAGAATAAGAAAGCTGCATTGAAATAGCCTCCCTGTAACACTACTACTGGACTCCAAGAAAGGAAGGCAGGCTTCTCTTTAGCAGTGGCCCTCCAGTTTTCCCTGGGCCAGCAGCATCAGCATCTCTTGGGAACTCAATAGAGATACAAATTCTCCGGCTCCACTCCATACCAAAGGAATCAGAAAATGTGGCTGCGGGACCTGACAATCTGAACTTTTATCAGCCCCCTACCCGGTGATGCATAGTAAGATGGAGAACCTCTGATCCGGAGAAAGAGAAGACCCCACCAAGGGAGGCCTGGAGGGTGCTGGAAGCCCGTGGCTGGATGTTGTTCTCTCTTGAGTCTGCTGTCACTGGAGAGCTGTTTCATGAGCCAGTTAAGAGCCCATGTCTTGGAGTCAGACTGAGTTCACAGTCAAACCCCATTCTCTCCTGTGGACCTGGGACAGTTACTGAACTTCCCTGAGCCTGTTCTGCCATCTGACACATGGGGAAAATAATACAGCCTGTGCGTAGCTATTATTGGGATTAAATGAGCTAACGTAAGGAAACAGCTGCACATGGTTCTTGGAACAGAGAAGGTTACTATTAGGTACATGAACCAAAGACGTCTGAAATTGCTAAGAAAAACTGCTCTGAGCACTTCCATAAGCATCACTCTACCCATTGTTATCTTATCTGTAGCCATAGCATGCTTGTGTTGTTGGTTTTCTTCATAGAAATTACTTAATTTTCCGCTATTAATCAGTGATTCTACCATTGTAGCTAATCTTTCACTCTTGCTTAATGAACTCAGAGTTTTATCTCCCCCATCTCACTGAATGAGGTTTGACCTCAATGGTGACTGAGAGTTTCCGTGTTCCCTGCTCCCTAGCAGCATGGCTTCAGACTCACCTGATGAAATGAAACCAGTTTGCCTATTATGTGTGCGCTGGAAACCTGATGCTCATTCCTGGGTTTATTGCTTTTCTAAGTATATCTCACAAAATCCAGAGAGTGCCATAATAGAACGGGTATGTGCTGGCAGGATAATACTCGCATGGCGGGATCTGTCATGTGTCTAGAAGCACATGTTTCACTCTCTGTTCTCTTCCTTTCTTGGTCTCTGAAGGAGAATCTTTGCAGGGAAGATGTCACGTACAAGAAAATATCGTCTTAAAAGAGCCTGAGATGGGCTGAGTCATCTGGGCTGATGGGATTAAATGGCAACCACAGGTTGTCCGCCCACCACCCACTCCCTTTACAAGCAGCAGAAACACTGAGGATCAGGTTGAATTACGAATCTGAAAACAAAAATCTCCTGGCTCCCACCACTCACTAGTCTGCCAAGGAGTGGATATTGATAATTGTTCATGATCTACTTCCCATCCTCTGTACCTGGAGGTGGATATCGTTGGAGCCCAGACTTTTTAGCCCTATCAGGATCTCAACTAAGCAGGAAACCATGGGTTTTACCTTCCAGAGGGGAAGAAACTACACTTCCAGTTTCCTTAGCTAAGGACTGGGCAACCCTCCTGTCTGCATGGAGTCCACCCAGGGCCGGCCTTCAGGAAAGCAAGGGAGGGAAGGAGACAACCACACCTCTTCCCAGGAAGGCTGGACGTTCATTGCAACCACGCTGTTTCAGCATGCAGGGCCAGCCTTACTGCACGCACCCCTTCGCAAGGCAGGGGCAGCAGAGAGAAGCTATCTCTGCACAATTGAGAAGAGAATTGAGAGACTTTGAACCTTCTTTCTAAAGACGTTCCTGACCAAGGGCCTCCTCCTGCAGCTATAAGCTGCCTCTTTGGCTTAGAGATGCATCTGGATTTTCACTGGTGGAAGCTCCCTTTGAGTCAAATCCATTCACCTCATTGAAAAGGGTGTCAAAAATGCCTGTCTTGACTTCCTGCTGAGGATGACTATGGTAAAGAGGTCTTGTTTCACAAGTAAACCACAAATAATTGGTACTAACCTGGAGCCGTAACTCTGAAGCTCCCCCTGGACTTGAGTGGCAGGACTCCAGGGGCTGACTACCAACGTCCGCTGAAGGCAGCAAATGAGAGTGATTGCCTGAACATGGCACACTTGCCACCTCTTCTGGAGCAATACTTCTTCAGTTTCTTAGCCTCTGCCCCAGAAGTCCTAATTAGACAATTTACTTCAATACCTTCTTGCAAAAACAAATAATGATGGCTGCAATATATTGAGTCCCCATTGGGAAGTGGACTTGGCCCAGTGGTTACAGTGTCCATCTACCACATGGGAGGTCCGCGGTTCAAACCCCGGGCCTCCTTGACCCACGTAGAGCTGGCCCATGCACAGCGCTGATGCGTGCAAGGAGTGCCCTGCCACGCAGGAGTGCCCCCATGTATGGGAGCCCCACACACAGGGAGTGCGCCCTGTAAGGAGAGCTGCCCAGCGCGAAAGAAAGTGCAGCCTGCCCAGGAGTGGTGCCACACACACAGAGAGCTGATGCAGCAAGAAGACCGAACAAAAAGAAACACAGATCCCCATGCCGCTGACAACAACAGAAACAGACAAAGAAGACACAGTAAATAGACACAGAGAACAGACAACTGGGGTTGGGGGTGGGGGGGAAGAGGAGAGAAATAAATAAATAAATCTTTAAAAAAAAAAAGTCCCTATTATGTGCAAACCATTGCTTCAGGTATTTTTCCCATAGCACCTGTGATCTTCACAACAATTCTTCAAGAAAAATATAATAATTCCTCCTTTGGATGAGATTGCTGAGCCTCAAGGATGTTTGGCAATGCCTCAGAGTAGAGCTGTCCGGGGCCAGGATGTGAACCCAAGCCAGCCCAAGTCAAGAGCTGCTGCTATCTTCACCCACATTGTACCATCTACTATCTTCCAACCTCTTGTTATTGGGTTATGCCTGGTTTCTTAAATATACTAAAATAGGCACCTTATTAATTCATGAAGAAACAAAGTACATGAAGCATGGAAGACATTCAGAAGGTAGAGGTGGAATGGATGAGTGGATTGGAACCATCAGCATCTCCCTCTCCACCCACAGGCTCGGGAGCCCCCAGAGCCCAGGCCCCTGGATGCGATTACTTCATGGGCCGTCTCCAGGCCCTGCACACCTAACGTGCTGGCCTGTTGCCTGACCTCACGGCCCCCTGTGGGTCTGAACCTTCCAAATGTTTTTTGTCTCCTGCCAATATTTGCCCAGATCTCAAACTTTAATCTCAGTCCCCTGTTCTGATACAGTCAAACCCGGTTTCTTTGGGATTCGGCCCAAACCAGAGAGCACAGGCTGGATGGATGAAAGAACATAGAAGTCATTTAAGGAATGGACCATCTTACATCATGAAGGCTATAGCAACCAGCCTGGGGACACTACAGACCACAGGTGGCTGAAGAATGCATTTTGGAGGCCTAAGAAGGTGAAGAGATTGGTAGCACAAGGAGCGGTTTGGGTTTGAATTTCAAATTTTTTCATGAAGACTCCATTTTTTTTCCCCTGTAAAATTAGGAAAACAGGAATAAGGTACCTCTAGGAGTATACTATAACATGACCTAACATTTCAAAAATTATATTTAGATTCAAGGATTCGGGGGAAATGGAGACTATGTTTTGTTAAACAAATTCCAGCCTGGTTAGAAACCACATGCACACAGCAAATGAAGAAGTGGCTTATGTAATGACTGACTGATGTTGCTAAAATCTCCTCCATTCATCCCTGAACTCATACCAGTTCTCACAACCCAATTATGCAAATTGCTGGTGTAGTCTTTTTCTCCTCATAGCAGGAAAAGAGAAGCTGTTTCTCTCTCTCAAAACCATTTTGCCTGACTAATTCCTGACTCCTGGACCCCAAGTATGACATGAACAAGACTTTCACTTGGGGTACACCTGGCCCCGCAGATAGCTGACAGAGCAGGTTACTCCTCCGCCTGGACCTACATCCTCACTTGCTTCTAGGCCCTCACTTTCTTTGCACCCCCCACCCCTGACAGTGGTTGCTCCTTCTTGGGCTCCTTGACAGGCTCCTCTCCAACCTCTAAACACGGACACACCTGTGGTCAGTCCTGGTCCTCTTTGCTTCTTTGGCTCACCCCTTGGTGAGCTCGTCCAGTTTTGTGGCTTTCAATAGCACCCCCACGCCACCAACTCCCATTCTTGTGACCTCTCTTCTGGACACAGCCCTCATCTCCAAGTCCTGACTTGACCTCCCCACTTTGATGTCTAACGGCCTTCTCTAACTCAGTAGGTCTAAAATGGAATGCCAGGTCTTGCCCCAAGCACGCCACAAGAAGTCTTCCCCATCACAGTCAGTGGCAACTCCATCCCTGCAGGGGCTTAAAGCAAAGATCGTCCTTGGCCCCTGTCCTTGTCTGGTTCCCTACCTACCATCTGACAGGAAGCCTGTGGCTATTTCTCAGAATCTCCCGTGCTGCTGCCTGGTCCAAGCCACCATAAGCTCTTGCTGAGATCGCTGTGATAGCTTCCTAATTGGCCAGCCTGCTCGCAACATACTCTCAACATAGCATCCAGAATAATCCTTTGAGCCCCTCTCCCCATTTCACTCAGCCTAAAAGCCAAAGCCTTCACAGTTTTCGAGAGGACCTTATAAGGCATTTTCTCTCTGACCTCACTTCTGACTACTCTCTCCATCACTTATTGGTCTCCTACCTATTGCCCAAACACACCAGCTACCTCTTGCCGTAGAATCTTGGCACTGGCTCTCTCCACCTCCTTCAGTCTTAGCTCAAGAGTCTGCTCAGTAAGGCTGGCCTGGTCTCCTCACTTAAACCACAAGCTCCGGATCCCTGTACTTGGCACTCCTGATTACTTATCTGCTATATATTTTCATAACACCTATCACTTTCTAATTTACTTTATAATTTACTTATTTACTGTGCTTATGGTTTATTGCTTTTCACTCACAAGAATGTAGGTCTGATGAGAGCAAGAATATTTTTGTTCACCAATGTATCCCGAATGCTCAGAACAGTTTCTAGGCACATAGTAGGTGCTCGATAAACTTTTATTGAATGAATGAACACTACACGATCCTTGAATTTGGATCTTATTAAGGGAAATAATCATCCAGGTATTCTTACTAGAATGAGGCCTCTAGCATCTTGCTGGTCCTTTCCCAAACACAACCAAAGCCATTTCTTCCATGCAACCCTAAGTTCCACTGTTGGAGAGAAAGTCCCATATACCTGAAATGAAACTAAAAGGAAAAGATGCAAGAATTTCATTCCTGCCTCTCCAGCACCCAGCTCCCCACGCCCTGGCGACTCCCCTCACGCAGTTTTGCCAATAGCCACACGCCCACTTGAGGACCAGCTGCCCTCCCTGAACCCTGGAGACAGGCACATTGAGCTGCAGATTCCTGTTGGTCCTAACAATCAAGGACTGACTCTGATTCTCACTGATTTCACTGCTTTGCCAATATTTTCTTGCCGTGTGTGCCTCCCACACTGGAGTACATGATTCCAACTGCGTGTGTTTCAATCTGAGCTGCCTCGCAAGTTTCTTCATCACTCTGGGCCTGTTTCTTCAAATGTAAAATGGAGATTATGATAAAAGTACCCAACTCACAGGACTGAGGTGAGGACTGATTAAGTTAATACAGGCAAAGTGCTGAGAACAGCACAGAGCACAAAGTAGGTGCTCAAAAAATGTTAGCGGTTATCTTTGGTAGTGTTGTCATCAACACTAATATTAAACAGAGTGGCTTCTTTGACTTTTTTTTTTTTTTTTTTAAGATTTTTATTTATTTATTTAATTTCCCCCCCTCCCCTGGTTGTCTGTTCTTGGTGTCTATTCGCTGCGCCTTGTTTCTTTGTCCGCTTCTGTTGTCGTCAGCGGCACGGGAAGTGTGGGCGGCGCCATTCCTGGGCAGGCTGCTCTCTCTTTTCAGCTGGGCGGCTTTCCTCACGGGCGCACTCCTTGCGTGTGGGGCTCCCGCGGGGGACACCCCTGTGTGGCACGGCACTCCTTGCGCGCATCAGCACTGCGTATGGCCAGCTCCACACGGGTCGAGGAGGCCCGGGGTTTGAACCGCGGACCTCCCATATGGTAGACGGACGCCCTAACCACTGGGCCAAAGTCCGTTTCCCTCTTTGACTTTTTATTTCTGGCATCAAATATAGTGCCTGGAACATGGGAAGTGCTTAGGAAAAACTTGCTGACTGGCTGATTGGCTGAGTGAATGAATGAATGAATTAATTAATTAATGAAAAAGAACGAGCTATTTCAGTTGCAGAGATTATGTTTTCATCTCTGTTTAGCACAAACCTGGCCCTAAAATTCTTGGGAGAATGCTTGTTGAATTTTGAATGAATTGCATACAGAAAGGTTTCTGCATTTATTCTGGACAGTATAGAAAAATTTGGAAAAGCTAGTGCTAGCATTACAGAAAACTGGGATGAGCTTAAGAAACTCTAGGAGATGGATAGACTGAGTCTGTGTCCTTGGGAAAATTCTTTTAGCTTTTTTGGTTCTCAGTGTTCCCCTCCATCAACTGGGGCTAATAATAGTCCCTAAGTCCTAAGAGGACTAAATCAGACAAAGCCTGCACGGTGTGCTGTTCAGGGTCTAGCTTGATAAATGTGAATGCTTGATAAATGTTGGTTTTGAAATCACATAGCAAGTGTGACTGACACGTGTGTCCTCCATGTGAGGCTGGGGGGCTTGATCAGAAAGGATGTTACCTGGCTTTATGAGGCAATAGTTATGCCTCCAGGGACCCATCTCTCTTTGCCCATGTCTATTCATACTCTCTTTTTTTGTCTCCTCTGCCCATGAACCGGGGACAATCTAGATAAGTTCCTGTTTTCTATAACCAGAACTTCTCCATTTGTCATGTGCAAGGTATTTCTCCAGAATTTTTCAAACAAGTCTAGACAAGTCTTATCCCTTCAGGAGACTGGAGAACAAAAAGAGCATTTTCCACTGGCTTCCTCTCCCCCACTTCCTCTCATGGACCCTCTCCAAGTCTTTGCAAGTGGATGGCAGGAAGGAGACTTGGAGCATGACAAATTGGGCTCTTAATCACAGAGTTCATCTTCATGCTTGCCCTACACGAACCAAACTTTTGCCTTCATTGGCTTAAATCCAGAAAATACCCACCAGTTTATCATGTATTATCTCTGACCATGATGTAAAACCTGTGTGATTAATATTTGATATCACATGAAATTTTAATTGATTGACTTCCCCAAAAACTTACAGTTATATTAGGTAAGAGAGAAAAGTTGAAAATGTCTTACACTTGGGTCAGTGGAGAGGAGAACTGCCTGCATCTTTGGGGTTTGTATCTAGACAAAGGGATTTGGGAGAAGCATGGAGGCAGCAGCTCATCTCTTTGTCTTTCAAAATTAAAAATTGAAAACTATTTCCATTACACTTTTAAAGGCTTAGTAGAATATCAAATCAAGTGATTAAGTTTGTTTTCTTTGCATGACCTTTAAAAAACAAGCTTGAAAATTGTTCAGCCTGGGAGAGGATGTGGCTCAAGAAGTTGAGCACCCGCCTCCCACACTGTAGGTCCCAAGTTTGGTTCCCAGCGCCTCCTGAAAAAACAAAAACAGACAACAAGCAAAACAAGTGAAAAACCAACACAGGGAAGTCAATGTCACTCAGTGCTTGAGCGCCAGCTTCCCACATATGAAGTCCCAGGTTCAATCCCCAGTCCCCGGGACCTCAAAAACAAAACAAAACAAAACAAAAAAAGTTGTCCACCCTAAAAATCTGAGAGCGTGAAACAATGAAAACAAATGTATGGCATGACAAAGGAAATAATACCAGCATTTTTTGAAAGAGCCCCATATTTTTTTCATTACACCTTACAAATGAAAAAAAAAAATCAAAGGGAAATATACTGCTCATACAGTGCTCATCACTGCAGTAATCAATGAGTACCTTTACTCTTTAGTATCTGCATTTTGATTATATTAAATGAGTTAAAAATGTCTGAGGCTTCAGTAATGTGCCTGCCATATATATATAATACTTGGTGACTAACTCTTTATGGGTCAGCCTAAAAGTATTATTTGTAGTAGAAGTTGTTAGACAGTATGATGGGAAAATAACGGACTTGGTCTGTCTTGTGTCCTACCAAAGCCTAACATCAAGTGTGTACTCAGTAAATGTTTGTTGAGGATATGAATGAATGAAACGGTGCATTTAACCAAAAATACATATTTAGATAAGGGAGTAGCATGTAAAAATTAGAGGAAGAAAATTCAATCAAGTAGAAGGAGGCTTCTGCAATGATCCATGACGTTCTGATATTGCCAATGGTGGCAGTGGCTGACATTTTGACATTCACACCAATTTTTATTTCCCCAAAACAAACATTAAATTTTCAACTTTTTTACTACCACAAAATCTGTGCATTTGGTGCCCTCACTCCATCCCTCAATGGCTCTCACTGTCCGTCTTTGACACTTGCCCCACCCCCTCTTTATACCTCCCTGTATCCTTTATTCTATCCTTCCAAATGCCCTCCAACATCAAAACATGCCTGATGTCTCAAGAGTATCATCCAAACATCCACAGGTGAGGGACCAATGGCCTGACCAAGGGAGGTAGGTGGCCATGGACCTGTCAGGAAAGGCAGATGGGACAGGAAATTGGAAGAATCCACAAGACATGGCAACAGAGTGGGTATTGTAGAAGGGAAGTAGAAAGTGTCTAAAATAACTTTTCTGGTCAGCATGTGATAAGAATAATGAGGACATTGGGGAAGTGGGGAGCAAAAGAGGGCGTGTGGTTCAGGAGGAAGAGAATGAGTTTGGATTGGGGCATGCCAAGGTCAGTAGAATTGCCAAGTCTGGAGCAGCTTCCCACTGGGGCAGATTAGAGATGGCATAGACGGTGCTAGGTGTGTGGAGCAGATACACTTTGCAGAGATAAAGAGCAGATGGAGGAGTCCTTGAGAAAGAAGTTCCTAAATGAGGGCTGTGTCCAAAAGGCTGCGGAGACCTGGCTCCCACGTATGCCAGGGCACTTTCCCCGGGTCGCACCAGTCAGGGCACCAAACACGTCAGGCTCCTTTATTACTGATGTCCCTTTCATTCTGAAGGTGGAGGAAGAGTCAGCCTCATAAGCCACGTGTGGATGAGGAAGTTGCCAGAACTGAACCAGGGAAAAATGCTCGCTTTTCTTTTATACCTCACTTTTCCCAATAAAGAGCCCCTCAGAAGCATTCCCTGAGAGAAAGGTTTCCACGCAGAGGAAGTGGAGCGGTGACTTGGAAACCTGGGGGCAAACAAGAGGGAAAGAGCGCGTTCCTGAGGAAGCGCATGTCACAGGAGAGCTCAGGAAAGCCGGAGTCTGTGGACTTGACTGTCATTGCTTAAACCCTAGACCTTCGGAAATCCCCTGCATTTGGTTTTCCCAGTTCTCGTAATCTCATCCCCTGGAAAAGACGTCTAAGTACATTCCATGCATTTCTGCTGAGAAGCTCACTCTGCTGCACCCTCTGCAACTTGCTAATTAGATTTTAACTAGAGTGGCTTAACTAGCTTGGCTAAAATAACATTCTCTGGCATTTCACCCATTCTTTAAACGCACACCAATCTGACCCAGGTGTTTAAGAGATTGTACAATCTCAGAACCGCTGAAACTTCATCCTTGGGGCCAGCGTAGGTTGGTGATGATGGCAGGTGGTGACCTTTCCCCCTTCTGTCGTTGCAGCAAAACCCTCTGTCGTGTTCCTCCAAGCTGGTTTGAGTGGCACTGCTGGGGGAAGCACAAGGTGGGCCCTTAGGACAGGTGACTATGGGCTCGTGCACAGGTGAGGGCTGAGTACCTGCAGCATCCCAGGTACTGTGCTAAGTCCTGGGGATGTACCTGTGAACAAAGTCATCTCCCAGGTGGGAGCGGGGACTCCCACGCACCCACAGGTGCATGAGATTTAGAAGTGGGGGGACCCAGAAGCTCAGAGACAGTGGGGTGAACCCCTTGCTTACTAGTTGTGTGAACACTTTGACTGGCGGGTTTCCACGCCAACCCAGTTGCTAAATATTTTTATATTACCTTCGCACGAGAGCATACTGTTTGGGGACTGGAATTGGCAACACACTCAAAGCTAAAGAAACAGGCTTTCGGTGGGTACATTTAGAGAATGCGTTTGGGAGAAATAAGCCAGAATTCATGCAGCAATTCTCAGACATTTTCTTATCAGGACCCTTTATCCTCTTAAAAATTATTGAGGACCTTAAAGAGCTTTTGTTTATGTGGCTTACATGTATTAATATTTACTACACTGGAAATTAAAAGAAATTTTTGTAATATGTATTTATTCAGTCATTTAAAATAAACCCTCTACATATGAATATAAGCAACATATTTTTTTGAAAATAACTAGAGTTTCCAAAAAAATATGTAGCGAGAAGACTGGCACTGTGCTACATTTTTGAAAATCTATTTACTACCTGGCCTCAGGGAAGATGGCATTGGTGTGTTGCTCGTGTTGCTTTGACTGCAGTCCATGAAGAAAATCTGTCCTTGTGCAGATATGTCGCTGGGAAAGGGAAGAACATGCAGATTCCCTGGAAAGAAACTGGGGAGTCCCTGGGAGCCCCCAGGCACACTTTGAGGACTGCTGGCCTGGTGGTTTTATCATCTTGTTACATCCTGATGGGAAGCCCCCTTCTAACTATACTGTTACAAAGGGAGTCAAAGCTCAGGCTTTTAATCTATAATAAAAACTCTGTTTAAAATATGTATCAAAGCTATGAAATCGTCGGTCTTTCTACTTCCACATTTAGGAAATCAGCCTTACACTAATCTCTGTCCATTGGGGGGTTTGCAGTGAAAAAGTTAGTTAAAAAAATAAATTAGAAACATACAAGTAGTCAGTACCTATATTTAGTCACCAGAAATAGTTCTCTATGTTTCCGACCCTGAAGACTGAAACACTTTTAACTCTGTACTTATAATATTAAAATATGTATCCATAAACCAGAGACAGCATAAGTATTCTGTTTTGTCATCTTTTTTTTTCTGGCCTTTCGAGGAACAATGTCATATGAATCATGATGACCACTGAGGATACACAGGAAGATAAGGACACTCTCTCGTTGCCCAAGAGTTGCAAGCCCAGCCCCTCTAAGCAAACCGTGGCTCCCTCAGCTGACAGAGGGACCTTGCCCGAACGAGACTGAGTGAGGCTACAGTGCAGCCCTCCCTGAGATGTAGATAAAGCCTCAATTTGAAAGCAGGGCACAAACAGTTTTGATAGGCCATAAGGTTTGCAGACTAGAACATGTTCTGTCCATATGGTTAACAAGGGTGACACTTCTGACACTACCAGGCCACAGATGCCAAAAAGGCTGAGAGAGCCCACAGCGGAGCAAAGCCTCCAGGCCAGTGGTTCTAGCCCGAGTCTTGGGCCCTGGGAGCAGCAGGAGGGAGGACAGGAAGGGAGGAGCACTCCCTCCTCCCTCGCCTCCAAGTAGAGCTGACCCCAGTCAGTATTTTCTCTTTGAAGAGTCCCTTCCACCAAACCTTCGCTCCCCTCTGCCACCTCTGAGGCACTTCTCACTGGCTTTCCTGTACCATCTCCTCAGGCCTGTGCTGGCCCCGATGTCATCTCCTCTGCCTCACACCATCCCAGCTGCCCTTCTTCTCAGCCTCACCCGGTGTCCAAACCTGTGGACGTCCCACCTCTGAGCTGTCAATTCCCGTTTCCCAAACCCTGCTTGGCCACCAGCTCTGGGCTCAGCCCGGGCAGTGAAATCAGTGATCCTGCCACCACACCTCCTTCCCCTGAGCCATTTGCATTTTTAGAAACAGCATTCATTGGTGGTCCTTCAGAAGAGTTCACAAGGAGAAGTGAAAAAGCTTCAGGTGCTGTGAGGGGAAATGCTGGGGACTGGGGAGAGTTCACGAGGACATCTCTCACTCCCACCCCCAGGGCTACTTTAAGCTATTCCTGTCAAGAGAGAGGGGTCATGCCCCACGAAACTTGACTTTGGGCCTCTGGTTTGATGTGAATTCCCCTACGGCTTTTCTAGAAAAGAACGTGAGATGTTTTTTCTTGATTTATTTAAAGAAAAATGGCTAATCATGTTCTAACTGCAGGGGAGGATCTGCAATTCAAGAGCTCTGTCTGGCCTTGTTTCCTCCTGATCTGGAGAGAAGGTGGGGAGTCCTCAGTGGGGTGTTGCCTACTGAGTGTGGGCCAATCTATTTTTGCAAAAGTGATACAATAAAAATGTACTTTTACACTTGCCAGGAAAAGGATACCTTTCTTTCTGCCTCTTTGCAAATCATTGAATTCATGGCAGAATCTGTCAGGCTGGACGATTTCGACTCAACACTCTCTTTTGTGGTTTGCTTTTTCTTGGTAATGATTCCATTCCCTACTTTCTTTCTGACTCTCCTGGATGTTATGTAGAAAATCAAAGCCGAGTGTGACGCTCCACTAAGTAAGGAGGGTATCAATCCTCGTCTAGTTTGCATACTGATATTCGTCTAGTAGACTGATAGCCAGACAGGTCCCATATGGAGTAGCACCAACTGCCTGGTTTCCTGGGATGATGGATTGATTTGGATTCTAACTTCAGCAGGTTCTATAACCCCAGCTTGACCCTGGAGACGTCATAAACTGGTCCCAGGCTGTAGGAGATATTTCACTCTCAATTTTAGTGAAGGCTATGCTGACAGACACAGAAGAAGATATTGTTGACGTTTAAAGAAACGTTCAGGTGATGATAATTGTTGAATTGTATCCATGGATTGTGGTGTGGAATAGGATAATAGGGTGTAAGGCGATATTATGGTTTATTTTAAAGGGTAAACACATCCATATACACAGTCATATTTCATGGAGCAATAGGGGAAACTTTCTTCCAAATGAGCAAATCAACTTAGGAAAACCAGATGCAGGAATCCATGCACATTCCTAGCTTTATGATCCCATGGTTTTATTTGGTTAAGGTTAACCTTCCACACTTGGCTACCAAAATAGGTTTCCATTCTGAGGTTGTTACAGCAAAGTGACTGTAGTTACTGTCTCACACTTCACCGGATATTAATCTTTCAGAATCCCTGACTTCCCTTTTGCAATGTTCCTAATTTTCATATTTCCTACTGAGAAACTGCCACACACACTGAGGATATCCTGCTTGGTCAGCGGGGTCAGCAGTTCTGAGTGGCAATTCTCGGGAGATATGCCCCCAGTATACTCCCCTGTCGCTGAGCGGGCAGGCACGCCTAGTGCCCCAGAGGTTCTCAGGTTCATCAGATCCAGATCATTCTCTCTGACTAATCAAGGCTTTGGACAACAGTTACCATCCAAAGCTTGCTCTCTGATGGAAAACCATGGCTAGATGACCAGTTCTTATTTAGAAACATTAGGCATTTTTAGATGTGACACCCTGATGTATGCCATCTTACGTTAGATTATGCAGAAAGACATCTTTTAGTAGAATCAGATACTCAATGAAGCACCATTATATTGAGTGGAAACAATTGTGAGTAGGGAGGAGATTTGAGGAAATGAGGATCCCAGCGAGCTTTGTTTTTGGACACAACTTTTCATAGCACTCGCATTGTTTCTCAATGCCAGGAAATCTGGGCTGGGAGAAATATGGGAAATTTTTCCTAAGATTCATACCATTGAAGTATATTTCTTTATTTGATGAGGGGGAATACGTTACAAATTGGGGGAAATTGAGAGAATAGTTTATAGGATTTAAATCCTAGTTGTGCTCCTGTCTCAGTTATCTATTACCATGTAACAAACCACCCCAAAATTTAGTGGTTTAAAAATAAAAAAAATATTTTCTTTTCCATGATTTTGTGGGCCAGGAATTTAGCCAGGGCTTAGTAGGGACGGCTCATCTCTGCTCCACCTGATGCCACCTGGGGCAGTTCAGCTGGGGCTAGAAGATCCAACTCACACGCCGAGAGCATTGGAGCAGGCTAAGGACTGGGGCGCTCCCTTCCCCTCCGAGGGCTCTCTCTCTCCACGGGAGCCAGCAGTCTATTTACACTGAGGTAGCTGCTCTCCAAAGGGGCTGGAAATCCTCTTATGGCTCAGAAATCACACGCTGTCATTCCTCCCACATTTTACTGATCAAAGTAAATCACAGAGTCAATCTAGATTCAAAACGACGAGAAAGACTCCTCTTCTTGACTGGAAGAGCAGCATGGGTGCACAGTAATTGTTGGTGGCCACTTTTTCTTAAAAAGCTCCTATAGTTGCTGACTTCTTGCAATGTGCTTCTAATTTCCTCCACTTACCAAATTCAGTTGTCAGATTTTACATATCACTTAAAAAGAAAATGAAAAAAATAAAAAGAAAGCAGCCACCAATGGAACCACAACATGATGTAAATTGTTAAGATATATCTCAGTTTCAGAGATTTAAAAGGTGGGGATAATGTGCATATGAGAATTAATGAAATAGGTAATTATACAACTCATAACTCTAAAGAGTTCTGAGATAATGGATAAAAATTAAGGTTTAAAAGCTAGAAATTATTTTGACTGACTCCACTGTGTTAACACTTGCGTGGACTAAGGCACTTATCCTGCCCAAGGTCTACCAGAACAAGGCAATAAGGGGGCATTATTTCTCTCCCATGGCTTCATCAATCCATGGGGAAAGGCAACCCATGAGAATCAGGACAGCAACTGAATATTTGTAGCTCAAAGAGGAAAGTAGGGCAGTTGGTCCCTCCTTTTAGTTGCTTCGCAAAATTCACCTCAACCAATACACCTAGACCTTCTTCCTGGTTGCTTTAATGTACTCACTGGATGGTCTTCACCACTGAGTAAGTGCTCAAGTACAGTCACAATAGCTTCCTTGATGATAGGGTTTTCAGGAATACACCATGTCATAAAAGCAGAGATCACCATATTTTCAAATTCAACCAACGTTTATTGGACCCCTATGTGCTGTAGAGGTCGTGTCATGTAGGTAGGCATGGAGCCTGCCCTTTTATAACGCATAATCTGTTGAGGGAGGCAGGCAATGGACAAGTAAAATAAATATGTAAGTCATCCAAGCTCCTGTTAAGTACATGTAGGAGTTAAAGAAGATGAAGAGGGATAATCAGGGGAATCTCCTTTAGAACAGAGGTGGTCATGGAAGACTGTTCTGAGAAAGGGACATTTAAGAAAACTAAAGGTTAAAAAGGAGGAGTCACAAAAAAGTCCAGGGAATTCTCTAAGCTAGACAGAGCACACCACAAGCACAAAGATGCTGAGGAGGGAAGGCACTTGCCGTGCCTTAGAACTGAATGTAGAATGGTGTGTCAGAGCACAGGGAGAGAATTTCTCTAGAAAACCAGAAACACACGTAGAGATGCGTGGTTATATTAATGTGGTGTTCCACACAGGCAGAACAACCCAAATCTTCAAAAACTAAATCATCATTGTCAACAACTAGACCCAGAATTTTACAAGCCTATCAACTTTCTGGGGGGAAAAAAAAACCACACCCTACAATGATTTTCTTACTCATCTAAGCCATGTGTTGAGAATGTGATGAGAATGTTTCTTGAATTTATAGGAGCTTATTGACTGAGGTTGTTTTTCTTAAATATGAGTAATGAAGTAACTCCTTTAGAGGAAAAATATTATAAACTATCAGTGTTGACTTAAATTATTTTAATAATAATGTTTTCTTACGATGAACGACGTGTAAATGACTTACGTTTAAAGCTCTTATGCAAATTGAAAACTAAACCAAGTTTAGCACAAAATCAAAGTAAGTACACACTAAGCTACAAAACCAATAAAATTTAAATTATCAATATTAATTTAGAGGAACAAATTATTTAATTTGCTGCCGCTAAATAGCCAATGTTTGGTTTAAGAGTAGAAAATGCACTGATGTATTTCATTACACTTCTTGGCTTGAGTCTTTTGGCTATGAATACAGTGGGTCATCATTTGACCCTTTATTATTAGAATCATCATTGTTTCTCTTTTTTCAAAAATTAAGATTTCCATTACTGAGAAGGGCCAATAGCACACTCGAAAATAGAATATTAAAATATAAAATACTATTTAACCAAAAAAACTTTGAGTTTAGTGTATTTGCTGCTGACTTTTGCTTATTTGTGTCTTCAGAGACAGAATTTGACAACAGAGCAACTGAGTTTGTAAGTATATACTGACAGACAGATCTGGGGTCTTTTTAGTTTTGCAAGCCTATGCTGTGGGCATTCAATTCTCCCACCACCTTTCCCTATCTGGACCACCAAAAAGCCTTCAGGGCTCATGTTATAATGTCATTTCACTTCACATGTTCCAACATGACCATACACTCAATGCAAATGTCTTTCTGAAACTGTATAAGTACTTCAATAAAAGGAGGTGTTCAAAGGTTCCAGAATGCGCTTATATTAATTTAAGATGACCACAAATATAAAATATCAAAATGCTTAATTCTTATAGATTTCATGAACTCACAAAAATATGTCAGGAGATACTAGGTTGGAAGCCCTGCACTTGATGATAATATATTAATATTGGGGTCAGATGGAAGAACATGTCATCTGAACTGTTATACAGCATTAGGAATTATCAAGTCCTGAAGGCAGTGAGGCTAGAGCAGCTCACAGATAGGACAAGGGATATGTATCCAGTTTAGTAAGAACTTGAATAAGGAAACTTTTTAAAAAGTAAATTCCAATTACTACTAATAATGGTTAACACTTATTAAGTGGCTATAGTACCAAGCATTGTGCTAAGCAATTAATAAGAATTCATTTCTGTCTGACTACAAAGCCTAGGCTTTTTCCTTAGCACTGCATTGCTGCTTGTTAAAAATTACAATAAAATGCCCCATTGTGCACCCATTTAAAAGTGAGCACAGGGAAGCAGATGTGGCTCAAGTGTTTGAGCTCCTGCCTACCACATGGGAGGTCCTGGGTTTGGTTCCCAGTGCCTCTTGGAGAAGACGAACAAGACAGCAATCTAGTGCGATCGGTAGAAACAGCAAGCTGATTCAACTAGATGACGCAACAAGGAGACACAAAGAGGAAAGACAATAAGAGACACAACAAAGTGGGGAACAGAGATGGCTCAAGCAATTGAGCACCTTTCTCCCATGTGGGAGGTCCCGTGTTCACTTTCCAGTGCCTCCTAAAGAGATGACGAGCAGACACAGAGAGCACATAATGAATGGACACAGAGAACAGACAGCGAGGACAAAGCAATGGGGCAGGGAGGCTAAGAAAAAAAACCTGAGTGCATGTCTATTATCTCTTTTTGTCATTATACATCCTTCTGAGTCTGCAAAGTCAGGTGTAGTCAACCCCATTTTACAGAAGAGAAAAATTCAATCCAATTAGATAAGTAGAATGCAAGTGATTTAAGACCACCAAGTAGCACTATGCACTCAAATGTACTTCTCACATTTGCTGCTGTTGTACCCAATGTTCTACCCTAATCTGCAGTAAACATGGGTACTACCAATGGAATCTACATAAATCTACATAAACCTCTGCGCTGGAAGCCTGCAGCACTTACACAGGGATGTGTTCTCGATCCTGCCATCAACAGGTTCTAGGGGGCCATTTGGCAGTGCGGTTCTCCAGCTGGCACTGGACGCAGCTAGCACACTGCTGAGTACCATGCTCACTGACACTGCTTTGCCCACACCTCACAAAGGGCCCTGGGAAGCTCAGTGTCAGGGTGAAACTGCTGTAGCCCTGCAGGTTTTTCAAAGCAGCGTGCTATCTGCATTTACCCAGCACAAGGAAGGCGGAAACCATGCTCGTGAATATTTTCAGCACTTGGGGCTGTCAGAAGAGCTAGAAGCACAACTAAACATATTCAGGTGGTTTCCCTGCATCATTAAGCAGGATTTATTTTTGTTTTAAAATCTTATCTCCCTTGGAACAGCAATAATATTGAAGAAATTAGCACTACAATGATAATCATACCTTTCTATGTAGTGAATTACAGAAACTTTCCTTCTGCTTATCTTCTCCAGAATTCTTAAATTTCTAGGAAACATGCTCTTAATAAGATCTTCCATTGGTATAATAGAATATTTTATGGAGATTTAGAGATATGGGCCACTAGTACACATAAGAACACAAATGCAATTTTCCACAACTATCAAAGTCCTCTTTATATTTCTTACATGTGTTGGCTAATCTACCTCTCGAAGTAAATTCTGACCCATCTTAAAAAAAAAAAAAAAGATTGAAAATCATTTAACTAAGTTACCTCAGGGACTAGTTGCAAGTACAGTATCTAAAATACATTAAATGCTTAGAGTGCTAAGTGCTTTACATGAATTATCTCACTGAATTCTCACAACAACCTTGTAGGAAGTACTATCATCGTCATCATCATCCCCATTTTACACATGAGAAAACAAGACAGAGCATGTTTCAGTAACTAGCCCAAGGTCACACAGCAGGTAAACTGTTAAGATTGTGATTCGAACCAGAATCCCTCTGATTACAGAACCAGCAAAGAGAACCACCCCATTATTCTATTAAAATTGCTTGGGAGGTCCATACAACAGCAAAGTAGGGCCACAGCATCTGAGGGCAAAAGGGAGCAGTTCCCAACTTTTGATTATCCAACTTACTAATAACACATATATTTGGCCACTCAACTGTAGAAACTCATCTCACCCTCAGTTCCCCTACTGTAGACGCTTGCATAAAAGGAGCCCTCTTTCAGCGCCATGCCTTCCACCACGAGGGTCCCCAGTCCCCTTCCTCTACACCCTTCTCTCTCCCACACCAGCCCAAGGGTTGCCCTCTCGGGGCGGGGAATTGCCAAAGTGCAGCTCGTGTCCTGGGCTCAGCCTCTCGCCCTGCACTACTGGCAGGACTGCCGTTGACTGCTAATTTGTCTGCCTGCAGCCCTCTCCTACGAGATTTTCCATGGGAAGAATCATATGTTAGTTTCAGACAACCAACTTAAAAATGAGCCCCATCCATTCCCAGGTTTTGAACTGCCTCTCCGAGATAATTTTATAGTGAAAATTCCTGTGTAACTACATCTTTCCAAACCTAAGAGTGAAACTGTGCTTTGGTACGTCAGGATAAAGTCAAAATTTCCTGTTTTACTTTTTACTGTACTTATGTAAATCCATCACTGGTGCACTCTCAAACTGTTTCCCAATGCCAAAAGTTTTTAGTCATTTCAGTGTTTAATGGCACATTTGTGAAATCCTCTCCAAGGCAAAGCCGCACGGCATCTGGGTTATCTCTTTTGTATTTCCTTCTGGCCTTCATAATTTTGAAATTATCTGGTGTACATTTTCCACTTCTGTTCATTTGTTGGCAGCATTACACTTTTCATCTCCTTATTGTCTTTCAGTCTAGTCTAAAATGTCAGTCCTGGCCTATTGAGATTAAAATTAGTGGAAAAGAAAAAATGGAAATGTATTAGAACTTCTTTAAAGTTATAAAAGTAATACATATTGTTTGTGAAAATTACTGTTTTGCCAATAAACATGATCTTTTGGCCTTCATCTAATAAATTAATGAGAAAAGAAAACTGCATCCATCAGTCTGAAAATGCCCTTCTTGTGAAAAACATATCCCCCTTAGTATAGCAATGCAGCAGTTCTCAAACTTGAGCTCACCGTGGAATCCCACAGAAGGCTCGTATCTTAGTTTGTCAGGCTGCTATGGCAAGCACCACACAACAGGTTTGCTTCAACATAAAGCATTTATTGGCTCACTGTTTTGAAGCTAGAATTCCAAAATCAAGATATTGGCTAGGCTTGCTTTCTCCCAAAACTCTATAGCGTTCTGGGGCTGGCTGCTGGCAAACCCTCGGGTTCCTTAGCTTGTCTGTCTCCATCCCATAGAGCTTTCGTGACTTCCACATTCTCCTTATAAGGCCACCAGTAACATGGATGAAGACCCACTCAGATTCAGCTGGTCATGGCTTAACAAAAATAACCTCTTCAAAAGCTCTATCTATAATGGATTCTCACCCAGAATGACACAGATTAAGATTAAGAACATGTGTTTCCTGGGGTACATAATTCAACCTAACACAGCTTGTTAAAACACAAAATGCTGCACCCCACCCACAGAGCTTGTGGTGTAATAATTCTAGGAGGATGCGTGAGAATTTGGCATTTCTAACATGTCTCCGGGTGAAGGTGATGCTGCTGGTCCAGAGACCCTCTTTGAGAACTTCTGGTGCACTATCAGCACTCAACGAGCCCTTGAGGGTTCTTTCTGCCTTAAAACCTAATGGTTGCAGTTTATAAAACCCACTTAAGCCGGCCTGAGTGCAGAAGAGGTTTTATTGGAAGCAGCTGGGATATCTCCCAGACTCCTAGGTAAAGTTGAACAATCAGGCCTAAGAGCAGGCAGGTTGAGGGGCACAGGAGGACCAGGAGGCGAGGACTTCCCTCTCTTTTACACTTGGCTCCCTAAATCCGGGCTCTGAGTTGCTCTCCTCAAATAATCAAGGGAGAGAGCTGATTGGCCACTGGCCAGCCAATGAAATGACTGCCCCTAGGGCAGGGTCTTCCCCCAATTTAATCAGCTTGGGCCACAGGTGCAGAGCTCCTTAGTCAAATATGGCACCATGAGGGAGAAAGGTACAGTTCTCAGAAAAGAGTGTGGTTCTCAGAGAAGAGTGGTGTAGGCTTGGCAGAGACCCCAAATGGTGCCTACTCTATCATCAGAACTCTCATTTCCCAAAAAAGAGAACGGTGATTTGGGGAGATGAAAAGACTTGCCAAGTAACAGACATTTAGTAAGTTGCAAAGCTGAAGGCAACCTTTACTTGTGGTACCCTGTGTTGGGGCTGGAGGGTGGAGTGAGGCAAAGCAGGCCTGGATGCGGTGAATAGAGATTTGATTCTTCGTCAGTGGTGTGTTGGAGTCACTGGTACCAGCACCTCCAGAGCTGATTGCTAAATATTCAGGAATTTTGTAGGCAGGTCAACCATCGATAGCTGGAAATTGGCAGTGGTCAGAGTACACCATGAAAATTAGCTAACACAGTAAATCAAGGCTTATTTTTTCCCTTTTCAAAGAGTTGGCTTACCAGTACACCATTGCCTAGGTCCATGTGGGGAGTTTCAGTACAGATCCGGTATTTCAGATGAGAGGCAATGGATTTGCAGAGTTTTCACGTAGTAGCTTTCTGCATGCCTACCATTGGCGATTGCCCCAGGACTGCCAGCTGGAACCAGCTTGGCAGAACCAGTCGCTCAAGCCTCTCTTCCGTGCCGGATGGCACTCTTCTGTCCACGCACAGCCACAAAAGGAGCCCACTGTCTCATTGCCTTGGTGCCTGCTCTCGTTCCCAAACTCGAAGCCAGCTCCTTTCTAACTCCTGAAGGTAGAATTTCAGTATTAAAAGAATACAAGCCTGAGCAAGTGCATGTCTGATGAAGAGAGGTGTCTTTAAGAGATTTCCCTTTTTTTCAAATAAATAAGTCAGCCAGCCAATCAGCAAAATTTCCCCAGAGATATTGACTTACTGTGTAGTTATTTAAAGAAGGAACCTCATTTGCAAATTGCCAAAGATGTCTTTCTGGGGCTCCCCTTGTGTGTCTTGGCTGCTTGCGCCTTCATTCCACCAGCGACCCAGGAGAGCAGGGGGCCACTCTGACAGTAAGTGCTCCCGGCCCTGGCCGCTGCCACCTGCCCCTGAGCCAGCTGACGCACCTCCACTGTCACACTTCCAGCGCTCGATGCTGTCTCCTGTCCCACATTTCTTAAGAGGCAAAAACTTCATTTTCTTCACTGACCACAAGATAGCTCTAGGGGATGAAGGGGGGGAGGGCAGAGTGTTCCTACCCAAGAATGCTTCCTGAGCCAGAGAGCCTAAAACAACAAAAAGCAAAGCTCCAGCCTACGCAGAGGAATGCAGGGGGAGTTGTTGTGGCTGCTGCCGCTGCGACTAGCATAATTTCCTGGAACAGGATGTTGTCATGCCATCTCCCCTGCGTCCTCTCCCGTGGCAGACTGGGGCTACTGGTGCGCTCATTTGGGATATGGAAAAAATGTAAGGATGCCAAAACAAATGTAAGTCCCAGCTCTTGCACCTCTGAAGATAAAAGCATTTTATGGATTTCTCCTTCCCTGTCTTTTTTCTTTCTTCTCCTCCTGCCTCCTCATCCTCCTCCTTCTTCCAGCCCTCCCTCCATTTTATAAATATTCATTGAAAGTCCACCATGAACTTTCACCACACATACTAAATTAGATACTTTGAGTAACACAAAAATGTGGGTCGAGGTGAACAGAATGTGGGGCATGGGATCTGGCTACTTCCTTCTCTAAGATTAACCTACCTCAGTTTTACTGTTTCCTCGAAAATCCACATTAAGAACAGCATTCTTAGTGATGTAGCATGCTCTCTTCCCCCACAGTCTCCTGGCAGATAGGCAGATAGTTAAAAAATTAATAAGAACATGGAGGAATATCTGCTATAAAATGGTGCATATAAAGTGCGAAGATCATCACACATTGAGTTTCATTGGATCACAAAGTGCTTTCAATGGACTAGTGCATGATACAATGAAATCTTCACAACAACCTATGAGGTAGGCAGATGACACAATAGTGTTAATTTTTGGCCCATTTGTCCCTCCCCTGGAGTGGGAGTCTGATTTGTCATAGAGTTAGATAATCTCATAGTTGGAAGGAAGACATCCGGCCTTGTACCTTCCTTTTACAGATGAAGAAAATGAGGTAGGAAGGCAGAATGAGGTGTTGGGGAAAGCATGGAATTCAAGCTCATCACCTGGGCTCCAGTCCCAGTTCTCAGCCACTTATTAGACACAAGATTCTACATGGACTACATGACCTCTTTATGCTTTGATATCCTCTTCTGTAAAATGCAGTCAATACTATTTTCTCTGTCCCCCTTATTAGATGGTCAATATTAAATGAGGTTCATCAATCTGATATGACTTTGAGAAACACTATTACAAATATGATAACACTTCCTAGCTATCTCTTCTAAAAGGCCTATCTAACTTTATGTTAGTGTTAGTGTAACATGTGGTCGTGTCAGCACCAGACTATAGGCTCTTTCGGGGCTGAAGACTTGTTTTATTTAGGCTTTATCACAAGCACTTAATACAATGCTTCCTAAAAAGTTGCTTTAAACATATTTGTTAGACAATAAGTTAATGGAGGAGTGGATGAAACATAAAGGTAACTCTCCCAAAGGCAGTTCTGAATGACTCTGGAGTTATATCAGGGATCACTCATGACTCTGAGGAATTACTCTTCCATCTCCAATTCAGTTCTTATGCTATGAGTACAACAGGGCAAGATAGTCACATTGCCTCTGCCACTGCCAAAAGATCACTCAGCCTTCCCACTCTAGCATTAATGAAGTTGAGAGGGAAGGGTTGCCATTCCACAGTCTGAATCTGAAAAGCAGTTTCCCATTTTCCTTTTGTAAACCCACTTCCATGTATGTTGAAGGCTGGCCAGGGACCTTAGGTTGTTGCCCTGAAGACAGTGCTGCCAGGATTGGCTGGCCCTTGGAGTGTAATCACAGGCCTCCAGACCCAGCAGAGCAGTGAGCCTGGGGCAGCCTCCTCTGCAGGTGCTGGGCCACTGTTAGGCTCACATCCAGCTGCCAAGGCCGCCAGCAATCCCAGACTGGTCCTATGAGACACTACCTGGAAAAGACATGGCCACTCTCATCAGCTACTTGATTAATTAGTTCAGGGGTGTTTGTCTGTGAAGCACCTACTCACTTCTGTGCTTGAATTACTGAAGCAGAAGTTGTTCAGAGAGGTGAGAGCTGATGTCATGAGAGTGAAGGCCTCCAAGGGAGGTTGAGTAAGTAGACTGGAACATTGAAGGATGTAGTAAATTGACGATGTACTCCAATTTAGACGTGTTCTTTTTTTTTTTTTTTAATTTAGATGTGTTCTTAATCTACATTTCTGTGGATGTAAAGCCATTGTAAACAGGATCTCTTGAAGATGTTATTTTAAGTTAACATGCGGCCCAATTTAAAGAGGTTAGATCCTAATCCAGATTCCTGGAGGCCTTATAAAAAGAAAAAAACTGGAAGCCAGAGTCAGAGCAGCTACAGGGAGGAGGCAGAAGACAAAAGAACAAGGAAGAGAAAGGAAAGGACATGGCCACATGATGGGACAGCCAAGGGACCCCAAGTACTGCTGGCAGCCAGTGCTGGACTATTACAGACTTTTGGGAGAAAGCATCACCTTCTCAACACCTCGATTTTGGACTTCTACCCTCAATCCCAAGAGCCAATGATTATGTAAGCCAAACCAGTTTGTAGTATTTATCAAAGCAGCCTGACAAACTAAGACAGAGGACTCTTACAGTTGGAGAGTGGGAGGGAGGAAGAGGAACTAGCAAAAGGGAGAAAGTTAGGAAACAATAGTGAAAGGGAGTCGCACTGGGAAAATGACATGTCATGGAAGCTAGAAAAAAAAGAGGGGAGGTAGCGTGTCATATCCCAAAGAGGTCAACAAACATGAAATCAGATGAAATACCATTTAATGTGGCAATAAGGAGATCATTAGTAAGATAGGGAGCAAGGGTTCAGCTATGCAGTGGTTATGAGTCAGCAGAAGAAAGCTAGGAAAGCTGTGGTGGTAGTTCACATGTTCAAGAATATGGGCATGGTGGTCTGGGCTCAAGGGCCATAAAGCAGGTCTTTGAAGGGGAGGGTGGCTATTCTTGGTTTTTTTGGCAAAATCTGTGACATGATAATTTAGGATCGGCAGACCAGCAAGGTGATTTGAGTCTTGCATGAGTAAGTAGTTGTTTGAACTGTCTATCCAAGAAAGCAGTCTATCGTCCTCAGAAAAGAGCTATTTGCCCAGATGAGCATACTATTTTCCAAGACAAAAGGAACCAGTGAAATTATTTATTGGTTTGCAGCCTGTTCTTTCTAGTATCATGTTAGTAGAAATGTTCTTGGTTCTCAGTCCTGAGAGTTAAGCTACATCAGTGCAGATGGCTCAGTGCTCAAACGGAGGGTCTCCTGAAGACTGAGCATGACAGACACAGCAGAAGTGATTCCAAACTTTGCAGAACATTTGAATCATCTCCAGGTCTTTGAAAAATACTGATACCTGGTTCCCACACCTAGATATTCTTTAGTAGTATGGGATGCAACAGGATTTTTAAAAGCTCCCCAAGTGATTCTAAGGGAAAACGTTTGGGAACTAGTTCACTAGAATTAAAGGAGAAAAGAGGGGTGAAATAACCATTTGGGGATAGAAGAAGAAGAAAAGATTGATAATCAGAGCACATTACAGATTGAAATCAGACAGCAGGACCCTGGAATAGGCCTCATCTGTAGCTCCTACCACCACTGCCCATTGTGGCAGGCCCAGTGGGAGGTCAGGCAGAGGGGACTGAGGTGCAGGGTGAGTTTACTGTGGTGATCAGTGTGTGGGCGGGGAGTTGGATTGAGGAATAAGATAAGGAGACAACTGAGAGAAATGATCAGCAAGGAGAAGCCTAAAGTATGGATTTCAGAAGTGGGGGAACCCCCAAGCAGGTTTAGAATGAGGAGGCCTGGGACATGAGGGTGGGGCTTCTCTGATTTGTGGGGCATCGTGGAGCAGGAGAAGGAGAGGGATGTGGTATGATCAAGGGTGATGGGATGACTGGCATGGAGAGAGAACAAACAGGAGCAAAAGATGGCATGTGCACCGATGGCGTGGAGTCCGAGAGATGAAAAAGGAAGAAAGACACGTGGGTTTTGAGAGCCTAGAAAGGGCCCTGAGAGTGAGAAGATTTTGCCCAGCCCCCTTCACTGCCAAGGCAAAAAAGGTGAGGTCTGTCCAAGAAAGAGAAGCAGGGAACCTGGGGCCTCCAGGGAACCTGGGAGTCAGATTTTTCACAAGGCCAAGAAAGGGAGGGAAGGCCTAAGAAATTGGTTAGAATTAAGATGAGCTCGTCCCTAAAAGGCGGGGCTTCACAGAGCACAAAGCATGTGGGAGGTGATGGGAAAGACAGGGGTGAAAAGGCATGTGTGGGTTTGCGACAAGAACTTTTGGAGATAGTGTGGATAAGAGCAGAGCATCAGAAAGCAGGCTGGAGAAAGGAATGCAGACAACTGACTGCCAGCTGTCTGCCGGGAGGCCGGGAGGTTCATGACCTCCTGCAAAACATGACGGCATCATCAAGGCATTATATATATATATATTTTTCATTTCTTAAAATGCTATTTAATTTTTGAACTGGGCATACCATCTATGTTTAATTATCATAAAGGTATTAAAAGGGCTATACCTATAGGTAAATGTCTCCTTTCCACCCCTGCCCCTAGTGGCCCAGTTCTTACCACTCCAACAGCTAAACATTAGTTCCTCAAGTAATATTCAAAGAATAAAGGTTTCAGACACACATGGACACAGTTCTGTTATATTATCAGAGCTGCTGAGAGTGCACAACTCCAAGGGATACCAATTCCACACAATACAATGTAAACAGTGCCCCAAGAGATAGTCAACATGAAAGTGTTCCATGACATAGGAAGCTTTTTTTTTTCCACTTAACAGTATGTCTTGGATATCTTTCCATATCAGTACCTAAATCACATCTTTGCCCTTTTTAAAAACTGCATATTTGGGGAGTGGATGTAGCTCAAGTGGTTGAATATCTGCTTCTCACATATGAGGTCTTGGGTTCAATCCCCCATACCTCCTAAAAACAAACAAATAAACGGAAAAGCCAACTCTTGTCGAGGAGTGGATGTAGCTCGGTGGTTGAAAGCTGCTTCCCACGTATGACATCCTGGGTTTCCCCGGTACCTCCTAAAACAAACCAACAAAAACACTGCATACCATGCCATGGCATGGAGGTACCATAATATATTAAGTGTCCTACAATGGACATTTTGGTTTTTCCCAATACTATGTTTTATGATTAATGCTGACAATTTCATTTTGCATATGTCCAAGCGTAATTCCTTCCTAAGGCTTCCATAACAAATTACCGTAACTGAGGGGCTTAAAACAAATTTATTCTTCCACACTTCTGGAGGCTGGAAGTCTGAACTCAAGGTGTCAACAGAGCCATGCTCTCTTGGGAGGCTGTAGGGGAGGGTCCTAGCTTGCCCCTCCTGGGTTCTGGAGGCTCCTGGCAGTCTCTGGCACTCCTTGGTGAGTAGCTGCAGCACTGTAGCCTCTTCCTCATCTTCACATGGCCTCCTTGCGTGTGTTTCTGCAGTGCTCTCCTTTTCTTCTAAGAAGAGCATTCAATGGATTTAGGGCTGACTCTAATCTCATCTCAACTTGATTTTATTTGCAAAGACCCTTTTTC
Organism: Dasypus novemcinctus; assembly: GCF_030445035.2. Taxonomy (NCBI): domain Eukaryota; kingdom Metazoa; phylum Chordata; class Mammalia; order Cingulata; family Dasypodidae; genus Dasypus; species Dasypus novemcinctus. Next base: position 36,919,370 of record NC_080677.1, on the reverse strand, counting down.
CAAATAAGGTCATTTTCACATGGCTTAGGACTTGAACCTCTTTGGGGAGACACAATTTAACCCACTATACCTAGTATATAAGATAAATTCCTCAAAGCGCACCTACTGGACAACGGGTTTCTGCCAGGAGTAGGTAGGCAGACATCTTCAGTAAAGGGTCAGGTAGAAATAGTGTAGGCTTCATGGGTCATACAGTGTCTGTCTCTACCCTCAACACTTCAGTTGTAGGCAAAAGCAGCCACAGACAATACGTACATGAGTGAGCATGGCTGTGGTCTAGTAAAACTGTGTTTATGGACCCTGAAGTTTGAATCTCATATACTTTTCATGATACAAAATCTTATTCTTCTTTTGATTTTTGTTTCAACCATTTAAACAAGTAAAACTCATTCTTGTCTCATGAGCTGTACAAAGACAAGGTGACAGCCCACAGGCTGTAGTTTGCCATCCTCTGGTTTATGCAATAGAAATTTTGAAAAGCATGACCTAATTGCCCTTCATATAGGCTGCCTTGTTTCCTAGGGCTGCCACAGCAAAATACCACACATTGGTGGCTTAAACCAACAGAAGTGTCTTGAATCACAGTTCTGGAGAACTGCCAACTCTGAATCAAGATATCCCCAGGGCCAAGCTTCCTCTGAAGTCTGCAGGGTTCAGGCAGTGACTTGCCGGCAATCCATGGCCTTCTGTGACATTCTTCAAGCTCTGCCTTTGTCACATGGTCATCTTCTCTCGGTTTCCTACTGACTGTGTCCAAATTTCCTCTCTTTATAAGGGCACCAGTCATATTGGATCAGGATCTACCCTAATCCAGTTTACTCTCATCGTATCTACTAACATCTTCATTTCCAAGCAGGATCACATTCATGGGACCTAGGGTTAGTACTTGAGCATATTATTTTAGGGAACACAATTCCATCCACAGCATAGGTCCTATCACTTCATACTTCCACCAGCAATATTTAAGTGACTTATTTCACCATCAGCCTTGCCAGCAGAGTATATTATGGCACTTTTGGGTTTCTGTCAAACAAATGGGCCAAAACAATACCTCAGAGTAGTTTGAATTTGTGCTTCTCTGAGAATGAACATCTTTTCTTATGTTTAAGAGTCATCTGTAGTTCCTTTTCAGTTAACCATCAGTTCATATCCTTTGATGTACTTTATTTCAAATAACAAGTTTTTTTGTGAATAAATCCCTTTCTCTTCTAAAATGGAAAGGACTTTACTGCTTTTTCTAATTATATACACAATTATGATCACATGCTCATGGTCCAAATATTTATATAAAGAAAATTAAAGAATTATTCATAATCTCATTCCCAGGAATATCTACATTTTTATATTCATGTGTCTATTTTTCCAAGTCATTTTCCAGACCTTTGTATATAGACATGGTTTTAGAAAAACATGATTCATTCAACAAATATTTATTGTGTTATGCGTATTACAAGGGTCACACTACATATACTGCTTTTTAACTTGGTTTTTTCATTCAACAATGGATCATGGAAATTTTGATCTTAGCCTGTCAGTGCAGATAGTTGAGTCAAAAAAAGTAGAAAACACAATTCAACAAGAATGCGGCCTCCCTCATCTTCTCTGGGCTGATACCCTGTTCTGATGGACTGACAGTGTTACAAAGCCTGACAGTTAGAATCATTCATTCAACAAGTATTTATTGAGCTTCTACTGTGTATCAGACACTCTCTGAAATACTGGAAATATAAAAGGAAAAAGATTGGAAAGTTCCCTGATCCCAGGAACTCAGTGAAGGAGACAGAGAACAAACAAGAGAATTTTAGAGTGGGATATGTCTTATGAAAGAAAGAAAATCACATGGTAGAGATTGACAGGGTAGCAGCTTCAGACTGGGTGGTCAGAAAAGGTCCTGCTAAGGAGGAAAATAATGACAAGAAGGGGCCAGCCAGGTGAAGAGCTGGGGAAAGGGACTTCCAGGCTGAGGGTACAGCATGCCTCATGGACTTGACTGAGTCCAAGAACAGGAAGATGTGTGGAAAAGAGTGAGGAAAGAGAAAATGACAAGGCCATGGTCAGATAGGTAGACAGAACCATCCATGGGTGCCTTGGCAGGCCATGATGGGAGTTTGGCTTTTATTTACAGAGCAATGGGACTTTTTTTAAAAGGTATTATGGGACCTTGTTTTAAAGACTATTTTAGGATTTCCCAGTTACATCTGAATATCAGATAAATGAAAAATAATCTTTTATGATTTATTTATTTTGTAAGTCAAGCCACCCTGTTCTGTTGTTTTGGAGACTTGTTTGGAGGGGTGGGAGAGCGGAGGCAGAGCAATCCTTAAGAGGCTTTGTGTGTAGTCCAGGTGACTAGGGTGGTGGTCCTGGAGATGGGGGAAGGTAGGTGGATATGGAATATAGTTGGGCACAGAGGTAAAAGAACTTGGACTAGTATGGGGTAGGATGGAAAGAAAGACATCAAGGACGACTGCTAGGCTTTGACCTGGGTGGATAATTGCAGAGTGATTGTAGTTTTCTCTGCTTGGTTGTTCGCTCTACAAAGTCTGCAGAAATCCAACTGTTAGGTAAATAAAATTAAATAAAATAAGAAGCAAAGTGGTTTAAGGGAACAGTACGGTACCTCTTTCTTAATGACAACATCAGCCCTCTATCCCCATCTTCAAAACTCAAGTGACATAGCTGAAAGCCAGTTCACTTATTTTGTTTCTCAGAAAGTGAACTCTAAATTCTTCACTCAGCTTAAGAAAAGAGGGCATATTAAATCTTATTCAATGAGAACAAGCATGAATTGTATTGTGGCTCCAACCAATGGCCTGTTTCCCATTATATGGCAAGGACAAAATGACAGAGTGAGGAGAAAGAAAGGTGAGAAGAAAAGATGGGCAATGTGGTGGAGATAGCATGGGCAATCAGGAACCAAGAAGACAGGAGAGATTCCCAGTGTTTAGCTTCTAAACTGCCTATTGGACCATACTTTTTCCTAAATGGTTTAATCCTAGAGTATTTAAGGTACCAATTTATATGGGGTAACCATAGCAGCTTATACAGCTAAGTGGGAAGAGAAGGAATATTTATTGAGCCCCAACTAGGGACCAAGTACTTTGCATATATTTTCTCAATTTTCACAACCACCTGTGCTATAGGTATGTTTATTCCTATTTCCCATAAATTAGTACCTTGTCCAAGGACACACAGTAAATGGTTGGATTTGGATTTGAACATAGGTCTGTTATCTGCTTGAGTCCCAAGCATACATTTTCCCTACTTCCCTGTCTTCATGCTTCATCATTATAATTGTTTTCCTGATTGGCCCTTTTCTCCTTTACAGATTCTCTAATCCCAGAAATTGTTTTGTATGTGTATGTGTGGATATAAATAAAGACAAAAGAGGCAGAGAAGTAAATATTTCAGAATGGTTTTGCTATATTGTGAGAACAAAGATCTGTTTATGGATAGCGTCTTTTGCTAGGTGGTGGTCAATTCATTTTGTCTGGGAAAATATTAAACGACCTTATGCTTCCTTGATAAGGCCCAGGCTAATTTGATATGGGAAAATTTGCTAGAAAAGGAGGTGAACTTCATCTTAATTATGTGGAAAGGGGGTCGTCCTTCAGCAGAGTTGTAGGCTGGATTTCTGAGGAAGAAAAGAGTTTGTTTTGCCAGCTTGCTTCAATTAATGGATTTTCATTTTCCTCTACAGAATCTGGGACATGGGGATTGGAGAAAAGCAAAGATGGCCTTGATCTGTGTGAAACAATGGGTCTCTGAAACCAGAAAGAGGCCAAGGAAACAAGAAGAAAGAACACTGTGAAACGGAATGGCTGAAGGCGAACTGTGATATTCGATGGCTCTAGGTTTTCCTTTTCTGCTGTGTAATTCCCTTTGCTATCCTCATTTTCAGGAAACTTACTATCCACTGCAATTGATGTTGAGCCCTGGGTCATCAAGGCCTTAAGGAATGAAGCAGGAACTAACTGTATTTATTCTTGGAGCAAAGCCAGGAGAGAGAGTCAGTAGCCCTCCAAAGTTCTTACTAGGTAGCAAGAAAGCAATCCCTGGAGTCCACTGGAATATTCTGGGAGATAATAGATTTCCTGCTGTTGTGCAGGATGAGGCCTTGAGTATTTAATGTGGTTATTAAAGAATCACTGGAGATAGGTGGTCAGATTATAGTAGACTGGGAGAAGTTCGCATAGCATTATGTCTAAAGCAGGAAATTAGACACAAGATGAATGTAAGAGTCTGTGGTTGGGTTACCCTCAAAAGAGGAGGAGAAAATCCCAGTTTGTATCCCTCATCATGTAAATAATATGCAAATTACAATGGTCACGTGTTTACCTAGAAAATTTTGCTTACCTCATTTTGGCTTCTAGAGTTGCTGGGACACCAAAAGGGAATATTTGTCAACTGTCCAAGATTGTTTGTTTTCTTCTAGGGAAACAAAAGGGTAAATTTCTTATTAAATAAATGCCAGGTTTTAAAAATTTTCCTTCCAAAAAGTATACTAGAAAAAGGAAAAAAAGAAGTGGTCCATAGACAAATGAAGAAACAAATGAAAAGTTCTCCACCCCACCCCCCCCCCCTTTCGTTTTACCACAGGGTACTTTTTTAAAATAAACTTTAAAAAAAAAAATACTTAAGATTACGTAAATGTTACATAAAAAATATAAGGGATTTCCCATATGCCCCGCTCCCAACCCCTTCTACATTTTCCCACATTAACAACATCCTTCATTAGCGTGGTACATTTGTTACAACTGATGAACATATTTTGGAGCATTGCCACTAAGTGTAGATTATAGTTTACATTGCAGTTTACACTCTCTTCAGCACAATTTTGTAAGTTATGGCAAGATATACAATGGCCTGTATCTGTCCTTCCAATGTCATTCAGGACAATTCCCAAGTCCCAAAAATGCCCCCATATTACACCTGTTTTTCCCTCTCCCTCCCCTCAGAACCTCCAGTGGCCACTGACTCCACATCCATGATAAAAGTTCTTCTATTGCTAGAATAACAATAAGTCTATACTAGAATACCAGTAATTTTACTCTAGTCCATCGTTCATTCCCTAATCCTAAGGATTCTGGGATGGTGATGCTCACTCCACCTCTAACTGAGAGGGCTTCAGATCCCATGGGACAGATGGATGGGACTATCTTTCTTGCAGTTGTAGACTATCTCTGTTCCTTGGGATCATCGCTGTCCATCATAATCTCCTTGTTAGTTGTTCTTGGTGAGTCCAATGAACTGAAGAGTAGGTGTTGCAACTCTGTTGAGATTCAGGGCCCAGCTGGCACATGGACAGCCCAAAGATTTAAATCTCTTGGACACACAACTATCAACTCTAGCACTATATATTTATAGGATCAAATAGAAGGGACAGAAGAGCCATGTGTAGGGAAACCACACGAATCTAACTCTGTCACACTGGAGAAATGAATTCCCAAGTAGGGCCCACTGGCAGGGCACCAAGTCCCTGAGCTGTCTGCCCTTCCTATATTGTCTGGATGTCTCTGCTATTTGAGGCAATATTTACTTGGCAGTCAATGAGATCCTGCTGGGATGTGCATAAGTGTAACCTCTGGAATGACTCCCAACTCACTTTGACATCTCTTAGCCATATAAACTCATTTGTCTTTATCCTTTCCCCCTTTGGTCAATGTCTTTTTCTAGTTGCTTTGCTAGTTAGTGCTTGGTAGTAATCCTTTGGTGCCTGGGAGGCTCATACCCAGGAGTCATGTCCCATGCTGTGGGGAAGGTAATGCATTTCTATGCTGAGTTCAGTTTAGAGAGAGGCCACATTTGAGTAACAAGGACCTCCTCAGGAGGTAATTCTTAGACACCCTATAATACTAGGCTAAGTTCAGTTTCAAAAGTAAAGGTTCATAAGTTCAGTTATCAACATCAAGGGCCTGTCAATGGTCCATCCTCCTTCACTAGTCACTGCCCCTGTACTCAGGATTCTTGCTATTCCATTAGAGAATGTGGCAGAGCTCCCCAGGATGGGAAATTGATATTCTTTTGGTTATTGTGTGAATCTCCACCCACCATGACAATGCCCCATGAACACTTGAACACATTTATATGCCTTATAGCTATGCCCCACATGAACCACAGACTCCCAACACCAATGATCTTCCCCTGCCACAGTTGTGACCCTTCTGTGATCCAAAACTTCTTCAAAAATGAAGTTAAGAAAAATAACCAAATACAATTTAAAAAATGAAATAATATTGAGTTTCAAAAATAATAAATAAAATATTAAAATATTCAAAAAAGTTGAATTTTAAAAATATAAAATTAATTTTTAAAATTTTGCAATTATGTCTTTCATCACTGTTAAGATCTGTTATCCTATATGTACAGTGACATTTTCTTCTGTTTATTTCCCCACTGTTTTTTTTTTTTTAAATTTTGTCTTCAAAGAATATTTAGGTTATAGAAAAATCACATACTGAATACAGAATATAGAGGATTCACCACAGGGTACTTTTTCTCCCCTTTCTTGCCTCGACAATGTGAAGGAAGGGCAAGGATTTTCCCTCCAGATGATCATTGATATCACTGCTAACCTTTCATCTAAGTCTGGGCTTCAAATTTGTCACTTGGGAATGATACAGAATGCCTGTCTGATGGTGGTGACACCTGGGGCTGGGAATATCAGACCATCTGTGACCACCCAACTGCCTGGGCAGCAGCAGAAGCAGAGGCCCACCCTGGACGGCAATAGGCAAGAAAAGGCAGCTATCCCTGCCCTGGGCAACGGTGGGGAGGGAGTTAGAGGACTGCAGTATCTCCAAGGACAATCTAAAAGCCCAGAAAAATCTGCCTTGGATAGAATTTTAAATCTTTTCTGAACATTAACTGACCTACTTTAGGAGTTAGGCATCTCTCCCAATCTCAGCAGAAGCCTGTGGAATAGGTCTCCTATCAACAGGGATATTTTACCATCTTACAATAGGGCTGTTTCATAAAGGACACTTTCTCTGCTGCCCATAGTTCTCCCAATAACTACCAGAAAAGTCAGAACAAATTTAGCCATGCCTTCAGAATCAACACATGGTCCTAACGAAGCAACACTTTTGAGACCTGGATTAACTAATCCAAGTGAATGTTTTGGGGAGATTATTCTGAATGTTTCCCTATTTCTATTAAAAATAATCACTGCTCCTGTCCTGCTTCAAAACCTGGTAGTCTTTGTGCCTTCCTCTCATCTCACTTTTACCTCCTCTCCGTATATAATCCTCTCCTTCTCTTTCTCATGTTTCTGTGTCTTCTTTCTCTCCAATCTCTCACTCCTTTCCTTGCTTCTACTGCTCTCTAATCCCTTTCCAACATCTTTCAACCTTTCACCTCTTGTTCCTTCCTAGCCCCACAGCACCCTGTGGTAAGTGCTACCTCTTGTACACCTGCGGTCTCTCATATTGTCCCTCTCCCCGCACCCAATCCTCTACCTTTGTTCCAGGTACAGGCGGTCCCTTTCCCTTCCCAGGGTCTTCTTGACTCTAGTCTCTTCTCAAAATATTTTATCCTATATGCAGTTACCAAATCATTTTCCCTACAGCAGCATTTTAATCCTAATACTGTCCTGCTCAAACATTTTCTAGGGCTCTGCCTTTCCTCTGAAACAAGATCCAAAGTTCTAAGCTTGATATTCCAGGCACAACTTGGGCTGATCTTGATCTTCTCCTGCAGCTCTACCCCTCCCCATCTCCCTTCTGGTACCAACTGCTCTGGTCCAAATGCCTCTTACCCACCTGGGGCTTCTCTCCAGCCGTTTCCTCTGCATGGAGGCCATCCCTGCCCATTCCTTCATCTGTACACATCCCAAACCATCAGGCCTAGCTCAAGGTCTATGCCAAGGTCTATGTAGCCTTCCCTGATACCTCTGCTAAGTTTTTTCCTGAACCCTTTCCTAGAAGTTATCCACATAATGGGGTTAACCTAACAATAATAAATCAGGTGTGTGGTCTTATCTGGACCTCAGCCCCTGCTGAGTTCCATTCTACAAGTGTTTCTGGAAGTTCCTAGAGTACTTCCCATGTACTCACAGTTCAAGGACCCTTCTTTCAGCCTTGCCATTGCTCTGCCATCTCCCAAGCATCTGCTGGCACTGCTGCTCTGCCATCGTCAAGGCACTGAGCCCCTACCACGTCAAAGCTGTACTGCGTTCTGTGGTAAGATGTAGAAAGAACTTATAACTCTTCTTTACTGAGCTACTCCATTACAGGGGGTCCCCAGACAATGCTATTGATGCCCCAATTCTTTAATCCCTGTGAAACAGTTCTTTCTGCATTGTCCTCCTACCCCCCACTCCCACCAAGTCTCTTCTGAATCCACAGGACTCAGCTATTCAGATTTCGGGTCAATGTGGGCAGGAGATTGTTCTGTACTCATAACTGACCTACTCAGTCAAGTATGCTAGACCTGCCCCACCTTCTCACAGGAGGTCCAGCAGCCCCTTCTGCAGAGATGAGGGGCTGACCTGCCCACAGGCTTTCCAGAAAACGTAGCCTCAAGTGAGCCACTACTATTGTTGGCAATGTATCACATCCCTCAGGTGTGCTGAGGCAAAAAAGAAACACAGGATTAGATAAAATGCTAGCACTGCACTGTCTAACCACATGTGGTATTTGATATTGAGCACTGGCAGCTTGGCTAGTCTGAACTGAGATATGCAATGAATATAAAATACACGCCAGATTTTGAAGACTTACTCCAAGGAAAAGAATGTAAACTATGCTATTATTAACTTTTTAATGTTGATTACCTGTTGAAATGGTAACATTTTGGGTCTATAGGGTCAAACAAAATTACTTTTGCCTGTTTTTAAAAAAACTAACACACTTTCCAGAAAACTTAAAATGACACGTGGCACACATTCTGCTCTATTTCTCAGTGCTGCCCTAGAGCAATGGCTCTGTAAGCAGCTGGGAACTTGTTAGAAATGAAAATCTGTGGGTCCCACCCCAGACCTGCTGAGTCAGAAACTCTGTGATGGTGCCAGCAATCTGTCCAACAAGCCCTCCAGGTGAGCCCGATTCCAGCAGAATGCTAAGGAAGATAAGCTCCAAGGGGCAGAAATGAGGTCTGAAGCATCATAGGGCCTCCCTAATTTTTGTTTAATAATGATTTAATTTCTTATGATCCCTCTTAAGCTTCTAATGCATCTGAAAGTCAGTCCGTCACTGAGCAGCAAAGTAAATATTATTGTCAGGAAGAACTGCCAGTCATAACCAGGACATCTTTGGAAAATCTCAACAGAAATATAATGAGCACAATGGCTATGCCAGAAGCAAGAGGTAGCTGTGAAATCAGCATAGAGAACAATAAAACCATGATGACTATGTCATAATACAAAACAGTTCTGGATGCTAAGCCAGGATGAATGGCTAAGATCCTTTGCAATGGAGTAACTCGAGCTGCACAACCTCTTCCCCACTGCCTGTGCCCTTGCAGAGACTACCACAGCCTTAGTCCGGCAGCACGACTGCCTGGGCTTACCTGACACAGCCCTCAAAATCCTGCAGTCCTTGTGATCTCAACTTCAGTTATCCTGAAATTCGCCAACTATCATTCCTCCTATCACTATGCACCTTTACCAAGAGCATTAGCTCATGACCATGCTTAAAGAACAAGACCACAAAATATGCCAGGCACCCAACAAAGCATGTCTTATTTAAGTGTGGGGCATTGGTAGCAGGGAGAGGAAGGGAAATTGTTCTAGCAGCCTTGCTTTGGACACCCCCTGAGTGAAATAATATTCTCCAACCAGCAGTCTTTCAGGAACTGATACCATGCCTGACATATTTAGTGGTTTTTAAATTATCATCCGTTTACTTATTTAAAGTAATTCATGCACATTGTAAAAAAAAAAAAAAAAATCAAACAAAACAGAAGTGGATAAAGGAGAATGCAAGAGTTCTCTTCTCTAATTTAATTCCAATTCCTAGACAACTCTGGATTTTAAAATGCAGAGGGCAGGCGGGAGAGAACTGATACAGATATAGAGACAAACAAAATGATACATTTTTAAAAATGAAATAGTTTCAAGTAAGTTGCCTTCTTCACTTAGTATATTGTGGACAACTTTCAATATTTGTATATATAGATTTACCTTCTTCCATATAATAGTTGCCCAATATTCTATTGTATGAATAGTTTATTTAACCATAGTTTATTTCAACAAAACTTTGGGTTATTTCTGATCTTCCCCATCATCTGTATCTATCAGCACTTTAAGTATATCTTTAGGATAAATTCATAAAAGCAAATTAGTGCATCAAAAGAGGTGCAGTTAAGTTTTATAACTCAGTTGCCTCCCAGAAGATTTTACCCATTACCAACCAAATAACTATCAAATTATCTACCCAAAGTACATAAGCATGCCCATTTTCTGACATCTGCACCAAAAATGATGGTATCTTTAGTATTTGCCAATCTAGTGTTTAAAAAACACACTCTTTTGATGTTTGTTAAATATTTGTGTTTACTAGTACGTTCATTTTATGTTCACCCATTTTTCTATTGGGTTACATGTTTTTATTGTTTTGGAGGCACTTTTTATATAGTATAGGTATTAATTGAATTTTATAGTTTACACAAAATTTCTTTCAATTTGTCATTTGTATTTTTTTTACAAGATGTTTTTATTTATTTATTCTCTCCCCCCACCCCCACCCCATTGCCTGTGCTTACTGTCTGCTTTCTGCTCATCTTCTATTTTAGGAGGCACAGGAACCAAACCAGGACCTTCCATCTGGGATGGAACCACCCAATCACTGGAGCCACCTCCACTCCCGGCTTGCCGTGTCTCTTCATTGTGTCATCTCGCTGCATCATCTTGTTGCATCAGCTCGGTGCACAGTCCAACAAGTCAGCTCACTATTCTGCTCATCTTCCTTAGGAGGCACCAGGAACGAAACCCAGGACCTCCTGTGTGGTAGGCGGGTGCCCGACTGCTTGAGCCACATTCATGTTTCTGTCATTTCTATTTTACTTTTTTATTTTTTAAAAGATACTTAGATTACATAAATGTTACATAGACTATATAGGGGACATGTCATTTGTATTTTAAATTTGTATATTGTGATTTTGTATTATAAAAGTTTTACAATTTTATATGGTCATATCTGTCTGGGTTTTAGGTCCCACTTAGAAAGACTTTTCCCATTCTGGATTATAAAATTATCATTTTTCTACCATACATGTTTTGGGTTTTTTTACACTGAAATCTTTAATTCATCTGGAATTGATTTTTTGGTATGATATTAGATATGGATTTCACCTAAAATTTTTTTCATAAATGGTAAGCCAATGGTTCCAATTCTATTATTTCAATAATCCCTCTTTTCTCCCTTAATTTCATATGCCACCTTTATCCTAAACAAATTAAAGTGTTTTACATCCATGGATTTCCTATTCATTCAGTTATATATATATACATATTTCTCTACCTGTCTGCTCTCTGTTTCCATTCGCTGTGTGTTCTTCTGTGATTGCTTCTATCCTTATCAGCGGCAGCAGGAATCTGTGTTTCTTTTTGTTGCGTCATCTTGTGTCAGCTCCCCATGTGTGCAGCTCTCCTCCTAGGCAGCCTGCACTTTCTTTCGTGCTGGGCGGCTCTCCTTACGGGGCGCACTCCTTGCGCGTGGGGCTCCCCTACGCGGGGGACACCCCTGCGTGGCATGGCACTCCTTGCGCGCATCAGCACTGCGCATGGGCCAGCTCCACACGGGTCAAGGAGGCCCCGGGGTTTGAACCGCGGACCTCCCATGTGGTAGATGGATGCCATAACCACTGGGCCAAGTCTGCTTCCCTCATTTAGTTATATTGACCGGATATGATTTAGGAAGATTTCCATCATTTTCCATAAGCATAAAACATTATATCATTATGGGGTAGATCTTTAACAAATTTTAATTTTTTTTCCATTTGACCTATTTAGATTTTCTGTCTCTTCTCGTTTTAACTTGGTAATTTACATTATCTTTTATTTTTTAAAAAGTTGTACATGGTTCCTCTCATATTTGGGACTGCAGGGATTAACTCTAGTGTCTAAAGCCAGGGCTCTGGGTGAGACAGCCTGAGTTTGAAACCTGGCATCCCATCTTAGTGTCTCTGTAGGTTACTCTGCACCTTTGTTTTCTTGTCTCAAGTTAATATAAGCTGAGCACTAGAACAGTGCTTGGGACACAAAAAGCTCTTATATTTCCATATCTCCTTATTTATACTTCCTCATTCCTAAAACAGTATATTTGTATTTTCTCTTCTTATGTTAATATAATATTTTCCAGAAATACGTATATTTTATGGTCTTTAAGAAATAAATTCTAGCTATTATTTATAACTTTTACATTTTTAGCTTTATTTTTGTCTTTGCTATATTCTGTTTTCTTTGGGTTTATTTTTGTGCTCTTAAAAGGGGGAAATGGCAAAGACAAATGAATTTATATGGCTAAGAGTCTTCCACAAAGAATCGGGAGGTCATCAGAGGGGTCGCGCTTACGTACACCTCAGCAGGACCCCAGAGAGAGACAAAGTAGATTCAAACCTAGGTGCTGGTTCTCCTGAAGGCTATGGAGATCCACAGGGTATATGGTCATGGCAGATGGATTTGGAGTTCTGTGCCATGGCAGAGGGCCCTACTTTGGAATTTGTGCTCCCGAGTGTGATGGAGCTGGACTCAGATGTGACTTTTCTACATATGCCTCTTCTGTCACTTTTACTCAACCTGTGGTTGGCGCTAGGGATGGTGCATACTCAGGGGACTTGAATCTCTGGACTGCCCATGTGCCAGCTGGCCCTGAGCCTCAGCAGAGTGGCAACTCCTACTCTCTGGTTCGTTGGTCTTACCCAGGTCAGCTAACAGGGAGGTGAAGATGCTCAACCACCACACCAGGGAAGCAAGGGTGCCTACAACTGCAAGCAGAGGAATTGCATCCATCACCCATGTGGAATCTAAGCCCCCTCTTGATCTAGAGGTGGAGAGAGCATCACCATACCAGGGTCCACAGAATAAAGGAATAAAATACGGATTAGAGTGGACTTACTGATATTCTACTATAAAACTATTGTGATCAGTAATAGAAGAAATTTTAGCATTGAGGTGGAGAAAGTGGCCACAGTATTTGCTGACTGGGAAGTAGAGGGAGAGAGAAGTAGAGATGTGATGTGGGGGCATTTTTTGGATTTTGAGTTGTTCTAAATATTTCAGGGTCATGCTGGACTTTATATATCCTGCCATAACCCACTGAATGTACTGGAGAAGAGTGTGAACTACAGGGTAAACTATTATCTCTGTAGTGCAGCAGTGCCCCCACATGTGTTCACCGAGGGCGATGAGTGTGCCACAATGATGGGGGAGGTTGTTGGTGTAGGAGGAGTGGGGTGGGGGGTGGGGGGGTATATAGGAACTTCTTATATTTTTTAATGTAACTTTTTTTTGTGATGTATATATCTTCAAAAAATACAATTTACAAAAACGATGAGGTGGGGGGATGGAGAGTGGGTTATATGGGAACCTCTTATGTTTTTTGTGTTTTTTTAATGTTTTTTAATGTAACGTTCCTTGTGATCTATTAACTTTAATAAAAAAAAGTAGGAAAAATTTTTAAAAATCAGAAAAGAAAAAAAAACATTTAGTTATGGTTATTTTTTCTCCTGCTTTCTAAAAAGTATTTTAAAGCTATCTAAAGAAAATATTTTAATGTGGCTTTGGCTGCATCTTTTAGGGTTTAATATATCGTAGTCTTAATATGTTTTTCTAAATAAATCTTAATTTCATTTTGAGTTCCTCTTTGATCCAAGAATTATTTTAAAAATGCTTTTATATTTCCAAATGTTAGAAAGAGTTATTCTTGGCTATTGCTAAGCTTGAGTTTTATTGCAAGCATGGCCTGCATGTTTTCTATTACGAAAAAAAATAATACTGCATTTTTCTCTGTAGAAGAGGCATTTTTGCTACCAAGTATGTCTTCCAAGTGCTAATGGGATATAATGCAATCCATTAATCAGAGAATGTAATTTGTAGTAGGTGGACTGCTGCTGTTTATAATGGGTTTGCCATCTGTACAGGCTCTGTGCTTACCAGAAACAGGCTGTTTGCTTGTTCAGTGCTGGAATGTACACCTACTTTGCTTGGTGGGCTGCTCGGCTAGAAGCACAATCTCATGTTTACTGTTAAAGTTCATAGACTGTGATGCATGCAAACTGCAAGGTCAATGTCAAAGATGAAAGCTTGATGGAGAGACTCCTGTTTATAATTAAAATCCATAATCAAGTGACTTTAAATAAGGGAGATTATCCTTGATAATCTGGGTGGGCCTAATTCAACCAGTTGAAAGGCCTTACGAGAAGAGTTGAGGCTTCCCTAACGAAGAAAAAATTCTGCCTGTAGACATTAACTTCAGCCTGTGCCCAAGAGTTCCAGCCTGTCCTTCCTGACAGCCTACCCTATGGATTTAGGACTTGCCCGGCCATCTCCCAAGATCTCATAAACCAATTCCTTGCAATAACCCTCTTAATATAAATCTCCTATTGGTTCTGCACATCGACCTGCCTTAAATTCACCTTTACTTGCTCGCCTGCTTTCCTGCAGAGGAAATACCCTTCCTCCTTTTAACAGCCAACCTTTCCACAGCCTTGTGGAGCCCACCACCTCACCTTAAAGGCCTTGCTCCACACTTATTCTCTCTCTCTTCTTCATCTTCCTCTTTTCCTTTTCTTCTGGACCCTTCCCAGCATTCTCTAGTATGAGTCAATGGCTTGCATGTAGGTGGTTTATCTAGAAGTGACCCCAGGGTACAGAGCAAGAGAGTGTATAAGTATGATGTAGTGAAACAGGGGAAGGAGTAAAGTCAAGACAAGAATGCATAAGTTTGGCAACCTCTACAGACCCCTGTTGCTCAATCCCATGAGAACTTCTGAAGAGACTTATGAAATGTGTCTCAAAACAGGGAAGCAGATGTGGTTCAACTGATAGAGCATCTGCCTACCATATAGGAGGTCCAAGGCTTCAATATCCCGGGCCTCCTGGCTCGGGTGGTGAGCTGGCCCACATGCAGTGCTGCTGCGTACATCTACTGCCAGCCGACACAGGGATGCCCCGGCGTAAGGGTGCCCCCCGTGCAAGTAGTGGCCCCTGTGAAAGGAGAGCCACCCTGCATGAAACCACAGCCCACCCATGAGTAGTGCCACACACACTGAGAACTGACACAGCAAGATGACACAACAAAAAGAGACACAGATCTCCAGTACCGCCTGATGAGAATACAAGTGGACACAGAAGAGCACATAGTGAGTGGACACAGAGAGCAGACAATGGGAAGGGGGGTAGAGAAATAAATAAATCAATCCTTAAAAAAAAATTCATCCACCCAAGGAACGAGAGAAAACATTTATCCGTCAGCTCTCTTTTCAGGAGCTATCCCTCGGGTGTTAACTTCCCTGGCTTCTGGGTTGCACAGACATGAATGCCAAAAGGGTTCACTCAGGCATTCCCAGCCACACAGTCAAAGAAGCCCCAGAGAAGGAAGTGAGAGGCAGCGGCCCAAGGCAAGACATTGCCAAGTTACAATTGCAGTAAGCTGTTTGATGTCTACCCAAAACTTACCAAAGCAGTAACTAGATTAAGAAGGATGGTCAAGCAGCAAAAAGACACAGAAAACAGACAACCGGGGGAGGGGAGGGGAATTAAATAAATAAAAATAAATCTTTAAAAAAAAAAAAAAAAAAAGGAGGATGGTCAAGAGGATTTGAAGTGGTATACAAGTGGTGCACAATATAGTTCCCTTCCTATACTAATTAATCTCTGCAGGTCCTTCATAGTCACACTTCTTGGAAAACTTGTATACATATGCTACTTCCATTCTTTCACCACCTATTCACATTTAATTCTACGTAGGCTGGCTTTGCCGGCCCCCTACCTCTCTTCAAACTCTTCTCTAGGCCATTAATGATCTCCATGTTGCCAAATTCAACAGGGAAGGTTCTACCCTGCAGCCTCCTTGTCTCACAAAAACTCTCCCTCTTGGGTAACTCACACACACTCATGACTTTAAATACATTTTCTGTTCTTTATATACAGACTTCTAACATTTATTTATCAGCCTAAATTGTTCTTCTGAACTCCAACCATATAACCATCTGCACCCAACAATGCAGGTACCTCATACTTTACACGTCCAAAATAGAACTCCTGATCTTTTCTTGAAAATGTTCTTCTAGTGTGTCTCCCTCAGTAAATGGTATCACCATTTACCTAATTGCTCAAGCCAGAGAAGTAGGAGTTACCCGTGATTCCAGCCTCTCATCATCCTGTCCACACAAGACCAAGTTCTATTTATTCTACCACTAGCATATCGCTCAGATCCATCCGCTTTTCTCCATTTCCACTACCAACACCCTTGTCCAAGCCTCTACCATCTCTCACCTGGATTCCAGAGAAACCTCCTGACAAGTCTTCCTACATCCATTCTAGTCCCTACTCCAATCCTTTCTCCTGATAGCAGCCAGAGACATAATCTTATTAATGTTAATCAAATTGTTTTACTCCCTAGCTCAAACCACTTCAACGGATACCGATTGTATTGGGTTTAAAGTCTAAGGTGAGTAACAAGACCTGGGGGGCCTGTGATGGCGGCTTCTCTGTTTCTCCAGCCCATCCTTTACCCCCTCCCTTTCCCTCATATGCCCCACCCAAACCACTCGTCTTTTAGTGTCTCACAGACCTCTGGTCCTTTTCCTCTTTGGGTGTGTTCTACGTGCTATGCCTGCTGACCGAAAGGCAGTTCTCCCAGTTTCTCCTGGGGAAATCCCATTTTTCAGTTCTCAGCTCAAATGTCATTTCCTCAAAGAGACTTACCCTGGCCTACCTCTCTGTAATTTAGCAATTTAGTATTTTTGTTTAAGGAATTTATCACAGTTTAAAACGATATATTTACTTACGTGATTATTTGCTTAATGTCTGTCTTCCCGCTCCATGATGGGGGAAATAACACCCACATTTTTCTTTACAGGATGCTGAGAACCTAGCACAGTGCTTGGTACTCAAAAAACATTAACTGAATAAGGGAAGGGAAAGAGGATGGGCAGAAGGAAGGAATAAACAATTGAAATGAAATTCTTATAAGAAAATGGACTGTTGTATTAAGTGCTCTAGCCCCATCCCCCCTTTTCTCCACTGAAACAATTGCATGCTGAATCACAATGAAAGACATATTTGCAGCCAAAGTATACAAGCCCAGGTATTGGTTCTTCTGAGGGCTACAGAGACCCACAGGTTCTAAGGTCATGACAGATGGAGTTCAGTGCCATTTCAGTTGGCCCCACTTTAGAATTTGTGTTCCTGAGTGTGATGGAGTTGGACTCAGATGTGACCTTTGTCCACAAGCCTCTCCTGTTACTTTCACTGGACCTGTGGTTGGTGCTGGAGTTTGGTGTATGCTCAGGGTACCTGAATCTCTGGACTGTCCATGTGATAGCCAGGCCCTGAGCCTCAACAGACTTGTAACTCCTACACTCTGGTTCAATGAACTTACTCCAACCAGCTAACAGGGAGGTGCAGGTCAACCACCACACCAGGGAGCCAAGAGTGCCTATAACTGCAAGCAGGAGAATTGCATCCATCATCTATGTGGAATCTGAGCCCCATCTCGCTATAGAGGTGGAGTGGACATAACCATCCCAGGGTCCACAGGATGGAGGAATAGAGTATGGATTAGAGTGGACTTACTGATATTCTATTCTGGAACTATTGTGATTAGCAATGCAAGTAAATGTAGCATTGATGTGGAGAAAGTGGCCACGGTAGCTGCTGAGGGTAGGGAGAGGGAAGAAGAGATATGATGTGGGGGCATTTTCAGGACTTGGAGTTGTCCTGGGTGGTACTACAGGGACAGTTGATGGACATTGTAGGTCCTGCCATGGCCCACTGGGTGGGCTGGGTGAGAGTATATACTACAATGTAAACCACTATCCATGTGGTGCAGCAGTGCTCCAAAATGTATTCACCAAATGTAATGAATGTGCCATGATGATGAAAGAGGTTGTTGATGTGGGAGGAGTGGGGTGAGGGGGGTGGGGGCTATATGGGGAACTCATATTTTTTTTAATGTAACATTCAAAAAAAAAAAGAATCACCTTCATTCCAATTCAAGAACTACATGTTTAGCTTCACTGAGCCTCACAGTCATGTCATAGGTAATTAAATTAGTCAAAATCACCATCTAATATTTGCAAGCCCCAAAACCTTCAAGAACAATCACACACAAGCCACACCACCACTCTTTGATCAAAACCGTTAAAGAGAATCATTTGGAATAACTATAATAATTATTTTTAAAAAACAACAATGGCACAGCTTTCTGCAAGAGCCTTCTATTTGAAAGAAAGCTGATTGAGCTTTTAAAATGTGACCTCCCCCCGCCAAAAAAAGTGACAAAAGTAGACTACAAAGTAAAACTTTATTAGAAGGCACCATGATCAGCAGGTGGAAGGCCCAAGCTCAAGGAGCTCACATGCCATCACATGCCATACCAGACCCTTTCTGCAAACAGTGATTACTCCCACCCACTAAACCAGACAGACAGAGAGAACACACGTGCACTGGCGTGAGGAGAGGGAGAAAAAGGAGAGAACTAAAAAAGGAAGGTTGTAAAATATTTCAGCATTTCTCACCTTTCAGCATCTTTTCCTTCTTTAAAATAAATAAATGTGAAATAAACACAATCATTGAACAATTCTACATGCGATCAACCTACAGGACATTGATAAAACACAAAGAAGGTGTCTCCTGACAGGTTGGTTTCTCTGCAGTAACAAGTAATTTTCTTTGCCTTTTCCTTTTTTTTTTTTCTTTTTGGACTTCTAAGAAGAGGGTTAATTATGCATCTCAGTTCATGACCCATTAACACCATTGGTCTTCAAAAGATCACTGGCTTTTTTACTTGATTTTACCTTCATTCCCTACTTCCATTCCCCTCCCTGCCTATCCCCACCTCTCATAGGCAACTGTTCAAATGCATTTAATATATATATTTTTTGCTGTACAATGCATAATGTTTTGTCTATTTGCATTTTAATTTGTGTAAATGGCCTTTTATATTGTTTCTTACTTCTAACTTTTACATTCACTGCAATTTGCCTTTCTATTCTCCAGAAATTGGACACTAAGATGGTCTCCACTCCATCATCATAAATAACAGCCAACATTCAAATGCTACTTTTCTTTTTCTATTTAAGATTTATTTATTTATCCCCCTACTCCCCGTTCCCTCCCCCCTGCCCACTGGCATAGTCCATTCTCTGTCCATTTGCTGTGCATTCTTCTGTGTCTGCTTGTCTTCTCTTTAGGCAGTACTGGGAACAGATCCTGGAACCTTCCAGAGCAGGAGAAAGGTACTCAGTCTCTTGTGCCACTTCAGCTCCTTGGTCTGCTGAGTCTTTTATTGTCTCTCCTCTGTCTCTTTTTGTTGTGTCAACTTACTGCACCAGCTCACTGCTCGGGCCAGCTTGTCGCACAAGCCAGCATTACTGCAAGGGCCAGCACGCCGCTTGGGCCAAATCTCCTTTCAGGCCAGCTTGCTATGCAGGCCAGGTTGCCTTTACCAGGAGGTCCCGGGAATTAAATCCTGGACGTCCTATATGTTAGACAGGAGCCCAATCACTTGAGCCACACCTGCTTCCCCAAATACTGCTTTTCTAAAAGTCTCCAATATGTTTTTAATAAACTTCAATTAGAGTGAGTCATAAACTACCAGTGAGTTTTGAAGGACATCTTTCATAATGACTTAAGTTCCTAAAAATCTGTTATTTCCTGCAATCCTTGAAATATAACATTCACAGACCCTTTGGGAAAAAAAAAAAAACATGAAAAAGTATATTACCTCCAATATGGTGGACAACAAAGGGAAATTTATTAGGGAAACGGACTTGGCCCAGTGGTTAGGGCGTCCGTCTACCACATGGGAGGTCTGCGGTTCAAGCCCCGGGCCTCCTTGACCCGTGTGGAGCTGGCCCATGCGCAGTGCTGATGCGCGCAAGGAGTGCCGCACCATGCAGGGGTGTCCCCCGCGTAGGGGAGCCCCACGCGCAAGGAGTGCACCCGTAAGGAGAGCCGCCCAGCGCGAAGGAGGGAGCAGCCTGCCGAGGAATGGCGCCGCCCACACACTCCCGTGCCGCTGACGACAACAGAAGCGGACAAAGAAACAAGATGCAGCAAAAAGACACAGAAAACAGACAACCGGGGGAGGGGAGGGGAATTAAATAAATAAAAATAAATCTTTAAAAAAAAAAAAAAGGGAAATTTATTAAATATATAGGGTGTGTTGGGAACTCAACAAACTCAGGGAGAGACATAATCAAAATAGTACCATTCTCAAAGAGAAATAAAGGAAATAGCCAAGGTAGTCACACCAAATCCACCATTGCAAACCTAATACTTTTAGGCCCCAGGGGAAGGGGGGGGAATAACCTAACTGTTTCATCATCTGGGACAATCCTAATTTTTTAACATTTCTGTCTTGACGTTATTACTATTTTATTCATACAACCTCTGAACTATGATGACAGGCAGGTTCAAAATGAAAATAGCCACAAAATTATCAGAGAATTTCATCTTTCTGCCAATTCTACGGATATGTTGACATTTTGCAATTCTTGTTTCCAGATTTCACTCAATACGTCCCTCACTTTGCCCATATCCTCTCTAAATCCCTTCTAATTCATACACTGCATAGCAGCTTGAATGAGAGGTTTAAAAACTTGAATTTGATCCTGTTACACTACTGCTTAAAACACCCTTGAGGGGTTCTGCTCAAAGGGCTGCTCCTGCCTGCCTGCCCCATCTGCCTCCCACCCAGCTCCCATCCATCTCTGCTCTCCAACTGCTCACTGTATTCTCAGTTCCTCAAAAGCACTGGCTCCTTCAAACACCAGGCCCTCACACACCCTACTTTCTCTGTCTGGAAAGTTCCTCTCTATTTCCCTCCCTGACCCTCATCCCACAGTCACCTGATCTCAGAGCAATCATCAGTTCCCCAGGGGAGACTCCCCTGGCATCCCAATAAATGTGATCATAGACTCTTATACCATTTCTTTGGTTATAAATTACATACATCTCTGTGGGGCTCTTTGATTCATTTCCAGTCTCCCTCCTAGACCCAAGGATCTAAGGCCAGGGCCTTGTCTGGTACTGGTCACTGTTGTGTCCCCAGTAGAGAACAAGGCACAGAAAGTGTTTCAAATTGGATAAATAGACAAACTATGAAGGAATTCCTATTTTTAAATAAGCTATTCTATTCACTGTAATCAAAGCCCAATTCCAGTTGAAAAGTTTGTGAATTAGCCGTAATCATCCCCTGACCTTTATTTTTCCTGATTGTTTTGGTTCTCCTTTTTCTTTCAAGCATATTTGAACTTGTATCATTTTTTACTTGATGTGTGGTATGGAAAGAGGAGAGTAGTGATTGGTGATAATGGCCAAAGTGGAGGCCAGGTAAGAGACCATCGTCTCAGTGAGAGTGAATCCCACTGAAGAGCTGTGGATGGCCGAAGGAAGATGAGGATTTCATACATTACTATGTCTCATTCAAGAAGATCAATCATACAGTCAGAAAACCAGGACTGGATTGGTATTTCAATGTACAACCAGTTGGACTGCTGCCTAATTTGTATACCCACCCTGTTCCCCCTTCACTGGGAATAGCCCAAAGTGGTCTATCCAACTCTGTACCTCTGGCCATAGCTGGTTAATCCTGGGTTTGATCTGAGCTGGTCAACTTCTTTCCACCAAGGATTTGAAACCAAGAATAGAAAAACAAGGAGATTGGGAATGACGGGCATTGAGTTCAGGTAATAGCAGTGGACTCCAGAGCCATTTTTGTTCATAAATGTTCAACTCTTTTTATTCTGGGATATGTCTCTGTATCATTTTAATAGATTTCCCCTTCATTCAACTAGAGTTGATTTCTGTTATTAGCAACCCAAAGAGTCCCACATAATTACAAATACAGAAAAGATACCCCCATGAAGGTGGTAGCTGAAACTACAAAGGATGAGAGGTCATTTCATAAATTACAGGAGAGAGAACAAGAGGAGAGAGAGACTGAGAGAGCAACAGTGAGAGAAAGAAATAGGGAGAAAGCATGAGTAAGAAAGAGAGAAAGAACAAGGGCAAGAGGAGATTGAGAGCGAAAGCCAAGGTGTGTATGAAGAATTAGAGAGTGAAAGCAAGGCAAGGCAGAGGGGGAGAGCATGAGCAGGAAGGAGAGAGGGGGAGGGAGAGAGGAATTTGGAAGATTAGAAAAGTGTGGGGACTTGGGGATACCTAGCAAGGGTAGAGACTGAAAAGTAAAGTTCTGTTGGCTGCTAAAATCACATGAAGACCCAAATTAAGAAATAGGTCAGGTTCAGGAAAAAAAAAGAGGGAATTAAACATGTAATAGGAGAGGAAGATCACCTTGCATTAATTCTGACAGAGCTATGAAACTACAAACAGGCAAATATTGGGTATGCTTTCTAAAGGGATTGGTGCTTTTTTCTTTTTCTGATGGAGTTTTAATTTTTTTCTCCCACTTGGGCTTAACCTGATTGCTGACGGGAATTGATGGGGAAATATGAAAAGAATACAGATAAGGAGGAATCATCTCTGTGACCACAGATTACAATAAATTTGCTTAAAGACTAAAATGGCAGAGCCTTCATAAAATCTTGAGAAGTACAGTATAGACACAGGAGGGCTCATTTGCTCATTTACAGGCAGAGAGTAGGTCAAAGTCCTGAGGTTTCCTAACTGGAAAAACTACTGGATTTACAATAAGAATTGGCTTTGGTCAAGTTTGAAATATAGAGATACTGGGCCATTTTTGACTTTCCAAGCCTGGTTAAATATTCATAGCAGGGAAGCAGACTTGGCCCAGTGGTTAGGGCGTCCGCCTACCACATGGGAGGTCCACGGTTCAAACCCCAGGCCTCCTTGACCCGTGTGGAGCTGGCCCATGCGCAGTGCTGATGCACGCAAGGAGTGCCGTGCCATGCAGGGGTGTCCCCCGCGCATGGGAGCCCCATGGGCAAGAAGTGCACCCCGTAAGGAGAGCCGCCCAGTGAGAAAGAAAGTGCAGCCTGCCCAGGAATGGTGCCACACACACGGAGAACTGACACAACAAGATGACCCAACAAAAAGAAACACAGATTCCTGGTGCTGCTGCTAAGGACAGAATAGAGCAGCAACAATTTATAAGGTGGATCTGCAGGGAGAAATGAGCAATGCAGGGTTTAGGAGTGGAGTGTTTATCTAGGGACAGAAAGCATCTTCTTTCTTCCAATGCCAAGAGCAGTATAACTCATGCCTGAATGAAGCTTAACTAATGCACGTATTTGCTGCATACGGCACCACACAGCCTCGTTGCACTTAGGAACACTAGTCAGCACTTCAGCAACGTGCTTGGGGGCTATTTTAAATAGCAAAATCACCAATAGGAATCAGAAAATGCAAAAACTGTGCCACTAAACATATGCAAAATGCACACTTGTCTAACTCTGAGACTTGAAACAAGAAGGCAGAATGTTGCCTTGTTTGACCTCAGCTGAGAATATGTGCACCAGGCAACTCAAAATATTTCACCATTCTGCACATGTCCATGAATGACTGTGAAAGCACAACACGTATTGATTTGGGAGTGAAAAATAAGTTTTAGCCAGTAGGTAAATGCACACATTTGGATCCGTGAATAATGAGGATCAACTGTACAACCCCAACCACAATAAACACAACAAAAATAGTGGAGTGACAAAACAATTCTACTGAAAGAGAGAAATGAACATCATTCTGAAGACATAGAAGAAAAGCAAGCCTCCAAGAATGATCTCCTCCAAAATACTGAAGAAAATTTCAGAAAAATGTTTGAAAAATGCAAAATGACATCACCTTCATAAGGAAAGAACAGAGAGCTGTATGAAGTGATTTGGCTGACATGAAGAGACTGTCGGGCAAATTACAAAGGACCATGGCAGGTAGGAGAAGATGGCAAAAATTCCAAAAACGTAAAATCAAACTTCCAATGCATATTAATGGCAATAAAGAACACAATTGACACTGTAGGAAATTGAAAGTGCTGGCAAACAGATAAGTTCTCACAGAAAGGAGAAAAATAGGGCAAGGAGATGATAATTTGAAGAAGATGGTTGAGAAATACGCAGGACATGGGTAAAATCAATGTACAGAATATATGCTGCCAAAGCAGATATCTAAGAAAAAGAAATAAAATAATACAATTTGCAGAAGTGGAAAAAATGAAAGTGTTTTCCATGTTATTAAAAAATAATGAAAAGTGAATCAATCTAGATGAGAGTGGCTATTTTTTGAATGACAAGTATAAAGAAAAAGTCCCACAGTTGTCCAGACAAGAAGAAACAAACAAGCAAATAGATTTTACAAGGAACTAAAATCAGTCTGGTCACACACTTCTCTGTAACGTTAAAGGTTAGATGAAAAAGGAGCAATATATGGAGTACCAATTCTCAAATCCCAGCTCCATGTTAGAATTGTCTGGGAAACCTTTAGAGTATGCTGTGCCTGAAACCCACCCCCAGAAATATGATTTAGTTAACCTGGAGTAGGGAACAAGTGTGTTTTTGTTGTTGTTTTTTTTTTTGTTTTAAACAACAGCGATTCTTTTTTTTTTTTTAAAGATTCATTCCATTTATTCATTTCTCCCCTCTCCCTCGCTGTCTGCATTTGTTGTGTCTGTTCAACATGTGCTCATCTTTCCTTCTTTAGAGGTACTGGAAACTGAACCTGGGACCTCCTGTGTGGGAGGGAGGTACCCAATTGCCTGAGCCATCTCTGCTCCCCACTTTGTTGGGTCTCCCATTATGTTTTCCTCCTTGTGTCTCTAGTTGTGTCATCTTGTTGCAACACCCTGCCGCACCAGCCTGTTGTGCCAGCTTGCTGTCCTGCTCGTCCTCTCTAGGAGGTACTGGGAACCAAAGCTGGGACCTCCCATGTGGTAGGCAGGAGCCCAATCTCTTGAGCCACATCCGCTTCCTTTGTTTTGTTTTTAGCCCTAATATCTAGGCCACCTCTTAAGCTAGTTTAATCAGAATCACTGGACGTGGGATCTAAGCATCAATATTTTTTAAGCTCCCTAGGAGATTCCAAAGTGCTGTCAGGGTTGAGAATCACTGCTCTAGAGTTTTGGGGGCAAAAATCTGCAACGTGAAGATTTCAAGGTTATTTTATACTCAAGAAGAAACCAGGAGACAAAGTCAGACATGCAAGAACTTACAAAAATACCAATACACCTTCTTGAAAAAAATAACTTGAAGATATCTATCAACTGACCAAATCATGAAGCAAAACAAAGAGTTCAAAAGTAGTAAAGTCATGCTATAAAAGTATGGATCTAGTTAAAAATATCAAATATTGTTCTTGAGAAAGAATATATATAAGAAAAGCATAATTTAAGAACAATGCTTCTCTAAATCCCTACATTATATTAACAATGACTGACAAGGAAGAATAAAAATATATACATAAACATATACACATACATATATACACACATACATGCACACACATGAAAAAGACAACATAAGCAAAACAAACTTATTCAAGTATTCACAAAACTTCTTTAAATTCAGAGTTCCACAGCTGTGAAACTATTTTGGATGCAGTTGCTTGGTCATACAACCAATAGCAGTGTAATAAGTATGCTACTCTCTGTGAAAAGTAAAGTACAGATTTAAGTAATTTTCAGAATCAAATTAAATCTGGTTTAAACTCTATTCACAGAGGACTCCTTTACCACCCTTGGATCACATGAGAATTTATATCCAGAAAAATTGAGCAGGGGAAGGTGCTTAGTCCATTTTGATCGCTGCTAGCTATAGCTGCTGCAACCTTACATGGTCCATTCAAAATCCACCATTCATTCTGAGAGTTCTCCATCCTATGTAAATCTATCAACAGCTCCCAAAGCTATACAGCTTATTTGCTCAGGCCTCTGCAATTGAAAGCCCATGTCTGGGCCACTGATGTCACCTCCTCCCTCCTGGCATCTGAGTTCTAGAGGCAGGACATGATCCTTTACAATCCTTGATATTGTAATAAGATTAGTGGACCTCCATCCTCAGAATGTAAGGGTGAGGGAACTACTACTTCTGAGCAAAATGTAGTAGGTCCCATTGCAACAATTAGAGCCATATAAATTATAAAAACTGCATTTTAAGGATATCAGAAAATGAGGAAACAAATTGAGCTACATAAATTATCAGTTGTTCTCTTTCTTTGGGATATTTGACCATTCTTAGCATGGAACGAGAATTAGACCTGACTTGTATAGATGGAATCTGCCTGGGAAAGAGAAACCAGAAAGTTTTTGCCGGTCAAGTGGAGCTAGCAAGAGAAACTGAAAACTTAAGAAGTACTAAACACACAGCTGGTTTTCCCCATGGGACATCTTCTGAGCTCAGGGACTATACAAAGAAGGCTGGGAAACTGGGCTGAAGGCTTCTAAAAGGCATAATAATACCTCCTGTAGTTTCATGTTGCTAAGGCAAAAAAGTCCAACTAGAAAAAAGGGGTCCTGCAACTCAAACACATAGCCAGGCACCTCCTTTTTACAACTTCCACATTTTGAAGCTGTGATGGGGGCAAAGCGTAGGAAGGTACAGAGCTAAGTTCAAAACCTCCAATGTACAACATTAAATTTCCCACAATCTTTCAAGACTGAAAAAATGAGACCCTGCAGGCTCTAATAAAAAGGCCAAATAAGCTTTTGGAAAATCCAGAAGTGGACTAAGTTTTATAAAAGCTGTAGCCTAGCCACTAGCCAGCTCAAAGATAAGACTTTTAGAGAAAAGTGGAAACCCTCTCTGGTCACAGATATCATCTGGTGCTTCTGAAGCTCTTTTATATACAATGTCTGGCATACAATCAAAAGTTACTAGGCATACAGAGCATGTAGTGACTGATAACAGATAAAAGATAACAGAAGTAGACCACAGATAATCCAAATATTAAAGCTAACAGACAAGTACTTTAAAATGGTTGATTAGTATGATAAAGAGAATAAAAGACAAACAAAATGGACAAAAAATATATATAATGTCAACAGTTGAAACCTATAGAAAATAATAAATGGATATTCAATAAGTGAAAAATATAATATTTGAAGTTAAAATATAATATTGAAGTTAATTGGGTGGGTTTAACTGGACAGAGAAGACAGGAATATTAAACTCTAAGATAAGATAATAGAAAGTATACAAATCCAAGAATAGAAAAGAATGTATAAAACAAAACTGATATAAGAGACATCTGGAACAAAGTTAAAGGTCTACCATACTTAACTGGAATCTCAGAAAAGGAGTAAGAAGAACTAGAGCAGAAGCAATATGCAAAGAAATAATGGCCAAAATTTTTCCAGGGTCGATAAGACATCATCTCATAGATTCCAGAAGTTCAGCAAATTCCAAGCAAG
Organism: Dasypus novemcinctus; assembly: GCF_030445035.2. Taxonomy (NCBI): domain Eukaryota; kingdom Metazoa; phylum Chordata; class Mammalia; order Cingulata; family Dasypodidae; genus Dasypus; species Dasypus novemcinctus. Next base: position 36,891,885 of record NC_080677.1, on the reverse strand, counting down.
ATAAATAAGGAGAAAATCATACTTCAACATATTTTTGTCAAAATGCTAATAATCAAGGATTAAGAGGGAAAAGGCACATTACCTTCAGTGAAGCAATAACAAAACTAATGGGACAGTCAAAGTAGATACAACCCCAGGTACTGGTGTTCCTGAGGGCTACAGAGACATACAGGTTCTATGGTCATGGCAGATGGCTCTGGAGTGCAGTGCCTTGCCAGTAGACCCTGCTTTGGAATTTGTGTTCCTGAGTGTAATGGAGTTGGATTCAGACGTGACCTTTCTACACATGCCTCTCTGAAACTTTTACTGAGCCTGTGGTTGGTGCTAGGGTTGGTGTATACTCAGGAGACTTGAATCTCTAGACTGTCCATGTGCCAGCTGGGCCCTGAGCCTCAGCAGAGTTGCAACTCCTACACTCTGGTTCATTGGACTTACCCAGGTCAGCGAACAGGGAGGTGAAGATGGTCAACCACCACACAGGGAACCAAGAGTGCCTACAACAGCAAGCAGGAGAATTGCACCCATTATCCAGGTGGGATCTAAGTCCCCTCTCAATATAAAGATAGAGTGGACATCACCATCCCAGGGTCCACAGGATAAAGGAATAAAATATGGATTAGAGTGGACTTACTAATATTCTACTATAGAATTACTGCGACTAGTAATGGAAGAAATTTTAGCATTCATGTGCACAAAATGACCATGGTAGTTGCTGTGGGCATGGAGAGGGAAGAAGAGATGTGATGTGGGGGCATTTTCAGGACTTGGAGTTTGTCCTAAATGATATTGCAGGGACAGATGCTGGACATTACATATCCTGCCATAAGCCACTGAATGTACTGGGGGAGAATGTGAACTACAATGTAAACTATAATCCATGTGGTGCAGCAGTGTTCCAAAATGTATTCACCAAATGCAATGAATGTGCCACAGTGATGAAAGAAGTTGTTGATGTGGGACAAGTGGGAGGGGAGGTATATGGGACCCACTAATATTTTTTAATGTAACATTTTTTGTGATCTATGTATCTTCAAAAAAATACAATAAAAAAATGTGATGGGCTGGGGGGATGGAGAGTGGGGTATATGGAAACCTCATGTTTTTTAATGTAATGTTTTGTGTGGTCTATTAACTTTTAAAAAAAAAGATAATTTAAAAATTTAATTAAATTAAAAAAAAATACCATGCCTTTTTGTCCACTAAAACACCCCAAAAAAATTAATGGCTGACTTTTCAACATAAATTATGGAAGCTAATAGATAATGGAATAGCATCTTAAAAATGCTGAAATAAAAGACTGTCAACCTAGAATTCCACACACATTTAAAATATCATTCAAAAATGAAGGCAGGGGAGTGGATATAGCTCAGTGGTTGAGCACCTGCTTCCCATGTTCAAGGTCCTGGGTTGGAGTCCCCAGACTTCTAAAAAAAAGAAAAGAAATGTTCAGACAAATATAAATGAAAAGATTTTTCACCAGGAGATCTGCACTACAAAAATTATTAAGAGGAAATTATTAAGGCTACAGAAAAATGATCATATGAAAGCATGAAATTAAAAGAAGGAATAAAAAGCATATGAAAATATAATATGTAGGTAAATATAAAATGCTATTAAACTGTTGAATAAAACAACTATAATAGTATTTTATAGAATTTATAACACCTAGAAATAAAATGTTAAGACAGCAATAGCACAAACATTGTGCCACTGAGGATAAAATGGAATTAAGAGGAGTAATTGAAATTATACAATTATAAGCTTCTCACTCAGGATATGGTAAAACTACTAGTTTAAGTGGACTATATTAAATCAAGGATAGATATTATAATCTCTAGGATAGCATTAAAAGAAAATACAACTTATAATTAACCATCTAATAACACACTGAGTGGAGAAATGGAACCATAAAACATACTTGACTAATTCAAAAGAAATCTGGAAAGGAGGAATAAATTAACAAAAAAACAGATGGATGACTAAAATAAAAATGGCAATTTAATAACCCCAACTATATCAGTAATCTCTCTTAATATAGACAAGCTAAACATTAAAAAATATATACTGTTAGTCTGAATAAATGACAGAAAAACAAATCCCAATTATGCTTTGACAATGGACTCACTTTAAATATAAGGATACAGAAAGGGTGAAAGTAAAAGGATGGCAAAAGAAAATCTTGGAAATACAACCAAAAGAAAGCTGGTGACACTCTATTAATATTAGATGTTAACCAAAATAGATTATTTACTAGACTTAAGGGAGTTCTTAAAATATTTATAAAGGATTGAATTCATATGGAATATGTTCTCTAACTACAGTAGAATTAAACTATAAATCAATAACAAAGATAATAAAATCTTTCAAATGTTTGGAAATTATTCAATTATGCAATACACTTAAACCTCAAGGATCAAAGAACAAAATAAAAATTAGAAAATAATTTAAACTGCATGATAATGAAATTGGCATATCAATGATGCCCAGAAGGAAATTTATAGTTCTAAATGCATAAGGCATATTTGATGGAGAAAAAAAGAAAGATTGAAAAACAAAAAAGCTAATTTGCATTTTAGACAAACTAAATGCAAAGAAAATAGAAGAAAGGAAATACTAAAGAGCAGAAATCAGTGAAATAGATAAGAAACATATAATAGAGAAAATAAACAAAGCCAAAAGTTGTTTCTTTGAAAATATTAATACAATTGATTAACACTTGGTAAAATGATCAAGAACAATGAGAGGGGATATACAAATGACGAATACCAGAAATAAAAGAGGGAACACCCTACAGTCACAAGAAGAAAAAACATAATGAGAGACACAACAAAAGCAGAGAATTGAGGTGGCTCAAGCAATTAGGTGATTCTTCCTACATTGGAGGTCCCAGATTCAGTTCCCGGTGCCTCCTAAAGGAACAAGGTAGATGAACAGAAATAGTAAGTGCAAACAATGAGGGGTTGGGGAGAAATAAATAAATAAAAATAAAACTTTTTTAAAAACTTAGCAAAACTGACACAATAAATAGAAAACCTGAATAGTACTATATTAAAGAAATGGAATCTTCTAATATCTTGAATTGTTCTATCTTTATGAAATTTAATAGTTTCATATCTGCTTAAAAATTTAAAGAAATTAACAACCTTTTTAACAAAGAAAACTCCAAACCCAGATGGTTTCACTGGTGAATCCTTACAAATATTTAAGAAAGAAATAATATCACTCTCACACAAACTCTTCCACTTCATTCTAATATTTCTTTATCCTTGGTTAAGATAATTCAGGAATTTAATCTAAAAAAAAAAAACCAAAGTATACACCCAAAGTTTCTTAAGACTGTCTCCAAAGAGTCCTATAACCTTACGGCAAATTTCCTCCCTTGATCACAAATAGGGATTCTTGTTTTTTGGGTTTTTGTTTTGTTTTGTTTTACTGTTTTATTGTGGATTAGGCATAATATGTGGAGAGTAGAGGATACCTTTTGTAAATCTACAGCTAAAGATATTAAAAGATATAAGTTAATTTTTCGAAAAATTAAGTAGTTCAGTGGTAACAGGGCCACTTGGTACACAGCAATCACTCAATGTTTCTTTAGTTCCAATCTCACTTTAACTTTTATATGCATATATCAGCAGTTTATCATAGACATTTGTTGTTTTTTGCCCCTCGCTTTCACTCTATCTTCTTGTGGCAGTAGTCCTGTAATTTTCTTGTGGAAAATTCTCAGTCCATATGTAGATAAACTTACATATGAGCTTCAGGGATGGGAAAGGCAGCACAGGCCAATGAGACTCAATTCCAGGACTTTTTTGAGACTATGAAGGAAACAAATTTACTCAGACAGGGTATATTACAATGTGAGCCTGATGCTGCTGGGGTGGGAACGAGGAGTCAATAGACAAATCCAAAAGTGAAGTCAACTCAGAGGATGAAGAATGAAGAAAGAGATTCTGCAAACATTGGCTAAGCCCTCAATTAAGCTGTCCTGAAGCTCCCCTGGATCTTTCAATTTTTTTAGCTTATACCATACAGTGCATTTCTTTTTTCCTGTGAATTTTGGCTTGAGTTTTCTGTCATAATCAAAAGAATGTTTTCCTGAATGAACACTGGCACGCACACACACACACACACACACCCAATACTCTTCTGTCTCTTTATTTTTTTGAGTCTGAATAGATTGCTATAATTAACCATGAGAAAATTTTGTTTTCCTCCTAGACCAGCACTAACTAGAAAAATGAGACTTTCTGCAGTGATGGAAATGTTTTTATCTGCACAGTCCAATAAAGTCCTGGGACTGAACAAAATCACCTAGGAAGAAAATGTTGACAAAGAGGCTGAGTCCACGTGTGGTGAAGGAAGAGGAGCTAGCAAATGAGTGGCGATAGAGAAGAAAGAGCTCAGATAACTGCATAGTGCAGAAGCCTAGAGAAGAGCGTGTCTCTAGGAGGAGGAACTGGTCAACCATACCAAGGGCCACTGAGAAAAAAAATAAGATACATATAGTGGACTGTTGATCCTTTTAAGAGCCCTTTCAGTGGCATGGTGATTAAAACCTACTTGGAGTGGGGAGGAGGAGAGAATGATAAATGAAGAAGCATAAACCATGAAGTTAAATAACTCTTTCAATGAAGTTTTCAGTGAAAGGAAATGGAATAGAATAGTAGCTAATGGGGACATGGGGCCAAAAGAGCATTTGTTTTAGACCAGTGATCTTAAGCCATTTTTATATGCTGGTGGGAAAGATCCAGTAGAGAGAGACAAATCAAGAATTCAAGAGCCAAAGAAGTCAACTGCAGGATTGATAGCCTTGAGAGGGTGAAAGGGACGACAGGATCCAGAACATACACAGTGGGGACTTCTCTTAAAGTATGAGTCTTTGTATTTAACACGTAATTGGCTCAGTGAATAAACTGAAACCTAAAAAAGTAGAAACAGAAAGCAGCTTCATTCTTTCCCACCACTATGCCATGAAACTAGTTGTCTCAATTTGCATTTCTCCGCTTCTAGGTAAAACCTCCACATCTCACAGCTTTTCTAGTCATTCTCTTACAACAAAAATCTGTTAGTTTTGTTTAGTATTCAGTATATTCTCAACACTCCACAGTTCATTTAGTTTTAAGTTTCTCCTTCCACTCCCCAGCTCTGGCCTACCCAGACCAGAAATTATCAGTGGGGGAAGGGGAAAGAAGGGTGGTTTCTCCTTTCTCGCTAACTCCATCACAGGCACCAGCCTGTCCCCTCGAGGGCTGGACCCTATGAAAGGATGAAAGGTACAGGGAAGAAGAGTCTTATTTAATTGGTGAGTTATAATTTGGCATCAGTGCCCTTCAGGGTACAGAATTTAAATGCCACCTCTCTCTGTTCTGAAGCATTTTTATGGATTCTAGAAAGACTCCCCATAAGCTAGAATCTCTCAATGACAGAAACTGGACTCCTGCCCCTAGGTTTCTGACAGTTCACCCCATCTGTTGGGGTCATCTTTCCCCTCCAGGTGATCCTCTTGGACAGAGTACATCACAAAATGACCCAATATAGTCCTTTCTATGGGGTCCTCACTTGGCCAAGGAGAAATGCCCTTTCCTCACCAAATTCTGTAAGTAGAACTCATGACCAATGGCACTCTACTCCATGGATCCAGAGTAGCAAGCTAGAGACAATCTCTCCCCGACAAAAATTTTGGGTGTTCCTTCACATTCCAGGGAACATATGTTGACTTCTCTGGGAGGTTCTCTTACAGTCAACCTCAGTTGATTTGAGATGGTAGAAACATCCCCTCTCTCTTCCCACTGACAACTGTCTCCAAAGATACCTCAAACCTGGTTTCTATTATGTCACTTGGAGGTAGGCAATGGAATAAAGCCACAGAACAGATTTAACAGTCTCTAAGCATACCATGTATTGGCAGTCCAACACCTTGCTTTAGGATACTGGAATATTTGGTTCTTGGACTTGGGGTTGCTGCCAAAACTCTCAGAGTGAAAGAGTTCCATTTTGACATTCTACTGGAAATACATTTTTAAAATGATAAGTATATAGAGTCAGTGCACTTGTTGTGGCCAGACTTGGCTCTATATTGCATTTCCATAAGGTACCATAAATTTCATAAATTACTTCTCTCAGCACCACATACATCCTTCTTCTTAACCATTCATCTTTCTTAAGTTTTAAAGCATTGAAAGTAGGGGGAATCAGGGCAAACATATGCCCTTACAGAGGTGAGGCTCTACAAGCCTAAAGAGGTGGAAGGGGAGTGAAATGTGACCTATAGTCTACCATGAACCTCATCCTAGAGCTGTGTTATCCCTGAGGGCACCTGTTTTAATTTGCAGAAAGATGCCTCATGGGTTAACAGAGACCCTGGAAAGAAGCCACAAAAGCCCAAGAGTAATCACTAAAACAAACAGAATGATAATGATTCTGGGGTAAAAGAGAGAGTACTCAATAGTTGCATGATTTTTATCTTTAATCAAGGCAATGACGTGACCAAGTAGAGAAAACCCAGAAGCAACACTGATTTCTGGGATGCCCATGGATTTAGCAATGCAATCTGGATATACCTCCCTCCCTTTTCCTTTGCCTGGAATGCTTGACCTCTGAGGTCTGCCAAAGATCTGGCTCAGGAGAAGGCTAAGGAATGACTTACAATTTCTTTGCATATCAGTTGAGGACAATTCTGAGTTAATACTCAGAATTGAATATACATTTAGGGAGGGGACTTCTGACTGTATTAATAGTAGGCTAGTATGGTTATGTGTTTTCTAAAAATTCCTGGACTGGTTAAAAAAGAGAGAGAGAGAGAGAGCAATTATGGCATTTAGACTCCTGAAAATTCTTAAGAAAGTTAGTGTTTTTCTGTCTTGGATATATCACAAAATTGTCCCAATTGTCTCAAAACTGTCCCAAGTGAGCAAGGAATTTTATTTGTTCTAAACCATACATGAGTAATATAAAACACTAGCACAAATTACTTAACATATTAAAGAAAAAAAAGTAGCCCTGAAGGTAAGTACATTCTCCCCTTAACTTGCATGACATTTAGTGTTCAATATGACCAACTATTTTCAATGTTGCCCAATAGCGTCTTGGTATAACCAAACTATTCAGACATAATATCATTTCTCTGGGAATTTCTAAGCTGCCTCGGATCCCTACCCTGACGGTAGAAGCAAAGAGGTGCTGATTTAATTCCAACACACCAGGACATACTGGGGACATTTTTCCATTCCAACTTCCATCCTATTCCAAATCAGCATGAGATCCTGACAACTGAGGACAAAAGCTAGACTATGAGCTTCTGAGCAGACTCACTCTTGTTGGGCTTTTTCCCTAAAAAATTCACTCCCATTGTGTAGACTAAAATCAACAATTGAAAGGGAGAAGGCATTTGTCCCATAAATGGAAATCAGATATTACTCTGCACCTAGCATTACAGCTTCTCAGCATTATAGGACACTCAACGCAAGGGGTCTGGTTGATGTGGGAATGTCTCTGCAACATCTGTCAAGTGTTCATCTACTGTTGGAAGTAGAATTGCTAGGTAAAAGGGACAGTACATTGTTAATTTTGAGAGATATTTTCAAAATACCCTCCAAAAAGATTGTGACAATCTATACCCCCACCAATGAGACTGGCTCCTTCCACTCACATCATCACTAGACATTCAACATTATCAGACTAATTTTGTCACATGTTTTGCAAAAACAATACATATGTGTTTATGTATATCTACATCCATATAGATAAAACCAGTGTTTTAATAAAAATTTTTGTTACTAGCAGATTTATTGCTTATTAGTATTTCTCTTTAATTGGGGTTTTCCTTTTTCCTTATTTATTGTAAATTAGGAATATAAATTCTTTGATCTACTATGCATGTGACACATTTTCTCCTCATTTTTCATTTTGTCCCTTAACTTTATTCAGGGCATATTTTGCCATGTAGATATTTTAAATTTTCATGAGGTTAGTTCTGCTGCTTTTTTTCCTTTAGGGGTTCTTGGTTTTATGTTGTGCTTAGAAAGGCCTTTCCAATCTCATGGCGATCTAAAAAAAAAAAAACAGAACTCATCCTTCCGGAGTTGTGTTGTTGCCTTTGTGTGAGTCTTTCATTCAGCTAGAATTTACCACAGTAAAGGCTGACTATAGGGATCCAACATCTTTCCTTTTAATGAAAAGAGTTCTAACATCCCATCTCCAATTTAAATGACCGAGTAAATGGAAAATAATATTGTTAGTTAGTCAAATGGTATTTTATTTTTTTAACCACTGCTCTAAGTCCAGAGCAAAGAAGACATTGGATTCCCATTTCACAGAGTTTATATACACCACCACCACCCATTGCTTGATTTTTTCACATTTAGCCCAAGTCCAAATAATAGTCGGTTAGTAAAAAAGCATTACTCAAATGTATGCTGATGGTGGTCTTACAACAATTTCCTTAACAGAGCAGCTCTCTTCACACTCTGAATTCCAGACCAATGATGTGGCCTTTGAGAATCTCCTCAGAAAGGATAAAGTAGCATTCCATTCTTGGCTGTGTTCAGGGGGAAGTCTATACAGTGTGTTTGAATGGAGAAGGCTGGGGAAGTAGGGTTAAAAAAAGGGGGGACAAGTCATACAGGAATTATCTCTCTTAAAAAAAATTGACTCATTTCAATTCCTGCAAAGATTCCATACACTGTTTTAAGTTGGCTGAAAATTCACAGAAATATTTTGTCCCAAATATGCTATCGTATTGTAGCCGCCTTAGATTTATGCATACCAAAATGCTCAAGGGTTGTTTCTGGATTTCTGCCAAATGTTCTGATAACACTTCAGCTTGGACTGATTCAAATTCCAAGGAAAACATTGAAGTGATTTTTGACAAGAAAAGGAAGATATGAATCTAAAATTTGAACTATAAACAAAGTTAACACTAATTTACAAACCAAAGATAATTTGATGTTAATACTCAATTTGGGAAAAGCAAACCCTCTTAGGAATTTCCCTTCTCTCCCCCAATATACTAATAGCCAGCCTGTTGGTATGGACACTGCTGCTTACTGTAAATGGAAGACTGTGCATTTCAATTCTAAAAATAGGTAAAATCATCCGTAAAGAGAAACATACTTCACACTTACCAAACAGTCCCTTTCACTTATCAAAACAGGTATTTATATTTTATATTTTTGCCAGAATGACACGAATTCTTTACGGGAAAAAAAAAAAACTGATGTGTTACTAAGTTTACTTGGAATTGATCTAGAGTTAGAGGTTGGACTGAAATTCTAAAATTTTAATTTATTTGAAAAATGTCAAAGTATTAAATCAGCTTTTATCTTCGTAAGGATATTATTTTATCCTATGATGGAGTGAAAAGTAAAAGCTGCTGTGTACTTGAGGTCCCAGAAATATGACTAATTAAAAATATATTGGCAGAATATATTAGGCTTTGATGAATTAGATTAGGCACTGACCTTTCACTAAAGATGATAGTATGAAAAATTCCCAATCTCATTTCATTCAGTTAAATTCTAATGAGTTTTGTCCCCCCAAAATTGTACCAACAACAAAAAAGAAAAATACAGAAGATAGTTTGTTTGCAACAGGAGTAGGGGAGAGTAGAGCAGGGAAGCCTATAAATTGGTGAAATTTGGAAACTGGAAATAGCAACTCTGGTAAAACAAGCAAAAGCAATAACTTTTAAAGTTACCAAGCAACTATTCTGGAGGAAAGTGATGATGAATGAAAAGGGTGGTTTGGGCTGTTACTTTAAAAATCAGCTGGAGTTGTCATCATCTGAAAATAGATTCCAAGAAGAAGAATAAAAGCCCTTGTTCTAGAGTCCAACTATTCCAAACGTTAGTGGTGGTAGGCAGAGAATGGCCCCCAGAGACGTCCAGGTCCTCATCCTAGAAACCTGTGAGTATGTTACCTTACATGGCAGAAGGGACACTGCAGAAGTGATGACCTTAAGAAGCTTGTAATCACCCTTGTGATTATGTTGGCGCCACAGTGTAATCACAAGGGTCCTTTATAAGAGGGACAAAGGAGGATCAGAGGAAGAACATGAAATGTGACAACAGAAGCAAAGAGTGAGAGTCAAAGGGAGATTTGAAGATGTTATTCTGCTGGCTTTAAAAATGGAGGGTGGGACCACCATCCCAGGAATGCTGGTGGCTTCCAGAAGCTAGAAAAGGATCTTCCCTAGAGCCTCCAGAAGGAATGTAGCCGTGCCAACACCTTGATTTTAGTCCGTGAGATTGATTTTGGACTTCTGACATTCATAAGCATAAGATAATAGATTTGTTTTGTTTTAAAACACTAAATTTGTGATAATTTGTTACAGCAACAATAGGAAACCAATACATTCTGAACAGGAATATCCTGTTCAGCCTAGAAGCCTGGATTAAAGTGCAGAGGAAAAAGGAGCTAGGAAGAATATGTGTGAGAAACCACATTTGTAGTAGAAAAGACCCACGGGTGTGGTTCTCTGTGATATACCAGCTGCACACTCTAACAGTGAATGTTTCAAGGTGAAGGAGAGCAACCCTGGCAGACAGCTTTGTGCAGACCCTAACCCTGACACTCATTTTTAAAATTCTCTTTCCTAACCAGCTAACATCTGAAAATTTAAACAGATTTGCCCTACTTACAAATGTCTCCAGAAATATGTACTGCATGATTTCAAAATGTGCCTGGGGGAGGTTTTCTGGGGAGAAAGACAAGAACAATTAGTCTCCCTCCCATTTCCTAATGAGATGACCTCCTGTGGATCCCCCAGGGCAGCCTGGCAGACAGTAGAGATGGTCTTCTTGGAAGTTAACACTTCACTTCACTCCGTGAAGAGGGATGTTACCATCCAACCCAGATTGCATCAGGGGTGCAGTGAGAGACAGCAGAGTGGCAGCTGCCTGCGGCTCTGTGAAAGGAAGAAGTTCATCCACTAGTGTCCCTGGCAGCCTGGTCAAGCTGCCCCAGCATGCAGGAATCAAGGGGCACCTGACTGCTTGCTGCTCCTGCCTCCACATGCTCATCCTCCTGCCAGCTAAAGTCACATAGGCCACAGGGTTGCTGGCTCCCAGGACCCGAAGTTCAGCCCTTGTGGGGTGTTCATTCACCAAACCTTTTCAGCCCAGCTGCACTGGACACCAAAGTCCTGGCTCCTTTCTCCCTTTTTATGTGCAATTTTGTATGTTGGACAGCTACAGGGACTTCAGAGGCATGGAAGGGGTGTCACTCTGAAAGGGAGTTCTGGCACCAGGCTGTTTGGCCTCAAATGTGCAGCCTTGAGTAGCTTTCCAGTCCTCTTGAGGCCTCACCTTCTTCATGGGATCAACTACTACTCCTCTTAGTATCTACTACTACTCTTAGTATCTAATCCAATCTAATTCATAATTGTTGTACGGGTCTTAGCCCAGAACATTTTAAATGCTCAAAGAACGTTAGATGCTATTTAAAATTTTTTTTTTATTATTATACCTTTTCCTGGTTTTTAGCAAAAATGTGTTGAATGATCACTTATATGCAGGCACCAGGAACACATAAGTGAATAAGTTCCCTTTGCAGCTACAGAAGAATGCATATCCAGACGCAGAGACAGATACATAAACACACAACAATGGGAGGCTGCCCAAAACACCATCACAGCATGGAAGAGGGGACTGGTTAGCCTACAAATTGCTTACAGTTCTTCTGATCCAACCTGATAGATAGCAATGGCAAGTTGGTAGCCCCTAACGTGTGGTCTGTTCAGTGACTTCTCTAAAAATTATTTATTTTACAATGTTTCAAACATACAAAAAAATAGAAGGAATAATCACACATATACCCAATATCTAAAATTAATCATTGTTCAAACCATTCATTTTACTATATATATGTATGTGTATACATTATATGTTCTGCATATATTATATGTATATACTAAAGATAATTTAAAGTAAATTAAAGACATTATATTTCATGCCTAGATACTACAGTATGCATCTCTAAAAATTTAAGAACTCTCCCTATATATTCACAATACTATCACCACTCTCGAACTCTCGAACTATGAACTCCTAATATCATGTAATACCCACTTCATTTTCTAATTTCCAAAATTGTTCTCAAAATGTCTATCATAGAAGATTTTTCTTTTCAAACTAGTCTCTAAAGCAGGGGTTCTTAGCCAGGGGTCCACGGTCCATGGAAAGATTTCAGAGTGTCCGTGAGCTTGAATTGAAAAAAATCTACTTGTTATCCTTATTTTCTCTGACCTCCGATGTTGAGTGTCATAAAACTATCTGCCGCTACATTCTGAGAAGGGGTCCATGGTTTTCACCTGACTGGCAAAGGGTTCATGGAAAAAAAGAGGTTAAGAACTCCTGCTCTAAAGATACTCATTGCATTTGTTTAAGTGTGTTAAAATTTCCAAGCTACAATAGCCTGCCCCCAACCCAGCCTGGATTTTTTTTTTTTAATTACTTGGACTTTTTTCCTATAAGAGCCTGTGTTCTGGATATGCCTGATCATGTCCTGGTGGTACACACAATGTTTTTTAAAAATACCCTTCTGAAGTAGTAACTTGCATTTAGAATTCAGGTAATTTCATGAAAAATTTTGGATTTCTGGTTTCTTTGGCAAAACATCAAAAGACTTGGCAGCACTAGGCCCGGCCCCTGCCTGGCCACAATCTGTGGTGCTGCGGCATCCAGGGGCCCAGCTGAGCACGGAGGCCATTCTTCTTCACGTGAAGCCTCAGCCCACCATCACCTGAGGACAACTGAGTTTGTCTGAGAACCAAGCACTGGAATGCTGTTTCTCCCCAGCTTCTTTCTCCCCAAAACTTTCCTGCTCTGAATTGGTTTTCTATTACTGCAGAACAAATCACAACATAATCCAGCAGATTATAACACAAATTTATTAGCTCACAATTTCTGTAGGTCAGAAGTCTGGGCACAATGGGACTGGCTTTCTCTTCTCAGGGTATCACTGGGCTGAGGTCAGGGTGCTGGCCAGGGCCGTGTTCTCATCCAGGACTTGGGGTCCTCCACCATGCTTAGTGGCTGTTGGCGGAACTCACATCTTTGTGATGATAGAACTGAGGCTCCTCTGAACACTTACTTTTGTTTTCTGTTTGTTTTGCTGTTGTTGTTTTTTAGGAGGTACCGGGGGATTGAACCCAGGACCTTATACATGCAAAGCAGGTGCTCAACCATTGAGCTACACCAGCTCCCCATTGAATCATTGAGCTTTGAATGTTTTTTTAAGGAGGTATTGGCGATCAAACCCAGGACCTCGTACATACAAATCAGGTGCTCAACCATTGAGCTACACCTGCTCCTGCTCTCAGCACTTAGAAGTCACCCTCATTCCTTACCAAGTAGTCTTGTCCATCTTCAGGCCAGCAACAGCAGGTCAAATTTTTCCATAGTCTCATCCCTCTTCAGGCCTGCAATATGGCAGGTCAAATTCTTCCAGTCTCTGACGTCTTCTGTGACCAGCCAGAGAAAACTCTCTACTTTTAAAGGGCTTGTGAAACTAGGTCAGGCCCACCAGATTCTAGCCCTTTCTTAGAGCCAGCTGTGCCATATAACCAATCTAATCACAGGAGTAAAATCCAGCAAGTTCACAGTCATGGAGATAATACAGGGAATGGAGGGAATGGGAAATCTTGGTGGCTGTCTTAGAATTCTGCCCTATATTATCCTCTATATTCAAGGAAAGAATAGAATTACAAGAGTTGATCAAAAATTAACTGAGGGATGAGGGAACGGATGTAGCTCAAGTGGTTGAGTGCCTGCCTCCTATATATGAAGTCCTGGATTCAATCTCCACTACCTCCTAAAAAATTTTAAAAAGTAAATTAACTGATGAGCCAAAAACTGTTTCCTAATGAACATGAAAGGAGATAGTTAACTGCTGGGCCATGCCTTTCCATACAGGATAGAAAAACTTTTAAACAGAGCTTTACTAGATCATACATTCTCATAAAGTGCCAAGGGGATCTCCCTTTCTACAAACTGGGCCTTCAGAGTAAAGGTTTACTCATTTTTTTTTCTCCCATTAGGCTTTACTGGTAGCATCTTGTAAAACCAACCTCAGCTGTGCCCAGCCAAGCAGGCATAAAAGATATCTGAAACTAAAACTAGAGATTAAACACAGAGCAGCTTTGGGCATCACATTTTTACGTGAACACGAAAGGGAAAAGTTTTTTTTTTTAAACCCCAAATGGTGCCCCACAAATGGTTGTCATGATCTTGAGGAGGAGGCTTGAAGTGGTAACTCAATTCCTTATACTCATTAACATGTGCACTGCTACTTGGTTTACGGGGCAGATGAAACATGTAAATGGCAACTTATAGGAACTGAGGAAGGGGTGCAGAAAACAAAATTCCAGACTAAGAGAACTGGTGGATGGGCTACAAAGTTTGCAGTTATACTTACAAGTTTTACCTATCCATAGCCCCTTCCTGTGTTTTTTCCAGATCATTCTATCAAGAGTAGCCATGAATTCACTCACCAAAAAAACACAGCAGCAGCAATAGTATGCATTTATCAAACTTCTATTACACATGGACCTCTGCTCTGGTGATACAACAGATATTCAGACCTTGCCCCAGAATATTTTCCCCAAAACCTTTAAAAGACAATTATAAAAGAGGCAGAGGTTCTTCAGTTTCCTTATTTGAGTTTTCTTTTGCTGTAAAACCTGGAAAAAGACCCCAGGCACTTGTTTTTCTATGAACCCAATTTATAATACTACGCAATAGAGAAGAACCAAAACTAAAAAAAAAAAAAATTTTAATAGGTCTTAAGTCTTGCTAAATACACATTTCAGCTTGTTTTATGAAATACTGCATTTGACCATGGACTCAGATCTCCTGAAATAAATGGCTGGAAGTCCCCCTCAGAAGAACTTGTCCTTAATGAGGAGCCACAAGTGACACCTCACTTGAAGTAATAGTGATTAGGAGAGTTTAAAAGGAACTGAAATATTCTCATGAATTTTAATGTTTAATTTAAGCATTTCTTCCTCCAAATAAATCTAAACAGAAACCCTGCCAAATACCTCCAGTCGCTAGGAGAACCAACAATGGACTCCTCTGCCAAGGGCGTGGAGAGGTTGAGAATAACGATGTCCATCTCAAGAGAATTTTTAGGTCATGGATTTTTACCTTCAATCCCAACTTTCAGGGAGCTTTCTATTTTGTATATCTAGGATATTTCTTATTATATTAATTTAATGGAGGGAAAGGAAGGGGAAAAGAGAAAATAAATTAGCTTTACTACATGTCTAGAAAGAAAGGTGGAAGCAGAGCCCAGGCAGAGGCCAGGAGGAGACACTGGAAGCATTTAGTCGGCCCTCATCCCCATCCTCAGAAAACCCTGAGGAGTCTGGAAAAGAGAGCCTCTGAGTGTCTGGAGGCTGGAGCTCAGGGCTCATGGAACCAATTTCTTGGTCTCATCTATAAATTAAGGCCCAGACTTTATTTCTAGGGAAGATTAGGATGAGGATCTTATAAACATGAGTCTTCTTGACAACATATAGTTCCCAGAACATTCCTTCATACGTTCCAATGTTACTATCAACATTTACTACAATCACATGCTGTTCCCCATAGAGATCTAGAAGATGGGCTACTTAAACCAATACCTCCTACAAAGTAAATAACTTGTCATGTCTCAATTTTTACTCTCTAACATTTTCTTCTTTAATGTACTCCATATTCTACCACTTGCCTAAGGAAAAAGAGATTATATTCTCTGATTTAACATTAGTTTTGCAAGAGTGCTCACTTCCTCTTCTTTTTTTCCCATGACAGCTCCATATCTGACAGAATCCCTTCTATGGGGACAATTTTCTTTGACTAAAAGATGGAAGTGTTTACTCAGCGCCTATAATATGTCTATGGTGCTGGATTAGACACTAAGGCAGGGTTTCTCCACCTTACCACTGTTGATATTTTGGACCAGATAATTCTTTGTTGTGGGCTGGCTTTCCTGTGCATTTTATGATATTGAGTAGTATCCCTGACCGCTCTATCCACTAGATACCAGGAGCAGCATCCCCTGCTGCTTAATGAAAACCAAAAATGTTTCCAAACATTATTAAATATCCCCTGGAGGGCAAATTCATGCCTGGTTGAGAACCACTGGGCTCAGAGAACTGCAAGAGAAATATAAAACAGAGTCCCTTTCCTTGAGGAGTTTAAATTCTAAAGAAACATATTAGATATAGTAGCATCCTTAGAAATTATCTTGATCAACTCGTCTTTTTTTTTAAATAGAGAGACACAGAGACCATAAGTGATTTGCTCAGTCAGTGAAATAATAGAAACATTCCAGGGGGGGGAAATGCAGTATCTAATCAAGCCTAAATTGTATTTGCATGGACAACAGATACTACGAAAACCTAAAAGAGGGAGAGAACAATGCTTGTCAGCAGTGGCACAGAGGGAATAGGCCTGAGCTTTGAAGAATGAAAAAGGCAGGGAGCAGAGGGAAGGGAATTCCAGGGATGGGCATGCCTGACTGTAGCATAATCAGAGGCTTACAGTTAGAGGGCGGTGTTACAGGTAAACGTGCGGTGTTAGGGGAAAGAGCAGAAACTAACCTAGAATGGCAAGAGATGAGGGTGGAGAGATTGAGAGAGTCCAAACTCTGATGACTCCTGACCACCTGGATGAGGATGGATTCAGATCCTGTTTCTAACCCAGAGCACTCAGAAAATGACCTCTGACATCCTCCTAAGAAAGGCAGAAAAAATGGAAAACACATTAAATAGGAGTCAAGAGATCTGGTTGTAGAAGGAGCAATTCACTGTCACCTGTGTGACTTAGACAAGCCCTTCATTCCCCTGGGTCTCAGTTCCTGCATGACCCCCACGGTCCTTTCCAGCTCCCACCTCCTATGATTCAAAGAACACTCACTCCTAAAAATCCCCCTGTGAGATTAGACCCACCTGCACTCTCATCCACGCCTGGCCGCAGAGCTCCTTGTCACTGGCCCTGACACGTCTAGGCAGGTTCCTCGGGGGGCTGGGAGGCTAGGGGTCTGTAACGCTGGCCCAACCACACAGCATCTCCACATGTGTGCAGCCTGATTGCAAGGAGATACGTTCCCAAGTGTTCCTGATTAGTTGCAGCGCTGTTGGTTACAGATTAAGGTTTGCCATTTCTGGCCACGGCTTTTGTTAAACACGATTGAAAAGTCTCGCATTCAGAAAAGAAAGTAACATCCAACAGCTGAAAGGTGAGTAAACAAAAAAGTCAGCTAACATGACACTGTGATATTGTTTAAGCTAAGTAAAAGGCTTTAGTATGGTATGACATGGATGAGGGCAATCCAAGAGACAATGAAACAAATTAAGGCTCCTCTGTTCAATAAAGGACACTATGGACAAAGTTAAAGGATAGCTGATGAAACAGGGGAAGAAATTTGCAGTGTCTAAAGACAACAAGAGATTAATAGCAAGAATATGTTGGATTTCCTGCAGGTCAATAAGAAAGAAAGAAAAAGAAAATAAAGCAGACCCAATTGAAAAATCAGCAAAGGCTCTGAACAGGCAATTTCAAAGAGGAAACCCCAAAAGCTAGCAAGCATACTAGGAGATACTCAAAATAAAAGGTAATCAGATAATCAGGGAAATGGAAAATTAAAGGAATGAAGAAATATTACTTGATACCTATTAGGCTAGTAAAATGAGAAAGCTGGATGATGCCAGGTGTTGGCAGAGATGTAGAAATATCTATGTACTATTGGTGGGAGTGTAAACTGGTACAACCAATATGGAAAACAATTTGGCAGACACTTAAAGTACAGGCTCATCTATGACCTCTCCTGGGTAATCATCTGTATTAGTTTCCTAGGACTGCGCTAACAAATTACCACAAACTTGGTGGCTGAAACAAGAGAAATTTAGTCTCTCACAGTTCCGGAGGCCAGAAGTCCAGAATCAAGGTGTCAGCAGGGCTGAGCTCTCTCATGATGCTCTGGGGAGAACCTTCCTCACCTCTTTCAGCTGCTGGTGGCACCAGGTGTTCCCTAGCTCATGTCTACAACTCGTCTCTGCCTCTGTCTTCACATGGCCTTCTCCTCTGTGTCTTCTCCTCTTCTCTCTCTTATTAGGACATTTACCATTGCATTGAGGGCCATTTAAATAATCCAGTGTGATCTCATCTAGAAATCCTTAACATCTGAAAAGAATTTTTTCCAATAAGTTCACATTCATAGGTTCTGTGGATATATATCTTCTGAGAAGCCACCATACAAAGCATTACAACATCCCGTGCAAATTCTTACCTAGGCTCATGAGGGAGAAGTTCAGAGACACAATTCACTGCAGCGTGGTTGGTGGTGATAAGAGTTGCATACCCACCACCAGGACAGTGTATAGAAAAAACATGATGGATGCTCACTGTGTCAGAGACATTTACTGCTCACTGACTACCAATGTGCTTGCCTCCATGCAGTTGGGCAGGGCCATGCCTGAAACTGCCAATGAGCTGATTGGCAGTGACATGTGTTATCTCTAGTCTGAAAAACCTAAGAGTGGGTAGGAGTTCTCCATGCTCTCTCCTTCCTGCTGTAGCAACCCTGAAAGCCCTGTGTTCCCAGTGGCATAGCTTTAGGATATAAGCAGTAGGGACTCCTGAGTCACTGTTTAGAACTACCAGACCTACAGAAGATTCTGGGTAAATAAGAAATAAACGCTTATGTGTTAAGCCCCTGTGATTGGGGATTGTTTGTTATACCAGTTTATCCCAGTCAACTTGACTAATGGGCACACCATGATATACTATCATTAATTATTAATAGAACGAACATATCAGAAATACACATAGTCCCATGCATAGATATTAAAAACAGAGTGCTTAATGAAAAAGCAGGGAAGAGAATGCAATATATGACTTACATAATTAAAAATAAATACATCCAATAAACAAGCACATTTTACAAGAACACATCCCCCCAATAAAAAGATACACATTAAACTGTGGGTGAGGGGAGAAGAATAATAGTGGGATTAAAAGGAAATTAATCCTTCTATCAAGTAAAGGTCTTGCCAGTTCTAATTATAATGAAGATTTAGGACCTGAGGAAGATGATTAACCAGACACTCTGCTCCTCAGGTCTAAAAATGAAAGCAGGGCTGAACCCCTGGAAGAGTCTCTGGGAGAAGCTTGGGGCCTGTTGGGGGTTACAAGGTGAGAAGGGGGAAAAGATGAGCCAGCAAAGGAGCTTGAGGAGGCTGAGGAGTCAGAAAAGCTGAGAAGGGGCTGTGACAATAGCCCAGAGGAACAGAAACAGGGTCTTGACAAGGGCGTGAGTAGGGTGGCAAGAAGGGGTAGATAGATGCTGTGAGGATGGGTACTGTAGGAATAAAAGAAAAGAAACACAATTAAATTCACCATCTTTATCATGTCCCCAAAGCCCCAACGAGGTCGGGCCTCATTTATGTTGGTCCCAAACTCTCCAGACACAACTCTGCAGACCCTCCTTTTTCAAACCAAGGCTGGGTCCTGCCTCAGGACAGGCTCTTGCAGTTCTGTCTCCAGTGATCATGCCCCAATATTCTCATCGCTATTCTCAGAGGCCCTCCCTGACTACACTTTAAAAACAAACTTTCCCCATCACTCTCACCCATTGTTTTATTTTCTTCATAGAATTACTCACTAGAGAAATTAAATAATATCTTTACTGTTTATTATATTTCTCCCACTAGACAAAACTCCCTAAGAGCAGGCCCTGGTTTGCCTCATTCACCACTGTACATACAGTGACAGAAACAGTGGGTGGCACATAGTAGGTACTCAATAAATGCTGCCTCTGTGAATTCCTTGGGGGGATGTGAGACCAAGCTGATTCTGATATATTCAGCCCAAGTATTGGTGAGTATGGGATTGCCGTCAACTGACACAGAAATAGTAAGAAAAAGAGAAAACTTAAAAAAAACAATGTATCGGAGAAGTTGCAGGTTTACAGAAAATCATGCAGAAAAGAGAGTTCCCATATATACACCCCCCCATATACACACACAGACACAGACAGTTTTCCCTATTAGTAACACTTTGCATTATGTGGTACTTCAGTTACAACTGAAACAATATTATTACATAATTATGCTATTAACTATAGTCCACAGTTTACATGAGGGTTCACTGTTTGTGTTGTACGGTCATATGACTTTTTAAGAATTTTTATTCTAACAACATATGCATAACCTAAAATTTCCCCTTTTTAACCACATTTAAATATAATTCAGTGGTATTAATTACATTCACAGTATTTTCCTACCATTAGCATCATCCTTACCATAACTTTTCTACCACCCCGAAAAGAAACTCCCAATTCCCTAGACCCACCCCAGACCTTGGAAACCTCTAATCTACTTTCTGACTATGAATTTGCTTATTCTAATTATTTCACATCAGCAAAATTATAAAACATGTGTCCTTTTGTGTCTGGCTCATTTCACTCAACATGATGTCTTCAAGGTCCATCTATGTTGTCACATGCATTAGAACATCACTCTTTCTAACAGCTGAATAATTGTCCATTGTGTATATATATTGTATTTCATTCAACCAATCATCAGTTGATGGACACAAGGATTGCTTCCATCTTTTGGCAATTGGTGAATAACACCACTATGAACATCAGTGTGAAAATATCTGCTCAAGTTCCCGCTTTCAATTCTTTTGCGTATATACCTAGAACTGGGATTGCCAGGTCAGATGGTAATTTTATACTTAACTTTCTGAGGAACTACCAAACTGTCTTCCACAGCAGCAGCAACATTTTATATTCCCACCAACAATGAATGAGTGCTTCTATTTTTCCACATCCTCTCCAACACTTGTAATTTTTTATTAACAGTAGCCATTTTAGTGGGCGTGAAATGGCATCTCATTGTGGTTTTCATTTTCATTTCCCTAATGGCTGATGCTGCACATCTTTTCACACACTTTTTTGGCTATCTGTATATTTTCTTGGTGTATATATCCATCCTTATTCCAGTATTGAGCTGTTTTAATAACTGTGGCTTTGTAATAAGTTTAAAGACAGGGAAGTGTGAGTCCTCCAACTTTGTTCTTCCTTTTCAAGATGGATTTTGTGATTCAGGTCTGTTTCCTTATCCTTTCATGTAAATTTGATGACTGGCTTTTCCATTTCTGAAAAAAAAAGAAACCTGTTAAAATTTGGATTATGATTGCACTGCATCTGTTAATTGTTTTAGGTACACTTGACATCTTAACAATATTTAGTCTTCAAACTCATGAACACAGAATGTCCTTCCATTTATTTAGGTCTTCTTTGCTTTCTCTGAGCAATGTTTTGTAGTTTTCTGGGTATGTATCGTTTACATCATTGATTAGATTTATTCCTAGATATCTATTCTTTTAGTTGCTATTGTAATTGGAATTTTTTAATTGATATCTTCTTCATTGTTCAATATTAGGGTATAGAAACACTACTGATTTTTGCATGTTAATTTTGTACTCTGAAACTTTGTTGAATTCATTTATTAGCTCTAGTAGCTTTTTTTTCAGTCCAAAAGCATTGGTTTAGTATTACATTTTGTGCATTAGCCTTTTTAGATCCTGTAGGAAATAAAAAGTGGAGTTACAAATCAAAAATACAATAATATTGTTATTTATATTAACCCATTTCATTGTATTTACTTCTTCGTGCAGCTTCAGTTAATTGCCTAGTATTCTTTCCTTTCAACCTGAAGAACTTTCTTTAGCATTTCTTGGAGGACCAGTCTAGTAGTGATGAATTCCTTCAGCTTTTGTATCTGGAAACACATTTTCAAAGTGTTTTACTGAATAAAGAATTTGGGTTTGGCAATTTTTTGCTTTCGGCACTTTAAAAATCTCTTCCCACTGCCTTTTTACCTTATGGTTTCCAATGAGAAATTAGCACTTAATCTTATTAAGAAGCCCTTATATGTGACACATTGCTTCTCTCTTGTGGCTTTCAGAATCCCCTTTATCTTTGGCATTCAACAGTTTGATTATAACATGGCATGGTCTATTTGGGTTTTCCCTGTTTGACATTCATTGATTATCTCAGATGTGTATATTCATGTATTTTAATAAATTAGGGAAACATTATTTCTTCAAATATTTTCTCTGCCCCTTTCTCTCTTTCTTTTCCTTCTGGGATTCCTAGAAGGCATATATGGGAATGGTATGCTTAATTGTGCTTCACAAGTTCCTTAGTCTCTCTTTAGTTTTCTTCATTCTGTCTTCTTTCTGCTCCTCAGACTGAATGATTTCAATTGTCTTATCTTCAGGTTCACTGATTCTTTCCTCTGCCAGCTCCAATCTACAGTTCAACTTCTTTAGGGAATTTTTAATTTCTGTTATTGTGGCCTTCAGCTCTGGTTTCTTTTCAAAATTTCCATATCTCTGTTGTTATTCTCTTTCTATTCATCTACTGTTTTCCTGATTTCCTTTAGTTCTTTTTTTTTAAGATATATTTTTTATTTATTTTTCTTCCTCCATCCCCCCCAGTTGTCTGCTCTGTGTGTCCATTTACTGCATCAGCAGCACCGGGAATCTGTGTTTGTTGCGTCATCTTGTGTGTCGGCTCTCCGTGTGTGTGGTACCATTCCTGGGCTGGCTGCACTTTCTTTCACACTGGGTGGCTCTCCTTATGGGGTGCACTCCTTGCGCATGGGGCTCTCCTACATGGGGGGACATCCCTGTGTGGCACAGCACTCCTTGCACACATCAGCAAGGCACATGGGCCAGCTCCACACGGGTCAAGAAGGCCTGGGGTTTGAACTGTGGACCTCCCATGTGGTAGGCGGATGCCCTATCCATTGGACCTAGTCCGCTTCCCTCCTTTAGTTCTATGTCCATGTTTTTCTTTACCTCTCTGAGTGGTCATTTTTTTAAGTCTTTGTCTGGTATGTCCTAGGTCTGACCCTTCTCATTGATGGTTTCTAATACTTTAATCTTCTCCTTTGTGCCATCACTTCTTGTTTCTTTGTATGTTTTGTGACCTATTTTTAAAACCTGGACATTTGGTATTTTAGAATGATATTGCTGGAATTCAGACTCTGAGGGGTCTGTTTCTTTAGCTTGTATCCAGCTAGTGTTATGACAGACTTTGCCTTGAATGCCAGGGGGGTTCTAAAGGCTCTAAATCCAAAATCATTGTGTCAGTAGGGCCGCGCTTCCTTTGTAGTCTGTAGGGAAGAATCATTTCCATGCCTTTCACTTGCTGGCAATACATGGCATTCTCTGCCTCCATGGTCACATGACCTTGCCCCTGTGTCTGTCTTTGTTCTAGCAGCTTTTTGTGGACTTTTCAGGTTCTCTGTATATAGGGTCATGTCATCTGTAAAAAGGGAAAGTCTTACTTTTTCCTTTCCAATTTGGGTATTTTTAATTTCTTTCTCTTGCCTAATTGCTCTGGCTAGAATTACCAGGATAGTGTTGAGTAACAGTGGTGACAATGGGCATCTTTGTCGTATTTCTGATTTTAGGGGGAAATAGTTTCGTCTTTTACATTGAATGTGATGGTAGCTTTGGGTTTTTCATATATGCCCTTTATCATGTTTAGGGTGTTTCTACCTACTCCTAGTTTTCTAAGTGTTTTTATCAAGAAGGTTGCTGGATTTTTTCAAATGCCTTTCTACATCAACTGAGATGATCATGTATGATTTTTTTTTCCCCTTGTTCTGTTAATGTGGTATGTTATATTAATTGATTTCCTTCTGGCAAACTACTCATGTATCTGGGATAAATCCCATTTGATCATGGTGTACAATAATTTTTTTAACATGCAGTTGGCATTGGTTGGCTAGTATTTTGTCAAGGATTTTTGCTTCTATGTTCATAAATGTTATTGTTCTGTAGTTTTCTTGTGGTATATTTATCTGGCTTTGGTATGAAGATGATGTTGACTTCATAGAATGAGTTCTCTCCACTTCAATTTTTTGGAAGAGTCTAATCAGAATTGGTGTTAATTCTTCTTGGAATATTTGGCAAAATTCCCCTGTAAAGCCACCTGGTCCTGGGCTTTTCTTTGTTGGGAGGTTTCTCATTATTGATTCAATCTCTTTACTAATTACTGGTTGGTTGAGATCTTCTATTTCTTCTTGAATTAGCATTATTTTCGATATTTAGTTCTTTCTCTGTGTTTTCCTTTATCTTTTTGAGCATATTGGGTATCATTTTTGAAAAGTATTTTTCTGGTGTATCCAAGTCTGGTTTTCTTCAATGATAGTTTCTGGATTTTTATCTTGTTCCTTTGGATGATGGGCCATCATTTCTTGTTTCTTTGTCTTGTAATCTTTTGTTGTACATGGTACATTTTAATACTTTAAAGCACTATCTCTGAGATTTAGTCCTTGAGCAGTCTGTTCCTTAAGTGAATATCCAGTTAGTGTTATGACAGATTTCCGTGAGTGAAATGAGCTAACAAAAACAAACCAATACAAAAAAATCCTTTCAGTCTTTTCAAACTGGCTTTTCTTGGTTGGTGCTCTTCTTCAGAGTTTGGCTCTTATATCAGAAGATTAGGCTTATGCTGGTTTATGGTCTTAGGAATTCCTCATTTACAGGAATTTGAATGCCTTTTTACTCCCTATTTAATAGACTTTCTTCCCCGCACTGGTGCTTTATTGTATGACTTAAAGCAGGTAATTCTTTGCTCCAGGTCCCTTTGACTTAATTGTTTGCTGCTTTAGCTTTCTGCAAGCTGATTCTGTCAGCAGGGCAAGTTCTGGGAGGGCAAGCAGAGAGGAGTTTCCTGGTTTGTTGTTTTAAGCTGCCATCTGATAGATTGGTACTGACAAACAGGTACCTCAATATGTGCATAGTTGCTCTGGTTCCTCCTGAACAGGGTCAGGGACCCATAATTTGAGCACAGGCTGGCTCCATACTGTACCAGTAAGGGGATGAAAAGTCCCCTTTTCATTGTTCTGGGGAAGATTTGTAAATGTTGAGTTTTGAGGGAGCCCATGAGATATCTAGATAGAGAGTTCAACAGATAGTGAGTTGAAAATTGGGAAAGACTTTTAGATTTGAGAGTTATTAGCAGCTTATGGTTGAAATCATGCAGAGAAGTTGAGATAGAAGAAAAAGAAAAACTGAATGAATGCGGTCATCCTATGCAATGCTTGACACTAACTATGGATCCTACTATGAGGGTCTCTGACCTTTGACTTTGAATTCCACTCCCAAGCAATAAGGCTTTGATTGGGCCATGGCAGTCAGCAAGGACTCACAGAGAAAAGGACATGGCGAAAGAGAAAGTTGGAGTTTTAATGCTAGCGCCCCAGGAAGTAAATACACAGAGAAGCAGATAAGAGAGGAAATAAAGAGGGCTCCATTAGATATGGTGGAGGTCCCAGAAAGAGAGACTAGCTGTTGGTCTGATAGCTTACAGCTAGCCTGTGGAGAGAGCAGAGCAGCTGAACCTGAAGAGAAATGAGCCCCAGGAGAGAGACAAGACTTGTCCCAGCCTGCAGCTGAGATTGGAAGAAGCTGGGACCACAGAGCCTTGGGAAGAGGAGGAAGACTGAACCCTCACAGACATTATCCAACATCTTGCTCCAACATGAAGCAACAGACTTTGGTGAGGGAAGTAACTTACGCTTTCTGGCCTGGTAACTGTAAGCTTCTAACCCAAATAAACACCCTTTATAAAAGCCAACAGATTTCTGGTATTTTGCATCAGCATCCCTTTGGCTGACTAATACAGACAGCATCTCTGATGATGCCTTGATCTGGACATTTTTATAGCCTCAGAACTGTAAGATGTTACCCTAATAAAGTCCCATTATAAAAGCCAACTGGTTTCTGGTAATTTTGCTTTGGCAGCCTGTGGCAAACTAAAACATGGCCCTACCCCACATTTTACAGGACCAAAAACAGGTCATAAAAGGGTAAGCAATTTTGTTAAAGTCACGAGCTATTTATTAATAGTGTCAGTATTCCCAGCTGCATTTACTGCTCAGTCCACCTGACCAATGACTCAGACATAGCAGGAAAAAAAAAATACCAAAGGGTATTGACCTTTGTATAAAGCCCTTTCTTTATTATTTCTTAAATCCTTGCTATTCAAAGTGTGGCCCATGGACCAGCAACATGGGCATCATCTGGGAGTTGTTAGAAATGTAGAATCTCATGCTTTAGCCAGACCTACTGAATGAATCAGAATCTGTATTTCAATAAGATCCCCAGGTGATTCTAATACACATTAAAATTAGAGAAGTATTGTCCTAAATTATCATTTAGATATTTGTTCATGCATAGATACAAGTATTAACAGTATAAAACAGGATAGGCACTGAGGTTATATATACTAGAAAAAAATATACAAATAGATTGTAATAATTAAAATTTTTTTTAGAAATAGTGGTAAATTAAGGTATTTAGTTGGATACCCCTGATCCAATCAGAAATGATGGCTTGATTTCCATCTAGATATAATTTTACATTTAAAAATTATAACTTATGACAAAAATAATCTAAAAACTCATCATCTTGTTATCAAGTATATGTGTTCTCAATCCACCCTCCACTTGTATTGAAAGCCTTGGCTTGATTCAAGTGTTGGTTCAAGCCAACACTGAACACCAATTTCCTTCTTGTTACTGTGAAACTCCTGACCCAGAATAACTTTACTATCCTAGTAAAGGTTTCATCCTTCACTTTTTCCTTGATCTTGATGTATTAAAAAAAAAAATCCTTTCTGGTATGGATTAAGCAGGCCCAAAGCACTCTTGATGTTTGCCAACTTTCCTTGTCCTTTCTCTTATTAACATTGAGTTTCACATCAAGAGCTTTGGCCTTTCCTTGTTTCTTAGCAACAGAGCTTTACAGGAAGCACAAGAGCAAGGACTTACACAAAGACTATAACAGAACAAAGGCAGAAAGGATAAACATCCACTCAGTGAAACATAAAACCTGTGAATGCGAGAATAATGGGGCCCCATAGGTAGAGTGAAGGAGTTTTCATCAAACCCCAGGTGTCACAACTCCTCTGTTCTCTTTCTAGTGCTTTGTGTGCCCAAACCACAGCACTAATAAAGTTCTAGATGATAATTACAATTGACTGATGATTGTAAATTACATCAGCTTCTAACTCATGGAAAAAGAAAGACTTTGATTGTAAATACATTTGGGAAGAAAAGCAATCTATGTACAAAGCAGCAAAATCAAAGCCAGCCAGGGTGTAAGGGAGTAACCAAATGAGGAACAATGATGTTAAGTGTAACAGATGCTCAGAGAAGAGGCCTGAAGTGGGGGCAAAGTGAGAAGTGTCCTAGTCTCTCTGCAGACCAGTCCTTTTAGATGATCAGCTTTCATAGTGAGCAGAAGATGGCCACTCTACAGCTCCCAAGGTTAAGCATTATAAATGGAACTATGGCAAACACTGTCACTTGCGGTCATGACTCCAAAATCTCAAGAGAGAAAATTACTGATTCAGTTTGGATCTGGTATCTATCCCTGTACCAATTGCTTATAACCAGCCATTTTCAGCGATACCTGGGGTCCATGCCTATAGACCATGCTGGAGAGAAGGATCAATTCCTAGAAAAGGGAATTTCTAAGTCTGTGAGCTGGGCAACTACTCCAAAAGATGGTCACCTGTGAAGTGCAGTGACAAACACATGTCTCTCCCAGTAACAGCACCAGGTCCAGAAGGACCTGCCTGAGCCTGCCTGGATGGAACTTCACTGTCAGAGATTTCCACAGGCAAAGCAGAGCATTTCATGGGAATCTGGCAGGGAACAGTCACCCAAGCCTAGAACATTGGAGTCCTCTCAAACTCACCTCTTTTACCTCTAAAGTCTGTTTGATATTCTTTACCTGGTCATCTCCTGTGTCTTCAGTGCCCTTTTTGCTCTCTGTCCCTCCCTCTCCATTTGAGCTACTGGTCTTCTAGTATAGGTTCCTGTCTCCTAGTGCAAGTACACCCAGACCACTGACAGGGAAAAGGTGGCTCTCTTGCCTACGGTTGACCTTCCATGTCCTCTTTCCAGTCCCTTTCTGAGATTTATTTTCTGAAGTGTGTACAAACACGGGGTTATTTAAGAACTAAATGTTAAAATGCAGATTTCACTGTGGTTTTAGGCCTCAAGTGACTGTGGGTTATACACTAGAGCAATTCTGATGCTTTGATAAAGACATCATACAACAAATCTGCTAATTTTATATAAATTATATGCTGATCACAGATAATAAATTACATTGGCTATTCATCGCCTTACAGGTGATGCTTTAATACCCTGTTCAGGGGGCATTAATGTATGACTTAGGATAGGATGCTTTGGGCTGCAGGTAAAAGAAAACAACTGAAAGAGCTTAAATAATAGTCATTATACCACAACACTAAGGCAAGGTATGGAGCTCCTAATATTCAGTCTCTCAAAAAGGTCATCATTGACCAGATTCTTTGCCATCCTCAACATATTAGTTTGACTTTTTAGCTGGCCTCCCTCAGACCTCAAGGCGGCTGCCACAGTCCTAGGAGCCAAGAGCATTTGTTTTTAACAGTGAGGAAAGCCTTTTTGACAGCACTCCAGCACATTTCCCCTTATTTCATTGGCCAGAACTGAATCATGGTTCAATGCTTAAATCATCACCAGCAAGAGGAACAGGACTATCAGGATTGGCCTAGGCCAATTAGAATTTACCCCCAGGCCTGAAGAAGGGCCTATCTGCCCTGAAGCCTCTAAATGATACCCAAACAAATACTTGAGTTCTTCTATTAGCAAGTTCTATGGGTAGGCCACCATGGCATCTACCAATGCTCCCAATTCTAGGAAAGCATTTACAGCACTAAAAGGAAGGTCCCTGTCCTATCAAACAAAGATAAAGCTGGGATTTAAAAGGTACTTTCACTGAGCCAGTTGTCTGTGAGGGAAACTCAGCTGTGCTGAACTATCTAGAACAATGGCAAACAATTACTGAGCACTTTACCACATGCCAGGCCCTGGGCTACTCTATCTAGGGGATACTGTGCAGGGCCAGGACGAGGATGAGGCAAGCAGGCACCTCTGGGAACAAAATTCAAAGAGGAACTCACTCTCGGGGTTGTGTGCAAATGGGTCAGCACCTACCTGAGAGTGAGCACCTCCTTAAATTTTGTGATTTAGGCACTTCACTTTCCTCACTCGAGTCCCAGCCCTGTGCTGGTTAGACCCTGATCTACATTAGCGGTGCAATTTTTACCTGGGGTGAACTAGGATTGATATATTACACTCTCTGGTGCAATGCAGTAAGCATTTGTGAGGTGGCGGTAGGCAGTAATTATAAGGACCCTGGAATTGGATGGCTGCTCCTAGGGGTAAAGTTGCACTGCAGAAAGACAATGAAAGGCTGAGTGTGATTAATTTCTAATTAAAGCTGTGTGAATGTCAGAGGCCATCTTTGGAAGCATATAGAGAGACTCTTATATCCAGCAGTCAGAGAACAGGAAAAGCTGAGCATCAGTCCCAGTGTTTAATTAATCATAGTCCCATTGGAGGGTGAATGTGCAAGCCAGGTCATGTGCCTCATCAGAGCCTGGTCTCTGACTGAGAAGGGGTGAGACCCTGAGAGTTGGGTTGGGGGACATCTAGGTTGATGCATTGAAAAATCTTGAATCCCCAGTTTCCCCTGAACCCTCTGGGCCTGTAGAACTGGCTCCCTCCTTTCTCTTAAAAGCTAACACAGCCGCATTGCCTGAACACAATGCAAGAGGGCTCTTCTTGCAAGATGACAATACTTCTCTGAGGAAGCTGCTTCAAAGATTTCCCCCAGTGATACCAGCCTCCTAGTACTCCCACCCTGATATAGCCCATCCAACTTTGAAAAGGGCTGACTTTTGTGACCAATAGTATATTGCAGAAATGATAAAGTATGACTTCTGATATTACCTCCTAAAAGACATTGTGGCTTTCCTCTTGCTCTTTTTTGGATCACCTGCACTGGGAGAGACCCATGTGCAACTGAAGCCTCCTGCCAACAGTCGATGAGCCATTTAAGAAGTGGCTCCTCGGGAAACGGACTTTGGCCCAGTGGTTAGGGCGTCCGTCTACCATATGGGAGGTCCGCGGTTCAAACCCCGGGCCTCCTTGACCCGTGTGGAGCTGGCCATGCGCAGCGCTGATGCGCGCAAGGAGTGCCGTGCCACGCAAGGGTGTCCCCCGCGTGGGGGAGCCCCACGTGCAAGGAGTGCGCCCGTGAGGAGAGCCGCCCAGCGTGAAAAGAAGTGCAGCCTGCCCAGGAATGGCGCCGCCCGCACTTCCCGTGCCGCTGACGACAACAGAAGCGGATAAAGAAACAAGATGCAGCAAATAGACACCAAGAACAGACAACCAAGGGAGGGGGGGAAATAAAATAAATAAATAAATCTTTAAAAAAAAAATAAAAAAAAAAGAAGTGGCTCCTCGATTCCCATTCAAGAACTCAAATGAGTGCAGCCCCAGCAAACATCGTGATAGCAACGGCATACGAGACCTTGAGCCAGACCACATAGCTAAGCTATGCCCAAATTTCTGACCCACAGAAACTGTGAGATAATACATTTTGTTGTTTTAAGCTGCTCAATTTTGGAGTGACTTATTACACAGCAATAGTAAACTAATGCATTCCCTCAGGATCCTCCCCCACCTCCCGTTTTGGCCATCAGACCAATAACTGGGGTTAAATCACAACATAATCAAGTGTAGGAAGTTCCGGGTCTTCTACAAAAAGAAAAGAAAGGGGTTATACCCCTAAATAAACTGCAAGTCATGACTAGCACAAACAAGCAGGAACTAGGACACTATGTTTGTGACATAAGATTTAACAGACAGTATTCAGTGCCAAGACACATTTAAGATGGATCTTAGAATCTTGGAGAAAAGAGTGAAGTAGATGAGCCAGAACTCTCATGGCAGACAGTGGGAGAAGGGATCAAAAGGTTCAAAGAAATAGGCATACTAGAGCGGATACACTAAGATAAGATAACTTTGTTCCATGGGAGGGCCCAAAAAACACTCTGCTTATCAAAGTGATAAGGAATGCCCTGGTTAGAGGGGCACCAACATCATTGAGAAGGTCAAAGGTGGCCATCCTCTGTAAGGGAGGGCTGATGTCAGTAAATGTTATTACAAAATTGGGCTCATTAACAGCACTGGGGATGGCAGAATCTTGATAAGATGTCAGGTAGCCGCAATGTGTAAGGTGGTCACAACTGTCATAATTCATGGATATTGTTAACAGAACACAGGATCCCTATGATAAGATAGGTGGGCAGCCAGTAAGAGTACTATTCAATCCATACAAACAAAAGAAATCAAGATGGAGGATCAGGAGACTATGGACAAACCCCTCGGTGAAAAGTCATGATCCTTAGCCTAATTTCTAGCTCTGAGCCAGGAGGGAGGACCCCGAAACACCATGGCAAGTGTATATAGTAATGACTCCCTCAATTGTTACCTAAAGGGATCTCTGGCCATTTACTCAGGTAACTGTGCACTAAGAAAAGAGGAATCCCAAACATGTTGAGGTCTGTTGACACGGGATACAAGCTGACATTGAAATCCAGGAACCCAAAGCAATACTATGGCTTCTCTTGTAGAGTAGGGATTCTGGAGTCCTGGCTCAGCTCTGGCTCACAGTAGGTACAATGAGTCCCTGGACCTAGGTAGTAGTCCCCTTCCCTATTCCTGAATTTGCAATTGGAATAGGCATAGTTAGCTGTTGGCAGAACCCCACATATCAGTGGGAAAGCCAAATGGAAGCTTCTGAAACTGCCTTCCCTCCAGCCCCAGCCAAGATATTAAATAAAAAATAGTGTCATATTTTGGGGGTAATGGTCAATCTAAAGGATACAGGGGTGGTGGTCCCCATCACATTGCCATTTAATTTACCAATCTGGCTTCTACAAAAGGTAGATGGATCCTGGAGGATAACTATAGACTGGTAACAATGGTACAAACTTAACTAAGCGATAGCTGCAAGTGCAGCTGCTCTGCCAAGGATGATATTTTAGCTAAAACAGATTAACATTGCCTCCAGGACACATGATTTGCAGCCATAGATCTGACAAATGCATTCCTTTCCACCTCTATCAGAAAGGAGGATCAGAAACAGCACTCCTTCACTTGAGACAGATAATATTATACATTTACAGTCTTGCCCCAGGCTAGCTATGTTGTCTCCCCACACACACACATACCCCTGTGGTAAGACCCATGCCCTCCAGATGGTGGGAAATAAAACCTAGAAAGATTCAGTGACTCACACCATCATTAATGGCCCACTTCTGCCAGAGGACACAGTAAATCTCCCATTAAAGGATAAGCTGTGGTTCCCAACTAGTTACTCCAATCTCCTCATACCTAGAGACCAGTGGGCAAAGAAAAGAGTCACCATCCTGGCATTAGTAATTGACTCTAAGCATAGGGAGGCAGTAGGGTTGCTCCTGCTGATTAGGAGCAGGGAAGACTATGTTCAGCACCCGGGTGATCTTCTTGTCTCTTGATATTCCCTTGCCAAGATTTGATGGAAAATAGGTAAGTGCAGCAGCCAAAGCCTAATTTACACCCACCAGGTAAGTCACTTGGACCAGCAAAGATACTAGAAGGGTATGGGGAAGCTAGAATGGGTAAGAAAGGAAGACAATGAGTATCAATTGCAGCCTCCCTTGCAGCCCTCAAAGCAGCTGCTAAGGTGAGGGCTCCAGTAAGTTTCCCCCAGGAAAAGAAGCCCACCAGAATCCAGAAAAGCTGTTCCCAAATTTATCATAGGCAGCAAGTGGGCATGAGTTGCCGAGTGGAGTGCATCTGCAGGGCGCAGCCCCATCTGAGGCCGCCTTCAGGGCTGAAGCACTCATCTCCCCCACCTGCTGGGAGTGTTGGCTGCTGACAGCTCTCAGCTAAGGCTCTCTCTGGGAACTGCCCTCTGCTGAAGATTTCCCTTGCCCAAGATTACATCCCCTTCCAGGGTACAGCTCACATCAGGGTTATAACAACTGACTTCTTACCTCAGTTCAGGACATCTCTGAAGGGGTATCATAGCTCTACAGCTATCCACAGGATTAGTGAGGGCATTTTTTTTAATGATTTATTTTTATTTATTTCTCTCCTTCCCCCCGTTGCCTGCTCTTCCACTTGCTGTGTGTTCTTCTGTGTCCACTCACACCCTCAGTGGAACCAGGAAACTACGTCTCTTTTTTGTTGTGTCATCTTGCTGCATCAGCTCTCCGTATGTGCAGTGCCACTCCTGGGCAAGCTGCGCTTTTTTCACGTGGGGTGGCTCTCCTTGCAGGGCGCACTCCTTGTGCATGGAGCACCCACACGAGGGGGCACCCCTGCGTGGCACAGGACTCCTTGCGTGTGGCAGCTCTGTGCGTGGGCCAGCTTACCACATGGGTCAGGAGGCCCTGGGGGTTGAAGCCTGTACCCTCCCATATGGTAGGCAGACGCTCTATCAGTTGAGCCACACCCACTTCCCTTTTTTGTTTTTTTTTTTACAACTGCATCACACTGCACCTTCTCCCTCTGCCCATTTATGCTACTTTCACTTTCCCAAAGGTATTGATAGTAAGGTCATTTCCCAATAACTTTCCTGCATGTCAAATTTCCATCTCAAAATTTATGTCCAGCACACCCAACCTATAACACATGCACTATCTAATTTGTCCTTCACCACAACTCTGTATTACTATTATTTCTATTTTACAGAGGAAACACAAGCCCTAAGAGGCTTAGTAAACATGCACATTCACTGATTCTAGAGCCTATGCTCTTTACCAAAATGGATCAGCAAACTCTAATCCCTGCCCTAGAATTAGGCAAGTATCCCCCTGGATGAGAACACCGGGCTCAGTCACTTGGGCACTAACTCTCAGGACGAATTTTCCATACTGTGTTCCTTGGAAACTGGAAGTTTCAGAGGAAGAAGTGAAAGAGCTACTCCAGTCCTGAAAAGTCTTGGAAATTATTTTGGTCTGCCTCAACAAGCTGGGAGATGGGAAGCAGACTTGGCCCAGTGGATAGGAAGTCCACCTACCACATGGGAGGTCCACGGTCCAAACCCCAGGCCTCCTTGACCCTTGTGGAGCTGGCCCATGCACAGTGCTGATGCACACAAGGAGTGCCGTGCCACACAGGGGTGTCCCCCGCGTAGGGGAGCCCTGCGTGCAAGGAGTGCGCCCCGTAAGGAGAGCCGCCTAGTGCGAAAGAATGTTCAGCCTGCCCAGGAATGGCACCGCACACGTGGAGAGCCAACACAACAGGATGATGCAACCAAAAGAAACACAGATTCCCGTGCTGCTGACAACAACAGAAGTGGACAAAGAAGAATATGCAGCAAATGGACACAGAGAACAGACAACTGGGGTGGGGGGTGGGGGAAGGGGAGAGAAATAAATAAAAATTTTAAAAAATAAATAAAGTCAATTGATCATTTTAAAAAAAAGTTGGGAGAGCAGATGAGCAAGCAGTTGAGCAACTACTTCCCACACAGGGGGCCCCAAGTTTGGTTCTTGGTGCCTCCTGAAAGAACAGGAACGAACAAGCAAAACAAATGGAAAAAACAATTCTGGGAAGCCAACGCAGCTCAGTGGTTGAGTGCTGGCTTCCCATGAATGAGGTCCTGTGTTCAATCCCCAGCCCCGAGTACCTCAAAAAAAAAAAAAAGACCCTGTTTCTCAGTAGGGAAGGAAAGGATATACAAAAACAGTCCTCATCCCAAGACTGTAGAACTTCTGTAACCAGGCTCCACAAGCCTCCCCCATTATTGCCATAGGCCCCAGGGCTGCCTCCCCTGAGTCACCATCAAGTTCTGAGTTCTCTCCTGTACTGGTGACACCCACCAGCTGCCACACTGGGGGTGGCCCTAAGGATCCCAGATCGCCAGAGAACCTGAATGACCCAAGTACACAGTGATCTTGGTCTTATGAGTTCAGTGGTTTAATACATGATTTGTGGCTAGATAGTTACCTAACTGTAGAGATCATCTGGGTCTGAACCACGCCTTACTCCCTCTACCAACTGCCCATCCCTTTAAGTCACCCAGTCACCCCATCTCCTCAAAGTTCCGAAGTGGCAGCACTAGATGCAGCAAATGATCAATGGAAATGTGGTTTAAGCTCTCCACCACGAATAGAGAGACAGACTGTCATCCACTGCTGCTGGTCACCAAGAAGCCCTCTGTCTTTTATAACAACTTCATTCTCCCTTCATTCTCTGAGCAATCTCACACACAATGTCGACTCCCATCAGCTTCAGCACATACATGACGTTTATAAGTAACCAGTCAGGGCACCGGCACATGTTTAGTCATTTGCATGAGTACTTCCCTTGCACAACTTCTCTATTTAACACATTTGGCAACCCCCTCTTCTACCCATTGAGGTACCAATGCAGAACTGCATTCCTAGGCATGCCCACTGCCTTTCTGCCATGGGCTTCCTGAGGCAATGAAAAGAATATTTCAGGTATCTTTTCTCCTACCCCTTATACTTGCATTCTCCCACTGCCCCCTAGGTTTGTCTCCCCCTTCCCTGGACCCCCAACATGTGAAGCTCATCCCAACCCTTGTTCTCCTCTCATGTCATTTTCCATACTTCTCCCCACAGCAGGAACTCCCCTAGGTCTCACCAATTATCTATGTACCCCATATCCTCCCCCAAAATACCATGCCTGAGGCCCTCCATTCCACCCTGATCATCCATAAAGCCTTATCACCATGCACTTGTACTGGTATTGGATGGTGAAGATACTGGAATTTGATGCAGCTTTAGAGTCAGAATATAATTTCTAAGTTCAGACTCTGCCACTTACTGGAACGTGATCCTAGGGGAAATTTTAACCTCTCCAAGCTTCACTGTCCTCATTCATAAAATGAAGATAACAAAAGTTACCCAACATGCTTATGAAGAGAATTAATGAGGTAAAGTGATTGAAGGTGAACTTTACATTTTAAAGGGCTGTAAGTTATCATTATTGTGTCGTTTCCATACTGGGCACTCTGAGGTCACAGCCCATGTCTTTGACTTCCTCTCTAACTCTCCCCTGGGTCACATACAGAGCCAGTAACACTGTAGGCTCACAGTAGGTACAGAATTAAGAATGAATAAAAAGAAAGCCACTTGCCCAACTGAAATAAAACAAAACTTAACCAGAGTAAATCTACTGTAGACAGAGTTAATCTAGAACCTTCCCTACAGGGAAACATCCTGAAAGGACATGAAAATATATTTACAGCCTGACCTTGCAAATCTATGCTCAGAGGAAAAGGAATAGCATCAGAATCCATTTGCTGCTCATTCTAACAAGGGCCAGTCTTGCTAACCAGGGCTGAGATAACCTCTAGAACCCTCATTAGTTTTCCCCTAACAGGCTGCTACCTATAAACAACCATCTTTGAAAAATCATCCTTAAAGAGATCATTTTTATCCCCATGATAAGATCAGTTCCTCTTCAATATCTGATGCAACGCTTAGTGTTTTCCATTGCTTTCTAGCTGTGTCAGATTTCCCTAGAAGAAAGAAATGAAAATGATGACTAAGAAAATTGCACTTAAAATTCAAATGTTTGACCTACACATTGATTCCCCCACCCACCCCTCCCATTCCTGTCCGTTTGCCCAACAAAGGGAAATTACCATTTTTAAAATCATCAGCTTGCACCATTTCATGTGGAATTGCTGTCTTTAAATACAAGCTTAGTTCATTTACAAAACAGAACCTACACAGAGAATTCGCAGATCTTTTTTTTTCTATTTCCCTGACAATCTTCTAAAGAAAGAGTGACATGCCCAAAGTGTACCAATTATGGGCTGTTTCCTCTCCGTCACTTAGAAACAAGTGGGTATTTCCTCATTCCCTCCAGATGGGCCTGTATTCTATATTTCAATCTTGCCTCCAAGTCAAGTTATTTAAAGCACCATGTCTGAAATAGACAAAGACATTGGAAATAAGAACAAGAGCAAGAAGAAAATAATAATAACATGGAGTCTCACTCCAGCTATCTCAACATACTCTTACATTTTCCTCACAGAAACAGCATGAGATTTCTCAACTGTTGTTGTTGTGTTGTTAAGACCCTAACTTGAGTAATACAGCCAGTACTTTGATGGCTATCTAAGATAATTAAATGGTTACAGTGCTTGTTAATGTAGGTCACTTTCCAGTGCAGTCTGTTCCAGATATGCTTACTCCTAAACCAGGATCACTTAGAGTTTAGCACACATTTTAGCCCCACTATTAACCAAAAGGCAGATTCTCTAAAGGGCCATTTCTATCTTTATTTTACTAAGTCTGCGAAGCCTGTAAAAGGTGGATCATTAGACATTCCACACTGTCACTAAGAGATCTTTTGCAAAGGATGAATGTTACCCCTGGCCTAGCTCATAACATAGCACCCTAGAGGAACTCTACTTCCTCCATAATTCAAAGAAAGTCAGGCACTGGA
Organism: Dasypus novemcinctus; assembly: GCF_030445035.2. Classification (NCBI taxonomy): domain Eukaryota; kingdom Metazoa; phylum Chordata; class Mammalia; order Cingulata; family Dasypodidae; genus Dasypus; species Dasypus novemcinctus. The sequence goes on along the minus strand of NC_080677.1, from coordinate 36,854,498 downwards.
ACTACCAAGCTAATCCAAACAGCCCCAAACCACAAGTTCATGGTCTCATGAAGGAGACTGACTGACAATTTTAGTGCAAGGCAGGTAATGACAGTGATATACAGGGGCAGGGACTGGAGGAGGGGGGGGATTTAGGAAAGGGGTTGCCTGAGCAAGTCTTAAAGGATAAGCAGGAACTGAGCAGGAGAAAGAAAAAGAAAAGGCCAACCCAGGTAAAGAGAATTCATGAATAAATATTCGAGACCCAAAGAGAATGCGTTATGCAGAGAACCAACAAGTATTTTCACCTTATACATATGTATTTTCTTATGTGAACAAGTGTTGCAGCCACTATTCTAAGGGAAGAGTCGAGGCTGCATTTTGTCCCTCTCTTGCTCTGGAACCCTCTAGAGATGTTGGCTTCTGAGGACCATGCAGCCTGTGAGGTCAGCCAAAGCTCCTTGCCTCTAATGCCCATTGTCCAGTCACCTCCCTTCAAGCCCCTGCCTCTGATGACCCCTCCATTACTATTCTCAGAAAACACAGAGGTGCCAACACTGCCCAATGGTCTGGGGTGAACTGGGAAGGGAGCCTTTCTTCCATAGCATGGCCTGCTGTGATAGAGCAGTTTCTGAGCAGTGTTCACTGTCTTCCAGAACACTCAGCCCTTGGGTGCTTTACCTCACCTCATTGGGTTTCTTCCAAGCCAAGGGACTCAGAAATGCCTCCCGGGTGGGGACAGGGAGGCTCTCCCAAAAGAGTAGAGAAAACCACCACTGCTTCTTCAGAATTCCCCCTGCCCCCATTAAGCCCCAGGGCTCTGTTGCTCAGTCAAGCGCTTTCTCCCTTAGGCCTACTGCTCTCCCAGGTCACTCCTCACTCCACCACCGACCTCTGGCCTGCTGACCTGCCAGTTCACCAGACAGCCTAGATGCACCTTCATCCCAATAGAGGGCACAGCTGAGGCTTGAGTGGGGCAGGCGGCCTGCTACACAATTTCTCCGAAAGCATTATGGTGGATTGAAGCTGTATGTACCCCAGAAAAACATGTTCTTGAATCTAATCCATTCCTGTGGGTGTGAACCTATTGGAAGTAGGACCCTGTGATGAGCCTACCCCAGTTAAAGGGTACGTGGCCCAGCCCAATCAGGATGGGTCTTAATGCTATTACTTTCTAAATGGAATGAAGAGAGAGAGAGAGAGAAGAGAAAGGAGAGAAGAGAGGGAGGAGAAAAAGGGTGAGAAGGAGGGAAGAAGGGAGGCCACAGTCTTGGGGAGAAAGCATTATTACCTTGATGATGCCTTGATTTGGGTATTTTTGGGACTTGAAAATCATAAGTTAATAAATTCCCATTGTTTAAGTCAAACCATTCCATTGTATTTGAAACAGTGTGGGAGGGAGACTGACCTTTTTAAAACATTTTCTAGTAATTTTGAGTGTTGTCTTGTGCATATAGAGCACACCTATTCAAGAAGCAAGAGATTTTTTTGAACCCCAGAGTTTTCAGAATATTATCCAGAATGCAATATTGGGGACTTTGTACTCAAAAGGCTTAATTGAAAATAATCTTTTTTTTCTTAACAAATCAATATTATTGATACATATTAATAGAGCATACAATTTATCTAAACTATGTAATCAGTGGTATTTGGTATAATCACAGAGATGTGCATTCATCACTTCAATCATAATTAGAGCATTTTCATAATTTCAATAATAATAATCAACAAAAAACAGACAAACAAGAAAATTCTTCACTTCTCAATCTCTGTTTCCCCTGCTGTACATAGTTGCTATTTCTGGCTATTCTTGCTGAAACTAATCTTACAGATAAAAAGTCATTTGGGGTATTGGTTAAGAAGACAGGACTCAGATGCTATATCCACTGTGAAACCATAACTTGCTTGATTCCCCTGTTCCTCAGTCTCCACATCCGTAGAATGGGGATAATTATAGTATCTGCCTCACAGGTTTATTGTGAGGATTAAATGAACTAATGTATATGAAGTACTTGGTCCCTCTCACATAGGAAATGCTAGATAATTACTAACAATGCTGCTCACCTTTGTCACATATTTGCTGTAATGTGTGGAGAAAAGCAACCAGTAAATAAAACATGCCTATGAAAAGGACAGCATCTGCACTGAGTATTATAAATGAAATTTTAGTGCTTTCAAAACTCCTGTCTCCAGCCTAGTGGATAAAGACTTCCTTTCACTTGAACCACCTGGGTGGAGTACACAGGACAGAGTAGAGGCAGAGTAGAGGACATGAGTCAGGGAGCTGGGTTCAAGTCCCTGCTCCTCCACTAATCTGCCATATGGCCCTTGGGCAAACCACCATCACCTCTGAGGCTTCATTCCCAACAGGAGTGTTATAGGAACAAATCAGCTAGTGTATGTGAAAGTACTTTGTACCTGCTAAAACCCTGCAACTTTGAGGTGCAGTTATTAAAGGGAAGTCATAATTGATGAACCATTAAATAGAATAGCAGAGTTCCATAGAGTGAGTATCTGGACACTGGAGTTTCTACAGTGCCATGAGAAGTGTTGCTTTGTGGTAGAATTCAGCAGTGGTTAAATCAGCTGCTGAGGAAATGCCTCTCCCAGATGATGGGCTTCCCTTTACCACGACCCCCACCACCATTCCCTGGGGACAGAAGTCCTGAGACTCCAAGGGGCTCCCTTTCTCTTCCAGACCATTCCTTTGGGATCCATACTTCTCTGGAAATAACTTGTTCCCTTCAAATCCAAGGCACCAAACATATTTCAGGTTCCTATGGTTCAGCCCACAACTATTTACAATCAGTTTAAAGAAATCTCAAAGAACCACATACACTAGTTCTGTGACCTCAGAGTAAGTCATTTCATTTCTCTATGCCTCAGCTTTCTTACCAGGAAAATGATATGTCAAATTCTAAGACTCACATGAGCTTGGCACAAGTGTAAACTTCATTTCCACTGTTTCCTATCTCCCTGTCCTAGTTTCATTAACTGTCATCCTTAAATCCAGGCTGAAATCCACCTCACTTTCAGCTTCCTTCCGTTTTGAAGAAGGTGGATCCTGACTTGCTTGATTTCCAAGGCCAGCCCCACTCAGCCTCAGGTAGCAAAGGCTGCTCTCCTCCAAGCTGGAGCTCATCTGACCTGCGTCTGCACAGAGCTGCTGTTTAGTAAATTCTTGTTCAGTGAAGGGACAAAGGAAAGAATGTGTGGACAAGTGGATTAACAGTTCATTCATTCAACGAATATTTACTGAGTGTCTATTATGTACCACAGAGCATAGAGTTCATTAAGAACCTGGCTCACCTGTGGGGTGTGGGTGGAGGGCAGCAGGATTCCAAGGCTTCTCTGAGAAGTAAAGCTTGGCAGAGGTAACCTAATGGAGGGGAAGTAGCTGAGAGAACTGGCCAAAAGCCCTGCAGTAGGACAGAGGGAAGGAAGGGATAGATGGATGGATGGATGGATGGATGGATGGATGGATGGATGGATGGATGGATGGATGGATGGATGGATGGATGGATGAACAAATGAATAAATGAACAGGCCAATGAATGGGCCACAGTCTAGCAGTCTGCCTTTCACTGGGGTTCTTTCTCAATTAGCACATCTCTGCTGTCAGACACGTGGTTGCATTCCTTCAGTCTATAAAGTAGATTTGAGAACTGGGCTCCTAACACTGCTGTTAGAAAAAAAATTCACCCTTTTTATCTATAAACATTTTCTCAGCATTTCTTATCCAAATGAAGGACTGAGAAATCTCAGACTTTTACTGCTTCAAAGGCATCACTCCTTTCAGCTTTTCACTAATTTGTAAAGACTTTTCTAATTAACAGCTTTCATTTCAGCCCTCACAATTATCAATGTAATTGAAACACCTCCCCAAATTTGCTATAGCAATTTAGATTTTTATTTCTTGCAATAAGTTCCAGTAAATACAGTAGAGAATTTAACCATGTCTTTCTTTCATATGGTGACAATCCTCAAGGGAGATCAGTTTACTAAGTAGAAAGAAGAAAAACTTTTGCCATTCCTGAGAATGGGGTAAGGAGTGGGGGAAAAACCTTGCAAATGTCATTACTGACTAATTTTATCTATTTTTGGAAGGCCCTGGGGGGTTTTAGGGCTTTCCAAGCCTGACAAAGGCATTCCTTTGAAAAAGGAATGTGTGGTCTTCTCTCCCAGGAGCACTCAACCTGCAACAGTCATAATTTAGAGGCTGAAAAGCAATTAGGAATCCCAGGCGCACAGAATATAAAGCTTCCAACTGCACGCAAACTTGCTGTTGGGTAATGCAAGTCACTAGCGTTTTTAAGGCGCATCATCCAAGCAGGTCCCTCTTCTGATAGCCTCCCCAGGCCACTGTGGATTTGTGAATTTGCCTTTTTCGCACCTGCCTCTCCCACTGTGTCTATTACTATTAACTCCACTTAAAACTGACTTAGAACAGTGGTCAATGTCAAATGCCCAGATCCATTCCCACCAGCCTGCCATGAGCTATATTAATTAAATGGGTCTCCAGGGAAATACATCACAGTCAAAAATCTTGTCATTTAAGTGGACCTGGGCAGAGGTGGAAATAGGTCTTTGTTATGGTTTTTATGAACTGATTTTTCCACCGTGAAACCCACCATGTTTGTAAGGACTTCTTACATTTGCAACTTTGGTTTTTTCCATACCAGGTTGAAGACATTAGATTAAAAACAAATTCTTATAATGGAGGGTCATTATATGAGTCTCTCCACTTTAGCATGTGCTTAAAATTTTCCATGATAAACTTTTTAAAAAAAAGCACTTAGAAGCAGAGCTCATTTTTTTTTTGTACATTACCTCCCATCAATACTTCAATATAGGAACCCTGGTCTCACCATGATAGAAATTAAAGTTTCTGAGACGGAAATTACATATTAACAAGCATTCTAGTGTTATTCTTACCCTTTAGTAAAAGATAAGGTTATAAGGACATTAAAGATTGCAGTAGCACTATTGGGGGTAAATTTAATTCCTTTGTCTATAAAACAAAAATTAACAAATGATGATGTTATAGTTACTGAATTTTGCAATATAATTGAGGATTTTATAGTTACCTTAAGTCTAATCATCAACACAGATACGTTAAACACTGAAAATGAATTCTTTAAATGTCATTTGCCACAAATAAAAATCCACTGAGGGAAGCAGATGTGGCTCAACCACTGGGGTGCCCTCCTACCACATGGGAGGTCCGAGTTTGGGTCTGGGTGACTCCTGAAAGAAGACAAGCGATGCCAACTGATGCCACATCCCTCCGCAGTGAGCTAGCCTCTGCCTCCACCTCAACAAGCAGAGGCCACGAGGCAGCAGACGCCGTCTGGGGGAAGTGGATGTGGCTGGGTGGGTTGGGCACTCTCCTCTCATGTGGGAGGTCCCCGGTTCAGTTCCCAGTGCCTCCTGGGGAAGGCGAGCTGTCAGATGAGTGAAATGTCTAGGGGAAGGGAGGGATAAAAAATAAGTCATAAAAAAATGTATCAAGTTGTCAAAAGTTGTTTTGTTTTTTTTTTAATCCATGAAGCTGCTGTGATAAATACCACGCACTGGTTGGCTTAAGCAACAGAAATTTATTGTCTCTCCTTCGGAGGCTAGAAGTCCAAATCAGGGTCTCGACAGCCATGCTTTCTTCCAGAGTCTGAGGCATTCCGGTGCTGGCTTGCCATGGTCCTTGGGGTTCCTCTGGCCTTACCTCTGCCTCTGTCCCATGGTTATGTCCTTGATCTCTTCCTGTGGCTGACTCTGAATTCACTTTTACATCTCCTGGCTTCTCTGATCCACTGCATCTGAATTTCCTCTGCTTTAAAAGAACTCTAGTTGTAGGGATTAAGAACTACCCCAAATCAATTTGGCCTTATCTAAATAAGTCTATGCCATAACAATAATAACTTCAAAGGTCCTCTTTACAAATGGGTTCACACTGCAGGAACACGGATTAGGTGTTGGACATGTCTTTTGTGAGGGATATAATTCAATTCCCAATAAACATTTTAAAAAGTAATATGCATATCATGCTTGTGAATGATCATGGAGATGAAAGTACACTGGCTTCTAAGGAACTATTACAACAAATTCCACATTTCACATACAACACTTCCTGGGTCACAAGAGGTAATCTACTCCCAATTGAAAACCATTCTCTTAGCAGATATTTTTCAACACATCCAAGGCCAGGACAAGTTGACTTTCCCTTTCCGTCAGCCCTAAAGATGGGGACTGGTGGAGACAGTAGAGATCAGACAGAACAGAGACTGAGGACTCAATGCCAACCTTGACCAGAATGCCATCTCCACCCCCATAGCACTCTGTTCAACCTGATGGCAAACCAGCTTCCTGGGCTCTGGATGTCAACAGGAAGTTAGTTCCTCAAGCACCTTTAAATCATGCATGGATTAGTCAAAAGAAAACCTAAAAGTACTTGACTCCAGAGAAGTGGCTGTGGCTCAATCAGTTGGGATCCCATCTACCATATGGGAGGCCCTGAGTTCATGTCCTGGGGCCTCCTTGTGAGGGCAGGCTCGCCCACACTCTGCAGAGAGCCGTCAGCCCGCAGGCGCCACAGAGAGTCAACTCAGGAAGGTGATGCAACAAAAAGGGAGACAAGCAAGAATGCAGAAGAATGCGCAGTAAATGAACACAGAGAGCAGACAGCAAGCAAGCCATGGGGGGTGGGGAGGAGTAAATAAAAATAAATACAGACACAGAAGAACGGACAGCAAATGGACACAGAATGCAGACAGCAAGCAAAAAGCTGCAAGGGGGTAGGGATTAAAAAAATCATCAAAAGTACTTGACTCTACTGGTCATTTGAAGTAACATGATGAATTAGTGAATCAACGAAAATTCCCTTTATGCTTTAGTATGATCTGTAAGACACTTTTAAAAAGTAGTTTTATTACTTTCAAAACCATGGTATAACTTTAAAGTAGGCTATGTTTTGTGGGTATCTCTTGCTAGGTGGGAAAGATTTTCAATGTAACCATTAATTAACTCCTAAAATGTCCAAGCAGAGCTTGAAAACCATTTGTTCTTCTAGCTTTTTGTTTGTTTGTTTTCTATATATGAAATTCTATTCAGACAAAAGTGGTTTTGCACAGTTTAAATGTACAGATTTACCATTGTTCACTCTCTCCTATTTAAGTTATGACCTCTTTTTAGAGCATCATTTGCATACAAACCATCAAGAAAGAAATGCTGCACCACTAGGCTTTCTCAAGAAACTCTGCTCCAGGAGGAAGGAACCAACCAGCAATCTGCAAGACAACTGCAGAGTGAGCATAAGCAAGGGTATTGACATAGCTTCCCAGAGGTCCACAAGCAGTGCCAGGGACCCCAGGCTGAGGAAGAGTTTGTGCTGTGTTAGTTCAGCATATGTATCAGTTCAGGTCCCACCACACTCCACTATGTCTTTGCTCGTTCACACATATACTGAGTGTACTTGTTTCTTACTTCAGTCCCTTTCTCTTGCCCATGGTAACTCTGCAGAAGTTGGAAAACTGACCCATATTCCAGAATCCTAAGGGAGACTGGTCCAACTTCCAGAAAGTCAGCAACTAAGTACTCTGACTCTTATTTTAACAGCAGAATCAAAATCCCAATAGGCTTTGTCACATTAAACAAGATGCAGGGGAATGAGGCTTCATGTAAGCAAGTACACAAGCTCAGAGAGAAGACATGGGTTGACCAAAGTAGGTAAGAATAAATAAAAAGGTAGGTCTTCTTCACTTGAAGAATTAAGGATTTGTGTTTCAGTCTCCCAAACTCATTCAAACGTCATTATTAATTTTTCTTTTTTTTCCTGGAAAAAGAGCCTTCAATAGACAAGGAACTCTAGAAATAGAGCTCCAGAAAAAGTATGGACATGATGAAAACCAGCTGAAACCACAGAGAATAAGTGGATGATGAGACATTCATGAATGTGCACACACACACATACACATTCACACATGAACACTCACACACCCACACCACCCCCACTTTTCTATGGTTCAATAGCCAAAATACTTGGAAGTTGAGGAATCTCCCAAAAAGTACAATGAAAGATAGAGGAATTAAAAAGAAGAAAATAAATAGCAGATTAATGCAGGACAGCCAATATTCAGAAAGAAAATTTTGAAAAATGAAGATGGGAGGAAAATCATTAACTTAAGAATGGATATGTGTTTCCAGAGTGAAAAGTATGAAACAATAGATGAAAGCCATCCTACTCCAAGACATATCATCATAAAATTTTAGAACATACAGGACAAAGAAAAAACTCTACAAGCTCCTAAAGTTGGGGTGGACACAGGAGAGAGGAAGCAGTGGGGAAAGCGGAGGGAGATAGTACATACAAAAGGTCAAAAATCAGAGTGAGGGGAGCAGATGTGGCTCAAGTAGTTGAGCACCTCCTTCCCACATGGAATGTCCCAGATTTGGTCCCCAGTGCCTCCTAAAAACAAAGCAAAGAAACAAATGAAAAAACCAACTCAGGGGGGCCGATGTGGCTCAGTAGTTGAGCAGGGGCTTCTCACACATGAGGTCCCGGGTTCAATCCCTGCTCCCGGTACCTTACAAACAAAAGGAAAAAAAAAAAATCAGAGTGAGTTCACACTTCTCAACAGCAATACTGGAAAGCTAGAAAATAGTGGGAAAATAACCTTAAAATTCCAGAAAGAAAATGATGTCCAACCTACTCAAAACTATTAAAGGGGAAAGTAAAATAAAGAAATTTTCAGACATCCAAACACTCAAAAAATATATATATATATATATATATCAACCATATACCCTTTCTCAGGAAGCTACTGGAGGATGTTGTCCACAAAACAAGACGTAAAACAAGAGAAAGGAAAACATGGAATATATGTCACAAGAGACCTGACACAAGAAAGAAGAAAATGCATCTCAGGATGATAGCAAAGAGAAGACCTAGGATAACATCAGGGCACAGAGAGAGAGACCAGCCAGTCCAGAATGGAACAGGGAGGGGAAAAAAGAGGGATATCACCAAAGGAAAAGGAAAAAAGGAAAAGGGGGAAGGAAGAAGAAAATGGAATACAGAGATAGAGAAATATAATCCTGTTATACAATGCAGCTCAACTGTAAATATTAACAATATTTCATAAGGTACTTGTAGTGTAAACACCAAACACTGATTTAACCAAAAAAGACAATGTTACTACATCGCGAAGAGAAATGGAGAAGTATATAATGTGTAAAGGAGAGGGAAAGAGGGATGTGAATGGACTAAATCCTCATTTTCAAAATAGGAAATCAGTAGATAATATCTATATCTTAAAAATCAAGAAATAATAGTATGGCCATGCTATTTAGCAATAAATAGGTAAATAAATAGCTAAAGTAATTAAAACTATTTATCTCTAGAGAGCAGGACTCCATCATTGGGAGGCATGAGTATTGGGAGAATTCTGTTTTTATTTGTTATAACAGTAATTTTTTAAAAAATAACCTTTTAAGAATATGACGGATCATAAAAATACATTTTTCAGATAGGTTAATCTGAAATGGATATTAGATAATATTAAGGAATTAGTGTTAAATTTGTTATAGATAATAGAATATTGGTTACCATTAAAAATCCTTAAATTAGAAATCTTCCTGAAGCATTTATGGTTAAAATAATATGATACCTAGAACAGCTCAGGAAAAAAAAAGGGGGTGGGGGTAGATAAAACGGCATGGGCAGAACATTAATAATTATTTAATCTGAGGGATAAGTACATGGGGGTTTGTTGGATTACTCTCCTTACATAGGTTTATCACTGAAGGGACTCGTTGTTGGCATGGAACAATACCAACAATTAGGACATTTGGTGAGCATAGAATGGGGATCTTCCAGCATTTCACCAGCCCTCCTTTACCAACATTCTCCCAATTCAGCTCCCAGAACACTGATGGCAAACCTATATCCTTGGAGGAGATAAGAAATGTTTTTCTGGGGAATATAACCAATCCAAGGGAAAAAGACCAGAAAAAAAAACAAAACAAAACAAAACTGAATGAGAGATTTCCTGAAACAAACAGTGCTTCCAGATCACCATGGAAGTTCAAAGTCAACTAGCCCCAGCTACAAGCTCAAAGCATCCTATCAACTTTTTGGTCCCCTATTCAAATCCTGAGCAGGCATCCAAAGATTACTAGATATCTAAGGAAAGCCTCAAATGAGAAAACAAGGGAACAAAACAAACAAATAAAAGCAACTTGGAGAAAACAAAATAGAGGCATTTTTTAAAACTAAGGTACCATTAATACCCTCAGGGAAATAAGAGATTATATTATACATATGAAACCAGACTATGAAGTCATAAAAGGTAGCATTCTAATTACCAAAAAAAAAAAAAAAGGTATTAAAATTAATAAATATTGGGGAGCTGGTATAGCTCAATGGTTGGGTGCTGGCTTCCCACATATGAGGTCCTGGGTTCAATCCCCAGCCCTGGTACCTCAAAAAAAAAAAAAAATTAATAAACCTTATGACAGAAATGAAAAACTCAAAAGAAGGATCAGAAGATATAAAGTTGAGTATTCCTCTAGAAAGGAGAATAAAAGAGAAAGACAGGAAAGAAAAGATGAGAAAATTAGAGGGCCAATCCAGGAGTTCCAATATCTGATTAATAAGAGTTTTAGAAAGAGGGAACAGAAAACTAAGAGGAGAAAAATCATCAACAAGATAATTCAAGCAAATTTCTTAGAAGTGAAAGATATAATTTCCCAGATTTCCTGAAAGGCTACTGAGGGCCCAGAGAAATGGATGAAATAAACCCCACTCCCAGGCACATCGTTGTGAAATTTCACAACACTGGGGACAAAGGGAAAAATGAGTTTAACTTGACTGCGGAGGATGTTCTCCACCAAAACAAGATAGTAAACCAATAAAGAGGAAGAGAAGAGGAATCCAGCTCAGGAGAAACACAGAGGGAATTCCAAGGTTGACAGTGTAGGGAAGTCCCAGCATGACAGCTCTGCAACAGGCCTAGAGAACAACTGAGCCAGGTAGAAGGAGAACAGGATTGGGGTGTGGGGGAGGGAGGGCTGTCTTCAAAAGAAAAAAAAATGGATTGATAAATTATCTAATGCTGATGGACCTCTATCTGTTAGATGGTGTGTCTATTAGAAAGGAGGTACCAAAAATATGAATCAAATGGGGAAAATAAATGGCAATTTTATTCTCTGGAAAAATGAAAAGAAACCATAGTACAGGATGCTCAGTTAAAGAATTATATTTGCATAGATAACTTATGTAAATATAGGATGTGATCTGGTCAAAAATTATATTACCTGGGCAGGATGGGGCACAGGAATAAAATAAACAAAGAAGAGGGTAGTGTTAGAGGTGGGTACTCATCTACCGTAACAGTTGATAGAAAATGGCTAAAAGTCACAATTCAAAACAGTATAATCCAGGCATATTATTTAAAAGTATCCAGATGTACATGCCAGGAGAAAAGGCCCAATGAATCAAAAGTGGTTGCCTGTGGGAAAGGGGACCAGGGAAGTGGGAGGAGTTACACAGGGAACTGTGTTTTATTACAATACTTTTTTCAGTACTTATTAATGTTTTAAATAGTGTACATGTATGTTTTAATAAAATAATTTTAAAAACACATGTTTTTTCAAAACTGGAAAAATAAAACAAATTTTAGTCCTTAATCGACTTAGTCGACTCAACTCCTACAGATAAGAGGCTAGTCCTGCCCTCCTCCTTCTCAGCATTTAGCACAGAGCAGACCCTCAGTAGATTTACATAGTGCTTATGTAGTGACAATAATGTAAATTACTAAATACTGACTTAGCCAAAATCACTATGTAAAGTATATTGGATAGAAAGGGTGTATATGTATATTCTGGGTAGGGAAGGAAAGACAATGAAGTCTTCACCTAACTTTGTGGGAAGTTAATGGATGGTTTCTTTTATTGATTGATTAATTGAAACAAGCTGTCAAAAATATTAATGGATGGCTACATTAATAGAAGAGTTCTAGAAAAAAAAGTTAATAGCTAACACTCATTGAACACCTACTATGTGTCAGGTTCTGTTCTACGTGCTGGGCAAGTACACCTCATTTAATCTTAGGAAGATGCTCTTATTTTCCCTATTTTACAGATGGGGAAACTAAAGGAAAGAGTGGTTATAGAACTCATCCCAAATCACACAGCTAGGAGGAGTAAAAGCAGTTCAAAGCCCAGGGTGGCTGCTGCAGTGCCTCTGCTCTTAATTGCTTCTGGGCAGGCCCCATCTGGAGTATTCTGTTCCATCTAGGGCATGCATGCATGCACACATGCACACACACACTTTAGAAGAACAATGACAAAGTAGCATGTCATCACAGGAAGTTAAACAAGATGTGAGGAGACTAAAAACTATGAAAGTTGCTGAGGGAATAGGGATAGTCAGTCAATGATGGCAGTCTAACAGTGTTGGAAGGGGGGCTGATGAAGAGGAATTGGACTTGATCTATGTGTCTCAATTAGTAAAGCTAGAGATTGCCCAAAGCTACTTTTCAATTCAGTTTAAGGAAGAACTTTTCCACATTTCATTGGGAAATTGGGCATAGGGATACTATTGGGTAGGGCTTTGCAGGTTTGAGGGGGCTAGGATTAGGAGGATGGGTCAGATGGTCAATTGCTTTTGAAAATAGACAGTCCCATTACCAAAACATATGAGCTCATCAAACTCCAGACTTGGAAGAAACTCCAAAGGAATTTCATCCAATTGTCCCACAGGATGCTTAGATAGCCTTTACACCACCCACTTAACTGGTCATCTCAAACATTTCAGAGATAAAGAACACACCACAGGCAGCACGTCCCCCTCCCTTTTTTTTTTTTTAAATCAAAGTTATGCATGCATGCTCTACTTTGAGTAGAGTAGTTCCAAAAGATTCATTAAGAGAAACAGAATTCCTTCCTTTCAATTTTTAATTAGGTAATTCTTAGAAAAAAATTATCTCTATATATCTAAATAACAGGCTTATATTGTTATTACTTGGTTTATTTGGTGTTTGTTTTTAGTACTAGGAATTATCCATTAACTTCCCACAAAGTTAGATGAAAATTTCATTCTCTTTCCTTCCCCACCCAGAATACACACACACACACCCTTTCTGTCCTTTTAGTGTACCAATATACTTGATGTAGTGATTTTGGCTAGATCAGTATTTAGTATTTACAATATTGTCACTATATAAACACTATTCAGAGCTGACTCATGAGGTAAACCATGATTACTTTTCCTTTACTACCCAACTTTGTGTTTCCCTGGAATGAGTAAAAAAAAATCTCACTTTTTGCCTCTCCTTAGTTTTCTATGTACTTATCAGCAATTCACACTTCCACCTTTCTGACAAATATCTGAATTTCCTTCTAAGACATTCAGACTCCTCAGGTATTCTAGTCATTTCATCTCTTGAAGGGGCCTCTCACAGAGCCTCCTGACTGGTTCTTATGTGGACTGGTTACCTTCCACTCCTAGTGCAGAGTTGCCATCTGGGAATTTCCCTTTACCTTTACCTGGAGATCCACCTTTTTCCTGTTTCCTGTACCTTCTTTCTCTTGTTTTGTTTTTCTCCACTGTTTCACTGGAGCTCATTGTACAGTAGCTTCTTGAGAAAGGCTGTGTGGGAAGTATATTTTTAAAATCTTTTCTAGACTAAATATGTCTCTACTTGACACTCAATTCAAAATTTCATTCCAGCTTCTAGTGCTGTTGCCAAGTCAGAAGTCATTATGATAGCTGGTTCTTTGTATATGACCTGTTTTTCTCCCTTGAAGTTTTTAAGATCTTTTCTTTGTCTTGAGTGTCCTGAAATTTCACAGTGTTGTGCCTTGGTTGTGGGTCTATTCTCTTACATTTTGCTGTGCATTCAATTAGCCATTTCAGGCAGGAACTCATTTCTTCCAGGTCTAGGAAATGTGCTTGAATTGCTTTGTTGATGATTTTCCCGCTTTGGTTTGCTCTGTTTTCTCTTTTAAACATTCTTGTTACTCAGACACTAAACTTCCCGGATTGATTCTCTAATTATTTTACATTGCTTACTTTTTCTCCCGTTTTCTATCTCCTTTTCTTTCCATTCTAATTTCTGAGAGGTTTCCTCGACATGATCTCCCAACCTTTCTATGGAAATATTCTTTTTTGATGTCATTATTAAGTTCTAAGAGCTTTTTTGTTGTGTTACAATTCCTTTTTCTATCACCCTATTCTCATTTTGTGGTAAAATATTTTCTCTTATAACTCTAAAAATGTTAATAGGTTTTGTCCCTTGACAGTTTCTTCTCCTTGCAAATGCCCCCCCTGCCCCTCCTCCAAATTAGCTTACTCCAGGTGTTTGACTGTTTAGGTGTCTTTCATTCAAGGTTTTTCTCGGAGTTCTGGTATTCCTTAATTGTACATATTAAAGAGTAAGGGATTAAAAAACTGATTGGAAGCGCTGACCTTTCTTGGGCCTTGTTCAATTCTGGCTTCACTGTGGTACAATCTGGCTGGTTTGTAGGGGAACCTCCAACACTCAACATCAAAAACTTCAGGTATTTTTTCTTGGCCTGGTCAGATGTGCCAGATCATACTCTTCTGTTCTTCCACTTGAAAGTCAAAGCTCGGTTGCTGGAATTCTAAGAGCCCCGGGGGTATTTATGTATAACACCTGTACCATTGCCTCAACTATGCTTCAAACCCCAGTCCAGAGACTGTGTTTTATTATCTCTAGAGAAAACAAAAACAAAACAAACAAAAAACCTCCAGGCTTCTGCTAGGTTTGAGGTGGGGATGTGACAGTGATCTAGCATTGATTAATTGTTGAGAGGGTCTAGTACTATCACTACTCCTCTACTTTTAGATTGATCATCTGATTTTAGACCCCACCCTTCACTCTAGTTCTTCAGGGAACTGGTGCTGCCAATGTCAAAGTCTTTGGAGATTCTTAGGTTTTGATCAGCGAGTTCTCAACTTTCCCTGATACCAGCTTAATATTCACCTTTCCCAGGTCTGCTAAGTCAGTTACCACTTTTCCATCTGCTTTACAACTTGCAAAATATTTTTGCTGTGCCCTTCTCTCTCATTCCCCTATCCTTGTGGATTTGTGCCTTTTGAAAAATTATCTCTTCAGTTTTAGTGACTTTGGGGGAGAGAGGGAAAAAGTACAAATATGTACTCAATTTCCAAGTTTTCTTCCGTCTTTGCCCAAAAATCTCCCTATCCCATTTTTGGGCAGTTCTGACAGAAAGTTCCTCCCTATTGGTGTGACCTCTTTGGAATAAAACTGATGAGATATATCAAATTTTTTAATGCAAATAATCTTTGGTCCAGCAATTCTATTGCTAAGAATTATTCTAAAGATATACTTATAGAAGTGGGCAAAGAAATACAGACACTTACTACAGCACATCTTTTACCTAAATACATAAATAAAATACAGACAGGAAACCATCCAAGTGTCTATCAGTAGGAGTGTGGATAAATAAATTATAGTAAATCCATATGATATGAAACCTTCCTGATGTTTAACAGCATGAAGCAGGACTGTGCAGACGTGGACAGTCATCATGATAAGAGCATGAACTCTGAAGCCAAGGTTCATAGAGGAGCTTGGCTACTTACTAACTGCATGACCTTAGGCAAGCTAACTCTTCTGTGCCTGTGCCTCAGTTTCCTCATCTGTAAATGAGGATGAATTTGTTTTCTATTCTGTCTCACAAACTACCAAAAACTCAGGGGCTTGATCTACCCTTACTATCTCACCGTTTCCATGGTCAGCAGTCTGGGCACAGCGTAGCTGGGTCCTCTGCTCAGGCTTCCACATGACTGCAATCAAGGTGTCAACCAGGCTGTGTTTTCATCTGGAGACTTTACTGGGAAAGAATGTAATTTCGAGCTCACACAATTTACTGGCAGAATTCATTTCCTTGAGACTGTAGGCAGAGGACCCCAGCTTCTAGCTGGCTATCAGCCAGAGGTCACCTACAGGCCATTAACTTCATCAAGCCAGCAAAGAGAGTATCTAGAGTTAGTCTGCTAGCAGATGGAGTCTTACAGAACGTAATATAATCATAGGGATTGAGACGTAACTACTAAGGGGTGTGGTTTTCTTTTTGGAGTAATGAAATCTATGTAAAATTTTTTTGTGGTGATGAATATACAGCGTCGTGATAATACTAGAAGTCATTGATTATACACTTTGGATAGACTGTATAGTATGTGAATATATCTCAATAAAACTGCTTTTAAAATATATAAATACAAAGAAACTAGAGAGATGGAAACCGAATAGCATCTGTACGGCAGGGGAAGCATAGAGAGATTGAGAGATAATGAGTTTTTTGTCTGTTTTATGTTTATTACTACAGGAATAATGAAAATGCTCTAATTAATGACTGAAGTGATAAATGCACTATTATGTGATTATAGCAAATTCCATTGATTATAGACTTTGGATAGATTCATGCTTTATTAATACATGTGAGTAAAATCGATTTGTTAAAAAAAAAAGTAAGTCACAGGTCCTACCTACATTCAAGGGGAAAGGATGACACAAGGGCATTAATACCAGGAGGCAGAGATCATGAAGGTAGGGGCACCCAGGATCAGTCTGCCATAAGAGTTAACAGGAGAACCCATCTCTAAAAGTTGTTGTGAGGATTGAGTTTTTATATATAAAGCAATTAGGCAGTGCCTAGTTATAGTTAACACTAAACAAATACTACATTTATTATTTTTAACATTATCAAATATGCTGATGTAGATAGATCTCCAAGGAATACTGCAAAGTGAAGAAAGTTGCAGAACACATAGTATGATCTTTGTTTAAAATAAAAAAAACAAAAACCCATACAAATATATACATGTATACGTATATTATAGAAAATTTCTGTGACTATTAATACTTGGGGGTAGGGGTAAAATAAGGTCACAAGAAGAAAAAAAGGTACCTCTCTGAATTAAATAGAAATATGTCTCCATATGAAATCCATTCATTGGTGATCATCACTCTTGTGACTCTTCCTTGATTGAGCTCCAGGTTTGTAGAGTTTGTCAGAGACTGCTATTGGCATTTGAAGTTGGAAAATTCTTCACTGTGCCGGACTGTCCTATGCTTTGAGGTCATTTAGAATCTGTGGCCACAGTGCATCATGGCAACCCAAAATGTCCCCCTACCACATTTTCAAATACCTGAGGGTAAGGCGGAGTTTACTGAACCTGGTTGAACATCATGGTGGTGAGACCAGAACTGCTGCACAGGAGGGTAGGGAGATGTTCCATAACCTCAAGGACCCTTCCAAACCTTAGCGATTCTAAGAAATTACTGAGCCAACCATCTGTGCCTTGGCTACTCTCAGTATAGCCGTGCCTATAAGAACTAGAACTTCTTCCCAAACCATACTTCTAGGCTGGATCTTAACCCCCAAATCAATTCAATTCAGTTCAGCAGTAATTTATCAAGACTAGTTTATGTGCAAAGCATTGGAAGTGATGCTCTGTAGAATAAGGGAGAATTGTAAAATGAGACCTCTGCCCTCAAAGAGTTTCCAGTCCAGTTGAAATGGATAAAATAGATCCATCAGAATCAGTAGAAAACAATATAGACCCAATTTAGGGCCAAACATCTAACACTGGCAAGACACCTGTTCTTTCTTTATAATTGTTTCTGTATCTCCTTCACTTGTTTGCCATCTTGGACGGTTGTCCTTTAAAGATAAAGAGTACCTTAATCCCTCACTGTGGCAAAGTGGGAGGATGATCCTGACTGACTTCGACTGATCAGGACCTAGACCATGAGTGGGAGTGGATCAATTCCACTCAATGTCAATAGTGTCTCCTTCGTGTCACTGTGACAATCAAGGATTCCCAAACACATTTTCAAACACATCCAGGGAATAACTATCCCATGCTAAGAACTAGTCTGACGGAAAAAAAAAGGTGGTAGCTACACAGTAGAGAAGAGATATTGCAAAGATTACTATAATAATCAGTAGAGTATTATCATCTCCATTACAGAGGTGAACAAACTGAGGCTTATAAAGCCTAAGTAACTTGTCCAAAATCATTCTGTGACAGAGGCAAGTCACTGAAGCTCTCTGATTATCAACTATTTCTTCTGTTACAGGCAGCTAATAGTGCCATCAGGAACTTTGTATTACATATTAAGGTCCTCCAACCCTCAGAAGATTATAATGAAAACCTGAGATGACATCGAAAGACCCCACCCAAAATCATCTCAAATATTGTGATCTCACCTTCCTTCTCAGCTAAAATACTGTGGATTTGTAAATGAATGGAGGAGAGGAAGGGGGGGAGGGGAAGGGAGAGGGGAGGGGGAGGCGGAGGAGGGTGGGCATGGAAAGCTTTTCCTAACTTTTCTGTCCACAGTGGTCCTGAGGAAAGGACAGCACTCTTCTGGTGATTATAATAGGTTACCCAAGGAGACATGACAGATAAATTAGATGTCATCCCCAAGGGTGGACTATCTCAACACACTTGATAGGAACTTGGCCCAAGCAATCTTCCCAATCAGTAAGTCCTGAATTATCTCACCCTCTCACTGCTTACCTCACTTCCCCCATCAAATCCTGGCCATTGCTTAGGCAAATCTTCTCTAAGTGCCTTCTTAGCAACATTCTACTCATGCATAGGAGTCTCTTCCAAAAATACACCCAATGCCTGAAAAGCGCTTCCTGCCCTCTAAATAGGCTCCCTCATTGTCACCCTGGTCCCAGTTCCTGAGGTCTCAGCCCTACCAGTCCTCAAGACTCCACAGATTAACGGGAAAGAGAAGGGTCTGTTCCCCAACACTCACTCACTTAAAAGGTCCTTAACTGATCGTTTAAAAGAAAAAAAAGGTATTTCCCAAAGAACAAGCAGATAATTATAATACACACTTGCCTCTATGAATCTATGCTTAAGAGAATAGGGAACTAGGGAACACGTCACACATGACAGAGCAATGAGGCTGTTGCACTCTTTCCAGATGACAATCAGAAGACATCTCAGGAAAAGTCAACAGCAGCACAAAGGCACAGCATATAGCATATTCAGGGAATGTCCAAGAGTTCAGCATTCCTGAAGCTCAAAGTTTGAAAGAAGTATGCAGAAAAATACCTCTGGACAAGGAGGCAGGGGTAAAATCATAAAAGGCCTGCATACCAGATTAAGGGAGAGAGATTTTATCTTGTGGGTAATAGGGAGCCACTGAGGTGCTGGAATCAGAGAGTGATCAGATTTTGTGTCAAAAAGCTCCCCCTGGCAGTAGGGACAGAACAAATGAGGGGAGCAGAGCAGGTAGGGTCTGAGGGAAGTTCTGGCAGAAGATGATGCAGCCTGAACCAGGGAAGCAACAGTACAAGTAGAGAGGACGGGAAAGATCAAGGATAACTTGATGAGGTAGATCTCACAAGCAAGGGTGAAGGGAGATGTTAGAGCAACTCCAAAGTTCTAGGCAGTGATGCCATTCACCAATAAATAGACTACAGAAGGGTGAGCTGATCTGGAACAGAGGGTTTGCATTCAGTTTGGAACATGTTGACTTGGAATTGCCTGTGGGATGTACAAGTGGAGGTATCCAGGATGGGTGGACTAGGATCAAGGGCTCAGCCCAAAGTTGGGCTGAGATGTATACAGATGGTAAAATCACACCCATAGAGAAGATGACTGAAGCTACAACAGAAGATGATGAAATTCCCCAGGGAGAACTAGGGGAGGCAGAGCAGGGAGAGGAGACCAGGATTGATTTCTGAGCACACATAAAAAGTTATCTGGAAACTACAGAGAGACTGAGATAAAAAATAAATGTTGACTCCATTAAATTCTGATTCTGTCTCTTCTCTTACAATATAGGTTATGGATAAATTGGACCAATAATAATACCTTGTATTTTATATTGGAGGGCTTAAAGGAGTATCCTCATTTAAAATTACAGTAAACTGTGCTTCTTTCTGTGTGCAAATCAAGGAAATATGCTTGCCCTACAGGCAATATTTGCATAAGTGCTTGGCTAGCAAAAAGCAGGTTTTGTTCCTAACTAAAGGTGTCTTTGCTTGGGCCTAATTGCATTCCTCTGTGAGTAAGAGCGGAGCCAGAGAAAGACACATAAGATCCTTTTCTGGAGCTGGAGCTGGTAATGAGACCTAAGCACCAAGAAGTTGAGTTAAATGACGTAGGCAAGATGCCAAGAATGACAGAGAAGAGTCTCCAGGGATAGACAACTCTGAGGAAAGGACAAAGATCTCCACAGTATAAGGGGAAAGGGATTTTTACTCTTTATTATAATGATCAGATTTGTGTGTGTATGTTTGTATCCATAGCTGATAGAATGCATTTAAAGCCCTAGTTCCCATGATGTGGTGACCAGTAATATATTAATTGATTTAAAGTTTGATTTCTATGAAATAGACTTTTTCATTTATAGGAAGTTTCAGAATAAGCAATAGATTAGATCTGCTGATTAACTCATGATAGTGGTTACATCTGGAGGGTGGTTATTGACTGGAAAGGAGCCCAACAGGATTCTAAGGGGTAATGGAAATGTTCTAGATCTTAATCTGGGTGGTGGTTATATAGGTGGTACATAGGCAAAAATTGTTCAGGCCGTACACTTAAGATTTGTGCCTTTTACTGCATATAAATTCTTTATCAATAAAATAGGCAATCTAAAACAAAATAGACATAACATGCATATCTCACACATAAAACCACACACACCAACAGATGGATACATGATAGGGTCTATGTTGCCCAGGAATGAAAATGAAATCAGAGACTGATCCACTAGAAAACCAGGGAAGTGAAAGATCCCAGTGAGATCCAAGAGCTGAAGTAATGAAAAAGGGAGTGACAGTGAGGGGAGATTAGAAGTGGCTATCAGGGTAGGGTGTCAGTCAGCCTTAAGGATCTCCTGCCCCAAGCGGCCCTGCTAGATAGCAAAGTCCAAGGGGGGCCAGAAATGGAAAAGACTGAAATGGAAAGAGAAGTCATTGCAACTGAGGAGGTCTCAAAGAGAAAGAAATACTACCTGTACGATCACTCAGGCTCCCTAGGAAGACAGAGGAGAAAGAATTTTAGGTGTCAAAGACCTCAAAAAGTTTGGGGAAGTGGCCAAAGAAATAAGCAGCTGGTAGCTTGAGATAATAGCAAACCACTCAAGTGATTCACAAATGTGTTTTTTGATAACGACAGCAAAGGGGAAGTTTTAAGTAACTGGCTTAGAGTAAATAACTCTTGAGAAATGGGTTTTTAAAGCAAAAGTGGGAAAAAAAATTAAAGGTTAGTGCTATATTATTGAAGGCAGGGAAAACGTGTTGGGTGGGGTTAGGTCACCTTCTCTGTTCCAACAGCCCTCTATGCTACCAATACCTAACTAACTAGCTAACACTCTCCCCAACAACCCTACTCCCACAAGTCCATTTCCAAAAGTGTCTCTCACACTGCCTGCAGTAGAATAAATGTTTAGTAAGTGAAAGGAAGAAAGGAGGAAAATGTCAGATTACAATATTTTAAAGTACAATTAAACCCATCATGATGAAAATACGGGGAGTACAAAAATTTTAATGCTGTAAAGTGCTGAGTTATGATATTGAAAGGTTATTGGGAAATAAAATTTTTAAAACTATTATGAAACTTAAAAACATTTGTATATATAAGACATGAATCTGCAGAGCAACTGACTAATTTATGAGCTTTCAAGGCATCAAATGATCAGGAGGCAATCATTTTCTAGGCCCTCCCCAAAAGGCAAGTACTGTAATGAGCCTCCTTCCCAAGACGCAGGGTTGAGGGAAGGTGGGGATGAACTGGCAACTACATCATATCCAGTCTCAAGTTATCATGGGTAGAGCAATCCCCTAGCTTTACTGTATCCAAAAGAGTATGATGCAAAAAGCATCGTCATCATCACCATCACCACTACCACACATCGCACCCTCTTCCCCTGCAAAGAACATTCTTCAAAGGTTCCAAGTGAACCCAGGTAGAAATCAGAATCTGCTTATGCCCAACAAGAGGCAGAAGCTTAATCAATCTGCAAAATTTTCTTCTAGGTTTTTATGTAACCCCTTAAACACACCATCTGGTAGACGGAACACAGAATGGTAGGTTCGAGTGACCTAAGTAGAGGAGAAAGCAACTCCTAAGAGCCTGGTTTGGGACAAACTAGCCAGAAGGTCTTTGTGCCAATATGGTCATCTATACTTTTAAGAGACCTGTTCCCTTTTCAGCTCACCATCTTTTACTACTTTTCTCCCAGTTGGTCATATTAAGACAGAAAACATTCTGATAAAGCAAGAAGTAAGAGACTGATTAAACCATCTCCCCAGAGAATTGTGAAAAGATGACTTATCTGATGAGAAAAATTAATGTCTAGGTGTGAATTTTAGGTTCCAAGGTACTCGGACCCAAGAGTTATATGGGAACCTGGAATCACACCAAGTAGCCTGACACAGTATTTGGATCGGTTCATAATATCCAAGCATCTTGTAAAGAGCTTGGTCTCAGTTGCTCCAGCCCTCCTACAGCTGGAACGGTGCCAGGGTGTGATTTCACAGCTTCCTTTTCTACCAGGTACCTCCATTTTTCAAACACATATGAATTAAGATGAATTGTGCTTGGAGATTCTTTTTTTAATGTTTCTATTATTTAAAATATCCTTTGAAGTAAATGAAAACATGCTTTCATGAGGCCCCACCAGGGTGAGAAGCTTTTACAGTCAGCATCTCCTTGGGACTGCTTTCCAAAAACGGTAATAAAATCAGTCTCCATCCATAGCTTAGAAACTGTGAGAACTTTTATTTGATGTTTAAAAATATGCAGGCATCAACCCAGTCTAACATATATGTAAGAAAATTCTTTAATAGGAATATCATAGTCCAAAATAGCACAGGTAAGATGAAAATCAAGTAATTATTTTCACATGTGTCTGTTTACTGCTACTAGCATGAGTATATCCTAGATGTAAATGCAAAGAATTTCTTCCTGATTAAATTGAAGATGTAGTGGTTAATCCCAATAATATACTCCAATAATAAAAAAATTCTTTCATTTCTTGTAAAGGCTCCCAAATTAATAGGTTTAAACCATCTGGTAAAGAGAGAGCATCCATATAAGAATATGGTCAAAGAGGTAATAGATAAAGAATAAACAAATTGGAGAAACCCCTTAATTAATTTTCTGTAAAATGAGGGTCCCTAGCAAAGAATAAAAAACACTCCCTTAATATCACAGATGTGATAATATATTATTAAATAAAATATTTATTTTGCACAAACAACTCACCCAGAAAACCAGTTCCTTCTTCCTTGATTTAAATCAGGGATTCATAGCTTTTTTTGTTTCACAGACCCCTCTGCCAGTCAGGTGAAAATCATGGATCCCTTTGTAAGTTCACACTATACTGTGTATTATTTACTAAATTATATCACACCCATACCAACACATCCCCACAAGAATGTTTTTTTAAATTTCAGTTCAAACTCACAGACCACTTGTTAAGAACCCGATTTAAATGAGGGGAGTACACTAAAAAGGTTTGGTGATTCATCTAGGAGGACTGTACTGTACAAGAATAGTACCTTAGCACAATTGGCTAGGGGCCAAGTTTTTATATCCCAAGTATTATGAGCTATGATTGACTGAAGTAATAGCCTGAGTTATACAATTAATAAGTTGGTTCTAGGGAAGTGGACTTGGCCCAGTGGTTGGGGTGTCCGTCGACAACATGGGAGGTCCGTGGTTCAAATCCTGGGCCTCCCTGACCTACGTGGAGCTGGCCCATGCGCAGGGCTGATGCACCTAGGGAGTGCCGTGCCACGCAGGGGTGTCCCCTGCGTAGGGGAGCCCCACATGCCAGGAGGCGCCCCATAGGGAGAGTCGCCCAGCGCGAAAGAAAGTGCAGCCTGCCCAGGAATGGCGCCACACACATGAAGAGCTGACACAACAAGATGACACAACAAAAAGAAACACAGATTCCCATGTTGCTGACAACAACAGAAGCGGACAAAGAACACGCAGCAAAAAGACACAGAGAACAGATAACTGGGGCGGGGAGAGAAATAAATAAATAAATCTTTTAAAAAAAATAAGTTGGTTCTTTAAGGGTAATTTGTGGATCTCCTTTTGTAGAACATAGATCCTTGGGCCCACTGCCAGTCCCTTTGAGTTAGAGTTTCTGAAAGTAGGACCCAAGAATCTGTATTTTTGTGAACATTAAAACTTGAGCGCTAGTAATTAAGACTATATTTATTTATATTCATCTTGGATTTCACAGAATAATGAAATTTATAATTTCCACTACTCCCATTACTTTATAAAACAGCAGGGGAAATAAAGTAGAATAGTTTAAATGTCACTGCTGTCATCATGAGATGTGACTGGGGATAAATAACTTGTACATTCTTCTGAATTTTGGTTTCCTCATATGAAAATGTGAATAGCAATGTCTATTTCATAGTTGCTAGGAAGATTAAATTATAGTAAATGCATATTACTATTAAGTCATGTTGGACATGAAATGATAAATAGTTCCACTCTTGAGCTCCTACATTTACAAGGGACACCTAATGATTTTATAAGGGAGGTGATAAAGTCTTGATGATTTTACTCCACAGGGAATTTGTTCCTAGTTAAAATGCCAATCATGGAATAGTACCTCAAATCAACACAAGCATTCCCAGTAAATACTGAAGCAAGACTAGAATACTGAGAAACACTACAAATATTCAAGATTCTAGAAGTGTGAGTAGTAATAAGACAAGAAAAAATAAGTATAATTGTCAAAAAGAGGTCACAAAAATGTTATTTGAACAATAACAAATGATTAGTAAAAATCATATCAAGTAAAACATTTTTGTACAAACAGTGCAGTTTGGTAAAGTTAAAGGGTTATAAAATATACAAAACGGAAAGACTTTCCTCTATAGAAATAACGGCAAGTTTGATATACAACAGAAAAGATTTATTCCCAAAGCACACCAAAAACATGAACTACATAGGAATTAATGGAAAAGGAAATAGGTAGGATTTTCACATTTTATTGAAATACATTTTATTGAATTTTATTGAAATATAGTAGATATTTGATAGGCATAAATTAGCTTCTTGAATGAGAGAACTCAGCATGGTAAAGATGTCAAATCATTCTACAATAAGACATATTTAATGCAATTTCAATTAAAATTTTTAAAAGATTTTTGAAATTTGAAAAAAATTTTCCAAGTTAGTGAGATGAGATAGCTAAGAAATAGGAAAGGGAGTAATAACAAAGAGGCACCTTCATTGCCAGAGAGTAAGATATATTTTAAAGCTACAGTAACCTAAACAATTGGGTATTAAGAGAGATAGCATGCTCTGTGAAATGGAATAGAAGGTCCAGAAACAAACACGCATACAGAAATATTTTCCATGTAATAAAAGTGGTATTTCAAATAAATAAGAAGATGAAAGATCATTCAATAAATAGCATTGGGGTTGTTTTAAAAAAGCAATAATATAGGTATCCTACCTCATTCTAGTTACCAAAAGTAATTCCATATAAATTAAGTAACTAAAATTTTTAAAATGAAACAAATGAAAAAGCAAGCAAAACCCTATATGGAAATATGATAATATTTATATAGTCCTGGAATAAGAAAGAACTTATATGCAGAAACTTATATAGTTTCTGTACCATGACAGAAACGATAAAGAAAAATTGACGAATTTTATTTATAAATTCTTGTAGGTCAAAAAGACATAAGCAAAATTAAGAAAAATAGGGGAAGTATTTATAGCTATAAGACAAAGGGTCAGTATCCTTACTATACAGAGAGTACATCATAGCTCACACTGAGTTAGCAGTTATTATGTGGCAGACACTGTCTCAAGAGTTTTCCATAGATTAATTTATTGAATCCTCACAATAAGCCTCTGAGGTTCTTCGCTTTACACATGGGTAAACTGAGGCACAGAGTGGCTAAGTAACTTATCAGGGTCACCAGCTAGTAAGAGGCAGAGTGGAATTTGGGCTCACACAGTCTGGCTTCAAGCTCATCACTACTCTGCCATGCTGCCAGTGAGTAACTGGAGTTTATGGACCAATACACAAAGAAACAGGAAAAAAGGTGAGCAAAATGAGTAAGGTAACTAAAGAAGCAAATTCACACACAAAAAGTATATCTGATCATCAAACATATGTAAATATATTCAGTCTCATAATCAAAGAATTGCCACATAAAACACTGAAATGCCATTTTACACCTATCAAATAGACAAAGATAAAAGTACCAAAACCTGAGAAATAAAGACTTTCATATACTGCTGCTGGGACAGCAAATTGGAACCACCTTTATGAAGTATAACGTGGCAGTATTTATCAAAAGCCTTAAATGTGCATGCCCTATGACTCTACAGTTTCACTTCTAGGAATTTATTCTGAAGAAAATGTCAGACGAGTACAAAGATGTCTGTGTAATCACATTCATTGCCATCTTATGTACAATTGAAAAAAATGGAAATAATTAATCTACATCCATAAAATCTAATACTATTGAGCTAATAAAAGAATGTAAAAGATATTTTCGACATGAATGGCATAAGAAGAAGAAGATATCATATTGCTAAATTTTAAAATGCTATGGAACAGGAAGCAGAGTATGGCTGATTTATAATGTTAATTTGTATGTTTTTAATACAAATTAAAATGCCTGAAAGGATATATATATTCTAAAATATTAGTAGTGGCAATTTCTAGGGAGTGGAATTATGAATATTTTTCCCTTGTACTTTTCAGTTTTTCAAATTTTCTCTCCTGAGCATGATTTTTAAGAAAAAGGGAATATATATTTTTAATGTAATATTATTACAAAGTCAATAAAAAAAAAAAACATAAAAAAAAAAGAAAAAGGGAAAAAAGCTGGAAGCAACTTGTCCAGCCTCAATGAACACACAGAACAGAGTACCAGCTAGCCAGAGGAAAGGGGAGCCAAGCAGGACAAGGCTACACAAAAGACGAAAGGAGAAGACATTTCTCAGTAATACGTGACAAAGAACAGGATTACTACAGATTCCTTTCAGGAGAAGCTAAGCCTCCTTAGCAATGTAGTTAGTAAACACTGAAGAAAAACTTAAAAAGCACTCTGCATTCCAGAACTTGCCACTCCTACCCTGACCAGCATAGCACAAGAACAGGTCAGCATTAACCCAGCAACACTAGACACAGGTCTGAGCCAGAATGGAAGGCAACTCTCTTAACCATCCTTTGATAAGTATTGGATTCACCAATGCTTTAGGTGAGGAGGGAAAGGAGGAAGCTGGTATCAGTACTGAAAAATCATTAATAATGTCTTGTATAGAATTATGCTGGAACCAACTGCATAGTAAATTGCATCAAGCTGTAATTTCATAGTGTACACTCCTTCAGTCCCGAGTGACCTTTTATGGCATCTAGGGATTAGTGATAGAAGTTCCTCCATTTGTCTGGATGAGTCCTCCCTGACTTCACATCAAAATTCTGGTCCTTGGATGGGCAAACCGTCACAGAATGCTGTTGTAACAATGGCTTAGTCTATCTCAGAGTGTTCCATAAGAAAAAAAGCTTCTGGCACAATGACAACACTCATAACTTCTGTTGAATTTGTATCAGAAGCCCAGGAAACAGATTATGGTTACCAGTGGCCAGAGCTGGAGGTTAGAAGCAGGAGAGAAATAATGAGGTCTTTCAGCAATGACAAACCAACACCATTGTTTTCAGTTTCTACAATAATTATATTAGAATGATCAAATGTTCAGTTGTAAATGTCAACACCAAAAGTGAATAATTTTGGTGTCCTATAGACAGAGAAATCAGAAAGGAGTTTCGAATTTATTCAAAGATGTAGAGAAAAGAATTATCACAGAAGAGGATTCTTTTGACTTGAAGAAACCAGAAGAGAAATGATGCCAGAAGCCAATGGAAGAGTATTAGGATATGAATAGTAACCAGTCTCTTTCCATATTCCATAGAGGACAGAAGGAGAAATGATTTCAGCTAAGTGAAGCAAGAACCTTCTAACCTGAAAAGGGGTTTAATGCTCAAGTGATTTTCTGAGCATGGTTATGGAGGTTTTCCTCCCCTAGAAATATTCAAGAGCAGGAGGATTTCCAACCCACAGTCTGGTGTGGCCAAGGAGAACAGTTCCCAGTGAAAAGAGGATGTACTCCATGACATTAAGTGAATTTGTTAGGTCCTGTATTTCTATTAAAAAAATGTAGAGATACCTATTTTTAGATCCTTGACTATTATTTCTCCATCACTTGCCTTCCCTCCCCATTTCACGATTTCCTTCTTATTTTGGTCAAACTTATCCTCTAGTAGTTTTATCCAGTTTTTTAAGACTGTACAATGGCAGAAAATCTAGTAATGACAGCTCTCAACCCATCTCCTGAGCTACCTTATCCCATCTGTACAGATTGCCTTCCATATCTCAGGCACAGCTGTCATCCTGGGATCTCCCTTCACCATTGCCCAGGAGATTCCCTTCCCTTCTCCCTGGTGATGGGTCTCCTAGTTTCTGCGTTCCATGCCTTCTTCATTTTTGGCTTATTCACATGTCTATACAGAATATATCCCATAGGAGCTTCCAGGAAAGGGAGCATTTTTTTTTCCTGAGTTTTGCCTGTCTGAAAGAATCTTTTCCCCCTACCTTCTCCCTTGATTCATAGTTTGGCTTGGGATGGAAATTTATGCTGGAAGCAATGTCCTTAGCATTTTTTAAAAGCATTATCCATTGTCTTCTAGTTTCCAGTGCTGATGTTGAGAGTTCAAACTCTTTTGATTGTTAATCTTTTTTATTTGATCGGTTCTTTCTGTCTGGGAGCTTGAAGAATCTTCCTTATTCCTGTGTAACAAAATTTCACAATTATGCCATGCATATTTTTTCATCTATTGTGCTGGGCAATTATTAGGTACCCTTCATCTCAAAGCCCATGACTTCCAGTTCTGAAAATGTTCTCTCTGTCATGTTCTAGTTTTTCTTATTTCTTTCTGGGAGTTTCATTGTTGGGGTGTTAAACCTCCTGGACTCTTCCTCAAATTTCTTCTTCACTCTCCTATTTTCAACTCCATCCTTTTTGCTCTATTTTGAGAACATCCTTAACTTTATATCCAAACTTTCTTTTGAGTTTTCCATTTTTCATGTATTTCTGATACACAAGAGTTCTTTTTGTTTCTAAATATTCCTTTTCTATAGCACCCTGCTCTTGTTTCATGGAAGAAATATTTTCCCTGGGAATATTAATGTCAAGTTTTCCTCCAAGTTACTTTTCTGCTTGTTTTGGACTCTCCCATCTTAGAGATTGCCCTCAGATAGCTGGTGATCCTTGATTGTCTACTTATGTTTTAAAAAGAAGAAAGAAAAGGGTTGGAAGTTTTAAGACTGAGGATGTGACTTACTTTGAGCTTCACTGTACAATGATCTGGATGGCACAGGGTACTTATATCTTTCCCATTTTATGAATCAGATTCCCTAGGGTTTACTCTTCTAGCCCCTACCCTACAGGTGAAGGACTGACTCAGGGAACCAAGTGGTGAAAAATATTCAACATGCATATGCTCACTTAACGCCCCTGTTTTCAGCAGAATCTGTGCATTCAACTGTGCCTTGCATTCCCCAGTCTAGATATCCTTCTCCCCAAATCCCTTATTCCCCACCATCCTAAAACACACAGTTCCAGAGGGAAGTGTCACTGTCAGCTGCTGAGCCTTTGAGCATCCTGAGTTAGTGCAAGTGATTCTCAGCTTTTCCTACGGTCAGTTTAGGATTCAGCTTTCCTGGGTCTACTACATTAGTTAACCCTCATCGGCTTTACTGCCTCCAAAACTTTAAGCGCTTCCTTGTCTATTTTCTCTATCCTTATAAGTTTATGTCTCAAAAAAATAAATCCCTTTCTGTAGTTTTAGTGGAGATTTAGAAGGGAGTAAAAGTATGTGTTTAATCTGCCATCCTAATGCAGAAGTTCCCCAAAGAGATCTATTTTTAAAATAGAAAGAAAATTGTAAACACAGTATATTACAATTTATATGGGGAAAAAAAGATGAGACTATATATAGGATAATATATACATAGTAGACTTATGGAAACATACATGAGGATGAGAGTAATTTTACTCTACACTCTGTGTCTTTCTATACTGATTTATTTGTGTAAAACAGTAAGCATGAAAAAAATGTAAATACTAAAGACCTAGGTAAAAAATAAAATCAAATTTAAGAAAGCGAACATGTCATATAGGCCAGCATAACCTCTCTGAAACCATCATCTGCTCTAGCTTGTCAATTGTATCAG
The DNA here is from genome assembly GCF_030445035.2 of Dasypus novemcinctus. Taxonomy (NCBI): domain Eukaryota; kingdom Metazoa; phylum Chordata; class Mammalia; order Cingulata; family Dasypodidae; genus Dasypus; species Dasypus novemcinctus. The sequence continues at coordinate 36,824,216 of NC_080677.1, read as the reverse complement.
AGAGATTATTACCAATTATGCATCTAAAAATTACACAAGTGCTATACTTGGCTTAAAAATCTTTGAAAATACTCCTCTCTCTTAGGCCATTTACCTACAAATAAAGAAACAGTCTAGATTTTGATTTCTGGGTCAGTAAAAGAGGAGTGGCATAAAACAGACCAGGACCATCTACCTTGGCTCCCATGTCGCCCGTCGCCCCCAGCATCCATCCCCCCAGCTCTTGCACACACCCACAGTCAGACCTTTTCAGTCAAGTGAAACCCTAAACGTGTGATTCTGCGTGACTCATGTATCACATAGCCAAAAGTTGCTGCCAGTCTTGTCTCAGAGTCTTCGTCTTTTAACAAATATTTATTTGTGGTAGAAGAGTATGATTTAAGTTTAAGCTCTGCATCTAGACTGACTGGGTTCAAATCCTGGCTCCACTACCAACTAGCAGATTACTTAACCTCTCTGTGCCTCAGCTTCTTCTTTTATAAAATGGGGATAATGCTATCCGCCTTCTCGGCTACAGGGAGTTCTAAGTAAATTGATACTTGTAAGTGTTTATTGAGTACCTACTCTCTACCAGAGATGATTGTAGGTCCTGTGGATAAAGAATTCATCAAAATAGAGATTCCTGCTCCCATGGAACTGAGGGTCTAGTGGGAAAGTAAGAAATACATTAAAAAAAGAAAAAGAGCCTGACACAAAACCCGAAAATCACACATTGTGATAAGGGCCATAAAGGAGGGGGGAAAGTGTGGTAAAGGTCACAATATGGGACCTGGTCCTTAACAAATTCTCATAGCTCAGACAGGAATTTAATGGCTGCACAACGAACAGCATTCAGCAAAAGTTTCCTTGGAGCATTTTATATATTCTTCTACCTAGGAATTCATTTTAAAAGAAGTGCCCACCCTTTGAAAGGTGTGATAGACCACTGTAGTATCTTAATAAATAAGCAGAGAGATTCCAATGTACCTACACCCTAGAGAAAAGGAAGGCCATGCAGATTATTTCTCTCTCAAATTAAAGCATACATGTCTATTTGCTCTCTACAGTAATAAAAGAATTGCTAGAATTTACTAAGCACTATGTGCTAAGGCACTGCAGGTCTTACCTTGGATAGTCCCTAGTTTCACAATGCCAACCTTCTGGTTCCTAGGGACATGTCCAAGTGCCCAAGGGAAGATCTCAGAACCTCCACACCCCATCCCCACCAAGAGTTTTATTTAATCTGTTCAACACACACCTGGTAAGGTGCCCTACACCATGGAAACCAACATTTCACCAATCTTAGATCCCATCTAGGTATAGGTAATAGTTTAAAGTAATTTGCAGTATTGATTTATAATTGTATGAAATCTGTGAGATGGATAATCAAAAGGTCTTGGACAGCACTCAAATACTATTATTCCCATGGTTAACAGACTTCAATGGACTATGAATAGCTGTGGATTTTCATCTTTTTTCCTGAGCTATCTAGGGTTCAAGCCTTGATGCAAACCATGACAGTAGCCTCCAGCCAGACTCTGTCCCTGGTTTTCATGGTTAAAGGGATTTCCCCAGTAGTTCAGTAAGAGAGAGAGAGGAAGGGTAATTTACTATGTACTTCCCTTCCTTACAGTCACGAGGTCCCCTGCTATTTCCTATCTGAGGCACTCAATTAGAAAGTATCGATGAAGATGGCCATTATAAACTGTAGAAGTTACCTTATGACAAAGAGACCATAAAAGACATATATATTTACATGTGCCAACTAAATGAAAATGTATTAAAGAAGGGCCTTGGGGAGACTGCGGCCAGAAAAGATAGATCAAGGGGAGATTTAAAGAAGACTTGAACATAAATTTTCATTCGTTCAATAAACACATTTTTATGGAGGACCTACTATGCACTGGGCACGCAGTGGACACTGTGGGTACAATAGCAATATCAGCCATGTTATCAGCTCTCACAGAACATACAATAGAGTAGGAAAGACAAATTAATCAAGTAGTTACATAAATGTGTGTACTGACTATAGACTGTGGTAAGCACACACAGAAAAAGAAAATGGTTAGGGAATGCTTGTAACAAGAAACTGAAACTGGGAGCAGTTAGGAAACATTTTCTTAAGAAACTGAGCCTTGAGCTGAGATCTGAAGGATGAGGAGAAGTTGATTGAACAAAGAAGAGGAAATGGAGAGAAGAGAGTTCCAAGTAAAAGAGCAATGTGCACAAAGGCCCTGAGGCAGGAAGGAGTTGGCACACTCAGGGAACTGGAAGAAGGAGCGCAAAATACAAGATAAGATTGAAGCTCCACGCTTTGCAGGGCCCTAGAGGCCATGCCATGTTGCACCTACAGCCTAAGAGCATCAGGGGGCCTTTGAAGGTTTTTAAACGAAGTAGAGAGAGCAGTCACATTGTGAAAAGTTCACTCTGAGAACTGACAGTTATTTTAACTGTCTAGGTGAGAGATGATGGAAGGTTGGACTGCGGTGGTGGCATTAGAGAGAGAGAGAAGTAGATAAATCGGAATTATTTAGAAGGTAAAACTATAGGACTTCTAGAAGACTGCATATGGGGTGAAGAAGTAGAGGGCACCTGCAACGACTCCTAGATTTCTACCTGAAGCTTGAGGAAGAAGGGAGTGGCAAAAGCTGGAAGGAGAGGTAAGCTGGTATACACTGGAACTGAAAGGGTGGATCTGTCTAGGATCCATCTTTCTGAAGAGGAAAACTGAAATGCTTAATGATAGGAGACAACATTAGAAGACTTGCAGGAGGCCACTGCTTTTCTAGACAGAATGTCGTACGAGGAGTCAGGAAACTCTGGATCAATTTTGGAGTTGGCCACAAATTAGTTGTATGGTCTTGGGCAAGTCACTTCACCTCTCCAGATTTCATTACCTGAAAGGTCCCTAACACCATCCTCTCATATCAAAATCCTCTAAAGTGCTTGCTAAAATGCACAATCATGGACATCTGTCCCCCACTGGACAATGAAAAGGCATAGACTTAAAAGAAGTGCCTAAGCCATTTCATAAATTGATAAATACAAATTCCAAAAATTTTATTTATGGTTCATTTTCACTAACAGTGCACTTATTATTACTCAATATTCTATTTTGGTTTTGTCGCCTTTGAAAAAACGTTTACAATTATCATTTCATCTTCCTACATACTTAGTACTTAGAACTTGTCTCTATTGACAACTTGTCTTGATACTTGTAAATCAGAAGTGATCCTTATGTTAATACTGTATCTTGTAGCAAAACAAAAACAAAAAACTTCACATTAAGTATATTCTGATTTTCTTTGTTATTATTATATTCTAGAAAGTTATTATCAGAGTCATTTCAAATAAATAAAATCAACATTGGGGGAAAAAAAAAGAATTGCCTAAGGTCACACAGATAGTAAGACACAGAAGGAAGAAGGTTGAAATCTAGGGATGACTCACCTGAAACAGTAAAGAGTTGAGTAATTTAGAGGAGAGAATGGAGAAGATCCAAAGCAGCATTTCCAAAGCATCACCACTGATAGGTCATGATGTAAGAGGGCCAGGTTTGGGGAAAAGCTGCAGCTGACCTCCCATCCCCTAGTTCAGCAATACTTCAGTTAAGTTCCATTATTTCATCATTTCCTCTATTGTCCCAGCCAGGTACCACTTAACCCTCAATCAGAGACATACATAGGACTCTGACATTTTATAAAATAATCCTAAAAACAAGCCTAAAATTTCCCATTGAAACCTCAAAGAATCAAATCTACCTTAACTCTACCCTGAAGCTATTTTTAACCCAGACGCTAATAATATTTTTTAAAGAATTATAGCATGTTGACTGTAGAAACCATGGCAAGCAAAGCATTGAAATTGAACTTTTGAAAAATGAGGTTGACATATCAAGCTGTAATATTTCTTATGAGATGCTATAACAAGAATGCCATGCAAAATTAAAGAGAGCTCTTCAAAGCATCAAATTTCCCAAAACACATTATTTCATTGGAACGGTTTTTAAAATTATCCATATAAATAATCTCCAGGGTAGATCTGGGTTTCTGGGACACTTAGAACTTTTGAAGGTCTTCATTTTTCCCCGATGGTTTCCAATGGGCTTGTTGTGCTTTTCCAACCAGGCTAGGATCTAATCTCATGCCTCCTTTAACATCCCCTCAGGTGCCTAGTACATGTTAAGTACTGAGAGCAAGTATTTATTTATACTAAATACTTTACAAGTTTTATCTGATTTGATCTTCACAACAGCCAATATAATTGGGGAATCTGAGGTCACACCATTAATAAATGGTGGAGCTGGAATTCCCACTCGGGTCTGTATGATTCCTAACACTCATGAACCTAACCCTCACATTACATTGGTATTCACCAAATCACCCATATCTTTCCTTCCTACTTTTTCCTCTCTTTCTTTCAAATGTATCCTCATGCTCTTTTAATCACTGGCATAGTTAATAATACCATTATCTTAAGAGAAAACTATCACTCTCATGCCAGTAGATAGGATTATAAAATGGCAGAAACTTCTTAGACAATTTCAAATGCATAGACCGTTTAATCCAGCAACTCCACTGCTAGAGATATAGCTAAAAGATATATTCCAGCAACTATGCAAAAAAAAGTATATGTAGTAAATGACTGGAAACAACCTAAATGTCTATCAGTAAATTGTTTCTTTTTATGGAATATCATGTAGTTTCAAAAAACAATACAGTAGATAGGTATGCATGAAAGAGCTTCAAGAAATATTGAGTTGAAACAGAACGAACAGAACATTATATATAGTATGACCTCACTTTTGATTAGTTAACACAATAAAAAGGCATATATATGTAATGGTAACTGTGTATCATTGTTGAAGGATTTCCTAATTTATGTTCCTTTATCAGCAGGCTTGCTTCTCTCTCTGATCTCTGCATTTAGCAGTTAGACTAAGGCATAGTACTAGAGTTAGACAGAGGAAGATATGTCATAGGAGAAGTCCCTAGAAGACAGGAAGGAGAAGTAAAACAGCCCAACCAGCAGGCTCACAGGCTCAGTGGGCTGTGGGGGCCGGGAGAGGGTGGCAGGCAGAGACACGACAGAATGAGACAAGTGTGTTATGGATATCCTGCCTCCCAAGCTAAAATCCCAGAGGGTGGGTGTTAGGCTGAGGGGAAAGTTAAAAGCAGAGGGCCTCATTTCTTTTCCATTTGAGACACTGGGAAGACAACTGCCTCATATAGCGCCTCACACATTTCATCAGAGGGGCTGGGGGAAAAATATAGGGAGAAGTGTGATGAGGCAGAAGAAGGGCCTGAGTTTAGTGACCTCTCAGCTGACATGTTGTGTGGGAGTGTATACAAGTTCCTTTATCCCTGGAAAGGGCACAGAACGTGGCTGCAAGCATTGTCAACACGTTCCTCTCTGGCACTCTCCTCTGCCAGGTCAGCCAAGGAGGCCCTGTGTTCCAGACAGCACAACCACAGGAAGCTGGAGCCTCAGTCAGCCTGGATCAGTGAGGGGGGCTGCCTGGAGTATGCCCCAGGCCTGCAGCAGACCATTACTGACCAAGCAATAAACTAATATTGGGTTAAGCCATTGGGATTTGCAGAGTGTAAGTCACTGCAGCATGACCTACCTAACTAATTCATAAACCAACCTGCAAAAGGTGTTCTGAAGAGCTGAAGACTGACTGGGGCTATCTGATGAGTGAGAAAACAGTCAGGGGAAGAGGTGAGGAAGGACAATCAGAACAGAGGGGAAGTCGTGACCAAAGGTCTAGAGGCCAGAAAAGGTCTGGTCTTGGGTAACTGCACATGGTTCAGGTCTCCTGGGCAAGAAAAAGACCAAACCATGGAGCTCCTTGCAGGCCATTTTAATAGTTTGGCCTTTATCCTGGAGGAGAGAGGGACCAAGCAGGGTTTTTAAGCAAAGGAATTACATGCTTATACATGGCCATGAAGAGGAAGGATTGGGGCAGGACTGGAGGCAAGAGACCAAGATGAAATTAAAACAAATTATAGAAAGTATCTAATGCAGTACCTAGCTTGCAAAAGTACATTACTTCTCTTTTCCCTTCTTCTTGCTCATATATTAATGTAGTTTTAGAAACTAGACAATACCATGAAGTTCAAAATTCTTATTTTTAGAACTCTTTAGAAATAAATGCTTCGTTATACAAGAATGTATGTACAAGGATGTCTCCTGAAGCTTTGCCTGTAGAGACAGAAAACTAAAACAATCTGAAAGTCCTTCAAAAGAAAATTGGTTTAATAAATTGTGGAACATGCTATATTGTATACTATTAAAAATAATGGGATATCTATGATGTAGCATTAAGGGAGAAAACCAAGTTGCATTATGTGTATTATATGATTTCAATATTATAAAAACAAAACAAGCCCTGAATCCTAGGTAGATGATTAGGAAGCCTGTTTGTCCCCATTCGTGTGAGCCTGTGGCAAGGTGCGGAATACAACACAGGCCATCAGCAGCGGCCAACTCAAGGCCTGGCAGGCTTGTCATAGTTACAATAAGTGCATATTGCTTTCATAGTTTTTAAAAAATTGATAAATGAGAACTAGAGAACTGGAATTGGTAATGCTCTTCCTATTTTGATTATAAATAATTGCAAAGGCATATAGCCAATCTTTGAACTAGAAACTTCCCCCTGAAGTTTTCTCTTGCCTCTGGAATGCAATTGTTTTTTATCTAATGCCCTTATGTGAGTTCTCTGTGATAAATTCTAATGGACTAGACTTAAATGGATCCAGGTCTGCAATGCTTATTACTCACTGAGAATTACTCCCTGAGAAAAGGTACCCTTCCCTTTTAGGACAGGAATGGGCCTTCCTATCAACACAAACAAATTATCTTGGAGAAAGGCAACCAAGCTTGCAAAAGGATTTACTGGCCTTCAAAGACCAAGAACATGCTAATCAAGCTGAATCACTGATGAGGACCTGGGGCAATGGTTTGTAGTAGTTGCTCAATAAATGCTTATGAAGTGATTCTAACTTACTTAAAGCAAAGTGCTAACCTCCTGATATTGTCATCTACCTGCATTTCATACCAGACAATATGAAAAATAACAGCCCCCAACTTCCCAGGTTCACAATCTTGAGCGATATAAGGGTGATGAATTTAAGATGCCTGTCGGACATCTAAGTGGAAATGTCCAGTGGGCCGTCTAGAGCACAGGAAGGAGATCTGAGCTAGGGACATAATCTTGAGAATCTTATATCTAAAAGAGAAAGGGTTATAAAGTCATACAAGAATGGGCTGGGGAAAGGAGGCTGAGCCATTTTCCTGGAAGCACAGACTTGCAGTTTGGAGTGTTCGTTAAGAGCGCAGAGTCCCTGGATCCAAACCTGAGCTTTACTGTTTGCTAGTTGGGCACTCTTGGGCATATTACTGAACTTCTCTAATTCTCTATTTTCTCATCTGAAAAATCCAGTGGATAACTGAAGCTCCCTTAGAAGATCACGGTGAGGCCTAAATGAGGTACTATATGTGACACACCAGGAACATGGTGAGTCCTCCATAATGTGGCCTGTTAGGGTGCTGTCAGGGTCACTGGTCTGAGAAACATCCAAGACTAGGAAGGAGTGGGGAATGGGAAAAGATGAACAGCAGAGAGAGAGGAGGGGCCGGGACCAGCAGGACAGAGTGGTCAGGAGTGTGAGATAAGCCAAAGGAAAAGAAAGATTAAGACAACAGAGCTTCCATGGGATTAGCAGGAAGGTCACTAGGACTGGGCTGAAGCTGTTTTGGGGCAGAAGTCAGGTGTTCACAGCATCCTGAGAGGCCCAGGCAGCAAGTTAAGGGAGGTAAAAGTAGTCTTTTATTTAATATTTTTCTAAGAGCCAAAGTAACGCATAATCAATGCAGAAGACTTGGAAAACAAAGAAAAGTACAAAGAAGAAAAAAGTACCACTTCTTCCATCACTCAGAGACAGCTACCTTTTTCTCTATGTATATGTAAGTTCATAAGAATAATTTGTTTTGTGGCAAGCATAATCCTTATTTTCCCAATACTTCAAAACCTATTATTTGAAGATATGAAAAAAACTTGGAAGAACACTTTTTATAAAAGTAGACTAAGCCTTTATAAGTATGTCACAAAACCTAGAAGTCACAAAAGAAAGGATATAAAAAGTCTGCTTCATATAAATCAAAACTTTCTGCATGATAAAAATACACACACCATTAACTGGGTATAAAGATAAATGATAAACTAAAATACATATGGAAAACAAAAGTTTACCTTTTGGAGTATATCAAGAGCTCCTTCAAGCCAATATGAAAAAGATCAATAGCCAAGAGAAAAATAGACAAAGAATATGAGCTTAGAGTTGCTCTATCTTACTTACTAATAAGAAAAATGCAAATTAAAACTACCTTGAGATGCTTTTTGTTTAGCAGTCTGGCAAAGATCAAGACGACTTACGGTTGGTAGCTATGTTTCAATATCTGTACATCAGTTGTAGCAAATATATCCACACGTAAAAAGATCATTGCTGGGGAAGGGGGGAAAGGGGTTGATGTTGGGTATATGGGAGTACCCTATATTCTATATGTGACGTTACGGTGGCCTAAAACTTTTTGGAAGACATAATTAAAAAATTAAAAAAAAAAAAAAAGAGGATGTAGACACTGAAGAAGAAATGGAAGAGACTATATTGCCACTGTACATACAGGGTGACACCTATTACAGTGATGAAAATTATAACATAAAAAAATTTTTTTTATATGTTTCATTTTTTAAATACCCCAATTTATTTTTTACTTAATTTTACTTTTTCTACGTTGTGTATTCTATTTCTAATCTTTAAACCTATCATTACTATTTCATTTTCCTACTAATTGAATTTGGCAATATATTAGGCTTCATTTTTGAAGAAGTTTTCGATGACAGAGGGGTTCAACTATGGCAGGGGAGGAGCACTGGTGAGGGATGTCATTGATGGGGAATGCATGGGTGGGATGGAGTTCTCCAGGGTATGCATATAAGATATATAGATACATTTGGATGTTCATTGGATATTGTCATAGTGGGTAGAGTTATACACAACAACTGAGAGAATACTGAATTCCCATCCTGGGGAGCTCTGTCACATTTCCCAATGGAGCAGCAACAATCCCCCAAGTACAAGGGCAAAGACCAGTGAAGAAGGATGGTCCAATGCTGGGCCCTTGATACTGACGACTATGCTTAGGAGCCTGTGTGCTTAAAATTTCAACTAGGCCTAGAGCTGCAGGGTACCTAAAAGTTACCTCCTGAGAGCCTCCATGTTGCTCAAATATGGCCACTCTCTAAGCCAAATTCAGCATGTAAATGTATTACCTTTCTCCCAGCATGGGACATGACTCCCAGGGATGAGCCTCCTTGGCAAAGAGGGATTACTACCAAGCACTAGCTGGTGATGCAACTACAAAAAGACCTTGAATACAAGGGGGAAATGGTCAAGACAATGAGTTTATATTGCTAAGAGATTTCAAAATGAGTCAAGAGGTCATCAGAGGGGCCATACTTATATCCTGCTTAGATCCTGCATGTTTCAGCAGGATCCCAGAGACAGCCAAAGTAGATACAACCCCAGGTAGCAGTGTTCCTGAGGGCTATGGAGACATACAGTTTCTACAGTCATGGCAGATGGCTCTGGAGTTCAGTGCCTTGCCAGTGGGCCCTACTTTGGGATTTGTGTTCCTGAATATGATGGAGTTAGACTCAGATGTGACCTCTCTACACATGCCTCTTCTGTCACTTTTACTGAACCTGTGGTTGGCATTTGGGTTGGTGTATACTCAGGAAACTTGACTCTCTGGATTGTCCATGTGCCAGCTGGGCCTAAGCCTCAGCAGAGTTGCAACACCTACACTCTGGTTCATTGGATTTACCCAGGTCAGCTAACAGGGAGCTGGGGATGGTCAATCACCACACCAGGGAACTGAGAGAGTCTATAACTACAGGCAGGAGAATCCCATCCATCAGCCATGTGGGAGCTAAATCCCCTCTTGATTTAGAGATGGAGTGGATATCGCCACCCCCAGGGTCCTCAGGATGGAGGAATAAAATATGGATTACAGTGGACTTACTGCTATTCTACTATAGAATTATTGTAACTCTAGCAATGAAGAAATTGTATCATTGATGTGGAGACGGTGGCCACGGGAGTTACTGAGGGCTGGGAGAGGGAGGAAGAGGTGTGATATGGGGCATTTTCAGGACTTGGAGTTGTCCTGAATGATACTGCAGGGACAGATGGAGGACATAATATATCCTGCCATAACCCACTGAATAGACTGGGGGAGAGTGTAAACTACAATATAAACTATAATCCATGCCGTGTAGCAGTGTTCCAAAATGTATTCATCAAATGCAATGAATGTGCTATACTGATGAAAGAGGTTGTTGATATGGGAGGAGTGGGGGGGGGGAAATGGGATATATGGGAACCTCTTTTATTTTTCAACGTAACATTTTGTGTGATCTACATATTTTTTTAAAAAAAAGAACTTAAGGGCTTCCTGCAAAAAAAAAAAAAAAAAAGAAGACACATAGTTAGTATGCGCTAACAGAAGTATGACAAACAGGTGGTCTCACATGGCATTGAAAGAAATGTATATTGGCACAACCTCTATCTGTCTCTATCAAAATTGCCCATATCCTTTGAGTCAGCCATTCCATTTCTAGGAAACTATCCCACAGATACACTTGCATGTGTGAAATCACACATTGACAAGATTATTCATTGTAGCTTTATCTGTAATAACAAAAGGTTGGAAACAACCTAAAATTCCATCAATAGGGGACCAGTCAAATAAATGGAATACATATGCAAAAAGGAGGGGCAGCCCTGAATCTCAAAGAAAGCAAGGAACAGAAACTGTAATTAGTGTGCCTCTGATTATGCAGACGAATAAAAATAAGTCATGGGAAATATGAAAATGCAAATAAATGCATGAAGTATTTCTAGAAGGAATCACAAGGAACCAGCAACAGTAGTTCCCTCTAAAGAGCTGAATTGGTTGACTCAGGCATGGTGAATGTGACTTAATTTTCAATGAGTACCCTTTGACTCCCTTTGAATTTTGCGTTATGGCTATGGGTTACCGATGCAAAAAAAAAAAAAATGTGTGTATATATATATATATTTGCATTTAAAAATAAAATGAAATCTACAAGCCACATTTGCCTTTTTTTTAAGCTGTTTCTGTTTTTTTAGCCGTCTCTCCCCTTCTTGCTTTATCTACCTTAATCCTTTTCTCCCTTTTCCCCTTCTCTAATCTTTCCCCCTTCTCTATTCTTTCCCTTGCCCTACCTCTTTCTAATATAACAACAATAAAACAACTAATATCCAAAGTAGATAGAAACCTAGGTACTGGTTCTCCTGAGGGTTACAGAGGCCCACAGGTTCTTTGGTCATGGCAGATGGCTCTGGAGTTCAAGGCCATATCAGTTGGCCCTACTTTGGAGTTTGTGTTCCTGAGTGTGATGGAGTTGGACTCAGATATGACCTTTCTACACATGCCTCTACTGTTACTTTTACCAGACCTGTGGTTAGCATTTGGGTTGGTGTATACTCAGGAAACCTGAATCTCTGGACTGTCCATGTGATAGCCAGGCCCTGAGCCTCAGCAGACTTGCAACTCCTACCCTCTGGTTTATTGGACTTACCCCGGCCAGCTAACAGGGAGGTGAAGAAGGTCAACCACCTCACCAAGGAGTCAAGAGTGCCTACAACTGCAAGCAGAAGAATTGTATCCATTATCCTTGTGGAATCGAAGCCCCCTCTTGATGTAGACGGGGACTGGACACAACCATCCCAGGGTCCACAGGATGGAGGAATAGAGTATGGATTAGAGTAGACTTACTGCTGGGGCACTATTGTGATTAGTAAGGGAAGAAATTGTAGTACTGATGTGGAGAGGGTGGCTATGGTAGCTGCTGGTGGTAGGGAGAGGGAAGAAGAGGTGTGATGTGGGGGGCATTTTCAGGATTTGGAGTTGTCCTGGGTGGTGCTGCAGAGAGAGATGCTGGATATTGTGTGTCCTGCCATGGCCCACTGGGTGGACTCAGGGAGAGTATAGACTAGAATGTGGACCACTGTCCATGTGGTGCAGTGGTGCTCCAAAGTGTATTCACCAGGTGCAGTGAATGTGCCACGATGATGGAAGAGGTTGTTGATGTGGGAGGAGTGGGGTAGGGGTGTGGAGGGTATATGGGGACCTCATATTTTTTTAATGTAACAGTTAAAAGAAAAACAAGTAACATCTACTGAAACAGTCTAGTATATTCAAATAACTATGATTCATGTATATGATTTCATTTAATTCTCCCAACCTCTTCAGGAGGCAAGTTTTGTTTGCCTCAGTTTACAAATGAGAAGACTCAGGCACAGGGAATCAAAGTCCCTTGCCCAGGGCCACACAAGCAGTAAGTGATGAAGATGGGATTTAAACCAATTTTCTATCTCTGAAATCCATGCTTTTCCCAGTAAACCACACCATCTGAGATATAGAATAAACACATTTTTGAACGTTAAATAAAGTATTAATACAATCTGTTTCTAATTTTAAGTGAACTTAATATTTTATATGACTTTATAAAACAAATATATAAAGAATATTGGATGAGTTGTTTACTTCCAAACATTTGTAATTCTCAACACATCAGTAAAAAGGAGAGCCGCCTTTTATTCATTCATCAACCCTGAGCACCTACCATGCTTTCAGCTCTGTGTTACATGTTGGGATTAGAAAGATGGAGTCCTCTGGAAACTCTCAAATGCAGGGAAAGAAATAATAATAATAGGGAATATTTATTGAGGTCTTTGATGGTTTGAAGCTGTGTGGGCCCCAGAAACCATGTTCTTAAAGCTAATCCATTCCTATGGGTGTAAACCTATAATAAATAGGACCTTTGAATTAGGTTCCTTCAGTTAAGGCATGGCCCAGTGTGGGTCTTAATCTTCTTACTGGGGTCCTTCCCTAAGCCAGGGAAGTAAGAAGTTGAAAGCAATGAAACCTAGAAGAGAAGGGAGACGCTGCCATGTACCTTTTCATGTGACAGAGGAGTCCAGTATCGCCAGCAGCTGGTCTTTGGGAAGAAAGCAACACCTGATGATGCCTTGATTTGGGACTATTTCTTAGTCTCAGAACTGTAAGCTCATAAGTTAATAAATTCCCACTGTAAAAACCAATCTATTCCTGGTATATTGCTTTTGGCTGCCTAGCAAACCAAAAGAACCTCTGTTATATACCAGACAAAACACTTTACATAGGTTCCCACAACTATATGAATGTAAGGTACAATTGTTCTCCCCATTTTGCAAATGAGAAAAATGAAGCCCGGATTTAAAATAACTTCTCAATGGCTCAAAGCTTGTAAATTGTTGAACAGAGGTTTGACCCAGGCAGTTAATTCCAGAGTCTGTGCCATCACGACCCTGCCTGGAAACAGACCGGGATAGTACATGACCTGCAGGAGAGCCAGAGAAGGCTCTCACTATTCCTGGAAATGGGTCACAGAAGACTTCCCGGTGGGTTGAGGAATGATCTGAGTCTCAATGTGAGGTCAGATCATAGAGACGTCACAGCATCCGCAAGATGTCATTCTATCCTGCACTGAAACTGACATGCTTAGGAGAAAAAAAAAAAGGAGTATAGAGTCCCATGTGACCTGCCTGGGAGCTGTGCCATGTAATTGGACTACGTTTTTCTCAGGGAGTTTTATATTTTACACAATGTTCTGAAGTTTGGCTATAACACAGCCAAGAACCAACCTGTCATCAATGGACACAGTTTAAAAAATAAAAAAAAGGGTACTGTAAAAGAAGGGGGGGGGAGGTGGATTTAATGACAGTTTGTTTCCCTAATGCGATGTCCTAGAAATATGCAGGAGAACTATAGCGCAGATGAGTCAGGAGGATGCAGCGCACTAAGACACAATGCCAAAAATAACATTAGGAGAAGTGATTTCTTATGATTCTGTTACAGTCAAGAACTGAACTTATGATCCAAGAACAAGCAATCCTTTGGGGACCCTCAGAACTCTTTATGACTCTCCTCATCCTGTCCATTCAGAACAGGGCCTCAGAACAGACTCTTGATTCATCTGCTCTAGTTGGGAAAAAGACAGTGACAAAGCTGGCCTCCCTTGGCCCCTGGGCAGCCTCCTGGCTGCGTCTAATTCCCTCACGGTGACCAATCTTCAGTCTCTAACTTTACTCATGGCCTAAAAAAGAACTGTACTCAGCCCCTACGCTGACCACCAAGGCATGATCCAGTACCTGTCTGGGGAAAATCAAAGGCAGTATGTGGGAAGTGGATATGGCTCAAGCAATTGGGCTCCCATCTATCATGTGAGACGTCCAGTTTCGATTCCTAGGGCCTCCTGGTGAAGGCAAGCTGGCCTGAGCAGAGAGCTGGCGCAGCAAGATGATGCAACAAAAAGAGACACAGAAGAGATACAATAAGAGACGCAGCAACCAGGGAGCTGAGGTGGCGCAAGAGAATGATCACCTCTCTCCCACTCCGGAAGGTCCTAGGATCGGTTCCCAGTGCCACCTAAAGAGAAGACAAGCAGACACAGAAGAACACACAGTGATTGGACACAGAGAGCAGACAATGGGGGGGTGGGGGTAGGGAATAAACGTATAAAAAAACAACAACAACATAGGGCAATATGTCTGCAGAACAAGCTTGCCCTGCGTTCACCCTCACTCAGCTGGTTAGCCTGTTCCTATCCATTTATACAAGTAGCATCTTTCATTTGGAGGCATAGAATCAGTGTGCACGGACCAGAACAATCTCTCTCTTTCCTTAAAGTTTTATGGCCAATTGGCTTTGAAATTTAAGAAGAGCAAATGGTCCTTAATGCCTTTGATGCCTTCTTTTCCTGCATTCCCCAAATAGTACCCACATAATAGCCAATCTCTGGATTCCATTGGTTTTGCCCTCAAAATATCCCTCCATTCCCTTGGGCCCAATGGTGTGCTGCAAAATGTTTCACAGCTAGTTCTCTGGGGTGGGGGGGTGAGGGCAATCACCTAATTTGAAACATTTACCAACTTCCATGGTATACTACTCCCAGCATGTCCGATTTCAAGCTACCAACAGGAGTCAGTGGTGCAAAGTTGGAAAGAGAGATGCACAGTTAGCTCTCTTGTGCCTGTGCCCATCAGCTCCAATAACTCCCTGCCTGGGCCCCCCCTTGGTCATATGCCAAATGGCTGCAACAGCCTCCAAGCCCACCTCCCTGACTCCAGTCCTCCCAGGGCTTCTTCCTGTTCTCTCAGATTAACTATTTCAAGTCACTGTTCTGCTCAAACCATCTTCCTTGGCTCCCTATTCCCTTCACTTCCATCCTGCTTTCAGCAAAACTTCCTTCCCCATAATCTAGCCCCACCTAACTAAGTAGCTAGATTTAATAAATAAAAATACAAAATGCTCAGTTAAATTTAAATTTGAATAAACAGGGAACATTTTGTTATTGTAAGTACTTAAACTAAAAAATTACATACTGTTTATCTGAAATTCAAATTTATGTGGCATCCTATATTTTGTCTGGCAATCCTACACTAACCTATCCATTACATTTTAACTCTCCTCCTAAACACCACCTTTTGCTCAAGCCCCACAAGCTTCTTCACAATTCCAGGAGCCTGCATGATCTGAGGCAAATCAACTGAACCTCTCTGAGCTTCCACTTGCTCATCCACAAAGTGAAGGTAATAATAGCCACCTCCACAGAGGGAAGTTTAAAGGAATGAATGTGTGTAAAGTATCTAGCCCAGCACCCACATGCAACAAATATCTGCTTAATTATTCCAATTACTCTAATGTCTTATAGGGAAAAAAACAAACAAATAAGAAAACATGGTTACGGAATCCAAGGGCCAGAAGACCTTCTGGTACACAGCACATCCAACTATCCCAAATGTTTAGGATTATGGTTTTAAAGATATCTAGAGGTCAAAAAGTGCTGAAATAGCCCAGGAGTTGCCCATTCCCACATCTCAGACAGGGTTCCAGCACCAGGGGAGATGATGGCTATCCACCTCTCACCAAACACCTCCCCTGACCACCCTCAAAGTAAGGTATCTGCTTTGCTGTGGATCTAGCTTCAGTTCCCATAGGAACTGCCATTTCTCCTGCACAAACAACACAGTCACACCAGGTGTGAGGTTCCCTCGGAGATACAACCAGAACTGCAGGTGGAGAGAAATGTCACACTGCAAAGTTCTTATCAAGATGCACATGGGGATTTTTCGGCTTGGTAAATAGCCCCCAGTAAGGAATTTCAAAATACTAGAGGAAATGAGGCAGGTGAGATACAGGGAGATAGGATGCCATATCCAATGACTGATCCCCTGCCCCGCCACCATCGAGGAGCAATGAGCTACTGACAGTCACTCGGAGTTCTGACCAGTGCTTAGCTGTGTCAACTTCCCAGAACCAGCTGAAAAGCCAGTTCAGTCAAACTTCAAATTTCATTAACATGATATCAAACAATCGACACATCTTATTGATTCAGAGATTCCATTACTCCATGAACAAGTAATAAATTAACCCCCAGGGAAAACCTGTTATTTTTTTTATATGCACCTTATCTGTATTAAGATATGAACTCCTTAATGCTTAAATTGTACAGTTTCTATATGGGGTGATGGAAAGGTTTTGGTAACAGATGGTGGTGATGGTAGTACAATACTATGAATGTAGGGAAGCGGACTTGGCCCAGTGGTTAGGGCATCTGTCTACCACATGGGAGGTCCACGGTTCAAACCCCGGGCCTCCTTGACCTGTGTGGAGCTGGCCCATGTGCAGTACTGATGCGTGCAAGGAGTGCCATACCATGCAGGGGTGTCCTCCATGTAGGGGAGCCCCACATGCAAGGAGTGTGCCCCATAAGGAGAGCCGCCCAGCACGAAAGAAAGCTCAGCTTGCCCAGGATTGGTGCCGCACACATGGAGAGCTGACACAACAAGATGACGCTACAAAAAGAAAACACAGATTTTCATACTGCTGACAACAACAGAAGCGGACAAAGAAGAAGATGCAGCAAATAGACACAGAGAACAGACAACCGGGGCGGGCGGGGGGGGAGAGAAATAAATAAATAAATAAATAAATCTCAAATACAATGGTCACATTCCTTTTAAAAAATAAAACACTATGAATGTAATTAATAGTACTAAATTATATATTTGAATGTGACTAAAGGGGAAATATTAGGCTGTTTATATGCTACTAGAGTAAACATTTTTTTAAAAAAGACATAGGACTGTGAAACACAAACAGATAATCCTAACATAAACCAAAGACCACACTTAACAGTACAATTATACTAATATTTTTTCATTGATTACAATAAATGTGCCACACTAATACAAGGTGTTAATAACTGGGGGTTTATGAGAACTCTGTGTTTTCTGCATGGTTTCTCTGTAAAACTACAACTAATAGAAAGAAAAAAAAAACATGTGAACTCTTTCTCTGTACCTTATAAAGTATATGTAGGATTCACCTATAAACCTCACTTGATGTTTTCCTTCTGAACTCTGACTGGCAGACCCATAACCATTATTTACATCAACACTACTCAGAGAATCACGCAGAATGTTATACCAAAAAAACAATATAAAATTGAAGGGCAGATTATAAAACACTAGATATGGTCTTTTCCTATTTCCAATACATGTGTATATATATACAGCGGAATAGAAAAATGACTAGAATGATTATACCATAATGACAACAAAGATTACCTCCAGATGATAAGATTATTTGTAAAAGTGTTTTTTTCTTTTTAGTTTATCTCCGTTTTTATCCATTTCCTATAATGAACATCACCTAATTTTTAATTGTGAATATTGATCTGTTTCTGCTTATACAATCACCAAGAAATCTGCTCCCTCATTGCATTGATGTGTCTGGGTTCTTGCATCTTCTGAACCAGTTTGGCCTGCCTCAAGGGCACCAAGATCCTCGGTGCATCAAACTTGGTGGCACCTTAACCAGCCACAACAGGTCTACAAATAGCTCTTTGGGTATGAATTAGGAGGTGGCATCAAACTTTTGGACTTTTAAAAACTATTTCTTAATATAGAGTCTCCTAGTTCCCCTCGTTCCATCAAGAGTAGGCACCAGACTACTCCAGCATAGCTAATAAAGATCCACGGAATCACAGAATTTAAAAATGTTCCATTTAGGAGGGAATTTAGAGAGCATCTCTCTACCCATCTCATGTTACTAAGGAGGAAATGGAGCCCTGAGATGTGGGAGCCTTGAGATGGGGGAGCCCTGAGATGGGGGAAGCCCTGAGATGGGGGGGCCCTGAGATGGAGGAGTCCTGAGATGGGGGAGTCCTGAGATGGGGGAGCCCTGAGATGGGGGAGCCCTGAGATGGGGGAGCCCTGAGACAGGAGAGTACCATGATCAAAATCCATGAGTTAGTCATCGTCTCAGCGCTCATATCTGCCAAGAGCTACACTTGTAAAATACAAGAAACTAAGGATTCAACAATGCAGGGAAAAGACAAACCTAATTCAGGGAAACCCTACATTCAGCCAAATTTTTTGCTGGCAATGTAAAGCCCCAAGGGCCTTCTGAATCCTTCAACCAAGAAGGAGGCTTTTTACAAGTCTGCTCAGCAGAGCAGCCATATGACACGAGACCAAAATAGCCCAGCACCCAAATCTCCCACTGACACCTGACTTGCCCCAGACTACACGTCTAGTGTCTTCAATAGCTTCCCTGAGACCACGGTGAATAGACCACTTAGAGAAAGGAAGTACAAAGGAAGGCCTCTTTGTAGGCTGTCCAAAGAGAATGGGAGGATCCCAGGCAGTCAGTAGCAATAGCTTAGGTGGCAAGCCCCCAAACAAACCTCCCAGGAAAAGCCTCATTGTGTACCCTCAAAACACCATTCCAAATCTCAGGGTAGAGGAAAGGGTTTTTACACATCCTGATCATGTGCCAAGCTGACTGGTATATCAGGCCATGCCTTTCTTCCTTCCCCCATCACCTCTCCTCCAGGAAAGAAGCACCGAAGGATGGGGGATATAGCGCAGTCACCCCATACAGCCCTGGGGTGGGGGGGACAATCCTGCTGCTCAGACACAGACCACTGTGGAGACCCAGCAGCACAGGAGCAATGAGCCGGGCAGACCAAAGACCAGCAGCCAACCAGCCCAGGCTTCATGGGGGCCCAGCATTTAGGGCTGTCCTTACACAGAGAGGGCAGCACCTGTTGTGGCCATATCCATGGTAGGTCTGTGGGTCAAGGCCTCTGCTCCGTGCCACACACACCCACACACATGCCCAGGGACATAAAACACAGAATTTAATAGCTTGAAGAAATCACCTATGATTCTTTGGCCTTCTTACCTGGATCTAGATTCTTCCATAACATTTTTCAATCAATCAAGGTAGACCCTTCTTTAGGAAAAATGAACCTCGATATCTCAGAATTACAGAGCTCTCAACAGTCCAAAGCATTTCATGGGAATTAGTCCATCAAAAAGACTAGAGAGATCTTCCCTCCCTTCATGGATCCAGCCTGCAAAGAAAAACACACACAAGGCTAAGTTCAGAGGACTAAAACACTCTTTTTTTAACAAATAAGTGGCCAAAAGGGCAGGGAAGGGAGGTGACATATGTCACAACCAAGCCAGCAGAATCCCCTGGTCTTACCATTACATGTGATGCCTGTAAATGGGTTCTTAGTACCTTAATTTTGAGGGAAAAGAGTAGAAGGAATCAGCCAATGTTTTTGCATGTTAAGTTTCTGCCTATGACACTGAACTCTAGAGAACTGAGACCTTTGGAGAAACCAAAGATGGTTCAAATGACTCTTGTGAGAGTAAATTAACTTATTGCTTCTAGCTGACAAATTGAGATTTCCTAACTGGAAGCAGAACCAGCAGCTGCCCACATAGAAGGCCTGCCCCACAGATGCATAAGAGACAAAGTACTGAAATTCAGCCTCGGGGACCTCCCTAACCCTGGGGTACAGAGAAAACCAGGCTCCTTTGGAATCAGCAAGTTAATTTCATCAGCATCCAGGTCAGAGAAGCTGGCTTATTAACATCTTGAGATTGTGGTACCCTTCCAGGCCTGGAGAAAGGGGCCACAGTTCCGGGAATAAGGGTAGGGTCCAAGGTAGGGGGAGTCTTCACTGTTGTCTCAGAAGAGGCCACTTCCCTCCTAAGATGCCTGGGATTTCCCACTTCAGTAGGGGGATGATAATTCAGCATATAGCAGAATTAGGATGGCAGCATGGGAGGACCTCTTTGCCCAGTCTTGAATCAGAAACACAGCAGGGCATATGTGTCACCTTTCTGGCCTACAGAGAGCTAGGCCTAGTCTCAGAACACCCTGCCCTCCTCAGAAAAGCTGAGGCCAGACTAAGAAGTGGCCCAGAGCCACAATAGGACAGCTAAGGCAGCATCAGAGGTTAGGAGAGCCAGCGCCAGATGGGCCAGGCTGGTAACTGTCGGGAGATTTGGCCTCTGGGCCTGGCTGCCCTCCGAGATCAGCCTGCCCTTTCCAACAGGCACACCACAGTTCCCTCGTGTTCTTTCTCCAGGCAATACACCACTTTCCCTAAAGCAGAGCCTTGCAGGCCTGGTATCTGCACAGAGAGGCTCATTCCTGGAAGGAGCCGTTAAATCCTCCACAGTTTCAATTTGCAAGCTTCCTAAGACACAGTGACAAGTGAAACTACATTCTGACAGCATCTGCAAGTTCCCTAGTACCAAGTGACCTCCCTTTTTTTTCTTGGGATACTCCCTCCTATTAAATCAAAGACCCACCCAATCCCAAATCCCAAAATGCAGACATAAGGCACAACACCACAATTAACTTGTGAGATGTAGAGCACCTTTCCTCCTTAGAGCTTAAGTACCAAAGAGAAGTTAGTTTTTCTTCTTCATCTTGAAAACATTGAGACCCTCTGAGCTGGACTCCACCAGCCTGCAGGGAAGCAGTCATGGCAATAATTCTGAGAGTCAGCCAGGACCCACGAGCCTCAGATTAAGGTGGTAAAGAAAGCAAAGCTGCTTTGGCTTTGCTTCTCCTTCCCCATGTATTATCATTTATCCTGCTCTTCTTCCTCTCAGCTGGAAGTCATTTCAGATCAGTGATGGTACTAACTGGTAATTTAGTCGAATTAATAAAGTCTACAACATAGCCTTTCCTGGTCATCTATGCACATTAAAATATGAAGGATCCACTCTCCAAGTGGAACCCACTGAGATCCAAAGGAAAGAAGGCTTAATGGTGGAATTACGGCTTCAAGATTAGGGAGAACCCATTTCTCCCACAAGCAAATAGCAACCCAGGGCTTTGAGGCTAAGAAAGACCCATGTTAGAGGGCAGTGTCGCCCAGCCTCCCACACACATACGGTCCCACACACACACAACCGTCCTTCTCCTGGCTGCCAGAGACATGAGGTCAGGGATTCAGCCCCCAAATCCCTGACCTTGATGCCCTTGAACAGGAATAACCTGAGAGCCATGCTCAGGAATTTGAATAATGGCAATGCCATGCACAGGAAAGGCTGCTGACTTCTGACATAAAAACACTCAGCAGAAGACACTGGAGAAAGTCTAGGAGCAAGACATAAGCTCTGCCAGTGATCTAAATTGAGGGACCTGGTCTAGAGATCTTTGTGTTCTCGAAAAAAGAAGAGAAGTTACATTTTCTTTTTTGCTTTTCACTTTGTGCCATAAGTTATTTTCAACAAAACATGTTGAAAATGATTGAGAGACCCGCTGATCAGTGGCTTATAGTTCCTTCATGGGCAAGATACCGAGTGAGTTGACAGAGACTGGGAACTAAAGGAAGCTAACATTTATTGGGTGATTACTATGTACCA
Source organism: Dasypus novemcinctus (assembly GCF_030445035.2). NCBI lineage: Eukaryota > Metazoa > Chordata > Mammalia > Cingulata > Dasypodidae > Dasypus > Dasypus novemcinctus. The sequence continues at coordinate 36,802,362 of NC_080677.1, read as the reverse complement.
TGGATCTTTCATATCTCATCTTATTCAGTCTTCACAACGACACTTTAAGGAGGGAACTATTATTATCCCAGTTTCACAGATGAATAAACCAGCGCACAGATCCTTGAGGTAACTTAGCCAAAGTCACACAGCTAGCAAGTGGCAGAGCTTGACTTTGAACCAGGCTGCAAGACTCAAAGCCTGTGACCTACTTATGCCCTACCATATAGAACTGCACAGATACACCCAGACAATTGGAAATGTGTGTGTGTGTGTGTGTGTGTCCATCCATACATAAGCCAATACTGTAAATACAGAGGTGAGGACCTGGGTAGCTGAGAAAAACCAGATTAGGGTAATGGAGGATTTAATTGAGATACTGTGGGTTAGGTGCTGCCTCTGGGGAAATGAACTGGGAAGCAAGGGAGACTTTCTCCATGCCCTGATGTCCTATTTGAATCTTTTGATCATGTAAATGTAGTTTCTATTTTTAAAACATTGTTAACTGAAAAGATAAAGCTGGATGTTGTTCAGCCACAATATTGAAGTATTTGAAATTTACTGAATTATATATATATTTTTTTAATTAGATATTTGAGGAAATCCACAGAGGCCTATCATAGCACAATGCGGGGGTGCTGGGAGAGGGGGTTTTCATTCAGCACATAAGAGAGAACTCAGTTTTGGAGTGTCGGAGTTGCTCAAGATCAAGGAGCACTAAAAGCGAAACCACCCAGCCATCCTCCTCCAATTTCATTTTCAAAGTAAAAGCCCAGTTAGCACCAGAGGACCTACCACTGCTTCTCTGTTTAGACTGTCAGTAAAAGAACGGATGACCTCACATTCCCCAACAGGCGCCTCCTACAGTGTTGTGCACAAAACAAGACTTTTGTAAATCAATTCATATTTTAAATGTCATGCCTAGCAGAAGTGGTTGTTTTAGCAATCCTGAAGAGACCCCCTACCCGAAGAGAAGAAACCTATTGTGATGTTAACACTGTGTTTTGTAAATAAATTTATTGGTGCAATGCAAGAGTCTCAGTGTCAGTCTGCATGCCTGAGAGCAGTGGTCCTGCAGGCCTTGTCCACAGTCTATTTGCATGAGATCAAGGACCTGCCTGCAAGAGACATCATCCTAAGGGCAAAGGGAGTACTGCAAAAGGGTGACCCGAAAGCAAAGCCTCAGGCATTCAGCGGGCGTGTGATTGGAGCTTAGAGTGGTATCCAAGTTAGTAGATTTCTTCTCAGCCACCTTTAGATTCAAATCAAGTCATGCAGGGAGAGGGAGCTGTGACCACAAACTCCAGAGGTTGCCACAAGCTCCTCCTTTGACATCCCTGTTAGAGGTAACACTCTTCCCATTTCAGCTCAGAGGTTCCCAGCTGACCCAGCACCGTCAAGCCACCTCCTGGGCTCCGCAGCGGGAGCGTGATCACAGGGTTGCGGGCAGTGGTGAAGGGGCCCAGGGGGCAGTGATGATGGTGGCACAAGAAAGACCCCTTGGCACGGAGCTCAAATCTCCACAGGGAGCAGCCCCAAGGAACCACTAGGCCCTGGAGGGAGCAGAGATGTAGGGGACCCAACCCAAGTCTGCTGAAGCAAGTGAGGAAGAAATTGGCAGATGCCAGCATTCAAGTATGCACCTGGAGACTCCTAGAAATATGCGCGTCAGATCTGAGGGATGCCAGAGAGTTCTGCAACTGGTCACAGTGAGAGCCAGGAAAAAAAGAAAACTATAGCACATTACTGGTAATATTAGCTTATTTGGAACCCCAGGCTGGCAGGCTGTGTAGTGTGGTCTGAGAAGCTCAAGTCAGATCTTGGTTGTTTTCAAATACAAATAAACTGCAATACTGAATCCTACCCTATTAATTGAGTAATTGAAGGGTTTTTTTTAATCATAGTCAGCTGTAGCTTTTTTTCTTGTAATTATCTGTGCATGACTTAAGCTTTACTTTTTTTCTCCAAAAGATGCCAAAGTGCAGAATCACTAAAAAAACAAAAAGTAAAAGAAAAAGTAAAGGAAGAGAGATCCTGCTTCTAGGGCTAGCCTCAACAATGACCTAAGCAGCACTTTCCCCACCGCGCCCCCCCAGTTGCGATTCCTGTGATGCTAAAGGACGTCAAGTCACGTTGCACAATCTTAATAAGGTTTCCAATCAGCCCCACCCGCTCTGGCCCCACCCCCCACCCTCCAACAAAGATTTATCAAATGTGGGATTTTCCCATGAGTCTCAATATTAGGTTCTCGTGCCCCAATAAATATGAGACTGGGGATGTCTGCGGTTCATTCTGCTCTTGAGCCCACCAGGAACGAGAGCTCCATCTGCCCTCCAGGACCTGAGCTATGAACTCCCTCTCCACAAGTAAGTGAAGGAAACCCCAAGCCCTGACCGCTGCGGAGCGCCTGTGTGTGAGCGAGTGTGTGGAGCAGCCGGCGGGGAGGGCTGGCAGGCCGCCAGCAGCCCGCAGCACAGCTCCCCCCACCGGGCGCCGGCTCACTCGCGGCTCGCCTTCCCTCCACACAGGCGCTCTCTGCCCAGTCGCCTTCCACCTTGGGCTGCTCCTGGTGATGGCTACTGCTTTCCCTACCCCAGCTCTCCGGGGAGAAGATCCCAAAGATGATGCCACCCCAAATAGACCAGCACTCACCTCTCCACACAAACCTGAAGAACTCATTATGTTCATCCTCAGCAAAATCTCTGAACTGAGAAAGGAGGTGGGTAGCCTTGACTGGTGCTTAAGGACGGCCCGTGGGGGGCACTCACTCTCCTTCCTCCTGGGTGCAGACAGGGGCTCCTGCATTGGGAAGTCTTTGCTGGGTGCTGGGGCAGTTGAGATTTGAGGCCAAAGGGGGTAGACTGTCTTCTGTATTTCTCCTCTGCCGCTGATCTGCTCCTCTGTTAACTTTCCTTCCTGGAAAATACAAGACCGAGCTGGAATCCATGCCCTGGCAGCTCCACACTTGGCACAAACTGAGAAGCATTGTTTCTCAAGGCTCTCTTTTCCCTAACCAAAAATAAGGTCGGTCTGCCTTCTTTCAGTCCCTTGGAATTTGGGAGGATTAGAAAAATACCACCTGAAATGAATGCTCAGCTTCTCAGGGCAGGTGCAGTACTTTTAGGTTTTGCAGGTTTAGTGGTTAGGATTTCCCAAAGTCATTCCAGACAAAATCATAAGTAGGTTAAAGAGGCCCCAAGCTTTAAATGTAATATATTTGACTCAGCTTGGTAGCAAAGAAAAAAATAGAGGAAAGGGGATTGGGAGTCTGGACACTAGTTCCCAGCTTTGAGATCTTGGGCACATCTACCAGCTCTGGGCCCTCTCTGTAAAATTCTACAGCTGGACTAGAGGCGCTCACAGGTCCTCCCAGCTGTCTCCAATTATACTCACCCATTTTCATAAAAATTTCTATCATTTATTAAGTACCTACTATATACTCAGCATTTTCTATGGATATTATGCCTAATCCTTGCAACATACTTGTAAAAGGATAGGTTTAATTTTCCCTAATTTAGACAGAAGGAAACTGAGACAGACTCAGGCTAAATAACAAACCTGAAGTCACAGGTGTTGAACCCAAGTGTGCCCAGCTCTACTGTACCTTGTTTGCTAGGATGCTAACAGGGTGTGACCTCATTTTTCTTAGAGAACTTCCTAGCTGTGGTAGAACTTGAATTGGCCCTCTAGTGGCGTTTGCCTTAGGGGCACTTGTATGATAAGCATTCTGGTATTCCTTTTCAGATATGTGAGAAATATGGCAAGTGTGGAAAAACACCAGAGGCACTAGCAGAAAACAATCTGAACCTCCCAACAATGACAGAAAAAGACGGATGCTTCCATGTTGGGTTCAATCAGGTACAACTCATCACATTTTCACTTTCAGCTGTTCTGCAGGCAAAAATTCTCCCTCTTGCAAGGTCCTTTATGAAGGCAACAAAGAAAGGGCTAGATGTTAGGTACCATGTATATATATATTTCTTGAGGAAGACAATTTAAAGCTTTTTAAAATGCAGCTTACCTGAGGACGGGCACAGGTAGAAACAGCCCCTCTGTGTTGGGATTTTCACATCTCTGGAATGTTAGAGTGAAACCCCAGCATGTTTGACTAGTTGGGTGACCTTTCTCCTCTTGGGCTGTCTGGGAAGGCTCCCTGTCTGCCCTCCCTCCCTGCCAAGGTCATTTTCTACACCCGTCTTCCAAACCGAGAGATGGCCTGCACTGGCTTCCCGTTATTCCCTAAAAGGAGGTTCCAGCCCAACACTGGCAAGGGCAGGAGCACAGCCAGAGGGAAGGGCATCAAGAGAAGAGAAGAGCCCTGTGGCCCCACTTTAGTATCTGTTGGGTTTTGAGTAAAATTGATTAAGTGCTGCACTGATTGTCCAGATATTGTAAATGGGGCAGCTGATGCTGTCCTGTGTGGGAAAACATGATGCCTAAGGAGTATTTGCAGTGCCTTAGAAGGATAGAAGGAGAAATGGCGAAATTATACCAATTTTATACCAATTATATCTTCCTTGCAATAACCAATTTTTTCACCATCTTTCCTCTCAGGAAACTTGCATGACGAGAATCATCACTGGCCTTTTGAAGTTTCAGCTGTTCCTAGAGTACCTGAATAATTTTGAGGGTCATAAGGGAAAGTTTGAAGAGGTGCAGATGGGTACCAATGCCCTGATCCAGATCCTAAAGCAAAAGGTGAGTGGTGAGGAGACATCACTTGATGTGGTGGAAGAGCGGCTGGAAGGAGGCAGCCTAGAGAATCTGGGGGTGCAATGCCAAGTCAAAAAAGATAGCTACCTGGAAATAGAAGGAGCCAGGAAATACTCCTGATATAGCTAAAACTTTTGTTTTCTCCATTCTACAAAGGGCATCCAATACTCTATTTAAGACTACATTAAATAAGATGGATTTTAACGTCAATATCTAATAACTTAAGAACTAAAATAATAGGTATCTGAAGCAGAAGAAGACACATCAGACCATACTCAGTGGTCCATAGTAACAAAATACAGAGAGCATAAAGAGTATTTTAATATTAATTTTTGCCAAGTGACATTCTCTGTCATTCTGGTAGTTTCTACTCATTTTCCCTACTTATTACCAGAAGAGTTATTGCAGAGAAATGGCCCAAAGGTGAAGGATGGTAGAGGAGGTAGCTAGCTATTCAAATGCCAAATAATGGCTAGTTGACTGCATGAAGTGTGAATGAACCAATCCAGCCCCACCCCACCCCAACCCCCACCCCCATTTAGAGCCTTTTGCTCTAAAGCAGGGCTTCTCACTCTTTCGAGTGCATGTGAATCCCCTGGGGATATGGTTCTAAGCAGAATCTGATTCTAGTCTGCTTGAAGCCTGTAAGTCACCTTTCTAACAAGATCAGAGGTGATACTGCCCCTCCGGGAACACACTTGCAGGTGGAAGGCCTCCAACAAGTTATTTGGCCCTGTGTTCGGTGGGCCTGTGGGGAGGGGTTTCCCTGCCATCTTTACACCACCGGATCTGAGTTCACAGTTCCCTGGCTCTGAGGGGACTCCCAACAGATGCTAGAGGGTGGAAGGAAGGGAAACCAGAGAAAAGTATTCAAGGCTACTAAATACTCCACCACATGCCTTGAACTATAGGTTCTCCCTACAGTTCAGTCAACCAACATCTCTTGAATTCCAGCTATAGCCAGGCATGGTTTCAGAAAAGACTACAAGATAAGATACCGTTGCTGCCTTCCAGATGCTTATGGCCTAAAGGGCGCAGCAAAGGGCGCTCACAGCTCAGTCCCTATGAAAGGGGCTTATGCAGGTTGCTGGGCTCCATGGAGAAGCACCTCCTTCCATCTAGGCGAGTTAGGACAGGTGGCCCCATCCATCTCATTCACCCCAACATGAAACAGCTTCCCCACAGCTTAGAGCATCCATCCACAGCAAGGGATGTCTTCGATGTTTAAATGATCCTTTTTGCTCTCTTTTCAGATAAAGAATCCAGATAAAGTAACCCTTGACCCAACTGCAAATGCCATCCAGCTGACTGAGCAGCCGCAGAGCGACTGGCTGAAGAACACAACAATTCACCTCATCCTGCAAGACCTCAGGAAATTCTTGGAGAACAGCCTGAGGGCTCTTCGGAATTATGCAGCCGAAGATTAGAGTAATTCGAAGATTAGAGTAATTCGTGGGCATTCCTTCTTCTGGTCAGAAACCTGTCCGTTGGGCACATAATTTATGTTGTTCTCTATGAAGAACTAAAAGTATGAGCATTAGGACACTATTTTAATTATTTTTAATTTATTGATATTTAACTATGTGAAATTAATTTATATAAGGGCTAGATATTTATATTTTTATAAAAAAATGAGATGCCACTTGAAATATTTTATGTATTAGTTTTGAAATATTAATATAAAATGGCTGTGCTGGCCATATCTTGTTTGAGCCAAATCATTTCTTATAATGCATAGGCTTACCTCAAAGAAATTGTTAACTTATACATCTTTTTTTAAAAAAAATTTATATTTATATAATTTTCAAATTGTTTTTATACCATTAAAAAGCCTTTTAAAAACCAGCAACCAAGCTTGTGTGTTTTATGAAGCTCAATATAAATAAGTTGCCACCACCACCGAAACAAAAAAATTATAATCATCCAGAGGAATATAGAGTTGAACAACTACGAGTGGTTTATACTAAGCATGGGACTTTATAACACAGGGAATCCTTGTGTTAGAAGATGGACTGTGGTTAACAGAACAAATGGAATGTTGTCTCATGAACTATAACAAACATATAATACTAATACAGAGGGTTAATAATCAGGTGGGCTGGGAGAAAATGCACCAAATGTAAGATATGGGCTACAGTTAGTAGTAATACTTTGACCATATTCTTTCACAGTTTGTAACATTTCACAACAAAAGTAAGGTGGTGGTGGGGGTTGATGTATGGAAGCCCTGTATGATGTTATACATGTTTGTTTTGTAAGTTCATAACTTTCACTATATACTTATTATTTATGTTCATGTATGAATAAATGACAATAAAAAAATTTTTAATGGAAAAAAAAAAATAGAGTTGGAAAAGCTGCCACATGCCAGACACCAAGCTAAGTGCAATATCTATCATATTTAATCTTGGCACTTACAGACTCTTTTACATATATGGAAGAGTACATGATCTGCTAAGTCACCTAGTAGGGAAGTTATACATGGGGCCAGATCTGAAACCCAGTACTACCTTCCTCCAGGTCCCCTGTTCTTAACCTTTAGGGCTCACTGCCTCCCAGAGAAGGAAAGATGTTGGAGAATGTCCCAAGACATATAAACGTAAAGATACAAGCAAATGCCTTTGAGACCACACAAACACGTGTAAAAGTGTAGGAGTTAGCTGGGCCATAATACGCAGGAAGAGCTTTCCAGGTAGAGGGAACAAACAGCACATGCTGAGATCTAAATAAAGAAATAGCATCTGATAGCGGAGAGACTGGAAAAGGTACAGTATGTCCAGTGCATAGAGAAGAAGAAGGAGGGTGGTTGAGATGGAGTGCAGAGGGAATGGCTCATGGACAGCATCAGAAGCCATATTAAAAATATTTTTTTAAATCTTTTCATTAATGAGACCTTGACTGTGTCATTTAACTCATCTGTGTTCATCTGTGTATCTTTCTGAACACTAGAGGAACAACTGAGTTAGTGGTTGGAATTAGATAAGATGAAAGCACCAGGACAGAACTTTTTAGGAATAATACTTCCATAACTTGCTTGTTGAGCTGCCTTTTCCTGTTGTTGTTTTATTTTGGAATAGTTATTTCAAAATTTTAAAAAATTGGGAAGCCAATATAAATGGCTTTACTTGTCCTAGAACTATCTCTTAATAAACAAATCTAGGAGGGAAAAGATGTGGCTCAAGTAGTTGAGTGCTTGCTTTCCACGTGGGAGGTCCCAAGTTCAGGAGTGACAAAACAAATGAAAAAAAGGTGCCTCTCATGATGTGGACCATTGACCATGGGGTGCAGAGATGCCCAGAGATGTACTTACCAGGTGCAATGGATGTGTCATGATGATGGGAGTGAGGGTTGCTGGGGGGGGAGTGGTGGGGTGGGGGTGGTAGGGTTGAATGGGACCTCATATTTTTTTAATGTAATATTTTTACAAAATCAATTAAAAAAAAAAAAGGTGCTTCCTAAAAAAAAAACAACAAGCAAAACAAATGAAAAAAACAACTCAGGAGAGCCAATATGGCTCAGTGGTTGAGCAACAGCTTCCCACATACAAGGTCCTGGGTTCAATCCCCAGCCCCCGTTCCTGAAAAAAATAAAAGAATGAAACAAATACAAATATATATACACACACATATGTGGTTTTTTAATTTCAGAACATATTTCACATGTGTTGAGAAGGCACGGGTGGGTTTTAAGTAGTGGAATGATATGTGAGATTTACATTTTAATAAGATCACTCAAGCTATAGTGTGGAGGATGGGTGGGAAAGGACTGGAAAAGGATGCTGGGAGAATAATGCAGAGGTCCAGAGGAGAGATGACAATGCCCTAAGTTATGATGGCGGCAATGGCAAGAGAAGATAGGGCAATGGCAACTCCCAGTGAAAGATGATAGGAGCTAGATTCAATGGCATGTGCTGAAAGGTGAGCAAGTTTCAGGAACTCTGGAGGACAGAGTATAGGCTTAGAGGAAGAAAGAAGGAGGGCTGGATGGAGGATTTTGTTTTGAGGGTATTCCATTCATTCATTTATTCAAATATTCTCTAAGCATCTGCAAAGGTGGGGGGCGGGGACAGGGGGGATACCAGGGGGAATAAGACAGGCAAGGTCTAGAGAAAACAATTCAAAGGCACAGCACTGTCATATGCTAAGTACCCATCATTATGGGAGCAATGATTTATTTGTAGGCTTAAAGGAATTGATTCAGTTTAATGAGATAGTGGTTGGGCTGCTGCAGATAAGGGGTTGCAGGGGTTACAGGATTTTTTACATCTCTAAGATAAGTAACAGATCTAGAAATGGGAGTATGAGGTTGCACCTTTATATGTGAAGTGCTCCTTCACAATCATACTCTAGTTTCCTTTCCCCTTTTTTTCCCAAGCCAGCATTTCTGGTACTCTGGTACCCAGGAATCTGCTTTTTCCTTCCCATCCTTTCCCTTCCCTTCCCAGCCCTTCCCTTCCCTTTATTTTTTCACAAATTCCCAGGTGTCTCTGATGATTCAAGTAGAGAACAAGGGAATACTCTAAACAGATCCAAAATCAAGATTTTAAATAAATTAGGTCAATAGCCATGGCCCCTGCTATTTCCCAAAATGCTCTACCATCGTGGCTTTTGCTCTTTCCTCAGAAGTCCCCAGTTCATCCTCTCTAGGACCAAAACTAAATTTTAGGTCATTTTCCTTTAAGACGACGGTGCCTAGGGGACTTCTGGATAAAAACAGTGAAGTAATATTTTACTCTACTCCCCTCTCTCAAAATTGACTGAAAACAACAAGGACGAAACTTTGAAGGAAAAAGAAAAACAACATCATCAGTGAAACAAGAACCCAACCATGTCAGTCTACAATCACACGAAGCACGTGGTCCAGAGACTGTGGTGTTTGGACCAGATGTGAGGAAGCCAAGTACCTGCACAGCACACGTTTCCCCAAGAAGGCATTCTGAAGGGCCTCGCCAGGATCTTTCCATCAGAGCAGGGGTTCTCATCCTTTTTCGGGTACCACGGTCCCCTTTGCCAGCAGATGAAAACCACGGGCCCCTTACTAAGTCTACAATATACTGTGTATTATTTAATAAGTATATCACACCTGCACCAACGCATACCCACGAAAATATTTTTTTGAATTTCAATTCAAGCTCACAGACCCCTTGTTAAGAACCCCCACTTTAGAGCATCAAGTGCTGTGGGCGGGAATGGCCCCAGAAGTGGGATATACAACCTGTTTTGACATAACACGCTTCTTTAATGAGAACTAATTCAAATAAAATTGGTAACTGAATTATGCAGAAATTGTGTGGGTTCCCAGATGATCTTTCCCAGGCCTTTAATATTTGAAGATACTAAGGGCACATTTTCTCACAATTAAAGAGAAAGTTTTAATAATACATGAAATTTTTTTTTTTTAATTTTTAAAAGTTGAAAATCCTTCATGCAAGTAGTGACTGGCTTAGTGGCTTTAAACACCTTCTACATTTTCTACTATGGTAACAATCTCAGGAACTGAGAGTGTACGCTAAGACACTGAAGAGGCATTCCCCCATGTGAAAAAAAAAGAAAAAAATCAATTAATTAAGAGACTCCTATACTTGGGATCAGCAGATTTTTAAAGATGCAAATTATCTTAAGGGCCTATACCTGGGTTTTTTAATAGTGGCCATTATAATAGATATAAAAATCTCATTGCAGCTTTGATTTGTGTTTCCCTAATCGCTAGTGATGTTGTACAGTTTTTCATGTACTTTTTGCCATTTGTACTTCTTCTTTGGGCAAATGTCTATTCAAGATTTTTGCCCATTTTTTAATTTGGTCATTTGTCTTTTTATTTATTTATTTATTTTTAAGATTTATTTATTTCTCTCCCCTCCCCTCCCACCCTGGATGTCTGTTCTCTGTGTCTATTTGCTGCGTCTTCTTTGTCCGCTTCTGTTGTTGTCATCAACACAGGAATCTGTGATTCTTTTTGTTGCATCATCTTGTTGTATCAGCTCTCCGTGTGTGTGGCACCATTCCTGGGCAGGCTGCACTTCCTTTCGCGCTGGGCGGCTCTCCTTACGGGGCGTACTCCTTGCCCATGGTGCTCCCCTACGCGGGGGACACCCCTGAGTGGCACGGCACTCCTTGCGCGCATCAGCACCGTGCATGGGCCAGCTCCACACGGGTCAAGGAGGCCCGGGATTTGAACCGCAGACCTCCCATGTGGCAGATGGACGCCCTAACCACTGGGCCAAGTCCGCTGCCTCATGCCTCTTTTTACTGCTGAGTTGTAGCATCTCTTTCTTCCATTGAGTCAGCTGCCTTTTCACCCTTTTGACAAAGTCCTTTGAAGTACAAAAGAGTTTAATTTGGAGGAGGTCCCATTTATCTATTTTTTTATTTTGTTTTTCATGCTTTGGCTATAAAATCCAAGAAACCACCATCTACCACAAGATCTTGAAGATGTTTTCCTTCTTTTAATAGTTTTATGGTCCTGGATTATATTTGTAGATCTTTGATCCATTTTGAGTTATTATTGTATAGAGAGTGAGATAGGCATCTTCTTTCATTGTTTTGGTTATAGATATCCAGTTCTTCCAGCACTATTTGTTGAAGAGACTGTTGTGGACTAGTAATGTGGACTTGGTAATAAGTTGGCTATAGAAATGAGGGTTTATTTCTGGACTCTCAATTCTATTCCACTGATCAATGTATCTATCTTTATGCCAGTACCATGCTGTTTTGACCACTGTACCTCTGTAATATGTTTCAAGGTCAGGCAGTGAGTGTCCTCCCAGGTAGCTCTTCTTTTTTAGGATGTTTTTGACTATTCAGGTGCCCTGTCCCTTCCAAATAAATGTGGTAATTGTCATTTCCATTTCTGTGAAGAAGGCTGTTGGAAATTTTATTTGTATTGCATTCAATCTATAAATCAGTTTGGGTAGGATTGACATCCTCATGATGTTTAGTTTTCCAATCCGTGAACCTGGAATGTCTTTCCATTTGTTTAGATCTTCCTTGATTTATTTTAGCAGTGTTTTAGAGTTTTGTGAATATAGGTCCTATACATCTTTGGTTAAATTGATTCCTAGGTATTTGAGTCTTTTTGTTGCTATTGTAAATGGAATATTTTTCTTGTATCCTGCCACTTTGCTGAATTCATTTATTAGCTACAGAAGCTTTGTTGTAGACATTTTGGAATATTCTAAATATAGGATCAAGTCATCTGTGAAGAGTGAGTGCTTTACTTCCTCTTTTCCTATTGGATGCCTTTTTTTTTCTTGTCTAATTGCTCTAACTATAACTTCTAATACAATGTTGAATAACAGTTGACAGCTGGTTCCACAAACTTCTGCTCTTGGGTTCCACAGAATCCTCTGCTCCAGCCCTTCCCAAGTATGGTTGGGCGGTGATTTCCTACATGATTGGCATAATCCTGCATCAGTCTAACATATTTCCCTTTTGTTTCAGCTAGCCAGAATCTATTTCTGTCACTTACAACCCAGAAAACCTTAACTCACGCAACCTGATAGCTGTTTTTCAAAAGAAGCTTCTCAGAACCTGAGTTCCAAAAACTTTAATTAAAAAAAAAACCTAAGCCAAGCACTTGTGATTCCTGGAAGTTAGCTGTATGGCACACACTGTTCTAGTTATATCAACTCATTTTCCCTGAAGAGAAAGCAAGTCAGCTGCACAGCAGGCCTCACTGGTAAGAGCCTGATCCCCCAGCTTGAGTGACCATGCTAGTGTCTGACCATATGAATCACTCAGAGGCATTCAGACTAGCAGTCCTCAGTCTCACCACAAAATGCTCCTGTGATTCTGTGAATCAACCAATCCAACTTGCTTATTTTTATCAATTTTTTATCTTTATTATTATTAACAATATATATTTTTTCAATAGAGGAGTAGAATGAGTTAAAGAGTATCTAACAGTGTTCATAATCTAGATAGTTGGACAATCAATTTTCAGATGTTATTCTGTATTGCTATATTTGTGTAACACACAAATTAACCATTGCTAAATAAGAAGCAGCTCAATAACTTTCCCAAGGTCACACACAATCTGTAAGTGGTGAGCTGGACCTCAGACCCAGGTCCCACAGCTAGTAAGTCACAGAGCTAGAATCTGGCTGACTTTGTCTTAAAGCAACAAGGATGTCTCTTTTTCACTTAGTTCCAAGGTTACCTCATTTCCTGCCATAGGACTAAGAAGTTTCTTTCAGAGAAAATGCCACCCCATCACCTTAAAACTCTATCCAAATGACTTTCTTGTCACTTAAAGTAAAATTGTTCATTCTTAATGTTAAAAGTTATAATAATGTTATTGTTCAGGACAAGTTAGGAATGCCTATGCTCTTTTTTAAAAGATAAAGAAATGTATACATATGGAGGCTTTTGCAGGAGAAGAGAACCAGCAAAGGAGATTGAAATGTAGCAGCCATGAGGCAGGATTAAAACCCAATGTTGCACCAGGGAACCGAGAGTGCCTACAACTGCAAGCAGGAGAATTGGATCCATCATCCACGTGGAATCTAAGCCCCGTCTCAATGTAGAGGTGGAGTGGACATCACCATCCCAGAGATCATAGAATGGAATAAAATATGGATTAGAGTGGATTTACTGATATTCTACTATAAAACTTTGTGACTACTAATAGAAAAAAAAAAAAAAAACACACACACACAATAATGCCTGGAAGACAAGAAAAGAAAATACTTCAAAGAGGAAGGAGTGGGTCTGCTGTGCCGGATGCTGCTAAAAAGGTCTAGCAGGAAACAGTCTGACTACTACATTTAGCAGTGTGAAAGTTTCAGAAGCATTCTCAGATAAATATTCATAATCTTAAAACCTAAATCTAAGGAAATATCAAAACCAAACATCCAACTTAAAAAGCTAGAAAAACAAAAGAAATGCAAAATAGAAAAAATTATTTTTCCAAAACCATAAATGTAACCACTCAAAAGAAACAAACAAGCAAAAAACTCTACAACCATAGAACTGATAATTCCAAGAGTTAGTTCCATAAAAGACCAATAAATTAGTAAATAAATCTCTGGTGAGACTGAGCAAGAAACAAAATACACAACACCAATTAGTATTAAAAAGTGGGTATCACCCCAGCTTCAAAGATTTTTAAATTATATATTTTAAAAATGTCATGTACAACTTCAGGCCAAAAGTATTTTTATTGATAAAATGGATTCTATTTTAGGAAATTACATATTACCAAAATTGACTCAAAGGAAAACAAGAAATGGCTCAATAACCATTAATTAATTAGAAAAGACTAAAAGATACATGTCTCTAAAAACTCAAGTTAAATGGTCATAAAGCCAGGTTCTTTTATTAAAACTGTAAGAAATGTTAGTTCCTAAGTTACTTAACTTGTTTCCAACAACAGAAAATTAAGGAGACTAGAATATTTTTTAACAAACTTGATAGAAAATTACAAAGTATTTTCACTTAAGAATAAATATTGAACCTTAGCAAAATGAATTTAGCAGATTAGTAAAAATAATAATATATTATGAACAGGCCATATTTATTCCAGGAATGCAAAGATCATGAAATACTAAGAAACCTATCAATAAAATTCTTTGCATTAGTAGATTAAAGAAATATCATATGATCATCTTAATGGATTCCAAAAAGACATCTGATAAAATTCAACATCCATTCTTTTTTTTTGTTAAGGTTCTGTGGCCAGAAATCAAACCCTGGACATTGTATGTGGGAAGCCAGGGCTCAACCACTGAGCCTCACTTTGGCTCCCCATGTGAGAAGCAAGCCCTTAACTGCTCGAGCCACATCTACTCCCTTAACTATTTGGCATTTTTTCATAAAAAAATAAACCATGGTATTGTTATCAGAGTCAGTATCTAGGTTCTTGGCTTCATCCAAGAAAGAATTCAAGGATAAGCCACAAATTAATTAAGTAGAGAATTTATTGGGGTGTAAAGCAAGAGGAAGAAAGGACACCTTCAGGGACGAAGCCTGGCATTCTCAAGGGAGAAAAACATGAAGTTCTGTCCTGGGGTCCCCTGTTTTATGAGGGTATAGGACTCCAGAATCTGTGCTGATCAGCATATTTAAGACCAAGCAAGGGAAGTCTATTGGGTGGTTTGATTTGCTTAGCAGTGTGGGGGTTGGTGTCCGGTCGCGATTGGCTTCTGGCTGCTGTCCATGAGCCCTGCAGTACATATTGGCCAGTGGTTATTGGCCTCAGGTCACTGTCCACTAGACAGGAGGTAACCTGAAAGGGAGTGGGAGGTGGGGGTGGAGCCCCTCCTGTGCCTTCCCTGTTTCCAGCCCTGTAACAGTGTTGCTAGCTGCCTTCTGATAAGGCAGCCCTTGGGTATGTCCTTGTAAGTTGCCCCTTCCAAACTTGCTTGTGTGAGTCAGCAGGCTGATGCGAATCAGCAGGTCATTGTCTCAGTTTCTGTTTGTGTGGCTTATTAGATTTTTTGTCCGCTTTCTCCTTAGGTCCCTATTCTATCCTGCCTCAGTATAACCTTCTTAAAGGACAATTTGGCAGTAGCTATCAATATTTAAAACTGGTATACCATTTGACTGACAAATCTATTGCTATGAAATTACTCTCCAATAATATTTATATACATTTGCAAAGATATATAAAAAAGAACATTCACTAGCAAAAAAAATGCCTACCAATTAGGGGGAAAATTAAATAAATTGCAGGGAAGTGGATTTGGCTCAACTGATAGAGCATCCACCTACCATATGGGAGGTCCAGGGTTCAAACCCAGGGCCTCCTGATCTATGTGGTGAGCTGGCACATGCGCAGTGCTGATGCTCGCAAGGAGTGCAGTGCCACACAGAGGTCTCCCCCATGTAGGGGAGCCCCAAGCACAAGAGTACGCCCCATAAGAGAGCCGCCCCACACAAAAAAAGCCTGCCCAGGAATGGTGCCACACACACAGGGAGCTGACACAGCAAGATGACACAACAAAAAGACACACAGATTCCTAGTGCTGATGACAAGAATGCAAGCAGACACAGAAGAACACACAGTGAATGGACACAGGGAGCAGACAACGGTGAGGGAGGGAGGAAAGAGAAAGAAATTTTTTTTAAAAATCTTCTTTAAAAAATTAAATAAATAAATTGCAGTCCATCTACACAATGAAATCCAGTGCAGCCATTAAAGAATGAAATAACTCTGTATATTTACACTTGGTCAGATGCCCAAAACAAGAGTAAGTAAAATAAAGCAAATTGAAAAATTGTATGCATTGAATGATGCCATTTTTGTTTAAAATTTGTATGTTCCTATACATTTGGGAAGAAAAGGGTTTAAAAGGCTATACGCCAAGTCATCATCTTGGTTATGTCTGAGAAACAGGGTTGGGAGGATGTATTTTCTCTATTTAATTCATTTGCTCAGCAAATACTCATTGAAAGTTTACCTCTGGTCACATAATGGATGCTAATTCTGTTATCTGTTTTTTTGCATACATTACTTTAGAGCTAGAAGAAAGCATTTTACTTTATTCATTTTTTGAAAAGTAGCAAATGCTCTTATACACCATGAATGATGTGGCCCCTGCCTACCTCTGGGCCTTGCCTCCTGCCATTCCCCACCTCTCTGCTCGAATGTACCAGACACACGGTTCTTCTTTAACATATTCCTATGTGTTATGCTTATTCCTATCCCAGGCCCTTTGCACATTCTGTTTTTCTTACTCCCCATTCACCTACTCACCCTTTTTTTTTTTTTTAAAGATTTATTATTTATTTATTTCTGTCCCTTCATCTCCCCGCCCCCCCCCCCCCAGTTGTCTGCTCTCTGTGTCCATTTGCTGTGTGCTCCTCTGTGTCCAATTGTATTCTTGTCAGCAGCACGGCTTGCTGCATCAGTTCTCTATATGTGAGGCGCAACTCTTGGGCAGGCTGCACTTCCTTCACATGGGGCGGCTCTCCTTATGGTGCGCACTCTTTGCACATGGGGCTCCCCTACGCGGGGGACACCCCTGTGTGGCACAGCACTCCTTGCGTGCGGCAGCACTGTACATGGGCCAGCTCACCACACAGGTCAGGAGACCCTGAGTTTTGAACCCTGGACCTCCCATGTAGTAGGCAGACGCTCTATCAATTGAGCCAAATCTGTTCCCCTACTCACCCTTCTTATCTCAACTCAATCTTCATTTCTTCAAGGAAGCCCTCCCTGACTCCCCCCATACTTCCAGATATTCTCATTTATAGCACTTATGCTTTGGGTGATTGCTTCCACTGGTCTTCCCGACTAGACTGTAAGTACCACCAGAGCAGAGATTACTTTGAACCAAAGCAAAAGTCAGCAGAATTCCATTTTGCTGTCAGCCAATCTGACTTTTTCAAGTATTTTGATGACTAGAAAGGGCCTGCAAGAACTGCTAGTGTGATGTTATTGGGAGGTCCAGCAGTATTCAAGTTCTTGTCCGAGTGAAGAGAGCACTCTCCTATAGATGAGGGGACTGCTAAGAACTCAGTTTGCCACGATGCTTATCAGCGCTAATTTTTACAATTAAACTTTGTATTTTGAGATAATCATAGGTTCACACCCAGTTGTAAGAAATAATAGAGAACCCATACGCCCTTTCTCCAGTTTCTCCAACACAAACTCAAGCATAATATCACAACCAGGATATTGACATCAATACAGTCAAGACAGAGAACTGTCCCATCACCACCAGGATCCCTGAGGCCACTCTTGTATAAGCCCATCCACCTCCTAACAAACCTCTCACCCCATCCTTCACCAGTCTGTTCTCCAGTTCTAAAATTTTGTCATTTAAAAAAGAAAATATGTAACCTTTTGCTTTTTCCATTCAGCATAATTCCCTGGAGATTCATTCAAATTGTTGTATTATCAGTAATTCATTCCTTTTTATGCTGAGTAGTATACCATGGTATGCATATACCACAGTTTATTTAATCTTCACTTGTTAGACACTTGGGCTATTTCCAGTCTGGGCTATTACAAATAGACTGCTGCAAACAATCATGCAAAGATTTTTGCATGAATGTAAGTTTTTTTTTGCCTGGGATAAATGCCCTGGATGGTAATCACTGGGTTATGAGAATTGGAACTGTGAGACTGTTTTCCAGAGTGGCTGTGCCATTCTGCATCCTTATCAGCAATGTATGAGTGATCATCAGTTTCTCTACATTCTTACTAGCATTTGGTGTTTTCACTTTTAAACATTTTTTTTAAATTTTAGCCATCCTGATAAGTATGTACTGATGATGTCTTGTTATGGTTTTCATTTGCACTTCTCTAGTGGGTGATGATTTTGAATATCTTTTCATTTGCTTCTTTGCAGACAGTGAGGTATCTGTTCATATCTTTTGCCTATTTTGTAATTAAATTGTTGGGTTGTTTTGGGGTTTTGTTTTATTTTTGTTTTTGTTTTACTGAGTTTTAAGGATTCTTTATACATTCTGGATACTGGTCTTTATCATTTGTGTGGTTTGGAAGTGTTTCTTCCCTATCCCCTTTACATGGGCTTTCATAGAACAGAGGTTTTCATTTTGATATGGTCCAATTTATCCATTTTTTCCTTTTATAGAAAATGCTTTTGGTGTCAAGTCTGTATTGTTTTTTTGACTTTAGATTATAATCAAATTCATCAGTGCTCACAATTTAGTTCAGACTCCTGACAACTGAGTTCAATCAAGTTTTCGGTTTACAAATACATACTGATGCTTCATCATATTTCCTGTAATAGAGAGTTTTTCAATTAACACAGAAATACTGAAGAAGAAAAACAAAAAAACAAAAACAAAAAAAACTAAATGGACATAGTAGAAAATTTAAGGCACAAGAGGGTAAAGATAAGAATTTTCCTCACATAGGGCCCCAAGCCATGAATTCCCCCCATCCAGAGGCATCCACGTTTGCCAGCTTCTTATACATCTTCCGAGAGACACTGCACACAATACAGGAACATGTATGGATTGGCAAGGAATCAGCAAAATAGATCCTTCCTTCCACAAACCCTTCCTTTATCCCTACAGATATTAATGTCCAAATTCCAGCTGAGGTAGGTGCAGGACACTGCCCGACAGCATAGAGTGTGATGGACTCTAGCTTTTCAAATAGATCTGGCCCATTCCTCCTCCACCAACTCATTCTGAGATCCCAGGCACCCTGGTGCTGTCAGTTACTGCCTATGTACATCAAGAATTAATCATAATGGGAATGGGTGTAGCTCAGTGGTTTGAGTGCCTGCATCCCATGTACAAGGTCCTGGGTTCAACTCCCAGTACCTTAAAAAAAAAAAAAAAAAATCAATCATAAGAATGTTCTTCCTTTACAAAGTACTAAGAATATGGTGAAACACAGGGAAGTTACAATTAATGTAACTTATGTGTGATAGTTACTAATAATAAGTGTAATATTTTTGCAGCAATGGCAAAGAAGACATATCAATTCTAAGGGACAACAATAAGGGATATAGGATTTTTCCTTTTGGAGCAACGAAAACATTTTAAACTGAGGCAATGACAGTGCAATTCTGTAATGAAAATGAGATTCAATGAGTGTAGACTTTGAATGGATTGCACAAGGCATGGGACTGTATAACACAGGGAATCCAGGAGTGGAAGATGGACTGTGGTTAACGGGACAAATATGAGAATATTCTCTCAGGACCTAAAACAAATATATAATATTAATACAGGGGCTTAATAATCTGGTGGTTAGGGGAAAAAATACACCAAATGTAAAAAATGAGCTATAGTTAGTAGTAATATTTTGATGATGCTCTTTCATAGTTTGTAACAAACGTTTCATGACAATGAAAGGTGCCAGTGGTAGGGTGGTGTATGGAAGCCCTGTATGATGATATGCACGTTTGTTTTCCAAGTTCATAATTTTTACTTAACCCTTATTGTAAGTTCATGTATGAATGATATACTTTAATAAAATTCTTTAAAATTAAAAATAAATGTGTCCTATTAACTTTCCCTGCTACCCACCCATGGTTCCACCATCTTGAGTGGCCTAATTCAGATACCACTCATCTATCTCTTATCCAACTTCCAAAATGTGGTTGTTTTCTCTTTTCTTGTTCTTCTTGTCCTCGTGGGTCTATGTCTACAACTATTTTTAAGTCCTTTCACTGTAGAACTGGTAAGATTTTTGGGAGGAAGCAAAATTAGATAGGCATATTAAAGCTGCCATCATAACCCTGAAATTCCCATTCCTTTTTCTTTTTTTGAGGTACCGGGGTCTGGGAATTGAACCGTGGACCTCATATATGGGAAACTGGCACTCAACCACTGAGCCACATCGGCTCCCCTGAGTTGGTTTTTCCATTTGTTTGCTTGTTGTTTGTCTTCTTGTTTCTAGGAGGCACCAAGGACCAAATCCAGGACCTCCCATGTGGGAAGCAGGAGCTCAACCTCTTGAGCCACATCTGCTCCCTCCCATTCCCTTTTAAAAACAAAATAAAGCCGTTTAGAAACAGGATACACACAATCCAAACACCAGAGTGATCAGCATGATGGTGCTCTATGAACTAAATTTTCTGCCAAGGTTAGGGTTGAACAGAAAAACTTTATTTCATCTCTTGTTGAAAATCTTTCTAAAACTTAAAGCCTTGGGAAGCAGACATGGCTCAACTGATATAGCTTCCGCCTACCATATGGGAGGTCCAGGGTTCAATACCCAGGGCCTCCTGGCAACAAGGAGTGTTGTCCCACACAAGGGTGCACCCCCTGCGCAAGGAGTTCCCCCTACACAAGGAGTGCAGCCCCACACAGGAGAGCAGCCCACCCAGGAGTGGAGAGCTGACTCAGCAAGATGATGCAACAAAAAAGAGACACAGAGAAGAGACAATATGAGACACAACGAACTAGAGAGCTGAGGTGGAGCAAGAGAATGATCACCTCTCTCCCACTCCAGAAGGTCCCAGGAGGATCCCCCCAGCCCCGATTGAGAATACAACAGACACAGAAGAATATATAGCAAATGGACACAGAGGGCAGAAAATGGGGTGGGGGGGGGGAGGGAGAAATAAGGGAAAAAAATTAAAGTCTTATTTTTCTCCTTAATGACCCTAAGCAGCTGAGAACCTTCAGTTGCACGCAGTGATCTCTGTGCAGTGTGATGAATGGTTAGCTGGCAACTCAGTCCACCTGCAGCTGGGTTTTGTTCGGCTACAAAGAGTTTCAAAATATTTTAATTTGCTGCCAACTTTTGAAAATAAAAAAATTCTAATAAAAATCTGGATCTCCAACTTTCCTAAAAATCAAAAGACCTAGTGGCTCTGGGCTCACAATAGTGTATGGTAACAATGAGCTGAAACTAAGTAGACAGCAGTTGTCCAATTTAAACAGAGTGTCTGGTCAGTTCACCATAGTCTAACCCAATCTACTTCCCTTGTTATATTACCTGTCTGGCCCCTAAGGGCATTTTCAATTTCAACACCTATTATAGAGGGAGTTAAGAATGGAAATGAAGTGGTTCATCTATAAATCTGCTGAAATATAGTAGTCCTCTTATCTATCCAGAACTGAGTTGTTATAGCAAATAGTGGTGAAAAAGTAATAATAACATATGCATTATTTACATATTTCACTATTGTGGAGGTGTTTAGGAATTGTAGATGACACAGTCCATTGGATTTGGGGGAAAGAGGGTATGAGAGGCTTGGAGGACAGAGGAGGACAGAATACTGCCACTTCCTAGCTGTGGGAAATGCAGCAGCAGAATGAGGATATTAGCCAAAGTAGAATGAAAAGGGATATAAGGGATGTAAGAATGCTCTGTGGGCTGTAATGTAGTATTTAAATGACAGCTACTACATCTCAAAACTAAGTAGCTCAGTGCTACTCAAAATGTGGTTTGTGAATAGATGCTGGTCCATGGACTCTTTGTTATAGGTCCGCAACAAGACAAACCAAAGCTGACTGGGTAAACGTTTGGAAACTGCAATTTGATATTGCTGCACCATCCAAACGTGTGATCACTGGCCACCTCTTACCGCAAGGAACAGATCAGTTCCGAGTTGCTAAACTCGCTAGGTAAGTCCACATGACATGGGCTACATGTATTTTCAGGTAAGTCAGTTGAAACCCCAAAGTTTAGAAAAACTGTAAATGTAAGCATTTTTAATAACATCATTTTACAATTAATTCAAATTTTACCCAAGCTTTTTTTTTTAATTGAAGTTTAGCAACCAGTTATATTATAGAAGTAAATTTCGATAATCTATTTTTAACCCTAATTTGCTAATGACAAAATAAGCTTCACTGGATTTCATACCTTCATATCTTTTTTGAATGTGGCAAATGATGACAATGGGAGTGATTCCAAATAAATAAAGATTAGAAGAGTTTGTACTCGTTTTACTCAGAATATTATCCCTTTTGTACCAGGTTTGTTTGATTTTGTAACAGTAATTGATGGTCAAGTGCTAAAACCACAGTATGTTATTTGTAGAAACACAACTAATGAAGCAATGAAACCACCTAAACTTAAGTAATATTTGTGTTAAAAAAAAATAAACAAGTCCAAAAAAATTTTTGAAAGAAAAAATATTGAATTAAATAGCTGACACAGACAAAATATCTCTTCCATAAACAGTACTTTGAGAACTTTTTACAGAACAGCACTTCAGGTTGCTAAGACTAACAAACCATACACAACTGACATTAATCAAAGACATTAGTGAAAGGCTGAATCCAAGATATTTTCTTCGAAGTTTTTAATGAATACACAGCAAAAAATGCACCTCATGTACCACTTTCTAGTGGTCTCACAGATTGGCATATTCAGAAACTGGCTAATGACATGAAAGACTAACGCAATGAACAAAGAAAGCTAATAAAGTATTTTTCATTACAACTTGATGAATGCACAGATGGAGTGCTCATGTCAAGTCTTAGTTCATATGCAATTTGAACATGATGGTAATATGAAGAATTATTTTTCTTAGCTTCATTGCCATCAAACACAACTAGCTCTGAATTGTATAAACCTATGAAAGATTACAATGTCCACAAATTTGGCTTGGAGTTTAAGTTTCAGGGGGAAGTATCAGCAACAACAGGAAAGCATTTAGGAGTGTTTACTCAGATTAAGGGGCTGGCACAGAAAGTTAATCAACACACTGCTTCCTTTATCAAGAAAATTTTCCTATGAGAAAAAAGTCAGCAGCGTGCTTTAGTGACCCAGTAAAAATTTTCACTCAAAAAAAGTCTAATGGGGAGAGACAGCAAGATGGCGGCAGAGGAAGGAGCTCCTAGAGTCAGCTCCTACTACAGGGCAGTTAGTAAACACTCAGTGCTCTCTGGAGCTAGCTGAAGCACCTGTTTGGGGGCTCCAGGAGGCCAGAAGAGCATCCTGCAACATCTTAGAAGGAATGGAAGGAGGAGACTACCCAGCTGTAGAGAAGACTCTTAAGTAGGATGCTCCATGCCCAGAGGCCAGTGCCCATCCTCCACTGGAGGCACAAGCTGCCTGGGGAGCTGTTCCACGGCTGGAATTGAAAGCTCCGCTTCCCTAAAAGAGGGGAGAAAGAGATGGTTGGACACCAACTTCAGCTACTGATGAGCAAAATTCAGTGGGCTAAATAAAGTATAATCCTGAGAAAAGCTAAAGTTTGAGTCTGTCCAAGTCAGAAAGAGGCTGGGAGCCGCCATCTTAACTCTGCATTTGACACGAAGGGAAGCAGGGTGGACTGACAATCCCAGTCCTGGTGAGGACCGGCTTCTTTCCATCCAGGTCAGATTGCAGGAACAGGCTAAGACCCAGTGCCACCTCCAACAGGGAGGAAGCTGCAGGGACCTGTGCCAGCCTCTCCAGGAAATTGCCGGCTAAGCCTCGCAGGCCAGTGATTGTTCTACACTGGCGGTGCAAGCTGTCCCAGGAGCTGTTCTGTGACTGGAATTGGAAGCTCCATTTCCCAAAAATGGGAGGAGGAGACAGTTAGCTACTGATTTCAGCTACTAATTGGTAGACTCCGGATGGCTAAGGAATAACCCTAGGAACAACTGGGGTGTGAATTTGTCCAAGTTAGAAAAAGGCCGGTGGCTGCCATTTTGACCCACAGCCTGAGGGGAAGCCAGCCTGACCAAGTATCACAATGATGGTAGGAACCGGTTTCTTTCACCTGGATCAGCCTGCAGCCCTAGCCTAGGCTTCAGTCCCACCTCTGACAGGGAGGAGGCTGGCTAGCTCAGCACCAATTTATCCAGGTAACTGAGGATATCTTTGGCTGGCACAAACTGAATAATTAAAAGTCTACTGGGGCAACTATGATCATCTTGCACCTGCACTGCATAGATTGCTACCCACACCTGCAGCTCCATCCATGCCCCTGGTAGGGGAGAAAGGGGTGTGAAGCTTCATCACACTCTGGGCAACTACAGTCTAGGCCTGCATGACTTGGACTATTCTACACAACTGTAACTCTGTCCCTACCTCTGGGAAAGGAGAAAGTTGGGAGAAGCTTCATCCATCCCTGGGGCAATGAGCGCAGCTTGAGCCTCCACAGTTTATAGCACCAACTACATCCTTGGCTCCTGCTACACAACCAGCAAGGGAGAAAGGGCAGGAAGCCCTAAACTAAAGAAAAAACTGCACCCAGAATAAATACTCTATAAGCCAGATGCCAAGACACCAACAAAAAGTTACAATCCACACCAAGAAACAGGAAGCTATGGCCCAGTTAAAAGAACAAGATAAGGCTCCAGATGGCATAAAGGAGTTGAGACAACTAATAGATGTTCAAACAAATTTCTTTAATAAATTCAATGAGATGGCTAAAGAGATTAAGGCTATTAAGGAGACACTGGATGAGCACAAGGAAGAATTTGAAAGCATGCATAGAAAAATAGCAGATCTTATGGGAATGAAAGGTGCAATAAATGAAATTAAAAAAACATTGGAGTCATGTAATAGCAGATTTGAGGAGGGAGAAGACAGGATTGGAAAGCTTGAAGAAATGGCCTCCGAAAGTGAACATACTAAAGAACAGATGAAGAAAAGAATGGAAAATTTGAACAAGTTCTCAGGGAACTAAATGACAGCAAAAGACGTGCAAATATACATGTCATGGGTGCCCAGAAGGAGAAGAGAAGGGGAAAAGGGCAGAAGGAATATTTGAAGAAATAATGGTAGAAAATTTCCCAACCCTATTGAAGGACATAGATATCCACGTGCAAGAAGCATAATGTACTCCCATCTGAAAAAATCCGAATAGACCAACTCCAAGACACATACTAATCAGAATGTCAAATGCCAAAGACAAAGAATTCTGAGAACAGCAAGAGAAAAGCAATGCATAACATGTAAGGGATACCCAATATGATTAAGTGCTGATTTCTCACCAGAAACCATGGAGGTAAGAAGACAGTGTTCTGATATATTTAAGATACTATGAGAGAAAAATTTCTAGCCAAGAATTTTTTTAAAAAACATTTATTTATTTATCTCCTTTCCCCCACCCCCACCCCAGTTGTCTACTCTCTGTGTCCATTCACTGTGTGTTCTTCTATGTCTGCTTGCATTCTTGTCAGCAGCAGGGGAATCTGTGTCTCTTTTTGTTGGGTCATCTTGCTGCATCAGCTCTCCATGTGTGCACTCCTGGGCAAGCTGCACTTTTTTTGCTCTGGGGGCTCTCATTATGGGGTTCATTCCTTGCACATGGGGCTCCCCTACATGGGTGACAACTCTGTATGGCACGGCACTTTTTGCTCACATTGGCACCACGCGTAGGCCAGCTCACCACATGGGTCAGGAGGCCCTGGGTTTGAACCCTGGACCCCACATGTGGTAGGTGGATGCTCTATCAGTTGGGCCAAATCAGCTTCCCCCCAGCCAAGAATTTTATATCCAGCAAGACTGTCTTTCAAAAATGAGGGCAAGATTAGAATATTCATAGATAAACAGAAACTGAGAGAATTTCTAAGCAAGAGACCAGATTTTCAGGAAATACTAAAGGGTGTGCTGGAGCCAGAAAAGAAAAGACAAGAAAGAGAGGCCTGGAAGAGAGTCTAGAAGTGAAGATTATATCAATAAAAGTAACTAAAAATGTCAAAAGGAGTAGTGAAAATAAAATATGACAGATAAAATTCAAATAGGAATAAACTTAACCAATGATGTAAAACACCTGTATTCAGAAAACTGCAATCCAATGTTAAAAGAAATCAAAAAAGTCCTAAATAACTGGAAGAGCATTCCATGCTCATGGATTGGAAGACTAAATATCATTAAGATGTCAATTCTACTCATATTGATATACAGATTCAATGCAACTCTTATAAAAAATTCCACGAGCATTTAAAAAATTTTTTTGAAAACACAATTAGCAAATTTATTTGGAAGGGTAAGGGGTCCTGAATAGCCAGAAACATCATAAAAGGAAAAGCAAACCCTCATTTCTGGACTTTAAATCATACTACCAAGCTATTATGGTAAAAACAGCATGGTACTGGCATAAAGACATATACATAGACCAAAGGAACCCAATTGATGGCTCAGAAACAGACCCTCACATGTATGGTCAAGTGATTTTTGACTAGCCTGTCAAACCCACACAGCTTGGGCAGAACAGTCCATCCAGCAAAATGGTGCTGAAAGAACTGGATATCTGTAGTCAAAAGAAGTAAAGAGGACCTCTATCTCACACCTCATCCAAAAATTAACTAAAAATGGATTAAAAAAACTAAAAATAAAAGCAAGAAGCATAAAACTTCTAGAAGAAATAGTAGGAAAATATCTTCAAGACCTGGTGGTAGCTGGTGGATTCTTAATGAAGATAAGAGAAGGACTGAGATGGACTACTGATGTTTAATGTATGTAGAAGTTTAAATTAGCTTTACTGTAAAAGTGTGGAAATGTATAGAATGGATGGTAAAAATAGTAATAGCTAGTTTCTAAATCGGGATATGGCTGAAAATGGTAGTCTAGGGATGTAAATGCCAATTGACAGAATGCTAGGGAATAATCTAGGAACTGAATAGCACAGTAAACAAGAGGTGGATGAGAACTGTGGTTGATGTTACAGATGCAAAAGTGTCCTCTGTGAGCTACAGCAAATGTATATCACTACTGCTAGGTGTTGGGAACGCACGGGAAAAATACAACTGGAATGACCTATGGACTGTGGTTAGAAGTTAAATATTCTTGCATCTATGCCAAAGATGTACTGTTTGATGATGGGGCAGTATGGAAAATGTGAGCCAAATGTATACTATGGATATGGTAACAATCAGATGATATTATCTTATCTGTAACAAATGTTCCAACACAGAGTGGTATGTTGATAGGGGGGCGTTGCTTGGAAATTTTGCACATGTGCATGATTGTTTTATAAGCTTACAACTTCTGTCATTAAAAATATACCTAAAAAATATAATAAGGTGTGTTGGGGGAAAAACACACCAAATGTAAGATAAGGACTATAATTAGTAGTAAGATTTTGACAATATTCTTTCGTAATTTGTAACAAACATCTCATGACAATGCAAGGTGTTGGTGGAGGGTTGATGTGTGGGACCCCTGTATGATGTTACACGTTTGCTTTGTAAGTTCACAACTTTTACTATACACTCGATTGTTTATGTATGTTCACATATAAATAAAAAGATAATAATAGGGAGGGTTGGAGGAAAATCCTTTGGTTAGTAGAAATATTTTGACAATGCCCTTTAATCATTAGTTAAAAGGGTTTAACCACAATGTAAGGTGTTGGTGGTAGGGTGAGTTATACAAGTCCTTTATGATGTTATATATATTTGTTTTGTAGGTTCACAACTATTACTATACACTTATTGTTTATGTTTGTTGGTGCGTGGGTGATATATAAAAAAATTTTTAAAGTCTAATGGGTTAAATTTCATATGAAATCTCTTTGTTAGTATAATAATATGGAAGGAGATCATACTGTTATTGCCACAAAGGTATAAGAGTTGCTTAGGGAGACCATCAGAATATCTCAGCCTACATGTTGGATCAAGTGTTAAAAACTGCTTTTTGACCTTGAATAAAAGGGGGAAATGGCAAAGACAAATGAGTTTATATGGCTAAGAGTCTTCCACAAAGAGTCAGGAGGTCATCAGAAGGGTCGCATTTACATACACCACAACAGGACCCCAGAGAGAGCCAAAGTAGATACAACCCTAGGTGCTGGTTCTCCCGAAGGCTACGGAGATCCACAGGTTATATGGTCATGGCAGATGGATTTGGAGTTCTATGCCATGGCAGAGGGCCCTACTTTGGAATTTGTGCTCCTGAGTATGATGGAGCTGGACTCAGATGTGACCTTCCTACACATGCCTCTTCTGTCACTTTTACTAAACCTGTGGTTGGCACTAGGGATGGTGCATACTCAGGGGACTAGAATCTCCAGACTGCCCATGTGTCAGCTGGGTCCTGAGCCTCAGCAGAGTTGCGACTCCTACTCTCTGGTTCATTGGACTTATCCAGGTCAGCTAACAGGGAGGTGGGGATGGTCAACCACCACACCAGGGGATCAAGAATGCTAACAACTGCACTCTTGTTCAGAGGAATTACATCCATCATCCATGTGGAATCTAAGCCCCTCTTGATCCAGAGGTGATGTGGACCTCACCATCCCAGGTTCCACAAAATGGAGGAATAAAATATGGATTAGAGTGGACTTACTGATGATATTCTACTATAAAACTATTGTGACAAGAAATAGAAGAAATTGTAGCATTGAGATGGAGAAGGTGGCCACGGTAGTTGCTGAGACAGGGAGAGGGAAGAAGAGATGTGATGTGGGGGCATTTTTGGGATTTTGAGTTGTCTTAAATGATATTGCAGGGTCAAATGCTGGACTTTATATATCCTGCCATAACCCACTGAATGTACTGGGGGAGAGTGTGAACTACAGGGTAAATTATTCTCTATGTGGTGCAGCAGTGCTCCAAAATGTGTTTACCTAGTGCAGTGAGTGTGCCACAATGATGGGGGAGGTTGTTGGTGTGGAAGTGGGGTGGGGGGGTGGAGGGTATACGGGAACCTCTTGTATTTTTTAATGTAACATGTTTTGGGTGATGTGTATATCTGCAAAAAATACAATTTACAAAAATGATGGGGTGGGGGAGTAAGGAGTGGGGTATATGGGAATCTCTCATGTTTTTTGTTTTTTAATGTACTTTCTTTGTGATTTATTAACTTTAATTTTAAAAAGTGTTTAAAAAACAAATATATTGGGAATTCTATTTAGATTAAAAATGATGCATTGTGAAACTGTTAAAAAAAAAAGAGTTGCTGAGGGAAAAACATTGTCAAGGATATTTAAACAACAAATAAATTCTTGGTGCCTCTGCAAGGGAGAAAACACAACAATTTGGGTGCAACATTTGATAGATGTAAAGTGGGTCACCAGACTTGCTGGTATCATCAATATTCTTAAAGCTCTTTATACTTCCATGCAGAGAAGGAGTGTGACATGTTTCTTAATTAACACCGTAGATTGAAAAAAAGCTTGAAGTTTAGAAAAAAGTATTTTTGTAATTTAACAATAATTGTCAATTAAGAGGATAATATTATTTTACATCTGTGAAAGTTTGCAAATAATTTGAGTTTGATGCATTTTCATTTTTATTTTCCACCCAAAAAGTAGTTCCACAAATAAGAAATTCATGGATCTGGAACCCATTTTTTTCATCAATATATATTTAGTTTAACCAGATAAAACTGTCAATATTTGACAATTTGACATTCAGAAATAGAAGTTGCATATAGTTCAATCAAATGGATGTCACAAAGTCCATGTTCTGACATTTATAGACTTTGATCCTGGAAAAGTTCCTATATTCTCCTTCTGGAACTATGTATTCTTGTTTTTACATATATCTCTCAGGCTAGATTTAGGTCCCCAGTGTCCAACTAATTTGGAATTAGAGACTAGAACTGCTACAGAGAGGCTCATAGATACAGGACAAAATGTCACCTAGGGAAGAGAGAAGAATTATAGAAAGTAGAGAACAGCTACCTGAGGCTATTCAGTGAAGGGCCAAATGGTCCCATACCTCTCAACAGGCCCTGGAAGCTGTGGTGTCCTTTCTTCCATTTTCAATGCTGAGTAATCAGGAAACAATATACCATGCTGGGTGCTGTGACTGGAGAGGTATGTAATATATTTTGGGTTCAAAACATTTAATACAGTTTTTCCATTTAAAGGAGCAAATCTTCAGTTTTCCAGGAAATTCATCTATTTAGTCAACTCTTATGCCCAAATGTATAAAGGAATTTCTGCATTGCAACATAACAAAACACAAATAGACAGGATTCATATATCAGGCCAAGCATTATTTAAGACCAACAACATACACCTGGGTTTAACATTAATCACAGGCAGCAGTTACTCTTCTACTCAGATTCAGCTTCCAGGAAGATGAGAGCCGTTAAACTAACTACTCTTAATAACTGCTTTGCTAGGACCTGGTTAAGCCTGGTTAAGGTAGTCAAACCTCAGCCCTCAGGCACATCCATCCACCCATTTGGAACCTCCTTAGTATGCCCTTTAAGACATGAAGGGGTAGTTTGTTATATTGTAAAAGAATCTTACCAAATCTTATACTTGAAAAAGATTAACACCTGGGCAAGATCATTCTGGCTGCTGAAGGGGGAAGAATAGGATTAGATGTGGGAAATTGTGCTGAAGGGACAGACAGCAGTCAGAGAACTGTTGTAAAATTCAGGTAAGAGACCATAATAGTGTGAACAAAAGTAGGCAAGAGATTAGAATTCACAGGAGGTAAAACATTGGATATGGGGGTTGAATATAAGAAAATAAAACAACAAAAAAGAATAACTCCCAAGTTTGTGGTTTAAGCAAATGTAATGATGATGGAGGCATTTACTCAAACTTTAGAGGAGTAGATTTACTGGGAAACCTAAATTTCATTTTTGACATGCTGTTTTAAAGATACATTTGCTTCTTATGAGATATCAAATTAAAGACATCCATACAGGATATGGTATTCTTATTCAGAAGAGAGAAATTTGAGGAGTGTTTAGAATTTCAATGTTTCACAACTCACTTCTAAATTATCCATATTTTGCTACCAACCAAATCTACTACAAACTAGCTATATGACTTTAGAGATATTGCCCAGTGTCTCTCAGCTTTCATTTCCTAATGGAGATGGAAATCCTTGCCCTACCTCCCTCTCAGGCTAGGTAATTTAACTATGAGCATTTTGAAAATGGGAAAGAGGGAGACTATTATCTCTTATGCTTACTACTAGGTTGTTGCAAAAGGAATTATGGTTTCAGACCATGAATTTTAAATCATTATAACTAGGTTCAAACACATCTTTATTCATCAAAATAGGAACCATTACAATCAACACATTTTTGCCAATGAGAAATAAGTTTGTTTATTCCTATAGCATAAAAATTCATGCTTCAGGATTCGGTGAACACTTGGCAAGCTTTTCTGCATCCTGCCGGTTGTGGCAGCATTTTCCCTGCAAAAAGTTGTCAAGATGCTTGAAGAGGGAAGCGGATTTGGCTGAACAGATAGAGCATCTGCCTACCACATGGGAGGTCCAGGGTCCAAACCCAGGGCCTCCTGACCCATGTGATGAGCTGGCCCACGTGCAGTGCTGATGCGCCCAAGGAATGCCATGCCACACAGGTGTCCCCCACGTAGGGGAGCCCCAGGCGCAAGGAGTGCACCCCATAAGAGGAGCCACCCAGCGTGAAAAAAGTGCAGCCCGCCCAGGAGTGGCGCTGCACACACGGAGAGCTTACACAGCAAGATGACGCAACAAAAAGAGACACAGATTTCCAGTGCCGCTGACAAGAATACAAGCAGACACAGAAGAACACACAGTGAATGGACACAGAGAGCAGACAATTGGGGGTGGGGGGGGGAGGGAAGAGAAATAAAAAATAAATCTTAAAAAAAAAAAAGGTGCTTGAAGAAGTGGTAGTCAGTTGGGAGGAGGTCAGGTGAATATGGTGGATAAGGCTAAACTTCGGAGCCCAATTTGCTCAACTTTTGAAGCATTGGTTGTGCGACGTGCGGTCAGGTGTTATCATGGAGAAGAACTGGGCCTTTTCTGTTGACCAATGCTGGCTGCAGGTGTTGCAGTTTCTGGTGCATCTCATCAATTTGCTGAGCATACTGCTCAGATGTAATGGTTTCACCAGGATTCGGAAAGCTGTGGTGGATCAGACTGGCAGCAGACCACAAAACAGTAACCATGACCTTTTTTTGGTATAAATTTGGCTTTGGGAAGTGCTTTGGAGCTTCTTGGCCCAACCACTAAGCTGGTCATCACCGGCTGTCATATAAAATCCAATTTTCATCGCTTGTCACAATCCAATTGAGAAATGGTTCATTGTTGTTGCATATAATGAGAAGATGACACTGCAAAATGACAATTTTTTTATTTTTGGTCAGCTCATGAGGCACCCACTTATCGAGGTTTTTCACCTTTCCAATTTGCTTCAAATGTTGAATGACCACAGAATGGTCAACATTGAATTCTTCAGCAACTTCTCATGTCGTTTAAGAGGATCACCTTCGATGATTGCTCTCAGTTGGTCATTGTCAACTTCCATGGCTGGCCACTAAGCTCCTTATCTTCAAGGCTCTCCTCTCCTTTGTAAAACTTCTTGAACCACCACTGCACTGCACGTTCATTAGCATTCCTGGGCCAAATGCATTTGTCCGATGTTGTGAGTTGTCTCCACTGCTTTACAACCCTTTTTTTTTTTTCTTTATGACCCATTTTGAACTCAAATAAGAAAAGAGCTCGAATTTGCTTTTTGTCTAACATCATTTCCATAGTCTTAAAAATATATAAAATAAACAGCAAGTAATAAATTAGGAAAAAAAACATAAAGTGAGAAATGCACATTAAAATGCTGTATAACATAACTACATTTAAGAATGTATTCCAATTTTCAACAATGCAAAACTGCAGTTACCTTTGCGCCAACCTAATAACACAAATGTTAAGCCACTTGCATTTTCATTTCCCATAAATACATCATTGCTAGAATGGAAGGAGGCAAGATTAGAAGGGTTTTTCACATTCAAAACAAAAAATTTTACAAAGAAAAAACACATTTTAAAAGGGCAATTTTATTTGCAATCATTTTTAGAAGGAACTAATATCAATTTTAAGAAGTCCAATAGGGATATGGCTCAAGCAATTGGGCACCTGCCTCCCACATGGGAGGTCCCAGTTTCAGTTCCCAGTGCCTCCTAAAGAAGATGAGCAGATGCTACAACAAGCAGATGCCACAGATCCTGCAATAAACAGATGCCTCAATGAGCAGACACCATAACAAGCAGATCCTGCAACCATCACGGCAAGCAGAAGTGGCTCAAGTGGTTGGGCACTCGCCTCCCACATGGGAAGTCCTGGGTTCAGTTCCTGATAACTCCTAAAGAAGATGAGCAGACAGACGAGGGAGCCATCCTCGGCCAGCTGGGTATAAAAAAATTTTTTTAATCCAAAATATAATGGATTTTAAATAAAAAGAATAATCCTTCTGGAGTTCTTATTTTATTAAAGCTTTTGTATTTTAAGAATTAAACCACTTAGCACAGATTTTTCTGTTACAATTTTCTAGGATGTTAAAAAGCATTAAAAACTTCGTTCTTAAAGGATAATCAAAAAATACTTTGTAATGCAAAAAGAGAGGGTAGTATTAAGAGTTATATGCTAAAAGCATGTGCTTTTTAAGCCAGGGGGACTGATTTCTAATTCTGTCTCCACTGATTAATAGTTGCCTGTTAAGTAAGACACATTACTTAAATATTCTGAGCACCAGCTTCCTAATCTGTGAAATGGAAATATATAGTAGCCTTCTCAGGGAGTAATTATGAGGATTATATGAGATGATAAATGTAAAGCACTTAGCACTATGCAAAAGGGTTTGAGAATTATTAGATTGTGAAATGAGAATGAAAAGTTAATTCATATATATAAATGATCAGTGTCAA
The DNA here is from genome assembly GCF_030445035.2 of Dasypus novemcinctus. NCBI lineage: Eukaryota > Metazoa > Chordata > Mammalia > Cingulata > Dasypodidae > Dasypus > Dasypus novemcinctus. The sequence goes on along the minus strand of NC_080677.1, from coordinate 36,768,749 downwards.
CAGTAATTAAATTAACAGTTTGTTTTTTTTAATTGTGTTGTATTGCTATTAATAACATTCTGTAGGGAAGTGTATGTGGGTCAACATAGTAGGTCCATGGTTAGGTTCCCAATGCCTCCTAAAGAAGACAGCAAGCTGGCATGACAGGCAGGCGCAGCAAGCTGACAGAAGATGACGCCACAAGAGACACATGAGGAAAAAGATATGGGAGACACAACAAAAGCAAGGAGCAGAGGTTCCTGGTGCCTCCTAAAGAGGATGAGCAGGATGGTGAGCTGGAGTGACAGGCAGTTGCGGTAAGCTGACGCAACAAGATGATGCAACAAGAGACACCACAAAGCAGGGAAAGGAGGTAGCTTAAGCAATTAGGTGCCTGCCTCACATTGGCAGTGTCAGGATCAGTTCCCAGTGCCTCCTAAAGAAACAAAGACAAACAAATGCAGCAAGTACAAATAATGAGGGGGTGGGGAGGGATAAATAAAATCTTAAAAAAAAAAAACACACCAGCATGTTCCCAGGGTCTCTGGCTGCTTGTGGTCAAGAGACCTCCAAATGCATGCAAGAGCAACCTGGAGAGTCAGTGACAACCCAGGTCAGCAGGTTCAAATGAAATTGAAATTTAAGTCCAGTTCAATTTCAACTGGTTCATTCCATTCCTATTTATTCTGCAAGTTACCCCTGAGTTTCCAAACAGTGTAACAAGCCTGAAGATGCCATCTTGTTGCTGGAGCAGGTCTGTGATACCTAGAAAGCAATCCTCATTTCGTTATGGACCTAAAGTTGGGAGAAGCACTGGGAAGAGGCAGGCTAAAAGACACCTGGGTAATTATAGGTAGAAACTGAACACTGCAAGCAGTCCTTTGCTTTTTGTTTAATGCTTATATTCCTTGTATCTGACATGTTGGTGACCAAAAAAAGACTTACTCTACGGGAAAAAAAGAAAAGAAAGAAAAAAAATTACATTCCCTGTCGGTGGGGGAGCATTCTAATATTACTAACACAAGAGTAAGAGGATAAAAATATTTCTGGGAAACAATTGGGCAATAATATGATATTAAAAGCCTTAAAAATGTCTACACTCTGACTCATGATTCCATTTTTAAGAATTGCTCCTTAGAAAATAATCAAATACAGAGAAAATTTGTTGTTCAAAAATGCTCACTCCAGAATTATGTGTAAAAAGCAGAAACTACCCTAATGTACAACTATAGATGAATGGCTTAATAAGTTATGGAATATCATCTTTTGAAATGATGCACTGAGAAGGGCACAGTATCATTTTTGTGATATTCTTGTTAAAAATGACAATTTAACCACAAGAAAATGACAAACAAACCCAAACTAAAGGACAGTCTACAAAATAAGTCAAGGTAATGAAAGGCAAAGACAGATGGAGAAACTATCTTGAATTGGAAGCAACTATGGAGACTTGCAACTGAATGTAATGCATGATCCTGGACATTAGTAGAAAAATTAACAAAATTTGGATAAAGTCTGTAGATCAGCTAACAGTATCATATCATTGTTAATTTTCTGGTTTTTATCATTGTTCTGTTACTATGTAAGATGTTCACATTTGCAAAAGCTAGGTGAAAGGTATACTGAAAATCTTTGTACTATTTTTGCAACTTTTTGTAGGTCTGAAATTAATTCAAAATGAAAAGTTTACAATTTTAAAAAATTAAATAAAGTTTGGTACTTTCAGAGGGTAATTATGCAGCCATTAAAATGCTTACAGAGAAGCGGACTTGGCCCAATGGATAGGGCATCCGCCTACCACATGGGAGGTCCGCGGTTCAAACCCCGGGCCTCCTTGACCCATATGGAGTTGGCCCATGCGCAGTGCTGATGCATGCAAGGAGCATCCTGCCATGCAGGGGTGCCCCCCCGTAGGGGAGCCCCACGCACAAGGAGTGTGCCCAGTAAGGAGAGCTTCCCAGTGTGAAAGAAAGTGCAGCCTGCCCAAGAATGGCACCGCACACATAGAGAGCTGACACAGCAAAATGATGCAACAAAAAGAAACACAGATTCCCGGTGCTGCTGCTAAGGATAGAAGTGGTCACAGAAGAACACACAGGGAATGGACACAGACAGCAGACAACTGGGGTTGGGGGGGGGGGGAGAAATAAAAAAATAAAAATCTTTAAATAAAAAAAATGCTTACAAATAATCTTATCTTAATGACATTGAAAAATACTCACCATACAGTACTGTGGGGAAAAACAAGATTGTTCATTTGATTATAAAGTATGAATTAGACTATGTAAATTATACAGTGTGTGCATCAAAACTGAAAGTCCAGAAAGAAATCACTGAAATGTTAAGATTGGTCATCTAAGTAGATTACAGGTGATAATTTCTTTCTTCTTTTTTACTTTCATATGTTTCCCAATATTTTCTACAACAAGCATCTACCACTTTTAAAATCAGAAAAAGTTAACTTTAGAAACACACCATGATAGGACAAAAAGTAGATGAATGGTTGCTTAGGCCTAAGGGGGTGGATAGGGAGGGGGGGATAGGGAGGTGATAGTTAAATGGTATGGGGTTTCATTTCAAGGTGATGAAAATATTCTAAAATTGACTGTGTTGATTGCACATATCTGTGAATACACTAAAAATCATTGAATTGTACTCTTTAAAAATCAGATAAGTTGTATGTTATGTGAATTATACCTCAAAGTGTTTTTTTTTCAAAAAAGAATAGGAAAAACACCTCATGAGTTCTGCATCATACAAAATTAATTAGACATATCACTCCTGCTTTGTTTTACCAAAAAAAATTTTTTTTCTAAAACCTTGAATTAAAAAAAATCTATGACCAGAGGGTATTAAACAAACAATGGTAAGTTTTGGCTTATCTGAGTTTCTTAATTTAACACCAGTAACAAAAATTGCTTACTGATTTCACTTATTATTTAGAGCTGAATTCTTGGCATTCTGTCACCCTAAATACAGTTTAACTCCTATGTTGAAATAAGTGCTTCATTTCCACTAAATAACTGGAACGATTTCCTGGGTCATCAGGGGAGCTCAAACCTATGCCCACATGAATCCCAATCAAGAACAGAAGAAATGGGAACCTAGTCATTTCTCCTCAGCTTGTCACAAGTCAAGGGAAGAAGGTATTTATGCCAAAGACTGGGAAATAAAAAAGAAAGCAAAACTTGCTGGGAGACAATTCAAGGTGGCTTCCAGTTGTCTTCGATTTTCCTGCTTCACATGACACACATTTAAGTAGACATAAAGCATGGCTGCCCCCACCCAAAATACCTCTTCTGGTAGATAATGTATGTGTCTGCTTTCTCCATCCAGGGACTGGCCAAAAAAACCTTTACTCCCTTGACTCTCAAAGAATCTTATATTTCCACCCACCTGCACCAAATATCCACATGTGTCATCTCCCAACACTTTACTAACTCTCAAATGGTATTAACCGAAGGGCAACCAGAGGAAAAATAGTGTAGGGAGCTGGTAAACCCATGGTACTATGGAAGGGCAGCTTGAAAGGAGAAGTGCAGAGCACCTGCAACAAGTGCTGCCAGACCCTGGTCATTCTGGATGTCACCCACTTCAGGCATCCACTGCCACCTGCTCAGCCAGCATCAGTCAGTCTTCTCAGGTGAAATGAGTACTTTGCCCTCTGAATTCCGTAAGTATCCCCTACACCACCCTGACAAGCTCAACACCAAGCCCCGGGCTCATCTCTCCAAAGTCCCTACTCGCTGTTCCCCACCTCACAGTCCAACTCCAGCCACAGTTCTGAACTTTGTACACCTTTGTGTACAAAATGCTCTCTTTAGCTTTCTACCACAACTGTATCTCTGCTTTCTTTGTTCCAGCTTCACCCATGAAGGCCAAATCTCAGCTGCTAGCTCCCAGCACATGCTGTACCAATTATTCAGTCACTCAGCCCTTTCGTTTCCCAACTCGCCTCCTCACCCTTCAGGGCTGCCCTCCTGGCCCACCTCCATCAACTGCCTTCCAGGAGCCCAATTTCCCCACATGTAACATGCCATGAAGGACAAGATACCACTGTCTCCCATTTTCTTGTTAATTTATTTATGACTGGGCTTCTTCCAGCAAGGATTTCAGATAACACATATTCTGATCCTACTACGTTGTCCAGATGGGATTCTTAGCCCATGTGTCTTCTCATTCTATCCACCAATGAAACACAATGGGGTCCAAAGACAGCGTTTTTCTAAGAAACCAATTTCTGCCCCTTCTAAGACAGTATTGGTAAAGGCAGTCCTCTTACCGAAGGAAAACAAAGGCAAAACACTGGTTTTAAACCACAAGACAAGACCAAGTGAAATACTGACACAACAAAGACAGCAAATCTGACTCAGAGCTGGTAGCTGGGACTTTTTTATCTGACAGTTGCTGCTCTCCCACCCCCCCTGCTGGACAGAGATCCTGCTGTGATTCTTTCAAAGTCGACTGCCCCAGGCTGATCTGATACACTCAAAATGCATAGGTGCATCAAAATGCAGAGACAAACATTAAAGAGAAACCACAGATGCTAATCACACTTCATTAACTTCAATGTCATATCAGAGAGACGGAGCGCACCTCAGTGGGAAAAGGCCTAAAACACTTCTCAGTCCAGTGTCTTAAGTCCTCATTCTGTCACTCTCTAGTTCATCTGATACGAGAAAATATTATTCTGAGTATCGGTGAGGCTCAGTTTACTCATCTGCAAAATGTGGATATCATACCCACTCCACATGGTTGTCGTGATGATTAAACAAGACAGTACTTGCCACCTGGCCTAAAGCAGGCATTCAATCATTATTGTCTCTCCCTTAGCCCCCAAATGACACCCAACATCTTGGCATCTCAGTGACTTTATCTGACACAATGATAATACCTGCTCAGTCTACTTGTGAGAGTTGGGTGGGCCAAATGAAAGGACAGATGTGTGTCAAAACTCTTTGTAAACCATGAAGTGTTATCCTAATTAAATTCATGAATGAGAACAACACTGCTTGACACTGTGAAGAGACAAAGATGACAACGGCAGTTTCCATCTATGTGGAGTATTATAAATTTGTAAATGAAATAAACATGTCTTAGAATAACTGTGCTTCGAAGCAGAGACTAAATGGCATATTAGTTACATAGAAAAAAAGATTAATGGGCACACAGAGGAAAGAAAAATTAATTTGTCTGAGGTGGAGGGCAGAATGAGGTGGCTTCATGAGTGTGTCCACATTGGATCAGGTCCTAGAAACAACTAAGATTTCAGTCAGCCAAACTCAGGAGAGGACATCCCAGACCCAACAAAGAAAGAACAAAAACACAGAGTCACAGAAGGTTCAGGGGAGACTAAGAACCCCAGTTCGGCTGTAGCATGGGACGAGGTGCCATAGTGGAGAATGGGGCTAGAAAGATAGGTTGGGGCCCTCAAGTGTTTAGTGCAATTGAAACTTACAGGGTATAGGCAGTGATGAGCCATCCGTGGTTTGTGAACAGGGTGTCTAAGAAAGTTTTCTGAAGATATGCGAAAGGTGGCATGGGATGGAGGAGAAAGACAGCAAATACAGAAAGGGATTATAATTGCCAAAGAGTGATGAGGGCCTGAAATAATTCAGCAAAGTCAGAAGGAGAGAGAGAGAATTAAAAGGAGGGGACATGGGAGCCAGTGTGGCTCAGTGGGTAAGTGCCAGTTTCCCACATACAATATCCTAGATTCAATCCCCAGCCCTGGTACCTCAAAAAAATAAAAAATAAATAAAAGGAGACAACGATAAATTATATAAATGTAAGGTTTTACATCGTATTATTGAAGATAGAGAGTCACATATTATTTCTCAGTTCTACATGTACCAAAGAAAAAATATCATGAAAGATGTGGGTTGTAATTGGTCCTATTCTTAAGTAATCCACAAAAAGACAGAAGCAATAAAATTATACAATGAGCTTCTCTGGCAGACTTCTAGAATTAATAGGGCATTGAGTGGGGTGAGGTGGAATAAGTCTCTGAGTAGGTAAATTTCAGAAGTAAATTTCAGGGATACATATTCAGTAAACATATAGTTAAGCAGCTGTTTGACTAAAAGTTTAATAATATTTTACAAATTTTACTACACTTAAACCATGCTGAGAGCAGCAGCATATCCATTTCTTCTTGTAGCTAACTCAATATCATCCTGTATAACCGGGAATTTATCTTACTGGTATTCCCGATAGATTGGAAAACAGCAAATGCAAAAGGAACCTTATCATTCATCAAATGTTATTCACCCCACTGACAAATTTGAGAAAACAAAGACAACACACAATATGGAATGGCCAACTTATAAAAGCAACTTATAAAAGCTTTTTCTTCAGCATACTACCTGTTAGCATAATTAAAAGATACTAAAATAATCCATATCATTAAGTATATGTCCCAAATTATTAAGATGCCTGATTTCTTATACCATGCCATCATCCCAGGAAAAAATATTTTTCAATTTTTTGCAAATTTTCTTTTATATGAGAATTCACATATGCTCAATATGGCAAGTAAAGAAAAGCATAAATAAGAACAAACATCATCCAATATATCAATATGCATCTATTGGTACACTTCCTTCTAGTCTTTCTGTGCTAAAAAAAAAAAATTAAGATCAGATTATATGCATAATTTTGCATCCTATTGCTTTCCTAATCATTTTCCCCCTTTTGTTGAAAACTGGAAGAGTCCACTCAGTATACATACTACTGTAAGAAGCTAACCTAAGAAGCTAATGTGTATTATTTAGAAAAGTAATTAGGAAGAGTTTCAAGGGTTCCCAAGAACAGCCTCAGATTCAGCAATTCATGAAAAGAAATCACAGAACTCAGAAAAGCTACTATCCTCATGCCTACAGTTTATTACAGCAAAAAGATGCAGACTAAAATCACCAAAGGAAAAAGATACATAGGGCAGTCCAAACTAAACCAAGCATGAGTTTCCACTTGTCCTCTCCCAGTCAAGTCCCAAGGACAGCACTTAATTCTCCCAGAAATTATGTATGACAACATGTTCAAAGTATTGCCAAACAGAGGAACCCCCCTAAGCCTTCGAGTCCAGGGTTTTTACTGGGGTCAGTCATATAATCCTGGAGTACACAGGTGAATGGCCTTAACTATTAAGTCTTTGTCCGAATCCTCACACCCAGAGGTCAAACTGATACAGTGTGACCCAGGAACCCAGGTGAACAAACATATTTACCATAAATACCATTGTTAGTATAAACTATCTGGCAGGCCCAAGGCCCCAGGCACGAAGACACTCTTATCAGGCAGGTTATTCCAAAGAGTTGGAGGTATGCCTGCTTGCTGGTCAAGGACCAGTCTCAAAGACCTCTGGAATGTGCAGGGTTTGGATAATGCAGACCTGCTGAGTTAACCTTCTACTGCATAGTAAGTCAACAAGGAAAGAGTTGCTTATGTAGGAAGAAATTCCCCCGATGGTATCAGGGGATACGATAGTCTCCCTGTTGCTGTGCGCCTTCCACATGGGCGATATTGCCCTCTGTAGAACATATACTAGAAGATGGCCTATCAAGCAGGAACAGTATCACTGTTCCTGTTAACCTGAGGAGACCATGAGTGGGAAGACCTATCAGAAGCTTCCAAGCCCAGGTTAGGTGGTGTCAGGGAGAACGTAGTTTACTACCCTAGGGAGTTAGCGTGATATAGAGAAAGGACGGATAGGTTCAGAATGAGGTCACCTGATCCTTAATCACATCATTTTGTCTAACTGGCTTTAGAGTCTTTATCTGTAATATTTTTTCACACCTCACAGGTAGGAGGCAATATTGCATAGCAGGTAAGAGTGCCAGCCAGGATCTGCTTCAACTGTGCAGTCACATAGAGCCCTAAGCTCAGAAAAGCCCTATACTTGGTTTATGCCCCGCCATCCCAATTTTCACATTTTTAATAATTTTTAACAAGGGGACCCACATTTTTATTTTGCACAAGGCCCCAGAAATCATATAGCTGGTCCTCGTGCCAGTTCTGAAGAATTCACTTCAGTAGTTTTAGAGTGCAGAACATTAATAAGACTTTTAGATTCACCCCCATGTGTCTAAACTCACTGTTTGAAAAAGTTGTTTTATTTGAGAATATACCTATTTCGTTTGGCATCATTTTTAGATATATGCATACCCTACTCATTCTCTGATCTTATCAGAATGCAAAACCACAGTAATCCAATTTCTTTTAACTAAGCTTTTGAAGAAGCTAAAAAGGGCTAGACATATGCTGGGTTTGCAACAGCTACCACCTGTCAGAGAGGAGTCTTGCTCTTGAAGAAAAGAAAGTAAACTTAATAGTCCAATTTTACATTTCAATGTAAAATAACTCCTGGGCATTATCTTGAAAGTATTTGAAAAATCTAATAATCTAGCTACCCATCCACATCAACGCTGCTAATTAGAACCTCTCTTTTTACTTAAAGTAAAATACACGCACACAAAGAGAGAAACCAAAGGAAAAATAAGATCAAGTCAAATAGATATGCCAAAAACTCCATCTTTCATTGACAACTACATCAATTAAAAGCTACTAGATTGTATGATTTAAAAAAAAAAAAAGTATATGTATCCAGTAAAAAATTTTTAAAAATAATTTATTTTAAAGGAATGGCCAGAAAGATAGAACTTAAACGTGAAAAAATTAAAAATTAAAATAAAAAACTATTGGAGGAGAACAGATGTGGCTCAAGCAGTTGAACACCTGCTTCCCACACAGGAAGGTCCTCGGTTTGAGTCCCGGTGCCTACTAAAAACAAAAAAAAACAAACAATAAGCAAACACATGAAAAAACCAACTTGGGGAGCTGATGTGCCTGAGTGTTGAGTGCTGGCTTTCTACATATGAGGTCCCAGGTCCAATCCTCTGCCCTGGTACCGGAAAGAAAAAAAAAAAAGGAAACATTGAAAAAAATACTATTGGACTTTCAGCTGCAGCACTGGCAGAATAGCTGGTATTAAACGTAACCCTCTTGCCATAAGCCAGACAAAAAAATAAAAACAGCTAAAGCAGCTATGATACTAGAAGAAAGGAAAGCAGTAAGATGAGCTCCACATTCACCCCTGTTTAGGAAATTGAATCCAAGCAGAAAATGAGAATCTCATAGACCAAGGAAAACACATACTAGAATTTGGGGCTGCCAAAATGGCTGGGATATGGAAGACAGGTGCTGAAGAGGAGTGAATTGTACAATAGAGAACTTTACAGAAGGAACCCCTGAAATTCTTTTTTCAATTTTTAAATATAGTAACACATATACAACTCAAAATTATCCATTTTAAATATATTGTAGTGTACAATTGTTATTAATTACATTCATAATGTTGTGCTACCATCACCACCATCTATTACCAAAACTTTTCATCTCCCCAAACAGAAACTCTCTATGCATTAAATAATAAACTCTCCATTCTCCACACCCACCCCTTGCCCCTGTCTTCTTTCTGTCCCTACGAATTTGCTTATTCTAGGTGTTTCATGTAAGTGAAATTATACAATATTTGTCTTTTTGTGCCTGGCTTATTTAATTCAACATGATGTCTTCAAGTTTCCTCCATGTCGTTGCCTGTATCAGAACTTGATTTTACTGCTGAATAGTATCCCGTTGTATGTATATACCACATTTTGTTGATCCATTCATCTCTTGATGGACATTTAGGTTGCTTCTACCTTGTGGCTACTGTAAATAATGCTGCTATATACATTGGTATACAAGTATCTGTGCAGTTCCTGCTTTCAATTCTTTGGGGTACATACATAGAAGTGGGATTGCTAGATCATAATTCAACTTTCTGAAGAAACCGCCAAACTGATTTCCATAGTGGCTGCACCATTTTACAATCCCACCAACAATGCACAAAGTTCTAATTTCTCCACATCTCCACCAACACTAGTTATGACCTGGGGTTTTTTTGTTTGTTTTAATAATAGCCAACCTGGTGAGTATAAAGAAGTTTCTCACTGTGGTTTTGATTTGCATTTCCTTGATGATCAATAATGTTGAGCATTTTTTCATGTGCTTATTGACCACTTTTACATCTCCTTTAGAGAAATGTATATTCAAGTCCTTTTGTCATTTTTTAATTGGGTCATTTGTCTTTTGGTTGTTGCCTTGTAGCTGCTTTTTAAAAATATATTCTGGAGATTAAACACTTATCAGATATATGATTAGCAATTATTTTCTCCCATTCTGTTTTCTTGATGTCCTTTATAGCACAGAGATATTTCATTTTAATTTTGATGAAGTCCTTTTTACCTTGTTTTTCTTTTGTTGCTTGTACTTTTTTTGTCTTTATTTATTTTTTAATGTTACATTAAAAAAATATGAGGTTCCCTATATATCCCCCATAACAACAATCTCCTCCATCATCATGAGACATTCATTGCATTTGGTGAATACATCTCTGAGCACCGCTGCACCTCATGGTCAATGGTCCACATCATAGCCCACACTCTCCCACAGTCCACAGTGGGCCATGGGAGGACATACAATGTCTGGTAACTGTCCCTGCAGCACCACCCAGGACAACTCCAAGTCCCCAAAACGCCCCCACATCTCATCTCTTCCTCCCACTCCCTACCCCCAGCAGCCACCATGGCTACTTTCTCCACACCAATGCCACATTTTCTTCAATTACTAATCACAACAGTTCATGAATAGAATATCAGTAAATCCACTCTAATCCATACTCTATTCCTCCATCCTGTGGACCTTAGAATGGCTGTGTCCACTCCACACCTATATCAAAAGGGGGCTTAGATTCCACATGGATGCTGGATGCCATTCTCCTGCTTTCAGTTGTAGGCACTCTTGGCTCCCTGGTGTGGTGGTTGACTTTCTTCACCTCCATGTTAGCTGTGTGGGATAAGTCCAAATAACCAGAGTGTAGGAGTTGCAAGTCTGTTGAGGCTCAGGGCCTGGCTATCACATGGTCAGTCCAGAGATTCAGGTCCCCTGGGTATACATTAAACCCCAGCACCAACTACAGTTCCAGTAAAAGTAACAGGAGACTTGTGGACAAAGATCACATCTGAGTCCAGCTCCATCACACAGAAACACAAACTCCAAAGTGGGGCCAACTGACATGGCACTGAACTCCATCTGCCATGACTATAGAACCTGTGGGTCTCTGTAGCTCTCAGCAGAACCAATACCTGAAGTTGTATCTACTTTATCTGTCTCTGGGACTTTGCTCAGGTGTGTGTAAGGGCAACCCCTCTGATAATCTCCTGGCTCTTTTTGGAGACTCATAGCCATATAAACTCATTTGTCCTTTCCATTTCCCCCTTTTATTCAGGTCAAAAAGCATTTTTAACTCCTGGTATTATACGTAGATTGAGATATTCTGCTGGTCCGAGTTGACCCTTTTATTCAAGGTCATTTTCTAGTTACATCATCAGCTGGTACTTGGTAGTAATCCCTCAGTGCCAGGGAGGCTCATCCCCGGGAGTCATGCCCCATGCTGGGGGGAAGGCAACACATTTACATGCCGAGTTTGGCTTCGAGACTGGCCACATTTGAGCAGCATGGAGGCTCTCAGGAGGTAACTCTTAGGCAACCTGCAACTCTAGGTCTTGTTCTTATTTCAGGTGCACAGGCTCACAAGCATAGTCATTAGTATCAAGGGCTCATTGTTTGACCTTCCCTACTTTTTGGTCTTTGCCATTGCACTTGGGGGATTGTTGCTGTTCCTTTAGGGACTGTGATAGAGCTTCCCTGGCTAGGAACTCAGCACTCCCTCAGTTGTTGTTTTTAATTGTACCCACTATGAAAATATCCAAACATTTTTATGTACCCTGGATATATGCCCTGGAGAACTTCCTGCCAACCATGTGTCCCCTGTCAATAACATCCTACACCAGTATTCTTCCCCTGCCATTGTTGAACCTCTCTGTGATTCAAAACTTCTTCAAAAGTGAAGCCCAATATATTGCCAGGTTCCATTAATAGTAAAATGGATTATAGGGATGAGTTTAAAGGTTAGATATAGAATACATATTAATTTAGAAAAATTAAGGTAAAAATAAATTGGGGTATCAAAAAATTTAAAAATGCAAAAGCTTTGTTTTTGATGTTTTGCCTTCCATCACTGCAATAAGTGTTGCCCTGTATGCAAATTGGCAAGGCAGCTACTTCCGTCTTTTCCTCAGTGTCTACGTCCTTTTTCTTTTTTTTCCTAATTATTAACCTTATCTTCACAAAAGTTTTAGATCATAGTAATTCATATATACAATATACAGTACTCCCACATATCTAACATAAAACCCTTTTCCCTTCCACAGCAATAATCTTTTTACATATTCATATTATATTTACTGAAACTGATGTACAGATATTGAGACAATAGCTTTCAAACAAGGTAACATTTGGGTTTACATTGTGGTTTATATTTTAGACTATACAATTTTCTAAATTTTTAGTTACCTTATGTTTTACATTATGATTTATCTTTTAGCCTATCAGCCCCTATATATTTTTGGTGTAATTTAACATGTCTTATATCCATCCTTGCATAATCTTGTGGAACACTTCTATTTCCCACACAGTTACATTGGTTCCATCTATTCAATACCTCTCTCCCCCTTCCCTTAGGGCCCACAGTGACAGTCAATCTTCATTGCTTGAAGGGCCATGTTCAGAGATACTTGCAACAGTGTTGAGGGCCTGACATGCTCAACTGCCCTAATGCACTGGGAGCCACCATTTCTCTCGAGAGATACAATTCCCTCTATTTAAGAACATCAGTCCTCCCCAGGATGTGGGTATACCTTCACTCTCATTATATGGGTCTCAATCCAATGATATAACCCACTAAGGCAAAATGAGCACTCATACTCCCTGGGAGCCTGTCCTGCGTCGGATTATCCCCTTTAAGCATCTTAAACAGGAAATCTTCCTTATTATATTTTTTAAAAAGTTTTCTCAGCATTATACTCTCAACCAAATACCTGACAATCTCCTATGTTCGTATGTTGCCCTACCCTCCCCCCAATTTCTTGGGTAATATTACCCATCCTCCCATCCCTAGCCCTCCTCAAGACCGCAAAGCTCCACCCAAAGGTAACCCTATTCCTTCATTTTATCCCTTCCTTGTACAAATACTTACCTCCAGCTTATTATAGATTTCACCCATATAGGTGTCCGCTTACATCCTTCATCTACCCCCCCAATTTCCTTTAAGCCTATCATCCAGTCTCTAGCTCTCTGAGGCAGCTTGGTTTGCTTATTTCATATCATTGAGGTCATGTAGTATTTGTCCTTCAATGCCTGGCTTGTTTCACTCAACATAAGGTTCTCAAGATTCATCCATGTCATCACATGTGTTTGTAGTGTATTCGTTCTTAAAGTTGAGTAGTATTCCATTGTGTGTATATACCACATTTTATTTATCCATTCATCTGTTGATGGGCATTTGGGTTGATTCCAACTTTTGGCAATAGTGAACAATGCTGCTATGAATATTGGTGTGCATATATAGGTTTGTGTACTTGTTCTCAGTTCTACTGGGAATATACCCAGCAGTGGAATTGCTGGGTCATATGGCAAATCTATAGTTAGTTTTTTGAGAAACCGACAAACTGTCCTCCAGAATGGCTGGATCCTTCTGCATTCCCACCAGCAGTGGATGAGTGTTCCCATTCCTCCACATCCTCTCCAGCATTTATAGTCTTCTGTTTTTGTCATAGCTGCCAATTTTATGGGAGTAAGATGGTATCTCATTGTAGTTTTGATTTGCATTTCCCTGATAGCTAGAGATTTGGAGCATTTTTTCATGTGCTTTTCAGTCATTTGCATTTCTTCTTTGGAGAAGTGTCTGTTTAAATCTTTTTCCCATTTTTTAAATGGGTTTTTTGTCTTTTTATTCTCAAGATATAGTAGTTCTTTATATATGCAGGTTATAAGTCTCCTATCAGATATATGGTTACCAAATATTTTCTCCCATTGTATAGGCTCTCTTTTCACGTTCTTGACAAATTCCTTTGAGGTGCAGAAGGCTTTAATTCTGAGGAAGTCCCATTTATCTATTTGTTTTTTGCTGCTCGTGCTTTTGGTGTGATGTTCATGAAGCCATTTCCTATTACAAGGTCTTGTAGATGCTTCCCTACACTGCTTTCCAAAGTCTTTATGGTCTTGGCTCTTATATTTAGGTCTTTGAATTGATTTTTGTATAAGGTGTGAGATGGTAATCCTCTTTCATTCTTTTACATATGGATAGCCAGTTCTCCAGTCACCATTTGTTGAATAGGCCATTCTCTCCCAGTTGAGAGAGTTTGGTGGCTTTATCGAATATTATATGAGGATCTATATCAGAACTCTCAATTCGGTTCCATTATTCCATGGGTCTATCCTTGCGCCAATATCATGCTGTTTTCACTACTGTAGCTTTGTAGCATGTTTTGAAGTCAGGTAGTGTGATTCCTCCAATTTTGTTATTCTTTTTCAATATGTCTTTGGCTATTCAGGGACTATTTCCTTTCCAAATAAATTTCATAGCTAGTTTTTCTAGTTCCTTAAAGCATGCCGTGTTGATTTTTATTGGTATTGCATTGAATGTGTAGATCAGTTTTGGTAGGATAGACATCTTAATAATATTTAGTCTTTCTATCCATGAACAGGGAATATTCTTCCATTTATTTAGGTCTTCTTTGATTTCCTTGAACAGTGTTGTGTAGTTCTCTGTGTATACGTTTTTTACATCTTTAGTTAAATTTATTCCTAGGTATTTAATTTTTTTAATTGACTATTGTAAATGGTATTTGTTTCTTGATTTCCTCCTGAGCTTGCTCATTATTGGTGTACAGAAATGCTACTGATTTTTGCGCATTGATCTTATAACCTGCGACTTTACTAAACTCATTTTTGAGTTCTAGAAGCTTTGTTGTAGACCTCTCAGAGTCTTCTATGTATAGGATCATGTCATCTGCAAACAATGAAATTTTGACTTCTTCCTTTCCAATTTGAATGTCTTTTATATCTGGTTCTTGCCTCAGTGCTCAAGCAAGTACTTCTAAGACAAAGTGAAATAGAAGAGGTGATAGTGGGCATCCTTGTCTTGTTCCTGATCTTAGAGGGAAAGATTTTAGGATTTCACCATTGTAGACAATGTTGGCTGTGGGTTTTTCATATATACTCTTTATCATGTTCAGAGAATTTCCTTGTATTCCTATCTTTTGCAGTGTTTTTATCAAGAAAGGGTGCTGTATTTTGTCAAATGCTTTTTCTGCATCTATAGATATAATCATGTGATTTTTCCCCTTCAATCTGTTTATATGGTGTATTACATTGATTGATTTTCTTATGTTGAACCATCCTTGCATACCCGCAATGAATCCCACTTGGTCATGGTGTATAATTCATTTAATGTGTTGTTGAATACAGTTAGCAAGTATTTTGTTGAGGATTTTTGCGTCTAAGTTCATTAGAGAAATTGGTCTGTAATCTTCCTTTCTTGTGGTGTCTTTGTTTGGCTTTGGTAATGTTGGCATCATAGAATGAGTTAGGTAATGTTCCTTCTGTTTTGATTTTTTGGAAGCATTTCAGCAAGATTGGCCTTAGTTCTTTCTGTAATGTTTTGTAGAATTCACTTGTGAAGCCATCTGGCCCTGGGCTCTTCTTAGTTTTCAGGTTTTTAATGACTGATTCTATCTCTTTACTTGTGATTGGTTTGAGATCGTCAATTTCTTTTTTCATCAATATAGGCTGCTTATGTGTTTCTAGGAATTTGTCCATTTCCTCTGAATTGTCATTTTTGTTGGAATATAGTTTTTCAAAGTATCCTCTTATGATAGTCTTTATTTCTGTGGGGTTAGTGGTGATATCTCCTTTCTCATTTCTTATTTTGTGTAGTTGCATCTTCTAACTTTTTTTCTTTGTTAGTCTAGCTAAGGGTTTGTCAATTTTATTGATCTTCTCAAAGAACCAGCTCTTGGTTTTGTTTATCTTTTCAAGTGCTTTCTTATTTTCTATTTCATTTAGTTCTGCTCTTTGTTATTTATTTCTTTCTTTTTCCTGTGAGGTTACTTTGTTGTTTTTTTACTAATTCCTCCAAATGTAGAGTTAGTTCTTCAATTTTTGCTCTTTCTTCTTTTTTGATGTATGAATTTATGGCTATAAATTTCCCTCTCACTACTGCTTTTGCTGTGTCCCATAAGTTTTGTTATGTTGTGTTCTCATGTTCATTAGTTTCAAGGTAGTTATTAATTTCTTTTCAGATTTTCTCTTTGACCCACTGTTTTTCTAAGAGTGTGCTGTTTAATTTCCATATCTTGATGTGAAATCTGGGCCTTTGGCCCTTGCAGATTTCCAACTTCATTCCACATGTTCAGAGAAATTATTTTAAATGATTTCGGTCTTTCTGAATTAATTGAGACTTTCTTTGTGGCCTAGCATATGGTCTATCTTGGAGAATGATCCATGTGCACTTGAGAAAAATGTATATCCTGCTGTATTCGGGTGTAATGATGTGTATATGTCTATTAGCTCCAGCTCCTCTAATATACTATTCAAAGTTTTTGTTTCTTTAGTGATTCTCTTTTGAGATGTTCTGTCCAAAGTTGATAGTGGTGTATTAAAGTCTCCCACTATATTTGTAGAGGCATCTATTCTTTCACTTAATTTTTCCAGTGTTTGCCTCATGTATTTGGAGGCATCCTTGTTAGGAGCATAAATATTTATGATTGTTCATTCTTCTTGAAAGATTATCCCTTTCACTAATATGTAGTATCCATCTTTGACTTTCACAATTGTTTTGCATTTAAAGCCTATTTTGTCTGATATTAATATAGCTACTCCTGCCTTTTTTTGCGTTATTGTTTGGTTGTAAGATTGTTTTCCAGCCATTCACTTTCAACCTCCCTGAATCCCTGGGTCTAAGATGTGTTTCTTGTAGACAGCATATAGATGGGTCATATTTCCTTATCCAATCTTCTAGTCTGAATCTTTTGACAGGTGAGTTTAATCCATTGACATTCAGTGTTATTACTTTCAAGGAATTATTTATGTTAGCCATATTTTGTTTGGACTTGTGTTTGTCCTATTTTGTTTGTTTGTTTCCTTCTCTATTTGTCTTTTTTGTTGCTCTTACACTCTCCTCCAACTCTGCCTCTTCTGTTTTTTTCTTTCTTCCTGCAGAACTCCCTTTAGTATTTCTTGAAGGGCAGGGTTCTTGTTGGCATACTCTTTTAATTGTTTATCTGTGAATATTTTGAACTCTCTATCATTTTTGAATGCTAGTTTAGCTGGGTAGAGTATTCTTGGTTGGAAATTTTTTTCTTTTAGTACCTTGACTATATCATACCACTGCCTTCTTGCCTCCATGGTTTCAGATGAGAAATCAGCACTTAATCTTATGGAGCCTCCCTTGTATGTGATGGTTCTCTTTTCTCTTGCTGCTTTTAGAATTTTATCTTTGTCTTGAGCATTGGATAATTTGACAAGTATATGTCTTGGGGTGGGCCTGTTGGGATTTATGGTGTTTGGGGTGTGTTGTGCTTCCTGAACATGTACATCCATCTCTCAGTAGATTTGGGAAGTTTTCAGCCATTATTTCCTCCAACACCTCTTCTGTTCCCTTTCCCTTCTCTTCTCCTTCTGGGATGCCTATAATACATATGTTTGTGCATTTTGTATTGTCATTCAGGTCCCTAAGTCCCAGCTGGATTTTTTCTATCTTTTTATAGATCAGTTCTACTATCTGTTTGACTTCAGATGTACTGTCTTCTATGTTGCTAATTCTCTCCTCTGCCTCTTCTAATCTGCTGCTATTTGCTGAGAGTGTATTTTTGATTTGTTGAACTGTGGTGTCCATCACCATCATATCTGTTATCTTTTTGCGTATGTCTGCAATTTCTTCTCCAATTGTTTTCTTCATATTCTTAATGTCTTCCTTTACTTCATTAAGCTGGTCTCTAATATATTTTTTGAGATCTTTAATTACTTGTCCGATGTTCTGCTACCTTTCCTGGTTTTTAGTTTGTTCATTGGATTCGGCCATGTTTTCCTGATTATTGGTTTGGTTTGTAGTTTTTTGTTGCTGTCTGGTCATCATTTTATCTTGATGGGTTTAATCAGTTTCTTAGCTTCTTTGTCTAGTCTTGGGGATTAATTAGTTGTTGTTCATGAGTAAGTGTTATGTCTTCTCTTTGTCACTTTGTTCTTCTTACTCTATTTTCTTGTTGCTGCTAAGTTCACTTTGAAGGAAAATATTAGGGCCAAGGAAAGCAAAATGAGCAAGAAAAGAAAATGTATAAAGTAGTATTGGTAATAAAATGTTAACAGAGCAACAATGTGAGATCTAGGAGAATGGATATTAGACTCATGTAAGTTGTGTAGAGTTATAGCAGTAAGTAGAGTACCTATAATGAGACAGTCAACTGAATATGGGGAGGAATATAGTATGAATTAAAAAGCCAGTGTTTTTATGGGAGAGGAAAAGAGAAAAAACAATAATATCAAGAGTGGATAAAAGACAGAAAACAGAACAAAGGTATTAGAAATAAAAAGTCAGACAATTTGGGGGCCAAAGAAAGGGAGGTGGAATGTAAGAGAAACAGTAGATGATGGAGGATAGAAAGATGTGGGGGAAAGGGGATAGTGCAGGTGACCAAAATCAATACACACAGAAAAGAGGAAACGGAGGATGAGGAAACACAGCAAGTGTGAAGCGCTCCCTGTAGCACCTATTATATAAAGAAAATAAAATAAAAAAAGAGAACAGAAAAAAAAAAGAGAACAGAAAAAGGGGGGCAAAGAAAAGGGGGGAAACAAGCAAGAAAAAGAAAAAGAGAAAAATAAATAAATAAATGAAAAAGGACCTTGGGGGATAAAATGGGAGAAAAGACCAGGAGACAATGCAATATTAGCAACCACAACAACAACAAAAAAAAAGAACCAACATTTCAAGCTAGGAATCCTCTTTGCAGTTAAATAATACGTTTAGCGATCTGACCTTCCCCCTTTCTCCTTTCCTCACTTCTCTCTCTCCCAGGGCAGCAGGAAAGTTGCCTGAGAGGTCCGAGAGGAGATTCAAGTAGGTCCTTGTTGAACCAACTCAACACAGAAGACTGTGACTCTTTATTTCCAGCGTGAGGGCAACTACACCTCACCAGAAACTCCAAATATGCTATTAGAAGCTTGGATAGCACCTCCTACAGTCCCTCCCCCTTAGGTGTGCTAGGGGAGGTCTAATTGATTTTCTGACTCCACCTTCTCCCAGACCAAGTTTCCTATCCCAGGACATTTAGGTAAATTGGGCTTTCTCAGCAGATTCGCCTCTCCTTTCTTCCCAGACTCTCCCCAAATCAGCTGGTACATGCCTCCAAGTTCAAGGAGAGAGAGCAAAAAAAACAACAACACAAAACGCAGAGGGCTAGGGTAATCAAGGGCCTCAGACAGACCTCACAGTATGGTAGATTCGGGGATGGGAAGTCTGTGATATTGCAGACTCAAGGTCTGTGAGTCTCTGGAGCGTTGGCCACCAGGGTTTAGGGGACACAGACCTGGGAACCATGCATCCGATTAACACGGGGCCTGGGAACAGGGCAGCACAACAAAGCCTTCAGGGATCACCATGGTGGGCCACCAGCCCTAGGGGGAGGGATCCCACCCACAGCTTCAGACCTCTGTGTCAGAAACCCAAAATTCCACCTCTCACAAGAATTTCTTCTGTCACTGTCTCACCAAATCTACATTCAGACACCTCCTGCCCTGCAAGCCACCAAAACAGCCCGCTCAGGGTTTGGGAACACCGCAGCACAACAAAGATCCCAGGGATTGCCGCGGCTGGGCCGCCAGCCCTAGGGGGAGGGGCTCCACCCACAACTTCTGACCTCCATATCAGAGACCCAAAATTCCACCTCTCACAAGAATCTCCTCCATCACTGTCTCACCAAATTGACATCCAGACACCACCCGCCCTGCAAGCCCCCAAAACAGCCCACTCAGGGCTTGGGAACACCCCAGCTCAACAAAGCCTTCAGGAATCACCGCAGCTGGGCCACCAGCCCCAGGGCAAAAGGTCCCACCCACAACCTCCTACCTCCGTGCAAGAGACCCAAAATTCTACCTCTTGAAAGAATCTCCTCTGTCACAGTCCCACCAAATCGACGTCCAGACACCTCCTGCCCTGCAAACACACAAAACAGCCCGGTCCAGTGGGACTCCAACCCTACTCAGCTGCTTCTTTGCAGTTGCTTATACTTTTGATGTAACGTCTAAGAATCTATTGCCTAATAAAAGGGTTTAAAGGTTTTCTTAAAATAATTTCATGGTTTTAGCTCTTATATTTAGGTTCTTGGTCCATTTAGTTATTTTTTGTATATGGTGTGAGGTAGGAGTCAAACTCCATTTTTTTGCATATGGACATTCAGTTTTCCTAGCACCATTCTTCCCAATTAACAGAATTGCCACCTATGGCAAATGAATTGTGTACTTCAGTTTGACGTGTCCTTGGTACACATTCTGGATATTACTTCAATCAAAGTATGGTCCAACTGAGTCAGGCTGGGCTTTAATCAGGATTACTGGAGTCCTTTTCAAGCAGAATGAAAGCCACAGGAAGCAGCCAGAAATCAGCAGAACTGGAGGAAAAAGGAGAAGACATCACCATATGCACCGTCATGTGACAGAAAAGCCAGAGTCAAAGACCACTCACATCTAGTCCCAGAACGTCAGTCTTCAGGGAGGAGACACCTTGATTTTGGACTTCTAACTTTAAAACTGTGAGCCCATAAATTCCTATTGTTGTATAGTTTTGGTTTTAGCAGCCAGAAACTAAGACAATCCCTTTGTTGAAAATCAGTTGGCTATAGATGTGTGGGTTCATTTCTGGAGTCTCAATACTATTCCATTGGTCTATGTGTCTATCTTTAGGTCAGTACCACAGTTTTATTTACTGAAGCTTTATAGTAAGTTTTGAAATCAGGAAGTATGAGACCACCAACTTTGTTCTTTTTCAATATTAACAAGGCCATATTTGGAGCCTTCTGTTGTTTCATATGAGTTTGAGATCGGCTTTTCCATTTCTGCAAAGAAGGCTATTGGGCTTTAGTCAGGGATTGCACTGAATCTGTAGATCACTTTGGACAGTATCAACATCTTAATAATACTATGTCTTCCTATCCATGAAGATATCTTGCCATTTTATTAGGTCTTCTTTAATTTCTTTCAGTTGTTTTTCAGTTTCCAACATACAAATCCTTCAACTCCTTGGTTAAGTTTATTCCCAGATATTTTACTATTTTAGATGCTTTTGTGAATGGAATTTTTTTTTTAGTTTTCATTTAAGATTGTACTTTGCTGGTGTATAGAAACAAAACTGAGGAGGTAAGTTGTGTCTAGGAGTTTGTCCATTTCTTCTAGAGTATCTGATTTATTGGCATACAATTATTCTTAGTATTCTTATGCTCCTTTTAATTTCTGCAGAATCAGTAGTAATGTCCCCTTTCATTTCTGATTTTAGTTATTTGCATCTTTTTTGTCAGCCTAAATGTTTGTCAATTTTATTGATATGTACGAAGAACCAACCTTTTCATTAATACTCAGTTGTTTTTCTATATTGTATTTATCTCCACTCTATAATCTTTATTATTCCTCCCTCCACCCCCAAAATTTTTTTTCCTTCCTTCTACTAACTTTAGGTTTAGTTTGCTTTACCTCTTCTAGTTCCTCAAAATGTATTTTTCCCTCTCTGCCTCCATGCCCTTTTCTTTCCTTCCTCTTGTGGGCAGCCCTTCATGCAAAATGAGAAAGTGGTTATGCTGCCTTTTTTTCCATAATCCCAATTTTGAGTCAAATTCTAAGATGGTCGTTTACCTTTTAACATCTTTGTTTCTTACAGAAAGGAAGGAAAACATCAATTCAAACTTCTCTATACAGTTTATCTATGTCAACCTCAAAAACAAAAATTATATTTAATTAAAAGACATTTGCTGAGAATCTACCATGTGTGATACACTGAGTTATCAACAAAGTTGAAGAAGATTCTGCTCTCCATCTTGGTGTGGTAGTTACAAGGTATATATAATTGTCAACATTCATCCAACTGTACACTTAAGTTCTGTTCATTTTATTGGATATAAAATACATCTCATTAAACAAAGCAGGTGTAGCTCAGTGGTTGAGTGCCTGCTTCACATATACAAGGTCCCGGGTTCAATTCCTGGTACCTCCTTTAAAAAATAGAGAGGGTAGGGAGGGGAGAGGGAAAGAGAGTCAAGGAAAGACAAAAGGCTTAGGGTTTACTACAGCTGGAATAATAATTTCAAAGAATGTGAATTTGATTACTCTCTTTGCTATTATGTAGGCCCTGGGTATCAGGTAAAGTGGGTTCTTTCTATGGAACTTGAAATGTAACATTTTCTAGGTGTAATTTTGTACTATATCTTTTCATCAGTTCCATAAATTGAGAGGTGACTTGCATGAGTAATAAAAACATAAGCTTTAAAACCAACAGATGTGAGTTCAAATCAAATATTTTCCTGTGATTATGGAAAAATTACCTGTTTCTGTTTCACCTGCATAATGGAGATAATGCCCTACTCCAAGGGGTGGTTGTGCAGATTAAATGGGAAAAAACATTTTTTCCCTCATCACCTCTTCCCAACATCTTTTGATGACAGGACCTTGATCAGGAATGCAATTATCAATTATGACTAATGCAGAATAAAATACTGGCCCTTTACCAATGATTCACATTATGGAAATTTCTACTTTACAAAGCATTTTACATATAATACACATATTCTCATCATTCAGTCACTCTTAATAAACACCTAGTATGTGCCATGATCTGTTTCTAGGCTCCAAAAATATAGCATTTAAGAAGCTTACATTCTAGTGGACATACAAGAAAAAAGACATTTATGTGTGCGTATGCATAAAAATGTGCGTATTGTTTGTGTGTGTGTGTGTGTATATATAATATTAGGTGGGTAAAAGTGAGCATATATATAATATTAGGTAGGTAAAAGTCCTGTGAAGAAAATAAGGTGGGGCTATAGAAAAGAATGATGGGAAGGCAAGACAGTAGGGGTTTCTACCAGGGAAACTCTGTGTAACAAGGTGACATCTGGGCAGATACTAAAACTAAGAGAGGAAGCCAGGTAGACATATGGGTATCTGAGAGAAGAGTGTTCTGGCAAAGACTAGAGCAAAGACTCCTGAAGGACAGGAAGAGACCAACATAGTTAGCATGTAAATAAACATGGGAGAAGACTCTTGGGGGCTGAAAAGACCAAAGGCACATAAGGCCAGATTACAGAGGACCTCTTAGGTCATGTAAAGTAAGGATTTAGCATTTTATTCCAAATGAGATGGACACTGGAAAGTTTTTATCAGGGTGTGATCTTACATTTAAAGAGGTCACTCTGGATATTATGTGGAAAAAAAAGAGTAAAGCACAGGTGGAAGCAGAAGGGTGACTGTAATGGTCTAGGGCCACAGATCTCAAACCTGAGGTGCATCAGAATCGCCTAGAGGGCTTGTTAAAACAGGATTACACAAAAACCTGTACACAAATGCTTATAACAGGTTTATTCTTAACAGCTAAAAACTAGGACCACCCAGGCAGCCTTCAATAGGTGGTTTAACTGTGATATATCCATTATATGGAATACTATTCAGCAATAAAAAAGAATGTACTATTGATACATACAACCTAGGTGAATCTCCAGAGAATTATGCTGAGTGAAAAAAAGCTAATCCCAAAAGGTTACCATATGATTACACTTAATCATTTAAATGAAAAAATTATAGGAATAGAGAACAGATCAGTGGTTGCCAGGGGTGAGGGAAGGAAGGAGGTAGCTATAAAAAGGCAACATGAGATATTTTTTAAGTGTAGGAAATGTTCTGTCTTGACTGTATTGATGTCAATACCCTGATATTGTACTACAGTTTTGCAAGATGTGACCATTGGGGGAAATTATGCTAAGGGTATTCTGGATGTTTCTATATTATTTCTTACAACTTTATGAGACGCTATAACTATTTTTAAAGTTTATTTAAAAAAAAAAACAAAAAAACACAACAGATGGCTTCCCATTTCTGATTTAGAAGGTCTGGGGTGGGACCAAGATTTTTCATTTCTAACAAGTTTCCAGGTGATGCTCGTCTAGGACCAGTATAAGAACAACTGGTCTAGGGACTAATACCCTGGGACAAGTATTATTCCTATTACTGAGGAAACTGAGCTTAAAGAAGATTGACTTTTCCGCAAAGGGTAGTAGAAACTAAGCAATTGAGCTAGGACTGAAATCAAGTCCTCTTAGCTCAGTTTTCACCTAAGCAAATCAAAGTCAGCAATAATCTTAATTGTAAGGACTATCTGATATCAAGTACAGAAAAAAGACCAACAAATGCTTGAATGGAATTGCACTGCCCTAAAAACTAAAATTCAGCAAAATGTAGCTTAGTTTCAAATGTTTCATAAGCTTTTTTTTTTAAGATTTTTAAATTTCTCTTCCTTCCCTCCCTGTACCCCGCCCCCCCCCCCCCAACAGTTGTCTACTGTCTATGTCCATTCCCTGTGTGTTCTTCTGTGTCCACTTGGATTCTTGTCAGTGGCACCTGGAATCTGTGTCTCTTTTGGTTGCATCATCTTGCTGCGTCAGCTGTGTGTGTGCAGTGCCACTCCTGGGCAGGCTGCACTTTCTTTCGCGCTGGGCGGCTCTCTTTACGGGGCTCACTCCTTGCACGTGGGGCTCCCCTACACAGGGGACACCCCTGCATGGCACGGCATTCCTTGCGCTCATCAGCACTGCGTGTGGGCCAGCTCATCACATGGGTCAGGAGGCCCTGGGTTTGAACCTTGGACCTCCCATGTGGTAGGCAGATGCTCCATCCGTTGAGCCAAAACCACTTCCCTGTTTCATAAATTTATGAACACAAAATGAAGATATGTACTAGTTTGAGCTCTTATCCTATGCTGTGAACAAGTTCTTAAACTATTCCTCAGCTTTCTCACATAGGAGATGAGAGTTCATCCCTTCTTACTTAACTCTGGAATCCTTAACTTTAAAATCTTGATTTTTATGGAAAGCTATGGGGCAACTCCTAAAAGAACACATTACTAGTTATATTCACTATCCATGTTATTATTTCAATTTCTCAAAACAAACACCTGCCAGTTTTACTTTCAATTTCTAGAAACCCTGAGAAAGGGGAGAAAAATGTATACCCACACACTAACAAAAATTCACTGACAAAACCTAGAAACAATTGGGGGTAAACCACAAATTTAAACAATTCTGACATCTAGAAAAGGAGTCCAGCAAAATCATACATGCCTAGATCAATGTAGATGTTGAAACAATCACATTGTATACTTATCACAAATGGTTTTTCTGCAGTTAGCTCTTAAGAATGCCACTTTAAAATCCTCTCATAAGCCTCTACAATAGTTTTCCATGTCTCCATGGCAAAGGTAAGAGGACTTGAGGAAATAGGCTTAAATAGCTAAGCAGCTTTAATATTAGATACAAGAACCTTCTGGTAAGGATAGCTCCAGTCACCTGAGAGGAATCATGTTTATGATCTCTACTTCAATATCTGGTGTTTAAAACATTCAACTCAACTGGTTCCTTACAAAACTGTCCTACCCTGTTTCAGACTGTCCCACATTAATTATAGATTGTCCCGTGTTTCTACATTGCCACATTAAGTGAGTGATTTTGTTAGAACAACAGAAAAAGTTAAAAAAGGCTTCAAAAATATAGGCAAAGGTCTCAGGAAACCAGTCTCTAAAATTGAAAGTTAGTTCCCATTAGTTAACTGCCTGGCCTTCTACCAGAAAATAGAAACTATTTATTTGGAGTTCTCATAGGTTCTTACCTGGCCAGTTCCAGCTGACCAGCACCATAGAGGGAAACTTTAGACTCATACTGGAATTATACAAATAAGTCAGAAACACAACTAGCCAATGTCACTCCCACCCCCTGGAAACAGAGCCACCAGGGGCCCTATTTCTTACAAGCAGAACTTTCCTCCAACACAGTAGAAAAAGTAATGGCCCAGTTTTTCACAAACTGAAAACTGTCATACTACCTTAGAACATTGCAAAGGGAGTTATTAATTCACTCCGAAGGGAAACTGGAATCCATTTATGAAGTGAATGGGCAGGAATTAACTTGGAAATTTTCTTATTTTTTATTAAGGTTGCATCTAACCACGTACATAGATCCTCTGTTTAAAATAAGTACCTAAAAGCTTAATTTTTACATAGTCTTATTATGTTCAATTCAAAAAGGACTCAAGACAGAACACTGTTAAAAACATTTATTTTGATATAGTCTATCATAAACAATTCAGGAGAGATTCCACTCAGCCTCAGATGCATCTGTTAAGAGCCCTGTGCCACCCAAATGGTGAAAGTCTGAACAGGTCCCATTTCTTATCCCAGCCGGCATGTACACCTTCCATGTTTCTCCTGTCCATGACTGCTTCCAAATCCAGATGACCAAATAGTCCTTCATCCCCAAAGTAGGCTAAAATGTTTGTGAAAAGGAGAGAGAAATTAAACCCCAAAATAAAAACTTTCTAAGCTTAGTTTAAGAACAAGGAGATTTTTAAAAAAATATATTTGTGTTTGCTGTCAAATGAATTCAGTTATTAGAAGATAATGATTAATCTCATTAAGCAAAAAAATCAAACATGCAGGACTATATTTAAAGAAATAATTCATGATCTCTACTTTAAAGATGTGGAAATGGAGGCTCTGAGAGGGTTACATATCATAAGTAGAACAGTATTCATGTATTTTACTCAAATAGTGTTTTACTAATATATTGCCCCTTATTCTGAATGAGGCATTCTGAGTAAGGCATTCCTATCAACCATCACCTACAATGCGCCATCCTGGGCAAAAGCAGAAGATACTAAAATGAATGTGGTCCTAATTCCAAGGAAACTAACAACTGGGTCACGGAAACAATTATGAATGTACATATATACTATATATTATATTAATAAAAACCATAGCAGCTACAATTATGTTCCTTTCAGAGTATACACTAGGCAACCCAGGAAGACTTCCCAGTCAGTCTCCCCAACCCAGGAAGCACAGTATAGGGAATTCTACAGCTGGATAACCCTTTTCAGGCACTGTTTTTTCCTAAAACACAAATGCCTCTGGAAGTAAACCAGAAGAAGCCCTAAGGAATGAGTCAGCACCAGAAATGAGAGGAGCACTGAGAAGACAAAATGGTGAAGAAACAAAAAGCAGGGGGTTTGCTTCATTTTGTCTACAATTTTTAAGGGTCAATTTGTAGTGGGAAAATTGAAGCAAAATCAGATGTACAAAAATCAGTACAACTTAAACTTGATTACAAATCAGGTTGAAAGGCACATTCTCTAAGTACCTCTGGATCTTAGATCAAGTATGCACAAAAAAAATGCTATTTCCCAGGATTGAGATCCAGTCCAAAAGGCATACCACAAGATGGAATCCTATATCTACTACTGTCCAAAGGACCACCCAGAAGTTAAGTCCATTCAATTAATTTAATTCAACACTAGTGGAGTAGCTACTTTAGTTGCTTACAGGACAAAATATATATAAATAATCAGTTACATAGTACAAAGCAGAGAAAGAACACTATAGGAACACAGAAAAGGGAGTGATTTCAGGTAGAACAATGGGGAAAAGATGGAGGGAAGAGGTGGTATTTGGGAATGGGCTTTTCTAGAAGCAAGTTTTCATCAAGTAAAAACTGAGGGGAAGGAGCATTCCAGACTGGGGAACACAAGCATATAGACAGAGGCATCAAAACGCAGTTTGTTCAAGGACTAGCGTACAGTATTATGTAGTTAACAGCATTGTATGCACAGAAGGAAGTGAGGAAGGAAAGAGATGACACTGAAAAGATTAAAAATTACTCTTAATATTTTACTGATCACATATTATTTGACAAGTACTATTAATAAACATTTTCCTTATTTAATTCTCATGGCAGTCTCATGAAGTAGGTATGCCTAACTTATGCAAGAAGAAACTAAAACTCAGAATGGTAGCGGTCTCTTGGGGAAAGCTATTTGATTACCTAGAAAATGTTCATACTTTGACACAGTAGTCCCATCTCTGACAGTTTCCTAAGGTAATGTTTCCCTAAGGAGGTAACTGATTTTAGATCACTCAACTAGTAAGCAGATACAGTACCTCAATCCCCATTTTACAGGAAGGAAACCTTTAGTTCAAAGAGTAAGGGCTAAGAAAAAGAAAAGAACTTAGCAGGGATCATTGAAAGAAGTTTTAAAAGGCCAAACCATAAGGAGTTAAAGAAAAAGGGGGGGGGAGGGGAAGCAAGAAAGCAGTGAATGAAGAAAATTGTTGAAGAATTAATCAAGGAAGAGAGAATAACTGCAGAAATGGACAGGTTGAGGGCACATATTGTGGTAACTTTTCCTCTGAGAAAAGAGACCGGCAAGGCAAAGAGAACAGAAGAAATTCTTATCAGATGGCACAGTGCTAAGTAAGGGGTAAAATTATCTGGAGGAGGCTATGCAATCCCATGGAAAGAATAAGAGCTTTGAAGATAGTCATATTCGACCACCTACCAACTGTGTAACCTGCTTGTTCTGAGGGACCAAAGGAACAAACAGATATTGTGAATAAAACACCTAAAACAATGACTGATACATTGAAGATGATGGTTAAGGACTATTATTTTCTGCTAACTGTAGAAAAAAGTGGCTTGGAGTAGGAGTTTGTAGAATTTGAAAACCTAGAACAGATGGTGAAAAGTCTGTGAAAGAAATCTACAAAGGGAAACGGACTTTGGCCCAGTGGTTAGGGCGTCCGTCTACCATATGGGAGGTCCGCGGTTCAAACCCCGGGCCTCCTTGACCCGTGTGGAGCTGGCCATGTGCAGCGCTGATGCGCGCAAGGAGTGCCGTGCCACGCAAGGGTGTCCCCCGCGTAGGGGAGCCCCACGCGCAAGGAGTGCGCCCGTGAGGAGAGCCGCCCAGCGTGAAAAAGAAAGAGCAGCCTGCCCAGGAATGGCGCCGCCCACACTTCCCGTGCCGCTGACGACAACAGAAGCGGACAAAGAAACAAGGCGCAGCGAATAGACACCAAGAACAGACAACCAGGGGAGGGGGGGAAATTAAATAAATAAAATAAATCTTTAAAAAAAAAAAAAAAAAAAAAAGAAATCTACAAAAGTCATCCTTAAGAAGAGAGGGTCAAGCTGAAATCCCAGATCAAGAGCTGGCAGTGGCAGAGGTGGATCATTACAAAGCTATGAATGTAGGTCCTTTCTACAGAGCAAACATAACCTGTATCTGCATGAGATTCTGCCAGTGTGTGTATATACAGGTTATATATTCTTTCACAAGTATTTATGTGTTATATGTAAGAATATGTATACAGCCTATATAAAGATTTCCTAAGTGTATATCCAACATGGGTGAGGTTGTTTCTGAGAAAAGTATTTTAAAAAAATATTATTTTCAGAGCCATGCTAATATACTTGGATTTATCAATTCCATATGAAAATTTATCATAAGGAAATAAAAAACTATAAAAACTAGTACAGAAAAAATGTTCATTACACTGTTATTTAAAATATTGAAAAACTGAAAAAACTAAGCAATTGATAACTGGAAAATGTCTGAGGGATCAAATCTAACTTCAGGTGAAGAAAATGAAATATATGTACCCTAGTTTAAAAATGATAGAAAAATTTGTATTCATCTGAGTAAGGATGAGATGGGAATAAAGGAAATTAAAAATGGCTCACCTCTTAAACTGGATGATAAATTAGCTTCTTTTACCTTTTAGAATATGCTTCATTATGGTAATAACATTGTACAGTTAATAAAAATTAGAAGGGGAAGGGGGAAGGAAAAGTAGTTACCTGATAAAACAAGCTAACCTGCTCTGCAAACTTGACATTTTCCAAAGTCCAAAACCACACTGACTTGTAAAACTCCATTTCACAGTCTACCACTATTCCTCTTTTGTTTCTCAATGACTCAATGTTACTATATGAACATTAGTCCTGAAATGTTTGTGAGAACAGTACCTCAAAACTGTTGGTTCAGGCATTCCAGGATCTGCACCCCTCTTAAATCCTGGGTTGGAAGAGAGAGAAATAAACACTAATTAAAACCTCAGGAGCTAAGAAAATTTATAAACAAGACTTTCTTGTTTTTACTCCAACCTAGGGTCGCTAAAATGACATCCAATCTACCTGCAATATTTTGATTTACCTGTGCTGCAGAAGTCTCAAATCTTTCACTAGAGTATGAGATTTTACAGGCTAATCAATGGGAAGGATAAGCTATGTTATTTGATATTCCTATCACATATTCATACAAATACACTATTTTATCCCTCATGAACCCCTCTTTTTATAAAGTAATCAAAGACTAGTAATAGAAAAAAGGAAAAAATTTATACAATAGTCATTATTTATCAAAGTAAACCAACTCTCTTAATTTTAAGTATGGTTAAATAAATTTATTCCATCACTTAAAACAGACTGACTTATTATCAACTTGATACATATGCTATTGGCTAAAAGAGAGGACTAAAATAAGAGTTACTGAAAAGAACTGTGAGGGATCTTAAACTTTACCCTATTTTCAAGTCAACAAATTAGCTCACTAGTTTCAAGCATGCTAGTAGAAGATACATGATTCCAGAGTCAGAGACAAAGGAGAGTTTATTACTCCCAGTAATGGCAGTAGTCAGAGTATTATCCTTTATGTTTCAGTTCCCCAAGCCCCAATTTCCACACAAAAAGGGTCAGAAGATACCTGCACATTCAGTGGCCTGCTTTAATGAATGGATTCCTAAGTTTAGGGAAGCAGGACCTTTTGTAATGGGCAGTAAGCATTTCTCCCCATTAGTCTGGAGGGAAGTACTAACTTCCAAGGTATTCATTCTACAAATACGCTTAGAAAGATAATAATGGGAAAGTAGATGTGGCTCAACTGATAGAGCATCCGCCTACCATATAGGAGGTCCAGGGTTTGGTTCCCAGGGCCTCCTGGCCTGTGTGGTGAGCTGGCCCATGCACAAGGAGTGCCATGTCACAAAGGGGTGCCCCCCATGTAAGGGTGCCCCACACGCAAGGAGTGCGCCCCACAAGGAGAGACGCCCTGTGTGAAAAAAGTGCAGCCCACCCAGGAGTGGCACCACACACACGAGAGCTATCGCAGCAAGATGATGCAACATAAAGAGACACAGATCCCCGGTCTGCCTAACAAGAACGCAAGCGGACACAGAAGAACAGTGAATGGACACGAAGAGCAGATTGGGGGGAGGGGAGAGGAGAAATAAATAAAAATAGATCTTACAAAAAAAAAAAGATAATATGGAAAAAAGGATGGCCTGGGTCTCTGCCCACAATATTTTCAGAAATGCAAAAGACTATAGAAAACAGGCTTTTTGTTAGTAAATTACTTCTATATATATTTTAGATCACGTTACTGTCTGTCCTATTTTATAGCACTACATTCTGTGAGGTCTCAAAGAGTATGTCTGGGGAAACGGACTTGGCCCAGTGTCTACCACATGGGAGTTCCGCGGTTTAAACCCCGGGCCTCCTTGACCCATGTGGAGCTGGCCCATGTGCAGTGCTGATGTGCACAAGGAGTGCCATGCCACGCAGGGTTGTCCCCTGCGTAGGGGAGCCCCATGTGCAAGGAGTGCGCCCCATAAGGAGAGCCCTCCAGCGCGAAAGAATGTTCAGCCTGCCCAGGAATGGCGCCGCCCACACTTCCCATGCCGCTGACGACAACAGAAGCGGACAAAGAAACAAGACGCAGCAAATAGACACAGAGAACAGACAACCGGGGGTGGGGGGCAATTCAATGAAAAAAAAAAAAAAAAAAGAAAGTATGTCTGCATTTAAATTACACAGAAGCTAAATCTGCATAGCCGGTTTTAGTGAGAGCTTGGGAACTGGGTTAGACAAAAAAAATTAAATTTCATATAGACTAAGCCCTTAATACATAGATTGTAGCAACCAGCTATAGCTTTCTGACAGTAGAAGAGGAATACAAAAAATGGGAAGAGTTAAAGATAAATGAAAAGACTTACAGAGCAGCAAAAAAACCCACAGGTCAAAAAAAGCGAAAGCAGGCTAATACATGATCCCCCATGGACAAGAGTGGAAAAGGGGGGTGGTACAAAGAAGGGGCATAATCAAAGTCCCTATACATTTCTCAGCTAAAGGGAGAGCAAGACCCAGTGTTTGACCAGCCACACTGTACCTTTCCACCAGTAAGTGAAAGCTAGAGGAGGGACAGGAGGAAGGGAGTCAACACAGCTTATAAATACTATCATTATTTTCCTTAATCCCTGAACCCTATATAAAAAATTACTAAAATCGAGAAAAGAAATGTTTTAAAAATTTCCTTCAGGAAAAGGGAAGAAAAAGATCTTTTCAAGTCCTATAAAACAAAATATCTCCAGGTGATCAAAGTTGGCTTGCAACTCATGGGGAAATGGGAGCCACACCTGCCTGGACAACATCCAGCATAATCAAAAGCTCTATCCATCAAGACTAAGAGTACACTACATCTTTTACTATGCATGGCACCCAAAACAAATAGGTAGCAGCATCTTCTTCGAACTGTAGTATTTTAAAGTGTGAAATTCAGTTTTATTAGTGTCAAACTCAATATGAAAGAACTAGGACTAAAATCCATGCTCTTTCCCTTCCATCATATTAGCTAAGGGCAATAAGATTAAAAAGAAAAAATACCCAAGGCTAGACACAGGATAAGGTCCCACTGTGCAGCCGTAGGTGGAAATGCTTGCCTGAGCTCTTAGCAAATCCTTGCAGTACACCATAGTAGTTAAGAGGATGGGCCCTGATGCCCCAATGCCTGAGCTCATACCGCCTCCACTTGACAGCTGTTAATCCTTGGAGAGGCATAGCTTCTCCATGGCTCAGTGTCCTCATATGCAACTTGGGGCCAATAACAAAAATCATCCAATCCCGTCATTACACAGGTGATAAAACAGAGGCACTCGACGACTTATTATAATTACCAAGCTTCAAGGGAGTGGCATACCCACGAGGTCTCTAGATACCTAGCCCGGTCCTCTTTACACTTATGCCCTCCTGCAGAGGTGAGGAGAAACGCTCTGAAAACCCACCTAATGTCAAATAGTGAATCACACGCCTTCACATACACTAGGTCATCTAACCCTCACAATAACCGTAAGAAGTAGATCTTACTTTCACTTCACAGACGTAAAATAAGAATGGGAGGGATTACAGGACTGTAGTTAAAGATTAACCGTCTAGTAAGAAATAGAACTGTAACTCGACCTCGGCTTAGACAGACCCCACTTTAGACCTCAGAGGAAATGCACACTGTGGACCCCGGCGTCCTCTCCCGCCCTCCAGAAGCCAATACCATAGTGGAAGAAAGCCCACGCACCTCTCCCCCCCTCCAGCATCCTCCCGTTATTCTCCCACTGACCCAGGTAAATCACGAGAGGGATGAAGCCCCAGCGGATGGCGAACTGCCCGCCCTTGAACAGCTGCTGCAGCCTCTGCTTGGCCTCTTTGCTCAGCTTCACCATTGCGAAGGTAAGGACACCACCACCGCGGCCCGCAAAAGCAGCAACCTACGAAGGAAAGTCTGAAGAAAAGGGGTGCGCACGCGCCACAAGAGACCTTTACGGCAGGAGTCGCGAGCGCGCTAACAGAGGTCGTAATTCACCATCCTCGACCTGCCGCCGCGGCCCTCCATGGCACAGCCTGTGGGAAGCGCGTGCATGGTTCGTTCGCCTTGTTCTGAAGTCTGTCAAGTTCATTTTCTTTGCTGGCGTTTTAAGAATGCTCTGGTTTTGCTGGCACCAGGAGTACTTGGGACACTGTTCTTGAGGTTCTTTCCGCCCAGAATGCCCTCTCTCTTCCCACAGTCTTACCCATTTTTTAAAATACATCCTTTAGAGTGTTCCTTCCCTAAGAAGGAACATTAATTGAATTCAAAAGTACTGGGGTTTTTTGTTTGTTTTGTTTTTCTAAAATTTATTGAAATATATCACTCATACATAGACATACATGTAAACAAGTGTATAATAGTTGTGAACTTAAAAAACAAAACAAAACACATTTGTTGAGCCTTACTATTAATGCAATACAACTGTAGGCATTAGTGATATTATTTAAAAATAAAAGAAGACAATGCCCTTACGTCCATGGCTGAGTGGGGAAAACATGAGTAAACATAGGATTATTACAGTGCAATGTGGAATTGCTAAGTCCCATCATAAAGTGATGCACAAACCATGATGGGAAGACAGACAGAGGACACCTAACTCTGCCTGGGTTGTCAGGAAAGCCTTTGAGGAAGCCAGTGGCAGCCTAGAAATCAGAACAACTTTTGGGTTCTAACCATATGTCTTTGAATTACTTAACTTCCCTATGTCTCAGTTTTTTCCTCCAAAAATAAGTGTAATTCCTAGAATATTCTAAGGAGGAAAAAACAGTGAATGTTTGTGAAACTTCTTTGTAAACAGAATGTTATATACATATTAAGTAATATGAAAACCAATGGTAAAAGACAGTACCTAGCAAATGCTAAAGAGGTGGGACTGACAAAATTACCTGGAGGAGAGTGCTAGCATTGTGAGCTGAGCTAATCAGGGAAAACCTCGTGGACAGCATGGGATTTAGCTGGCCTTGATGAGCCTTTACACGAGTCCAGAAACACAACTTCATCTGTTGATACAAAGATTGTCTCTTTGCCTTTAGCTTTGGTCTCTTCATTCCTTCCTCCTAACTTAATATCCTGCCACAAAACCTTCATTTAAAGATTTGAAAAAACAAGATTCTTCTTGTATTATAAATAATGATAACCACCAAATATTTGTTAGTAGGTACAGAGAATGAAATCCAGATAGAAATACTACAAATTGTTAATAGTGGCTATCTAAGGGGGTAGAAAATTATGAGGAATCTTCACTTTCCATGCACGTATTTCATTAATGCACTCATTTTTTTCATAATGAGCATATGTGACTTTATAATCATATAAACAATAAAGGTATATTGTAAAACAAAACAAAATGCTGCAAGGTCTCCCCATTACCTTTAGGATAAGAAATAAAAGATCCATTCCCTGAAGGTCTCATGCCGGCTCTCTGGCTCTCCTCTCTGCTGTTTCCTCTGCCACAAATGTCTGCCCAATTTCACATCTCCCCCGCCTCCCTCCCCGCTTTGTGACTTTTTTGCGTGCTGTCTGCTCTCTGTGTCCATTCGCTGAGGGCTCTTCTGTGTTCTCACTTGTCTCCCTTCTTTTTGTTGCGTCACCTTGCAGAGTTGGCTCTGCGGGGCATCTGCAGGCCAGGTGGCACTCCGCGGTGCTTGTGGGCCAGGCGGTGCTCTGCAACACATGGGCAAGCCTGCCTTCACAAGGAGGGGGACTGAGGGTCTTCCATATGGCAGACAGGAACTCATCTGATTGAGCCACAGCCACTTCCCCACGTCCCTTCTTTTTAAAGGTCCAGTCATGGGAAGCAGACTTGGCCCAGTGGTTAGGGCATCCATCTACCACATGGGAGGTCAGCGGTTCAAACCCCGGGCCTCCTTGACCCGTGTGGAGCTGGTCCATGCGCAGTGCTGATGTGCACAAGGAGTGCCCTGCCATGCAGGGGTGTCCCCCGCGTAGGGGAGCCCCACGCGCAAAGAGTGTGCCCAGTACGGAAAGCCGCCCAGCACAAAAGAAAGTTCAGCCTGCCCAGGAATGGCACCACACACACAGAGAGCTGATATAACAAGATGATGCAACAAAAAGAAACACAGATTCCCATGCCGCTGACAACAGAAGCGGACAAAGAACATGCAGCAAATGGACACAAAAAACAGACAACTGGGGTGGGGTGGGGGGATGAGAGAGAAATAAATAAATAAATCTTTAAAAAAAAAAAAAAAAAGGTCCAGTCAAACCTCTCCTCAAGATGTAATTTCCCCTGAACTTCCCCTGCCCCTGCCCAGGGCAAGATGAGCAATTCCACTTTGGTGCCCTCACTCTTAGTCCTGCTACCACCTCATCATCTACTTATATGATTGTCCTCCCAAGTAGACTACAGTCAGAGACACCATCTCATTAATCTTAGCTCAGTGTAACATTTGTAGAATTGGTTATGTAGAATCATCAGGAACTAATTTCATAATACATGCCACTTAATCACCCAAGGAATTGATCTCTAACATGCTTATTTGTCAGTTTACAAGGTATCTTGACATAAGAACTGACATTCTCCCTCCTGGTGGGCAAGCATACTTGGCTGACCAATCAGAGGTCACTTGATGGGTGCTTACTAGGTGCCATGCACTCTGCTAAGTGTTCACACGCATTTACTCATTGAATTCTCACAACCTTGTGAGATAGAGACTGTATTGTCATCCTCATTTTAAAGATGAGGAAACCGAGGCAAGTAAAGTAAACTTGCTCAAAGTCATATAGCTGGTAAGTGGTAGAGGACAAGTCTAAACCCAGGCAGTCTTAATCCAGAGCTTAGGCCACATCACTAGACCAACTCATAGATAAGAAGTAAGCATGGAACTAGAAGAAATGAAGGTGTGTGTTCTCAAAGAATATTTTCCCCAGGCTGTGAGAGCTAAAAGACCCATCTCCACTGTATTAGAGTAAAATGCATGATTGGGAGGGGAGGGGCAAGATGGTGACTGAGTAAGGAGCTCAGAGAATAAGTTATAGGGCAGTTCATAATTACCCAGCATTATCTAAAGCACCTGTCTGGGCAGCCCAGGAGACCAGAAGAACATCCTGCAACATCCTTGAAAGAATGGAAGGAGGAGAATGACCTTCTGCAGTGAGGATTCATGAGTAGAGCAGTCCATGCCGTGGAGGCTGGTGCCCATACTCTGCTGGTGGCACAAACTGCCTAGGGAGATATTCTATGGCTGGAGTTGGAAACTCCATTTCCCAAAAACAGGTGAGGAAGAGATTGTTCACCACCGGTTTCAGCTGCTGTTTAGTGAATTCGGCTGATCCTAGAACAGTTAGAGTTTGAACCTGTCCAAGTTGGAAAGAGGCTGGTGGCTGCCATTTTGACTTCACCCCTGGCATGAGGGGAAGCAGGGCTGACTGAAAATCATAGTGATGGTACTGACTGGTTTCTTTCCACCCACATTAGATTGCACACCGTGCCTAGGCTCCAGCCTAACTACAGCAGGGAGGTGGTAGGACCTACACCAACCTCTCCAAGTAAGTGCAGATGCTTTCAGCTGGCATAGACTGAATAGTGAGACACCTAGGGCTCCATCCCCATACCCCAATAGGATGGAGAGGAGCCATGTTTCTTTGGCTTCTCTGGGCAACTGCAGGCACTTTTGGCTTGCACGAACTGCTTTGCTGAATACCTTTGATTCCATTTCCACCACTCCACCCCTATATGATTGCAGGGGGCTGGTGTTTCTTCAGCCTCTCTGGACAACTGCAGGCACTTTCAGCCAGCACAGACTGGATACTCAGACAATTGTAGCTCCAGCCTGCCCCCCAATCATATTGGCGGGGAGCTGCATTTCCTCAGTGTCTCTGGACAACTGCAGGGGCTTTTGGCGTACATGAAATTGACTGCTGGGTTCCTGTGGCTCCACTCCCACCCTCAATGAACAAGAGGGGGGCAGTGTTTTCCCAGGCCTCTATGGGTACCTGCAGGTGATTCTGGCTACCATAGACTGAATAATCAGATACCAGTAGCACCGTCCTCATCCCCAAAGAGGATAGGAGGGGACCTGTGTTTCCTCAGCATTGCCAGGCAATGGCAGGCACTCTCAACTGTATAGACTGGACTGGTGCATACCTGTGGAACCACCCCCACCCTCCGATAGGATAGGATGGGGCAGATGTTTCCTCAGCCTTTCTGGGCAGCCAGCAGACCCATTCAACCTACATGGACTGAACTGTTGGGTGCCTGTGAATCTATCCCAACCCCCTAATAGGATAGGAGGGGACCTGTGTTTCCTCAGACTCTCTGGGCAAAAGGAGGCACATGGACTGAACTGTTGGGTGCCTGTGGTTTAATCCCCACCCCAAAAGGGGTGAAGGGACAATACTCCCTCAGTCTCTTAAGGCAACTGCAGGAACATTCGGCCCACATCGATTAAATTGTCAAGCACTCCAGAGGTTCCATTCCTTCCCCTGGCAGGGGAGTAGGGGGATCAATGCTACATCAGCCTAACTGGGCAACTATGGTGATTTTGGACCCACATGGCATAGATTGATGGCGACACCTACAGCTTCATCCCTGTCCCAAGGAGGGGAGAAAGGGGCAAGAAACTTCATCAGTCTCTCTGGGCAACTACAAACAGTCTTGGCCTGCATGACTTGACTTATTACACACAGATGTGACTCTCTCCCTACCCCCTGGCAGAGGAGAAAGGAGGAAGAAGCTTCCTTGGTTCCTGGGGCAATGCAGGCAGCTTCTGCCTCCACAGTTCACAGTACCAACTATATCATTGACTCCTACTACACAGAAGCAAGAGGAAAAGGGTAAGAAAACCCTAAACTAAAGAGAGAAACTGCACCCAGAATAAATACATCTAGTAAGCCAGATGCCAAAACACCAAAAAATATTACAATCCATATCAAGAAAAAGGAAATATGGCCCATTCAAAGGAGCAAGATAAGGATCCAGATGATGTTAAGGAGTTGAGACAACTAATTAAAGATGGTCAAAAAAATCTCCTTAATAAATTCAATGAGATGGCTAAAGAGATTAA
This sequence comes from Dasypus novemcinctus, assembly GCF_030445035.2. Classification (NCBI taxonomy): domain Eukaryota; kingdom Metazoa; phylum Chordata; class Mammalia; order Cingulata; family Dasypodidae; genus Dasypus; species Dasypus novemcinctus. The sequence continues at coordinate 36,730,032 of NC_080677.1, read as the reverse complement.
GGATATTAAGAAGACACTGGGTGAGTACAAAGAAGATTTTGAAAGCATACATAGAAAAATAGCAGATCTTAGGGTATTGAAAAGCACAATATATGAAATTAAGGGGAGATGGAAGAAAGTTTCAGTGAATTTGAAAATGTGGCCTCCAAAAGCAAACATACAAAAGAAGAGATGAAGAAAAGAATGTAAAAAATTGAACATGGTCTCAGGGAACTAAATGACAGCAAGAGACACAGGCAAACATATGTGTCATGGGTGTCCCAGAAAGAAAAGAGAGGGGGAAAAGGGGCAGAAGGAATATTTGAAGAGATAATGGTAGAAAATTTCCCAATCCTATTGAAAGACATAGATATCCATGTCCAAGAATCAAAACTTACTCCCATCTGAATAAATTTGAATAAACCATCTCCAAGAAGGCCAAATGCAAAAGATAATGAGAGAATTCTGAAAGCAGCAAAAGTGATGCATAACACAAAAGGGATGCCCAATAAGATTAGGTGCCGATTTCTCACTAGAAACCATGGAGGTAAGAAGATGATGGTATGATATATTTAGGATAATGCAAGAGAAAAACTGCCAGGCAAAAATCTTATATCTGGCAAGACTGTCTTTCAAAAATGAGAGTGAGTTTAGAATATGCATGGATAAACAGAAACTGAGAGAGTTTTTAACCAAGAGACTGGCTTTGCAGATCATACTAAAGGGAATGCTACAGCCTGAAGAGAAAAGACAGGAGAAAGAGGCTTGGAAGAGAGTCTAGAAATGAAGACTACATCCATAAAAGTAACTAAAAGTCTCAAAAGAGTGGTAAAAATAAAATATGACAGATAAAACCCAAAGGTCAAAATGGATGAAATAAGAACTGCCTTTACAGTAATAACATTGAGTGTTAATGGATTAAATTCCCAATAAAAAGACATGGACATGGAATGGATAAGAAAATATGAGCCTTCTCTATGCTGTCCACAATAGATTCACCTTAGACCCAAGGAAGGCAAGAAATTGAAAGTGAAAGGCTGGAAAAAGTTATTCCATGAATGCAGTAACTAAAGAAAAGCTGGAATAACTATACTTATGTTGGATGAAATAGACTTTAAAAGCAAAACTTTTATTAGAGACAAGGAAAGACATTATAAATAAAAGAGGCGATTCACCAGGAAGAAATAACAATCACAAAAGTGCATGCACCTAACCAAGATGCCACAAAATACATGAGGCAAACACTGGCAAAACAGAAGGGAGAAATAGATATTTCTACAATAATAATAATTGGAGACTCCAATACACCATTGTATAGAACATCTGGGCGGAGGATCAATAAAGAAACAGACAGATTGCATAATACAATAAATGGACTAAACCTAGTAGACATATAAAGAACATTGCATCCCCAAAACAGCAGGATATACATTTTTCTTAAGTGTCCATGGATCTTTCTCCAGTAAAGACTATATGTTGGGTCACAAAGCATATCTCAATAAATGCAACAAGATTGAAATTATACAAAGCAACACGGGATTCTCTTCTCCTCCAGAAAGAAAGAGTACAGGCTGAAACAGCCTAGAAAAAGATCTTCTAGGGTTTAGGATAGCAGGTGAAGCCTGAACACTGACCAGAGAAGAGAGGGACAAAAGAGAGAAATCACAATGACAAAACTGTGAGTTGACACCAGCAGCTGCTACTTCTGGCACCATGCCCCACACTAAAGACACTTTAGAATTCTTGGGCCTCTGGGCCTGTGACTACAGACAAAGGGGGCTCCAGGGATCTACCATCCCAGAAAGGGGGGAGAGAGGAACACAGCCTAAGGCTGACTCAGCTTCTGACCCACAGATTTGGTCTACTGTGTCCCAGGAGCCCTTCCAGGCTGGGTGGGACCAAACAGTGGTTTGCCTTGGAAGCCTGGGAAGGACTGGAGAAATCTGACCCTCACAATCTCCCTCTCTTCTGCTGGGACTGAATGTTGAGGATGTCCCCAGGAAAGCGGAGAGAGAAGGACACAGCCTAAGGTGACTCAGCTTTTGACTCACAAATTTGGTCTGCTGGGTCCCAGGAGCCCTTCCAGGCCTGGTGGGGCTGTGCCATTGTTTGTCTTGGGAGCCAGCAAGGGGCTAAAAATATACAATCCTCCCAATCTCCTCCTCTAAAAATAGGGACTGATTATTAAGGACCCAGAGGGGAGTAGAAATTTTTCCAACCCAGGAAAAAGGAGTGGGCTGCCAAACAGGCTGGAGAACTGTCTCAGAGAAACTTTGAATTACAAGGCTCATAGCCTCCAGACAGGAAGCTCTATCACATTGACCAGGTCGGTGTTGCAACAAATCCACTCTGACCAGGCATGGAACTGTGAGCTGCCAAAGAGTGCTAACTGCTGGCAGATCAAGAAAGTGCACTCAAGAAAATTAAAAACAAGTAGGAGAGAATTTTTCTGGCCTCTATACCTACCCTCCCCAAGGCCCTAAGAAGCAACTCTACAACCAATTATTGGATCCAATGCCCAGTTTTGAACAACCAGGAGGACAATCCTAACAATCCAAGTTGAACCAAGAATCAAAGAGCAGCTGTAACACACAGCCTCCTGCCACTAAGTCCCTACAAAAGAGAAAGAAATTGAGCATCTGAATAAACTACATCCTAATTAGATGCCTAGATATCAGCAAAAATCATGAGCCACATTAAGAAAACAGAAGACATGGCCCAAGAAAAGGAATATATCAAAGCCCCAGAAGAGATGCACATTTGAGAGAACTAATTAGCGAGATGCACACAAATTCCCAAAACCAAATTAATGAGTTGAAAGAAAATATGGTTAAAGAGATAAATGACATCAAGCAGATATTGAGCAAGCACAAAGAAGAATTTGAAATCCTGAACAGAAAAGTAACAGAGCTCAAGGGAATGAAAGACACAATAGGTGAGATCAAAAACACATTTAAGGCATACAAGAGCAGACACAAAATGTTAGAAGAAAGAATAGGGAAGCAGATGTGGCTCAAGGAATTGGGCTCCCATCTACCATTTTGTCTAAAAATAAGATGACAAATGAAAACCAAAGAATAAAATGGAGGAAGTAAATAGTGCATTTACAGTAATATCATTGAGTGTGAATGGATTAAACTCCCCAATCAAAAGACACAGGCTGATTTTGTGTGATCTATTTATCTTTAAAAAAAAAAAAAAAAAGAGGATACAGGCTGACAGAACGGATGAAAAAATATGAGCCATCTATACTAGTCAGCCAAAGGGGTGCTGATGCAAAATACCAGAATTGGTTGGTTTTTATAAAGGGTGCTTATTTGGGGTAGGAGCTTACAGATACCAGGCCATAAAGCATAAGTTACTTCCCTCACCAAAGTCTATTTAGAGCAAGATGGCTGCTGACATCTGCAAGAGTTCCAGTTTCCTGGGTTCCTACGTTCCTGGGGCTTGCCTTTTTTCTGGGTTCAAGTTTTCTTTCTTCCTGGGACTGGCTTCTCTTTCCTCTGGAAGCTTACTTCCTGGGGCTTCAGCTTAAGTCTTCAGCATCAAACTTCAACATCAAAACTTCAACATCAGATACCCTCAACTCTGTTCTTTGCATGACTTTTTTTTTTTTTTAAGATTTACTCTTTATTTATTTCTCTCCCCTGACCCCATTGTCTGCTCTCTGTGTCCATTCACTGTGTGTTCTTCTTTGTCCCCTTGGATTCTTGTCAGCAGCACTGGGAATCTGTGTCTCTTTTTGTTGCATCATCTTGCTGCATCAGCTCTCCGTGTGTGTGGCGCCACACCTGAAAGGCTGTGCTTTCTTCGTGCAGGGCTGCTCTCCTTATGGGGTGCACTCCTTGCACATGGGGCTCCCATACACAGGGGACACCCCTGCATGGCAGGGCACTCATTGTGTGCATCAGCACTGTGAGTGGGCCAGCTCACCACATGGGTCAGGAGGCCCTGGGTTTGAACCCTGGACCTCCCATGTGGTAGGCAGATGCTCTATCCGTTGAGCCAAATCACTTCCCTGTCATGACTTTTATCTGTCAACTCCCTAATCATAATTCAATCATGCCCAGGTACAGATCAGAGTACAAACATAATTCAATATCTCTTTTTGGAATTCATAACCATATCAAACTTCTACACCATCCATATGCTGCTTACAAGAAACTCACCTTAGACCTAGGGATACAAACTGGCTGAAAGTGAAAGGCTGGAAAAAGATACTCCATGCAAACAGTAACCAGAAAAGAACAGGGGTACCTATACTAATATCAGACAAAACAGACTTTAAATGCAAAATAAAGTTATAACAGATACAGAATGCCATTATATATTAATAAAAGGGACGATCCACCAGGAAGATATAATAGTCATAAAAATCTATGCACCTAACCAGGGTCCCCCAAAATATATGAGACAAACTCTGGGAAAACTGAAGGGAGAAACAGACATCTCTACAATAATCATTGGAGACTTCAACACCCCACTCATATCATTAGATAGAACACTAGACAGAAGAGCAGTAGGGAAACAGAGAACTTGAACAATATGACAAACAAGTTAGACCTAACAGACATATACAGAACATTGCATCCAAACTCAATGGGTTATACATTCTTCTCAAGTACCCATGGATCTCTCTACAGGGTAGACCACATATTAGGGTACAATGCAGCTATCAATAAATACAAAAAGATTGAAATTATACAAAGCACTCTAATCATAATGGAATGAAACTGGAAATCAATAATAGAGAGAAAAAAAGTACATTTGCAAATGTGTGAAAACTGTGGGTCAAAGAAGAAATTGCAAGTGAAATCAGTAAATATATTGAGACAAATGAAAACAAGAACACAATTTATCAAAACTTATGGGATACAACAAAGGAAGTCTTGAGAGGGAAATATATAGCCTTAAATGCCTATATTATAAAAGAAGAAAGAGCTATCAAAGATTTAACTGAACAACTAGAGAAACTAGAAAAAGAACAGCAAACCAATCCCAAAGTAAGCAGAAGAAATAATAAAGATCAGATCAGAAATAAATGATATTGAGAACAACAACAACAACAACAAAAGAGAAAACCAACGAAACCAAAAGGTGGTTCTTAGAGAAGGTCAATAAAATTGACAAACCCCTAGATAGACTAACAAAGAAAAAAAGAGAAAAGATGCAAATAAACACAATCAGAAATGAAATGGGGGAAGTTACAACTGACCCCACAGAAATAAAAAGAACCAAAGAGAATATTATAAGAAACTGTATGCCAACAAACTAGACAACCTAGATGAAATGGACAAATTCCTAGAAATGCACAACAACTTACACTGATGCTACAAGAAATACAAGAACTTCACAAACCAATCACATTTAAGGAGATTGAATCCATCATCAAAAATATCCCAGCACAGGAAGTAGACTTGGCCCAATGGATAGGGCGTCCACCTGCCACATGGGAGGTCCATGGTTCAAACCCCGGCCTCCTTGACTCATGTGGAGCTGGCCCATGGGCAGTGGGGATGCGTGCAAGGAGTGCCCTGCCACACAGGGGTGTTCCCCGTGTAGGGGAGCCCCACACACAAGGAGAGCCACCCAGTGCGAAAGGAAGTGCAGCCAGCCCAAGAATGGTACCACACACACAGAGAGCTGACACAAGATGATGCAACAAAAAGAAACACAGATTCCCAGTGCCGCTGATAAGGATAGAAGCAGTCACAGAAGAACACACAGAGAATGGACACAGAGAGCAGACAACTGGGGGGGGGGGGGGGGAAGGAGAGAGAAATTAAAAAAAAAAAAAATCTCAGCAAAGAAAAGTCCAGGACCAGATGGTTTCACAGGTGAATTCTACAAAGCATTTCAAAATGCAGAGGTGCCCAAAGATGTACTTACCAAATCCAATGGATGTGTCATGATGATGGGAACGAGTGTTGTTGGGGGGGGGGAGAGGGGGGGTGGGGGGGGGGTTGAATGGGACCTCACATATATATTTTTAATGTAATATTATTACAAAGTCAATAAAAAAAGAAAAAAAATAACAAAAATTTTTTAAAAATTGAAAAAAAAAAAAAAAGAATTAACACCAAGCCTGTTTAAACTCTTCCAAAAAATTAAAGAGGAAGGAAAATTACCCAACATATTTTATGACACCAACATCACCCTAATACTAAAGCCAGATAAAGATACCACAAGGAAAGAAAAGACCAATGTCTCTAACAAACATAGATGCAAAAATTCTCAACAAAATATTGCAAATCAAAACCAATAGCATATCCGAAGACTTATACATCACGACCAACTGAGATTTATTCCTGATATGCAAGACTGGTTCAACCTAAGAAAATCAATCAATGCAATACACCGCATTAACAAACTGAAGGAAAAAAACACATGATCACCTCAATAGACACAGAAAAGGCATTCAACAAAATCAAGCATACTTTTTTTTTTATAAAAACACTTAAAAAGATAGGAACGGAAGGATAATTCTTCAATATGATAAAAGGCATATGTGAAAAACCCACAGCCAGCATCATATTCAATGGGGAATGGTTGAAAACTTTCTCTCCAAGATCAGGAACAAGACAAGGATGCCCACTGTGACCACCGTTATTCAACGTTGTACTAGAAGTTCTAACTGGGGCAACTAGAAAAGAAAAAAATTAAGGGCATCCAAATAGGAAAAGAGGGAGTAAAATTCTCACTATCTGCAGATGACATGATCCTGTACTTAGAAAATTCTGAAGTATCCATGACAAAGCTACTTGAGCTAATAAATGAGTTCAGCAAAGTGGCAGGATACAAGATCAACATGCAAAAATCTGTAATGTTTTTATAAACTAGTACTAGAGCAATCTGAGGAGGAAATCAGAGGGAAAATTCCATTTTTAATAGCAACAAAAAGACTCAAATACCTAGCAATTAATTTAACGAAAGAAGTACTGGATCTATATGCAGAAAACTACAAAACAATGCTAAAAGAAATTTCAAAATAACTAAACAAATGGAAAGGCATTCCATGTTCATGGATTGGAAGAATAAATATCATGAAGATGTCAGTCTTACCCAAATGATTTATAGATTCAGTGCAAAACCAATCAAAATCCCAACAGCTTACTTTACAGAATTATAAAAGTCAATTACCAAACTCATTTAGAAGGGTAAGTGCATCTGAATAGCTGAAAGCATTCTAAAAAAGAAGAGCAACATGGGAGGAACTTCAGTGCCTGACATTGAAACATATTATAAAACTACAAGTGGTCAAAACAGCACAGTACTGGCATAAAGACAGACACATCAATCAGTGGAGCAGAACTCAGAACCCAGAAATAAACTCTCACCTATACAGTCAACTGGTTTTTGACAAACCTATCAAGTCAATGTTAATGGGACAAAACAGTCTTTTCAACAAATGGTGCTGGGACAACTGGGTATCTACAACCAAAAGATTGGAAGAGGACCCCTTTCTCACTCTTTATACAAGAATCAACTCAAAGTGGATCAAAGACCTAAATATAAAAGCCAGGACCATAAAACTACTAGAAGAAAATGTAGGGAAACATCTTCAAGACCTTGTAGTTTCTTGGACCTTATACCCAAAGCACATGCAACAAAAGGAAAAATAGATATTTGGGACCTCCTCAAAATTAAACCCTTTTGCACATCACAAGACTTTGTCAAAATGGTGAAAAGGCAGCCCAGTCAAGGGGAGAAAATATCTGGAAATCACATATCCAATAAGGGTTTAATATCCCGGATACATAAAGAGATGTTACAACTCAACAATAAAAAGACAAATTACCCAATTGAAAAAATGGGCAAAAGGCTTAAATAGACATTTGTTCAAAGAAGAAATACAAATGGCAAAAAAACCCCACAAAGAAATGCTCAGTGTCACTAATGATTAGGGAAATGGAAATCAAAATTAAAATGAGATATCATTTCACACCTACCAGAATCACCACTATTGAAATGACAGAGAACTACAAGTGTTGGAGAGGATATGGAGCAATAGGAACAATTATTTACTGTTGGTGGGAATGCAAAATGGTACAGTCACTTGTGGAGGACTGTTTGGCAGTTCCTAAAGAAGTTGAATATAGAGTTGCCATGTGACCCGCAATACCACAACTGGGTATATACCCAGAAGAACTGAGAGCAGTGACATGAATAGACATCTGCATACTGATGTTCATAGTGACATTATTCACAATTGCCAAAAGTTGGAAACAATCTAGGTGTCCATCAACAGATGGATAAACAAACTATGGTATAGTCACAGGATGGAATATTATGCAGCTCTAAGAAGAAATGAAGTTGTAAAGCATATGACAACATAGATGAGCCTGGAGGACATTATGTTGAGGGAAGTAAGCCAGACACAAAAGGACACTGTATGATTACATTACTATGAACCAAATATATTGCATAACATATTGTATGATTCAAAAAAATAATTACATGCGTCCAGTACATCTAAATGAGAAATGTATGTTTTTATTCAACTGTTTTCTTTTTAGTTTTTGTTTATATTTTCAATTATTAAATGTGAAAAAAAAAAGCTTAAAGAAAGAAATTATACAAAGCACTTACTCTGATCATAATGGAATGAAGTTGGAAATTAACAAGAGGTGAAAAAATGCAAAATTCACAAATATATGAAGATTAAACAACACACTCTTAAATAATCAGTGGGTTAAAGAAGAAATTGTGAGAGAAATCAATAAATATCACAAGGCAATTGAAAACAAGAACCCAACATATCAGAACCTATGGGATGCAGCAAAGGCAGTGCTGAGAGGGAAATGTATAGCCCTCAATGCTTACATTAAAAAAGAAGAGAGCTAAATCAATGACCTAACTACATAGCTAGAGGCACTAGAAAAAGAATAGAAAATCATTCCCAAAGCAAATAGAAGGAACTCAATAACGAAGATCAGAGCAAAAATAAATCAAATTGAGAACAACAACAACAAAAAAAATAGAATAACAAAACCAAAAGTTGGTTCTCTGAGATTAACAAAATTGACCAATCGTTAGCTAGACTGACAAAGAAAAAAAGAGAGAAGATGCATATAAATAAAATAAAAAATGACATTACTACTAACCCCATAGTAATAAAAAGGATAATAAGAGGAAACTGTGAACAACTGTATGCCAACAAACCAGACAATGCAGACAAAATAAAACTATTCCTAGGGACATACAAACAACCTACATTTACCCTAGAAGAAATAGAAGACCTCAACAAACCAATCACAAGTAAAGAGACTGAGACTGACTTCAAACAGTTCCCCAAAATGAAAGGCCCAGAACCAGTCTTCCTCAAGCTCTTCCAAAAAACTGAACAAGAGGGAACACTACCAAACTCACTCTATGAAGCCAATATCACCCTAATACCAAAGCCAAATAAAGATATTATAAAAAAACAAAATTACAGGCCAATTTCCCTAATGAATATGAATGCAAAATTACTCAACAAAATACTTGCTAATTGAATCCAACAACACATTAAAAAATTATTCGTCATGATGAAGTGTGTTTTATAACAGTCATGCAAGGCTGTGTCAACATAAGAAAACCAATCAGCATAATATATACCACATTAATAAATCAAAAAAGAAAAATCACATGATCCTATCAATTAAAAGAGAAAAGGCATTGACAAAATACAGCATCCTTTCTTAATAAAAATACTACAGAGGACTGGAATTGAAGGAAACTGTCTCAACATGATAAAGGCCACATATGAAAAACCCACAGCTAACATTGTACACAATAGTAAAAGACTGAAAGCTTTCCTGTGTTGAAATCAGGACAAGGATGCTCACTGTCACTGCTGTAGTTCAATATAGTGCTAGAGGTTCTAGCTAGAGCAACCAGGCAAGGAAAAGAAATAAAAGGCATCCAAATTGGAAAAGAAGAAGTAAAACTTTTGCTGTTTGCAGATGATATGATCTTATACCTAGAAAGTCCCAAAAAATCTACAGCAGAGTTGCTAGAGCTAATAAACGATTTCAGTAGTATGTCAGGATACAAGATCAGTATGCAAAAATCAGTGGTGTTTCTTTACACTAGTAATGTGCAATCTGAGGAGGAAGTCAGGAGAACCTCTATTTATAATAGCAACTAAAAGAATCAAATATTTAGTAATAAACTTAACTAAAAATGTAAAGCATTCAGAAAGCATTACTTGTATTCAATGCATTACTAAAATAAAGTTTTAAAAGACCAAAATTATTGGAAGAACATTCCATACTCACAGATTAGAAGACTAAATACCATTAAGATGTCAATTCTACCCAAATTGATATACAGATTGAACACAATCCAAGTAAAAATCCCGCCAACATTTTTAAAACATAGTTATCAAATTTATTTGGAAGTGTAATGATACCTGAATAGCCAGAAACATCTTAAAAAGGAAAAGCAAAGTTAGCGGACTCTCACATCTCATATTACCTAGGTAGAGCAGTAAAAACAGCCTGGTACTGGCATAAAGATAGACACATAGAGTAGTGGAACTGAACTGATGGTTCAGAAACAGACCCTCACATCTATGGTCAAGTGATTTTTGACAAGCCTGTCAAACCCACCCACTGAGTAAGAACAGTGTATACAACAAATGGTGCTGGGAAAACTGGATATCCACAGCCAAAAAAAGAAAGAGGACATCTTATTCAAAAACTAACTAAAAATGAATCAAAGACCTAAGCATAAAGGTCGTAGAAGAAAATGTAGGAAAACATCTTAAAGACCTGATGGTAGGTGGTGCATTCTTAAACCTTACACTGAATGTATGAACAACAAAAGAAAACATAGATAAATGGGACTTCCTCAAACTTAAACACTTTTGTGATTCAAAGGACTACCTCAAAAAAAAAAAAAAGGCTACCTCAAGAAGATGAAAAGGCAGCCCACTAATAGGAGAAAATATTTGGAAACCACATATCTGATAAGGATTTGATTATAACCCTATGGTCTCAGGTAATTCTAAAACAACAGGAGATAATTGAAGGCATGGAGGTGAAAATCCAGGGGAAAAATCAGCTGTCAGGGTTTCATCAGCATCATCCAAGAATTAAACTCCTTCATGTTGCAAGGAAGAAAGGAACCATGGAAATATGGATGCTAGATATTCCCAGTGACACAGCGAGGCTTCACAGTAGAACAGAACCACCCCTTTGAATTTACACATCTACAAGTAAGAAAATAAAAACTACCTAACGGGGCTGTGTGTGACAATAATTAAATCAGATGATGAAAGTGTATTACTAAAAGTACTGTGTATTGGGCACTTTCCTGGGCCAGGCCCTTCAAAGACATCATCTCTAGTGTTCCAAAACACACACTCTTTCCACCACCTCATACTAACAGGCACATAGTTGGATTTTTGAATTTTGAATCTCAGTACCATAGTCTTATAAGCCATAACTGTGTGTTATACATTTATTAATTCTGGAATATTTGGGTAGTGTCTACATTCAGCTCCCTATGCTATGGATCATCATGTGTGGAGAAACATAATCTCCAACTTAAAGACTTTATGAACTGGTGGGAGAGATTAAGACAAGTATATTAATAAGTTACTTGGCCTTACGACTAATCTTAGGGAAAACAATAACATAACATCAAGATTAAGCACATGGACCAGGGGTCAAAAGATCTACATTTGAATTCTGGTTCTACTCCTTAGCTGTGTGGTCTGAGTCTCTTCTCTCATTAACAAGGGAAGATAACTGAAGTTTCCACTTCAACTGGCTATTGTAAAGATAAAGATAACTCTGAAACACCTAGCATAGTGCCAAGCTAAGTAAAAACTTAATAGAATCTTTTATTATTGTCTGACTGTTTATTGTGAGTTGCTTTATTTTTACTAGATTCAGTTTCAAAGACTGGCCTTTTCTGGAGATTGCTCTAAGGTTGCCTTTGGGGCACCTCTCAGGAACTGCCTGCACCTAATACACACACAGCTATAGAGTGGAGAAGTGACAAAGTAATGAACTACACAACTAGAGGGTAAGCTCCCTGAGGGCATGGGCTGTTTTTATACTTTCCTTAGTCTCCATCAGATCTTAACGCAATGTTGTGTGATATTGGTTTGCACCAAATATTTGTTGCTCTAGGGAAGTGAACTTGGCCCAATGGACAGGGCATCCGCCTACCATATGGGAGGTCCGTGGTTCAAACCCCAGGCCTCCTTGACCCGTGTGGAGCTGGCCATGCACAGTGCTGATGTGCGCAAGGAGTGCCCAGCCACACAGGGGTGTCCCCCGCGTAGGGGAGCCCCATGTGCAAGGAGTGCGCCCTGTAAGGAGAGCCACCCAGCGTGAAAGAAAGTGCAGCCTGCCCAAGAATGGCGCCACACACACGGAGAGTTGACACAACAAGATGACGCAACAAAAAGAAACAGATTCCTGGTGCCGCAGATAGAAGCAGTCACAGAAGAACACGCAGGGAATGGACACAGAGAGCAGACAACTCGGGGGGGGGGGGCGGGTAGAAGGGGAGAGAAATTTAAAAATATATAAATAAATAAATCTTTTTTTAAAATATTTGTTTCTCTAAAGAAAAGAGCACAGGCTTAGGAGTCACATGCACCAGAGATCAGACATGCCAAGGTTTGAATCCAATCCACCCATTTACTCAAAATGAGGAGTTTGAGAACTGTTGGTAACATATCATAAAAGCTAATTAATTCACCATGGTTACCAGTATCTATATAGGGCCTAGTTTCCAAAATGCAGCCAAGTATATAAGAAAATTTTCATCATGCATCTTCTTGTCCAGAAATGTTAAACTTAAAAACATATCAGTGTTAAAACCTACATGCTATATGCATGAAATAAAATTTCCACAAAGAATACATTGGTCAAAAAGCATCACTTGGACATCAACAAAGTGTAAGGCAGGAGTGGGTGTAGCTGCCTGCTTTACAGATAGGAGGTTCTGGGTTCAATCACTGGTACCTTCTAAAAAAACAAAATAAAATTAAGTATTAGGCTCTCTGCTAGGTGCAAGGTTGTTTCAGAAAACTGTTACACCCTGCCCCTGTCCACAGGGAATTAATTGCTGATCTTACTGGGGAAAGAGGGCACATACTCCTGATAAAAGAAGGTGGCATGGGATAAAGGCCAAATATGCAGGGCAGATGATGTATTATAGGAATGTAGAGGGAGAGAAGTCTCAAGGGGCTGGACTCTATGGAGAGAACCTGATAGAAATGAGCCTGAGTGAAACTGAGGAAGAGGAAGGAAAGAGGCAGTGAACAAATGCCAGAAAGTACGTGATTGTGAGGAAAGAGAGAACAAAACACTTTAGGTGGAACAGAAAACCCCAGGCAAGAAATAATGAGACCAAGTAATAAAAAGAACCTTAAATGTCAAGTGAAGAAATTTGGAATTTAGCCAGAGAGCAGTTGGAAAGTTGCTGAATATTTTAGAGGAAAAAAAAATTACAAGGTGAAGTAATTTATTTCTAGGATTTCATTTTTTCACTTTATTTTGTTGAAAAGGAAATATATTCAAATAATCCAAATTTGGAAGGTACAAAGGGTATGTAATGAAAAGTCTCACTCCCACTTCTGTCTCCCTGATGTCTTTTTCCTCTGCAGAGACAAACCAACATTACTGTTTTATATATTCTTCTAGAGATATTTCTACCTATGGAAGCAAAGCAACACATAAATTCTCCACCCCTCTTTTGTTGTAAACAGGATGTGTATTATATACACTGATTTACCTTGCTGTTTTCACTTAAAACTATAGCATAGAGGTTACTTTGCATGGATACAAAGAAAGATTTGTCTCTCTATTTTAGATAGGTGGATTGGTACAAAAGAGTATATAGTGAGGGAAGCGGTCTAGCTCTTCCGGTTTAGCATCTGCTTCCCACATAGGAGGTCTGGTTCAATCCCTGGTGCCCTCTTTAAAAGAAAAAAAAAAAGTGTACAATTAAAGTTGTCTCTACTTCTCCTGAACCTTGCTGCCCAGCTTTTCTTGATAATGTGTCCGGTTTCTTAAGGAGCCTTCCAAAGAGATTATATGCATATGGTAGCAAATAAACCACATTCACATCCTTCTTTTAAAATAAATATATAGGATGCATCTTCTACATTCATGATCTTAACTTTTTTAAATTAAAAAAAATCTTAGAAATATGAATAAAATCTTTGCATTAATTTGTATTGTACACCAATTTTAATTTCCTGGTTTTGACAATGTACTGAGGTTATGTACAATTTTATCTTGGAGGAAGCTAAGTGAAGGGTACCAAGGAACTCTGTGTACTATTTTTGGAACTTTTTGTAAGTCTTAATTAAACTATGTCAAAATGAAAAATATTCCTTAGAGATGATTCCCTATCAATTCATAAATAGCTTTCTTTTTAAATAGATGCAGAAGAGTGCATTTAATAATTTATTAACTTGTGCTGCATGAAAACAAAATATTTCAGATTTCTTTAACTTTGAAAAGTAAAAACAATTTTTTTGTGTCCATCTGTGTACTTTTGGTCTTTGGCTCCAGGATTAAAAATGGACTATGGATCAAACTATGTAACCTCAATAAAGATTCTAATAGGAAAGCAGGGGCCAGGAATCAGGAGCACCCAGTTCCCATCCTCAGCCTGTTGCTTGCAGTGTTTGTTTGTTTGTTTGTTTGTTTGTTTGTTTGTTTGTTTGTTTGTTTTGAGGTACTCAAGCTGGAGATTGAAGCTGAGACCTCGGAAATGGGAAGCCAGCACTCAACCACTGAGCTGCATCAGCTTTCCTAAGTTGGTTTTTTCATTTATCTGCTTGCTGTTTGGTTTTTTGTTTGTTTTTAGGAGGTACCAGGAACCGTACCTGGAACCTCCTGTGGGAGAAGCAGGAGCTCAACCTCTTGAGCCACATCTGTTTTTTGATATTGAGCTGGTCACATAATTCACCCTAGCCTTGGCTCCCTCATCTGTAACATTGTGATTAAATGCCCTGGTTACCACCTAATTTTCTTGAAGAGTAGATGAGATGATGGACATAACAATACTTTGTCAAATTGAATCCATGTGCAAGTGAAAAGTTTCACAAGTTTGGCTATCCCCTAGGGCCTATATCATAATTCTATATCTATAATCTAAATTAGTACAAGTGATATCATGCAGTTTCATCCTCAAATTAAAACATGTCCACATTTTTCATTTGTAAATAAAATGACTTTGTGGGCCCTTCTAATCCAGTGACTGATTACTGTCAGAAGGTGTGGCACAACAGTAATAATGATGAAGATAACATATGTATCTGGTAGCTACGCTGCAATATTTATATGGACAGTCTAATAATCCCATCCAACAGGCTGGCCCCTCTGTGGTATTAAATTTTATAGCTAAATCATTCTGTTGGGCAATAGAAGAGCAACTTTGGTTAAAAATCAGGTATTCCAAAGGATTTTTTACTCACGGGTGATATTAAAAATATTTAGGGAAGCAGACTTGGCCCAGTGGTTAAGGCGTCCATCTACCACATGGGAGGTCCACGGTTCAAACCCCAGGCCTCCTTGACCCGTGTGGAGCTGACCCATGCGCAGTGCTGATGCACTCAAGGAGTGCCGTGCCATGCAGGGGTGTCCCCCATGTAGGGAAGCCCCATGTGCAAGGAGTGCGCCCCACAGGAGAGCCACCCAGCACGAAAGGAAGTGTAGCCTGCCCAGGAATGGTGCCGCACACACGGAGAGCTGACACAACAAGATGACGCAACAATAACAACAACAAAAAGAAACACAGATTCCTGTGCCACTGACTACTACAGAAGCGGACAAAGAAGACGACGCAGCAAATAGACACAGAGAACAGACAATGGGGGGGGGGGAAGGGGAGAGAAATAAATAAATAAAATAAATCTTAAAAAAAAAAAATTTAACAGCCCAGTCTTCTGCCAATCAGAATGATACCCCCTGTAAACCAACAGTACACCCACATTGGTCCAAATGGGCTGCAGAGCAGAGTGTAATTTTGTTTGCTTGCTTGCTTGTTTGTTTTTCAAACAGAACTTCATCCTGAATTTCCCCAAGAACAACACAACTATGTCATCAACACTTGTCTTTAATTTTTTTAAAGCTAAACATGTGCTCTTCGTAGTCTATAGTGCAGAACTTGGAAAGATTCAAAGACTTTTTTGGACATTTTAATTTTTTTCTTACAGAATTTTACAGAAAATTCATGCAGAAAGTACAGAGATCCCATATACTCACACAGACACATACACAGTTTTCCCCATTATTAACATTTTGCATTAGTGTGGTACCTTTATTGCAATTGTTGAAGCATTATTACAGTTATATTATTAACTATTATTAACTGTAGTTCATAGTTTACATTAAAGTTCACCCCTTCTATTGTACAGTTCTATTCTGGTAACATATATACAATCAAAAATCAATTACTTTAGCCACCTTCAAGTATACAATTCACTGGGGTTAAACATATTCACAATGTCATGCTACCATCACCATCATTTGTTACCAAAACTTTCCCATCTCCCCAAACAGAAACTCTGTACCAACTGAGCATTAACTCCCCATCTCTCACTCCCACCCCTCCCCCTGGTAAGCAGTATTCTAATTTCTAAGTCTATGAATTTGCATGTTCTACTTATTTCAATCAATGAGATCATACAATATTTGTCCTTATGTGGTTGGCTTATTTCATGCAACATGTCTTCAATGTCCATCCATGTTGTCACATGTATCAGAACTTCATTCCTTTTCACAGTTGAATAACATATCACATTTTACTTACCCATTTATCAATTTTTGACAATCGTGAATGATGCCCCCATGAACATAGGCGTAAAGTATCTGCACAAGTCCCTGCTTTCAATTCTTTGGGGTGCGTACTTAGAAGTGCTGGGTCATTTGGGAATTCTGTACCTAAATTTCTGAGGTACCACCAAACTGTTTTCCACAGCAGCTGTACTATTTTGCATTCCCACCAACAATATTCAAGAATTCCTATTTCTCCACATCCTCACCAGCACTTATTTTCTGCTTTTTTTTAAGTAGTAGGCATTTTAGTCCGTGTGAAATGATATTGCCCTGTGGTTTTGATTTACATTTCCCTGATAGATAATGATACTGATCATCTTTTCATGTGCTTACTGGCCATTTGTGTATCTTCTTTAGAGAAATGTCTTGTCAAGTCTTGCCATTTTTTAATTAGGTTGTGTTTCTTTTTGTTGTTGAATTGTAGCAATTCTTTATAAAATCTGGATATTAAACCCTTAACAGATATATGACTTACAAGTATTTTCTCCATTCTGTAGGTTGTCTTTTTTACTTTTTGATAAAGTCCTTTTTTTAAAAAAAGATTTATTTTATTTATTTATTTCTACCACTCACACTTTGTTTGCACTGGGTCTGCTCTCTGTGTCTGTTCATTGTGTACTCTCTGTGTTTGCTTGTCTTCTTTTTCAGGAGGCACTGGGAACCGAACCTGGGACCTCCCATGTGGGAGGGAGGTACCTAATCACTTGAGCCATAAACACTCCCTGCTTGCGTGGCTCTCGTTGTGTTTCCTCATTGTGCCATCTTGTGTCAGCTTGCTGTATCAGCCTGTCACATCAGTTCACTGTCTTGCTCATCTTCTTTAGGAGGCACTGGGAACCGAACCCAGGACATCCCATGTGGTAGGCAGGTGCCCAACTGCTTAAGCCACATCCACTTCCCTGATAAAGTCCTTTGATGAACAAACATTTTTAACTATGATGAGGTCCCATTTATCAATTTCTTCTTTGTTGCTTGAGTTTTTGGTATAAAGTCTAAGAAACTACTGCTTGTATATTCAAGATCCTGAAGATGCTTCTTATGTTTTCTTCCAGGAATTTTAGAGTTTCAGTTCTATATTTAGGTCTTTTATCCATTTTGAGTTTATTTTTATGTATTTTGTGACAAAGCCTTTTTTTCTAAGGAAAAACATGGCTCTTCCTGTAGTTACTAGCTGCACACAGCTTGACTGAGGTGAATGCTTACTCTCCCATGGGAAGCCAGCTTGTTTAAATCTTCAGGGCCTGCTGTTCCCTGGGGCCGTCACTGGTGGTATTAACATTATAAGGCACTCCAGGTGAATGGTCATGCCCTTGTTCCAGGACTTTTATTTCTCAAAATATATCCTGGGGAAACGGTGGACTCTTTGAGGAGTGTGTCACCTCACTATGACCATCTTAATTGCCCTCCACACCCATGGGGTTGATCCCCCGCACCCGTGCGTTGTGACCCACCATCCTGGCCAGCGATTGAACAAAACATAAATTCCCACGTCACACAGAGCCAATTCGAGTCTCTCTCCCAGATTCTGTAACTAGGACAAAGAGACTATAATTCACTCAAGAAAGGCCTCTTGAAAGGAGGAGATAGAGTATTGAGAGAGGGAAGTGAGCTATCTCCTCCCACCATGAGGCCTAAGAAAAGAGAAAGCTGGTTGGCTGTGTAAGAACAATGAGGCACACTCACAGGGATGCACAGGCAAAAGGCTCAGTCTGGATGGCGAGTGCAGTCCTTCACAGCAGCCCCCTGTCTTCCCTCCCTCAGGGTCTCTGTGACACGCCATCTAGCATCACTGAAAACTCTCCAACTGGCTGGCAGGAGCTTGAGTTGGTTTATTGCGACTAAAGAATATAACAGGAAAACAATCATGCTTACCAAAATTATTCGTTGCAGCATGAGGTGTGGTTTGGAAACAAATTCAATATTCTGCAGCAGAAGTATCATTATTGGTGCTGGCATGCACACTTACACAGTCTTTAAATACTCATTACAGAGACCATGTGCAACAAGGTAAAAGGTTCATTAACTGATCAATGCACAATATAAAATTTCATGAGCACATGGTTACAACTATGTAAAAATATACTAACAAATGGACAAGAGCTGGAAGAGAAGAGACAACAGAGAAACAAAACAGGTGAATGTAGAAATATAAGGTGGCAAACACCTGAACTTGAACAATGGCAGTGGGAATGGAAATGAAACTAAGAAAGTGAAAGAGCTATTAAATGAAGAATTGATAAGAAAGTGGGGATTAAATATGGCTTTGAGATTTCAAGTGCGTATGATGCTATTAACACAAACAGAAAAAGCAAAGAATAGGAAGGGAAGGGAGGGGAAAGAAAGGAAAGCAACGTTCCTGGAGCAAGGCCTCTGCTATCGTGGCAGAGTTGACACTGCTTTGCTGCGCAGAGAATCATGTCTGAACATAAACCGAGGGATCTGGTTTTCACTCTACAAATAGAAAATCTGAGGACCCTAGAGGTGAAGTGACCCACTCAAGGTCACCTAGCCAGGACTTAGCAGATCCAGGCCCTTAAAATTCAAGTACAGCATACTTTACACATACCATGTAGCTCGTCATTCCTAAAAAGAAAAGAAAAGAAGTTTCTTAAAGCCAACATATAGTGGGTTTGACTTTACAAACTTTTCCCATTGACCTAGTGAAAAATAAGCTTCTCATTTCACCATTAAATTCTTCTCTGAAGAGCACTGTTATTAAGAGATACTGTTTGATAAGGGATTATGAATGTTGACAAATTGTTCGGATGACTGACCAGAGTTGTGAAATGGTTTCCTTTCTAAGAAGGATTAAGAATTGGAGGTGAGGGCAAGACATAAGTGAAAGTTCCCCCCACCAGGAGGTGCTGTGACATAACCGTCTCACAGCAGGTGCAAACCCTGGCTTTGCAGCTTGTTAGCTGTCTTGATGGAGTTATTTAGGGTAGTACATGCTCTGTAAATGTCAGCCCTTATAATTAGCGAAATGAAGTGCAGAACTATACACTGTGACTGTTGGTTCTAGGTCATGGCATTGGGGTATCTTAGAGAAATTTGGAACCTACATTGAGGATGGATTAGGGTACACCAAATCCTGGACATACAAGTAGACAGATCAGTTGAAATCTGAGCAACTGCTCACACTGGGTTTCCAAGAAAAAGTTCAGGGCTCCATTCAAGTGGCAGTATTTCAGGATAAGAAATTATTGGAGAATACTCAGCTTAAACCTAGAGGAAGACTAAGGTTGGCCAACACTAGTGGTAGATGGGAATGGGAAGTGGAGTAGGTTGGCAGAGAGAAAAAGCAGAGTGCTCAGAAGCCATTCAGTGCATAAGAAGCAACCTGTGCAGAGTTTGAAATTTCACCCTACTTGCAAGCTTACAAATTAATCTTTCATGGATGCCGCAAAAGACACGAGACTCCAGGTCAGAGACAAAAGACTTTATTCATAGGCAAAAGAAATGGCCAGAGCTTCATGTTGGTTTGTCTTTGTTCCCCACCCCAAGCCACAAGGGTGATGAAACAGGCCCATGAAGGATGCCCATACATGCAGTAGGTTGTATTACAGGAAGGGGACACTGAGCTGGGTCAAGGGGGTGGGGGGACTCACTGCTTATATAGTGAGCAGAAGGACGGCCACTCGTTGTCGAAGGGGAGAGATCACCTCCTCCCTGAAGGCTGCTTGCTGCAAACATAACCTTAAGACATGGCTGGTCCAAGGACAGTCAGGGCCTTGCATTTTTGGTATATCCAGAAAGAACACACAGGGATGCTCAGGGCCTAAAGCAGACTGCCTCTCATAACAATACTTTTAAACCAAAATTGAGACTTTAGTCAGAGTTGATTAAAAATGAGGCTGGGGAAGCAGATGTGGCTCAAGCAATTGGGCCCCCTTCTACCATATGGGAGGTCCTGGGTTTGGTTCCCGGGGCATTCTGGAGAAGATGAGTTAGCCCACATGGAGAGCTGATGCAACAAGATGATGCAACAAAACAAAAAAGACACAGAGGAAAAAACCATGAGAGACACAACAAAACCAGGGAGCCCAGGTGGCTCAAGTGATTGACTGCCTCTCTCCCAAGCCAGAGGTCTCAGGATCAGTTCCTGGTACCTAAAGAGAAGACAAGAAGAGAAGACAAGCAGACACAGAAGAACACGCAGCAAATCAGCACAGAGAGCAGACAGCGAGCACGGGAGGCAAGGGGGTGGGGGCAGGGGCAAAAAGAGGCTGAACTAAGTCAAAAGGCAAGAGCCTCCTAATGCCCCAAACATGCAGAGCTGGAAAAAGAAGGTGAGTTGGGAGCTGGCTCTGGAGACAAGTGGAGACTACAGACTGGGATATGAGACCTTTCCAGGGAAAAAAGGATCTGAAAGGATAAGACTTCCAAGGCAAAGAATGTAGAAAGAGAACATCACCAGAGGTGGCCTTTCACACAAAATGCCCAATCAGGAGGGAGTGCAAGAAGCCGAGGCAGCCGGGTGGGCAGAGGACAGGCAGGAGGAGATCCAGGCCCTGTAAAATTAGTCAGGGCAGGTGCAGAAGTCAAGGGAAACCTTTCCTGGCCATCCCCAGGTCAGGCAAGACAAGCCCCTGTGCACTCTCCTAGCTCCCTCGGTCTGCTCAGCTACCCTGTAGTGGCTGTCACAATAGGGATTGTATCACCTTGGACTGGGGGCTGGGGCTTATTTATATACCTAACATCTGTAGCAGAACTGACCGGCACTCAATGAAGGCACTTTGAGTTAATGAGTTAGCCAGTTAGCCAGTGAGATAGTTTCTGGAAGAATTATGTGGCCCATAATGTCAGATTCTACAGATAAATCATGTAAGATGAAGTCTGAAAACAAAGGCATTGCTTTTGAAAATGGGGAAGTCACAGGTCACAATTCCAGAAGACAAAATTGAAGGTATAAAACCAGACCTCTGGGGACTAAGGGCAGGGTGGGTCATAAGAAACCAGGCAGTGAGCTCTTCTTATTCTTTATGTTCCTCCTTGTCTCACCTTGTACATGCTATAGTCAAGCAGAGGCATCCTTGTTGCTTCTGCAGGATTGCTATAGCTGAAATGAAAAGAAGTGGACAGAACTTCAACTTTGAAAAAAATGTCCACAAGAGGCTTTGTGAATTAAAACATCAGGCCTCGGGGACAGGGGAGAGTGGTAAGAATACAGAGCTAATACCAAAACAATGGAGGAAGAGGCTACTTCTGCCTGTCCCTGGAGGGGACAGGGGACAGAGGATGGGAAAGAGGTTGTCTATTCTCTCATAGTTCTGGAGGCTGGAAGTCCAAATTCAAGGTGGCAGCAGGGCCATGTTCTCATTAAAGCTCTCGGGAAGAACTCTCCCTCGCCTCTTCCAGCTTCTGATAGCTGCCAGCAGTTCTCGGTATCTCTCCAATCTCTCCTCCGTCTTCACACAGCCTTCTCCCCTCTGTTCTGTGTCTCTTCTCTTCTTATAAGGGCACCAGGCATAATGGATTAAGGGCTCACTCTGCTCCAGTATGATCTCATGTTAATTTAACTAATTACATCTGCAAAGACCCTGTTTCCAAATAAGGCCACATTCTGAGGTACTGGGGGTTAGAACTTCAATATATCTTTTGGGACATACAATTAATCTACAATAGGGTGTATTAGTCAGAGTTCTCCTTAGAAAAAGAACTGATAGGAGATTCACATTTATATATACATACATATTAAGAGATCATAGGAATTGGCTCATGCAACTATGGGGATTGAAGCTGAAAACTCCAATGAAGGTGACATTGAATTCCCCAGCAGAAGTGGGTTGGCTGAAGTAGAGATAGATATTATTCTTTTCACTGCTGAAATTCTCAGTTCTTGCTTTAAGGCCTCCAACTGTTAGATGAGGAGACTCCTCTCCTTGCTAAAGACAATCTCCTTTGCTGATTGTAGATGTAATCAGCTGTAGATGCAATCAACTGGCTAATGACTTAAACCCATCTATGGAAGACCCTCATAGTAACAATCAGGCCAGTGCTTGTTTGACCATAACCTAGCCAAGTTGACACATGAACTTAACCATCACACAGGGTGTTAACATTTTTAGAAACATATTGATGTGATTGTTTGCATGTGTCTCAATACATCCATTTCTTCATTCAACCAACTAGTTGCTGAGGTCCTGCTAGGTGTTGGGCATTGCTTAAGGATAGGCAGATAAAGCAGTAAAAAGACAGGCTAAGTTTCTGCCTTCATGGACTTTATATTCTAGTAGGGAAGACAGTCAATAACAGTAAGAGAGAACAAGCAAGATGGCAGGGAGTAAGGAACTCCTAGAGTCAGATCCTGCTACAGGGCAGTTATTAAACAACCAGAGCTCTCTGGAGATTGCTGAAGCACTTATTTGGGGCTCCAGGAGGCCAGAAGAGTATCCTGCCACATCCTGATGGAATGGAAGGTAGAGCCTGCCCATCTGCAGAGAAGACTCATAAGTAGAGAACTACAAACCACGGAGGTCAGTGCCCATCCTACACTGGAGGCACAAGCTGCCTCAGGAGCTGTTACGCAACTGGAACTGAAAGCTCCACTTCCCAAAAATGGGGGAGGAAGAGACGGCCGGGCACCAATTTCAGCTACTGATGAGTAAATAGAGCGGGCTAAAGTATAGTCCTGAGAACAGCTGAAGTTTGAGCCAGTCCAAATCAGAAAGAGGCCAGTAGCCACCATCTTAACTCTGCACCTGGCACGAGGGGAAGCAGGACAGACTGAAAATCCCAGTGCTTGTGGGATTGGCTTCTTTCCATTCAGGTCAGATTGTAGCTCTAGCCTAGGCCCCAGTGCCACCTCCAGCAGGGAGGAAGCTGTGGGGAACTGTTCCAGCCTCTCCGGGAAATTACCAGCCAAGCCATGGAAGCCAGTGATTATCCTACTCTGGTGGCATAAACCACCCCAGCAGCTGTTCTGTGGCTACAATTGGAAGCTCCATTTCCCAAAGTCAGGGGAGGATGAGACGGTTGGCTGCCAATTTCGACTACTGATTGGTAGACTCGGCTGGCTAAGATATAACTGTGAGACCAGGTAGGGTATGAATCAGCCCAAACTGGAAGGAGGCCAGTGGCCACCATTTTGACTCCACCTCCAGCCTGAGGGGAAGCCAGGACTGAAAATCACAGTGATGGTAGGAACAGGTTTCTTTCACCCAGAACAGCCTATTGCCCCAGCCTAGGCTTCAGTCCTGCCTCTGGCAGGGAGGAGCCTGGTGGACCCTGCACCAGCCTATCCAGGTAACTGCAGGTACCTTTGCTGGCACAGACTGAAAATCAGAAGTCTACCAGGCAACTGTGGTCATATTGCACCAGAACTGCATAGATTGCTGCCCACACCTGCAGCTCCATCCATGCCCCAGGCAGGGGAGAAAGGGATGTGAAGTTTCATCAGTCTCTCTGGGCAGCTACAGTATAGGCATGCATGACTTGCACTTTTCCACACAGCTGTGACTCTGTCCCTACCCCTGGCAAAGGAGAAATCTGGGAGAAGCTTCATTGGTCCCTGGCACAATGAGGGCAGCTTGAGGCGCCACAGCTTATCGCACCAATAACAGCCTTGGCTCCTACTGTGCAACCAGCAAGGGAAAATGGGCAGGAAGCCCTAAACTAAAGAGAAAAACTGCACCCAGAATACATACTTTCATAATCCAGATGTCAAGACACCAACAAAAAAATTATAATCCACACCAAGAAACAGGAAGCTCTGGCCCAGTTAAAGGAACAAGATAAGCCTCCAGATGACATAAAGGAGTTGAGAAAACTAATCATAGATGGTCAAACAAATCTCCTTAATATATTCAGTGAGTTGGCTAAAGAAACTAAGGATATTAAGAAGACACTGGATAAACACAAAGAACAATTTGAAAGCATAAACAGAAAAAGAACAGCTCTTATAGGAATGAAAGTTGCAATAAATGAAATTTAAAACACACAGTGGAATCATATAATAGCAGATTTGAGGAGGCAGAAGAAAGGACTGGTGAGTTTGAAGAAATGGCCTCTGAGAGTGAACATACAAAAGAACAGATGAAGAAAAGAATGGAAAAAAATTGAACAAGATCTCAGGGAACTAAATGACAGCCAGAGATGTGCAAACATACATGTCATGGGTGCCCAGAAGGAGAAGAGAAGGGAAAAGGGGCAGAAGGAACATTTGAAGAAATAATGGTAGAAAATTTCCCAACCCTATTGAAGGACATAGATATCCATGTCCAAGAAGCACAATGTACTCCCATCCGAAAAAATCCAAATAGACAAATTCCAAGACACGTACTAATCAGAATGTCAAATGCCAAAGACAAAGAGAGAATTCTGAGAACAGCAAGAGAAAAACAAAGCATAACATAAGGGATATCTAATAAGATTAAGTGCTGATTTCTCACCAGAAACCATGGAGGCAAGAAGACAGTGGTCTGATATATTTAAGATTCTACAAGAGAAAAACTTCCAGCCAAGAATCTTACATCCAGCAAGACTGTCTTTCAAAAATGAGGGTGAGGGAAGCGGACTTGGCCCAGTGGCTAGGGCGTCCGTCTACCATATGGAAGGTCCACAGTTCAAACCCTGGGCCTTCTTGACCTGTGTGGAGCTGGCCCATGCGCAGTGCTGATGCACGCAAGGAGTGCCCTGCAGGGGTGTCCCCCACATAGGGGAGCCCCACGCGCAAGGAGTGAGCCCCATAAGGAGAGCCACCCAGCGCGAAAGAAAGTACAACCTGCCCAGGAATGGCGCCGCACATACGGAGAGCTGACACAACAAGATGATGCAACAAAAAGAAACACAGATTCCCATGCCACTGACAACAGAAGCAGACAAAGAAGAACATGCAGCAAATAGACACAGAGAACAGACAACTGGGGTGTGGGGGAAGGGGAGAGAAATAAATAAATAAATATTTTTTTAAAATGAGGGCACGATTAGAATATTCACAGATAAACAGAAACTGAGAGACTTTCTAACCAAGAGACCAGATTTTCAGGAAATACTTAAGGGTGTTCTAGAGCCTAAAAAGAAAAGACAGGAGAAAGAAGCCTGGAAGAGAGTCTAGAAATGAAGATTATATCAATAAAAATAACCAAAAGTGTCAGTAGAGTGGTGAAGGGAAGTGGATGTGGCTCAACTGATAGAGCCTACCATATGGAGGGTCCAAGGTTTGATACCCAGGGCCTCCTGACTCCTGTGGTAAGCTGGCCCACATGCAGTGCTGCCATGCGCAAGGAGTGCCATGCCATGCAGAGGTACCCCCATGTAGGGGCCCCCCACATGCAAGGAGTATGCCCCACAAGGAGAGCCACCCCACATGATAAAAGCATAGCCCACCCAGGATTGGCGCCACACACACAGAGAGTTGATGCAGCAAGATGATGAAACAAAACAGACACAGTTTCCCAGTGCCACCTGACAATGCAAGTAGATGCAGAAGAAAACACAGCAAATGGACACAGAGAGCAGACAATGTGGGGGAAGGGGAGAGAAATAAGTAAAATAAATCTTTTTAAAAAAAGTGAAAATAAAATATGACAAATAAAACTCAAATAGGAATAAACTTAATCAACAATGTAAAGCACTTGTATTCAGAAAACTGCAACTCAATGTTAAAAGAAATTTTAAAAGTCCTAACTAACTAGAAGAACATTCCATGCTCATGGATTGGAAGACTAAATAAAACTCAAATAGTCAGGAATAAACTTAACCAATAGATTCAATGCAATCCTGATAAAAATTCCACCAGCATTAACAAAAAAAATTGAAAACACGACATCAAATTTATTTGGGAGGGTAAGGGGTCCTGAACAGCCAGAAACATCATAAAAAGGAAAAGTGAACCCTCATCTCCAGACTTTAAATCATATTACCTAGCTAGAGTGGTAAAACAAAAAACAAAACAAAAAAAACAACAACAGCATGGTACTGGCATAAAGACAGACACATAGACAAAGGGAACCAAACTGATGGTTTAGAAACAGAGCCTCACATGTATGGTCAAGTGATTTTTGACTAGACTGTCAAACCCACACAGCTTGGGCAGAACAGTCCGTTCAAGAAATGATGTTGAAAGAATTGGATATCCATAGCTGAAGGAAGGAAAGAGGACCCCTCTCTCACACCCTATCCAAAAATTAACTCAAAATGGATGAAAAATCTAAAAATAAAAGCAAGAACCATAAAACTTCTAGAAGAAATTGTAGGAAAATATCTTCAAGACCTGGTGGTAGGTAGTGGATTCTTAAAGAGGATAAGAGGAGGACCGAGATGGACTACTGACATTTAATGTATGTAGAAGTTTTATTTAGCTTTACTGTAAAAGTGTAGAAATGTATAGGGTAAACGGTAATACATGGTGATTAACAGCTAGTATATAAATGGGGATGTTGCTAGTATGTAAATCCCAATTGACATAATGCTAGAGAATAATCTAGGAACTGAATAGCATGGTAAACCAAGAGGTAGATGAGAATTGTGGTTGATGGTACAGATGCAAGAGTGTCCTTTCTGAGCTAGAGCAAATGTACATCACTACTACAGGGTGTTGGGAATGTGGAGAAGCATGGGACAAATACAACTGGAGTGACCTATGGACTGTGGTTAGCAGTAATAATATAATATTCTTGCATCTATGAGAAAGATGTATTGTGGTGATAATGAGGCAGTATGGAAAATGTGAGCCAAATGTACACAATGGACATGGTAACAATCATATGATATTATCTTATCTGTAGCAAATGTTCCACCACAGCGTGGTGTGTTGATGGAGGGGTGTTGTTTGGGAATTCTTCACATGTGCATGATTGTTTTATAAGTTTACAACTTCTGTCATAAAAAATAAATTTACAAAATAATAATTGGGTGGGTTGGGGGAAAAACACACCAAATGTAAGATAAGGACTATGATTAGTAGTAAGATTTTGACAATATTCTTTCATAATCTGTAACAAACATCTCACAACAATGCAAGGTGTTGGTAAAGGGTTGATGAATGGGACCCCAAAATGATGTTGTGCATGTTTGCTTTGTAAGTTCACAACTTTTACCAATCACTTAACTGTTTATCTATGCTCTTATGTAAATGATATAAAGATAATAATAATAATAGTGTTGGTTGGGGGGAAAATATTTGGGTAATACTAGTAATATTTTGACAATGCTCTTTAAACATTAGTTAAAAAGGTTTAACAACAATGCAAATTATTGGTGGTAGGGTGAGTTATGAGAGTCCTGTATGATGTTATATATATTTGTTTTGTAAGTTCACGACTATTATTATACACTTATTGTTTATGTATGTTTATGTATGAGTGATATACTTCAATAAATTAATTAAAATAATAATAGCAGCAGCAAATAGCTAGATGGTGCTATCCATGTGTCAGGCTGTCTTCTAAACCTTTGCCATATATTAATTCACTATCTCACGAACTATAAGGAAGGTATTAATATTCTCTCAATTGTACAGATAAGTACACTGAGGCATAGGCAGCCTAGAGCATAGGGGATAAATAATAAAATAAGGATTCAAACCTAGTCAGCTTAATGTTAGAGTGCATTCTGTTATTTCATATATACACCATAGACACAAAGGTCTGATCCTGGTCTCACTATTAGTTTATAGCAAAATTATACATGCAAGCATCAAGATATACTATTGATATAGGTACAAATATAGATACAGCTATATGGATAGGGGTATAGATAGGAATGCAACTGTGTAATGGGTAGGCTAATGTGTCATCTCGGCCAGGTAATTGTGTTTGGTCAAGCAAGCACTGGACTAATTGTAATATAAGGACATTTATGGGCTTTGGTCATCAGTGACTTTACTACACAGATGGCTGATAATATATCCACAATCAACCAGGGAGATTGACGTCAGAAATGAGTGAAGTTTTATCCAATCAGTTGAGTGCCTTAAAAGGGGAAGTGATTTCAGCATTCAGAGAGAATTTCCCATCTCAACATCTCCCAGAAACTCATCAAGGACCTTCACTGGACTTATCAGAGCCCCTGGCTTGCAGCCTGCCTGCGGACTTGTGCATCCCCACAGTCATGTGAGAGACTCTTATAAATTCTCATACTACTGACAGATATCTCCTGTTGTTTCTGTTCCCTAGAGAACCCTGACTAATACAGCTTGGTACCAGGAGTGGTCTTGAGGAACAGAACCTTAAATATGGGATGTGTGAGGTGGTTCTGGGAGTTTTGCAATTGGCTCTCTCCTCTAATTGGACTCAAGGGTACTAATCACTCCCTTTCCAATAATGAAGAGGCCACTAGCAGCTCACGGCACATGTTTGCAATGGAGATACACAAAATATCATCACTGCATTCCCCTACTTCCACACTTACAAGAAGCAAGGATCTGGGCAAGAGTGTTTTCAACACCTTAACAGAGTTTTGTGGAGTCAAAAGGTACAATGATGTTGGCTGGCTCCTCCTAGAAACTCTGGATACAGTTACAAAAGAAAGAGAGGAGCTAAAGACTTCAAAGTTGCAACTTAAACACCTCATAAATGATGTGAAAGTTTCTCTGTGTGTTCCGAAAGAAAATCTTGTCTCCTGAAGCCAAAGGCTTGAGATATCTGAGAACCAAACTCAGACCTTCATTGTACGTGTAGCAGTAACACAGGAAATTAAAATCTCAAAACCTCAAGATAACTGCAGTAAAAGTGAAGACATTGATTGGAAAGGACTGGAAACCCAAGGATTGGGATGGAGACATATGGAATGATTATAATATTGGTGGGAATGTTAGAACACTAAATTCTGTTGAGACTTTAACAGATAAACCTGTGATGGCATGCCTCGTGGAAAGGACACTTTATCAACCTTGTATCACCCAACCTCTGTCCTGCCCATGGGAGTCTGGACCTTCTCCCAGTCCAGAGGCAGGTACCAGCCAAACTTCTGCAAGCACTGCCCAACCTCCACGTCGCCCTGAGGAACATGCCTTCCAATCGCTGACTGAAGAGATTAATCCTATCTCACCAGAAGAAAATGCAAAGGAATGCCCTGAGGTCAGGAGCTTGCAAGATATTTCTAATCCTTCTACTTCCCCATCCCTACCATCCCTCTTGTAGTTGAGACCTATTACTAGATTAAAATCACAACAAGCCCCCAAAGGTGAAATACTAATACAAATTGTGATCTATGAGGAAGTATGCTATACTCTGAAAGAACTGCATGAGTTTTCCAACTTATATAGAAAGAAATCAGGGAAATATGTGTGGGAATGGATATTAAGGGTACGGGATAATGGTGGAAGGAATATAAAGTTGGATCAGACTGAATTTATTGATATGGGCCCGCTAGGTAGAAATTCTGGATTCAACGCTGTAAGCTCAAGGGGTTAGAAAGGGCTCTAATAGTTTGTCTGGGTGGCTGACTGACACACGGGCCAAAAGATGGCCTAGCATGTCTGAGGTTGAGATGCCCTATTTGCCCTGAAATACAGTAGAAGAGGGAATTCAAAGGCTTAGGGAGGTTGGAATGCTAGAATGGATTTACTATTTGAGACCTGCCCACCCACCCTAGGAATGTCCAGGGGACAAACCTTTAACCAGGACTGTGAGGAATAAATTTGTAAGACTAACTCTGTCTTCCCTGAAGAGCTCTGTGATTGCTCTTCTCTGTAGTCCAGATATTACTGTAGGGAGGGCTGTGATGGAATTAGAATCCTTAAACATTATGGGGATGATTAGATCTCGGTCCAGTAAAATCAAGTATTGGCAGTTAATCACCAAAGACAAGGTGGGCGTGGCTACTATAACGAAAGGCAGATTCACAAAAGCACTCAAAATACTCTAGAGTTATGGCCTTGGCTAATAGATCATGAGCAACCTAGAAGTGAAATAGATGGACAGTCCACTAAATTTCTTCTGGATCTGTATAAGGAGAAGAGTTCTAGGTCGAGTGAACAAAACCCTAACTCAAATTACAGACACAGATAATCATAGCCCCTTAATCAATTCCCAGATTTGAGACAGTTTACAGACCCAGGGCCTGAGCAACCTAGAAGTGAAATAGATGGACAGTCCACTAAATTTCTTCTGGATCTGTATAAGGAGAAGAATTCTAGGTCGAGTGAACAAAACCCTAACTCAAATTACAGACACAGATAATCATAGCCCCTTAATCAATTCCCAGATTTGAGACAGTTTACAGACCCAGGGCCCCTTGAATGAGGAGAAGGCCAGGTCCCCTGGGGAAGGATCCCGCTACTGCCAAAGATTTATACTGTTAATCCTCCTCCCACCTTTCCCCAAGGAGACTTAGAGTCTTTTGCCAGAGTAACTGTGCATTGGGGAAGATGAAATGATCAGATATTTGGGGTATTATTAGACACTGGCTCAGAAGTGACATTAATTCCAAGAGACCCAAAATGTCACTGTGGTCCACCAGTCAGAGTAGGGGCTTATGGAGGTCAGGTGATTGATGGAGTTTTAGCTTAGGTTTATCTCACAGTGGGTCTAGTGGGTCTCTGGGCCCATTCTATGGTTATTTCCCAGTTTCAGAATACGTAATTGGAATAGACATACTCAGTAACCAGCAGAATCCCTACATTGGATCCCTGACTTGGGAGTGAGGGCTATTACGGTTGGAAAGGCCAAGTGGAAGCCACTAGAACTGCCCCTACCTAGCAAAATAGTCAATCAAAAGCAATACCGGATTCCTGGAGAGATTGCAGAGATTAGTGCCACCATCAAGGATTTGAAAGATGCAGGGGTGGTGATTCCCACCACATCCCCATTCAACTCTTCTATTTGGCCCATGCCGAAAACATGAATCTTTAAGGATGACTGTAGATTGTCAAACTATTTACAGATATCTTCTGTTGGTTCTGTTTTCCTAGAGAACCCTGACTAATATACCACCCTATCTAAAAATAAGACTCCCTCCCTCCATTTATCTCTGTCTCTTTACCCTGCTTTCTTTACTGCACTTATCTATCAATCTCTCTCTCAGTAAAGCTCTAAGTTCCTCTAGTAAATCTTAAATCCCTTTCAAGATTACTTTCTAATGTTCAGTGGTCTCCTATCATCTAGGAAGGTAGTTTGTATTAGTCAGGGTTCTCTAGGGAAACAGAACCAATAGGAGATAACTGTAAATAGTATGAAAATGTGTAAGAGTCTCTCACTGGACTGTAGGGATGCACAAGTCCAGGTTCTGAGGCAGGCTGCAAACCAGGGGCTTCGAAGAAAATCCAGTGTCTCACATGACTATGGGAATGCATGAGTCCAAATGCCATGGTCAGACAGCAAACCAAGAACTCTGATGAAGGTTCTTAATGCGTTCCCCAGAAGAAGCTGGCTGTCTGAATTAGAGATGGGAATTCTCTCTTCTGAATACTGGAATCACTTCTTTTAAGACCGTCAACTGATTGGATGAGACTTCTCTCATTGCTGAAGACCATATCCTCAGTTAATTGTAGATGTAACCAGACATAGATGCAATCAACTCACTATGATTTAAATTTACGAAATGTCCTCACTGTACAATCTGGCCAGTGCTTGCTTGGCCAAACAACTGGACACCATTACCAGGCCAAGTTGACACATAAACTTAACCATCACTGGTGATAAGGCTGGCAACACTGGAGTTGTCCAGCGCATATTCCCAAGGCCTGCAAAGCCAAGAGCAAGTGTGGTCATGAGTCCCCAAGTCTGGGGTTTTCAGCAGCAAACTCCAGGGAAGACCCAGGGTTGCAAAGATCAAATCTGTCACTGTCCCAAGGCAGCTTGCACTGTGGCAGAAGTCAGTGCACATCCAGAAGATACATGCCAACCCTGTTGCCCTGCCCTGCCCTAAGTTCCTCTCACCTGCCCTCGTTCGCCCAGATCCCATCTCTGGAGGAATAGGGGAACACGTGCCTTTTACAAAAGTAGACTGAACATTACTTCAACAGCCTTTTTAAAGTATTGAATCTAAATAAATTTATTTGACTGGACTGAAATATAAGTTAAGCCCTTGCTGCCCCAGGTACTTCATGTCCTCTCTAGCAGAAGGGAGTGCAGATGAGTAATTGAAAAACATAAAGGAACTCTGCTTTTAATGTGGCTGGTACCATGGGAGGATTTTGTGATGCTGCTGTCCTGACTTTAAGGCTCATTGGCAAGGAGATGAGAAAGGATGGCAGCAAGAGAAGCTAAATGGGTCCTGTTATTTGTCTTTGAGGTGGAATAGTCACGCTCACAGAGATGTTTAACCAGTCAAGTTAGGAACTAAATGCACATTACGTATTTCTAGGGAGAGAACAAAAGGATTATTCATTTCTTCATTATAATTTTTCTGAAGCTAAAAGCATGATTTAGGAGAAGTCATTTGTGGCACTGCTGCATTCAATTACCCCACCCAAATGTGGTTGGGCGGGGTAGCTATTTCCAGGCTTCCAAATGTGGGTGATTAACATGCACTAATCGGAAAGGACGATGCAGTCAGGGGACTTGGCACCATCCATTATTATTATTTTCAAGTGCATTTATTAGCAACTGTCTACATGTGGTTCATGGGTTTTGTATACAGAAATTAAGCAGCCATAATCTCTATTCTCTTGAAATTTAAACTTGGCAATGGTGATTGAACAATCACATAATATGCAACTGAAGAGAGCTTTGTCTGCTGTTATTCTCCACCCCACACACCCACTCCGAGATCAAGCCACTGTGAAGCTCTTTCATGTCCATGCAGGACTTTTGTATACACTGTTCTCACTACCTGGGACTCGGATTAAAGTAGAAACGTTGAGCGTGGTATTGTGGTTACATTCTTTTAGGAAATAGAAAGTGGAAAATTTGCCTCTCTTTTGCAAAAGAAAGATGCACACACTTCCTGCTGGGTAAATAGCCAATTTCCATAACCACCCCACTTCTTTTCTACAAAAACACCCCATTTTTATCCATGGTACTAATGTGTCTGCTTTAAAAAACAACAACAACAATGACAATTTCCAGTATCACTAGCAGCTTGGGAAAGCATGTACACCATCCTGGCCAATGAGATAGAAGTGGAAATCACCAAATGGGGCTTCTAGGAAAGTATTTTTCAAAAAGGCTACTACCTCAGTTGCCTTTGCCTTTGCCCTTTCCAATTTCCTTGCCAGGAACACAGATGAGATGCCAGATGTGAAGCAGCCAACTTGTGACCATGAGGACTCAATCAGAAGGGCTAAAACTATATTTTTAGGATGTTTGAACAGAAAGATAGAAAGACCTGGGTCCCTGTTGGCACTTTGCAATTATGTGGGGAAATTTTGCAATTATGTGGGGAAATAAATCCATATCTGACTAAGCCCCTGTATTAGTCAGCCAAAGGGGTGCTTATGCAAAATACTGAAATTGGTTTGTTTTTATAAAAGGTATGTATTTGGGGTAGGAGCTACAAATACCAGGCCATAAAGCATAAGTTACTTTCCTCACCAAAGTCTTTTTTCATGTGTTGGAGCAAGATGACTGCCAACATCTGCCAGGGATCAGGCTTCCTGGGTTCCTCTCTTTCAGGGTCTTGCTTCTCTCTGGGTTCAGGGTTTCTCTCTTCCGGGGGCTTGCTTCTCTTTCCTCTGTGTGCTTACTTCCCAGAGCTCCAGCTTAAGGCTTCAGCATCAAACTCCAACATTAAGAACCCTCAACTCTATCTTTGCCATGTCTTTTTTCTGTGAGTCCCCACCCACCAAGGGGTGACATGGCCCAATCAAAGCCCTAATCATAACTTAATCATGCCTAGGTTTAGACCAGATTACAAACATACTCCAATATCTATTTTTGGAATTCATAACCACATCAAACTGCTACAGCCCCTATAGTCAGGTTCCAGGATGGTTTGGGGGCACTGTGATTGGACCTCATTTTTTTATAGCACTTTCTTCCTTTTGAGCACCTGTAAGTTGTCTGCAGGATGTGAAGCAATGTTATCACAGTGGAATTTCACTCCAGTTCAATCAGGAGCATTTAACAACCAATTAGTGAGGGTATGAGATGGGCCAAGCACAGTGTTAGGTGCAGTGGGTAAAAGTCTCTGCTCCGTGGTGCTGACATTCTACTGGGGGGAGAGGAACAATAAACAAACAGGACAATCTATAGTATGACAGGAGACAAAAGTGCTGTGGAGAAAAATAAAGCATAGAAAGGAGGATAAATGTGCTGGACAGGACTAGGGGAATGGGCACTTTATACAGGGTGATCGGTCAAGACTTCACTCATTTAGTGGTGTATGAACAAAGGCTTGAAGGAAGAGACGGTGAAAGCCGAAATGAAACCTGGGGGAAGAGAATTTCAGGCAGAGGCATAGCAAGTGCAAAGGCCCTGAGGTAGGTGTACGCTTGGTGTGTTTAAGGGACAGCAAGGAGCCATTGTACCTGAAGCAAATGAGCAGGGGGAGAGTGTAAGGGGAGAGGACAGCTTAGAAATAAGACCAAATCATGCAGGGCATTGTAGGCCATTGAAAGGACTTTGGCTTTATACTGAGAGAGATGGAAAGCCTCTCAAGAGTTCTGAGCAGAAGAGTAACACGAGCTTATGTTTTAAAAACTCACTCTGGCTGTTGTGTGGAGAATGGAGTGTAGGGGTCAAAGCACCAGTTAGGAGTCAGTTAAAATAATCGGGAGAGAGATCTTGGAGCCCTGGGCTAGGGTGGTGAGAAGTGATCAGATTGAGATTTAGAGATAGAGCTGATGGGACTTGCTGCAGATGGATGGATGGAGTAAGAGAAAGAGGAATAGGGCTGCCTCCAGCCTTTTTGCCTAGGCATTTGAAGAATGTAATTGCTATTCATTGAAATGGAGTAATGGTGGGAAAAAGAGTTTTGAGGTATGAAAAATCAAGAGTTCAATTTTGGAGAAGTTAATTTCAAGAAGCCTTTTTTTTAAAAGTAATTTTCTTTTTTTTAAATTTTTAAATTTATTTCTTTCCACTTTCCATCCTCTCCCTCCCCTCTACCCCTCCACCCCCCCCCCGCCCCCCGTTGTCTGCTGTCTATGTCCATCCGCTGTATGCTCTTCTTTGTCCGCTTGTATTCTTGTCGGCAGCACTGGGAATCTGTGTCTCTTTTTGTTGCGCCATCTTGCTGCATCAGCTCTCTATGTGTGCAGCGCCACCTGTGCAGGCTGTGCTTTTTTCACGCAGGGTGGCTTTCCTTGCCAGGCACATTCCTTGCACATGGGACTCCCCTACGTGGGGAAGCCCCTGCGTGGCACGGCACTCCTTGCGTGCATGGGCCAGCTCACCGCACTGGTCAGGAGGCCCGGGGTTTGAACCTGGACCTTTCATATGGTAGATGGATGCTCTATCAGTTGAGCCAAATCCACTTCCATCAAGAAGTCTTTTAAAGGCCAAGTACAAACATGGGCAGTAGGGTATAAGAGTCTACAGGTCAGGGAATGAACTTGGCTAGAGACAGAATTTAAAAGTCATAAATAAGAGTGGTATTTAAAACAACATGACTAGATGAAGTCATCATCTAGATAAGAGAAGATCAAAGAGAGCTGAGTTTCCAGCACTGAGCTCTGGGGAGGCCTGCAGGAAAAATAAATAAATAGGAAAATGTGCTAACCTGGAAGCCAAGTGAAAAGTGTTTCAGGAAGGAAATGTGTCACTTATAACTCACAGGTTAAGTAAAGTGAAGACTGAAATTACCACTGACCTTGAAAAGAACTGTTTGCATGATGTTGTGGAAACAAAAATCTGTCTAGATTTGGTATACTAGTTATTGATGACCATGTAACCAATTACCCCCCAAAATTTAGCAGTTTAAAATACTAAGCATGGGAAATGGATGTGGCTCAAGCCATTGGGCATCCACCTAACATATGGGAGATCCCAGTTTGGTTCCTGGTGCCTCCTAAAGAAGATGAGCAAGACAGTGAGCTGACACACTAAATAATAATTTTTAAAGAAGCTTTATGTTACATAAATGTTACATCAAAAATACAGGGGAAAAATGGGGAAAAAATTTTAAATATAGGGGATTCCCAAATACCCTATCCCCTCCCCCTCCCACACTTTACCACATTAACAACATCTTTCATTAGTGTGGTACATTTGTTACAACTGACAAAAACATATTGAAGCATTGTAGTAAACATGGAATATAGTTTACATTATAGTTTACACTTTGCCCTTCACAATTTTATAAGTTTTGACAAAATGTATAATGGCCTGTATCCATTATTGCAATGTCATGCAGGACAATTCCAATGTCGCCAATATGCCCCCATGTTGCACCTATTCTTCCCTCTCCCTCCCCTCAGAACCTCTGGTGGCCACTGCCTGTATATCAATGTTACAAGCTCTTCCATTGCTAGCATAATAATAAGTCTACTTTAGTCCACAGTGCTTTCCCCCTTATGTTTGTTCATTTCTCCATCTTGAGGATTTTGGAATGATGATGCCCAGCCTGTGAAAGGGGGCTTAGATCCCATGGGGCAGGTGGATGGAACTGTATTTCTTGCAGTTGCAGACACTCTCAGCTTCCTGGAATGGTCATTGTCCATCATCATTGTATTAGTCAGGGTTCTCTAGGAAAACAGAATCAACAGGAGAAATCTGTCAATAGTATGAGATTTTATGAGTCTCTCATGTGACCGTGGGGATGCACAAGTCCAGCTTCCACAGGCAGGCTGCAGACCAGGGCTCCGATGGAAGTCCAGTGAAGGTTGTATTAGGCAGCCAAAGGGGTGCTGATGCAAAATATCAGAAATGGGTTGGTTTTTATAAAGGGTATTTATATTTATTTGGGGCAGGAGCTTACAGATAGCAGGCCATAAAGCATAAGTTACTTCCCTCAGCAGTCTATTTGGAGCAAGATGGCTGCCAACATCTGCGAGGGTTCAGGCTTCCTGGGTGCTTACCCTCCTGGGGCTTGCTTTTCTCTGGGTTCAAGGTTCCTTTCTTCCTGGGACTGGCTTCTCTTTCCTCTGGGAGCTTACTTCCCGGCACTCCAGCTTTAGTCTTCAGCATCAAACTCCAACATCAGAAAACCCTCAACTCTGTTCTTTGCCATGCCTTTTATCTGTAAGCCCCACCCACCAAGGGGTGGGGACTCAATGCCCTAATCATAACTCAATCATGCCCAGGTACAGATCAGATTACAAACATAATCCAATATCTATTTTTGGAATTCATAACCATATCAAACTGCTACAAAGGTATCTTCCCAGAGAGAGCTGAGAAATTCTCTCTGAATGCTAAAATCATTTCCCCTTTTTAGGCATTCAACTGATTGGATAAAGCGTCATTCTTTGCTGATGGCAATCTCCCTGACTGAAGTAGATGTAATCAGCTATGCAGTAAAGTCACTGGTGACTGAAGTCCATAAATGTCCTTGTATTACAATTAGCCCAGTGCTTGCTTAACCAGATAACTGGACACAATTACCTGGCCGAGTCCACACATTAGTCTAACCATCACAATCATCCCTTTGTTGGTTGACCTGGGCAAGTCCGATGAACTGGTCAGTAGGTTTTGCAACTTTGCTGAGGTTATGCCTAATCATTCTTATTAATATAGGTGATATGTCTGACTTATTGAATGTGTAACTAGATATAATTCTATTTTATACCTTAATCCATACATTTCCTAGAAGTATTGTGAATAATAAAGCTTAGGCTTCTGAATAACAAACCTGAGATGGGATTTTTTTAATAGACTTGTTCTGTACCATGTGGGGATCAGTAGTGAGAGCACCCATTTCCCCAGGCTTCCCAGATACTTAACCATACAAGCCCCAATTGCTAAAATCAGCCGTATGAAACCAACATGCCTGGAGAAGGGCCGCCATTTTCTCTTGGCTTGAAAACAAGCCCATCCTCAGCTGCCTTGAAAAGGCAGGCAGCTGGTCAGAGATCTGCAGATGGCCCGATGACCCCAATTAAAATGTTATCCAATTGGAGTGACCACTTAAATCATTAATAATGCCTGCAGTTGCTTGATCTTCTGACTCTACACTACAACTACACACTAAAATGTGATTAGGCCCTGAAACAAAAGTAAATGAAAGGATCAATTATTTCACAAAATATGTGTTTAAATCTGTGTCTTATGTTAGTCTTATGTTAGTATTTAGAAGCATGGGAGTCTTGGGTCCTCCTGGAACAAGGATCAGGCAACTGTAGGATTTGGAGAGAGTAATAAATAAGTCATTTTTTCTCCCTCTCACATTCAGAACCAACTCAGAAATAAGACACGGAGTGGAAAGTAAAGTGTTAGCTTTATGACTAATCAGACAGTGTTTTCAGAGCTGAGACCATTTTACTCCCTGTCCCAGTCTAGACTTGAACCACCATTAAGTTATACTAATCCTGGGCAGCAAGGGAAGAAAAAAGGAGTGAATCCTCAGAGCTTACAGTCTTCTTATAGATTTACTCTTTTATTAGAAGAATGCTACCTTCCAGAACATATGTGGGTCTAAACATTTCAGTTGGGTAAAACGCAGTCATGTTGTTCCAGAGTTAATGAGAAACAGTCTTTTGCATTCAGTTTGGACTATTGAAAAAGCACAAAAGTAAAGACAGTGACATTTATAATGTACCCAACAGAATGTACACTGAACTGATAAAATTCTCAATGACTTCAAGGTGGTCCCTTATCTCCCACCCCCATCAGAAAAGGTCAAGAATCCTGGCACCGTCCTATTGAGAATAGGAGCTGGGCAGAAGATGGAAGCCAACAGATCTAACTTCAACTTACATGCTTTCGAAATTCGTGTTAGCACAGGATTTTATTGAAATCCATTCCAGCTCTGGAAAGGAATGAGGAAAGGGTGGGCAAGAGGCCAGAAGCATTACTCTGGCAAAGAAGTTTCTCCTCAGAGAAATGTGGGTTGGGATAAAAGGCCCCCTCTAGCAGCAACAAAACAAGTCAGAGAAGTCCCAAACAGCTCCCAACACCCTGGGATTCCTGCTCTCCAAGTCGTTCACCGCATGTATGAAAGCCAGGCCAAGTACAAACCAAGAAAGGAAACCCAGCATGTTTTATCAAGAATTTACAATGTACCAAGCCATAGGCCAAAAACTGGGAACAGAGGGGTAAACTCACACTCAAAATGAGCCAGGGAAGCTTCAACTTGCATTACGACCCCACCACTATCATCATTAGGAGTCCTGAAGAATGCATGCCATGAATAGCTCATAGAGGGCAAATGGTGAATCTCTTTCCTTGCAGTCATTTCCCTGTATCTTTCTCCATCATTAGAAATATTCCTGGCACTCTGCTGTATGCTGGAGATCCAGGACAGAAGGAAACAGAGTCGTGTGGAGCTTACCTTCTACCGTCACCCCAACTTTGCTTTTGGAGAGAACCCTAATGTGGCTGCGTGCCACCAGAGAAAACCCTGGGTAAACTAAACAGGCTATGATTCTTCTTCAACTCTCTTGGCCTCTTTGGTTCTTCCTCTCCTGTATTTGATATGCTGTCAGTTTCCTTGCTGGTGATGGTAGATTCAGTGTAGGCATCTCCTCCTTTGGGAAGCCTTCCCTTAACTGGCTGGGCTCAGTGGCTTTGTGCCGTGCTCTTGGCACTCTACCTGCAGGTGAACCTCCCTTTAGGTTCCTTGAGGCTAGGGACAGTTTCTCATTCAACTTCACACCCCTGAGTACCTAACACAATACCCAACACAGAGAAAGCACTCAAAAAAATACTTGTGGCTTTGAACAGTCCTATAAATAAAATAGTTGAAGTGCTCTAGATCCTAGGAAGCCCCAAATCTCAAAATTCCAGGACATCGAAACTAAATGTAGAAGTAAATGTAGAAGCAGGGCTGGGCGACTGCAGGGCCTGTGTGGTAGCTGCAGACTATCTTAGGGGAGATCCTGGGAGCGTTCTCTAGGACTGCAGCTGTTGGCCTCACCCCTCCCACTGTTAATCCCCACCAGCTTTCCTTCCAGAGAATTCATGCCTTGGAATAGAAGACAAACAGCTTGGGTGATGTTGCCACGAGACCGCGAACATGCAGATTCATGTTCTAATGGAAGGGTCCCTAAATACAAACGGTAAATATGTTCACCATTTATATTCCCACTGCCTGCTACAGTGCATGGCTCAGTCATTAATTCAGCGAATATCTACCTGGAGCCTGCTAAGTGCTGGGCAGTGAGCATCAGTGAATGTGGGAGACAAGTTCCGTGCTCTCAAGGGGCTTATAGGAGACGCGACTCTTGACTCTTGGAGGGCTGGGAGCTGACTCCCCACTCCCCAACCTTGATCTGAACACAGTGCTTGATACAGCATGGTATCTGGTTAACCGAACTCTTCAGTTATTTCACTGCAGTCAACATTCCCTCCTCCCCCTTCCCATCCAGCGACACAGAGGTGGCTCCGGTGACAAGGTGGGGCATTTGGAGACTGTGGCTCCGGTGACAAGGCGGGGCATATGGAGACTGTGGCCATTATATTAAACAGACCGTCTATAATGGGATTTCCAGGCAACGGAACTCACCCCCTTACCTCACTCCCTCCTCAGAGGTTTTCCTTTAACGAGCACACCACCCCCGCCCCGTCCCCTCAGCTATTGTCTTTAATAGAAGACTATCTTCTGTTACATAATTAGACTTGTCTTAGCATTTAAAAAAGCACAAAGGCGCCCGGTTAGAAACTTACGAAACAGGAGGCAGGATTGGGGGTGGAAGGTGGAGTGGAGGGAGGCGGGTAGGGTGGGGGGCATGAGGAGGTGCCTAACATTATTTTAGTGCCAGGAGCTTCCTCTGCCCTTCAGCCAGGTGTCTGGGGCAGACGTGCCGGCGTCCGCGGGACGCACAGACTCGGGTAGGCAGAGGCCGGGTTTTCTGCACCGCCTGGGCCGACGGCGGCGGGCGTCCGGCAGGAGGCGCCCGCGGGCCCCCGGGCGTGGCTCGCGGGGCGGGGTGCCAGGCCGGGCGGGGCGCTCGGGCAGCTTTCTGGTTGGCTGCCGCCCGGCTGCCGGCCGCCCAGGCGCCTCTCCACCGCGCGTCGCCGCCGTTCTCCCCTTTCGGCCGCCGCGCGCGACCGGGTAAGTGGGTTCCCGCTGGCGCGACGCCGCGGTCGGCCACGTGGCCGCGCCGTCAGGGAGGGGGCTCGCCCCTCGCTCCCCCTCCGTCGGGGCGGCAGGGAAGGCTGGGCGGGGGCTGTGCGCCCCGGGCGCCCTCTCGGGTAAACTGCCCTCCAGCCCCGGGAGAGGCAGCGCCCGGGCGAGAGCCGGCTTTAGCGCCCCTCCGAGGCGGGGGCCCCCGTTGAGCCCGAAATCCCCCGCTTTCTTGAGGGTCCCTGCAGGAGCAGGTCCCCGCCCCCCAAGGTGTCCGGCCCGCAGCCGGCTTACCGTTCCCTGGAGAATCCGTCTCTGACCCGGGCCGAGGCGCCGAGCCCGGGGCCGCCTCGGCTTCTCGGCGCACTTGGGACGCGCGTGTGCGCGGGGCTCGGGTTCCGGGCCGCAGCCCCCGCGAGGGAGCCGGGTTTCCCGCGGAGCCGCGCGATAACGGGCCGAGCCCGCGGAGGCGACTTCGCCCGCTCAGCCCCGAATGCCGTTCCGTCCCCACTTTGCCCCGCAGTTGGGTGCGTTGAAAGGTCTGGAGGCGAGGGAGCCTCGCGGGAGCGGATCACCGCAGGGAGTCCAGCGGGGCGCGGGGCGCCTCTACTCCTTCCGATTCACCTTTATTCGCCTTTTCGGGAGTGGCGCGTGCCTTACGCAGCGCCCAGACGATTCATTCAGCATTTTCAGGGTGTGAGGCCCATCACGGTTTTCCGTCCTGGAAAAGCAATCTGAGCAATTGGGGGTGGCGGCTGGGACGAGGCCTTGAAGGTTTACCTTCTGTCCAGAGAGAGACACCTGCAAGGCTGCCCTCAGCTAACTTGGTTTGGTTGTGTGTGGCTCGGGAGCACCAGTGCGCACAGTAAGTGTTCATTACTGGGGCGAATTGCTGTACAAAGCGATATTCTCCGAACTCAGCAAAATTTGGTAAGATCTAAATTTAGGGTGGAAAGAATGCTGGCTGTTATAAATACCACTTAGTAGGCTTCTGCGGAAACGTGAGGCGCCCGGCGCTGGATGGCTTGTTTTCCTCAGTACTGAAAGACATTTACTAGCCTCTTGCTGGTTAGGAAACCGGCTGGAACGACATTTTCACCAGGCGTTTTAAAAGGGGAGTTCTGGGCACCTTTTTATGCATGTGGGCGCGAAGCACAATCTCTGGTGAATAACTCTCAGGACAAGAAAATGAGACCGTAGTAATTTCTCCTGTTGAACCAAAGCTGGCTATGGGAGAGAGGAGGGCTGGAAGCCAAGGAGCCCGTCCCGGAAGCTGCTGCGGCCAGTATCTATTTAAAGAGTGTGGAACCCCTGGGAGTGGAGTGCTAGGGGGCTGGAAACTGTTACCAACGCCCTGGGCTTACCCCAGGGTAAACAAGCCTCTTGCTTCGACTTCTAAATCTGTTAAAGGTTTGTTTCCCTTTTTCCGGGGGTAATGAGGAAATTTTGTCAAACTGTTGCCAGCCGGGAGCACAGTGCTGTTTTATAAAATTGTTACTCTTATATGGTAAGGTAACAAAGGGGAAGTTTGAAAGTTTGATAATTGCTGGCATTCTGCCAAATGGATTCCTAAAGAATAGAAATTTAATGTACATCACTGCACATTTTACTGGCTGAAAATCACAGGTTTCACAAGTATCAGGAAAGTAGCTTTGTGTGGGAAATCTAGCCAAAGGTAGTTTTTTGTCAAAAGGTAGATAGTATATCATGACAAGAGAAACCACTCTTAAAAAGAATACCATTAAAAGCTATGGCTTGATATTCTTAACATTGCTCTTTTACTTTTCTACCAGGCTGTCAAGTTCAAGTTGCTGAGGCACTTAAGGTATGGACCAAATGGAAAGAATTTGGCTTGATTATTTAATAGACTAATTCTTGGCCAAGGATGAGAACTCTAATCTGATTGGACCATGCTTCAGCTCTGATGGGTTAAA
Source organism: Dasypus novemcinctus (assembly GCF_030445035.2). Classification (NCBI taxonomy): domain Eukaryota; kingdom Metazoa; phylum Chordata; class Mammalia; order Cingulata; family Dasypodidae; genus Dasypus; species Dasypus novemcinctus. Next base: position 36,686,339 of record NC_080677.1, on the reverse strand, counting down.
GGATTTACCTGAGGCCAACTTGATGTGCAGTAACCTACTAAATGCAGTTAATATCATCGCCCCCTGAAAAAAAATTGTTCCTTAAGAAAAAGAAAACCTCTAGAACTAGATCGTATTTACCACTAAGCCAAAAAGGGTTCTTTTAGAAAAGGTTGCTTATTTAACCTTTGAGTTTTTCTTCTGACAGGGGCCATTTTTTTAATGTCACTACATTGATAATGTCATACATTGTGGGACTCTATTTACCTGCACAGCATTTGTGAACAGCCCAGACTCTACTTTATTTTTCTTAGCATATATTCTCTTATTTAGTAGTTGCTGACCAAAATACTGTTGTGATTTCTTTCACAGGGCAGCTGTTTGGAAGACAGAATGAAGAGAAGCCTTTTCAAGGGGATAAGGTGTATTTGAATGTGAGATTATTGATACATACAGAATAGTTTTGTTTTCTTTGTCCCTCATTGTGGTGCAGGAGTGAATTTTGAAAGTCCTAAATATCTGTAGGAACCTGTATCTGAGACTGTTATATTAAGAGAACAAAATTTCCATTTATGGTATTTCTTTCATCAGCCAGTCTTAATCCAAAGCTTAACAGTATTAATACCAAAAGAACAAGAGAGTCAAATCCATAATCTTAGTTCATATACTTCACAAAGCTGTGGCTAAGATTAGTTGTTTTAAGTAGATTACTTTTGTTTATAACTAGGTTAACATTTTAAAAATTCCTTTCTTTGGGTTATTCTGAAGATCACGCTTTTACAGTGTATCGTAAAGTCACTGATGAGGCATATATATGGCCATGGTAGACTTAATTCTGGCTAGGATTTATCTCTGCACTAAGTAAAATATACGCACAGCTATAATAAAATGTGACACTACCTTCATGTTGGTATGCCAAAGTATCTGATCAATGTTTCCCGGGGATGGAGAGCTGTTGAGTATGAAGAGGTATAAGGGAATTGGGGGGGGGGGGGGGAGGGTTACATGGCTATTAGTACACACTTAAAAGGGTAAATTTTACTGTACGATGTCAATAAATATGACTTTACAAAACTTTGTACCTTTTCTCATATCTTAGTGGTACAGCAGTAGTGCTTCCTAATTAAGTCATACAATTTTCTTTAATAGAGGTTTCCGTCAATAATACAGTATTCCTGTTAACTTACAGCTGCATTTTGGTAAAATTCCATTCTTGTGGATACAAGGTGATAGAAAAGTTACCATGTACCCTAACCCCTGTTGGGTTCCTTGCAACTTCCGGATAAAGAGATGCACTTACCCAATAAAGCACTTAGGAGTGGAGCTGATGCAGCTCAGTCGTTGACAGCCTGTTTCACATGTACGAGGTCCCAGGTTCAATCCTTGGTATCTCCTAAAAAAAAAAAAAAGTTATGAAATTGACACTTGACAGTATTGGCAATTGAGTTACATAGTTTGATTTTTAAAAGTGTTCCTATCAATTATAGCATCGGTGTGGAGAAACTGGCCACAGTAGTTGCTGGGGGCAGGGAGAGGGAAGAAGAGATGTGATGTGGGGGCATCTTCCGGACTCGGGAGTTGTCCTGAATGATGTTGCAGGGACAGATGCTGGACATTATATATCCTGCCATAAGCCACTGGGTGGACTGTTACCCATGTGGTGCGGCGGTGCTCCAGGATGTGTTCACCAAATGCAATGAGTGCCGCAACGGTGGGGAGGGTTGGTGATGTGGGAGGAGTGGGATAAAGGAGGATGGGGGTATATGGGAACCTCTTATTTTTTTAACGTAATGTTTTTTAAAAAGTGGTCATATCCTATATAGAATACAAAATTCTATCTAGTTATTAGGTATAGTGTTCCTAAGAACTTGGTTGCTAATGATTCTAGTAGTAAATCTTTGTAATTAAAGTGACTATTCTAAGCTAAAATACCTTATTTTTTGAGGTTCCTAATACCTCAGACATTTGGTAGTGTTTATTGTGCACCTACTATGTTAACTTTTTAACAGCACTGTTTTATATGGCATAAAAATTTAAATGCCCAACAATAATTATGTTTAACATTTGGTATACATATGAGTAAAGATAAAAGGTTGCTGAGTAAATACTGTATTTAAATAAGAGTTAAAGGTTTAATTAACAATAGCTTATTTATGAATAAGAAAAGTCACTGGCTGAAGAGGATGGTGTTTATTTTCCAATATTTGATTTGGCTCTACCCTGACTTCTAGCCCCTGCCAACTGAACAGAATTCCCCACCATTGTAAAATGATGCTCTCGACCAGGCCAAAACAGCACACCCTTAGTTTGGCCTGTGGCTCTTTACCAGCTAAAGTTGTCCAATCCCACACCTCTGGTCATGGCTTTGAAACTGGTACCTGTAGCTCATTTGACCTTAAATGCCACTTCCCACCAGGAAGGAGGCTCTCACTAGACTACGAATCTGTTATTTAAATCACTTCAGTTTAGAAAGGGAAAAAATGATCCAAACAAGGCCTTAGGAATGTTCTTAATCTATCCATTCATTTTTTGACTGAAATGGGAAATTACAGATAATGTAAGCTTCCCCACAGGTGTTCAGCTAAACAGTAGCTTCTGGGGCAGGTCTACTGTGTTCAGAAAGGCATGCTGCCCACACAGGTCAGGTTTTGGGGTAATGTAGCCCTAGTGGCCTCTGCAAATGAGGCCTTGCCAACCCCCTGCCAGCAGACAGTGTCCAGCACGAGTCCTTGGGGTTCTGAGCTTTCGCAAGCAGGAACCATCTGAGGGGAGCAGCCGGTACTTCCGTTGGAGGGTGCCTGTATACTCAGGGCACAGCCTGGACGAATGAGGCCAAACTTCGAGGCACAGGTAAGTACCACAGTCGAGGCAGGGTGATACTCAGCTCTGCCCATCCCCAAGGGGCCCTCCGTCAGTGACCAGGCACAATTGAGGCCAGAGGTCCTGGAACTCCTTGACATTCAGAGAACTGACTTGGGAGCTGAGGTTGGCGCTGGTGAGAGCAAGGGGTCCCTCAGATAGCTGGGCCCAGTCCTGCTTGAAGGCATGCTCTGGAATCCGGACGCCGCCAAGAGAAGGGAAGGGTCAGGTCTTTGTTGAGCTCCTTGGGAAGTTCCATCGCCAAGAGGTTTCTCAGGAGTTCACCCAGGCATAAGGTCAGCGGCTTGGCTTTGTTGCCACCCTGGAGGCAGTAGACAACGCCCAGGGCTGCCAAGCTCCCTGCGCAGGCCAGACCATGGGATGTGTAGGTGGGAACTGCCAACACGGTGCCGGCGTGCCCTTGGTCAAGGCGGCTCCCAGTGCAAGGCGGCCCCCACTGGGAGCGGCAACAACTGGGACCGGAGCCAAGGGGGCAGGGCTCGGCGGGCGGAGGAGAGGCCTCAGCGCATTCCCACATTGGCAGCCACCGCGGATCTCAATACGTTAAATTCTAGGTTACAAATAATCCCTGCCTTTATGGAATTTACACAGTGGCGTTTTTCTGGGGGTTGAACCCAGGACCTTGTACATGGGAAGCAGGTGCTCAACCACTTGAGCTACATCTGCTCCCCTATTTCAATGATGACGCTGGTTAGGCTTCCATCAGTTGACTTGTGTTATGGGGAACAATTTCATTTCTGGGGGGATATCTAAAAGACACAGTCGGCTTGCGGTTTATAAATATTAAAAAATGCATTAGCGGGAAGTGGATGTGGCTCAACTGATAAGTGTCCAACTACCATATAGGAGGTCTAGGGTTCGGTACCCAGGGCCTCCTGACCCATGTGGTGAGCTGGCCCACGGGCCGTGCTGCTGCACGCAAGGAGTGCCGTGCCACGCAGGGGTGTCCCCCACTAAGTGGAGCCCCATGCACAAGGAGTGCGCCCCGCAAGGAGAGCTGCCCAGCATGAAAAAAGTGCAGCCCGCCCAGGAGTGGCAACGCGCACACACAGAGCTGACTCAGCAAGATGACGCAACAAAAAGATTTTCAGCCCTGTCTGACAAGAGTGCAAATGAACACAGAAGAACACACAGCAAATGGACACAGAGCGGATGAGGGGTGGATCAAATTTTTAAAAATGTTTAAAAAGATGCATTAGAAGAGGGAATAAAAGTTCAGCAAGAAGACAGATGGAGAAAAGCCAAGCCAATAGTCGTGTTCTCTTCAGACTATCCAATTTGACCTTGAGCCTTTCTGTAGTCAGAATAGCCATTTGGACAATTGAAAATAGCTTTAAAATGGAGGAGAGGGATGAATTAGAATTCTAGGTGTCTTTCCACGTAAGATGCTTTTCTCATCTCAATGTAGAAGTAGAACACATAGCAGGATAATTGAATAGGACTTAGAGAAAGTGGACACTGAAGCATCTGGCTGCCTTAAGAGCTGTGGTCAGTTGGCCAGGTGAACCTGTGAGTCTGGGCAGTCTGGTTTGATAGTCAAGCCAAAGTGTTTTTTTTAAACAAATCAATTTTATTGATACATATTAATAAAGCATACAGTTCAACGTGTACAATCAGTGGTATTTGGTATAATCACATAACTGTGCATTCATCACTTCAAACAGCATTTCCATGATTTCAATAACAATTATAGTAAAAAAGCAAACAAGAAAATTCTTCACCGCTTGCACTCTACGCTGCCCCTGCCTTACATAGCTGAAAGCTTTTTAAGATGCAACAAACACCATTTATATAATTAATAAACCTCCCATAATGGAAAATACATGGAACTTTGGGAAACAGTCCAAAATTGCACTTCAAGACAGCAGTCACTTACCACATGTAGCTATTTACTTGAAATGTGGCTGGTCCAAATTAACATGTATTTTATGTAAAAAAACAAACAAAAACAAAAACACTCCAGAATTAGTATAAAAGAGGCAGAAAGTCCAATCTATAGGACTATGACCAAAGGAATTGAAAGCAGGGACTCAAGATAAGCACTGGGGTTCATAGCTGCATTCACAGTTGCCAAAATGTAGAAGCAACCCAAGTGTCTAACTGGATGGGTAAACAAAACAGTATATACATGCAATGGAATAGTCAGCCCTAAAATGAAGTGAAGTTCTGATACAACATGAATGAAACTGGAAGATACATTGAGTGAAGCCAGACACAAGGACAAGCATTGTATGTTCTCATGAAATATGAAGAACACGCAAATGCATAGAAACTAGAATCCAGGTTATCAGGGACCAGGTGGGTGGGGACTGGGGAGTCAATGCTCAGTTGGCTCTGAGTTTCTGTCTGGGATGATGGTGATAGAGATACAACTTTGTGAATGTAATTACTACTGTTAAATATCTGAAAGTGGATAAAATCGGAAGTTTTAGGTGGTGTGTAAATTGCCAGAAGATAGGAAAATTAAACCATACTGTAAACTATGGACTACAGTTAATAGTATAATATTGTCTCATCAGTTGTAGTGTATCACACTAATGCAAAATGTTAATGGGGAAACTGGGAAGCGGACTTGGCCCAGTGGTTAGGGCGTCCGTCTACCACATGGGAGGTCTGCAGTTCAAACCCTGGGCCTCCTTGACCCGTGTGGAGCTGGCCCACGCGTAGTGCTAATGCACGCAAGGAGTGCCAAGCCACGCAGGGGTGTCCCCCGCGTAGGGGAGCCCCACGCACAAGGAGTGCACCCCATAAGGAGAGCCGCCCAGCACCAAGAAAAGTACAGTCTGCCCAGGAATGGTGCCGCACACACGGAGAGCTGACACCACAAGATGATGCAATAAAAAGAAAACACAGCTTCCCGTGCCGCTGGCAACAACAGAGGCGGACGAAGAAAAATACGCAGCAAATAGACACAGAGAACAGACAACTGGGGCTGGAGCTGGGGCTGGGGCTGGGTACAAATAAATAAATCTTTTTTAAAATGTTAATGGGGAAACTGAGAAGACTACTATATTGAGAAAGCCACTTTCTGATTTTTCTGTAATACTATAACTTTTCTAATAAAAAGAGTCACAATTTTTTATACTGATTACATGTTGAATGATAATATTTTGGATATATTGAATAAAATAAAATATATTAGAATACATGATTTGCATTATTCCTGTTGGACAGCACTGCTCTAAAACATGAATCAAAATAGTCACGGAAACTTGCAGATACATTTCACAATCCAGGATATAAGATATTTCCAAATGAATCTTTTACAAAGAAATACTTTGCTATTCTCTTATATAGGACCTTGAGGAAAAGCAAGAGTAAAATTAGCACTTACAATGCAGAATTTAGGGGTAAATAGCTTTTTTTCCATGGGCTGAAGTTGCAAGCGTAGGGAGCCATTCCTGCTAAGAAGACTTAATACAAATTCCACACTCCACTGCTAACATTTCTGAGATTTTAAATGAAAGATATCAGAATATGGTGAACATTTTTGTTCTATGACTACTTTGCAAGCAATTGTGTGCTTAGAATATTAGAATAATCAGGAGGCCAAAGGACAAAATACCACTTCTTTAGTGGAGACGCCACACAAAGAATAGTTCTGGTTTCCTGGTTTAGTGGATTTGGGTTTGTTTCTCACATACAGTTATGTAGTCTTCCCGGATTTTCTTTTTTAATAGTAAAAGTGAGAAGTTGGGAGGTGGCACCATAAATATTGCCAAGAACTTATATAAGGAATATTTTTTAAATGCTTATGTCAAGGCTTGGAGAAGAGGACGCGCCTCCGCAGTGGCGCTGGCCGGCGTCCCGGGCTCAACCGGGAGAAGGGCTCAGGCACCACGATCCTGACGGCGTTCCTTCGCCGCAGTGAGATTCCTGGAAATCAGTGGATCGGGAAGCACCGGCGGCCGTGGACCGTCTCTTTCCGTGCTAAGCAGAACATGATCCGTCGCCTGGCGATGGAAGCCGAGAACTACGACCGGCTGAGCAGGCCCTGCCTCACGGCGGAGCAGGCGCGTGGCCGCGCCCCGGCCGCAGGGCGCAGGCTGTGAGGCCGTCAAGGCAGCCACCACTTCCAGATTTCCCTCACACAGATGGGTTGTAGACCAGCTCAGCCATCTCACTGTCACCAAGAAGTGGTCCTCGCCCTGACTCACCACTCTCGTTTTTATGGATGGACAGGGCTGCCCTCTGTTCACCTGGTCCTGGAAACCAAGAACTACAGCCTCTAGGAAAATGGGAGCCTTGGAACTGGTCACATATGGAATAGCTGGGGTCCTAAATTCTCTAATACTTCAAAGTCTGTGGTACTGTGTTTCTTCTTAGGTCGGAAAGGAAAATACCAGGAATTTCCTGGGTCACAGATAGAAAACATATTTGGAGGAAAGTTTCAATAAAGCTACAAATGATGAAAAAAAATTACTTATGTCAAGCAAAATGTCCCACAAAATTCTTCTCTAGAAAGCAGGGCTGTGTAAAATCCCCTTTCGTAGTTTCCTTGCTCTTAATGACTTTTTTTCTCTTTGTTTTTAAAGACCAAAGACAATAAATGATTCTTCCTTTCACTTTCATTTCTCCAAGAGCAGTGGTTCCTAATGGGAACAGTTTTGCGCCCCCCCCCCCCCCCCCCCAGGGACAATGCCTGGAGACACTTTTGGCCACAACTGGTGGTGCTGCTGCTGGCCTCTAGTGGGTAGAGAAGCTGCTAAACATCCTGCAATGCTCAGGACAGTCCCCCAACAAGGAATCACCCGGTCCAAACGTCAATAGTGCTGAGGTTGAGAGCCCCTGCCTTGGAAAACATCATTCCCAAAATACCAGTCTCCTGAGATGCTGCTGTGTATGCCACAGGTTATTCCCCAGTTGAGACTTTTCCAACATCCAGAGAGGTTCTCTGTACTTTGAGGCTCACGGGGGCTTTATTGCTAGCACAATTGTTTTCACATGTAAGTGAACCTGCATAGCTTGTAAAATAGCCATTCATCATATTTTAAACCAAGGAGTGTATGGATTTTTTTCAATCAGACCTGATCTCAGGAGGTTTTACCTTAGCTTTATCACTGAGGCAGAGCTTACCCAAGTCAGCAGAGGGACCGCCAGAACTCTGGCCTTGCCCCAGAGCCCATAAAGTTTGTCACCGTGATCGTTTCTCCCACAAATGGCTTCTTCCCCATTAGGGATACAATGTATCAGAAGAACATTCACAAACCTGCAACGGAATGGAAGTCCACACCCAGGGACCTAGGGCCAAGCATCACTGACCACTGTCTACCTCTCTCCCTTTAATATTGAATATTCTAATTTTAGAACCCAAAGAACAATGAAAACCTGAAAACATTGAATTATTCTATTGGTAAGATTAAACTAATCTCCTTCAAGGGTCAAGGGTGGACTTGTCTGAAGTGGATTAAAGGGCACAGAGTGAGATGCGACATGAGTCAGACCCCTTTCAAGCTCTGGAGAATGCCCACCCTTGCAAAGATACATTGTTGCAGTTCATGCTACTGGAAAAAGAGCCTGGGTGATACAGTTGTTCTCAAATGTAGCTGTGACACAGGCTCAACATGCAATAGCAATAACAATAACTCAGGTGATCAGTTGCTAGAATGATTTTCCCCCCTATGATTTGTGTACTACATGATGGTCATGTGTCATTGTAAATGGAATTAAAATTACTTCTTTGCATTGTTTTTCTCCTTTATATTACAAACAAAACAAAATCTTTAAATAATTACTACTACTAATAAAGCAATAGCCACAAGCAGGGCCCTGGAAACCCTCAGTGACTTGGGGACAGCATTACCAGCTCTGAGTGGACACTGCTTTCCTCAAGTGAAAGGAATCTGGAGCTCTTCTTCACTGTCCTGCGAGCACGGGCATTTTGAACCTTATACTTTCTTGCATACACAAAATACAGGGTGTGCAGCTGTGGAGCCAGCATGACAAGGATGAAGCGGATGAGTTTCATGAGGAAGTTCAGGGATACCTGCACACCATTCATGGTCCTTTGCTTGGCTTCTGGAATGTTCTCCTTTAGGAGATGGGTCACAGTGAGGTCAAATGACTAGAGACCTGCAAGGCAGCAGGGGGAGGAGTGGGTAAACCTGAACTGATGTCAGAAGGACCCTCAGTGAGAATCCTGGTTCTGGTACTAAACAGCATTGTTGCCTTCAGTAAATGAGCCTTTCCTTGGCTTACTTTCTGCATCTGTAAAATGAGGAAACTTGGAGCATATCTCATCGAGAGATTACATGAGATCACACTGTTAAGAGTATAGTACATTGCCTGGTCATCTGTGCACAGTATTTACTGTCATAATTTGTGGCATTTGAGTTATCCTTTTAAAATCACCACCTTTGTCATTAGATATCAACATAACTTCATTTTAGATGTATTTATTTATACCCTGCTCTAGTTTGTCAAAGTCTGCCAGACCGACATGCTAGAAATGAGTTGGCTTTTATAATGTGACATTTTAGGTTAAAAGCTTACAGTTCTGAGGCCGTGAAAGTGTCCAAATCAAGGCATCATCAAGCGGTACGACCTCAGGAAGTGGATGTGGCTCAAGTGATTGGGCTCCCATCTACCATGTGGGAGGTCCAGGATTCGATTCACAGGGCCTCCTGGAGAAGGCAAGCTGGCCCATGAAGAGTGCCGGCCCATGTGGCAAGCTGGCCTGTGTGGAGTGCTGGCCCACACGGAGTGCTGGCCTGTACAGAAAGTTGGCGCAGCAAGATGATACGACAAAAAGAGACACAGAAGAGAGACAATAAGAGACACAACAGATCAAGATCCTGAGGTGGTGCAAGTGATTGAGCACCTCTCTCCCACTCTGGAAGGTCCCAGAATTGGTTCCTGGTGCCACCTAAAGAGAAGGCAAGCAGACAAAGAAGAACACACAGTGAATGGACACAAAGAGAAGACAGTGAGTACAAACAATGAGGGGGAGGGAAAAATAAATAACTTTTTAAAATGTTCTTAAAAAAAAAAGAGAGGTACTGTCTCACCAAGTTGCAGCTGTTGGCAATGAGGCACAATAGGGCATAATGGCGCCTCTGCTCATTGATCCTGGCTTCTCTGTGATGTTTTTATTCCTCCATTTATAAGGAACTCCAGCAAGAGGGCTAAGATCTACCCTGGGTCACACCTCATTGAAGTAATCCAATCAGAGTCTCACACCCACAGGAATGGACCAACTCCAAGAACATGATCTTTTCTGGGATCCACAAAAGCCCCAGATTGTCATTAACCCCCACGTCACTCCAAACATGTTTAGGACAGAGAGCAGAGTGCTGGGCTTCAAACCTAGTTCCCCTTTCAGATGCGTCTTCACTCCTGGCTTAGCAGAGAAGGAATTCACCTCTCCTGCCCCCCGCCCCCTTGAACCACATAAACAGGCTACCTTTGATTACACTTCAGAAGCAGCCTCAGGACCTGCTGAACAGGCTTCAGATAGGGTGGACGCCAGCTGCAATGAGGATGATGCTTTCCTCAAGGGACAGGGGTCTGGTCGGCCGTCAGAGCCAGCCCACCAGCCCCAGGGGTCCTGGTGCCTGCATCCACGGGGACCATTGCTTCTTCTGCCTGCCTGGGCACTTCCCAACCAGCAGGCCTCCTGGATCCTCTCTGAGATCCAGCCCCAGCCCTGCAGAGGCCTCCTGACTACCTGTGTCCTGACACCTGGGCATAGCTCTGGACTCAAGAAGTGATGAACACAATGTGCTGTGTCTGCCATGAACTCTCCTAGACACTGGGAATAAAGGAGTGATTTAATCAGAGAAAGTCTGGGCCCCATGGAGCTTACAGTTTGAGGGAGAGACTACTCTACAGAGAGATAGGAGCTTGGGATTGGGAACACTTAGGAGGGATACCATATTTGGTCTCGGGGCTTGGAGAAGGCTTCCTGGAGGCAGGCACAATTTAGTGATCTCTGAAGGATAAGTTAGGCAGGAGACATGGGGAAGGAAGAGTGTTGCAAGCAAGGTGGACAGTTGTACAAAGGCTGAAAGATGAGAACATGGAATTTTGAGGAAGTGAACATAGTTATTTCCCAGTGTCAGGTATGTAAATGCTACGAATGGCATCTACATCAAAGGGGTATTTTGACCTGGATCCTTTCTCTGTGGAATTGGGGTGGGGGGAGAGGAAAGAGGTCAGCTTGTGGGGCCATGGCTTTCCTTAGATACTTGGAGGAGGCTACCCAACAGTGAGGGTCTGCACAATTGTCTGCCACAAGTACTTGGTCTCTGATTTCGGCCACCAACCACATTCCATTCATTCCTGGCAGTAAGGATATACTGATTTGGTTAGGTTGTGTTTTCATTTATAATTTAAAAGAATTTTTTGGCCTTGTAATACCTGGATACATTGGGGATCAATGGTGATGGCAAGAGAAACCACTTACCACTGGCCCTAGTATTCAGATCAACAAATTCCTAGCCTGGGAAGAGTGTGGGCCTGGTTCTTAGACATGAAATCCCCATGATCAGGTTTCCACCCACAGAGCATCATTTCTTTGCCCAAGCCCTACTTCCTGCCCTAAGGCAGAACCACAGTCTTCTAAGCTCCTCTTTGGAAGCCAAAGCTCAGAGCCAGGGGATCCCCTGCCCTCAGGTGAGAAATGAAAGAGTGAGAAGTGTTTTGATGGGTAGTGGAAGGGGTGGATCAAACCCAAGTGTGTCTTCCTCATTCATTCAACAAACCTTCCCAAACACCTTAACAAGGTTTTACAAGGTGCCTGTAAAGGTGCTCAGGGCCTCACCTTCTCACTCCTGGGAGCACAGAGGGGTGGGAGCATGAGGTTGGGGGATGTGTTCCTGATTTTTCTCATGGAGACCCAGAACCCTTTGGTCTGCAGAAGCTTTGGGATATGGGGAGATGGATGGAAAACGAGTTTTGTAGGTCCATTCAAGAGGTTAAATAAAACCATGGGCTAACCTGGGAACCTAATATTCTGATGTAATGTGTATGCATGAGAGAGAAACTGTGTTCCTAATTCCAAATAATTTATTTAGAAACCCCTTCTTCCATCTGGACACTACTTAACCTCCAAAATAGTTTAAGCGAGGAACCTGGAGGAGTGTGTGTGTCATTTTTTATTATTATGGGTATTTGACTTGCATTTCCAGCCCTTAATTGCATGAACAACTGAAAGCAGATGGGCCATGTACAGTTTATGCAATTCACATTATATGGCCTTAATGAAATATTTGGTTCAAAATGAAATGTATATAACTTAATTTTTTAAAATGTCCACCAGCGACTCCTGTCCATTTGAATAACATCTCTTCCTGACACAAAGAAAATGATCACATTTGGAAAAACATGAAAGCTCAACAGTGCCTGCGATCTGTAAAGCATTATGTGTGAGAGAAACCTTGTGCTTTCCTCGACTGCAATAGCTTTCTTTCTGCTGGACCCTGGAAAAGGATGCCCAAAGCAATGAAGCAGGCTGCCTAATGACATTGGCGAGTTTCTTAACCCCTCTGTGTCTCTGTTTTCCTATCTGTAAAATGGAAATGATAACAATTCCATCTACCTATCAGGGAAGTTGTGAGGATGAATTGAAATAATTCCTGTAGGTAACATGTTCTGCACAAAACTTTCACAAGTAGTAGAAGCTCAACAAATATTAACCCTTGTTATTAGTTATCATTGTCATTATTACATTTTAGCTTTAACTTTGGTACTTTCCTGGGAGATCTTGTGTAAGGGCCGGGCATGGTGTGGACAGGGAGACATCGAGATCCATGTGCTGAGTCGCAAAACACATACGGGTGAACCCGCACACCCAATGCCAGCAAGTGCAATTTACATTTATTCCTAGCAGAATTACAGATCACCTTGGGGGTCATCTTGTGGTGCTGAAACTGCAGATGTTAAAAAGCACCAGTGCCTAAAGGATACATTGCACTTTTGTTGGCATGAGGCCAGGTGGTGGGGATGACGGGAGATCTCCCCCGAGGGAAGAGTGGCCAGTGGCCTGCCTTGGCATCCAACATGTAGCATCAAGCACAGGACTCATCCTGGGCATTTATTTGCTCAGGAAACACTTGTTTCCATTCTAATGGAAACTAAATTACAGAACTCTGACAACAACAGGGTTTGGCACGTTGCTTAAAAGTCACTTTGCTTTTTAAAATCTAAGGTCTGTAATTCTTTATTCTCTCAATTTAGAAATAATTCTGTCAGTGCATAATTAGCCCTCGCATCTTTGAGCACTCTACCTTGCACAGCTGCAGCACTTTGCAAATGCCTCCTAACTCTGAAAGGGCTGCTTGTTAGGGCTTAAGTGCAGGGATTTCACAGGTGACCTTCGTGTCAGACTCCAGTGCAGAGCTGAATCCTTGGCAGGCCAAGCTGGGGCAGTCAGGTGGCCCAGGAGGGTGAGGGACCTGGAGGTGGGGGCCACAGCAGGGTGGTAGGGGGAGCTCTGGTGGATGATAGAGACCATGTCAGGGTGGCTAGGACAGCTCCAGAGGACAGAGGAGGGCCTGTCAGTGTCTAGGACAGCTCATGGCAAATAGCAGGTTCTCGCATGAAGTATGAAGACTTGTAATGGCACAGTGGTGAGACTATAAGGGCTGCTAAGTGTGTTCACAGAACAGGCTGCAGAACCCCATTCAACCCGTGACCCACTGCTTACCAGTCCTTGTCAGGATCCCTCTAGAGCAGAGCAAGATCCTGGAGATATTAGACTTACGGTGCGCAAGTCCTCACTGTGCTATTGGTCCAGTGAATGGAAGAGAGGTCTGCAAGGATAGGTTGAGTCGTGTTTCTTTCAAAGGGGTAAACATATACATGCTCCTCTTTTAGCAACTCATAGTTCAAAGAAGAGTTTTTGCTTAATGAAAGTGAGAAAATTGCCAGGTCAAAAGGACTTCCAAGGGAACAAAGACAGAGAACATAGAGAGAGACAATGTATGTGGAGCCAGCTGGATATGATTCCCCGAAGGCCATCTGCCTCTTGGTTGGATCTCAAGCACCTACATCTCTCTGCCTGAGGAGCTCCCTCTGGCCCATGAAGAACATGTCCCTGAGGAGCATGCTCAGCCCACAAAGGGCAGGCTGTAAGAGCCCAGAAGTTCATGTCCCGGGGAAGAGCCCTCAGCCAATGAGTAACAGGAGTCTCTGGGTGAACACTCCATTTTCTCTGGCTCTTGCTGGACAGTTCTGCAGTGGGTCCTACACAGCATCTCAGAGGGTCTGCATGGAGGGAGCCCCAACTGCCTTCAGCAGTAGCCCAGACAGAATACACTCTTTATGGGCTCTCCTCACTTCCCTGCCTCACTTCCTATCGCCCCAACACACTTCCTGGGATCATCTTCCAAGTATATTACTTCTCACCCAAATCTTCATCTCCAGGATTGCTCTTGAGATAACTCAAACTAAGACACACAGTTAAATCAGGAAGAGTTAGCCTGATGGGGAGGATACAGGGGAGACTGGAAGAAAAAATTTCATGAGTGGAATATGGTAATGAACCATATTGAAAGAAATAGTGATGAATATTTCCTTTGGTTATTTTTCTGAACACACTCATGAAAACTGGTAAATACCTTTTAGTCTTCCAGGATAGAACAGTGATTGTAAACAAATTAAATTAAAAGTAGATATATAATTTAATTCATTTACAATTAAGGTGATATAAGGAGATATATATATATATATACACACACACATATGTGTATATATAAATATATGAATCAGGATTAGAAGAGCCAAATATGCTGTGAAAGAAGGACACAGGGACAGATGGTCAAGCCCATTCCAGATTAAGAACTCTGGGAAGGGTAAAGCTCTTGGATACAGAAATGAACTCATTGCCAGAGCAGGTTTTTTTTAAAAAAAGAAAATAACCCTAACATCAATAGTGAAAAAAAAATAGCTAATACTGATTTAAGCTGTACAAGAAAGGCAGGGAGTAGAATAAGTGTTTTATACAGATTATTTCATTTAGTTGTCACAACAACCTTATGAGATTAGTTCTGTTATTGTTCTCACTTCACAGACAGTGAGACACAGAGAATCTGAATGAACCTTGGTCACACAGCTAACAAGTGGCTGATGGGAAGGATATAGCACCATGTCATCTATCCATCTATTGATCCATTCATCCATCATCAATCTATGTTATCTACCTATATCATGCTGTAAATATATATATTTTATTCATATAATATCTGGTGGACTTAAACAGCCAAACAATTTCATAAGGGAAGAGAATTAATTATGAAAAGTCCAGAAAGAGAGGCTGAGTCAGAAGCAATGTCTGGACTGTGCTGTACCAGGCAGATGGGCAACATTGCCACTCGGCAGAGAGGGCTCCCACCTCGGGAGGGTGGTGTCATATCTGTCGGCAGGTCCCCCTTTCCTCTATTCCCTATTAGGGAGATTCAGGTTTTAAAAAATCTAACCCCACTATCTAAACAGCATTAATATTATTAGCTACTGTTGTAACTAACATGTTGACAGGGTAGGGAGGCAACAAGAGGAGGACAGAGGATAGAATTAGTTTAGCACACTCTGTGCACATTCATCATATGGTCTAGACCAAAGAGCAGCCCGTGCTGCCTGACGTAGCCACCTTTCTAACTTAGCATCTTTGGAGAGGACGTTCCTGGGACAATGAGAGTGGAAGACGTAACTGGCCTCCAGGACCATGGCACAAGGTTATGCAGGTTGTGCACAGTACAGCCCCCAGGGGGCGCTACTCTCATTGAAGACTATGAACGGAGCCTCATGGAGTTATGCGGTGTACAACCTGTGTACCCATACATGGCAGCCCTACCTACCCCCACCAATGAGATCAGTCATATGAACACCGTCAAAAAATGAATGGCACAGCTAGGGCCATCTCATTTCTCACTCTTTCTAGACACCCTTGCAGACAGAATTTAAGACCCAAGTTCCGGAAAGAAGAAATGAAACACTGAAATAGAGGAGTTAAAAAAGAGCAGGAGCTCTCTGGGTTTGTATTACCTTGAATGTTCAGTCTTCTGTTATCTTTCTAGGAAGCATCTCCCTGCTTGTTGCTGGGGCTTTACAGCCAGTTGGGGAACTAGTTGATAATCTCTGGACAGAAATAGAAACTCCACAAGAAGTGAAACCAAATTCCACCCAAGAATGAAACCACAAGCAATCACATGAGATGTCCATTGCATCACCTGGCCCATTGGACAAGGGAGAAAATGTATTGATGATCTTGTCCAGCTGCTGGACAGCCGCATTCACCCCCGTGAGAGGAAGGAAACACTGCAACTCAGTGGGTGTATCCTTCTTCTGGGTGACTTAACACCATGCATTGGCTGGATTTGCTAGCTATGCACTGGATGAATGATGGTGAAAATGCAAAAGATCCTTTTTAATTTAATTATAGACTAATCTTAGGATTTTTGACTTGGCAGGAACCTTGGAGATAAATTCTGGTGAATCTTGATCTGTGAACAGATGAAAAAAAACTGAGGAATAAGAGAGACTAGTTACTTGGAGCTAATTATTCTAACTCCCATCTCAGCACTCTTTTCCATTACACCCCACTATCTTAACAGCATTAGCATTACGGCTGTTATTGTAACTAACATGTTGATGGTAGGGAAGCAAAAAGGGGAGGACAGAAGATAGAATTAGTTGAGCACACTCTAGTTTAGAGTTCTAAGCTTTCTACATAAACCTCACTTAATCTTAACAACTCGAAGAAGCAGCTAGTATCTAACTTTTACAAAGTAGGAAACTGAGGCATGGAGAGGTGAAGTATTTATTCAAGGTCACACAGTAAGTAAGGAAATGGTGCAGCTGAAATTCAAACCCAGGCAGTCTGACTCCAAAATTTATTTTCTTAACTATTACACCATCATTAAAGAACATATTTAAAATTTCATTTTTCAAATTGTAATGAGCCACAACCAGCATTTGTACTTTGTTTTAGATCTCTTTAAAATTAAAAACCAAGAATATGGAGACATTTTCTTTTAATCAGAGAGATAGAGAGACACCTTATACATCATGACACCCGGCTTTTACCCACAGAGCTATTTTATTTTGGGTGATGTTATTTAAACCCCAGTACATCTAAATGAGTGTAGTTTAAAAGAAAACATGATTATAAGGGACTTCTACTCTTTGTAAGTAGTCTATTTTCATAGTCTTCTCTTAACAGCTTCCTTTATCTTGGCCATCAATACTCATCAACATTTTCTTGCAGAGAGTACCAGTTGCACAAATATCAGGGTAGGACGAGATCTCCAGCTTTAAGCTTGCAATTTGAATAAATCACCACGGGAATGGTTCAAGTTTCATAAGTTGAAGCAAAGAAGTTGCCAGACTCTACCATTTAATTCCACTATTAAAAACATAAAAAAACAAAACAAAAACAACCACTCATATCGACAGTCACATGTGGAGGAGTTTGGGACAATGGAAGCTTACCACTGCCCAAAATTAAGAAACCATTTAATTCACTACTTATTGTCCACCTCAAAGCTAAGTAACTTCTGTGATGTATTTTGAGGGGCTTCCCCATGAAAGCACAGCCTACATGTTCTTTCAACAATAACAATATCAACCGTTTCTTGTGTGCTTTCCATGTGCAGATACAGTGCTAAGTGTTTTACAAACCTGCTTTCTCATAGAATCCTTTCCCAAACTGGGGGATCATTGTTTTCTGCACTTGATAGAGGAGGAAAGTAAGATCTGGAGAAGTTAAGCAACACGTGCCAGGCTACACTGGTGAGTGACAGAGCTGGATCCAAACCCAGGTCTGCTTGGTGCCAAATCCCATCTCTTAAAGGCTTCTTCACTGCCTTTCTCAGAGCCCTGATCGTCTGGCTCACCACTCTGTTATCTAAGGCAGCGCACTTTCCAAGCTGAGCAGAGGGCCCAAGTGCCCGAGGCAGTGTTGCTGACAAGCCACCTGGCGGCTCTTGCCACCTGCGAGGCTCACAGTCCTGTCCCTCTGGGTGGTGAAGGTCAGTGCGAGTCTGGCGGGGTTGGCCGTGGCCACCATGGAATCACTGCTGCATAGCAGCCCACCTACAGGAGCGGGGCGAAGGCGTTTGGAATTCAAGAACAGACTTTCCCAGCCCATGTAGTATTTACCTGATAGCTGGAGAAATGTCAAAATGAACACAAAGACCTCTGAGAGAAACAGGTTCAATGTAGGTCTGGAGGCAAATGTTCTCGTGTTGAGTCTAAGTATTTTCTTCCTTCCACCCCCTTTGCACCAGATCCGATGCTAATTTGTACCCTGCAGAAAGAGAGAGGCTCTGCTGTTCCACTGCCTTCATGCCTGTGGCATTCACATTCTGATTCACATATGAGGGGTGAGGAGAACACTGGTGGAGGATTAGCTAGATCCGAAACCAGTGAGCAGGACCTGACAGACAGGACTCACGGATGGACATTCAGGTCTGCAGCTCTGACATTCACCCGGGGAGCAGGAGTGAACCAGCCGTGCCAGACTTCTTCAGTCTCCGTTTAATAAGAGAACATGAGCATCAGCACAACACAGCAGGCGTTGACAGAGGCGTTCAGAGTGAAAAGTGAGGCATGAACAACTGCAAATGGAAACACTTGTGAGCCTAAACTTACTCTTAGTTTTAAGAGGCAGGTCACAGCAACAACCTCATTTAATGCAGAGTAACTCCATTTGAGAAAACCCCGTGCCAGCCAGGGTGATCACGTCCTTCAACAATACAGGTTTGAGGAAGAAGCAAAGAGCAGGCTCATGTGCTTACTAAAGGCAAAACCTTTGCATCCAAAAGGAAAAGAAAAGAAGCTGTACTTGACAAGTTAAATGAAAATGTACCTTGAGAGAATGGTGATACGAAATGCTTCTTAGATAAGTCAGCAAACATAAAAATGTCTAGTGCTACATCATGCCCTGCTGGATTTAAACCTGTGATCTCAGAACCAACACTCCAGATTTTAAATAAACTAGTGTTTACAATGGAGTGATTCTGTAGAGTCTTCTACGGGAAATAAAAAACTATCATGTGGACTAGTGAGAAAAAGAATAGGAAGAACTTGGGAAATCCTACATTCTGTTGGGTAAAGATGATTAAGGAGAAATTATAACCAAAATCTAAAAGTAGATCTACATTTGACCAAATAAGTCTCCAGATATTAATTCCTAGTTGAAACAGATTACCTGGTACCAAAAAATGTCTTTTTTACAAAGAAATTTTCTTTAATAAAAGTAACAAAGGGTATTATACACAGCAATATCAGAATGTTAAAAGAAAGAGAGTCTTTCAGGAATTTATTATTAAAAATCTGTGCTGGGAAGTGGACTTGGCTCAACGGATAGAGCGTCAGCCTACCACATGGGACGTCCAGGTTTCAAACCCAAAGCCTCTTGACCCATGTGGTGAGCTGGCCCACGTGCAGTGCTGATGCGCGCAAGGAGTGCCCTGCCATGCAGGGGTGTCCCCCGCATAGGGGAGCCCCACACGCAAGGAGTGCACCCCGTAAGGAGAGCCGCCCAGCGCGAAAGAAAGTGCAGCCTGCCCAGGAGTGCCACCGCACACACAGAGAGCTGACACAAGATGATGCAACAAAAAAAAGACACAGATTCCCAGTGTCAAGAATACAGGCAGACACAGAAGAACACACAGCGAATGGACACAGAGAACAGACAACTGGGGTGGGGGGGGGGGAAGGGAAGAGAAATAAATAAAAATAAATATTAAAAAAAAAAGTCTGTGCTAAGTAAAATCTAAAAATAACAACATAAAAATATTTTAAATACAGCACCAGAACATGATGCAAAGCTGTATAAATCTTTGTCTAGTTTTTAAAAGTTATGTTCTATTGCTACTAAGCTCATACTTGTAGTTTAATTTCACTAAATAAACCAAAAAGTTAGTGAGGTCACAATGTACTTAATAATTGTGTATATTTGAAGTAAGAGTATTACCTTTATTTCTTGGGTTTCTGTCAATCCAATCATCAGTTAAGACCCCAAATACTAATACAGAGCCAGTTACCACTATTTTTATTAGTAGAAGATTATGTCCATCTAATTCTATCAGGAACACAGACATGGCAAATGCTACATTAGTGCCCCCTACAAGGCAGTAGAGATAAAGCCTGTTTTAATTATTGACTTAAAACTTTGAACAAAGATAAAATTTAGAAAGATGCATTTCTCCAATGGAAACATAATATGTAGGATTTTAAAACAGATTGTCAAAATTATTCTTTTCTGCAATTCAGCTATTACTTTATTTTTATACAATAAATTTACAACTTTCAAAAGTTGGATAAAATATATTTTTAACCAAAATACATTTTAATATCTGAAAAGCATCAAAGATCTAACAAGCTAATTAGAAAGTATCAGACCAATGCTTGAGAGAATATAAGAACCCCAAGAAGTAAACCAGTACTCAAAGCTGTTGCCCTGAAGGTCTCTGCTAATTCAGAAGCTAGGAAATAGAATTGCTGCTTTAGTGGCCCCAAAATGTCAGATGACGTCTACACCTATCAAAGATGTGGACTAACATAAACAAGTTCCCACCTTAATGGGAGATCCCATATGATTACACCCCCAGTGTAAGGGTGAACTGGAAGCAAACCAACCATTACAGGGACTTGCGGTCCAACCTTACATGTCTGGATGGCCCAGCAAATCTCATTCCTTGGATTTGGATTCAGGTGATTACAAATCATTAGAGCCTACTAAGCATCTGTTAGAAGCCAATTAAAATCCTCTCTAAAGGAATATGCCATCATTTTAGGTGTCAAAGAATTTCTATAATAATTTTTAAAATACCATGTCCAGTACATATTGAAAGATAACCAAGCACACAAAGAAATGCAGCACCATGATCAAGATTTAGAATAAATTGCATATCCAGGCACAGGGACCTAAGTCTGCAGAGAGCCAGGGCAGAACACAAGCCACTGAGGAGTGCTGCATACAAAAGGGACCCACAGGAGTCAGGGGAAAATACCATGATAGAAATGCTGGCAAGAACTGTTGTGCCCTCACTCAATCCAATTTCAATTGGCTGGACCACCTTATCTGAAGTGACCCACCTTTCTAGATTGACCCCATCTGGCTCTGGGGGTATAATACCCTAAGGGAGAAGAAGTCGGAGGCAGAAAAGCCTCACAGGAAAAATGGGGGTGAGGGCAGGTTAAAGTGAACTGCTAAGCTAAGATAGAGCTCAGAACTGAAGAGTGTTAGGAAAATGGGGCACTGAGTGAAGGATAGAATTTAAACAAATCATGGGAGGTGGGGAGAAAAGTTTTCACAAAAATAAACAGGAAGAAAAAAATTCCCAGAGAAGGAATAGAGGAAAGGAAGTTGTCTCCTGGAGGTGAAACAATGCACAAAAAATGAAATCTTCAAAATTGCACCACATATCCAGGGCAAGAATCAGATGAAGACAAGCTGAGAAAATCTGAACAGTTAACGACAGGCTATTCTAAAGTTTGAGAATAAAGTTGGAGCAGGTGTCAAAGAAGAGCTTTAACACAAAGCCAGTCAACAGCAAATCTCCAGAGAAGAGGGAGAAATGGGCCTTCAGAGTTAACTCATCAATATAAGAAGATGCCTGGATATCAGCAAAAAATTACAAGCCATATTAAAAAACAGGAAGATATGGCTCAGTTAAGGGAACAAATTAAAACGTCAGAGGAGACTCAGAAGTTGGAACAACTAATCAAAGATGTTCAAACAAATGTCCTAAATCAACTCAAGGAGATGAAGGAGAATATGTAAGAAAGATAAAGGATATTAGGAAGACAATGTGTGAGCACAAAATTTGAAAAAATAAAAAGAAATATAACAGAAATTGTGATGGAACACACAACAGTAGAGATTAAAAATACACTAGAATAAAATAAAAAACAAAACAAAAAATACACTAGAGGCATATAACAGTAGATTTGAACAGGCAGAAGAAGTCAGAAAATGAGAAGATACGACAATCTAAATCATGCAGCCAAAGGAATAGATAGAGAAAAGAAAAGAAAAAAATGAGCAGTGCCTCAGGGATTTGAGTGGCTGCACAAAGTGCACAAAGTGCACAAAGTGCTATGAGTGTCCCAGAAGGGTAAGAAAAAGGAAGAAGAAAAGAAAGAATATTTGCAGCAAAATTTCCCAACTGTTATGAAAGACATAAATATATTTATCCAAGAAGTACAATGCATTCCAAACAGAATAAATCCTAATAGACCTACTCTGAGACACATACTAATCAGAATGTCAAATGTCAAAGATAAATAGAAAATTCTAAAAGCAGAAAAAGAAAAGTGATTCATCACATGAATGTGATCCTTGATAAGATTAAGTGCCAATTTCTCAGCAGAAACTACAGAGGCAAGAAGGCAATGATATGATAAATTCAAGGTACTGAAAGAGAAAAACTCCTAGCCAAAAATTCTTTGTCTGACAAAACTGTCCTCAAAAATGAGGGAGAGTGTAAAATATTCACAGTTAAACAGAAACTGAGAGAGTTCATCAAAGAGACCTGCCCTACAAGAATTACTAAAGGGAGTCCTGCAGGCTGAAAGGAAAAGACAGAAGAGTTGCTTGGAGTAGAGTGAATAAATAAAGATCATTAGTAAGGGTAATTTCAAGGGCAGATGTGAAACCCAATAATATTTAATCCTCAATATAAAACTCTAATCTTTTAATTCATATAAGAATCAATATACAATTGAACAGGAAAAAGGCATATCTCCTGAGAGAAGGCATGTAAAATGTAAACTGGTAAAGTGGGACAAAAACAACATAAAGAAGGAAGCAGAGGGTATATGAGAGGAAAGAATATGTATGCTATTGAAGGTAAGTTGGTATCTTTTCAAATTAGTAGGTTATAGATATAGGTTGTATAATATAAACTCAAGGGTAACCACAAAGAAAGTGTTTAAAAATATACAGAAACAGATATGAGAAAGGGATCAGTCAAATGCAGCACAAAAGATCACAAAAGGTCAACCTTATAGAGACAGAGGTTGCAATGAAGGAAAAGAGGGGTGGAAAATACATTAAAAAGTCAAAGGACAAATAGCTGAAGTAAGTACCGCCTTTACAGTAATAACACTGAAGGTTAATGGATTAAACTCGCCATTCAAAAAACACAGATTGGAAGAATGAATAAAAAAGCATAATCCAACTATATGTTGTTTACAAGAAACTCATCTTAGACCTAAGGCATAAATTGATTGAAAGTGAAAGGATGGAAAATGATATTCCATGCAAGTAGTAAACAAAAAAGAGCTGGGGTAGCTATACTAATATTGGACAAAATAGACTTGAGGTCAAAAGTTGTTATAAGAGAATTTCCAGTAAGATGGCATCAAAGTAGGCAGGCAGGGCTCAACTTTCTCACAAAAACAAAAGAGAAAAAGCCAAAAGCTGTTCAAGGGAAACTTTGGGGATCAGCAAACCAGGACAGTGCTGTGTAACTCCCAGGTGGTTGAAGGACAGAGAAATAATCCCCCCTCCCCCCAAAAAACAAACAAACAAACAAACAAACAAATGTGAGTTACCAAATCCCTGCGGTGTCTGGGAAGGGATCTCCTTCCCCACCTCCAAGATATTAAGACAGGGTAAATCCCCTGGATCACTGCAGCCAACTGAGAGGGGAACAGACATCTTCCTCCCCATCAACTATTACAAAGGAAAAGTGATGGGAACTTGGGGAGCTTTTCTTCAGTGAATTCAGCCAGCAGAGCCCACTTTGAGTCTTGTTGGCTCAGGCCAGACCTAAACACAGGGAAGTGGAGATTGAAACAACCCATGAAAAGGTACACCAAAGAGTGCCATCTGCTGGCCTGTCTAGAAACTGCATGGACAAAAAATGCCTTGGAGTCTCTCTGTACCCTAACTCCTGGGAGAAAATCTGCACCCCATTAATGAGTCCCTGGCCTAATTTTTTTTATCTCTCCCCCCCTGCCTTGTGGCTTGCTTGCTGTCTGCTCTTTGTGTCCATCTGCTGTGCATTCTTCTGTGTCTGCTTGTCTCCCTTTGTTACATTATCTTG
Source organism: Dasypus novemcinctus (assembly GCF_030445035.2). Taxonomy (NCBI): domain Eukaryota; kingdom Metazoa; phylum Chordata; class Mammalia; order Cingulata; family Dasypodidae; genus Dasypus; species Dasypus novemcinctus. The sequence continues at coordinate 36,662,484 of NC_080677.1, read as the reverse complement.
CTGTGCCAGCTTTCTGTGGCCATGGGCCATCAGCTTTCTGTAGGTGTGGGCCAGTTTGCCTTCACAAGGAGCCCTGGGATGTGAACCCAGGGCCTCCCACATGGTAGATGGGAGCCCAATTGATTGAGCCACAGCCACTTCCCCCTGGCCTGATATTGATAACTAACTGGGCAATTTAAAAGACTTGGAATAAGTTGAACCAAATATCAAAGCAGAACTGTGGGGGGAAAAAAAAAGACACACAATAGGCAAGAGAGAAATTGGCCATTGGAGTAAATTCACCTACATATTCAGGTACCCAGACATCAGCAAAAAATTACAAACCATACTAGGAAACAGGAAGAGATGGCCCAGCTAAAGGAACAAACCAAATATCCTGGAGAGATACAGGATTTAAGACAACTAATCAATGATAATCACACAACTCTCCCCAAATCAATTCAAAGAATTGAAGGAAAACATGTCTAAAGAGATAAAGGATATTAAGAAGACACAGGATGAGCAGAAAGAACAATTTGAAAGCTTGCAAGGAAAAGTAACAGATATTATGGGCATGAAAGACACAGTGGATGAGATTTTAAAAATACATGAGAGTCACATAACAGCAGATTTGAATTGCTTGAAAACAGAATTAGTGGTTTTGAAGATGGAACATCTGAACTGGAAGAAACAAGGAGAAAAGAATGGAAAAAATGCAACAGGGTCTCAGGAAATGGAATAACAATGTGGAATACACAAACATATGCTTTCTCAGTGTCACAGAAGGAGAAAAAAAATGGAAAGGGGGTAGAAAGAATATTTGAGGAAATAATAACTAAAAAAATCCCAACCCTTATGAAAGATATAAATACCAATATCCAAGGATAACACACCCCAAACAGAATAAATCTGAATAGACCTACATTCTAAGACACCCACTATTCAGAATGACAGATATCAGAGATAAAGAGAGGATTCTTCCCCCCTCCCCAACTCCGCTTTTATTTATTAATAGATACAGATTTCTGGAAAACAAAAATGATATCAATCATGCATTCTGTTCATTAACTGGCTTTTTTCCCCCATTTAATAGTATGATTTGGAAATCTTCCCTATTACTAAACATAGACCTACCTCTTTCTTTTTTTTATAGTCATCTAGTCTTCCATATTGTAATTTTAACTGTTCCCTGTTGAAGGATATTGACTTTTTAAAAATTGTTAACGTTATAAATAATGCTGCAATAAAAATCCTCAGATATATCTTTGCTCTTCTAGTGAGTGCTCTGTAGCATTATGTCTCAAATTTTAGTGTGCATAGGAATTGCCCAAAATCTTATTAAAATGGAGATTGTGAATGCTCACACTTTAAGTAGCATGGCTGTGACATGCAGAAAACTAGAAAACATTGAAAGAGTATTTTTTAAAGCCTCAGGGATAAACAAAAGGGCAGTGGATTTAGCAAGGAAGACTCTGATGACTGACTAATCCAGGTGGGGTTGTAAGAGTTTAGGAGGGAGTGGTTATTATCATAATAGGTTTGCTCCTTTTTACGCACAGTTTTTAATATGACCTAGGTGTTTCTTACTCCCGGCCTCCCACCTACAAGGTTAACAAAGTGATTCTCTGCCTGTGGAGGATTCCAAGATAAAACTAGTGCAAGAGAGGATGAGAAAGCAAAGAAACAATTTTGAGGGACAGTGGAATCTACACCCGTAAATATAAAGAAACTGGGTATGAGTCACAATTATGAGATCTGCCCAGGTGCGCCTGACTTTCACTGCCCTCGAAGAAGTCCTCACCGTTAAGGAGAGGCTTTCGGCCCCAGGCCTTCACCTCTGCCCTGGGGCCTTTGTTCCTGAGCAGAACTTCCCAGGTGTGGCCAGCACCAGGAGTAGGTTGGTGGGGGTGGGCGTTGCTGACTCTGGCCTCCTTCCTGGCTGATAAGGCAGGTAGAGCAAGCAGGGAAGAGACCCCAAAAATAGGATTCTGAACACAGCAAGAGAAAAGCAAAGCATCACATACAAAGGAAGCTCAACAGGATTAAGTGCTAACTTTTCATCAGAAACCATGGATGCAGGAAGAAAGTGCTATGGTGTATTTAAGGTACTGAAAGAGAAAAACTGCCAGCCAAGAATTCTGTATTGGGAAAAACCGTCCTTCAGAAATGAGGGTGAGTTCAACATCTTCACAGACAAACAGAAAGTGACAGAATATGTTACCAAAAGACCAGAATTACAAGAGATACTAAAGGGAATGCTACAGCCTGAAAGGAAAAAACAAGGGTGAGAGAAGGAGGGTAAATTAAAGGGTAAAAAAGACAGACAATAGAATAATATGACAACAGAAAGCCAAAGGAAAAAAATGGTTGAAGTAAGCAATGCCTTTACAGTAATTACATTGAATATTAATGGCTTAAATGCCCCCAATCAAAAGACATAAACTGATAGAATGGATTAAAAATAAAATAAGCCAGGAAGCTGATTTGGCCCAACTGATAGGGCATCTGCCTACCACATGGGAGGTCCAAGGTTCAAACCCAGGACCTCCTGACCCATGTGATGAGCTGGTCGATGCACAGTGCTGATGCACGCAAGGAGTGCCATGCAATGCAGAGGTGTCCCTGCATAGGGGAGCCCTATGCACAAGGAGTGCACCCTGTAAGGAGAGCCGCCCAGCGCAAAAAAAAGTGCAGTCTGACCAGGAGTGGCACCGCACACAGCAAGATGACACAACAAAATGAGACAGATTCTGGGTGCCACTGACAAGAATACAAGCAGACCCAGAAGAACACACAGCAAATGGACACAAAGAGCAGCCAACTTGGGGGTTGGGGGTGAGGAGGGGAGAGAAATAAAAAAATAAATCTTTAAAAAATAATAAAATAAAATAAGCCATCTATATGTGTCTACAAGAGACTCACTTCAGACATAAGGACACAACCAGATAAAAGTAGAAGTTTGGAAAAACATATTCCATGCTAATAATAATAACAAACAAAAAAAAAAGAACTGGAGTAGCAATACTAATATCGGGAAAAATAGATTTTAAATGCAAAATTTTTACAAGGGATGAAGAAGGTCACTATATATTAATAAAAGAGGCAATTCACAAAGAAGAAATAATTACATTAAATATTTATGCACCTAACCTGAGTACCTCAAGATACATGAGACAAACACTGGCAAAACTGAAGTAAGAAATAGATGTCTGTACAATAATAGTTAGAAACTTCAATAACCACTCTCAGGATCAGATAGAACATCTTGACAGAGGATAAAGAAACAGAGAACTTGAATAATATGATAAATGAACTAGACCTAACAGACATCTATAGAGCATTGCACCCCAAAACATCAGGATATCCATCCTTTTCAAGCACTCATGGATCCTTCTCCAAGAGAGACCACATGTTGGGCCACAAGACAAGTATAAATAAATTTTAAAAGATGGAAATAATGCAAAACACTTTTTATGATCATAACAGAATGAAGTTGGAAATCAATAATGAATGGGAAAAGGGAAAATTCATAAAAATATGGGGATTGAACAATGCACTCAAATAATCAGTGTGTCAAAGAAGAAATTGCAAGAGAATTCAGCAAATATCTTAACATGAATGAAAATGAGAAAATAACATATCAAAACTCATGGCACACCACAAAGGCAATGCTAACTGGAAATTTATACTGTTCAATGCTTACATTAAAAAAGAAGAAAGAGCTAAAATTGAAGATCTAATTGCACACCTGGAGGAACTAGAAAAAGAACAGCCAACTAACCCCAAGCCAGCTGAAGGAAACAAATAGTAAAGAAAAGAGCAGAAATAAATGTAATTGAGAACAAGAAAACAATAGAATCAACAAAACCAAAAATTGTTTCTTTGAGAAGATAAACAAAATTGACAAACACTTAGGTAGACTGACAAAGAAAAAAAGAGAGACAAAGCAAATAAATAAAATCAGAAATGAGAGGGGAGACATTACCACTGACCCTGTAATAAGAGAGATCATGAGAGAATACTATGAACAACTGTATGCCAAAAAACTAGACACTGTAGATGAGATGGTCAAATTCTTAGAAACACATGAACAACTTACACCAACCTAGAAGAAATAAAAGACCTCAACAAACCAATCGCAAGTGAAGAGATTGAAACAATTATCAAAAACCTCCCAAAGATGAAAAGCCCAGGACCAGATGGCTTCATGGGTGAATTCTACCAATCACTCAAAGATGACCTAATACAAATCTTGCTCAAGACTTTCCAAAAACATTGAACAAGAATGAACGCTACTAAACTCATTTCATGAAGCCAACATCACCCTAATACCAAAGCCAAATAAAGAGACAACCAGCAAGATGGTGGCAAAGTAAGGGGCTCTAGATTCAGCTATGCTACAGGGTAGTTAATAAACACCCAGAGCTCTCTGGAGCTAGCTAAAGTACCTATTCGGGGTCTCCAGGAGGCCAGAAGAGCATCCTGCCACATCCTTGATGGAATGGAAGGAGGAGGCTGCCCATCTGCAGAGAATATTTGTTAGTAGAGCGCTCCATGCCCCAGAGACTGGTGCCCATCCTCTACTGGAGGGACAAGCCGCCTCGGGAGCTGTTCTGTGGATGGAATTGAAAGCTCCACTTCCCAAAAACGGGGGAGGAAGAGATGGTTGGGCACCAACTTCAGTTACTGATTAGTAAATTCAGCGGGATAAAGTATAACCCTGAGAACAGCTAAAGTTTGAGCCTGTCCAGGTCAGAAAGAGGCCAGTAGCCACCACCTTAACTCTGCGCCTGACACGAGGGGAAATGGGGTGGACTGAAAATCACAGTGCTGGTAGGGACCGGATTCTTTCCATCCAGATCAGATTGCAGCTCTAGCCTAGGCCCCACTGCCACCTCTAGCAGGGAGGAAGCTGTGGGACCCTGCACCAGCCTCTCTGGGAAATTATCGGCCAAGCCGTGGAGGCAGTGATTATTCTACTCTGGTGGCATGAGCCGCCCCAGGAGCTATTCTGTGGCTAGAATTGGAAGCTCCATTTCCCAAAAATAGGAGAGGATGAGACGGTTGGCTACCGATTTCAGCTACTGATTGGTAGACTCGGCTGGCTAAGATATAACCTTGGAAACACTTGGGGTGTGAATCTGCCCAAATTGGAAAGAGGTCAGTGGCTGCCATTTTGAATCTGCCCCCAGCCTGAGGGGAAGCCAGGAACAAAATCATAGCAATGGTAAGAACCAGTTTCTTTCACCCAGATCAGCCTGCAGCCCCAGCCTAGGATTCAGCCCCACCTCTGGCAGGGAGGAGGCTGGTGGGCCCTGCACCAGCTTATCCAGGTAACTGCAGGTAACTTTGGCTGGCACAAACTGAAAATCAGAAGTCTACCAGGGCAACTGTGGTCATATTGGACCCACACTGCATAGATTGCTGCCCACACCTACAGCTCCATCCCTGCCCCAGGGGAGAAAGGGGTGTGAAGCTTCTTCAGTCGCTCTGGGCAGCTACAGTCTAGGCATGCATGACTTGCACTTTTCCACACAGCTGTGACTCTGTCCCTACCCCTGGCAAAGGAGAAAGTTGGGTGAAGTTTCATTGGCCCCTGGTGCAATGAGAGCAGATTGAGCCTCTACAGCTTATAGCACCAACTACATGCTTGACTCCTACTGCACAATTAGCAATGGAGAAAGGGCAAGAAGCCCTAAACTAAAAAGAAAAACTGCACCCAGTATAAATACTCTAGTAATCCCGATGTCAAGACACCAACAAAAATTACAATTCACACCAAGAAAGAGGAAGCTATGACCCAGTTAAAGGAAAAAGGTAAGCCTCTAGTTGACATAAAGTAGACAACTAATCATACATGTTTAAACAAATCTCCTTAATAAATTCAATGAGAAGGCTAAAGAGATTAAGGATATTAAGAAGACACCAGATGAGCATAAAGAAGAATTTGAAAGCATACATAGAAAAATAGCATATCTTATGGGAATGAAAGGTGCAATAAATGAAATTTTAAAAACATTGGACTCATATAATAGCAGAGTTGAGGAGGAAGAAGAAATGATGGAGAGCTTGAAGAAATGCCCTCTGAAAGTGAAAATACAAAAGAACAGATGAAGAAAAGAATGGAAAAATTGGACAAGGTCTCAGGGAACTAAATGACAACAAAAGATGTGCAAACATACATGTCCCAGAAGAAAAGGAAAAAGGGGCAGAAGGAATATTTGAAGAAATAATGGTAGAAAATTTCCCAACCATATTGAAGGACATAGATATCCATGTTGAAGAAGCACAGCATACTCCCATCTGAAAAAATCTGAATAGACCATCTCCAAGACATATACTCATCAGGATGTCAAATGCCAAAGACAGAGAATTCTGAGAACAGCAAGAGAAAAGCAATGCATAATATATAAGGGATACCCAATAAGATTAAGTGCTCATTTCTCACCAGAAACCATGGAGGCAAGAAGACAGTGTTCTGATATATGTAAGATACTATGAGAGAAAAATTTCCAGCCAAGAATCTTATATCCAGCAAAACTGTGTTTCAAAAATGAGGATGAGATTAGAATATTCACAGATAAACAGAAACTGAGAGAATTTCTAACCAAGAGACCAGATTTTCAGGAAATCCTAAAGGGTGTACTGAGACTGAAAAGAAAACAGGAGAGAGAGGCCTGGAAGATAGTCTAGAAATGAAGATTATATCAATAAAAGTAACTAAAAGTGTCAAAAGAGAGGGGAAAATAAAATATGACTGATAAAACTCAAATAGTCAAGAACAAACTTAACCAATGAACATTCCATGCTCACGGATTCAAAGACTAAATATCATTAAGATGTCAGTTCTCCTAAAATTGATATATAGATTCAAAGCAATCCCGATAAAAATTCCACCAGCATTTAAAAAAAATTCATTGAAAGTATGATCATCAAATTTATTTAGAAGGGTAAGTGGTCCTGAATAGCCAGAAACATCATAAAAAGGAAAAGCAAACCCTCATCTCCAGACTTTAAATCATATTACCTAGCTAGAGTGGTAAAAAAACCCAGCATGGTACTGGCATAAAGACAGACACATAAACCAATGGAACTGAACTGATGGTTCAGAAACAGACCCGCACATATATGGCCAAGTAATTTTTGACTAGACTGTCAAACCCACACAGCTTGGGCAGACTAGTCCATTCAACAAATGGTGTTGAAAGAATTGGATATGCATAGCTGAAAGAAGGAAGGAGAACCCCTATCTCACACCTTATCCAAAAATTAACTAAAAATTGATCAAAAACCTAAAAATAAAAGCAAGAACCACAAAACTTCTAGAAGAAATTGTAGAAAAATATCTTCAAGCCCTGATGGTAGGTGGTGGATACTTAAAGGAGATAAGAGGAGGACTGAGATGGACTACTGGTGTTTAATGTATGTAGAAGTTTTAATTAGCTTTACTATAAAAGTGTGGAAATGTGTAGAGTGGATGGTAACACATAGTAAGTAATAGCTAACTCATAAATGGGATGTGGGTGAACGTGGTAGTCTAGGTATGTAAATGCCAATTGACAGAATGCCAGAGAATAATCTAGGAACTGCATAGCACAGTAAACCAAAAGGTGGATGAGAATTGTGGGTGACGGTACAGATGCAAAAGTATCCTTTGTGAGCTAGAGCAAATGTACATCACTACTGCTGGGTGTTGGGAATGTGGAGAAGCATGGGAAAAATACAGCTGGAGTGATGTGTAGACTGTGATTAGCAGCAATAATATAATATTCTTACATCTATGAGAAAGATGTACTGTGTTGATATTGAGGCAGTATGGAAAATGTGAGCCAAATGTACACTATGGACATGGTCAAGATCAGATGATATTATCTTATCTGTAGCAAATGTTCCACCACAGTGTGGTGTGTTGATGGAGGGGTGTTGATTGGGAATTCTGTACATGTGCATGATTGTTCTGTAATTTTACAACTTTTGTCATAAAAAATATTTTAAAAAAATAATAATAGGGTAGGTTGGGGGGAAAACATACCAAATATAAAATACGGACTATGATTAGTAGTAAGATTTTGACAATATTCTTTCATAATTTGTAACAAACTTCTCATGACAATGCAAAGTGTTTGTGGAGGCTTGATGTATGAGACCCCTGTATGATGTTAAGCATATTTGCTTTATAAGTTCACAACTTTTACCATACACTTACTTGTTTATGTATGTTCATACTTAATGATATAAAGATAATAATAATAGGGTTGGTTGGGGGAAAAATACTTTGTTTAGTAGTAATATTTTGACAATGCTCTTTAAACATTAGTTAAAAAGGTTTAACGACAATGCAAGTTATTGGTGGTAGGGTGAATTATGAGAGTCCTGTATGATGTTATATATGTTTGTTTTGTAAGTTAACAACTATAATTATATACTTATTATTTATGTATGTTTCTCTCTGAGTGAAATACTTCAATAAATTAATTTTTAAAAACCAGATAAAGTTACTATGAAAGGAGAAAAATACAGACTAATAGATGCATATAGATGAAAAAATCCTCAACAAAATGCATGCAAACTGACCCCAAAAGCACATTAAAAGAATTATACACCACGATCAAGTGGGTTTTATCCCAGGTATGCAAGGGTGGTTCAACACAAGAAAATCAATTAGTGTAATAAACCACATTGATATATTGAAGGAGAAAAATCACATGATCCTCGATTGATGCTGAAAAGGCATTTGATGAAATATAGCACCCTTTCTTGATAAAAACACTCCAAAAGATAGGAATAGAAGGAAGCTTTCTCAATATGGTAAATTGCATATATGAAAAATCTACAGCTGGCATTGTATGTAATGGTGAAAGACTGAAAACTAACCCACTGAGATTAGGAACAAGACAAGGATGCCCACTGTTAACACTGTAATTCAATATTGTGCTAGAAGTTCTAGCTAGAGCAGTTAGGCTAGATAAAGAAATAAAAGGCACCCAAATAGGAAAGGAAGAAGTAAAACTTTCACTATTCTCTGATGATATGATCCTATATCTAGAAAATCCTGAAAAATCCACAAAAAAGCTATAAGAACTAATAGACGAGTTCAGCAAAGTGGCAGGATACCAGACTAATGTGCGAAAAATCAACTAGTGTTTCTATATACTACCATGTGCAATCCTAGGAGCAAGTCAGAAAGAAGAATTACTTTTTATAGTTGTGACTAAAAAAATCAAATATTTAGTAATACGGTTAACCAAGGACATAAAGGACTGTATTCTGAAAAATACTAAACATTGCTTAAAGAAATAGATAAATGGAAGGACATTCTGTGTTCATGGGTTGAAACACTAAATATTATTAAGATGTCACTTCTACCCAAACTGATGTTCAGTTCAATGCAATCCCAATAAAAATATCAATAGCCTTTTATGCAGAAATTGAAAAGCCAATTATCAAATTTATTTGAAAGAGTAAGGGGCCCCAAATACCCAAAAATATCTTTAAAAAGAACAAAGTTGAAGGACTCTCACTTCCTGACTTAAAAGCATATTACTTAGCTACAGTGATAAAAAAACAACAACAACACCATCATGGTAGTGGCATAAGGACAGACAGATTGACCAATGGAACCAAATCAAGAACTCAGAAATAGGACTTTCACATCTACAGTCAAGTGATTTTTGACAAGGCAGTCAAAACATTGGAGAGGAGGGAACGCTATCTTACTCACTCTATGAGGCCTACATCACCCTACTACCAAAGCCAGATAAAGATAGTAGAATTAAAGAAAATTACAGACAATCCTCTTATGAACATAGATGCAAAAATCCTCAACAAAATACTTGTAAATTGAATCCAACATCACATCAAAAGAATTATACACTATTATCAAGTGGGTTTTATCCCAGGTACTCAAGGGTGGTTAAACATAAGAAAAATAATGTAATATACCACATCGACAAAACGAATGGACAAAAACCACATGATCATCTCAATTGGCACAGAAAAGGCAGCTGACAAAATTCTGCATCCTTTCTTGATAAAAACATTGCAAAACTTAGGAATAGAAGGAAAGTTCCTCAACATGATAAAGGGTATATATGAAACACCCACAGCCATTATCATACTCAGTTGGGAAAGGTTGAAAGCTTTCCCTCTAAGATCAGGAACAAGACAAGGATGCCCACTGTCACCACCGTTATTCAACATAGTACTAATTAGAGCAACTAGGTAAGAGAAAGGGATCAAAGCCATCTAAATTGTAAAAGAGGAACTAAAATTCTCACTATTCACAGATGACATGATCTTATATTAGAAAATTCCAAAATATCTGCGAAAAGCTACTAGAACTAATAAATGAGTTCAGAAATGTGGCAGGATATAAGAACAACTCACAAAAATCAGTAGCATTTCCAAGAGCTCAGTGGTTGAGCACCTGCTTCCCATATACGAAGTTCAGGGTTCAATCCCTGCTACCTCCAAAAAAAAAAAATCAGTAGCATTTCTACACACCAGTAATGAACAATCTTAGGTGGAAATCAAGACCAAAAAATTCCATTTACAACACTAATAAAAAGACTCAAATATCTAGGAATCAATTTAATCAAGGATGTAAATAACCTGTATTCAGAAAACTACAAAACACTGCAAAAAAAAAAAAAAAAAAGAAATCAAAGGAGACCTAAACAAAAAGATAAATATTGTATGATCTCACTGAAATGAACTAATAAGCAAACTCATAGAGTTAGAATCTAGAACAGGGATTCTTAATAAGGAGTCCGTGAGCTTGAATTGAAATTCAAAACCTCGTTCTTGTGGGGTCATGTTTGTGCAGGTGTGATATATTTATTAAATAATACACAGGATAGTGTGGACTTAGTAAGGGGTCCATGATTTTCACCTGACTGGCAAAGGGGTCCATGGAACAAAAACGGTTAAGAATCCCTGATCTAGAATATAGGTTACTAGGGAGGGTTAGATTGGGGATAGAGAATGGCGAGCTGTATTAGTCTGCGAAAGGGGTGCTGATGCAAAGTACCAGAAATCTGTTGGCTTTTATAAAGGGTATTTGCCTGGTGTAAAAGCTTACAATTACAAGGCCCTAAAGAGTCCAGCTACCCAAAGTCTGCTGCTACTTGTTGAGACAAGACGGCAGGCACCAGCTTCTTCCGATCTCACCTGCACGCTGCCATAGGGCTCGTCTCTCTTCCTGGGACTCGTTCCTTTCTGGGCTCAGTTGCTCTGTTCTCTCTACAAAGTCAGCTATAAAGTATCAGGCAAATGACTCATTTCTCTTCCAGGGCTGCAGGATACTCTTCCATGTCTATGGGGCTGTCACACTTCCTCCGTGTATCCTCTCTGTGTAGTTACTTCTGTGTTCTTGATTGCACGTCCCTTTATACAGCCCACCAAGGGGGTGGGGACTCAACCTGCATGCCCTATTGATGGGGTAGAATCAGAGCCCTAATCCTGATTCAATACAGTAAAAATTAGACCTCCGAATTTAATACTATCATGATGTGTCTGATAATTCAGACTTAAATGGGGCTTTATGTAAAATTTGGATATAAATAAGAAAACATATAGCTCACCTGTGACAATGTCTTGTATATAAAGGACACGCAAACAGTACCTAATAATACAATGAGTAAGATTAGTGACCCCTTTCTCTTGCATAATGTCCATCGCAATGAAAACAATCTTTAAAACCAAACTGTATATGGAAAAGTGATACCAAAATTGAAAGTGAAGCAAAAGACGGTTTTCATGAATGATTTAAAGGTTTCCATTTCACTGGGCTAAACAGAGCATGCAAGAAGCCTAAGGCCTCCTTCTGGACACCGTTTATCTTTCCGTTCAACATCAATATGATATAACGTAGAGTGAATTTTAGTTTTAGTTTCATTTTAAAATAATTTCTGTTACCTAGTGAAACAGAACACTAAAGAAAAAGAGAAACAGTTTAGCAAGTAAAAAGTAGCAGATACTGCTACTTGATAGTCAACAACCATTTTCCTCTTTTTCAACAGAGCACCAGTTTTGTTCAGGGTGGCAATGAACTCATAGTCCGAGGAGAGGAATCACAATGATTGTAACTCACTTATGGTGATTTTATTGTCCAGGTTCTCCAGTAGCTAGGACTGGTCAATAGGAGTGATGTTCTGGCCACTGAAGAGAACTGGTGTAACCAGAAGATTCCTGGGGGCTTCTGGGAAAGATTTTGCTTTCTGACTAAAGATGCAGTGCAAGAGGAGAGCTCGCTTTTGGCGTGCTCCATCCACACCCTGCCATTGAAGGTGGCCACAGTGTCTACAGCTGCAGCAGCTGCACTGAAATTATGAATAGACAGGGTTAGGGGCAAATCTGCAGAGGCTGATAGTGCAGATGGATGATCGAGGCTGGGTTGTGATGGCCTCATTGGGGTGCTGAGCCAAACTTGAGCAAATTCTGCACTTCTTGTTTATTAAATAGTTAATGTTCTTAAGGCTTAAGCCATTGTCAGTTGAGTTTCCTTTTACTTGCAGCCAGAAATGTTCCCAACTGATGCATAGGCCTTTAACTACTGGTACAATGACTGCTCATAGACCCAGTATCTAAATTTAACTACTGCTAACATTTACCATATTTACTTTATCTGTATGCATAGGCATATTTTCAATGTATGTTGGAGGTAAGTTGTTGACCTCATAACACTTTCATTATAATACATTACCCATGTAAAAATAACTCTTTTCTTCACAATAACCATAATAACATGATCCCTCTTTAAAATATTAATAATTCTCTGCTATTATTTAAGAACCAGTCATTCCATATTCAACTTCTTCTATTGTTCCCTAAGTGATTTTATTTTGTTTTGGTGACAGGAGAAAGCTTCCATTTAAATGGTACAAGCTGGGACTTGGGGGTTTGTCTTCATTTTCTTCTTCTTTTAATCAAAAAGGAAGACTCCCTGCTCCCTACTCATGTAGCTGTCAAGTTTCACTTTCCAGCCCAATATTGGCTTCTGAGTCCAGTAGGACCCTCGGGATGATTGGAAGGAATCTTTGGAGTTAAGACTGTATGTAGCAAATCATCTGAGAACCTCATCCACATTTCCCTAAGTGTTGTAAAAATTCCCATTTGGAAACTTATTTGGGTTTGAGCTCCTGGTATACTAGCACTCTTCTTGGTTAGAGAGAGAGGCCAAGGACCGTGGAGTAGAGCATTCTCTCTGTGAGGCAGCTTGGCTGGTCGGGAACCTAGCTTTATTCCTGACATATCACACTGCACAACTTACAAGTAACAATGCAAGAAAATCAACAAGAGCTGACATTTCTACCCACAGTTGTTGTAATTATAATGCTAATTGTCTATTTGATATAGTCAACACTCTTTATAAATATAATTAAGAAAATATAAGATGCACCCACACTTTGGAAGAGAGACATGGGAAAATCAAGCTAATTACTTTGTGACATTTAAATTAGTGAAATCAATTCAGATTTTTGTAGAACATCGTTACATAAAAGGACAAATGTTGCTTGATTATCTTTGTTGTTTTTTTCTTAACCTTCCAATTTGCTTAATTAAAACCACTGTATTCAGAAGAACTGTGCAATTTCAGACTGATGATGTGAATGCAGCAATATTATCCCCACAAAGGGAGTAAGCTCAAGTAGAGCTTGCTAGAGTTATATCTAACTAGAGACTTACCTATAGGACTCTTCTCTCTCTTCATTTACCTAGTGCCTGCAGTTTTAGGTCTGTTTCTCCTTATTTCCAGAATTTTCAGTGTCATTTAATTCTCCCATCATTATTATAGTCTAGGAGAAAAAGGTTTCAAATAATGAAAAATACATTCAAACTACTACAGTATGGTCATAAACTGGAAGAAGTCAATGTGCTTTAACTTTAATTCCAATTGGATTCCTCTAAAACCATTTTTATTTCATCAATTTCAACTGCAGAAAGTTAACTGCATAATCTATTATAAGAGCTTTATTGCATATGAATAAAATCAAAGCAATTTCCACTGACAAATAAAGGCCTACACTGTTCATGGGAATGTTGAATGCTGCAGCCTCTACGGAAGACAGTTTGGCGGTTCCTCAGGAAGCTAAATAGAGAACTGCCATACGATCTAGCAATTCCTTTACTAGGAGTATATCCAGAAGCACTGAAAACTATGACATAAGCAGACATTTGCACACCAGTGCTTATAGTGGTGTTATTCACAATTACAGAAAAATGGAAACAACCCAAGTGTCCATTCACCAATGAATGGATAAACAAAATGTGGTACATACATATTATGGAATACTATGCTGCAGTAAAAAGAAATGAAAATTGGGACACATATGGTAACATGATGAATCTTGAAGACTTTATGCTAAGTGAGGTAAACCAGGCACAAAAGGACAAATATTGCATGGTCTCATTAGTATGTACAAAATACAAAGAATAAACACATGGAGTTAAAATCTAGAGGGAAGCAGATGTGGCTCAAGCAGCTGGGTGCATGCCAACCACAGGGGAGGTCCTGGGTTCGGTTCTCAGTGCTTCCTAAAGAAGATGAGCAAGACAGCAAGCTGACACAATGGGCCGGTGCTGCGAGCTGATGCAACGAGATGATGCAATGAGGAAACACAATGAGAGACACAACAATCAGAGAGCAGATGTAGCTCAAGCAATTGGGTGCCTCCCTCCCACATGGGAGGTCCCACATTCAGTTCCTGGTGCCTCCTAAAATGAAGACAAGCAGTTACAGAGCACGCACAACAAACACAGAGAGCACACAAGCATGCAATGAACAGACACCTAACAGCAAGTACAAACAATGAGGTGGGGGAGAAGTAAATTAATAAAATAAATCTTTAAAAAAGAAACCAAAAAACCCCCTACAGTATAGGTTATTAGGAGATAATAGGAGGGTTGAGAAGAACTACTGATGCTTAATGTATGTAGAAGTTTTAACTAACTTGACTGTAAAAGTATGGAAATGGGTAGAGTTGATGGTAGCACATTATAGTGAGTAGCAGCTGATTTATAAATGGGATAGTGGTTGAAAAGGGTAGTCTAGGGATGTAAATGTCAATTGAAAGAAAGCGAGAGAATAATCTAGGACTGAATAACACAGTGAACTCAGAAGTGGATGAGAATTGTGGTTGTTGGTACAGGTACAAGAGTGTCCTGCTGTGAGCTAGGATGGATGGATGTCATATGGCAGGGTGGTGGGAATGTGGAGAAGCATGGGAAAACTACAACTGGTGTGACCTATGGACTGTGGTTAACAGCAATACTGTAATAGACTTGCATCGATGCCAAAGATGTACTGTGTTGGGAGGTGGCTATGGAAAAAGTGTGCCAAATGTATGCTATGGACCATGGTTGCTGGTAATAGTTTGATAATATTATCTCATAATCTGTAACAAATATTCCACCACAGTGTGGTATGTTGGTGAAGGTGTGTTGTATTGGAATTCTATACATATGTATGATTGTTTTGTAAGTTTACAACCTCTGTAATAAAAATATAGTTTAAAAATATTAGGGTGGGTTGGAGAAAAAATACATCAAATGTAAGATATGAACTATAGTTAGTAGTAATACTTTGATGATGCTCTTGCATAGTTTGTAACATATGTTTCACCAACAATGCAAGTTGTGGGTGGAGGGGTGATATATGGGACCCCTTTATGATGTTATGAATGCTTATTTTATAAGTTCACAACTTTTACTATACACTTATTTTTTATGTATGCTCATGTATGAATGTTATACTTCAATTAAAAATATTTTTTAAAATTTTTAATGAAGATGAACTGCTCTAGAAACTGTTTATCAAAAGTGGTTCTGATATGTCCACACAAAGACATGTACACAATTGTTCATAGCAGCATTATTCATAATAGACAAAAATGGGAAATGACCCAAATATCCATTAACTGGTGATAGGATAAATAAAATGTGGTATAATCTTTGCAGGGGTTCAGCCAAAAAAAAAAGGAATGAAGTACTGCTTCATGACACAACATGCCACATAAACATAGCTTCAGTATTTTTTTCACAGTTATTCCAAAGAATGACCCCTCTAACTTATTTACATTTTGCCTTAAATATTCCCAAACCTGTCCACGAAAAGTTGGATTTTAATCTTGCCTGATATTATGGTATTTCACTTAAGGTAAACCTTGATCAGTGGCCAAATCTGAAGGGAAAGAAGACCCTTTGGTCAACTAAGCAGTTTTATTTGGATATTAAATTTAAAAATACATACTAACACAAATAAGTCATATTTCTGTCTTTAAATGCCAGTTATCTAGTGGGCTAAAAGATAGTTGCAAATTTGGGGTTTAAGCCAAATACAATTTTTTTAAACAAAATTATTTTGAAAGATTTATATTTTTCCATAAATCATTGGGATTTACAACTGAATAATCGAAGTTTATACTTTTTTTTCAGGACCAAGGCAGAAAAAGCAAAGAAATTTCAATGACTCCAGCCTCTTTGCATCTGCTGAAGAAGTAAGCTTAACCTACTACTTTAAGAAGTTAACCGTCCTGCATGTTTTAAGTTTTCTAAAAATTTTTGTTTGTTTTTAAGTTTGGCCACCTATTGGATAAAAATATGGGATCCAAGTTTGATAGCACTGGCATGAATGCCATGGCTAACAAAGGTAAGGCAAGTAAGTGCCTTGAATTTTTTACTGAGGTTTCAAAACACCCTTGACTTAGAATTTCTGAAGATGTAAATATTTTGGAGGAGTTTCTTATAGCCTCTTACAACCTGGAAGGAATGGTTTCTCATCCCCAAGTTTGGCAGCATGTAGGACTTAAAAGCAATTAGACCTCAGCCTTTTAAATGTTACTTTAATTTGTTTTAGGGGACAGGCTACTTTTATAATGTGTGGTTTGCTAAGTAATTTTATGTGCTTTATAGATGTTTTAATTATTTCTAGTATCGATAGTATTGATTTCACCAGTAAGTTTTTTCAAGGGGAAGAAAATACTTTAGAGCATTTACATCCTCCATGGTCTTTGATTTGTGAAATATTAATCTTGGACAATAAATAATGATACAGAAGAAAACAAACAAGCAGTGGATTTTGCATAGTGGGTAGGAAAACGAGCCAAGTCCACGGCAGGCCAGGAGTTCCCGTTCCTTGGTAGGGCGTTCCCTGCAACCGTGGAGAGGCTGCAGTGTGGCGAGCTCATCTTTCTTCTCTCCTCCCAAGGTCTCAAACAGCTTAGACGGGAAACTGAATGAGATGACAGGTTTAATTTTTGCTGCACAACCATTTTTCTTGATCTTGCTGTCTGATTGCATACATTGCAGACGGTTCAATGGATCTCTAATAAACTTCCGAGATGAAGGGAAGGTTCTTGCTCCTTGTTTGCCTGAAATTTTGGCTTGTGTTCATCTTATTAAACAAAAAATAAGCTCCAAAAATGTCTACAACTTCAGCTACTAAAATTCCTTTAAAATCTTCTTTCCTGTGGTTCCACACTACGGGCCGTCCTGAAGCACCAATGCGAGAGGCTGGCTACGGTCTACTTTTGACACCTAGGAAGTAGTAACAGGTTACTCTGCCCCAGTGGAATATGAGATTGGGGTTTTTCTCTGACAAAACATAATCAATTAATTCAAATAAAGGAATAAAGGAACAAAGCACAGATGGAAAAATAGAAATTAACTAACAAGATGGAAAATTTTAATCCAACCGTATCAATACAAAGACAGCCAATTAAACGACAGAAATTGACAGATTTGGGGGAAGAAAGCAAGAGGCAATAATATGCTATCTGTAAGAAAGCCATTTCAAATACAAATATAGAGAGAGGTTAAAAGTAAACACATGGAACAAGATACCATACAAACACTAATTATAGAAAGTCTATCAAAAGTAGACTTTAGAATAGGAATATTAGCTAGGAAGAAGAGAGGGACAACACATAATGGTAAAGCATTCAATTCACCAAGAAGACACAACAGTTTTTATATGTGTACACACCTAAAAACAGAGCTTCAATATATATGAAGTAAAAACAAATAGGCCCAAAAAAAGAAATAGAAAAATCTATATTATACTTGGAGAATTCAACACTTCTCTCTCAGTAATCAATAAAACAAGAAGACAGGGGGGAAAAGTGAGTATATAGCAAACAGACAATACTATCAACTAACCTGTCCTAATTGACATTTTTGTAACATTCTATCTAACAGCAGAATACAGATTCTTCTCAATAACACATGAAACATTCATTAAAATGCATCATATTCTGGGCCATAAAACAAATAGCAACAAATTTAGAAGAATTAGAATTGCACAAAATATTTTATGACCATAACAGAATTAAATTAGAAACCAGTGACAGAAGGATACCTGGAACACACGCCAATACTTTGCAATTAAACACTTCAAAATAAGCCATGAGTCAAAAAGAAAGTCCAAAAGGAAATTAAAAAAAGAAAAAATTCTGAATTGCAGCAAGAGACCTCCATCTCATTCTTTTATTCTTTTTTTTTTTTTAAGACATTTTTGGCTCTTTGGGGTCCCTTACACTTCCAAATAATTCGATGATTGGCTTTTTCACTTCTGGGGGAAAAAAAGGCTTTGGGATTTTTATTGGGATTGCATTGAATCTGTATATGTTTGTGTAAAATTGATACCTTAATGATATTTAGTCTAGTTGTCCATGAACACAGAATATCCTTCTATTTACTTATTTAAGAATTCTTTGGTTTCTTTTAGCAATGCTTTTTGTTTTGTTTTTGTTTTTGCCCTCTCAGGAAAGTTCTGTTCATTGTCTGCTTGTTGTTTGTTTTCTTTAGGAGGCACTGGGAACTGAACCTGGGACCTCCCATGAGGGAGGCAGGTTCTCAACTGCTTGAGTAACATCCGTTCCCCTTATCAATGCTTTGTAGTTTTCTGAATACAGGTCCTTTATGTCCTTGGTTAAGTTTATTTCTAAATATTTGATCCTTTTAGTCACTATTATAAATGCTTTTTTTTCTGATTTCTTTCTCAGATTACTCATCTGATTTTTCATATTAATTTTGTATATTATCACTTTGCTGAACTCATCTATTAGTTCTGGTAGCTTTGTTGTTGATTTTTCAGGATATTATTTTTTTTAAGATTTATTTATTTATTCCCAACCCTCCCCCCCCCCCATTTTCCCCATTTCCCCCGTTGTGTGTGCTCTGTGTCCATTTGCTGTGTGTTCTTCTGTGTCTGCTTGTATTGCTTATATTCTCATTAGGCATTAGGCAGCTCCAGGAACTGATCCTGGGACCTTTTGGAGTGGGATGGAGATGATTATTCTTTTGTGTCACCTCAGCATCCCTGTTTTGCTACATCTTCTTATTTTCTCTCCTCTGTATCTCTTGTTGCATCATCTTTTTTTTTTTTTTTTAATTAATTTATTTATTTAATTCCCCTCCCCTCCCCCGGTTGTCTGTTTTCTGTGTCTTTTTGCTGCGTCTTGTTTCTTTGTCCGCTTCTGTTGTTGTCAGCGGCACGGGAAGTGTGGGCGGCGCCATTCCTCGGCAGGCTGCTCCCTCCTTCGCGCTGGGCGGCTCTCCTTATGGGTGCACTCCTTGCGCGTGGGGCTCCCCTACGCGGGGGACACTCCTGTGTAGCACAGCACTCCTTGCGCGCATCAGCACTGCGCATGGGCCAGCTCCACATGGATCAAGGAAGCCCGGGGCTTGAACCGCGGACCTCCCATGTGGTAGACGGACGCCCTAACCACTGGGCCAAAGTCCGTTTCCCGTTGCATCATCTTGCTGTGCCAGCTCTCTGTGTCAGCTAGCACTCCTGAGCAGGGCAACTATTCCTGCATGGGGCAGCATTCCCACGCAGGGTGGCTCTTCTGCACAGGGCTGCATTTCCGCATGGGCCAGGGTTGCCCTCACCAGGAGGCCCTGGGCATCAAACCCTGGACCTCCTATGTAGTAAGCTGACAGGAGCCCGATTGGTTGAGGCACATCTGTTTCCCAATTTTTCAGGATAGTCTTGATATAGGATCATATCATCAGTAAATAGTGAAAGTTTTACTTTTTCCTTTCCTATTTAGGTGCCTTTTATTTCTTTATCTAGCCTAATTGCTCTAGCTAGAACTTCTAGCCCAATATCGAATAACAGTGGTGACAGTGGGTATCCTTGTCTTGTTCCTGATCTCAGTGGGTTAGTTTTCAGTCTTTCACCATTGAGTACCATGCCAGCTGTAGGTTTTTCATATATGCAATTTACCATCTTGAGAAATCTTCCTTCTATTCCTATCTTTTGGAGTGTTTGTTATCAAGAAAGGGTGCTGTATTTTGTCAAATGCCTTTTCAGCATCAAGCAAGAGGATCATGTGATTTTTCTAGTATTTATTAATGTGGTTTATTACACTAACTGATTTTGTGTTGGGCCACCCTCACATACCTGGGATAAAACCTACTTGATCATGGTGTATAATTCTTTTAATGTGCTTTTGGATTCTGTTTGCAAGTATTTTGTTGAGGATTTTTACATCTATATTCATTAGAGATATTAGTCTGTAATTTTCTTTTTTTTTTTTTTGTAATATCTTTGTCTGGCTTTTGGTATTTGGGTGATGAGTTTGGTAGTGTCCTTCCTGTTCAGTTTTTTGGATGAGCTTGAGCAAGATTGGTATTAGTGTATCTTTGAATGGTTGGTAGAATTTGCCTGTGAAGCCATCTGGTCCCAGACTTTTCATCTTTGGGAGGTTTTTGATGACTCTACCAGTCTCTTTACTTGTGACTGGCTTGTTGAGGTCTTCTATTTCCTCTAGGGTACAAACACTGGAGAGGACTGTTTCGCAGCTTCTAAGGAAGTTGTATAGGTTTGCCATGTGACCTGGGAATACCACCACTACTCTCCCTAAGAACTGAGAGCAGTGACACAAACAGACATCAGCACACTGACCTTCCTAGCTGTGTTATTCACAATTTGCGAAGGATGGGAACAACCCAGGTGTCCCTCAACCAAAGAATGGACAAATGGTGGTGTATTCACACCATGGAATATTATTCAGTCGTTTGTTTAAAGAGCAGGTTTAAGTCCACCAACCCTCAAATTTTAAAAGAATCATATATCCAAAACGTCATGAGTTCGGATCCCGTGAGGGCGCCGAGCCTGAAGGACCTGCTGGAGCGCCGGCGTGGCGAGGTGGAGAAGCCCAGCGGCTCGGCGGCCACCTGCGGGTCCAGCGCAAGGCTGCTGCGCGCCAGCCCGTCCACCCGGGCCCAGGCAGCCGAGATCGACGGCCCGCACGCGGGCTACCTGCGACAGGCTGGGCGAGGGCTCCCGCTGCGCCCCCCGCGCCGCGCCCGGGGCGGGCTCGAGGGTGGAAGCGCCGGCGCCGGGCCCTGAGTCCGCGCGGCCGCAGGACCGTGGAGGGGCGGCGGCGGCCGCTGCATAGGATGGTCTTGGTGCTTTTTTCCTGGACTAGTGAAAATGTCCAAACGCTCGCTGAAGAAATGAAAGCACAGCTCTGTGAAATGCAGTTGCCTGTACCCTTTAGATGGATCGTATGGTTTATGAACGCCTTTCAATAAAATTGATTTTAAAAGCCATTTGAGAAGAAAGCCCTCAGAATGACAGAATGCGAAACAAAAAGGTAATTTTACCCTTTTAGATTAATTCTTAACTTAGGGCACACAGTAGATTCCCCTCGTAAAAATTCAAATAATACAGATAAGAACGAAATTTCCGGAAGCGGACTTGGCCCAGTGGTTAGGGCGCCGTCTACCACATGGGAGGGCCGCGGTTCAAACCCCGGGCCTCCTTGACCCGTGTGGAGCTGGCCCATGCACAGTGCTGATGCCGCAAGGAGTGCGGCCCCAGGCAGGGGTGTCCCCCGCATAGGGGAGCCCCAGGTGCAAGGAGTGCGGGGGTAAGGAGAGCCACCCAGCACGAAAGAAAGTGCAGCCTGCCCAGGAATGGCGCCGCCCACACTTCCCATGCCGCTGACGACAACAGAAGAGGACAAAGAAACAAGACGCAGCAGATAGACACAGAGAACAGACAACCGAGGGAGGGAGGGGAATTAAATAAATAAATAAAAGAACGAACTTTCCTTAGACCACCACGCGCAAACCTAGCGCCCTCCCCAGAGGTGGACGCAGCTGTTAGTGCGGACCTTATCCATAGAAAACCCGCACCACTCATTTTGGTTCCCATCAGTGGATTCTTATTCTAGGTACTCTTCAGCAGCCTGCTTTTCTTATTCAGTAACGACTGTAGATGTTTCCAGGTTAGTAAACATAAATAGCTCTACCTCATTCATTCTTTTCAATGTGTCTGTACCTATTCCTAATAATTGTCAGAGATTGTCAGTAGGTCTTATCAGCTTCCATTCCTCCCTTTTCTGTCTGTTCCCAAAGGTGTTGCTTTGTGAGGGAACTATTACTGGCCTGAGAGCCTGGGGATTTGTTCTTTGGTTCTCACTGCTAACTGGAAGTGAGACCTTGAACTAATCATTAAGCCACTCTGAATACCAGTTCTCTCAGCTCTTAAAATGAGAGAACTGGAGTGTATGGTTTCTGAGTTCCCATACAGCTCCCACAATCAGTGTTTAGGGTACAGTGACAGAGAAAAGGGACCTCTTCTGAAAGCCGTCAGAATGAGGGAAGTTGTGAGTAGGTCACAGCTGACGATCTCTCAGGAAAGTTCTGCCTGCTAGTAGGCATATGCTTTCCACAAGTCTAGGGTCCATTCATTAGCTAAAGTCTGGTTACCTTGCTTTTATTTTTAAATGGAAGCATAGTATTCAATAGCACGTAGGCTTTATTTGACATCACAAGAGTCAAGATATTTTTGAGTGCCACAGATACTCAAATTCTTCTGATAGAACTTGGTTGAAAGTAATTGCAGCTGGGCTGTTTATCGAGGATTGAATCGAGGTGTTAGAAGGCAGATTTGGGGAAGTGTGTACCAAAAGGGGGGCATGTGAGTGCCCTAAAAAGATTTGTTCCATCATTTGTTTAACATTTAATAAAGAATCATTATGTCCAGGGCTGGGGATATTAAAATAAAGAATCAAGACCTGTAACCTTCGTGCTTCCAAAACTTTTGCCATTCTCCATGTAAAGGCCGTCTGCATTACGGGGTAGTTCTCTTGCTTCCCAAGTCCCTGTGGCACTTTGCTGTTGGAGAGTTGACACAAATCCTTCAAGAGCTGCTTGTCAGCATTTGTCTTTTTAATGAGATCCACTTCAACCCCATCATTAGTATTTTCACCAGCAGAGGAGGGAGAGGTGGTTTACAACCATTTCATTTACTCTTACCAGTATTTCTGGAATGTAGAAAAATTATCATTACTGGCATCAAAAAGAAATTTTTTTTTTCAAAAGGAAAGAAAATTGGAAACTCTTATGGTGTATATGAGCAGGGATATCATGAGGAGTATGTGTGGAGGTTGAAAGTGAGGGTTGCAGTGGGAAACCCAGCAAACCTTTACTTACCTTCTTCCCATTACCCCCTGAACTGCAGTTAGGTTGTAAAGACCTGGTCAATCCATAGCATGACCTGCTCCCCAACTGAGCCTTCACTCCAGGATGAGCCTTATCCCTAAAGTTAGAGTACCTCCTAACCTCATCTGGTTCACTATTTGACTAAGGAAGTCAATCCTTAGCCTCCATCAAACAGATTTTGTAGTAAAGCCGGTGTTGGAATAAATCCTAGTTTTCCTTTATTGAATGCTAAATATAAATCCATGATGGGCTAAGCAAAGCTTCCCCCTACCCCATTTCCCATCACTATCCCACCCCCAATCACAACCATTTAGATTATGCAGAGACCAAGGCTGGGGGTCTTCGGTAACCCTGTAAGGTGGCCGTGTTGGCTTTCCTGTAAGCCCCCTTCCCTTGTTATGAGTCCCACCCCACCCCCACCCCACGTGCCCTTCTCCTGCCCCTGGAAGCCAAGGCTCCTGATTCCAGGGCTCCCCAGTGCAAACAAAATTGCCCAGCCTCTTCAGTCATCTCAGTGTCCCTTCCTTTCCAGGGTCCTGGGCCATAGAAGAAAGGATGGGATGAACTCATGCACTCTTATCTCAGAGCCCTGGGGAAAATGACTGTCCCACACTTCCCAAGGCAGTGACACTCAGGAGGCAACAAAGTGTTAAAGAAATTTGTCTTTAACAGTATATTTTAGACATTATCAGGCAAAAAGGAACTGGGAGATATTTTTAGGTGGTCAGTTTTTTTCTAGAGCCCCTCCAATCTCCTCACATTGACCTGCTAATAATGGAAATTCATTATTCTATGAGTTTCCATATCTTTTTTTTCATGCTCAAATGTTGAGGGCTGAAATCAGGACATGAAATGACCTTAGGCTGTAAATTATCCTTTATGTATATTGAAAATACATTAATCATCAGTAACATTAAAACTGGATTTTCATCACACTAGCCGTTACTCTGAAAAATGACTCCTAAAAAAAGGAGTCATTAAAACTACTGTAATGTCTGTTAGGTTCGAATTCTCAAAAACAGTTCATACAGATTGCTTACGTACATACAACTCCTTTTCTGATAAATCGTTCCATTTTTATTAATTTGATGTCAGAAATAGCTTTTTCTGGACTAATCATGAAATGTTTCTCTTAGTAAAAAATTTGAATTATTGAAAACAAATTTCATTTTGGATCAAGAGTTTTATACTCTTTGGATCAAGAGTATAAAATGTTTGTATATCCAAACACATATATTGGATATATATGTGTTTGTGTGTATTTAATAAAGGAATTACATTAGAATTCTAATACTTTTTTTCTACTGTGACAAAGATTATTTTGGGAAGGGTGGAAAGTTGAATAAGTGAAATTGAATTAAAGGTGTAGCCTTTTTCTTCCTAATTTTCATTCATTTGGAACTCTGCCCACACTATTTGCCTCCACTGAAATTTAGTCCTCTTTGAGATATTTGTGTATAAATGTTATTTAGCAAAAAACATCTCCAGAGGTATTGGCAAAAGTTACAGAAATGTAAAAGTTCTGCAAATACCCATGGGGAACATCCCCTCCTGTGCTGAAAACTCCTGGCAAGGAGCCCAGACCTCTAAATTCTCGGACTCGCCAAGTTGAAAGCCTTCCTTATACCTTTGTCCCTCCTGTGAACTGCCTTGCGTTTTTGCCTTAATCGCTATGTGACTTTCAGGCATTCTTATGAAAGAATTTTTTTCTTACAGAAGCCTTCTTTTGCTCCTAAACAGTTAAGGCAAGCAACCCTGAAACGTTTTGGAAGCCTCATTTCCGTATTCCAAGTTATCATATTTCATCTACTGAAGTTAATTCATTACTTCTTAGCTAGCCATCATAATTTAATCTTCCATCCTTTAGATCTCTTAAAGACAACACTATTTTTCTAGACCAAAAAAAAAAAAAAAAATGGTGTATGGCAAAGACAGCACCCAACACCAACAGGCAGGGAAGCAATTTTTATTATGATGATTTCTTTACGTTGTATAGACTGTGATATCCAAGCTCTGTGGTTAATACTATATTTGAAATGAAAAAGCCTCCAAGTTCTTCAAAATTTGCATTCTCAAAGTCTGTCTTCTTGGAACTTCTATGCCTTAAAAATAATCTTCTGACAATTAAAATCGTATTTAAATCGGCCTTGAAAATTCCAGCAAAAAATTGAGTCCATATCACTTGAGGATTTATTCTGTCGACTTCCCTTGCTTCCCCCTAGCCAAAAAGATAAGCCATTTTAAACAATTTTTAATTACTTTTTTCACATTTTTAAGTATTCGGTATATAGTAGCTAGGCTCCCTGGGAGTTACCACACAGAAAGAGAAGAGGCCAAAAGGATACAATGCCAACAACTCAAAGAGGAAAATTCATAAATTAAATATGACTCTAAAGCAATGGAACAAAACAAATTCTAATGGGCAGACTGCAGTTCTGGTTACTCTGGATTAATTAAATTCTGAATTAATTCATTTAAAAATGATCATTACAGAGCTGATTTAAGAGAACAGGTCACAACATTCTGCAGTTGCATTAATTCCTTTTATACAACAATTTAGCAGTGGCGTTAAAACAGAGCTGGCCAGCAAACCACATAGCCCAAGAAGAGAAGTGGGCTTTGGTTCCAAATTAACTACAGCAGCCTGACTGGATGAAGTCTCTAAGTGTCTCCACCTTAGTTTTGCCTTTTATACAAATCTCTTCGGTTATTGCATGGATTAAAAAAAGAAAAGAAAAAAGATGTTCTGCTGAGCGTTCTCTGGCAGAGAAGAGAAGAAAAATTTTGTTCTGGTTCCCATTCCCATTCTTAACCTCCCCCAAAGGGAGGCTTTTCTGACAAGCTGGGTGTTCAGAGCACAAATCTGCCCTTTATTAGCTCTGGACATTGGGCAAGTGACTTAGCTTCTCTAAGCCACTCATGCATATTTATTGAGCTACTATGTGCCAAGCAATTTTTCAAGTGATGGAGATCCGGAGGTGAATAAGGCAAAACGCCCACACTTTATAAGCTTACATTCTTAGGAGCCAAGAGACAACGAACAATAAAGAGGCATTTAATATAATGTCAGGTAGCACTAAGTGCAGTGAAGAATAATAAGCAGGATCAAGAGACGAGAAGGAAGAAGGGAGACTATTTAGAAAGAGTGATCAGGAAACCATTCTGGGGAGTGGGGTTTGATGGCAACTGAAGTGAGGGACTGAGCCATAGCGAGAGGAAGGAAGCAGCGCTGGTAGACTCCAAGATGGGAACACGCGTGGCCTCTCCTGAGAAGGGCACGGAGCTGGTGGGGCTACACAAGGTCAGTGTGGGGCAGAGTAGAAGGACATGATGCCACAGAGGTACAGGGGGTCAGGGCATATGCACCCTGTGGGTCTCTGTGGGACTTTTGCTGTTATTCGGTAACAGGAAGCAACCGGAGAGTTTTTAGCAGAGGAGCAACATGATCTGATTTCATTTTGTAAATATGCCTCAGGGTGATATTGTGGAGAATGGACTAAAGGGAGAATATACAAGAGGAAAGACCAGAAAGGAGCTTATAGTAAAGGCTGCAAGGGATGGTGGTATTTCACTAATCCATAAGGTGAGGATAATAGTAGTAACAATTGTGTGGCACTATTGTGAGAATTAAATACGATAATACAGGTAAGTGGCTCAGTATGATACCTAGTACATAATGATCATCATCATGGTTGTTATTTTGAGGTGGATCATCTTCCCCAACTAGTAGCTCCTTTTCTAAGTTTTGGCACTCCCATAGCTCAAGGGATTCCAAGTACTCCTTTGACCCCTCTAAACACTGCCTCATGTGTCCTTGAGCAGCCTTACAACAGGGGAGTATATGTGTTCTGTCAAAGAAGTGCAAACTGCTTTGTCAAGGGAGTGGATGTGGCTCAAGTGGTTGAGTGCCTGCTTCCCACATGGGAGATTCCGGGTTCGGTTCCCAGTGCCTCTTAAAGACAAAAAAAAAAAAAAGCAAACAACAACAACAAAAAAACCAACTCAGGGGAGTCAATGTGGCTCAGTGGTTGAGTGCCAGCTTCTCACATACCAGGTTCTGGTTCAATCCCTGGCCCCAATACTCAAAAAAAAAAAAAAAAAAAAGTTTTGTCTAGACTTCTTTCTTCAGTGTGGCTATAAGTCTTGCAATTTATAACATTAGACAGACAGCACAGTGAAGAGTACTGGGACAGTGGGTCAGTACCATCCCCCAGGGTGTGGTAATGTGGGGGGGGGGGCATTTCTGGTTGTCACAACGATGGGAACAGTGCTGGCACTTAGTAGGTGGTTTTGAGGATGCTAAATGGATGCCCAGCAAAATTGAGAAAAGTCCACCCAAATTGTTAAGGTTGTCCCTCTGGGAAACACTTAGGTGGCAGAAGAACCATGCAAATTGTATACAGCCAACTCCAAGGAAGTTGTGTGGAGTGGGGGATCTGGAAAAGCTGACATAGAGAAAAGAACATTGGGTTGAGAATCAGGTCCCAATCGCAAGGTTAACAAGTACAAGCCATGTACATTTAGATATTTCATGAATTGTTTCCGAGTCTGCCCTCGTATCTCCCATGAAGGTTAAGGAAATTCAATGAGATCATGGCTGTGTAAACATCTATTAAATTGTAAAGCATCATGAGGTCAAACGACCTGTTTTTCGGCACACAAAAGTTGCTAATGAGATAGAAAATTCAGTCTCTTCCCTAGAGAATTTATAATTCAATCCTCATTAATGAAGAGCTCCAAGCTCCCCATATAGAAGAGAGTAGGAAATGTGCTTTCAAAATCATAGGCCTGGTTCTCACAAGCCCAATATTCTATATTTAACTAGACTTCGTAAATGCCAATTCCCTTTCCCCCAAGTTAAAGTATTTTTTCCCAAGTATATCCACATTGTAGTAAAATGCATTAATGCAAAGATACTAAAATATTACTTAGGCTTTTAAAATTAAAATTACTAGTACCATTGCTTTTGACAACTACTTTCTTTTAAAAATGGGGTAGGAAATAACCCAATAGCACAAATCAAGCTTTTCTCTGTTTTGTCTTTTTTTCCCAAACAATTATGAGTATCCCCATTATGGCAAAATACTTTCATTGTGGGAAATTCTGATCCATCAAAATAAAATTGAACTTAACCTTTATCAAATTTCACTTTTATAGTCAGAAAATATTTCTATGCATTAATTTATTCACTCACTTAACTTACTAATAGATAATATTTATCTACAATAGGCCAGTTTTGTAAAAACTTTCAAAATTTATTCTAAAGGGTTTTGTACCACAAATAAACAATAAAATGGGAAAAGGATGTACAGGCAACAAACTAAAAGCTATACTTCATATAATTCTTTGAAGGAGGTAGTTTTTTGGTTAATGAATTAATAGAAATGATTAAAAAAATTTATAAAATGTGCTAAGGTTAAACATTTGGCAAACTAAGTATGTTAGATAAGATTAATTACTGTGGCAGAAACTAATGCTGTTTACCCTATATTCACCCCCCTTCTATCCTGATAACAAACTCCAGTTTTCCCAGGTAGCAAACAGAGATCCCTCTATCTCAGCATAGATGGATTTATACTCTAATTCCAGAATATTAATTTGCTTAACCCAATCATTACTGTTGGACAACGATTGGTCTAGATGTAGTGATGAGATCTAGTTTTAGCCAATGAGATTTAAGTAGGTATCTGTTGGCTGGATTTCCAGGATAGCTTTTGGTGTACTGTATTTAAAAAGCATGTCTTGTTAAGGATGTATATTGGAATTCCTAGAGCAACCACTAAAATAAATCCAAAGAGGCATAGCTAAAATGCCAAAATCCAATCATATCAATAATTATATTAAATGTTAGTGATCTAAATGCACCATTTACTAGTCAGAGATTATCAGAGTAGATAAAAAAGTAAGACCCAACTGTATGCTGTCATACTTTAAATAAAAAGACATACTTTAAAGTAAAAGGCACAAATAGGTTAAAAGTAAATGGCAAAAAACATACTATGGATTTTTAAAGTGTCTAAGTAGCCCATAGAAAGGGAGAAAAAGTAAAGAGAGAAACACAAAATAGAAGGAACAACCAGAAAACAAACAAACAAAAAACAGAATGGCCAACTTAAATTCCAACATACCAATAATTACATTAAATGTAACCTGTCTATACCAATTAGAAGACAGAGCTTGGCAAAATGGATAAAAGGAATGATGCAACCATATGCTATCTATAAGAAACCCACTTCAAATATGAATCTCTAGAGCACTATGCTGAATAACAAAATCTAATATCAAAAGGTCATAACTGTATAATTCTATTTATATAACATTCTTGAAATGACAAAATTATGGAGATGAAGAGCAAATTAATGGTTGCAAGGGATTAGAGATGGAGGAGCAAGGAATTGTGTGATTATAAAGGTATAACCCAAGGGAGATCTTGGGATGAAATAGGTCTATTGTCTTGAGTGTGTATGCAAATCTCTACATACGATAAAATGGCATAGAACTGGTGACTGCTGATAGGCCCTTAACCATAGAAGGAAATGGGGACCTTGTAAATGAGGGCATAAGTGTGTAGGTTTTTGTTTGTTTGTTTCTTTTTTTGTTTTGGCATCTTTGTTTTTAATCATAGAACAAACAATCCTGGTACTTGGGTTTCTTTGGTATCAGGCCTTCTTTGATAATCAGTCTTAATGATGCTTTGAAATGAAAACTTCAGCAATGTCTTTGGCAGCAAGAAAATTTACCCCTAAAAGTGGACCCTAGAAAGCAATCATTTATTGTTCTTTTATCTACACTAAAGCCAAGCTTCTTTGAAATGTTTCTAATTCCAGTACTGTAGCTTTGAAATATATTCTAACTAAATTTCTGGGCATGCAACTTAGAAAAGCAAGTCTTTCATCCTTTTCTAAAAAAAAAGGAATAATACAAGAACAAATGAATAAAGAAAAAAGGAATATACAAAAATCAATAAAAGCTTAGAGTTCTGAGGATGTGAAAATGCCCTGATCAAGGGACCATAGGAGACGCTTTCTCATAAAGGTCGGCTGCTGGTAGATCCTGGACGCCTGCCACATGGCAAGGCAAGAGGATGGCTCTCCATCTAGGTCTCTGCCTTTTCCTCCCTGAACTCAGCCATGGGTGATTAGGCACATGGCTGGTCTTTTTAGCCTTGAGCTGTTCTGCTAATTCCAGTCTCCAACCTCTCCCTCTCAGGCTTTCAGGTTCTCTGTCTTTCTGCCGCTATAGGTGATCAGGTGTCCTTTCTTACAAGGCAAGGTAAAAATTGCAGCTGTCTTTCTCTGAGTGTTTCTGCTTTCAGCTCTCAGTTTATATAAAACCACAGCAAGAGGGCGGAGACCTAACCTGGGTTACATCTCATTGACTTAGTCCAATCAAAGGCCCTAAAGCTATCTAATCAAGTGATCTATCGAGGTTCCTTAGCTGAATCAATGCAATCAAAGGGATGCACACCAACAGGAATGGGTTAGTTCCAAAAACAGATTTTCCGGGATTCACAAAAGAACTTCAAACCATCACACTTACAAATAACTCAATCTCAGAATCTGAGAAAGGTAGGCATCCCCATGAGGCAGCAGGTAGTGGCAGCAATAGCTTAGAGTGATAGTGGAGCCTGCACAAGGGGACGACAGCACCCATATGGTATGTGGCGTGGGCAGCAGTCAAGCCGAGTGAGCAGGAGTGAGAGGGTTGGTTCAGACTTCAGTGGTGACCCAGTGTTGGAGTGCCTTAGCCCAAACATGGTCTTGAGATTGTACATAAGGATGGAACAGTGGCAATGATCTTGTGTAGATGTAGTTGCCTTGCACATGTGAAAAGAGCATCCATGGAGGGAGGCGTGTAGAATATCCTAGTGCAGGGTATCAGAATCTGAGTGGGATTAGGAGGCTGACTATGTCAGGGAAAGGAAGTGGCTGCACAATATGGTGTGTCAGAGAATGAGCAAATTGAGGACAGGGTCCACTGGGATAGGGAAAGACAAAGGCAGTGGATGGACATTGGTCATAGTTGGATCATTGATCCAATAAGTGAATGTATTGAGGTCAATGGGAGGCAGGTTCCTCATTTTTGGAAAATGGAGTTACAAACATGCAAAAAGAGACAACTAGAACGAACTTTGTGGGTTTGGTTAGAATTAGATTTATCAGTGTGAAATCATAGTTTTCAATAATAACAATGGATGATAACCTATTGAATTAAATTGAAATCCATGAATCCATGTTGATATAAATAAATCATAAATATAGAAGGAATGTAAAACACCATTTGGCACCATTACAGAAATAATTCAGCCAAGAAACATCAATGCAAAAACTAATGGGTAAAAGTTTGAGGAAGTACAAATAGTTATGTAGTCTCAAAACATCTCCCTTCAAAATACTTATTTCAAAGGAAAAAAACAGTACATTTACAGTGGAGAAACCCAGCAGACATGACCATAATCAAGTGAGCAAATTTAGTATCATCAAAGCTACGATAAATGGAAATCACATGCCATCTTGTAGGATTCAGGGAGAAGAACATAGCACCACTTCTGTAATATTCCTGTCAAATATACTTAACAAATCTAATCATGAAGAAGTATCAGGCATATATAAACTAAAAGATATTTGAAAAAATAAACTGGCCTATATTCTTCAAAAAATGTCAGGGTTGTAAAAGTCAAGGAAAGGCTAAGCATTGTCTCAGAATGAAGGAGACTAGCAGGACATGACAACTAAATGTAACCTGTGATTGGGAATTGGGTTCTTCTGCTTCAAAGGGCATTATTGGGACACTTGGGGAAACCTGACTGGGGTCTGTGGATTAAAATGAAGTGTTGGCAAACTTACTCTTAAAGGGTCAGATAGTAGATATTTTATGTTTGTGAGCCATACAGTCACTGTTAGAACAACTCAACTTTGCTATTGTAGCATGAACTCAGCCATGGACAATATGTAAATGAATGGCTATGACTGTATTCCCGTAAAACTTTATTTATAAAAACAGGCAGCAGGTCCACAGGCCAGTCTGTTGACCCCAGTATTAGATGATAGTAATATATCATTGTTAATTTCCTGATTTTTAGGATTTAAAAACAAAAATTTTAACTTACTTATTCCCCCACCCCAAGATGGCTCCCTTGTCTGTCTGCTTTAGGAGGCACCAGGAACCGAACCCGGGATCTTCCATGTGAGAGGCTGGTGCCCAACTGCTTGAGCCACATCTGCTTTCCCAATTACCTGTATTTGGATGACTGTGTTGTGTTAGGTAAAAGAGTGTCCTTTTTGTCGGAATTGCACACTAACTATTCAGGGCAGATGGGATACCATATCAGCAACTTATTCTCAAATGTCTCAGGAAAAAATATTCTTTATTTATTTTTGCAATTTTTCTGTAAGTTTGAACTATTTCAAAAGGAAAGAAAATATGATGACAAAAAAGTAAATAATTTTTGTTTTAATATATTCTTCCTTGAAAAATCTAAGAATTTGAACAGATAAAGATGAATTCCTCCTCCACCCATAATCGCATTTCCTTTCCTTTTTTTCAGAGACAATATAGATTTCCAGGTCATTCCTCCATTGACAGACACATAAGTGGTTTTCAAATATTACAAATGATGCTGCAAATATCTTTGGACAGAGGTGGTACTAAAAATGCTGGGGTTCAATTGTAATAAAAACCAAATTGACTCCCATTGTGATCACATCACCTCTCATTTCCAAAATCTGGGAATTAGAGTACCCATTTCCCAATCTCATCACCAACACTTAATATTATCTATCATTTTAATGTTCACTATTGTGATCGGTTAAAAAAAAAGGTATCAAATATTAATCTGCATTTCCCTTCTTATTGCTGAGGATGAGTGCCTGCTCATAAATTTAGAGGCTATTTCTTTCTCTTGATTAGGAAACACTTTCCTGTTTCCTCCAATTTTATGTCTTCCTTTCCAAGCTGGATACTTTTATTTCATTTTCTTCTTAATTACTGGGGCTGAAGGCTCCAGTACAATGTTGAATATAAGTTGCAAGACTAGACTTTGGGGAGCTGGAGAAGCATTCAGCCTTCTGTGGTTACATATGATGGTACCTATGGGGTTTTGTAGATGCTTTCCATCAGGTTCAGGAAGCTCCCTGCTCTTCATTGTTTCTTGAGCGTTTTTATCATGAAAGGGTGATGGATTTTGTCGATGCTTTTTCTACATCTATTGAGATGATTGTGTAGTTTTTGTCCTTTATTCTATTTTAATTTGGTATACATGGTGGTTTGAAATTGTGTGTATGCCAGGAAATCATGTTTTTAAAGCGAATCCATTTCTGTGGGTGTAAACCTATTGCAAGTAGGAACTTGTGATTACGTTATTCGTTCAGGCATGGCCAGGACCTTTACTGGAGTCCTTTACGAACAGGATGAAGTAGGGGGGGAGGAGGGGAAGAAGGAGAGAGAGAGAGAGAATGCCATGGAGCAAGAAGCTGAAAACAACAAAACCCAGAAGAGAAGAGAGAGACCAGCAGATGCTACCATGTGCCTTGCCATGTGACAGAGGAGTCCAGGATTTTCAGCAGCCAGTCTTTCGGAAGAAAGCATTGCCTGATGATGCCTCGGTTTCTCAGCCTCAAAACTGTAAGCTTGTAAGCTAATAAACTCCCACTCTTAAAAGCTAACCCATTTTATGGTATTGGCTTTTGGCTTAGTAAACTAAAACAGTTGTGTAATACATTGATTTTCCAATTTTAAATCAACCTTGCATCCTGTGATAAACCCCACTTAGGACATGTTGCCAATTCCTTTTTATATGCTTCTGAATTTGGTTTGCCACTATTTTTGTGAGCACTTTTGCATCTATATTTGTAAGGGATATTGGTCACAGGTTTTTTGTGATGTCTTTGGTCTTGTTATCAGATGACTATTGGTCTCAAAGAATGAGTTCCCTCTTTTATTTTTTGGAAATGTTTGTAAAGAATTGACACTAATTCTTTAAATGCTTAATAGAATTCACCAGTGAAGTCATCTGTGTCTGGGCTTTTCCCTATGGAAATGTTTTAATTACTCATTCAATCTCTTTACTTACTATAGATCTATTGAGGTTTTATAGTTCTTCCTGAGTAAATTTTGGGAACTTGTGTATTTCTGGGAATCTGTCCATAGTTTAGATGATCTGGGTTGGCATAAAGTAGTATTCTTTATAATCCTTATTTCTGTAAAATCAGTAGTAATGTCTCCTTTTTCATTACTGATTTTACTAATTTATTTTCTCTTTTTTCCTTGTTCAGTCTAGCTAAAGATTTGCCTATTTTGTTGAATGTTTCAAGAACAAACATTTGGTTTTATTAAATTTTTTCCATTACTTTTGTATTCTCTATTTCACTTATTTTCACCCTAGTCTTCATTATTTGCCTCCTTCTGCTTCCTTTGGGTTTAGTTTTCTCTTCTAGTTTCTTAAGGTGGAAGTTTAGATTATTGATTTGAGATCTTTCTTCTTTTTTTAATATAGACATTTATAGCTATGCATTTCCCTCTAAACACTACTTTAATTGCTTCCCATAAGTTTTGGTAAGTTGTGTTTTCATTTTCACTAACCTCAAAGTATTTTTTGATTACCTTGTGATTTCTTCATTGACTCAATAATTAGTTAGGAATGTATTGCTTTACTTTCCACATATACGTGTGTTTTCTACATTTCCTTCAGTAATCCATTTCTAATTTATTTCATTGTAGTTGAAGAATGTAATTTGTATGATCAAGTGTTATTTTATGGCCTAGCTTATGGTCTCTCCTGGGAATGTTCCATATATGCTTAAGAAGAATGAATATTCTACTGGATGGAGTGTTGTATAGATATCTGTTAGGTCCAGTTAATTTATACTGTTGTCTAGGTCTTCTATATCTTTGTTGATCATCTGTCTAGTTGTTCCATCCATTGTTGAAAGTGGGGGTATTGTCTCTTGAAAATTATTGTTGTTGATTTTTCCCTTTAGTTCTATTTTTGTTACATGTATTTTGGGAGATCTGTTTTACGTGTTTGTATATTTATAATTGTTATATCTTTATGGTGGATTTTCCCTTTTATCATTATTCAATGTCTCTCTATCCCTAGCAACATTTTTGTTTTAAAAGCCTGTTTGATATTTGTGTAGCTATTCCAGCTCTTTAATGGTTGCTGTTTGCATGGTGTATCTTTTTGCATCCTTTTATCTTAAAGTTACTTGTGTATTTGAATCTAAAGTGTCTCCTATAGACAGCAGATAGTTGGATCTTCTTTTTTATCCAGTCTGATAATCTCAGCATTTTGGCTCAATTGTTTAATCCATTTTCCAGTCTGCTTTTACATATATATTGAATTCTTAATTTCAGGATTTGCATTTTCCAATTCTAGAATTTCTCATTGATTTTTTAAAAATTCCAATTCTCTCATGAAATTCTTCATTGACTCAATAATTAAAGCTATTTTTAACTCCATCTGTGATAATGCTAATAACTAGATCAGAGAAGCAGATGTGGCTCAAGCAATTGGGCTCCCATCTACCATATAGGAGGTCCAGGGTTCAATGCCCAGGGCCTCCTGGTGAAGGCAAGCTGGCCCATGTGATGAGGTGGCCCACATGGAGAGCTGGTGCAACAAGATGATGTAACAAATAGAGACACAGAGGAGAGATAATATGAAATGCAGCAGATCAGGGAGCTGAGGAGGCGTGAGAGAATGATTGCCTCTCTCCCACTCTGGAAGGTCCTAGGATTGGTTCCTAGAGCCATCTATTGAGAATACAAGCAGACACAGAAGAACACACAGCGAATGGACACAGAAAGCAGACAACAGTGAGGGGGGAGGGGAATAAAGAAAAAGAAATCTTAAAAATAAAACAACAACTAGATCATCTGTAAGTCTGCTTTTATTGCATTTTTCTTATGGTTCTTTTTTTTTTTTAAGATTTGTTTTATTTATTCCTCCCCCCTTTTTGTTGTTTGTGCTCACTGTCTGCTCTCTGTGTCTGTTCATCTTCTCTTTAGGAGGTATTAGGAATTGAACCTGGGACCTTCCCTGTGGGAGAGAGGCTCTCAATCACTTTAGCCACCTCAGCTCCCTGCTCTGTTGTGTCTCTCATCGTTTCCCTCTGTGTCTCCTTCTTGAGTCTTCTTGTTGTGTCAACTCACTGCACCTGCCTGTTGTGCCAGCTTGCTGTCTTGCTTGTCTTCTCCGGGAGGCACTGGGGACCAAAACCAGCACCTCCCATGTGATAGGTAGGAGCTCTATCTCTTGAGCCACATCTGCTTCCCAGGTCTGCTTTTTCTTTTTTTACATACCTTATGATTTTTCATTTAATGCTAAATATTAAATATATATTGTAGAGTCTCTGGATGATATCTTGCTATAAAGAGGGATCATCCTATCTACCAGCTAAGAGTATAGAATGGCGCCAGTAGATCACATTAATCCATTCAATAATTCTGCTGACTTGAAGTTGCAATTTTTATGAGGTTTAATTTATTTTGGATTCTCTCCTGTTACTAGAGTTCTTAAATGAGATACTAGGTTGTATGCTAGGGCTTCTCCTTCTTATGGGTCCTAAAATTCAGTTTTTGCCTCCTAAATATCCTGATACAATTTTAAAAGCCTCCACTTTTGCTTTGAATAGGAATCAGTCTTGCTTTTATCTTTTTGTAATTAAGCAAATACCCAAGAGAAAACCAGAAGCACCACGTTCACTTATCTGAATCTCCTGTCTCATTGGGGTTTTAGATTTCCTAAGTTCTGACTGGCTTGGTGGCTCTAATCTTCAATTTTTGTCTCTGCAGTCCTGTATGATTGCTGTCATTTGCTTGCATCTTTGATTCTTAGCAGTAGTCCTCTGCTCAGGCCCTTTTCCCAGATTTGTGTCAATAATTGGAAAATTTGCTAAAGAAAGAAGTGGCTGTAGAATGTCTGCTCAATTCCATTAACCTGGTGAGGGCCCCCAATACCACCCCAATTGTGATGGTTAGGTGAATGTGTCAACTTGTCCAGGTAATGGTGGCCAGTTGTTTGGTCAAGCAATCACTGGGCTAATTGTAACACAAGGGCATTTTGTGGTCTTTAATCACCAGTGAGTTGATTATATAGACAGCTGGTTATATCTATGATCAACCAAGGAGATTGCTGTCAGCAATGAGTGACATGTCATCCACTCAGTTGAAGGCCTTAAAAGGAGAAGTGATTTCAGCATTCAGAGAGAGAAAATTCTGCAGATAGTCTCCTGGGGAACTCAACAAGGATCTTCATTGGAGTCCCTGGCTTGCAGCCTACCATGCAGAATTTGGACTTAATGAATCCCCACGGTCATGTGAGACAATTTTATAAAATCTCATACTATTTACAGATATTTCCTGTTGGATCTATTTCCCTAGAGAATCCTGACTAACACGACTTGGTATCTGGAATGGTTTCTGAGAAACAGAATCTTAAAAGTGGGATTTCTGAATTGGTTCTGAATTGGTTTTTGCAACTGGTTCTCCACTCTGATTAGATCCAAGGGCACTATTGACTCTGTTTCCAACAATCAAGAGGCCACTGACAGTTCATGGCATGAATTATCAATGGAAATACACAAAAATCACCACTGGATAACTATTTCCATGCTTATAAGAGGCAAGGATGTAGGTGAGAGTGTTTTTAACACCTTAACTGAATTTCGTGGAGTTGAAAGATTCAATGATGTTGGCTGTTCCTAAATATGCTGGATACAGTTACAAAAGAAAGGAATGAACTAAAAGCTTCAAATTTGCAACTTAAGTGCCACATGATGTGATTGATTTTATGTGTGCTCTAAAAAAATATCTTGCCCTTTCTGGCGGTGACGACCTCCTCACGAGAACATGCCTCTCGCAAAGGACCTCTTCCATCCCTCTCCAGAAGAGGAAAAGAGGAAACACAAGAAGAAGCACCTGGTGCAGAGCCCCAATTCCTAATTCCTGGATGTAAAATGCCCAGGATGCTATAAAATCACCATGGTCTTTAGCCATGCACAAACAGCAGTTTTGTGTGTGAGTTGCTCCACTGTCCTCTGCCAACCTACTAGAGGAAAAGCATGGCTTATGGAAGGATGCTCCCTCAGATGGAAGCAGCACTAAAAGCACCATGAAGGAAGATGAGTGGGATACTATCCCAATAAACATTTTGGATAAGAAAGAAAAGAAAGAGAGAGAGACAGAGAGAGAAAAGCTTGTTTTGTGCAGCCACAGATTTGAGATCTCTGAAAACCAAACTCAAGAGTCTCACTGTGCAACTAGCAGAGTTACAACAGAAACTAAGATCTCAACCTTGCCAGGTGTCTGCTATTAAAG
The DNA here is from genome assembly GCF_030445035.2 of Dasypus novemcinctus. NCBI lineage: Eukaryota > Metazoa > Chordata > Mammalia > Cingulata > Dasypodidae > Dasypus > Dasypus novemcinctus. Next base: position 36,623,730 of record NC_080677.1, on the reverse strand, counting down.
CGAGGGCATCGATAGGAAAGGAGTGGGATCCTGAGGATTGGGATGGAGACACATGGGTTGATTATGATAGCAGTGGGGACACTGAAACCCTAAATTCTGCTGAGACTTTGCCAGATAAACCTGTAATGATCGGCTGTGAGACAGTCACCTGGCCTCCTCCCCATCCAGAGAAGACCACCCAAGGTCAAGCCTGCACTACCCAACCTCCATCCTGGTCCAAGGAGTGCTGACTTTTCCCTGCCCTGAGGATACAATCACCCAACATCCACCCTGCCCTGAGGAGTCTGTCCTCCCATCCCCATCAGTAGAGATTAATCCTGTCTCACCAGTTGAAACTGCAAAGGTAATTGGCTTGCAAAACACTTCTAATGCTTCTCCTTACCTACACCCAGCACCCCTTTTCTCTTCCAGACCTATAACTAAAGTCAAAACAAGCCCCCAAAGGCAAAGTACAAAGTGTGACCCATGAGGAATTATACTACACTCCAAAAAAACTGCATGAGTTTTCCAATTTATATAGATAGAAATCAGGGGAATACATGTGGCAATGGATATTAAGAGTATGGAATAATGGTGGAAGGAATATAAAGTTTGGTCAGGTTGAATTTATTGATATGGGCCCACTAAGCAGAGATTCTGGATTCAGCGCTGTAGCTTGAGGAGTTAGAAAGGGCTCCAACAGTTTGTTAGGGTGGCTGCCTGAAACATGGGCCAAAAGATGGCCTACAATGCCTGGAGTCAAGATGCCAGAATTACCCCGACAGACTGTAGATGAGGGGATCCAAAGGCTTAGAGAGACTGGAATACTAGAAAGGGTTTACCATTTAAGACCTGCCCACTCACCCCAGGAATGTCCAGAGGACACACCTTTGACCAGGACAGTAAGGAATAAATTTGTGAGACTAACTCCATCTACCTTGAAGAGTTCTGTGGTTGCTCTTCTCTGTAGGTCAGATATTACTGTGGGAACTGCTGTTAAATACTAAGGGGATGATCAGATACTGGGCTGGCAGAAGCCAAGTAGCAGTGCTTAATCACCAAAGACAAGGTGGGTGAGGATACTACAGTGAAAGGCAGACTCAAAGCAGTAATCAAAAGATTGAGTTGCATAGACCTGTGGCATTGGCTAATAGATCATGGGGTACCTAGAAGTGAAATAGATGGGGAGTCTACTAAATTCCTCCTTGATCTGTGTGGCAGCTTTAGATTATTTTGATGAATCCCAAAAAGAGAGATTATGCTTGTAAACTAATCTATTCCTCTGGGTGTGATACCCTCTGATTGTATTAAATTCAGTGGAGGGGCTTTTGATTGGATTAGTTGATAAGATTGCTTTAGGGCTTTTGATTGAGCTACATCAATGAGGTGTGACTCAGAGTGAGTCCCTGTCACCTTGCTGGGTCTGATATAAATGGACTCACATGGACAGAGGAAAAAGGGAACCGCCCGAAAGAGAAAACACTCCAGTTTTGTCCACAGCTGAGCTGCAAGGACAGAAGCCCTATGCCAGGAGAGAGAGGACTACAAGATCCCTTAAGCATGAAGCCCCAAGAGGCTGGGCCCACAGGGCCCAACTCAGTTGATGGTGAGTCCAGAGGGGAAGGGTTAAACCTCGCAGAGATGGACAGCCACCTTGCTTCACCATGTGGCAACACATTGGGATCAACAATATCTGGCTTTGATGAGATTGCATCTCTGTCAATGCCTCAATTTGGACATTTCATGACCTTGGAACTGCAAGCTTTTACCCCCCAATAAATCCCCAATACAAAAGCCAACAGATTTCTGGTACTTTGCATCAGCATCCCTTTGGCATACTAAAACACTCTGTATAAGCAGAAGAGTTCTAGGTGGAGTGAAGAAAACCCTAACTCGGATTACAGAAACAGAGAGTCATGGCCCCTTAATCAATTCCCAGACTTGAGACAGTTTATAGACCCAGAGCCCCCTGAATGAGGAGAAGGCCAGGTCCCCTGGGGAAGGATCCTGCTACATTGCCAGGTTGACAAGGGGTAGACTGTGATGGTTAAGCTAATGTGTCAACTCAGTCAGGTAATAGTGCTCAGGTGTTTGGTCAAGCACTGGGCTAATTGTAATACAAGGGCATTTTATGACTAATCATTCAGTGAGTTGATTGCATACATGACTGGTTATAGCTACAATCAACTGAGGAAGTTGCCATCAGCAATGAGTGACATCTCATTCAATCATTTGAAGATCTTAAAAGAAGTGATTTCAGCATTCAGAGGGAAACAGAATTCCCTTCTCTACTTCAGATAGAACTCTCTATCAACAACACCTGTTGGTCCTGTTTCCCTGGAGAACCCTAAAACACCCAGGTTGAGTGATTTGGTAGAAAGACTCAAAGGGACAGCATACAGTCAAACTCATGGCTATGGTTTATTACAGCAAAAGGATAGAAAGCAAAATCCGCAAAGCAAAAAGGCACATGGGATGAAGTCTAGAAGGAACCAGGCACAAGCTTCCAAGAATTCTCTCCCTGTGGATTTATATAGGACACCCTTAAATCCTCCAGCATCAAATTGTGATGTGTGAAATACTGTTAGGGACTCTCATTAGAGAATTAGTACTCAGGTTTTTATTGGGGACTTGGCATCTTGTTACCCTCTGCCTCATACATTCCGGAGTTCCAACTTCTTAGAAGAAAAGCAGGTATTCAGCACAAACTGCTACGTTTGTAAAAATAGTTTGTGCACAGCAAACTACTCTTACCAGTTAAACAACAGTGTAACACTCTTGTAAGGCAAGTTCGCAGACGCTACCCAAGGACAAACCTTGCCACCAGGCTTTTCTAAAGACAGCAGTCTCAGGACTATATTAACTCTTTTCCTCACACCTTCCCTCTAGGATTTGGTCCTGGAGTCCTATTTGCCTAAGAGCTTTTTGATTCCTTCAGGATGGCTGGTTCGTCTTTCGGTCTGCTCTGGAAGTGTTTGGTTATTTTTTTCTTCTCTGTTGTACATTGTATTTGAAAAACTGTAGAATTAACTTGAAGCCTAAGGTGCCATTTTTTTCTCCATGCAGTATTGAGTTTTCATTTTTTTTTACTAGGAATGTAGGGGATTGTTTAAATCCAATTTTGGGAATTATAACGATTTGAGGTTGCTCTGAATTCCCTGCACATGTTGAGAAAGGCAGTAGAGAATCCATGTACTTTCAATTTACTATTACTCCTACGATGGAGCTTTATGGGGCCCCAGCACAAACATGGGAATTTTCTAAGCTTTCCCCCATGCCTTGACTGGTCTTGGTATCCAATTTTTGTCCTCCCAAGACAATGAAAAGCACAGCTCAACCCCTTAAATGCTTCTTCTAAAATCAGTTATCTCAGATACGAAGCCCAATGCTGGGCTTACCTCTCTAGATTTTCATGTGTTTTTTTTTTTAAGTATTTCTTTCAGATTATCTAGTTGTCCATGGAAATTTACCACTAGTGGAAGTGGAAGTCCACCTCTACTTTACTTCTTAGGGTTTAAAAATAAGGCCCTTAGAAGCACTGTTGTGGAAATCACAATGGTGAATTGGGCATTTAGCATTGCACAGAGAACTATCTTAAACAGGGAAGGTTGAGGATTAAGTGTCTATTCTACAGGACACACAGCTGCCTCTCCCTGAGAGAAAAGATTAGATCAATCTGCCATTAAATAACATCTGGCCACCCTAAGGCATGATACCTTAGGGCTGTTCACTGCTAGAGGCAGAATGGGCCCCCAGCCGTGGCAGTCGTCAGGGTAGCCTTGATAAGAGGGCCATATTGCTGCAGGCTATGTTTGACTCTGATCCATCCAGGATGGCCACTTTGTTCATCAGAAAATTTAACAAGACTGGAATATCTAAAGAAAGAGATCTACTGATATCCTCAGAATAAGTCAACTTAACTATTTAATTATTGAGAACTTCCCTCACAATGGGGCCTTTGAGAGAATTGAATGGGAAATAATTATTACAATATGAACCCATTTCAAGAAGTGCCTCCAAATTTTAGTTCCTAAACTTTGTCACTCATTCTATTACAGATTAATTCATGGGTTTATTATCTCCCTCCCTTTCAAACATATCCTGTCTCATTAAATTCAACTTAGTGGATATAAATGAATTAAAGGATATAAGGAAAGAATGAGTATTGAAACAAAATTCTATACTAGAATGGAATTGGAATAGAAGAAGAAAAAGTGGCAGGATGTTGTTCCAAAGGGTTACATTTCAAGAGATTTGGAGAAGAAAATGTTAACAAAAATTATACAGCACAGGGGGCAAGACAGCAGTAGAAGTTGGGCATCAGCTATAGCAAATGATATATCTCGGCTACATGAAGAAAGTAAAAGTTTTAAAATAAATAAACTATAGACCTTCATTAGGTAGTAGTGACCTAGGATATAAAAGTTAATTTTACTTATAGTTTCTACAAAAGGAAGTGAAACAAGTGAGAATTTGTAGTATTGAAGATAGGTCTTTCTTTCCTACTTTGTTTTTTGATAAGTCTAGGTAATACTCATACGCACCAAATGATAAATATAGGAGAGTATAACATAGTAGAAAATAAAAAGAAATAAATGTCAGACACTAGCCCAGGAAAGTCTTCCTATCATTATTCTAAGTACAAACACAAAGCATCATAATTTACCTCTCAAAAATTCTTTATGTAGATATTCTCTAAAGACTCCATGCAGATGTACATTAGAGAATCAAAGATGTTTTACAGACTTCTCTTCAACAGAAGAGAGTGACACAGAATCTCCTACACATCTACCAGTTCCTGATTGGATTCATGTTCTAGTTAATTAAATATGTATTCACTCTCATGTATCAGGAATTTACGAAACTGCCACAGAACCATGATCTATATATAATACATATCGCAGATAAATATTACACATTTTATTTCCACACACGTACAAAAATGGGATCATACTATATATATAAAATTCTGCAACATGTTTTTTGTCAGGGAACATTGTATTAATAATAATTGAGACTGATAGAGGAAAAGATTGCAGTACAATGTGATGAGGATTATATTAGAGTATTTGAAAGTATGAACCAAATGCTATAGGAAGCAGAAGAAATCTTTGAGGTGTTCAGTAGAACTCTAAGAAGTAACTGAAACATGTCAATAAACTGTTCTTATAAAATCGATTACAATCTAGGACTGGATAAGGAGAGCTAGAACTGAAACCATCAGTACCAACACAGCTTAGAAAGGCTGTAGCCCATCTACAGCAACACATCTTAGTTGTTTATTCCAGGAAAATTAGGCCCAGGAAAGATTGTAAACCACAAAACAAACAAGCAAACAACAACAAAAAACCCTCTAATACAACTGAACCTACAGATTAGAAACAGTAATTTGCTTAAACCTGGGCAATCGGTTCATCAAGTAACAGCTTACTCCAGACTCTTCAAGACCCTTGCTTGCCATGCCCACCAATACTAAACTAGCTAATCAATCCCAATCAGCTCCACGCCTTGACCGACATCCCTCAAGCCACTGGAGCACACATCCCAACGTCCCACAAATACGTGACTTCCCCATTTTTAGACACAGATACATTCGGTAAATTCTGAATTGCTCGCCAATTCAACTGGACCAATTTACAGTCCTGCTAATAGAGTGACCCACACCCATGCCAGCACTAGTATCAATCTTTTCAATCTTTGTTAATCTGACAGGTAAGGAAAATGATTTAAAATTTTACGTTATTAATATTAAGGTGGCAGTATCTCTTATTGCAGTTATCTCTAATACATAGTTTTGCTTCATTCAGGTTGATGATATTTTGAGGGGCTTAACAATAGCAAGTATTTTTCTTTTTTAAGGCTTGCTCATTTAATTGAAATGTAATCCTCTACAGAATTGTTTTTCTGTCTCATACCAATTCTTCTTTCACTAACTGGCCAACTTTGATGATATTAATCAATGTTAACTGGTTTTATCTAAATTAAAAGATAAGATTTCTTCAAGAAATTTGTCCTAACTGCAAACGACTATCAGAGCCACAAAGAGAATTCTCTGTCAGCTCTAAGATGAAACTTCAAGTTTTAAGAATCACCTGGGGGACTTGTTAGACATTTAGGCTTCCATGCTTCACTCAGTGATTCTGATTCAGGGAAACTGGCACAAACCCAGGAATCTGCATTCTAAAAAGCACCAGTTTTTACCTAATGTAGGCTGTCTTTAGACCATGCTTAGAGAAAGAATGCTTCTCTTTCCTCATCCCAGCAAACATGTATGTGTATAAAACACAGACCTATATTATACATATTTCACACTTATGAAAATGGGATCATACTATATAGGTGTATAGATACATATATAAAATTCGGCAACTTTTTCAGGGAACATTGTATTTCTAAATCAGCCCATATAGATCTGCATTCTTTTTAATGGTTATGTCATATTCCACTATATGTATGCACTATATTTATCCATTCCTCTATTAGTAGACATTTAGGTTGATACGTTTCATTTTGTTTTATTGTTTTTTGCCATTTTAAGTAATGCTGCAACAAACACCTTGCATGCTTATGCTTACATGTTTGTGCTAAAATTTCTGTCAAATATAGACAATGGAATAGTAGAGTAGTATTGCTGGATCAGAAGGTATGTGCACTTTAGAGTCTGATCGATCCTGCTGAATTGCCCACCAATTCAGCCCTATCAATTTACAGTTCTACCAATAGTCTCAGAAACTAATGCTTTCCCACACCTATGCCAATACTAATCTTTTCAGTGTTTACCAATCTGACAGGTAGAAAGAAAAATGAAGTCTTAATTTGCATTTTACCATGTTGTTATCAGAATAACCAGCAGCTTATCACTGAAATATAACTATCTAAAATTTTACAAAACATATTTTTTGAAAACTTTGGTCTTATTTTACCTTAAAATTTAATTTTACCACCTATAAGACAGATGGGATAGATTTCAAACATATGGCCATGAAGTAGTATTTACTTAGTATCTCTTTTTACTAAGTGATATAAAGAAAAGCAGGAGTCTAAAAATCTGTGTTCAAGGCCTGGCTTTGCCACCCAGCAGCAAGGTAGGTCACCTACTCTCTTGAGAGCTTCAGTTTCCTTTTGTAAAATGGGGACTATCTTTGTTTTATAGGATTGTTTTGAGGGTTAAGTGAGTTATAACTTTAATTACAAATGCGCTACTGCAGCTATCACAATAATATAGTGCAAGGAAAATTAAGAAATTACCAGAGTTGTTTGTAAAAATCTTTAATAACTATAGAATAATGAAGTTGGTATTACTAAAGTCAGATACTATCAGATGAGTCCTACTATTCATCGGGATTTCTAAAGCCATTAGAAGAGTGCCTATTTCATAGGGCTAACATGTTACTTACAAAATTATTGCTCTGGTTCTCTATAAATACTGTTCTAATAATACTTCAGAAACTATTTCCTAAAACAGTTCCTTAGATAAAATGGAGTTATCCAAATATATAATCAAGTACATAGCAGGATATTTTCCTCAAATTTCTGAAAGGTTCTTGTTTCTAAGCACACACAGTAACACAATTTAAGCAATACCACTGAGGTTTCTTAGAGCCAAGAAACAGAATTCTAAAATTTTATTGTTTTTTTGGAGACCTGATCCCTGACTCTTTTCCAAAGCTAATATCAACCTCACTCACTCATTCATTAAATACCTAAATACCTACCATGCATAATGTCCTATGCTAAGTACAAGGGCATATCATATCTGATAAATAATTAGCCAATGGTACATGGCCCATGGAGGGCTCATCTCCTCTTTAAGATGGGCACTAATGGGACTGTCATGCTACTTATCCTGAGGCCATGTAAAGCAAAAAGCCAGGAAATGAGGTATCGTGGCATATAGCTTATCCCCAAAAGCTCTCAATGGCTCAGCTCACCTACATTTTCCTCCTTTACTTTCCTCTTCCAATCTTGTCTTTTGCAAATTTTCACAATATATTTTTAATGAGTAAAATGATCTGGAAATATTTTTCAGCTTTTATTTCAATAAAACAAGAGGCAACACATGGCTGTATAAAGTACAACACACGGAGAACATTTACACAAATATAAGAAACTTTGAAACACTAAACTCCAGTTTATTTCCATATCTTTGAAAGGTAGGGAACACATAAAAATATCCAACATCATAGTTTACTCTTTAGGAATGTAAACACTAGGAATACAGTGTGAAACGAATATATTTACTGTGAAAAGATTAGTATCACTACATGATTAGAAATAAAGATGAGAGGTACAAAATAAATTCCATATAAGAGAAAGCAACAGTTTGTGAAATAGGACCTTGAGTTTACTAGTAAAAACTTTTTATCAAAACACAGGTACTCTGTTACTTTACTATAAAAAATACAAAAACATCTTCCAAAATGTTCACTGCTAGTCTCTTTAGATATGCACAAGTTACCAAGTATAAAAGACAACATATTTATGCTCTCTGATGAAGAATTTAACAATATTAAACATACATGTAAATGACTCAAAATACTGAATATAATTTTACTAAGCAACAAATCTTAAAGTATAAATCATGCTAATCAAGACTAAAGAGTTTTTGTTTTCAAAGGGAAAAACACTATTACACATTAATTTCTATCTACAGTGCTTAAATACTCATCAATTGCTTTTCTCTTTAAATGGTTTAAAATAGTTTTTTTTTCAGTTATTTAGCATTTATATTTCCTTTCTGTACTTCCCTTTAATATAGTATAGATTTATTGTGCCTATAGATTCAAATGTTAAACTGTCTCATTTCAAATGTTTAAAATTATGTCTCAAGAGTACATTTTCTCTATACAATTTTCAGCTTTAACACTTGATTTTCTTCTTCCAAAATAGGCAAAATCCCTTAAAACTGGGATCATTTTAATCTATTTTGGATTAAAAATATATTTTCTTTTAATACAACTTTTAAAAAGTATATAATGCTGTTGAGCTGTTGCTTCATAATTGAAAAGGAATATAAAATATTGTTTTTTCAAAAAAAACTTCAGTTATGATTTAAGGACAGAATTTCTACTCTTCAACAGAGCTGCCTTTAGAAAGTTCTTTGGTGGTATGCAAGGAACTCCAAGGTGCCTTCCTGTCACCTCAGGGAGAAAAGAGGAGACACGTGCCTTGGATACTCTGTGACACTCTCTTAGAAAGTCTAGTTTGCTTCTCTCCCCACTTGGACTCCAAATAGTGCCAGAGCTCAGCTTCCCTAAGAACATCTTAAGGAGTCTGGTGTTTCAAGAGTGAGAAATTTTGGGTAATCCCTAGAGGTTTAAAACTTGAAAGAGAATTGCAATTTTTGTTGAGATTCTCTGTTCTATAGGGTGCAAGACCCCAATTTTGTTTAGAATCCTTCTCATGATAAAAGGAATCATTCTGAATATATATAAGGTCTATGACCAAGTGGTCACATCAGCATCTTCACAGGAAAGTGAACTATAAAAGCCACTCAACTTAATAAATTTGGGAAGGTGACTAGGGAAAGGATCATAGGAATAATAATTTGTTGCCATAGTCAATATAACTACAAAAGCATTCAAATGATAATCCTTATTTGAAGTAGTATTAAAGGTAAGTTTAAGGTACTATAAAATAATTTGTTAACTCCATACTCAAGAAAATCAATTGGTGCAAGTTACTTGAAGTAAAAATTCAGAATCACTCCACTGAGTAAGCCTTTAGAAATTTAAAAAAGAATATACACATGCAAATTTGTTGTGCATTGTAGACAATGGGCACTGTACAACTGTGCATTGTATCCCCTTCATACATAAGTTTGCCGCTATCTACAGATCTGATTCCTTTTAAGGTTAAACAAGAGAATAGAGAATGTCACGTTTTTATTGCAAAGTTAATTGAGAATCATTAAAAATTTAAAATTAGAGGATTTAAGAAGTCACATGTCAAGGTTATTAAAAATTAGCTATCAAAAAAGATAATGATCTAGTATCTAAGTGACCTATTTCTATGATTTGTTTGCACTGCCAGTCTCTTGATCAATGCTTCTCAAACTTTAATGTGCATAAAAATCAGCTGGGGATCTTGTGAAAATGCAGATTCTGATTAATCACAGTAGGTTTGGTGCAGAGATTCTGCATTTTGAACAGGTGATGTCAATACTACTTAGGGGTCTTTGGACCACACTGAGTAGCAAAGGTCTAAAATAATATTAAAATGAAGTTCCACCACAATGGTTAAACATATAATCTGATATCTCACTTGTGCCATCTAATGTTTCTCAAACTTATTCTAAAACATTTCCTAAGCAACTCAACTTGCTTAAAATGCCAACTTTCAAATTAGTTTTTTATGTTAATAACTATGCCTAGGGGGAAAAAATCCTTGTTAAAGAATTACAAAATGACAAGTCATTCTCAGTGTCATTTTACAAATATTTTAAATTGTACAGAGGACTCCTATTAATTTAATACAGTAACAACTTTTACTGCCTGATTGCCTTAAATTTTGGTCTACAATCTATGCCAATAAATCTTGTTCTATTACTAGAACCAAAAAGTAATAATTACTTAAGTTAATAATCATATTGTATTCAGGGCTAATGAATGAAAACTAGCTAATGCTTTCTGAAGAATGAGATTTAAACTTGTAGCCAAAGCAGTTACGGTCAAAACTGCAATCAATAGTGTAAATGTTTTTGGCACCCTTCAAAACATAAGAGTTCCACATAACTAGGTACAAGAGAAAAACCCTAGCATTCTGTCTTTGTGCCCACAGCTAGGGACTGTGGATAAGGAAACTACTGTCTACTAGTAGTAAAAAAGCCCAAGAAAGAAGTGGACAGCCCTAGGCCTTCCTCCCCAGCAAACTTACTCTCATCCTCAGTATTGCATTCTCTCTCTTTCTCTGAATTATTAAATTCTTTCTATATCACAATAAGAACATTTAAAATAGGTCTGTTCATAAAACAGGAAACACAAATTTTTTTTCTATTTTGTAATTTTAAACTTACAAATACACACAAAAAACCCTCTAAACTGGTTAAAATATAAACGTCCTCTGTCCATATTTCACTTTCTTTTTTTCCTAGATGACAAGTTTTCTAATCTCCTTCATTTGCTGACAAACAATTCATTGATAATGGTATCTTGAGAGTTGTGTTGCAAGATTTACAATGATTTCTAGGAAGTCTTCAATAATGTGTGCTCTGATAGGATTCTAAATTAACTAGGATTTCTTAGGTTGGGAGCAGGGTAAATCACCTTAATGGCATGATACTCCTTAGGTATTATATGGGATTTTCACCTGCTAAATCCAGATCAAATACTTGAAAACAACACACCTATCAGCAATCTGAATTTTGATATAAAAATGTCCCAAAGATGACAGAAATCCTTCCATCTATCTCTTGAAATCATATAATATTCTAGGTACTGAGTTACCATATATTCTTCCAGTGTTTTGAATAAACTGCTCTCATCTGTAAGAATATCTGGTTACAAACATGTTTTTTTGGGTTATGGCCAGCTATAGAATTCCTGGAGTTGCACATCTATCTCCTCCTTTATAAAACAGTTCCCATATTTGACGGTTCCCTTTTACTCTGAAAGCTAAACATACAGCTACCAAAATAGGAATTATTAAAAACAAAGTCTCACTATGTCATATGAGATGTAACCAACCTGATTAGACAGCCTGTCAAAACTGTCACACTGACAATTTCAGGGCAACAGTAACAGATTAGAAAGAAAAAAAAAAGTCAAACTGAAGGGGGGAAACTCAACTAAGAAATAATAGTATACAATTTCAATTTACTGCAACCTAGACATTATTCCCTTCATAAATTCAAGGTAGCCTGCAGAATTTAAGACATCAGAGTTCCTGAGAGGAACAGGGATGAAAAACCTGGGGTACTTTCATTCAGAAGTAAAGTCACATTTCCAGATTCACTAGTTATGTGAGAAAAACATGTTACAAATCAATCTGTTGACAGAGTAATGCTAATACTAGGAGGTCTCTGCTGTCCTGATTGATGCTTCACTGGAAGTTCCATTCTTTCAGAAATGTAAATAAGCTTTTCTTCTTGGAGACTACAAGCAGAAAACCTATTGGCATCTGTCCCAGTCCCACAGCCAACAACAGATGATGGGTTATGTGGGACTGTGACACCACTCACTTGTTCAAAAGATTTACTAAATACAGTAGCAGCCGTCTTAGCCAAACCCTGGCTACTAGGCTTAGGCAGGGATTGGCTGGTTGTTAAAGTGAGTCTCTTCAAAGAGAGAAGCTCAAGATTCTCACTTTGGGCTCTCTGAGTTTGTTTTCGAGCAAAGTGATCTTTGCAAGATTCCCCTGTAGTTTCTTTTTCTTTTCCTCCAGTTTTGCTTCCTCCTGACCGTCTCTGGTTTTTTCCTACACTTGTCTTGTTACTAGAATTGTGACTACTGTTTGATAAACCCGACTGGCTGGTACTAGACGCAGCCCTGGAATAAAATCCCTCGTCAACTTCAGATATCTCCATCAGTTCTTCTTGACCTGTTAAATCTGTATTTCCTAAACAAAGAAATAACAAAGATTAATTAACATTAAGCATTTAAATCAATTATTTTCATGATTAATACCAAATCAATTATAAGTAAATTAAAATTTAGTATAATTTCATAAAGCAACAGATTATAGTAAAATCAAATCAAAGGATAAATCAAAACATTTATTCCATAAAATCTCAAAAATAGTTCATTATAATTTAGAGTATAGTAAACAAAAGCATGCCATAAATCATACCCCCACTGTGATTTTAGAGTTCTCCTATTACTCATGCAAAAGATAAAAAACATCAGAAAAAATACCACACAGTAAAACTAGGGGTAAACTCTACCCGAGTAGCAAAGCAGTATAAAATCAAAGTTCTTACCTAGGAATTTTATAAAAAATATTAGGATATATTTTAAAGACAAAAAAAAAAAAAGTTATATTCTGTATTCTAGATTATTTTACTAAATTTTAAAAAACTGGACTATAAATATCACAGGCTGAAACTTGTTAAAATGCTATATACATTATCCTTCATATCAAAGATGACAAAAATACAAAAAATGAAGATAATGTTAGATCTCAAAGCAAACAAAATTATTTTGGAAGCAATTTTCTGCCTGAGTTTTTATAACAATTTATTCAGAAACAATATAGGTATGACCATTCCAAAGAGCATTAAGAGTCATTGAGAAATTATGGTGCATAATTCATGCATACTGATTATTAGATAACATGCAAATTTTTTGTGACTGTGCAACTGTTGCTTAAACATGCAGCAGTGGCCCTTTGCCATGAGATACCTTGGAGGGCAGCTATAAAGTGCTCTGCTAAAACTGCACTCTGCCAGGTGAGTTTATTCCATCCTCCATCAATTTTCTTACAGATTTTTGCCTCCTGATCTCTGGCAAGCCTTTGCTCTCAGTTCTAGGGTCTGTGGCTGTTTCCTGCACACCCTGTATATGCTGAGCATCAATCTCTCCTAGTGTTCTGCCTTTTTCCCCATTCCCGGTTCTCTCTCCGGCCACACTTGTGACACTAATCTCAGGAATGACAAGGATGCCCAATTCAGTAGTATCATTATTGTTGTCAGGTTGCTCTAGAATTGAAGATGATAAGACAAAATGATGGCTGAAAACAAAATAAAAATGTGAAACAAGAAAAACAAAAGACCCAAAACAAAAATTGGACGACTGAATGTTATGGATTAAGCCATGGATTTGTACTGTAAACATTACCGTAATTTATAATACTTTGATAGCACTGAAGACAACAGGGTCACGTTCTTTAATTTTAAATGACAAAGAAAAAATTCACAGAGCATCATTTCATGTTCTGCATTTTTTCACACACATATTTCACATAGAATATGAAACATTTTTAAATAAATAAAAATAGAATTTCTATTGTTTTAAAGATAATATTGTGACAACCTAAACTTAATTAAGCCTTAGGCAAATGTTCATGGATGTACAAACAAAACTGGCTCTTGTCAACAATAGGAACCATGCAATTTAGGAATTCTCCTTTGTACACTTAATATTCTATTTTTTAAATTAGATTACACTGAGGCTGACTTACTAAGCCATGATATTTTGAAAAATACTTATTCAGTAATGGCACCATGGTTAGTAATGCCACAAGCATAGTTTTTATCTCACACACCAATCACCTTATATATTATAAATTATTAATACAGCTGTCATATAATTAAGCAGTTTATTCCTTCAGACTCATACTAATTCCACAGAAAACAGAAAGGTTGTAAGAGTTCATTATAACACTGGAAAAAAATATAAATGTACTTTTTAAAAACCTGATATAAAATTAGTTTAAAAAAATAATTGGTGATCAATTCTTTATTCTGAAAACTGCCACTGTAATTGAAACAAAGCAATGAAATTCTAACTAGGTAATATCAGTAACGTGATTTTGTTCTGTTTTTTATGTCACCAAGGCATGGTTTTATTTAAAGTTATCAAGGAAATATCTGTAGCAAATGAGGAAAAAATAACATGAATATTTCTAGTATGGGATAGTAACAAAATTTAAAGTTCAAAACAACAAAAGACCTTGTAAAACAGTATACATTCTAAAAAATGTTAACCCCCAAATCTGCTTGAGCGACATTACCTACTATTTTCTAATGTTTTTCATAAGATTATCAAAGTCTCACTATTGGTGCCAAAGCCTGTGAGAAACAGTAGCAGGTAGTAAAAGAATGGAGGCTGGAGCCACATATGCCGATTCCTTTGCTTTCCAAACTTTTACTGCACATTGGCATCACAAAGGCATCTTTAAAAAATACTAATGCTTGGTGGTCAATAAAAAGGTAGAAAAAATCCAGATAGGACTTAGGGACCTGAATGATAACGCAAAACGCTCAAACATACGTATTATAGGCATTCCAGAAGGAGAAGAGAAGGGAAAGGGGTCAGAAGGAGTGTTGCAGGAAATAATGAATGAAAACTTCCCAAATCTACTGAAAGAGACAGATGTACATATCCAAGAAGCACAGCGCACTCCACTGGTCATAAACCCCAACAGGCCCACCCCAAGACATATACTTGTCAAATTATCCAATGCTCAAGACAAAGAAAAAATTCTAAAAGCAGCAAGAGAAAAGAAAACCATCACATACAAGGGAAACTCCATAAGATTAAATGCTGATTTCTCATCTGAAACGATGGAGGCAAGAAGGCAGTGGTATGATATAGTCAAGGTACTAAAGGAAAAAAATCTCCAACCAAGAATACTCTATCCAGCTAAACTAGCATTCAAAAATGATGGAGAGTTCAAAATATTCACAGATAAACAGAAACTGAAAGAGTGTATCAACAAGAAACCTCCCCTTCAAGAAATTCTTAAGGGAATTCTGCAGGAAGAAAGGAAAAAACAGGACAGTCAGAGATGGAGGAGAGTGTAAAAGCAACAAGAAAGACAAAAATAGAAGGGGAAAATAAAATACAAACAAAATATAACAAACACAAATCTGACCAAAATATGGCTACCATAAATAACTCTCTAAACGTAATAACACTGAATGTCAATGGATTAAACTCACCTATCAAAAGATTCAGACTGGGACACTGGATAAGGAAACACGACCCATCTATATGCTGCCTACAAGAGACACATCTTAGACCCAGAGACTCATGGAGGTTGAAAGTGAATGGCTGGAAAACAATCATACAAGCAAACAACAACCAAAAAAAGGCAGGAGTAGCTATATTAATATCAGACAAAATAGACTTTAAATGCGAAACAATTGTGAGAGACAAAGAAGGATACTATATTTTAGTGAAAGGGACAATTTGTCAAGAAGATCGAACAATCATAAATATTTATGCTCCTAACAAGGGCGCCTCTAAATATGTGAGGCAAACGCTGGAAAAACTAAGTGAAAGAATAGATGCATCTACAATTATAGTGGGGGATTTTAATACACCACTATCAACTCTGGACAGAACATCTCAAAAGAGAATCACTAAAGAAACAAAACATTTGAACAGTATATTAGAAGAGCTGGATCTAATAGACATATATAGATCATTACACCCAAACACAGCAGGATATACATTTTTCTCAAGCGCACATGGAACATTCTCCAAGATTGACCATATGCTAGGCCACAAAGAAAGGCTTAATGAATTCAGAAAGATCGAAATCATACAAAACAATATCTCTGACCACAGTGGAGTCAAGCTGGAAATTTGCAAGGGACAGAGACCCAGAATTCACACGACAATTTGGAAATTAAACAGCACACTCTTAGAAAAACAGTGGGTCAAAGAGGAAATCTCAAAAGAAATCAATGACTACCTTGAAACAAATGATAATGATAACACAACATACCAAAATTTATGGGATGCAGCAAAAGCGGTACTGAGAGGGAAATTTATAGCCATAAATTCATATATCAAAAAAGAAGAAAGAGCAGAAATTGAAGAATTAACTGCACATTTGAAGGAATTAGAAAAACAACAACAAAGTAACCCAACAGGAAGAAGAAGGAAGGAAATAACAAAGATAAGAGCAGAACTAAATGAAATAGAAAATAAGAAAGCACTTGAAAAAATAAACAAGACCAAGAGCTGGTTTTTTGAGAAGATCAACAAAATTGACAAACCTTTAGCGAGACTAACAAAGAAAAAAAGAGAAAAGATGCAAATACACAAAATAAGAAATGAGAAAGGTGATATCACCACTGACCCCACAGAAATAAAGATTATCATAAGAGGATACTTTGAAAAACTATATTCCAACAAAAATGACAATTTAGAGGAAATGGACAAATTCCTAGAAATACATAAGCAGCCCATACTGACGAAAGAAGAAATTGATGATCTTAACAAACCAATCACAAGCGAAGAGATAGAATCAGTCATTAAAAATCTCCCAACTAAGAAGAGCCCAGGGCCAGACGGCTTCACAGGTGAATTCTACAAAACATTCCAGAAAGAACTAACACCAATCCTGTTGAAACTATTCCAAAAAATCGAAACAGAAGGAACACTGCCTAATTCCTTCTATGATGCCAACATTACCCTAGTACCAAAGCCAAACAAAGACACCACAAGAAAGGAAAATTACAGACCAATTTCTCTAATGAACCTAGACGCAAAAATACTTAACAAAATACTTGCTAATCGTATTCAACAACACATTAAACGAATTATACACCATGACCAAGTGGGATTTATCCCAGGTATGCAAGGATGGTTCAACATAAGAAAATCAATCAATGTAATACACCATATAAACAGACTGAGAGAAAAAAACCACATGATTATATCTATAGATGCAGAAAAGGCATTTGACAAAATACAGCATCCCTTCCTGATAAAAACACTCCAAAAGATCGGAATACAAGGAAACTTTTTGAACATGATAAAGAGCATATATGAAAAACCTAAAGCCAACATTGTTTACAATGGCGAAGTCCTGAAATCCTTCCCTCTAAAATCAGGAACAAGACAAGGATGCCCATTGTCTCCGCTCCTATTTAACATTGTCTTGGAAGTACTGGCTCGAGCACTGAGACAAGAACCAGATATAAAAGGCATTCAAATTGGAAGGGAAGAAGTCAAAATTTCATTATTTGCAGATGACATGATCCTATATATAGAAAACCCTGAGAGATCTTCAACAAAGCTCCTAGAACTCATAAATGAGTTTAGCAAAGTCGCAGGTTATAAGATCAATGCGCAAAAATCAGTAGCATTTCTATACACCAATAATGAGCAAGATCAGGAGGAAATCAAGAAACAAATACCATTCACAATAGTAAATAAAAAAATCAAATACTTAGGAATAAATTTAACTAAAGAGGTAAAAAACTTATACATCGAGAACTATACAAGATTGTTCAAGGAAATCAAAGAAGACCTAAATAAATGGAAGAATATTCCCTGTTCATGGATAGGAAGACTGAATATTATTAAGATGTCTATCCTACCAAAACTGATCTACACATTCAATGCAATCCCAATAAAAATCAACACAGCCTTCTTTAAGGAACTAGAAAAACTAACTATGAAATTTATTTGGAATAAAAAGAGGCCCCGAATAGCCAAAGACATATTGAAAAAGAAAAACGAAATAGGAGGAATCACACTTCCTGACTTCAAAACATACTACAAAGCTACAGTAGTGAAAACAGCATGGTACTGGCATAAGGAGAGACACACAGACCAATGGAATCGAATTGAAAGTTCAGATATAGAACCTCATGTATATAGCCATATAATATTCGATAAAGCCACCAAACCCTCTCAACTGGGAGAGAATGGCCTATTCAACAAATGGTGCCTGGAGAACTGGATAGCCATATGTAGAAGAATGAAAGAGGATTACCATCTCACACCTTATACAAAGATCAACTCTAGATGGATCAAAGACCTAAATATAAGAGCCAAGACCATAAAGACCTTAGAAAGCAGTGTAGGGAAACATCTACAGGACCTTGTAATAGGAAATGGCTTCATGAATATCACACCAAAAGCACGAGCAGCAAAAGAACAAATAGATAAATGGGACTACCTCAAAATTAAAGCCTTCTGCACCTCAAAGGAGTTTGTCAAGAAAGTAAAAAGGGAACCCACACAATGGGAGAAAATATTTGGCAACCATATATCTGATAAGAGACTTATAACTTGCATATATAAAGAACTCATAGATCTCGAAAACAAAAAGATAAACAACCCATTTAAAAAATGGGAAAAAGATTTAAACAGACACTTCTCCAAAGAAGAAATACAAATGGCTAAAAAGCACATGAAAAAATGCTCCAAATCCCTAGCTATCAGGGAAATGCAAATCAAAACTACAATGAGATACCATCTTACTCCCATAAGATTGGCAGCCATGAAAAAAACAGTAGAATACAAATGCTGGAGAGGATGTGAAGAAAGGGGAACACTCATCCATTGCTGGTGGGAATGCAGAAGGATCCAACCATTCTGGAGGACAGTTTGGCAGTTTCTCAAAAAATTATCCATAGATTTGCCATATGACCCAGCAATACCACTGCTGGGTATATACCCATCAGATCTGAAAACAAGGACACAAACCGATATATGTACACCAATGTACATAGCAGCATTGTTCACCATCGCCAAAAGTTGGAATCAATCCAAAAGTCCATCAACAGATGAGTGGATCAATAAAATGTGGTATATACACACAATGGAATACTACTCAGCTGTAAGAACCAATACACTACAATCGCACGTGATAACATGGATGAACCTTGAGAATCTTATGTTAAGTGAAGCAACCCAGGCATTGAAGGACAAATACTATATGACCTCAATGATATGAAATAAGTTAACCACCTCAGAGAGCTAGAGTCTGGAAAAGTGGCTTACTGGAAATCGGGGGGTGGAGGAAGGATGTGAGTTAATGTCTGTAGGGGTGGAATCTGTGATGAGCTGGGGGTAAGTATGAGCACAAAGAAGGGACAAAATGGGGGCAAGGGGTTACCTTCGGGTGGGGTTTTCTGGGTTTGAGGGGGGCTGGGGATGGGAAGAGGGGTAATATGGTCCAACAAATAGGTGGGAGGGAGGGGCAACATACAAACATGGGAGAGTGCCAGAAGTTCGTTGAGAACTAAATGTTGAATAAAACGTATCAAAGTATAAATAGGAGGGACACCTGGTTAGGACGCTCAGGGGGTATGGTCTGATGCGGGACGGACTCCGGAGGGAATAGCTGAAGGCTCATTTTGCCAAGGTGGGTTCTACCATTGGGTGGGGTGGACCCATATCCTGGGGAAGACTAATGCCGTCGAATAGAGAGAACTGTATCTCTCGTGAGAAAGGACGGCTCCCAGGGCATTAGATTGGCAGGCGTTGTGGGCCCTAAGGGGAGGGGAAAATGGACGTGCAATGGATAGAACAAAGGTAAATAAGGGGGCAAAAGAGGAGTTATGTGAGAGTACACGAGGATGAATATAAAACAGCTAATATTACACCAAAAACATATAGGGGACGACAGACTAATAATGAAAACCATAAGACAAAACATAGGATAACTAAAAAATTTAGAAAACTGTACAGCCTAAAATATGGACCACATAGTAAGCACAAATGTTACCTTGTTTGAAAACTATAGTTTCGGAATCTGTACATCAGTTTCAGGAAATATGATATGAATAAGTTAAAAGATTATCGCTGTGGAAGGGAAAAGGTTTTATGGTGGATCTGGGGAAATACTGTATATTGTATATATGAATTTTGGTGATCTAAGACTCTTCTGAAGCTGACATTATGTTGGGATTCACTTTACGGGAAGTTTTGGATCACAGAGTGGTTCAACAATGGCAGCGGAGGAATACTGATATGGGATGTTATTGACAGGATATATATGGTTGACAGGGAGTTATACAGGGCATATGCCCAGGGTATATGGTAATGTCTATATATACTCATAGTGGAAACAATTAAAAACAACAGCTGGGGGGGTACTGGGCTCCTGGCCGGGGGTCACTGTTGTGGGCACTGGGAGAGCAGCGGCAATCCTCCAGGTGCAACGGCAAGAACCAGGAAGGAAGGAGGGCCCAACAGTGGGCTCTTGATACTAATGGCTACACTTTTGAGCCTATGCACCTGCAATAAGAACAAGGCCTAGAGTAGCATTGTGCCTGGGGGTTTCCTCCTGACAGCCTTCATGTTACTCAAATGTGGCCACTCTCACAGCCAAACTCAGCGTGTAGATGTGATGCATTCCCCCCAGCGTGGGACACGACACCCGGGGATGAGCCTCCCTGGCACCGAGGGATCACTACCACATACCAGCTGAAGAAGCAACTAGAAAATGACCTTGAATTAAAGATTCAATGCGGAACAGCAGAATATACCTGTCTACATATAATAACATGACTTCGGGAAGCGGTTTGACCTAATGTAAGGGGGAAATGGAAAGGAGAAATGAGACTATAAGGCTGTGAGTCTCTAAAAAAGAGTCTGGAGGTTGTCAGAAGGAATACCCCTATGTACAACTGAACAGAGTCTAAGAGACAGATAAGGTAGATACAACCCCAGCTATTGGTTTTTTTGAGGGATAAAGAGACCCACGGGTTCTATGGTCATGGCAGAAGGGGTTCACTGCCATGACACATGGCCCTTCTTTGGAGCTGGTGTTTCTGCGTGATGGAAATGGACTCAGAGGGGATCTCTTTTCACAAGACTTGCATGCTACTTTATTGGAATTGTAGTTGGTGCTGGGTTTAAGATATATGTAGGGGATTTGAATCTCTGGACTGATAATATGACACCCAGGCCCAGAGCCTCAACAGACTTCAGCTCCTACACTTTGACTTATTGGACTTACTCCACTCAGCTAACATGGAGTTGAAGAAGGTCAACCACCACAACATGGAGCCTAGAGTGTCTACAACTAGAAGCGGGAAGAGTGCATCCAGTACCCATGTGGAATCTAAGCCCTCACTTGACATAGGTGTGCAATGGACACAACCAATCCAATGTCCACAGAGGAAATGTGAAATGGGTGTGGGAACGGTAGCCATGGGGGCTGCTGGGTGTGGGGAACGGGAGGAAGAGATGAGATGTGGAGGCGTTTTCGGGACGTGGAGTTGTCCTGGATAGTGCTTCACGGACAATTACGGGACACTGTAGATCCCCCCAGGGCCCACTGGATGGAACGTGAGAGAGTCTGGGCTATGATGTGGACCATTGACTATGGGGTGCAGTGATGCTCAGAGATGAACTTACCAGGTGCAATGGATGTATCACGATGATGGGAGAGAGTGTTGCTGTGGGGGGAGTGGGGGGCGGGGGCGGTGGGGTTGAATGGGACCTCATATATTTTTTTTAATGTAATTAAAAAAAAAAAAAAATAAATAAATATTTAAAAAAAAAATACTAATGCTTGGCTCCTATACCCAGACATTCTGATTTAATCAGTATGAAGTATGACCTCAGCACTAGGATTTTTAAAAGCTCATTAGATGACTAATGTACAGCAAGTTTGGGGAACCACTGCTCTATTCTGTCTTTAAAATTTTGAAAACTTACAACAAAAGTTCTTATGGGGATCTGGACCCTCCATACCCAGCAGCAATGTGCATTTCTGAATTCTACTCCACAAAGCTCCAGGTTTTTTTCCTGGGCTGGTGGGCCAATGTGGTACTGTATTAATTACCCTTTAACTTAGTGCTTCCTAAACTTTTTATTTTTTATTTTTACGAAGTACAAGGGATTGAACCTGCGACCTCACACATGGGAGGCAGGTGCTCAACCTTTGGGCTACATACATACCACTTCCTAAACTTTTGACTACAGGCTCGCTCTCTAAACAAAATTTTTACTTCCTAGACAGGCCAAAGTATGTTGGTAAGCTAGTAATTTCCTGATGCTTATGTGTGCTCCCTAGTCAAAGTTTAATGACACTAAGTTCCAACCTAGTCTATTCCCAATTGCTAACAGCTGTGTTCAAATGAGGGCAAATATTATTGAGGTTTCATGCCAGTGTACACTACAACTAAGAGTGAAATCACCATGGCGCTTTTGGGTGACAGTCAAGACTTGTCCATTTACACAGTAGAAGTAGTTTCACAAAAGATCTACTAAAAGGACTTTCACTCAAAAAAAAAAAAGAAATATATATATATATATAAACTGTGGAAATTATCCAGACATAACAAAGGCAATGAATATTAATATTTAACAAACAAAAAAAATAAGCATTAAGAGACCTATTAGAATAGAGAACAATACTAGTTAGTATGGCACTAAACAGGATTTGTTTTTTTAGAGTGTTTATATATATTATTCAATTATATTCTCAAAACAATGTGTTGGTGAACCTCTGAAATAGATATGATTCCCATTTACAGACAAGGAAACTGAAGTTCAGAAAGAGCTATACCTCTTTTTAGTGGGTAAGCTAAACAGTGAAGTCTTTGACTTCATATGTCCAGCCTACTACAGTAGAAATTCTAACCCTTCAATTCATTTAAGTCATTTTGAGTTAAATATCCTCTGACATCTTCCAATTAGGTTCATTTATTTGCTTAGATTCTTGGTCATTTCATATGAAGCAAATGACTTCCTTTGTCTGAATAGAAAACCAGATCAAATAAGTCTCTAATAAAACCTAAGTAAGTCATAACTCTTCAGATCAGTAGTTTTTTAAAAATTTGGGTTTCTTTTTTAAAAGATGGCGATGAAAATTTTTAATTTAAAATGGTGCTTCATTGGTGAAAATTTTTAAGTTAGCAAGAAAAACTAGAAAAGAACAAGAAGAATGTTATATAAAGCAGCAATAGGCAACTGGATTGCTAATCACATTTATCAGGATAGTGGTAAAGATCTGCAGCCAGGGAAGCAATGACATTAAATTTTTTTTTAAGTATGAAATTAAATAGCAAATAGAAAAATGAGATCATGTGTTTTCCCACAGACACAAATCTTTTGAGTAATTGATTTACATCATCACTCATAAATAGTAATAGATTTTTTAAAAAACAATTTTTAAAATGAATTTACTATAGTAAATTCATAAAAAGAAAAGCATATAATTCAATATTGAGCTAGAAAGAACAGAAATGTAATTCTCAGGAAAATTACAGAACAAAGAAAGTTATATAACAACCCGAACAAACCATTTGCTATGTGATCTTGCTTCCTATTATTTCTCTGATTTCAACCCCTATATAATTCTGTGACCCAGTCAAACACACACTTTCTGGCCTCTGCTATTCTGTAGGCCTGGAACGTTCTTCCCCAAGATAGCTCAATGGCTTGTCTCCTTAATCTTTTCTCAAAATTCTTCTTCTCATTAATGTCTTCCCTGATCATGCTATTAAAATTTCAAAAAAACCCCGTATTTCACATCCCTCTTCCCTGCTTTTTCCTTCTTAGCACCTAGCACTTTCTCCCATACAATTATTTATCTTGTTTACTAGAATTTAAGCTCATTAAGGGCAGAGATTTTTTGTCTGGTCACTGTATATACCTAGTACCCAGAAAAAACAGCTTGCAGATAATAGGAGCCCAATAAATATTTGTTCAATGAACTGAATGAATTTCCTGTTATGGGAGGAAAATATTACTAGATTAACAGTGAAAAAACATGCAGAAGATGAGAAAGGGAAGCTAGCAGGAAAGTGTTTCTTGAAATGATACCAGGAAAAAAAAACATACAGCTTATGCTAAGAGCTTTCAGATGGCAGAGAAAAACAAAAGCTCTTTGTTTTGGGAAAGTGACATAGCCACCTCTAAATAAAGGTTCAGTAAAATGCTTAACCTCAAAAAGCTTTTTTTACTCTACTTCTTTTATTCTGTTTTTTAGCTAAGCAGAGGAAGTTAATCCTTCTCTAAGAAACTTATATAGCAAATGCTTTAAGGGAATGTATATGCACAAGAAAATAGAATGTTTAAAAGCCCAGAAATTTAAAAACCCTATGCAAAAGGTATCATGGTTAATCTATATTTATAAAAAACAATAGTCACATTTTACTTCAAATAATTTGAAAAGTTAGCAAAAGATCCAAAGAGAAACTTCTCAGAGAATATTTTATTTGTATAACCTCCATGTGAGTAAATAAATAGGTAACCTTCTCTCCATATGCAGAAATGAGAAGAGTTAAGAGAACACTTAATATTCCACATCATGAGTGTAAAGGAATTCTGGCTATGATCCAAGGTTTACAACGTTATTTGTAAAAATAATAAGCTGAAGTAAAAAACCTGTAGTTTAAATGTCTACATCACCCAATTTTTGACATTAATTTTAAAAAGTATTTTAGAGTAAACCCCCAAATAAAGTCACACATATTCCTTTCTAATTTAAAATTAGCAGATTTTTTAAAGGCCAAAAACCAACTGAACAAACTCATACCCTTAATCCAGTCATTTTATAATTTATTCTATTCAGTTGAAGAAAAATGCTATTTAAATTTTTAAGCTTTTTGTTGCAGTGTTTTCTATAATTGCAAAAAATCAGAAACAAAATTATTTAGCAATTAGGAAAATGGTTAAATGAGTGATGGAATATTAACTCAATCTGGTAATATGTAGCCATTAAAATAACTGGATTTACTTACTAAAGGAACATGGAGAAAATGTTTGACAAGGTTAATAGAATGGAAGCAAGTGTTAAAATTTTAATCAGATACAATTATGAAAAACACACAAATTTTAAAAACTATAAAATGAAAGCTCCTTAAGCACTGGGATTATAAGGGAATACCCCTCTACCCAATTTACTATCATGTTGCCACACTGCTTTTCAATAAAACAGGAAAAAATAAAGGGAACAAATTGAGCTCCCTATGTTATAAATTTATCATTCATTCACTCATTCATTCAGCTACCATTTAATGAATACCTATCCTGTGTCAGGCATTGTTTTAGGTGCTGGGGATATAATGACCAACCAAAGATTCTGCCCATACAGAATTTACAGTGTAGTATGGGAATTAAACAAGTAGGCAAGAGAATTTTAGGTAGTGGAAAATGCAGTGAAGAAAATAAAAGTAATGGAGAGAGTAAACTGATTGAAGAATGGATACTTTAGATGGGTGGTCTTGGAACACCTTTTTGAGAAAGAGAAATTTGAGCTAAGATTTGAATAATGAAAAATTGCTAGGAGCACAGAGTTCAAGTTGGCCCTTTTTCATCTTCAAATCTCAACTCAAATATCCTAAATAACTAACATAAAGGTCCTAAGGCATAAGTGAGCTTAGTATGTTGAAGGGTTAAAAGGAAGGAACCAGGATGACAGCAGTCGTCTAAAGTGAGACTAAAGTGGTAGAAGAGGTCATATAACTAGGGTGACATATATCACAGTGTGGAGATTGGAATTTATTCTGATTGCAGTGGGCAGCCATTGACAGGTACACAGTTAAACTACTTACAAACTTTATTGTCATTTTTATCAAGAGAAATTACATTTATGTAACACAAAATCTTGAGCATGCAGTGTGTCCCATGTTAAAAAGATTAGCACTGTAGTAATGACAGCCTGACTTAGGAATTTATAAGGATGATTAGGGGAAAGTGAAACTACCAGAGAAACAAAGAATTAAGGAAAGGGCTGCATTCTGAATAAGGAAGCAAGCAAAGACTAAGCCTACAAATCTGGGTCCTCAAGCCAGTGGTAGACTTCCTGGCATGCAGTAGACCAGGTAAGGAAGAACCACCTAGGTACACAAAGAATGCAGTCTGGAGGACAACCATCTATGTAGATTCATTGCTCAGAAGTTATTAAAGTTCCTTAAGTAAAGATCAACTATCTAGTCATTTGTTTTTGTGATATATATACTCTTTGTTGTATATATAGATAGAATTTTCCTTATTGAGGTGGATTCAGTCACTCTTCATAATTTCTTTTGTCATCTTTATTAAGTCCCCGTTAAAAGAATCCCTTCGAGAATTTATAACAGATAGATGCTGCTGCTGGACCAGGTTAATCATTCATGATTATTAAAAATCCTCAAGAATTATGTAAAGACTCCTTAGTAAAAAGTAAAACAATTTACAAACAAATGTCTGCCTCATAAGACCAATAATTCTGAAATTACTTGCTCTTCTAGATAGCATTTTTTTAAACTTTTATTTTACCTAGAAGTAGAATAAGTTTTTTTTTCTTCAAATATTGGCTAAACCAGGATTCTGAGACTACTCAGTCTTTCCTCTTAAATCTAATGTTCACATGTCAAACATATGAGCATATTTTAGCTCTCTGATTAATATGTCCTTTTTCTTTGCCCAATAATTCCTACTATTTTATTTTGTTCTCCATGAATATAAAGCATCCATATCAAGAATTCCAGTTAAAATTCATCCAAGCTAACTCAGAAGGAAATGCTTATTTTTGGTCCAAATGTTTTCTTATCTATATTAAGAAAGGAAATTTTGTTCTTCAAATAGCACTTTAGAATCTGGAAATAATTCTCAAAATGACACTAAAACAATTAAAACTTCTTTTAAAAACTTAAAAATATTTTTTCTAAATTTTCTTAATTTAAACATGAAAACATAAGCATTATACATTTCTAGTTGTAGATGTAAAAATGATTCCACTAATTATTTAAAGTTTGCTACTTTTCCGTTTAAAATTATTACCATTTCTGTATTTTTCAAAATACTTCTGTGTAACAATTAGCAACTTTATTTCTCTTCAACTGAAGGCTTTTCTTGCAGTTTAAAAAAAAAATCAGATTTAGAAGATAAATGTCTATCTCAAGACTCATGACAGGATACCTTTTGCAGAGACTAAAAAGGTGACCTTAAATATCTTGAAATATCTATAAACACAATTATTTTTTTTAAATACTTAGCTTAAATACACCTATTATAATTACTCAGATTTGTTCAACAGGGTTAAAAAGTTAGTACTATCCTCTTTCAGCAATATAGTATCATATGATAGAAATGTATCAACATTTTAAAAACTCATTATTTTCCAACATGAATTGCATCTTTTTATTGTTCCTTTTCTTTTCTCATCTATGAAGTCAGTACTAAACTAATAAGCAAATTATAAGACTAGTAACATTTTTGGTTAGTGTTTCTCACTTTATTTTTTAACATAATCACTGGTTTACCTGAACTTTGTTGGAATTATTTACATTAGTTTAAATACCTATATGTCATTCATTAAATAGAAAATTGTTCTACATGCTGAAAATGCAGTAAAACTGCTATGACATCATGACACTGCACTTTCTTTGGGTTCAATTTATGTACATTGTATTTAGTTTGAGTTTTCACTTAACAATATAATTAAATATTCTAAAATTCTCAGGGTATTTATTTTGTATCAAGGTATAAGATATAAAAACATATGTTATTTTCAATTCTTTTTTACTTCTTAAAGCTTCACACTCTTAGATTTCCAAAGTCAAATTAATGTAATGCAATGTTATCAAAATAAACGTCTTAAGGAGAATCAGCAAGATGGTGGTGGACTAAGGAGCTCCTAGTCGGCTCCTGCTACAGAGCAGTTAGTAAACAATCAGAGCTCTCTGGAGCTAGCTGAAGCACCTGTTTGGGGTGCCAGGAGGCCAGAAGAGCATCCTGCCTCATCCTTGAAGGAATGGGAGAAGGAAACTGCCCATCTGCAGAGAAGACTTGTAAGTAGAGTGTTCCACGCACCGGAGGCTGGTGCCCATCCTCCACCGGAGGCACAAACCGCCTCAGGAGCTGTTCTACGGCTAGAATTGAAGCTCCACTTCCCCAAAATGGGGGAGGAAAAGACGATGGGCACCAATTTCAGCTACTGATGAGTAAATTCAGCAGGTTAAAGTATAATCCTGAGAACAGCTAAAGTTTCAGCCTGTCCAATCCAGAAAGAGGCCAGTAGCCACCATCTTAACTCCATGCCTAGCACAGAGGGAAGCGGGGTGGACTGAAAAATCCCAGTTTTGGTGGGGACCGGCTTCTTTCCATCCAGATCATATTGCAGGTCTAGCCTAGGCCCCAGTGCCACCTCCAGCAGGAAGTAAGCTGCGGGGACCTGCACCAGCCTCTCCGGGAAATTACTAGCCAAGTCACGGAGGCCGGTGATTGTCCTACTCTGGTGCGCGAGCCACCCCAGGAACTATTCTGTGGCTGGAATTAGAAGCTCCATTTCCCAAAAACAGGGGAGAAGGAGATGGTGGGCTGCCAATTTTGGCTACTTATTGGTAGACTTGACTGGCTAAGATAAAACCTGGGGAACAGCTGGGGTGTGAATCAGCCCAAGTTGGAAAGAGGCCAGTGGCCGCCATTTTGACTCTGCCCCCAGCCTGAGGGGAAGCCAGGACTGAAAATGACAGTGATGGTTTCTTTCACCCAGATTGGTTTGCAGTCCTAGCTTATGCTTTAGCCCCACCTTTGGCAAGGAGGAGGCTGGTCGGCCCTGCACCAGCCTATCCAGGTAACTGTGTGCAGGTACCTTTGGCTGGCACAGACTGAAAATTGGAAGTCTACTGGGCAACTGCAGTCATCTTGGACCTGCAATGCATAGATTGTCCCCTACAACTGCAGCTCCATCCCCGCCCCAGGCAGGGGAGAAGGGGGTGTGAAACTTCATCAGTCTCTCTGAGCAACTACAGCCTAGGCCTGCACAACTTGGATTATTCACACAGTTGTGACTCTGGCAAAGGAGAACATTGGAAGAAGTTTCATTGGTCTCTGGTTCAATGCAGGCAGCATGAACCTCTACAGATTACAGCACCAACTACATGCTTGGCTTCTACTGCACAATTAGCAAGGGAGAAAGGGCAAGAAGCCCTAGACTAAAGAGAGAAACTGCACCCAGAATAATACTCTAGTAATTCAGGTGTCAATACACCAACAAAAAATTACAATCCACACCAAGAAACAGGAAGCTTTGGCCCAGTTAAAGCAACAAGATAAGCTTCCAGATGACATAAAGGAGTTGAGACAACTAATCACAGATGTTCAAACAAATCTCCTTAATAAATTCAATGAGTTGGCTAAAGAGACTAAGGATATTAAAAAGACACTGGATGAGCACAAAGAAGAATTTGAAAGCATAAACAGAAAAATAGCAGATCTTATGGGAATGACAGGTCAAATAAATGAAATTTAAAAAATACAATGGAATCATGTAATAGCAAATTTGAGGAGGCAGAAGAAAAGACTGGTGAGCTTGAAGAAATGGCCTCTGAAAGTGAACATACAGAAGAACAGATGAACAAAAGAATGGGAAAAATTGAGCAAGGTCTCAGGAAACTAAATGACAGCAAAAGGTGTGCAAACATACATGCCATGAGTGTCCCTGAAGGAGAAGGAAAAAGGGGCAAAAGTAATATCTGAAGAAATAATTGTAGAAAATTTCCCAACCCTATTAAAGGACATAGATATTCATGTCCAAGAAGCACAACGTACTCCCACCTGAAAAAATCTGAATAGACCAACTCCAAGACCCATACTCATCAGAATGTCAAATGCCAAAGACAAAGAGGATTCAAAGAAAAGCAAGAGAAAAGCAATGCATAACATATAAGGTATACCCAATAAGATTAAGTGCTGATTTGTCACCAGAAACCATGGAGGCAAGAAGAGAGAGTTCTGATATATTTAAGATACTACAAGCATCCTATATCCAGCAAGACTGTCTTTCAAAAATGAGGGCAAGATGAGAATATTCACAGATAAACAGAAACTGAGAGAATTTTTAAGTAAGAGACCAGATTTTCAGGAAATACTAAAGGGTGTGCTAGAGCCTGAAAGAAAAGACAGGAGAGAGGGGCCTAGAAGAGAGTCTAGAAATGAATATTATATCAATGAAAGTAATTAAAATTGTCAAAAGAGTTGTGAATACAAAATATGACATAACACTCAAATAGTCAGGAATAAACTTAACTAACAATGTGAAGAACTTGTATTCAGAAAAATGCAACTCAATGTTAAATTTTTAGAGAAGGCCTAAATAACTGGAAGAACATTCCAAGTTCATGGATTAGAAGACTAAATGTCGTTAAGATGTCAATTCTACTCAAATTGATATACAGATTTAATGCAATCTCAATAAAAATTCCACCAGCATTAAAGAAAGAATTGGAAACGCAATCATCAAATTTATTTGGAAGGGTAAGGGGTTCTGAATAGCAAGAAACATCATAAACAAGAAAAGCAAGGCCTCATCTCCAGACTTTAAATCATATTACCTAGCTACAGTGGTAAATACAGCATGGTACTGACATAAAGACAGACACAATAGACCAATGGAACCAAATTTATGGTTCGGAAACAGACCCTCACATATATGGTGAAGTGATTTTTGACTAGCCTGTCAAACTCACACAGCTCGGGCAGAACAATCAATTCAGTAGATGGTGCTGAAAGAATTGGATATCCATAGCCAAAAGAAGGAAAGAGGACCCCTATCTTATACCTTATCCAAAAATTAATTCAAAATGGATCAAAAACCTAAAAATAAAAGCAAGAACCATAAAACTTCTAGATGAAATTATTGGAAAATATCTTCAAGACCTGGTGGTAGGTGGTGGATTCTTAAAGGAGATAAGAGAAGGACTGAGTAGACTACTGATGTTTAATGTATGTAGAAGTTTTAATTAGCTTTACTATAAAAGTGTGGAAATGGATACAGAGGATGGTAACACAGTGAGTAACAGCTAGTTTATAAATGGGGATGTGACTGAAAATGGTAGTCTAGGTATATAAATGCCAATTGGCAGAATGCTAGAGAATAATCTAAGAACTGAATAGCACAGTAAACCAAGAGGTGGATGAGAATTGTGGTTGATGGTACAGATGCAAGAGTGTCCATTGTGAGCTACAGCAAATGTATATCACTACTGCAGAGTGTTGGGAATGTGGAGGAGCATGGGAAAAATATAGCAGGAGTGATCTATGGACTGTGGTTAGTAGTAATAATAAATATTCTTACATTACCTATTCAAAAGATGTACTGTGTTGATAATGAGGCAGTATGGAAAATGTGAGCCAAATGTACACTATGGACATGGTAACAATCAGATGATATTATCTTATCTGTAGCAAATATTCCACCACAGTTTGATGTGTTGATAGGGGTGTTGTTTGGGAATTCTGCACATGTGCATGATTGTTTTATAAGTTTACAACTCCTGTCATAAAAATATATTTAAAAAATAATAATAGGGTGGGTTGGGGGAAAAACACACCAAATGTAATATAAGGACTATTAGTAGTAGTAAGATTTTGACAATATTCTTTAATAATTTGTCACAAGTGTCTATTCATAATATATGATGTTATGCATATTTGCTTTGTAAGTTCACAACCTTTATAATACACTTGTTTACGTATGTTCATATATAAATGACATAAAGATAATGATAATAGGTTTAGTTGGGGGGAAAATACTTAGATTAGTTGTAATATTTTGACAATGCTCTTTAATCATTAGTTAGAAAGGTTTAACAATAATGCAAGTTATTGGTGGAAGGGTGAGTTATGAGAGTCCTGTATGATGTTATATATGTTTGTTTTGTAAGTTCACCACTATTATTATACACTTATTGTTTATGTATGTTTATGTATGAGTGATATACTTCCATAAATTAAAAAAAAATAAAATAAACCCCTTAACATAGACTTGCATCAAAAAGTAGGGCATAGTTTAAGTAGGGCATCAAAGGAGCTAGTTTATAAGCATTGCTTTTATTATTGATACCTACCAGTTTCAAACACTTGTGATTACATAAGTGAGAAATACAAGTTCAATCAATTTCTATTTTCATGTTAACTTGGGATAAAGTGAGATAATAAACCTAAAAAAAGGTTTTTAAAATCCTGACTGTAATAGTGATATAAAAGTCAGATAATAATGTCCGAGTGTTATACTTCAGGGCTACAGAATAACAAAAGTCTCATTAAACCAATTGCTACTATTATATAACATATGTATTCTTTTGGGTTTGATACTACACTCAAACCAAACAAGTTAACACACACTGAGAAAATACAAACTATACATTTAAAAACTTACAGTTTTTTGAAAGAACTAATCATGGGACCATTTAAATAGCAAGTTATCCAATAAAAACTTATTAAGAATACAATTATGGTGCAGGTAATAAAACAAACAGTTCTTAATCAACAATCTGCCTTTTATGTCATGATTTAAAGCATACCAAATGCTTTTCACTTACTTGTCCCATTATTCTATACCCAATGTTTTTCAACTCATTTGTCCCATTATGCACAAGTGGAAAGAATGGTGGGTAATAATAAAGACTTGGGCTTTCACTAGATAAGCCCTGTTATTAGTTGACTAGTTGGAAAAAATTACAAAACCATATTATTTGCAACCTACCTTAATTAGAGGAATTTTATAGAATGAAGCAGTGATATTCAATAACTATTTTAAAAGAAAGGAGGGAGGTTGTTTATCTGTTCTAAGTATAGATATATTTCTAAGTATAGATATATGTTTTTTTAATGGAAGATGAGCAAATCGTGGTGGTGGTGGTAGGAAGAGACAAAAAGAAACAAATTTGCTCTGGAAAAGTGGAGGGAATGGAAAAGAACAAGGAAATAAGGAAGTATTGATTGTATAACAGACCTTTCAATTGGTGGAGAAGCATTTCAGGGATTTAAGAAAAAGAAATGGTAGATGATGAAGATGGTTTTAGAAACAACATTTAGGAATACTAAGAGCTGAAGCATAATTGTAAAGAAATACTTCCTGTTTTCCTTCAGCTATTCTGTTTTATTTTTTAAAGGACATAAATATATAAGAAAGCAAAATTTCAATTTTTATTATTAATTTTTAGAAAGAACAGGTTATCTCTAAATTTTATCTCATTTTTCTTACTAGAATGTTCACTTCAGTTTTTGTTATGGTCATAATCTATTCCTTCTTCTCTTACCTTATTTAATGCTTTTTAAATTTTTGTCTATTATTGTCCTTCTCTAATTGAAATTTACATTCAAATTATGACTTCTAGACAGCCCTCAATCTTTAGCTGACTTGTAGAATCTAAGTTTGGAGAATACCCCCTTGTCTTGATTTATTTACCATCTACAGACTAAATGAAACACAATATGCATAAAAGAATTAGCGATATAAAGATAATGCTATTAATTCTGAAATTATGATCTTTGAAAGTCAAGAGCAGCAATTCTATATTGTAATCTTGCTTTCCAAACAAATGTATTAACATAAAATTATAAAGTCATTAAAATTTCCTCAAATAAATTAAGAAGTTTGAAAAATACATTCAGTAGAATCATGTCAGTATAATATCAAAATAATCATATAAAAATTGGGGACAAACAGGCATCTATGCTATTAGTTGTCAAAAAAATCCATCCAAAATAACCCTAATTTAAGCCAACCTTTCTTTAAAAATCACATTATTTATCTGATATCAGAAAGCACTGTCTGGTCAAAATTAATATTACAGGGCCAAGAAATAATACAACTGGTCAAAATACAATTCTAGAAGTTTGGGTTGTTATTTAACAATGACAATAAGACCATGACAAGGGATATGTGTTCTGTAAGGTATGGAAATATTAAAACTAATTTTTTAACCTTCCATAAGAACACTTTACATTAAAAATGTAAGTTGTGGAAAATGGTTAAGTTTAAGAGACTTGAAATATAATTGAGCATAGTTCAGAAAAAAATATTTTTAAATGTAAGCAATTAAACTGTTCAAAATAATTTTTTAAAAAAAGACATAAGTGTGAATTAGTTCAGGCTATAATGAAATGATTTTTCGTTATAAGATAAATGTGCTTAATGTTTCCAATTTAATGTATTTGCTTGCATGTATAATCATTTTTGGTGACTTAGATATGTAGACACACCAACAATTCATTTACATAGCTTAATTATATTCCTAATGATAATGAGAGCTGTGAAGAAAAAAAGCAAAAAAACAGTAAATAAATGAAAAAGGAGGAAAATTCTGCTTTGGTTGCTTCCATGGGAGAATCTCATTTACTTCATTTTCTTCTCCCCAGATAGGATGAAAAGAGGACAAAAAAAGGAGAGATGTAATAAATAGAGACAAATGAGTAAGAGGAGAAAATGAAGAAAAATGACCCAGGGACAGGAAGAAAGGGCCAATCAATGATTTCTTCCTTCCCAGCACTGGTAGTAACAAAAGAAAAAAGCAAGAATTTAAAAAAACAAAACAAAACACCTCCTTAGAGTTCATGTTTCTTGTCCTTTATTTCCCAATCCTTATCACCCACTGGTTTAGCACTGCATGATCCCACTCTATGATAAGTTTAAGCATTTGGGAAGGAATCCCTTCTTTCAGGGTTCATATGGTGAAGGAATAGATAATAGGTAGAAGGGGGAAACATTCAGGATACAATCAAATACAGAGACTCTAAACGTGATTTCAGATAGTCATAAACTAAACTAGCAGTATATATATAGTACTATGCTTCAGAAACATTATGGGATAAAAAGGTTTTTGTGGGTTACCCTGTAATCTCTATGTCCTTTAATATTGTTCCTGAAGCAGAAAGAACTATATAAATAAATTAAATTTCTGGAATAAAATCCATTTGTAATTTGAGAACTGTCTAAATATTTAAATGCAACAAAGATATATATTTTCCCCACAAGAGGCCAAAACGTCTAGTGTCAGCTAAAGAGCCCAGAACAATAAGGTGACAAATAGGAAGAAGGACCACAAGGATGGACAGTAAAGTTTTTATTTCAGGCGAAAATGGTAATGAGAAACACTGCTCTAGAAGAAAAGCCAAGACAATCCTTTTAAAAAGAGGGAGAACACAAGCTACTTGTCGAGACAAATAAGAAGGACCTTAAACTAGGAAAATTTTGGAAACCATTTGGATAAAAGGAATTCACACTATAGGTAAACTAAAGGGCAAACAAGACCCTGTATTCTGTACCTGCTAAGCGTACCTAATTTGCTTTCTGTAGTTTATTATCTTCTACAGTCTCATCTGTGACTTTTTTGTTACCATAAACAGGAGTTACCCGAACGTTAAGAGTTATGCATGTTGGGTAAGTGCAAGGGGATAGATGGTAAGGAAGGTCACTTTAATGAGGCTGTAGTCCTAACACAGAGTACCAACTCTTCAGGTGGTGGCAAAAATGGAACCTGAAGATCTGTAAGAACCTAAAAGACATACATATTCAAGTATTCTTTTGTTTTGAGATTTATTTTCCTGTATTTCTA
This sequence comes from Dasypus novemcinctus, assembly GCF_030445035.2. Lineage (NCBI taxonomy): Eukaryota > Metazoa > Chordata > Mammalia > Cingulata > Dasypodidae > Dasypus > Dasypus novemcinctus. The sequence goes on along the minus strand of NC_080677.1, from coordinate 36,588,065 downwards.
GAAAATGGTTGCTGTTTTATTGCAGGGTAATCTTATTCTGCTAATGCATGCACAGATGTGCACACACACCCTCCCTTTCACACATACACAAAGGCATAAGTATTTTACCCCCAATTCCCAAAATGTCCACCTACACAGCAAGAATAAAAAGTAGAAAGGGAATTAAAATTCATTTCTGCTTTTCCTTGGTTAAAATTTCCTATAACCTCTACGTTTTTTGGGAACTAGACAGTAGTAGTATGGGAGCAATTATGGCTACAATAACCAATATGGCCTGGTTTATTGCCTCTATGCCTATTTTTACCCATTAATGCCAAAAAAGAAAAATCAATCAAGGTACCACCATACCTAATTAAATGACTTTTTACCTGTAAACTAGCTCCATTAGGTAGCATAACTTCTCTAAAGAAAATGAAGCATGTTTAGACTCTGACTGTATATTTTAAATAGTATCATAGTTTGTCTTGCTAATAGCAAACATTACCACCTCTTTTATGCCTTCCCTAAAGTACTTTTAAGAATTGTCACACTGTGGAGTGGGTGTAGCTCAGTAGTGGAGTACACATTTCACATACATGAGGTCTCAAGTTCAATCCCTGGTACCTCCTTTAAAAAAAAAACTGTCATACTAACTTTAAAAAAGAAAAAGATGATCATTGGATAAGCTAACTAATTTCATCATCATTCCTTTTAAAAAAAAATACTATCACCTAGATTCCCTGAGTGGGAACAATGGGAAATGTTGTCATTATCAACTTTGTATTTTGCCTTGAATAACCTAATTTTTATCACTCTTTCATTTTATCTATAGAAACCATAGAGGCAACTGGAGGCAAATACACCAAAAGGCCCTATTATTTTCATCTCACTTTACAGGAAGAATAAAACAGAATGAATTTTGTTTTACCCTTAATACACATAATACATGACTGCTTGGAGTCTTTTACTTCCCATCTAGTGGTTACCTTCTGAAGAAGTGTAATCTTCTTATAGTGATTACTGCTACTATAATAAAGTTATAAAAAGAATAAGAGATCAAATAAAGAAGAATAAATCTAAAAAGGAAAGAAAGAAATGGGAAAGCATTGAGAAGGTGAAGAAATTAATGTCCAATAAAATTTTTAAAATAATAAAATGAAGCAATCATAAAGGAATACTCAAACAAAAGACAATCTTGGAAGTAAATTAACTTCGAGAAAAATACAAATGCCTATATTTGCATCAATACTAAGGTATGCTTTTCCAGGACATCCAGAACAAATGGTTGAAAGTCCCTATTAATTGTTATAACTCAATATGCAAGTCTCTTTGTTAAAGAGATAGTACAGAAATAAGAAATATTAAGGAATATTTGCAAATAGAATATGAAGAGAAATATAAAATGTATTAATAACTTTAAAATGAATTTTCCTACTTTCCTATTCTACTGAAATAACATTTAAAAGCCAATATAATTTTTAAATAATTTTCCATTCATGTATCATAAGGAGCTCCATTTTCCTTATTGCCTGTCACTCGTAGATAATAAAGTAGGAGTTAAGGATGACACAACAATTCTCTCTTCCAGGTCACTGTAGTACTATTTACTAAAATTAGAGTTATAGCATCATAAGCTTAGAGAGAAATATGAGAGAATCAACAATGGTCTAATTTGAAGAGTTAGGCATTTCTTACCGTGTCTTTTCCACCTATGACCTCTTATTGACATGCTGGTTACTGCATTTCTTGATATTCTAGAGGAAGTTGGTGTAATTTCAACTTGAATACACCTGGTACCCTCCTTACTAGATTTCATGGCACCATGAGGCAATGAAGCCTTTACTGCATTAGCAACCTAAGAAGGAAAAATATAGTTTACAATTGACATTAATAGTATGCTATCATAGCATCAGATAAAACATGATATTAATTTTTAAACATATTTTTAAAAAAGAATACTCTCTTCAAGCTATTTCATAAGTGATACAAACTCTCTAGAGTAAGGAGAAAAGAGCTCAGAAGGAATCTAATGGTTAAAAATACCATGTAAGTGATGAAATTTAAAACTTCCAGGCGGCGGACTTGGCCCAGTGGTTAGGGCATCTGTCTACCACATGGGAGGTCTGCGGTTCAAACCCCAGTCCTCCTTGACCCGTGTGGAGCTGGCCCATGCACAGTGCTGATGCGCGCAAGGACTGCTGTGCCATGCAGGGGTGTCCCCCACGTAGGGGAGCCCCACGTGCAAGCAGTGCGCCGCATAAGGAGAGCTGCTCAGTGCGAAAGAAAGTGCAGACTGCCCAGGAATAGTTCCACACACACGGAGAGCTGACACAACAAGATGATGCAACAAAAAGAAACACAGAGTTCCCGTGCCACTGACAACAACAGAAGTGGACAAAGAAGACGACACAGCAAATAGACACAGAGAACAGACAACTGGGGTGGTGGGGGGAGGGGGAGAGAAATAAATAAATATTTAAAAATAAATAAATAAAATAAAATTTCTGAATATTAAATCAGATTTCCAAATGGCTAGTGCTAATTAATAAATGCAGCTAAAGCATGTTAAGAAAATTTTTGTAAGTAAAAAAGCTACCAGGTATTAGGTAGTCTAATGAAATTTTCAAATTTTATTATATATACCTTTTCAAGTATAAAATTTTCCTAATATAACAGGAACATAAATCAATGAGTATTAATGACACACAGTATTAATGCACTATGAATGGCTACTTCTCAATTTATAGGTCTAAATTGACAAATCTTAAATTATAAAATTTATATAAATAAGTGAGATACCTACCAGCAATGGCTCTGGATATAATTCCAGCTGGGCTCTGTATATAATATCATCTAATGCTTTTTGAGCTAGATCCCATTCTCCATTATAACTGTAAAGTTAAATACATTAAATTAGAAAAGTATAATATTTTAATTTTATATAACAAAATATGAGAAACTATCTTTAATGAGGAAAATAACATATCATATTAGCACATTGCATGGCATTCCATGTTCCTTAAAAATGTATTTTTAAATCTTTGAATTCCTTTCAATTGTATCTGAAAGCCTATAATAGCAAAGAAAATTTTATAGATGTACATTTCTTTTCTAAAGAACATCTCTATTTATAGAACAAAACTTTTAAAAGCTAGAACAATTTCAAAGTATTTTACACTTTCAAAGCAAGTCTGAGCATAACAAATTATACACCTTAGAATAATGTTCAGAATACTTTATGGTAAAATTACTCTGTAACTCCCACAGTAGTTTTTTTTTTTTTTTTATGAGAATCTACAATTAGTGTGGCTTGCAGTATTCTGTGTAGTTACTTCTTTGCATTCTGATAGTCATTAGAAGTACATACATGATGTTTGCTGCAAAAATAAGGCAGGTATCAAGGAGAAAGTATATATATGAATAATTTTCAAAGATATGGCCAAACCCTTCATAAAAACTGCTTACGTGACAAAAATGAATAGATATAATGGCTTGATAATCTGCCAACAAAATAAGTATGAATTATTACATCAAGAGTGCAAATGAGGCCTAGAAAGAATATTGTTCCCAACCTAGAAACAATATAATCTACAAAATAATGCCTTTTCAAGGACCTATCAAAGAGAGTTGAGTTCATGGGGCAACCAAGCAGCCTGAAGTACAGGTGCTTTTATGGAAAAATGGGCCACAATGCCAATGGGTAAGAAAAACTCAGATAAAATTTTTAATCAATTGCTAAAAGCCAAGTGTGAACTAGCATGAGAATACAGAATCTCTGGGCACACATACAGGGGGAGCTTGTGCCCATGCACAGGCTTTTCTTCACAAACCTCACTTAGTGTTCACAAGAAAAACTGGGGGCAGGGCGAGAGACCAGAGAAAGCTTCTCTTGGTGGTCTAGGTCTGAACGTGGCCACCCATATAGAAAAAGTATGAAGACCCAGCCAGACTCTTCTCCTATATGAGCAAAAGTTTTTAAGCCTTTGGGGAAAGAGTAGCAAACTCTTTCAGACTCAGGGCAGGTACAGGTGAAGACCCATCATGGCTCTGAGGGAAGAAAAAAAGAATAAAACTTCTACCCTTGAGAAGAATCAGGAAACCATCTTGTGCTGAGATAAAGAGAGGTCTCCTACAACTGAGGAGGGGCAGGATCACTGAGAAAACAGAGATATGGGGCCTGCCTAAGACTGAGGCTGGTCCAGACAAGAGAGAATATCCTCTACCTACACCCTCCTCCCACGCAGGCTACTACACTCAGAACAAGCAAAAATAGTCTACTCCTGGAGATCAGACAAGAAGGTAAAAGGAGACCTTCTGTGAGTTATAGGCACATAGGTAAGCCAAAAGTTGAAGATGGAGCAGGAATATTGAGAAAACCCTCTAGAAATCCAGCTCCCACCCCAAGTACCAGGTAATATTAAGTAAAAGGTATCTTTACAAAGTAAAAGATAAGGTTCAAAGAAAAATACTAGTCCTAAGGCATTAAGCACTGAGTCTCAATATTTGAGAAATAGTAAACTATTTCTGATCACAGCTCTAAAATTTTTTTTTAAGATAAAATTTTTGGAAATTGGAAAAAGATATTCAAGGGAAAAAAACAATATGAAAATTATAGTGAAAAAGTAATAAAGAAAGGGAATACAAGTTGATTTAGGTTTTACTAATTTTCATTCTGTTCTTGAATTAAAGAAAAATGAATTATCTTAATTGGGTATAAATCCTTCAGAATTTTAAAAAATAAGCCTTACATAATTATCATCAAGACCTTGATTCATACTCTTTCACACAAACTATGCTAATTATGCTTATGTACTGAGGTGATAAAATAGTAATATTTTCAAAGACATTAAAGGTTTATTTTGTATATGAGATAAACTTACAAGGCATAATAAATCCCTGTTAACATTTGCACCATGAATTCTGAAGAAACTGGTATCCTGTTACTTATACCTTTGTATTTTCTTACTTGTTGTCGAGGATATCCACAAACACAGATTCTAGAAAGATCAAAATAAATATATTTGCGAAATTGGTAAAAATGTACATTATTTTAATTTTAATATTTATAAGCCAACAATGTACCAGCTATGTTCTTAAAACAAACAATCTTTATGAAACAAGGAATCTTCCTAAACAGTACATTTGCCTATAACTTCTTCTTGAGTAAGCTAGACTAGAAAAAAAATTATAAAGCTAGAGGTACATTAATATATAGTAAGTGAACCAGGTTCTCATTGTTGGGTCACTAATTTTGGTCAATTCAATTACCAATAATTTCTGGCTACAGCAAAACCTATTATGTGGAACTTGGCACCACTGGTCCTAAATAGACCTATGATATGATCTTCTATTCCTCACAAAGGATTTGACATAAACTGCAGGCTCCCAAAATTACTATAAAATTAGCTTTAATACTCATATTGTACACCATAATAAATTTCAGATGGATTAAAATTTTAATGTTAAAAAAACTACAAAAGAGATAAAGCATAAGCAAATAGTTATCTATTCTTCACATGAGAAATGCCTAAACAGGATAACAAATGTAGAAAGAAAGTTCAATAGATTTTACTAAAATTTTTAAAAGAAACTACAAAAAAACAAAATTGAAATGCAAATGAGTATTTATTATAATGAGGAATATTTACAATTAAGAAGTAATAAAGTAAAGGAGTATTTATTGTAAATAGGAAGACAGCTAAAAGTCCAAACAGGGGACCAATTAGATAAATTATTCACAGAATACGATGAAAGAATTAAACATGATGATTTGAAAGTCTATTTTAATAACAATGAAAAAACTGTACAAAACAATACATGCAGCATAATCCCTTTTTGGAAAAAAAAAATAGGGGTATGATGTGTGTCACTGTAAAAAAGAATGTACACAAAGTCAAAGAGTTATCTCTGAGCTACAGGATTATATCTGACTTATTTTCTTATTTATATTTATATGTAATTCCTAAATTTCTTATGATCAGCGTGCATTGCTTTAAAAAATAAACAGTAATTTTCTATTTTTAATAAACGTATACACTGGACAGGAGCTGTGTTCTTATATTATGCTATGGTTGATATAATATAACTTTTACTTAATATAGTACTAGCCAGTAGATTGTAATTATTTATCCCCTCAGCCCATGCAATCACTGCCTGGAATTTAGTATTTCCTCTACTCAATGACTCTAAAGGCCTTCAATTTAAAATGCCCAAGTATACCACGAACCTTTTCAAAATTATCAATAATTCGAAACAACTTTAAAGAATATATACAAAGTCATTTGTTATTAGGACAATATCAGAAGTCTTTTGAGCCAAGAGTAAAAGATAAACAGGGAAACAGAAAAATTAGCTGTACATGAAATAAAATCATCTTAAATTTTGTTTGCTATTACAGAAGCTTATATATAACTAGAATAGACTCCTCTTCTATTATCTAAAGAAGCATACTTAGAAAATTTTATTTTCTTATACCTTCTACCTTGTGTTCATAATCTAATCATGGAGACTGTAGTAAACAAATACTTACAATGAAAAAGTTACAGAAGTGGCAAAGCAGAGAGTGGTAAATTCCAGGGGAAGAAATGGAGAGTCGAAGAAGGTTTTTCAGAAAAAGATTCCTGCGAACTGAGTCTTTTTTTTTTAAAGACTTATTTTCAATTTATTTCTCTCCCCTTCCCCTTTACCCCCTCCCCCAGTTGTCTGCTCTCTGTGTCCATTAGCTGTGTGTTCTTTTCTGTGTCTGCTTGTATTCTTGTCAGCGGCACTAGGAATCTGTGTCTTGTTTTGTTGTGTCATCTTGCTACATCAGCTTTCTGTGTGTGCAGCGCCACTCCTGGCCAGGCTGCACTTTTTTCAAGTGGGGTGGCTCTCTTTATGGGGTGCACACCTTGCACGTGGGGCTCCCCTATGCAGGGGTCACGCCTGCATGGCACAGCACTCCTTTTGCACATTAGCACTGCACGTGGGCCAGCTCCACACAGGGCAGGAGACCCTGGGGATAGAACCCTGGACCTCCCATGTGGTAGGCAGACACTCTTATCATTGAGCCAAATGTGCTTCCTGTGTGAACTGAGTCTTAAAGAAAAAGTGGTATCTTCCAGGAGGAAATTATAGGAAAGGGCAAAGGCAGAGAGGGAAGAAACAGCACAGCCTTGAGGAGATGGGAAATTTTAGTAGGATGGAATGCTAAGATACCAGGAAATAAGCTAGCAAGGGTCAGATCATGGAGTGTCTTTTATGACCTGCTAGGCTTTAACCTGTAGGCAATGGGAAGCAACAAAAACTTTTTGTTTTGTTTTAAGCAAGGGAGTGATATATTGGCTATACTGGAAGAGTTCATTAAAAATGGAGGGTATGGTGGAAGAGTCAAAATATGCAAGGAGTAAGATGAAGCAGGCCTGAACTAAAGAAGAATGGTGGAGAGAAAGAGAAAGGGTGGGACTGGAGTCACACCTTGGAAGATAATTAGGGGTGAGACAGAAGGAATAAGAGGAATGGATAATTCCCACATTTAGTTTCGATAGCTGGATGAATGGTAGTGTTATTAACTAATTAAGACAAATAGGACATACTGTTTTAGAAGAAAGATGAAAAGTTTCAGACACGCTTATTTTTAAATATAGAGTATAGATGTTATCTTTGCCTGCCATTCTCCTTTTCCCCATCTTCTATTACTAGTACCTCCAGCCCTCAATATAGTCACATGATTATGGTACGGCTAACAATAAAATTTTCTGTGACAGAGATCACTAATTATTCCCCAACATCCATTTTCCCCTTCTTTATGCTAATAATATATATGTAAGGTAGGCTTCTCTCTTCTCTCCCCTGACAATTTTAGCTAGGACAATGGCCACTCTGCTAGAAACCACACTTCCTAGCCTTCCTTGCATATAGGTGTGCCCATGTGACTAAGTTCTGGACAGTGGTCTGTTAAGTGAAATGGTACAGTTTCTACATGATAGCTGTTAAAAAGCAACTGCATGCCTTCGACTCTCTTTCTCCCTCCTTGCAAGATAGGAGAAAGATGTAGTAGTAAGATGTAGTAGTAGAAATCCATTATCATAAAGACAACGGTAATACCAAAGAGGATGGCAGAATCCCAAGACAGAAGGAGCCTGCACACTTTATAAACATAGCCAGACTACTCCTAGAGCATTTTTACATGAAAGAGAAATAAATGTTTCTCTTATTTAAGTTACTATTATTTATCTGTTAAAATAGCCAAACCAATATTAAAACTGATACACTACTCTTCCAATAATAATATCTAACATGATCCCAGCCTGGCACAGAACATATTTTGCTGGATTTTTTCTTTTTCCATATTGAAGCTGGGAGAGAAGATGTTCTTTCTTCTGGGGTCACTAAAAATAGACAATATAAGCTTTTAGGTGTCTGTACTCACTACATGTTCTTACTACATGGAAGAAGTTCATCTTTAGAAGGAAAGTACAATGCCAAAAAATAAAAAAGCTGAGATGAAAGAGATGGTAACATTTTAATCTCTGGATCCAGGTGATCCTGAGTCCAGCTCCATTCCTGCTCTTCCCAAGTCAAAAAGGCCAAGGAGGGAAGGGGACATGGCTCAACTGATAGAGCGTGCATACCATATGGAGGGTCCAGGGTTCTATACCCAGTGTCTCCTGATCCATGTGGTGAGCTGGCCCATGCACAGTGCTGTCGCATGCAAGGAGTGCCATGGCATGCAGGGATGTCCCCCGTGTAGGGGAGCCCCAAGTGCAAGGAGTGCACCCCACAAGGAGAGCCACCCCGCATGAAAAAAGCGCAGCCCGCCCAGGAGCAGTGCCATACACATGGAGAGCTGACGCAGCAAGATGATGCAACAAAAAAAGACACAGTTTCCCAGTGCCGCCTGATAATACAAGGATGCAGAAGAACACACAGCAAATGGACACAGAGCAGACAATGGGGGTGGGGGGAAGGGGAGAGAAATAAATAAACAAATCTTAAAAAAAAAAAAAGGCCAAGGAATTTTTCCTTTGGTATTATCTAGTTTAATGTAAATTTCAGTTAGCTGCAACATGAAAAGTCCCAACTTTTACAAGGTATCTATGGGACATTTTGATGGAGATGGTTATTGGATCTACAGGTTAGAAAATCAGGAAAGAAGAGTAGGATTCAGGCGGTAGGATATGGTCAGAAAAGTTGTTGCTGTTATTCCACAACTTTTTTCCTAAAACAACTTTGCCATGGTTCTAGGATGGTCTATCAACTTTTTAAGTTTACTTTAGGTAAGAACTAGAGAGAGAATGTGCTCAAATACAAACACACTGGAAAGATTCCCAGGGGAAATAAGATTCTGGATTTTCTCATTTTCTGTACTGGCTACTCATATGGTCATTTTTTTTAAAAAAGCTTACCTAAAACCTTTATTCAGAAATGCAAAGGATTAGTTTTTCATAGCTATTAATATTAAAATTTGACTCCATTAAAAATTGACTCCAGCAGTTCTGCATTTATCAATGAAACATTTTTTAATAGTGAAAACCCAATTATTTCTTTTAATCATAATTCTACTGATAGAATAAAAAATCTGAAGTGGAAGAGAGCATCTATCATTCATTCATTTAACAAATAATTATTAAGGTCCTACTATATGGTAGGCACAAAACTGAGAATAGAGCAGTGAACAAAACAAAGTTCCTGACATCACAGGGTTTCCAGCAGTTGACAGAAACATCAAAAACAAAAAGATAATTATAGTTACAAGTGCTATAAAGAAATAATCTGGGGTGGTAAGGTGCTACATTAGAAAAGACGGTCATGGAAGGCTGAGACCTTTGAGCTGAGACCAAAACAGTCTAGTCCTATCCAGCTGGGTCACTAAGTGATAATCTTTATATCTTCTTTTCTCCATTCCTTTCTTTTAGTATTTAATATTCTCTAGTTAACTCTTCAGTTTTCTGATCTCCCTCTATTCAAGGATATTATTCTCTCATAGACCCTTCACTGAGTTTAAATAAGAAGATGAACAAACATAAAACAAAAAAGCTACATGCCCCATGAATGCCTACTCCTCCATTCAGCCATACTATATATATCCTTAAGTTCTCTGGTTTCTTTTTACAAATCTAAAACATAAAGACTCAACCTTAAGAAAGATACGCCAAGTGGCATAATCCCTATATTTGAAATAACCTTACTTTATGGTCACAAATAGATACATGCCAAATTTCTTAAACCCTGTTAAAATAAAAACCCTTCGGAAGGCATCAAAAATTTCTGGGAGAAGTTCTGAACAGCAATTTATAAGTAAGAAACACTGTTCTCATTCTCTGTTCATTCTTTTTTTTTCTCACTACCTGGATGTGTTATCATCTTTCTGGTGCGCCTCTCTACTCACTGCAGGTTTGAGATGGCTTTTTTCTTTTTTTTACCAGGAGGTCCCGGGGATCAAACCCAGGTTCTCCATATGGTAAACAGGCGCTTAATTGAACTACAGCTGCTTCCCTCTAGGATTTCTTAAAGTGAAAGTAAACTTATTATATTTTTTATTTTTACTTTTTTAGGAGGTGCCGGACATAGAACCTGGGACCTCATATATGCAAACCATGTGCGCAACCAATGAACTACAACCAATGAACTACGCCTGCTCCACTTAAAGTAAACTTTTTTGGTTGTTGTCTATACATTCTGAATCACAAAACTGAATAGAAAGAAGGCCCATTCCAGTTAGGGTACTTGGACAGTTTTTCATGAATTTACAAGAACCTAAAATAGAAAAGAAAGTTAGGCTAACTACTATTATCAGATCAGACCAATGAGTAGAAACTAGCCTGAAAGAGGGAAACACTTGTTTTTCTAATTTTTAATTTGAGGTATATTTAAAATTTGGTCCAGTTCTACTTTATTGCCATTTAGATAAAATATATAAAGTATGAAATAAAACTAATAAATTTCCAAATCTATTCTCTTTCTGCACTGTCTTTTAAAAAGTGGGGTGAGGAAAGGAAAAAAGGGGAGAAAAAGAGTAAGGGAAAAAGAAAGAAAAAAAATTGACTACAAAGTAATGCACATTTTCTGTCCTCATTCTACTTTTTGAACTTAGAGATCTAAAAAAGGCTGAGTTTTCTATCACTTTCCTCAAAAGAACACTACACAAAATCGTGCTCAGGGAGTTGGAGAAAAGATGATTTTAATCTGGTTGTGAAGGATGGGCAAGATTTAGATAGGTAAAAAGAAGTTTACAAATAAAATAATAAGCAATAAAAAATCAACTCTAAGTTCTTCCAACAATGAATGACCTGGTATAAAATATGTCCTACAACTGTTTTAGTACATAGCAAAATTTTCACTTGGACCATACTGAAAGGAGAAACAGGAAATGCTAAATTTATTCTGTTTTTAATTTACAAATTGTTGTCCTTCTCTGCCAACCTTCCCCCATGTTTTGGTATTAAAATAGTTTTCCTTTTAACGAAAAAATGTTGACGGCAGATGTTTATAATACAATGACTTGTCAAAATTTAAAGTTGGCAACACTATGTAGCTACCCCACTCACTGCAGCTTTTTAAAATTTTATAGATCTGTGAAATTCAAAAGTCTAGACACCTTTGTCTTTAAATGACTTAAAGTAAAATATATGTTAGAAAGACACGGTAAGTGTGAGAGATGGCATATTGGTGCCATCTCTCAAGGTCCAGGAAATGTAATTATGCTCTATTTTAGCAATCTTCTCAATGACTCTCTCCTCTTCTCCAGCTTTTCTACCAGGTCCCTTGCTTTGTTGTCCCCATTCTCACTCTGGTTGCTTTCCAGCCTACTCAGAATCAACTACTATTTTGTTTGTTGTTTTATTTTGTTTTGATTTGATTTGATCCTAAGAATTGTTCTATGTACTCTGCTTTTGGCTAGTTCTCCAAAGTTGTATTATCTAAATAACTTCTCCAAATCATTCTACAAATTCCTTAATTCCATATTTTTCCTTATTTACTTGCTTTTCTCTGTCTTTTTTGCTGGTTTTTTTTTTTTTTAAAGATTTATTCCGCCCCCCCCCCCCCCCCGCCCCAGTTGTCTGTTCTCTGTGTCTATTTGCTGCATCGTCTTCTTTGTCTGCTTCTGTTGTTGTCAGCAGCACGGGAATCTGTGTTTCTTTTTGTTGCATCATCTTGTTGTGTCAGCTCTCCGTGTGTGCGGCGCCATTCTTGGGCAGTCTGCACTTTCTTTTGCACTGGCAGCTCTCCTTACAGGGCACACTCCTTGCTCATGGGGCTCCCTTACACAGGGGACACCCCTGCATGGCACGGCACTCCTTGCATGCAAAAGCACTGCTCATGGGCCAGTTCCATACGGGTCAAGGAGGCCCAGGGTTTGAACCGTGGACCTCCCATGTGGTAGATGGACGCCCTAACCACTGGGCCAAGTCCGCTTCCCTTTTTTCGCTGTTTTAAAAAGGTAACATGTTCATAACGGAAAATTTAGATATTCACAGAAAATCACAAAGAAGAAAAATTAAAATAAACCATAATTCCACCAATTAGAGATAATCAATGTTAATATTCTAGTCATATTCAACCACTGCTGGAATCATACCATATATATTATCACTAAATATTTCTTCTATATTAGGATCTTTAAATCTTTGCATAGAATACACAAGGACTATCATAATTTATTTAACCAATCCCTTGGTTCAACTTTTTTGAAAGAAAGAAAAGAAAGAGAGAGAAAGCAAACAAAATAGAACTAACCACATGCCAAAAATTAAAACGTCATAACAGTTCCATTTTTTAGATATATAATATGATTACTCTTCCAATAAGGAACTATTCCATTTAAATGTTATTCCCCTTTACACTCCTCGTCACACTTTTTGTGACTATTATTTACAGTGAGCTTTTTATGTGCTGGATAGTCTGAGCTTGATATTAGCTTATTTAATGTGTTAAACAAATGATTAATAAACAACAACAAAAATAACCAGGTATTATAAACTAATAATCCTAAATCATATATTTCCCTATTTAAAACATCTGAATTTTAATTTACCTTGAACAAATTTGACACAGTGACTGAAGAGAAACACTGGGCATATAGGTTAAGGCAGCATTGTAACACAACAAAAGGAATGTCAACACTTCAAACCTAAAAATAAACCAAAAGAATATTCACAAATCTTTAGAATTCTAAGAAGTCAAACATAATTTAAAGTCTTCAGGGAGAGTTGTTATGTGACAAAACAGACCTCAACAATATAATCATACCAATAATAATATAAAACTAAAAGGAAAAATAAGACTTCCCAAGTAATAAGCATATGAAAATTATTTTTAAAATACAATGTTCCAGAAAACATCTGAAGCAAAGTACAACCAACTAATATAGAACATGTTTTCCCTCTTCTATAAAATGACTCAATATCCAAACACATTTTTAGCACACCTTATTAAACATATTATAATTTACTGAAATAATTTTTTAAAAATCAGTATGACTGGACAATAATTATGTCTCCACACTATAGTATACCTATTCTGTGCTGTTAGCATCTCCCTTTGAGGATGAGGTCCACTGTACACAACTTTCGACAAACCATGTTGGGATAGAGCACTCTCAGTCAGAGCCATGGAACCAATGCTGGAAGGCTAAAGACAAGACATTTAAATAAAGAAAAAATACAGCCATTTTGCTGAAATTTTATATTTGGAATATTACACCACTAAAAACGGTTGCCATGAACATCATATATATTAAAAATAAATATTAAGACTGACTACCAAATTTTTTCGGAAAGATTAAATAAAAATCAAATCATAAATAAGAAAAAACAGCTCAACTTCAAAGAATTCTAACAGCAATATATAATCGCAAAAAAAAAAAAAGCAAACTAGTCTCATCCATCAGGAAATAGAAATATTTCAAAAAGGAACTTTCAATAGATCTTTTACTATCAGATTAGCTTAAAGGTTAATGATTTTGCTTTCTTCTTTTGCTTTGAGATTAAAAATTACTTTGTGTAGTGTTACATACTTTTTGAGGTACTAATAAACTCATTGATTTTTTTTACCTCACTAACTAAACCCTAATTTATGGCAACTTCAAAATTTAAGACCAGTAAAATTACTTTGAGAAAATGTACTTACTTCATGATAAACAGATGGTTTGGATAAAGATGGAATCGTAAAACTCAATACCTTGCTATGTCCCTGTTTGTCAACTATTTCCTACAAAAGTGAAAGAAAATATCTTAAAATATTTTTGCACACAAATTTAAAAGCTAAATTTAAATTGTTAGTCTACATGAAAAAAACATGTAAGTACAAAGGAATTTTTAAGTCAACTAAAACCTTAAACCATGATAATCCACCCTCAATTACTGATAAACACCAGTAATTACAATGTACATGCTTTCACTTTTAAAAATTACTAATGTACAGTTTTCTGGATGGCTGAAAGATATAATTCCTTAATAATCATTAATTTTCCACATGCAACAAGTTATATTTTCTAAATAAATTAACATATTTACAAAAGATATCAAGAAAAAGACCTTAAATTTCTTTTTCCATTTTAAAAACCTCAAAATTTATCTAGAATATCATGCTAATGAATATCGTGCTAATGAGTATATAATAATGCAAACTATATATCAAATCAATGGTGTAAAAAACTGGAGACAGTGCAGATTTTATGAAACAATTACTGCTGGATATTTTAGCCCTTGAGATTATATTAGATCTTTTCTCCTAAACTTTTTTAAGGTCAAAACAGATAACTCACAGACAATGGATTTTAGGTTTAAAAAAATTGAAAATGCAACCCTGATCAGATTTCTCTATAAAAAAACTGAAATGGTCTGACTTTTGGCCTAAAATCAAACCAAAAAGGTATAATGATCTGATTATATATATATATCCATGTGCCTCCCAACTCCCATAAAGCTGTTTATGAAGACTGTGTGCTATGAATCATCTGAAGTTAGAAAAACAAATATTAGCTTTACAAAAATTATAAATAATCGCAAATCTTAAAACAGTTCTGGTAAAAATAAACAAATATGATTACTGCTGGCCCATGAAAAAGAAGGAAAAAAAAAAAGCTTGGGGAATGACTATTCCGATCCAGGGTTATCTATTTGCTTTGGCTGAAAAACATTTTAGTTAACTACATTAAATACAAACCAAATTGTAAACCCCTAGAAGAAGAGCCTCAATGCATCCACTGCTATGCACATTTCTGCTGGCTGAGATTGCAAGGTAGCACCAAATCAATTCTGGTAGAAACTGCAGTGTAAATCGAAGCAACTCTTCCTCTCCACTGCGATAGAATTCAAAGAGCTGGTGACAGACGGGTTCTAACAACTGGAAAATGCGAAACATTAATTCAATGACCGAATAATATTTGACTGACTTTGTTATATGAAATACAAATAAAAGGTTTTCTCTGACGGGTAATTACTGAAATACACAAACGTTTAAAAATTTTTTGAAGCAAACTTCATTGTTAAGCTTTTTAGTAAACCTTCTGACTCTGATGGAAATACAAATAATACAAGTGTATATGGAAGCACTTTGTAAACTCTAAGATAATCAGTGTTAGACTGAGATAATGGTTATTAAAACTGTCTTTTTTTACTTCTTAATATAGGTAAATTGTAGGAAGTTTCTTCCTTAATATCCTTCTTCCTAGTAAAGCAATATGCCAATATATAAATGTTTGGCTACAAGGCTGAAATTGAAATGGGAATCTGGGTAATTATGGTCATATCTTACTATTGAGCTTATAATTAGGCAGCAGCTGACCAAACTGATTGGTGTTAAGGGGTGACTGAAGAATTTCTGAGCCCCTGGATCTGGATCCTTATCATCATTGGATAATAATAAACACTACTGTTTGTTTTAAACATGATTTGGAGTTATCGATAATCTTTTCTTCTCCCCATCCCACCTCAACATTATCCAGTTAAAAGAGTTCACTGTATCTTTCTAATACACAGCATGTTTTTTTTTAATTTTGAAAGGCAAAGTAAGTGACTCTCATAAGTAATATTGTCTTAAAGCATATACAATGGTCACATTCACAAACATGTCATAATCAAATATGTCAAGATATTCACGGGACACTGATTTATCAGAGAAACCATAAGACTATTATATTTTCAATAAACTGTAATTCCCTAATTTAGGCAATAAATTTATTAAATGGATTTTCTACTACAAATAATCATAATGAAAAGAAACTAATTTGCAGTGAATGTTTTGATTTCAAATAAGTTGACTATGTAAAGTAAACTGGGTATAACTGAAGTTAATAATATTTATATAAGGTATAGCAAAGACTGGCACTTCAATATTATTGACAAAGTCAAACTAGTCTTTTTTTTCCCAATTGAAAAATTATCTAACATGACAATCTTCCATAAGGAATACTTTTTTTAACTCTCAAAATAGTCTTTAGGGTGCAAGAGACACCCTCTGTGGCCATGGCAAAGTTAATAGGAAACTGAAGGGGTAGGTGGTAAAGTAACCCCATTCACACATAGCAGCAAGTTTTTAGGATAGGAATTTGAAAGAATGGGATTGGAGAGGCAGGAAGAAAGGAAAAATTGGTCAGGGGATGTTTAGCTTTTGAGGGAGTTTTTAAAAATTCCTTTGTAGGCCAGACAAGAACCTTGTATTGTGATCTATCACATCACTTATCTCTAAATTCCTGTGAAAGCTCTAATTAAATCAATTGATAAAGTCTAACAAGCATCCACAAAACTATGAAAACTTACTTAAAAATGTATTCAAGGGAGTTGCATAAAGGCATAATCAGTTGTTTTTTTTTTTTTTAGAAGGACCAGGAATTGAACCCAGTACATGGGAAGCAGGCACTCAACCATTGAGCTACATCCTGTCCCCAATGAGAGTTGGTTTTTTCGTTTGTTTGCTTTTAGGAGGTACTGGGGATCAAACCTGGGATCTCATACATAGGAAGCAGGCACTCAACCACTTGAGCTACATCCATTCTCCCACAATCAGATTTAATCAAAACACACTCAAAAGGCTTTATAACCAGTTTAAAATCCAAAATTTTGAGTTATAAAAGCAGAAAAAAATGAAGAGTTTCAATGGGGAGGTAAAAATTATATGTTGCATTCGTATTAGAAATGAAGAATTAAAGAAAAACAAGATTAAATGAAATTATTCATAGTAAGCCAATCCAGATTAATACCAATATATGTAGAATGCTTTTCAGTTTATAAAGTACTTTCACATACAGAAACCCATTCATTCCCAAAACATTTTAAGTAAGAATATAATTATCTATACTTTCCATATAAAGAAATTGAGACAGACACTATACAACCATGACGAAATCACACAGCTCACAAGGGTCAAACCGAGAGCTAGGTTTTATGACTCCTTTACAAACATACATAAAAAATATCAAGAAGGAAACAGTATACAATTTGGAAAATATAGGCAATCTCTGACTTACCTAACTTGAATATGTTCAAGGCAAGCAACGGAGCATTAGAATATATTTCGTTCCTAGTGTCTAGGTTGAAATTTTGAGTATATATTCTCATGGAAACACTGTCATATAGGGTATTTAGGTTTTACAGTACTATTAACAGAGAACTGTATCTAAGGTAATTTTTATGAGTTAAATGGGCTTTTTAAAGGTATAATGAGAAATTTATCACCATGTACCTTCCCTCTATTCTACCTACATTCTGGGTTCTAAAACAACTAAGTTACAAATGAACTTTTACAACAATCCACTCATGAGTTAGAAGTCTATACCCTAAGATTTGTAGTGGTAATAGAAATGTGACAAAAATGCTCTTCAAAGACTAAGCCAAGGATAGAAAATGAAAAAGAGTCATGTTTAGATACTTTTATAAGTGAAATCTTGTAAAAATGTTTGCATTGAACAATTACTAAGGAACACGAGTAGGAAAATGATACAGAAAAGTTGGAGGGACATTACCATCCAGGTGCCAGTGGCCACCCCTGCCTCTGAGCTCCTTACTCCTGAACCCCAAAGAGACTCTCTGTGGCTCTTTCAGAAAAACAGCTGGTTTCATGACAGACTTGAGCACTGTTAGCCTCTAATCATAGGCCTATTTTAGAGTTATAGTCAACTAAAAGCTCCATTCTGGTAAAATGCATTGTACTACACGGGTCTCTCGATAGTTTAACGTACCATATATACCCAGCTCAGAGTTCTGTACTTAGCATTCTGTCTCTTTGAAAGATTCTGTCTCTGATTTTTGTTGGATTTTCTCCCTCTAATGTATTCAGACCTTGATTTAACCATTACTTACTCAGTTCCTACACATATCCCCCCACTTCACTTTATCTTAATAGCTTTTATCATTAACTGGCATTTTATTATATATTTAGTTATTTTGTTTTATGTCTATCTCATCTAATAACATACAAATTCTAATCAATTAGATCAAGAATTTAGTCTACTTTGTTCACTGTTATATTCCCAAGTGGTCCCGTGGCACATTATATGTGTTCAACAAACATTCATTAAATGAATAAAAGAAAAAGTACTATTAATAAAATCCAAATACTAAGTTTCAAATAACACCAGATACTAACTTCAAATAACACCAGAACCTATGTCTAAAATTTCAAAGATGCCAAAGACAACATTAACTTTTTAGCAGTATTTCCAAATTAAGGTACAAAATATTCTAAAGAGCAAAAATGTTAGGATGTTAAAGTATTTTACACTGTTATATTTTAGAACTACTTTGAAATACATTTTAAGAATTCAGCTGTCTTTTAAGAATATAAAATACCACTCTCTTTGCCACATTCATTAGGCTGAATACTTTATCAGCTTGAAGAAAGGACAGAAGGAAGGAAGGGAGAGGAAGGGAGGGAGGGAGGGGGACAAGAAGAAACAGGGAAAGATGGGGAAAAGCACCAGTCAGACCAAACTACTTTCCATTCTTTACATAATTTGCATCTTCTCATACCTCGAAATACCATCCCCTCTGCTTGGAATGTTCTTTCACCTTGCACACTTGGAAAATTTGCACTTATCCATGTAGACTCAATTAAACATTTCCCTGAAAGCATGTGCTCACTTATTTCTCCCCTTTTACTCCATCAGGATAAAGACCATGAATTATTCAACTTTCCCTATTGCCTCATTGAGGCAGTTGACTCATTACAGGTACGCAAATGTTTATCGAATAAATAAATGTACTGATGCAGGAAAAAAAAAAAACAGGAAGAGGAATATTATTAAAGATGGCATTTGGAATATGGTAATAATTCTATTTCTTGGCGTGGTGATGGTACACTGGAGTTCATTTTATTACTGTGTTAAACATATGTTTCTTATACTTTAATATGTTAAACTCCACAATAAAAAAATTTAAAATTGATCAACTGAATACTACTAACATAACAAATTGTAGAAGTCCTTACCTCACTTTGTGGCTCCTGGATAACTTTATATAGAGATGAAACTAAAGAACTCTTGTCTTTCAAATTTGTGGCATAATTTGGTAAAGATGTTTCTGGTAGCGTCTAAAAAAAATTTTTAAATACATTTTATTTATATGAAATGTCCATAAAGACAGCAAGTAGATTAGTGGTTGTCATGGGCTAGAGGGAAGAGGGAATTGGGAGTGACTGCTAACAGATACGGGATTTATTCTGGGGATGACAGAAATGTTCTGGAATTAGGTGGTGGTGATCTTTGCACAATATCGGGAACACACTAAAAATCATTGAATTGTAAACTTTAAAATGATGTTGTTTATGTTATTAAAAAACATAAGACTTCTCAGAACTGGAAAAAACAACATTCACGATACTAACATGCAAATTTTCCTAATGTTTAAATTATGGACCATTAATCACAGGTTACTAGCACCACCCTGGTACCAGCACCATCCAGAAAGGACACCTCGACCAGAGAGGAAGGGGAAGAGATAGCATTCTAGTAGTAAATTCAGATGGTTTTAGGGAAATGTGAAATAAACATTTCATTATAAACAATGTTAAAAACCTGTCCTTCTGCAGAACACCCCTTCCTTAATATATCTCCCAAGTCATTATTCTTTCTCACTTGAATTACTCTCCTTCACCCCAAAAATGTCTAATCCTGTAGTAGATACCATGTCTCAAGGTGCTCCCAAAAGTAATTCTAAGAAACACACTATTCCATACATGTTCCATTATCTTTATATTTCATTGTTTAACATGGGTTATGGCTAGTATACATATTTGTGAATGTGTGTATAAATACATGTAGGAAATTAAACCACTTAAAGTTTTATAATAAGGATATTTTGTTCATTTTTACTTTACTGTGAGCTTCTTGAGGCCAAGAACTATCTTATCTCTCCATCCACAATACTTAACACAAGGCCTTATACTCAAATCTTTGCTGAGGAAATTTATTATATATGAAGAGAAAAATAATTAAAATTGGTCACTGTTTAGACATCAGCAGATTCTGTAAAAATAGGTCATATTTCACCTCAGGATATGTAAGCAAATAGATTCTTTTTTTTAATTTAATGAGACTTTTGTTTATCAGAATGGTAAGTAAATGCGAATTATTTGGAAGTCTCCCACCATTCTCCAGCAGGGGGAAAAAATAGTTTCACTCCTACTGATTACATAAAGAAGAGATTAGGACTTTCTTCAATACTTCAAAAGCATGCAACAAAAGATTGCCAAGCAACATTCTATTTCTGTCACTTGATCAAGAGTAATCTAATACCAGTAAAATTTATATAAAAGGAAAAATAGTAAAATAAACAAACAGCTGCTCTCTAACCTACTGAATGGAAATGAACCTAAATTATATATATAAAATATATTATATATAGTATGTGAATATATACATAACTAAGTATAAATATAAGAATTTTAAGTGAGTTGAAATATAAATCTTAAAAATTATTAATGAAGAGAAAACTATCATATGTACTATGTAGACAGAAGCTGAAACAATCATTAAAAACATGAATTAAAAATTTTCGGTTATGTAACAGCCAAAGGTCAAAGGATAATAACACAAGCTCTAGAAAATACCTTGAACCTAGGCTAATACTACTAAATGAGAGGAAGGGTATACCAAAAATTAGTGAACTATTACTTTTTTTTTTTTTTTTAAGATTTTTTATTTATTTCTCCTCCCTCCCACCATTGTCTGCTCTCTGTGTTCATTCACTGTGTTTTCTTCTGTGTCTGCTTGTATTTTCATTAGGCAGCTCTGGGAACCAATCCTGGGACCCTCCAGAGTGGGAGAGGGGCGATTATTCTCTTGCACCACCTCAGCTCCCTGGTCTGCTGTGTCTCTTATTATCTCTCCTGTGTCCCTTTTTGTTGTGTTATCTTGCTGTGCCAGCTCTCCACATGGGCCAGTGCTCCTGTGTGGAGCAGCACTCCTGCATGGGGCAACACTCCTGCGCATACTCCATGCAGGCTAGCACTTTGCGCAGGCCAGCACCTCATGCAGGCCAGCACTCCGCGTGGGCCAGCTTGCCACGCAGGCCAGCTTGCCTTCACCAAGAGGCCCTGGGCATCGAACCCTGGACCTCCTATGGTAGACAGGAATCCAACTGCTTGAGCCACATTTGCTTCCCAAACTATTACATTTATTCATAATTCTGTCACTATTTTGTTTCATGAATATGGGAAAAGTTATTTGTGTCTGTAGAAGGGGAGAAAATATAACTGCTGTGTTTATAAAAGTTATTCGTAAAACTTAAGCTCTAAAAGGCCAAATGAATTTAAATAACGCTACAGCAAACATTTAAATTTTCTTGTACTGTATTAGTTCAAAGGTACTAGGCTTTCAATCAATACCAGCTAAACTTTCTCGTATTTCAGTAGACAAAACTGGAGATGAAAACGTAATAATGGGAAATAAGTCTTGGCAAAATTGAAGAAAAAGACAGATGCTTCATACTAAAGTATCATTTGGCAGATGGTCTAAAAAAATAAAAGGGTGTGATATGGTTGGGTGGGAGAGAACTAATGAAGATGGACAGATGGGTGGAGAACCAATAAACAAAACAATCCTGCCCAAAAGCATCACACATAAGACTGGATTTTGAGTCACATATTTGAGACTCAGTGCCTACTGAAAAGTCAAAAAAAATTAAGAGTCTGGGAATCTGCTAGATAAAGCTACACACAATATAAAGAAAAATACAATACAATATGAAAGATAATGTTTTACAAATAAACTTTGAAAAGACAGATTGAACTATTCAGAAAAACCTTAAAATAATGATGTCCTATTCTAATCACTCTGATGATATATAAAGACAATGCAAATGAAGGCCCACTGCTAAGACAGATACTCGATTGTTTTTCTGAAGCCCCAAAATAATACTAGTAGTTAGGTTTTCACAAAACAAACTGTGCTGGCTCTGCACATTTGAGGGACTGTTACATGAAGTTATGACATTAGGAGTTCAGGCTGTGACCATGAAACAGTGAAGAACAAAAAGCATTTTTTCACAGACCTCCTTGCAGCAGTTTGATATGGTTATAATTCCAAAAATAGATACTGGAATATGTTTGTAATCTGGTCTGTACCTGGGTGCAATTAAGTTATGATTAGGGCTTTGATTGGTCCACATCATTAGGGCGCTGATGAGGATTGGGCAAGCATGTGGAAAGGGTAGGTTCCCACAAAGCACCAAGGAGAAGAAACCATCACCTTAAGAATGACTGTAAGACTGAAATTGAATGGAGGATGCCCTGCAGGTTTGCTGAACTGTAGAGGACCCAAGACCAGGTTTACCTCCTGATTTCTGCTTATTGTAATGAAAATGTTTATCCTTTGTCCATTTATGTACTGGAAACAGATAAATTGTTTTGTAAGTTTCAGAGGGCTATAGCAGACAGGACTTTGCCCACAGACAAACTGTATTTCTTTAAATTGATTGTGATATGATTTAGTACTTGCATTGTTACTGATTTAAGGTTTTTTAGAATATTGTAATGTCTTTTGGAATTCAGAGGGTGGAGTGTAGCAGTTTGATATGGTTATGAATTCCAAATATAGATGCTGGATCATGTTTGCAATCTGGTCTGTACCTGGGAGTGATTAAGTTATGATTAGGGCTTTGATTGGGCAATGTTGTTAGGGGCCTCATGAGGATTTTGAGCCTGGGAGAGGTTATGTGATTTGTCCAATGTCATAAAATCACCTAGTGGAAGAATTAGGATTAGATTAAAGGGTTATGACTCCCAGCCCAGTGTACTTTGTACCACTTGTTCAATCCATGACTTTGGCCTAGTTAGCACCACAGTTATTAAACAACCAAGCACAGGCTTTTCTAACTATATGTATATACCCTCAAACCTCCTTCCTTGAATATTTTAACCAAATATGTAATTTAACATCACAAATCACTTCAAAAGACATACTTACTCTAATTTTTAAACTACCTAACAAAATTATTCCCAAGCACTTTTCTATCTTCTATTTCCTCTGGTATGCTGTTAATTTCATATAACTTTAATCTCTTTATCAAACACAGTGCTGAATTCAGCCCCAAAAAACACAATTCAGAGTAACAATCAAAATAATTTTCAGGCGTATCAACCAAATTAACTAAAGAATAAGGAAAACCTTCCCTTTAACCAATTATATTATAGACCTGAAGACAATGTGAAATATTTGTTATATCAAATTGATTGAAAATAGGGTTAGTTTAATATTGCAAGGGGGTAGAGGGCAACTAAATTACTTTTTTATATTTTAAGATTTATTTATTTATTTCTCTCCCCTTCCCCCCACCCTGGTTGTCATTCTCTGTGTCTATTTGCTGCGTCTTGTTTCTTTGTCCGCTTCTGCTGCTGTCAGAGGCACGGGAAGCTGTGTCTCTTTTTGTTGCGTCATCTTGTTGTGTCAGCTCTCCATGTGGTTGGCGCCATTCTTAGGCAGGCTGCACTTTCTTTCGCACTGGGTGGCTCTCCTTACGGGGCACACTCCTTGCATGTGGGGCTCCCCTACGCGGGGACACCCCTGCGTGGCAGGGCACTCCTTGCATGCATCAGCACAGTGCACGGGCCAGCTCCACACAGGTTAAGGAGACCCGGGGTTTGAACCGCGGACCTCCCATGTGGTAGATGGACACCCTAACCACTAGGCCAAGTCCATTTCCCTAAATTACTTTTTATTTCAGGGGACCCATGATTTCATTTCTCTTCAACCCAATGGAAGTTTCCTTACTCTTGAAGTAAATTCATAAAAATGCTAATAAAATATTACATATTCAGTATATTATATTATAAAAGATTACCTAGATAATACTTACCTTTATTCATACCGTAGTTTCTTTTAGTGGAAGATGGCATTTAGAAAACAAGATCTGGGTGCTTGGTACACTCATTGTTACTGGGGTGTCATTTTGCCCTCTCAGTGAAGAAAGCTAGGAAATGTATATATGCACACACACTCATACATATATCATAAACATATATAATATACACATTTCCCATGAATTCATACTGATTCTTCCAATTCCAATCCAACCCCTCAGGTTCTTTCTTGCTTTACCCCAATTCATGTTTGTAAATCACTTCTCAGACATGGGGAAACCTAAATACCACTATCCTAATATCTTTACTTATTTGCTCAATGCAATCCATCTAACAACCAATCTGGCTGACTCTGCTACATGCTACAACTGCAACCCTCTGCTTCCACGACCCACTTCCTCAGGCACTGGGGTACACTACTGACGATACCACTGCACCACCCCTCACAACCCCATTTACTAGGGTATCTACATGTCCTTGCCAGGGGAGGAAGGGAATAAAAGGACATATAGGAAGGGAAGTGCATGACTTAGGATTTTCAATTATTTGTCTTATGAATAGAGCTCTTCCTTATGCCCCACCCTTTAATATGGCCTCTTTCCACAGCTCCCAAGTTAGAGTATGGATAACTGGTTATATCTGCTTTTGCAAATTTGATTTTACTATTAAACATAGAATGCCCTAGCTGAAGTGGTATTCAACTGTTAAGCTTGACAGTTTCCAACAACCTGCCATAAAAATCATAATACCATAAACCATATTAAACTCTTGAAACAGAAAAAAGCTTAAAAACACCTTGAACATGTATTCAAAAAGATAACATTAGCCAAAAAGAATACACATAAAAGACTTAAACTATTAAAACATATAGATGGCACTTCATACAGTACACTTCATAACAATCTACATCACTTGATGATTTAGGGGATCCATACAGGGATGCACAATTCATGGCTATAAAAGCTGATAAAGTAAAAAACAATCTACCCAACCATTCATAAGATGAGATAACAGACAGATAAAACTAGCTGCAAAGTTAACAGGAAACAATGCTTCTGCTAAAGACATAATGCAGCTGAAAAGTGTATTAACAACCTTTTTTTGAGTGACTACAGTGTTCTTACTCACTGAGAAATCTTGTTTTCTAAAACCTTAAATTATCAAAAAAATTGCTCTTTGAACATTAATCATGAAGAACGAAACATCCAACTCTTGCCTGGAAGATCTAAGTCATTTTGACACAAGAGAAGCAGCCTTGATTTCCAACCTAGGTGCAGAGCTTCAAATAAGAGTTTTCTGAATATTCAGCATGTATCCTAACTTTTAAGGTTCCAAGACAAAAGGACCCAGGGTCCACTTCATATTTCAGACTAGCTGTTGACCCCTTTTATTCACAGCCCTGCTTTGCTTTGAGCCCATCAAAACACTACTTCATTTAAATTTCACCTAAACACTACCCTTTCTCCACTACCATAATTCTATCTTTTCCTTTGTTCAGTGAGAGGCCCCATGTTACCTGTTGTGTAGTCTCCCTCTCTGCATTAAGACAATAAGCCAAACTTAGACTATTGGTTTGTCCCAGAGGTCATGGGCTGATAGGGCTGGACAAAATCAAAGTGACAATTGCAGACCAAATCCTTCATTTCTGTGGTTCATGATCATTAAGTTTATAGAATTATGTGCAACAATGAAACCCAGAGGACAAAGAGAAAGGTAATTAGCCGGATTAAGGAACATAATTTTAGCTCTCAAACAAGAAAGTGGAAGTTCTATTTTCTTCAGCAACTAACCAAAAGTTATACACTCCTTATATAGCCACTGCATTAGCCAAGTAGAGAAAGATCCAGGAGTAGAAAATTGAGCTAATATTTTCCCAATTTTTCCTTATTGTTGAGCATGTCCAGTCAATCTGACCCACAAATTGAAACAAACCTTTCAAAACTGAACTTCTGATGGCAGCTGGACAATGAGATCATTCGGAAACTTCAATCATGTTTGTGGTGTTGAGGTAAAAGAGAGAAAAGGAAAGAAAATAAACTCTTTGAACTAATTGGTAGAAAAAAAGAATCTATATTACTATGTGTAAACAACTCCCTACTAAGATTGTTTTTACATACTTCTGCTTCCACAGATATTCAGCTTTTCAGCCATTAAAAGGAAAAAGCCAGGGAGAAGCCAAGATGGCAGCAGAGTAAGGAGAGCTCCTGGAGTCAGTGCCCCAGGACAGTTAGTCATCATCCAGAATTATCTAAAACAACTGTTTGGGGGTCTCAGGAAACCAGAAGAGTTCCTGCAGCATCCCTGAATCTATGAAAGGAGAAGACTGCCCATCTGCAGAGAGGATTTGTGAGTAGAGCCCTCCATGCCACGGAGGTCAGTACCCATGGCACAAGCTGCCTCAGGAGCTATTCCAAGGCTGGAAGAAGACACGGAGTGGCACTGACTTCAGCTACTGATGCGTAAAGTCAGCTGACTAAAGTATAATCCTAGGAACAGTTCAACTTTGAGCCTGTCCAGGTCAGGAGGAGGCCAGTAGCTGCCATTTTGATGACACACACAGCATGAGGGGAAGTGGGGCTGATTAACAGTCACAGTGCTGGAAGGGTCTAGCTCCTTTCCACCCAGGTCGGATTATAGCTCTAGCCCAAACCCCAGTCCCACCTCTGTTAGGGAGCAAGCTGGGGGGACCTGCAACACCTCTCTGGGAAACTGCAAGCCATTCCGCAAAGGCCGGTGCCCATCCTACCCTAGCAGCACAAGCCACCTCAGGAGCTGTTCCGTGGCTGGAGTTAGAAGCTCCATTTGGAGGAAGAGATGGTTGTCCACCAATTTCAGGTACTGATTAGTGAACTTGGCTGGCTAAAGTATAATCCTAGAAACAGCTAGGGTTTGAGCCAAGTTGGAAAGAGTCCGGTAGCCACCATTCTTACTCTGCCCCTGGCATGAGGGGAAGCCGGGCTGACTGAAAATCCAGCAAAGTTAGGGACTGGCTTCTTTCCACCAAGACTGTATTGCAGCCCTAGCCGTGGTTCCAGCCCCACCTCCAGCAGAGAGGAGGCTGGCAGGACCTGCACCAGGCTCTCCAGGCAAGGCAACTGCAGGTGTTCTCTGCTGGCACAGACTGAATAGCTGGATACTATGGGGTTGCAGCCCCACACCCCAATAGGAGAGAGGAGAGGAGAGGAGCTGGGTATCCTCGGCCTGTCAGAGCAACAGCAGGCATTTTTAGCCCACACAAACTGGTTTGTTGAGTGCCTTTGAGTCCATCTCCACCTCTGCCCTCCATAGGACAGGAGGGGGCTGGTGTTCCCTTAGCCTCTCAGGGCAACTGCAGGCACTTTGGCCTGCACAAACCAAAAAAACTGTTGGGCACTTGTGGTTCCATTCCCATCCCCAATAGGATGTTGGCCCAGCCTCTCTGGGTAACTGCAGGTGCTTTTGGCCCACACAGCCTGGACTAGTGGGTGCTTGTGGATCCACCCTCACCGCCCCCCCCAATAGGAAAAGAGGGGGGCTGGTGTTTCCACAGTCTTTTTGGGCAATGGCAGACAATTTTGGCCTGCATGGACTGGACTGTTGGATGCCTATGGATTGACCCCTACCCGTAATAGGATGGGGGTGGTTTTGGTGTTTCCTCAGCCTCTCCGGGCAATGGCAGGTGCTTTTGGCCTACAGGAACTAAACTGTTGGGCACTGGTGGTTCCATTCCCACCCCCTAAAGGGGAGAAGGGACAGTACTCCCTCAGCCTCTCAGGGCAATTGCAGGCATATTAGGCCCATACAGATTACACTGTTGGGTTCTCCAGAGGGTCCATTCCACCCCCAGCAGGGAGGGGGTCTGGTGCTATGTCAGTTTACCTGGGCAACTGTGGTCATTTGGACCCACACAGCATAGATGGCTGCCCACAACTATAGCTCCATCCCGCCCCAGATAGGGGAAGAAGGGGTGGGAAGCTTTATCAGTCTCTCTGGACAACTACAGACAGAAAGGAAAATATATAGCCCTCAATGCTTATATTAAAAAAGAAGTTAAAATCAATGACCTAACTAACTACACAGCTGGAGGAACTAGAAAAAGAATAGCAAACTAATCCCAAAGCAAGTAGAAAGACTGAAATAGCAAAGATCACAGCAGAAATAAATGAAATTGAGAAAAAAAAAAAAACAACAGAGAGAATTAACAAAACCAAAAGTTGGTTCTTTGAGAAGATTAACAAAATCGACAGACCCTTAGCTAGACTAAGAAAAAAAAGAGAGAAGATACAAATAAATGAAATAAAAAATGAAAAGGGGAACATTACTACTGACCCACAGAAATAAGAGAGATCATAAGAGGATACTATGATCAACTTTATGCTAAAAAGCCAGACAATGTAGATGAAATGGAAAAATTTCCCCAGGAACGTACAAACAACATGCACTGAACCTAGAAGAAACAGAAGACTGCTCAGCAAGCCAATCAATAGTAAAAAGATTGAAACAGTCATCAAACTGCCCCCCAAAATGAAAAGCCCAGGACCAGACAGTTTCACAGGTGAGTTCTACCAAGCATTCAAAAATTTAATACTGGCGGCAGACTTGGCCCAGTGGTTAGGGTGTCCATCTACCACATGGGAGGTCCGCGGTTCAAACCCCGGGCCTCCTTGACCCATGTGGAGCTGGCCCATGCGCAGTGCTGATGCATGCAAGGAGTGCCATGCCACGCAGGGGTGTCCCCTGCATAGGGAAACCCCATGCACAAGGAGTGCGCCCCATAAGGAGAGCCGCCCAGTGCGAAAGAAAGTGCAGCCTGCCCAGGAATGGTGCTGCACACATGGAGAGCTGACACAACAAGATGACGCAACAAAAAGAAACACAGATTCCCGTGCCGCTGACAACAACAGAAGCGGACAAAGAAGATGCAGGAAATAGACACAGAAAACAGACAAGAGAGTTGGGGGGGAGAGGGGAGAGAAATAAATAAATGAATCTTAAAAAAAAAAAAAAAAGATTTAATACCAATCTTACTCAAGCTCTTCCAAAAAACTGAACAATAAGAAACACTACCAAACTTATTCTATGAAGCCAATAGTACCCTAATACCAAAGCCATATAAAGAGATTACCGGGAAATGGACTTTGGCCCAGTGGTTAGGGCGTCCGTCTACCACATGGGAGGTCCGCGGTTCAAAGCCCGGGCCTCCTTGACCCATGTGGAGCTGGCCCATGCGCAGTGCTGATGCGCGCAAGGAGTGCCCTGCCACGCAGGGGTATCCCCCGCGTAGGGGAGCCCCACGCACAAGGAGTACACCTGTAAGGAGAGCCGCCCAGCGTGAAAGAAAGTGCAGCCTGCCAAGGAATGGCGCCGCCCACACTTCCCGTGCCGCTGATGACAACAGAAGCAGACAAAGAAACAAGATGCAGCAAAAAGACATAGAAAACAGACAACCGGGGGAGGGGAGGGGAATTAAATAAATAAAAAATAAATCTTAAAAAAAAAAAAAAAAAAGAGATTACCAAAAAAAAATTACAGACCTATTTCTCTAATGAAAACTGATGTAAAAATCCTGAATAAAATACTTGCTAATCGAATCCAGCAACATATTAAAAGAATTATTCATCATGATTAATTGGCTTTTATACCAGACATGCAAAGGTGGTTCAACATAAGAAAATTAATCAGCATAATACAACACATTAATAAATCAAAGAAGAAAAATCACATGATCTTACCGATTGACACAGAAAAGGCATTTGACAAAATACAGCATCCTTTTTCGATAAAAATACTATAAAAGATAGGAATTGAAGGAAATTTTCTCAACAATGATAAAGGCAATATATGAAAAATCCACAGCTAACACTGTACTCAATGGTGAAAAAATGAAGCTTTTCCGTTGAGATCAGGGACAAGACAAGGATGCCCACTGTCACCATTGTTGTTCAATATAATGTTAGAGGTTCTAGCTAGAGCAATTTAGGCAAGAAAAAGAAATAAAAAGCGTCCAAATCAGAAAGGAAGAAGTAAAACTTTCACTATTCCCAAATGATATGATCCTATATCTAGAAAGTCCCGAAAAATCTACAAGGCTGCTAGAGCTAATAAAACGATTTCGCGGAGTATCAGGATACAATCAGTAGGGTTTCTATGCAATTGTAATGTGCAATCTGAGGAGAAAGTCAGGGGGAAAATTCCATTTACAACAGCAACTAAAAGTATCAAATATTTAGGAATAAACTTAACCAAGGATGTAAAACATTTATATTCAGAAAACTATAAAGAAATCCAAAAAGACCTAAACAATTGGAAGAACATTCCATGCTCATGGATTAGAAGAATAAATATCATTAAGATGTTAATTCATCAAAATTGATATACAGATTCAATGCAATCCCAATAAAGGTTCCGCCAGCATTTTTTAAACAAATGGAGAACACAATTATCAAATTTATCTGGAAGGGTAAGAGGCCCTGTGTATTAGTCAGCCAAAGTGATGATGATGCAAAATACCAGAGATCAGTTGGTTTTTGTAAAGGGTATTTATTTGAGGTAGGAGCTTACAGATACCAGGTCATAAAGTACAAGTTACTTCCCTCACCAAAGCCTGTTTTCATGTGTTGGAAGAAGATGACTGCTGACGTCTGTGAGGGTTCATACTTCCTGGGTTCCTTCCTTTCTTCAGCCTTCTTTTTCCTGGGTTCAAGGTTTCTCTCTTTCTGGGGCTTGCTTCTGTTTCCTCTGGGTGCTTACTTCCTGGTGCTTACAGCTTAAGGTTTCAGCATCAAACTCCAACATCAAAACTCCAACATCAAAAACCCTCAACTCTGTCCTTCGCCATCCCTTTCATCTATGAGTCCCCACTCCACTTGCACAAGAGGTTTACATGATTACTTAATCAAGGAAACCTATAAATCCAGTATAATCTAATATGCCCAGAGGAAAAGATTAATTTACAAACATAATCCAATATTTCTTTTTGGAATTCATCAATAATATCAAACCTCTATACCCTGAATAGCTAGAAACATCTTAAAAAGGAAAAGTGAAGTTGGAGGACTCTCACTTCCAGACTGTAAATCATATTACTTAGCTACAGTGGTAAAAACAGCATGGTATTGGCATGAAGACAGACACATAGACCAATGGAATCAAACTGATTGTTCAGAAACAGACCCTCACATCTGTGGCCAAGTGATTTTTGACAAGCCTGTCAAACCCAACCAGCTTGGACAGAAGAGTCTATTCAACAAATGGTGCTGGGAGAACTGGATATCCATAGCCAAAAGAAAGAAAGAAGACCCCTACCTCACCCCTTATACAAAAATTAACTCAAAATGGATCAAAAACCTAAACATAAAAGCAAGTACCATAAAGTTCCTAGAAGAAAATGTAGGGAAACATCTTCAAGACCTGGTAATAGGTGATGGATTCTTAAACCTTATACTAAAAGCATAAGCAACAAAAGAAAACATGGGTAAATGGGACCTCCTCAAAATTAAACACCTCTGTGATTCAAAGGACTTCATCAAGAACGTGAAAAGGCAGCCCATTCAATGGGAGAAAATATTTGGAAACCACATATCTGATAAGGGTTAGATTTCCATTCTATATAAAGAGATCAGGGAAACAGATTTGGCTCAACTGATAAAGCATCCACCTACTATATGAGAGGTCCAGGGTTCAAACTCAGGGCATCCTGACCCATGTGGTGAGTTGGCCCATGCGCAGTGCTGATGCACGCAAGGAGTACCGTGCCACACAGGGGTGTCCTCCACGTAGGGGAGCCCCATGCACAAGGAGTGCATCCTGCAAGGAGACCTGCCCTGCACAAAAAAAGCATAGCCGCCCAGAAGTGGCACTGCATACACAGAGAGCTGATGCAGCAAGATGACACAACAAATTCCCGCTTGCCACTGACAAGAATGCAAGTGAGGAACACATAGTGAATGGACACAGAGAGCAGACATCAGGGGGTAGGGAGGGGGAGAGAAATAAATAAAAAATAAATCTTTAAAAAGAGAGAGAGAGAGATCATACAACTCAACAATAAAATAGCAAACCACAATTAAAAACTGGGCAAAAGATTTAAATAGCCATTTCTCCAAATAGGAAATCCAAATGGCCAAAAAGCACGAGAAAATGTTCCATATCACTAGCTACTAGGGAAATGCAAATTAAAACAACGAGATATCATCAATATCACACAGAATGGCCATTAATTAAAAAAACAGACAACTATAAGTGCTAGAGAGGATGTGGAGAACTAGGAACACTCCTTCACTGTTGGTGTGACTGTAAAATGGTGCAGCCTCTGTGGAAGACAGTTTGGTGGTTCCTCAGGAAGCTAAATATAGAACTGCCATATGATCCAGCAAATCCTCTACTAAGAACATTTCCAGAAGAACTAAAAACTATGACATGAGCAGACATCTGCACACTGATCATCACAGCAGTGTTATTCACAATTGCCAAAAGATGGAAACAACCCAAGTGTCCATCAACCAATCAACCGATAAACAAAATGTGGTATACACATACAATGGAATACTATGTTGTGGTTAAGAAATTAAACTGGGACACATATGATAACATGGATGAATCTGGAAGACATTATATTAAGAAAAGTAAGCCAGACACAAAAGGATAAATATTGCAATGTCTCATTAATATGAACTAATACAAAGAATAAACACATGGAGTTAAAACCTAGAGTATAGGTTATTAGAAGATAAGAGGAGGGTTGAGAAGAACTACTGATGCTTAATGTATGTAGAAGTTTTAATTAACTTGACTGTAAAAGTGTGGAAATGGGTAGAGTTGATGGTAAGACATTGTAGTCAGTAGCAGCTGATTTAAAAAAGGGATTGTTGCTGAAAAGGGTAGTCTGGGGGAACTAAACGTCAATTGAAAGAAAGCTAAAGAAAAATCTAGGGAATGAATAACACAGTGAACCCAGAGGTGGATGAGACTTGTGGTTGAGGGTACAAATATAAGAGTATCCTTCTGTGACCTACTGTAGATGTACATCACTACTGCAGGGTGGTGGGAATATGAAGAAGCATGGGAAAACTACAGTTGGTATGACCTACAGACTGTGGTTAACAACAATACTATAATATTCTTGCATCAATGCCAAAGATGTACTGTGTTGATAATGGAGGTGTACAGAAAAAGTGTGTCAAATGTACACTATAGACCATGGTTGGTGGTAACAGCCTGAAGATATCCCATAATCTGTAACAAATGTTCCACCACAGTGTGGTGTGTTGGTGAAGGGGATTCTACACACGTGCATGATTATTTTTTAAGTTCACAACCTCTATAACAAAAATATATTTTTTAAAAATAGGGTGGGTTGGAGGAAAAACACACCAAATGTAAGATAGGGACTATAGTTAGTAGTAATATTTTTCATTTTGTTTTTTTATTGTCTTTTTTTTTTTTTTTTGAAGATAAGTAGATCACATAAAATGTTACATTAAAAAACATAGGAAGTTTCCCAAACACCCCACTCCCCACCCCTCCCCTACTCCTCCCACAGCAGCAGACACATTCATTGTATTTGGTAAATGCACCCTGGAGCACTGCCACACCGCATGGACCATAGTTTACATTATGGTTCACACTCTCCCGCAGTCCTTCCAGTGGGTTATGGCAGGATATACAATGTAGTAGTAATATTTTGACAATGCTCTTGCATAGTTTATAACAAATGTTTCACAACAATGCAAAATGTTGGTGGAGGGGTGATGTATGAGACCCCATATGATGTTATGCATGTTTATTTTGTAAGTTCACAATCTTTACTCTACACTTATTGTTTATTCATGTTCATGTATGAATGATATACTTCAATAAAAAATACATTAAAAGAAAAAAGAAAAAGTCACTAGATTTTAAACACCAGACAAAACTTCTCTGGAATAAAATTACTATAATAGAACAGTAAATATTACCTTAAACTCTGACAACCACTCTTCTACAACCCCTTTCTCTGAAGTGAACATCTTTCCACATCTGTTCCAAATTTTCAACCTGGAATTGAACATAGAAAAATGTTAAAATTTTGAATACATTTGCTGTATAATCAGATTACCATGGATAGAGATAACTCTATAAAGTTAAATTACTTCTTATTTGTGAAATTAAAGCAGGCTCGAACGTAAATTACTAGGTACATTTCAAAACCAATGTGCGTGAACAAGCCTTAAAATGCAAGAATTTTGTCAAAAGTATAAGTATCATAATGTGGTGAAATTGGCTGTTCAATTTTCATTCAGATTTCAGGAATGCCAGCTGCAAAATATTCTTGACATTTTCCCCCTAGTTTCAATGAAGTAATTCTAAAAAGTATCATGTGGTTTAAGAAAATTGCAGGAAATATTTCAAAAGGTTTGCCAATATAAAAAGACATGCATAAAAATGGATTTTCTACAAGGCATTCTAAAGTCATTTAATTTGCTTATATATCAGTTCTTTACCACAGCAAGAATCTATCTAGGCAAGCCACTTGATTCCCTGAAAGCTTAATATTCATAAAACAAAAGTAAAAGTAACAATATCTAAGATAATGTCCATATCCATCAATAGTTATTCAGAAGGTTGCATTAACTTATATACAAATAAGAAAAAAGTGAAAGGAAATGCAAATGGTTTTATCTTAAGAAGAATTTTTACCAAAATATACTGTTTTTTATTTTTTGTCTTTATTTATTTTTTAATATAACATTAAAAAAAATATGAGGTCCCCATATACCCCCATCTCCCTCACCCCACTCCTCACCCCATAACAACAATCTCCTCCATCATCATGCAACATTCACTGCATTTGGTGAATACATCTCTGATTCTTCAGTCATCCATCTGTATGGGAGTGAACTTAAAAGACTAATTTTGGAGTAAAAACCTTCCTTAGCACTATCTCATTTCTTAACTTCCTAACACAGCACAAATCCTACATTAGGTTACTGAAGTTTCATCAGAATTATAATGTAATAGAAACTGAAGCAGACTTGCCAGAAGCTAAAATCACAATTCTACTACTTACTTGTAATAAAACCTCAGGCAAGTTATTTGCCTTACTTTCTTCATATGTGAAATAAGGACAATGATAGCATCTGCCTTCAAGGGGTTATTTTGAGGAGTAAATGGAAAAAAATAACACATATTATAGTACCTGGCAATAAAATTCTACTGCTATGTAACATTATTATTAAAGAATATCAACTCTATAACTATTCTGCTCAGCTATCTATAAAAGTATACAAACAAATATGCCACAAAATACATTCTGAACTTTCTACTAATTTTCATAAAAATATGGTTAAGGAAATTTAAAATATATATATTCATTTATTCTTTTATGAAGGATTACTTGATAGATATGCATCATATTTTTTAGAATAAAAACAGTCCCTTCCAGTCAACAGTATCTCAATGCAAGATGGTACAGGATGCTATTTCTCCACAGAATCTTTGAACAACTAGTAAAAACTGCCCAAGCCATCTTCCTCAGAACTCTCACAAATAGTAAAAGGGTTCCAGTAACTGATTGAGTACTGAATCAAGAAAACACAGCTTTAAAAAATGGTAGGAGTTAAAACAAGGATAAGAGAAGCTCGTGGCATCATTGCTGATATGTCCACAGTGCTGTGGGTTCCTGGCTCAGCCCAAGAGGAAGCAAAGTAGCCCTATACACAAACTGCAGTGCTTGTGTGACAGTGTCAATCACTGGATGGCAGCCTGAAAGATTAACCACGAAACTGTTCTCTGCCTTGCCCTCCCAGAACTTGCCTTGCAGGCAGAAGAAGCTTGCAGACAGCTAAAGCAATGTAAGAAACAAGTCAAAGTGGCCTAGAGTAAAGGATTACCTGCTTTAAATGATATGATGGAGCATCCAGGATGGGAAAAAGTCTATTTTATAGAGTTGAAGGAATATTCAAATTCCTGTAAATGGGGCAATCCTAAGGCAATGAGCAAGCACAAGCCCAGGACAAGACTCGGGTTCTGGAAAGACTGAGAATATCCCACACATCACCCTCACGGGCTGATCTTATTGACAGGAAGGCTTAAACTCTATAGAGCACCAACCAATGTAGAGCCAATTTGCAATGACTAGGAAAGGTGTTTTTTTGTGCATTGGTTTGCTTTTTTATATTAGCTCCTGGTATTCAAGGAAATCTCTGCCATTTTACGAGCTGTATACAAACTTAAGGAGCAGACAGTTCAGGGACTAAATATTAGAGTTAACATCATGAAATATAAAAATATGCAGCATGCAACAAAAAATTACAAAAAAACCCCACAAATAACAGTACAAATAGAATACAATTAGATCATCAATTTTAACAAAGGTTACACACTAAAGCAAGTTGTTGTTGTTGGGGTAATATATAGGAAAATCTGTATTTTACCCATGATGGCTCTGTAAACCCACAACTTCTCTAATAAAGAAAAAAAGAGAAATAAAAAAGAAGCAGGAACTGGTCCATCCAAAGCAACAAGATAAAAATCCAGAAACTATCAGTGAAGAAGACAAGACTTTGGACAAACCATATAAAACTTTAAAAAACTGATTCTCAGTATGCTCAAGGAGATAAAGAAAAACACAGAGAAAGAACTAAAGCATATCAGGGAACTGATGAATGAACAATATGAAAATCTCAATATAAAGATAGAAATTTTAAAAAGGGATTTGACAGAAATACTGGAGTTGAAGACCAAAATAAATGAAGTGAAAAATTCTCTTAAGAGTTTAAGCAGCAGATTGGAGCTGAAAGAAGAAAGATAATATAATGGAAATGATTCAGGAGTAGAAAGAAAAAAGAATGAAAAAAAAAGTGAACAGGGCCTAAGAGACTGTGGGACACCATCAACCATATATATATTGGATATAATATCTAGATAGAAGAACAATAAGGAAATGGAAGACTTGAATGATATCATAAGCCAACTAGACATAATGGACATACAGAGAACACTTCACCCAACAGCTGCAGAATATACATTCTTCTCTAATGCACATGGATCATTCTCCAGGACAAATCTCAATAAATTAAAAAATACTGAAATCATACAATGTATTTTCTCCATCACAATGGAATGAAGTAAAAATCATTAATAGAGGGAAAAGGAAAATTCACAAATATGCAGAAATCAATGTATTCCTAAACAACCCATTGGTCAAAGAAGTAATCAAAAGGGAAATTAGAAAATATCTTTTTTTTTTATTTTAAATTTTATTTATTTTGTAAAAATATTACATTCAAAAAATATGAGGTCCCATAGAAAATATCTTGAGACAAATAAAAGTAAAAAGACAACATACCAAAACTTAGAGGATGCAACAAAGGCAGTGCTGAGAAGGAAATTTATAGTTTTAAATGCTTGCATTAAAAAGAAAGAAAGATCTCAAATCAAAACCCTAACCTCACAACTAGAGGATCTGGGGGAAAAAAAAGAACTAAACCCAAAATAAGGAAAGGAAAAAACAAAGACTGAAGTGGAGATAAATGAAATAGAGAAAAAACCAACAGAGAGAATGAGAGAATCAACAAAACCACAAGGTGGTTCTGTGAAAAGATCAATAAAATCAAGAAACATCTTGAGCTAGACTGAAAAAGGAAAGAAAAAAAAGAGGGAGAGGGAGAGAAGATACAAATATTATAATTGAAACTAGAGATAAAGGGGGGAGGGCATTATTCCCAAACACACAGATAACAACAAGGATTATAAGAGGATACTATGAACAACTATACACCAACAATTTAGATAACCTAGAAGAAAGGTACAAACTCTTAGAAAACTCACAAACTACCTGTGGCAGTTTGAAACTTTTGTGGACCACAGAAAACCCTGTTCTTAAAGCTAATCCATTCCTGTGCATGTAAAAACCTATTGTAGGTGAGACCTTTTTTGATTAAATTACCTCAGTTAAGGGCCTCTGATTATATTGTGTGATCCAGAGTGAGTCTTAATCCTCCTACTGGAGTCTTTTATAAATGGAAGAATAAAAAGCTGCAGATACATAGAAAAAAGGCTGCAGAGACAGAGAGGAACCCAGAGGCTGAAATCAACAGGGCAAAGAAGTTGAGAAGAAACCACTTTAGCCAGAAGCTGAAAGCAACAAGGCCTGGAGGAGAGGGAAGAGATTAGTGGAGGTCACCGTGTGTTCAAATGTCCACAGCTCCAGCTCAGAAAGAAAGCATCTTTAGATGATGCCACCATATGCCTGATGCCCACAGCTGCAGATTGGGGAGAAAGGTGATGATGCTTTGATTTGGACACTTTCAAGGCCTCAGAACTGTAAGCTTTTAATCTAATAACTCCCATTGTAAAAGTCAATCCATTTCCAGTGTATGGCTTCCAGCAGGCTTTAGCAAACTAAAACACTACCTACAATGACTCAAGAAGAAACAGAAGAGGTCACATGCATACTCATTTGTTTAGCATGTGTGCCAGCTCAGAATAAAACTACCCCTTCCCATACTTATTTCTAGAGAGCTCAAAAGGGAATACAAGAAACTCTTCCATACCCTGAAACTTTCACAGCCTCACCACCACTATCTCACTGAAGTATACTCAGACTAAAGTCATTATCCCCTTTCTCCATTTGTCAGGCACCACAAGAAGCTACAGGCTCCCAGGTTACATTCATCTTCTGCACACTAGTCTTATAACTTTGTTCATCCACTATTTTGCCCCCATCTTCCATCCCATTCTAACTTTGGAAAGAGGAAAACCCTTCTACCATTTCCTCTCAAGCTGACTGTACACTGCCAGAAAATCCTCTGTATCTTCAACAGTTCTCTGAATGTTACTTTCTTCTTTCTTTCTAACACAATTCTGGCTCTTCTCTAAGGACATTCCTTCTCCTGAGAGCCATCTTAAAGAATGACTGTTTTTCTCACACAGCTCTGAAATAAACCACCAGGCCTAGAGGTAAAACGTATGTCCTCCTTCCTCCTTATTACCACTCTAGATCATTCTACCTCTCTCTTCTCTAACCTGTCCAATAAACACAGCTTTGAATCTCATGCTGCTTCCATCAACCAATCAATTCCACTCACCCACCTACCACCATCACTACCCTTCATTTCTAGATCAACTAGATCATCTGGCTCACTGTCACTCTTTCAGACCACTCCTAATTTAATTCTCAGTGACTTTTTTTTCTCTCAACTTGAACTCTTTCTTTTCATAGTTCTAATTGTTTTTTCATTTTAGAAAATTATTGAAGTTTATCATTCATACATGAACATATAAACAATGAGTGTATAGTGAAAGTTGTGAACTTAAAGAACAAAACGTCAGGGCAATAAATAACAACCTTATGAAAATCCTCAACAACAGTTTTCTTAACTGTTCTGTTGTCTACCATATTCTAAATCCAATTACTCAAGAAGGAAGAAAGCACTCTCTTCAGCTAATACCTGCACACAACCTCGAAAAGCATTTTTCTATGAATTAGACAATACAGACAAGACTTTAGCTAAACTGAAGAAGCAAAAAGACAAAGAAGATCCAAATTACTAAAATCTGAAGTGAAAGTGGGGATTTACTAACAAATTTCCAGAAATAAAAAGGTTTAAATGATAGATAGATCACAATAGATCATATTTATTGGGCAATAATATGGGCATAATACTATGAATGATAGTATGCCAAAAATTAGATAACCTAAGTGAAACGGGAATATTGCTTGAAACACACAAACCACCAAAACAGATGCAA
This sequence comes from Dasypus novemcinctus, assembly GCF_030445035.2. NCBI lineage: Eukaryota > Metazoa > Chordata > Mammalia > Cingulata > Dasypodidae > Dasypus > Dasypus novemcinctus. Next base: position 36,548,099 of record NC_080677.1, on the reverse strand, counting down.
AAGAAATAGAAAATTTGAACAGACCTATAATAAGTAAAGTAACTCAATCAGTAATCAAATTCCCCTCAGCAAAGAAAAGCCAGGGACCAAATAGCTTTGCTGGTGAATTCTACCCAACATTGAAAGAAACATTAACACCAACCCTTCTCAAACTTTTCACGTACACACACACACACACACACACACACACATACACACAAACAGAAGAGGAAAGAACACTTATTAACTTTTTCTATGAGGCCAGGATTACTCTGATACTAAAGTTAGATACAAACATCACAAAAAAAATCCCTTATGAAAATCCTCAACAAATACTAGCAAACCAAATCCAGCAGCATATTAGGAGGATTTATCCCAATTATGCAAGGGTGGTCCAACATACAAAAAATAAATGTAACATCCTAATAAAAGAATGAAGAAAAAATACACGTAGAAAGCTGCAGGAAAAAGAACCCAAGCCCCTACTGAGCTATTACCTGAGAGCCAACACCAAGTGATGGCCAAGGACTAAGCCATCTTGGACATTCCAGCCAAGTTAAGCCTTCAGACACAGCAGCTGACAACATGGAGCAGCAGATCTGACCAGTTAAATGCAGTCAATCTCAGATTTGTGAAAAATAATAAAGTTATCATTATTATTTAAAGCCACTAAGTTTGGGGATAGTTTGTTAGGCAGCAATAGATAATCAAAACACTGTCAAACATTTAGGTCATACCTTTTTTGTGCAAGGCATTATGCTAACTCCTACTAGAGAATATTAGATTGATCAAGATATAGTCCCTACCTTCAAAGAATTAAATTTTTTTCTGCAAATTTGTAGTAAAACCCATAGTAAATAGGACATAATCTCCGAATTGCCCAATAAATATGATCTATCATGATGACTTTTTGCCTGATTCCTATTGTTTATAGTGGCAAACACCAGAGAAGTCCACATCCACAAAACAAAACAATGCTCACTGACTAATCATCATCCTATTTTAACTGTTATGCTGAATTAATGGAGCCAACATCACAATAACCATCACACTTGCCACTGCATTTATAAAAGTTCCTTATATATATAGTAGATATAAACAATCTTATTTCATATATATTATGGTCCTGCCTCTTCAGAATTTTCCTGAAATGTCAAATTACTTCCTTTAAATTTTCAGTTAGGAAAAATGAAGTTTCATCTTGATTTGCTGCTATTAGTATAAGATATTTGCAAATAAAATGTTATTACTCTGTTATACATTTTCACAATGTACCACCTTAATATTACAGAAAGGAATATATGCAGAAAACCATAAAAACCATTATGTCCAATAACAATACCATCTCAAAGCACAAAATGAATATATATTACTTTGATAATGTTGATAAGTTTTCCAAACAGATGGTTTGGTTTTTTTTTTTGGTTTTGGTTTTGGTTTTTAGATACCAGGGGCCAGGATCTCATATGTGGGAAGCAGAAACTCAACCACTGAGCCACATCGGCCCAAGTTGGATTCTTAGTTTGCTTTGCGAGTTGTTTGTTTTTTTAGGAGCCACCAGGAACCAAACCCTGGACCTCCCATGTGGGAAGCAGGCACTCAACCACTTGAGCCACATCCACTCTCTACACTCTCTAACAAAGGGTTTTTATTTATTTGATTGCAAAATCTGGAGAATAAGCCCAAGTGAAATGCCTTTAAATTAATCCTGAATATTGATGCTTATTGAAAGATAGTGACAACAGAAATGGTAACTATATATATAGTAAAACCACCAAGAAACAAATTTTCACTCTACCAGGAAACCACAGTATGAAAGAGAATGCTTAATAATAACAGTGGGCCACTGAGGCATGTGTCATATTAATCTAAACCAGAAGTGCTCATCTTAGTAACATGATTCCTAGAGATTTCACATCTTAGCTGCTCTTATTTATCAATCTTATCAATAAATTTGCAAACTATTTAGTCAGGATTATTTGAATGCTACATCAAAAAAGAGGGAGAATATTTGCAAAGAATCTTGCAGAAATCCTAGGCCAGAAACTGTAACATAAAAGAGGCTTAAGGAAATGAGACCTTAAAACTAAAAATTAGAACTTAGATCCCTGTCTTCTAAACAGGTGATCTCTATGACTCTTCTGCCTTGATCAGCATATCTGTTCCATTCTTTTTTTGCTGAATGGCTTCTTTACTTACTTATCTTGCCTATGGCCCAGAATGACTATGCTATCCTAACTATCATGACCTTTCTCTTCTAGGAAGCTGCACTCACCTCTGCATCAAACTTGTTTTTCTCAATTTCCTAACTCTAAATTTTCTAAATAAGCCTCTGATTGTGCCAGTTCCTTAATCTGATCCTGAATACAACTCAGTGGCCATCCTTATGTCAGTGTTCTTGGGATACATGTCTATCCTTGGCCCAATAGTTGAGACCAAGGTTATAGACTTATGTAGATAATGGTTTATCAGAAGGGAGTTTACTATAACAAAAATGGTAACTATACCTAAGATCCAGTTAGTATAAAATCACAGAAAAAAATCTAAAAAGCTGAATATCAGGGCATGACATTTCAGTCTGTGAAATCTAAAATTTCATAACTTTCCTTAGCAATTTGGACTCATAGAAAGAGTTCATATTAGGCTTGGAGGCACCTAAAATGCCAATATCTTTCTCATACAAACTGCTTCTAAACCAGATCACTTCTATCTTGTACTTTTCTAAACAATTTTAAAAATCGAAATTGCATTTAGTCTTCTTAAATTGGTTTGCACACAACAGATATGCAAATATTTACATATGAATCTTTGCTAGTTAGAGTCCTGAATTCCACTCTTAGTTTAATATAGCAGTTAACTTATTAGCCCTCCATGGTAGTTAAAATTATGGCATGCAATAAAAGTTATCCTCAAAGCAAGGAATTCTGTACTAGAGGACAAGTAGGGAATGAGAACTAGAACTATATTATAAAGCCATCCAAGTGTAGGTAATCATTAGTGCAACAAAAATAAGTGACTTTTCCCAAAATGAATATGGGTTAAGTATACGGGAATGGAGCAAGTTGATATGGTTATGAATTCCAAAAATAGATATTGTATTATGTTTGTAATCTGGTCTGTACCTGGGCATTACTAAGTTATGATTAGGGCTTTGATTGGGCCACGTCATTAGTGCATTGAGTCCCCACCACTTGGTGGGTGGGGACTCACAGATAAAAGGCATGGCAAAGGACAGAGTTGGAAGGGTTTTTGATGTTGGAATTTGATGCTGAAGCCTTAAGCTGGAGTCCCAGGAAGTAAGCTCACAGAGGGAAGAGAAGCAAGCCCTGGGAAGACAGGAACCCTGAGCCCAGGAAGAAGCAAGACCCTGGAAGGGAGGAATCCAGGAAGCCTGAACCCTCACAGACATCAGCAATCATTCTGCTCCAACACATGAAAATAGACTTTGATGAGGAAAGTTAACATATGCTTTATGGCCTGGTATCTGTAAGTTCCTACCCTAAATAAATACCTTTTATAAAAACCAGCCAGAGAACCAGCAAGATGGCGGTGGAGTAAGGAGTTTCTAGAGTCAGCTCCTGCTACAGGGCAGTTAGTAAACACCCAAGTTATCTGGAGCTAGCTGAAGCACCTGTTTAGAGGCTCCAGGAGACGAGAAGAGCAACAACCTTGAAGGAATGGAAGGAGGAGATTGCCCATCTGCAGAGAAGATTTGTAAGTAGAGTGCTCCACAACACAGAGGCCAGTGCCCATCCTCCACTGGAGGCACAAGCCATGTCGGCAGCTGCTCCGTGGCTGAAACTGAAAGCTCCACTTCCCAAAAATGGAGAAGGAAGAGATGGCTGGGCACCAATTTCAGCCACTGATGAGTAAATTCAGCGGGCTAAAGTATAATCCTGAAAACAGCTAAAGTTTGAGCCTGTTCAAATTAGAAAGAGGCCAGGAGCTGCCATCTTAACTCCATGCCTGGCACAAGGGGAAGTGCAGTGGACTGAAAATCCCAATGTTGGTGGGACCGCCTTCTTTCCATCCAGATCAGATTTCAGCTCTCTAGCCTAGGCCCCAGTGTCACCTCCAGCAGGGAAGAGGCTGTGGGGACCTGCAGCAGCCTCTCTGGAAAACTATAGGCTAAGCCGCAGAGACTGGTGATTATCCTATATAGGCGGCACAAGCCACGGAGGTCGGTGATTATCCTACTCTTGCAGCACCCCAGGAGCTATTCTGTGGCTGGAATTGGAAGACTGATTTCCCAAAAACAGGGGAGGAGGAGACAGTTGGCTGCCCATTTCAGTTACTGATTGGCAGACTTGGCTGGTTAAGCTATAACCCTGGGAAGAGCTGGGGTGTGAATCTGTCCAAGTTGGAAAGAGGCCTGTGGCTGCCATTTTGACTCTGCCCCTAGCCTGAGGGGAAGCCAGGACCAAAAATCACAATGACGGTAAGAACTGGTTTCTTTCACCCAGATCAGTCTACAGTCACAGCCTAGGCATCATCCCTGCCTCTGGCAGGGAGGAGGCTGACAGGCCCTGCACGAGCCTATCCAGGTAACTGCAGATACCTTTGGCAGGCACAGACTGAAAATCAGAAGTCTGCCAAGGCAACTGCAGTCATCTTGGACCTGCACTGCATAGATTGCTGCCCACACCTGCAGCTCCATCCCGCCCCAGGCGGAGGAGAAAGGGATGTGAAGCTTCATCAGTCTCTCTGGGCAGCTACAGTCTAGGCCTGCACAACTTGGATTATTCCACACAGCTGTGTCTCTGTCCCTACCCCTGGCAAAGGAGAAAGTTGGAAGATGCTTCATCAGTCCCTGGCGCAATGAGGGCAGCTTGAGCCTCAACAAGTTATAGCACCAACTACATGCTTGGCTCCTACTACACAACCAGCAAGAGAGAAAGGGCAGGAAGCCCTAAACTAAAGAGAAAAACTGCACCCAGAACAAATACTCTAGTAAGCCAGATGCCAAGACACCAACAATAAATTACAATCCACACCAAGAAACAGGAAGCTATGGCCCAGTTAAAGGAACAAGATAAGCCTTCAGATGACATAAAGGAGTTGAGACAACTAATTTTAGATGTTCAAACAAATCTCCTTAATAAATTAAATGAGATGGCTAAAGAGATTGAGAACATTAAGAAGACACTGGATGAGCACAAAGAAGAATCTGAAAGCATACATGGAAAAATAGATCTTATGGGAATGAAAGATGCAGTAAATGAAATTTAAAAAACATTGGAATTATTTAACAGCAGATTTGGGGAGGCAGAAGCAAGGATTGGTGAGCTTGATGATACAAAAGAACAGATGAAGAATGGAAAAAATTGAACAAGGTCTCAGGGAACTGACAGCAAAAGATGTACAAACATACATGTCATCGGTGTCCCAGAGGAGAAGAGAAGGGAAAAGGGGCAGAGAGAATATTTGCAGAAAAATGGTAGAAAATTTCCCAACCCTATTGAAGGACATAGATATCCATGTCCGAGAAGCACAACATACTCTCATCTGAAAAAATTCCAATAGACCAACTCTGAGACACACACTTATCAGAATGTCAAATGTCAAAGACAAAGAGAATTCTGAAAACAGCAAGAGAAAAGCAATGTATAACATATAAGGGATATCCAATAAGATTAAATGCTGATTTCTCACCAGCAACCGTGGAGGCAAGAAATCAGTGGTCTAATATATTTAAGATACTATGAGAGAAAAACATCCAGCCAAGAATCTTATATCCAGCAATACTGTCTTTAAAAAATGAGGGCAAGATTAGAATATTCACAGATAAACAGAAACTGAGAGAATTTCTAAGCAAGAAACGAGGTTTTTAGGAAATACTAAAGGGTACGCTAGAACTTGAAAAGACAGGAGAGAGAGGCCTGGAAGAGAGTCTAGTAATGAAGATTAACAATAGTGCAAAATAGTGGTGAAAATAAAATATGACAGATAAAACTCAAATAATCAGGAATAAATTTAACCAATGATGTAAAGCACTTGTATTCAGAAAACTGCAACTCAATGTTAAAAGAAATTTTAAAAAGCCTAAATAACTGGAAGAACATTCCATGCCCATGGATTGGAAGACCAAATATCATGAAGATGTCAATTCTTCTCAAATTCAGTTTGAGATTCAATGCAATCCCGATAAATATTCCACCATCATTTTTTTAAAAATTGAAAACACAATCATCCAAAGTATTTGGGAGGGTAAAGAATCCTGAATAGCCAGAAAGATAAATAGGAAAAGTGAGCCCTCATTTCCAGACTTTAAATCAAATCACCTAGCTATAGTGGTAAAAAACAGCATGGTACGGGCATAAAGATAGATACATAGACCAATGGAATCAAATTTATGGTTCAGAAACAGACCCTCACATGTATGCTGAAGTGATGTTTAAAACCCAAAACAGCCTGGTAGAACAGCCCATTCAAAAAATGGTGCTGAAAGAATTGGATATCCATAGCCAAAAGAAGGCAAGAGGACCCCTATTCACACCTTATCCAAAAATTAACTCAAAATGGATCAAAAACCTAAAAATAAAAGCAAGAACCATAAAACTTCTAGAAGAAATTGCAGGAAAATATCTTCAAGACCTGGTGGTAGGTGGTGGATTCTTAAAGGAGATAAGAGGAGGACGGAGATGGACTACTGAATTTTAATGTATATAAAAGTTTTAATTAGATTTACTGTAAAAGTGTGGAAATGTATAGAGTGGATGGTAACACATAGTGAGTAACAGCTAGTTTATAAATGAGGATGTGACTGAAAATGGTAGTCTAGGTATGTAAATGCCAACTGACAGAATGCTAGAGAATAATCTAGGAACTGAATAGCATAGTAAACCAAAAGGTGCATGAGAATTGTGGGTGACGGTACAGATGCAAAAGTGTCCTTTGTGAGCTACAGTAAATGTATATCACTACTGCAGGGTGTTGGGAATGTGGAGAAGCATGGGAAAAACAGAGCTGGAGTGACCTATGGACTGGTTAGCAGTAATAATATTTTTGCATCTGAGCCAAAGATGTGCTGTGTCGATGATGAGGCAGTATGGAAAATGTGAGCCAAATGTACACTATGGACATGGTAACAATCAGGTATTATCATCTTATCTGTACCAAAAGTTCCACCACAGTGTGGTGTGTTGATAGAGGGGTGTTGTTTGGGAATTCTTCACAAGTGCACGATTGTTTTATAAGTTTACAACTTCTGTCATAAAAAATATATTTAAAAAAAATAATAGGGTGGGTTGGGGGAAAAACACACCAAATGTAAGATGAGGACTATGATTAGTAATAAGATTTTGATAATATTCTTTCATAATTTGTAACAAACATCTCACAACAATGCAAGGTGTTGATGGAGGGTTGATGTATGGATCCCCTGTATGATGTTATGCATGTTTGCTTTGTAAGTTCACAACTTTTACTGTACACTTAATTGTTTATGTATGTTCATATATAAATGATATAAAGTTAATAACAATAGGGTTGGTTCGGGGAAAATACTTTGGTTAATAGTAATATTTTGACAATGCTCTTTAATCATTAGTTAAAAAGGTTTAACAACAATGCAAGTTATTGGTGGTAGGGTGAGTTATGAGAGTCCTGTATGATATTATATATGTCTGTTTTGTAAGTCCACAACTATTATTATACAGTTATTTTTTATGTATGTTTATGTATGAGTGATATACTTCAATAAATTCATTTTTTTAAAAAACAATCAATATCTGGTATTTTGCTTCAGCGCCCCTTTGGCTAACTAATACAGGGATCCAAATCTAAGTAAATATCTGTATTAGTCAGGGTTCTCCAAAGATACAGAAACTATAGGAGATAGAGAGAGAGTGAAAGAGAGATTTATAATAGGAATTGGCTCACCTAACCATGGGATTTGGTAAGTCTGAATTCTGTAGGGCAAGATGTAAATTGGAAACTTGAAAAAGGCGAAGTTAATTCCCAAGGTAAAGCCAGAAGTTGGGAACTCTGAAAAAGGTGATTTTAAATTCCCCAGGAGAAGCTAGTTGGCCGAAGAATAGAAATAGAAATTCTTTCTGATTGTTAAAGTCCTCAGTACTCACTTTAAGCCCTCCAAAACTGATTAAACTGAAAGACTCCTCTCATTGCTGTAGTCAATCTCCTTTGTTAATTGTAGATGTAATCAGATGTAGATGCAATCATCTGACTAATGATTTAATCCATATATGAAATACTCTCATAGTAACAATTAGGTCAGTGTTTGCTTGACCAAATAACTGGATACCATAACCAAACTGATATATGAAATTAAATATCCAGGGGAAAAATCTACTCTTAATATGATTACTATGGGGAAGGAATAGGGGTCTGTTTTCATTTCTTAGACTACTTAAAACAAATACCAGATTTAAACATTGGGGATTTATTAGATTACAGTTTTGAGGCTGAGAAAGTGTTCAAATCAAGGCATCATCAAGGCAAAGCTTTTCTCCCAAAGACTGGCTGCTGGCAATCCTTGACTCCTCTGTTTCAAGGAAAGGTATGTGGGGTGTCTGCTGGTTTCTCCCTTCTCTTCTGGGATTTGCTGGTTTCAACTTCTTGCTTAGCTAAAGGTTTGTCAATTTTATTGAAATTTTCAAAGGACCAAATCTTGGTTTTGTTAATGCTCTGTATTGTTATTTTCTTACCCTCTATTTCATTTATTTCTGCTTTAATCTTTCTTTCAGCTTACTTTGGATTTAGTTTGCTGTTCTTTTTCTAGTTCTTCCACGTATGCAGCTAAGTCTTTAAATTAGTTCTTTTTTAATGTAAGCACTTAGGGCAATAAATTTCCCTATCGGCACTGCCTTCACTGTATCCCATAAATATTCTGTTTTCTCAATTTCATTCACCTCAAGATACTTACTAATCTCCCTGGTAATTTCTTCTTTGACCCATGTATTGTTTAAAAGTGTTATTTAACTTTCACATATTTATTGATTTTCCAGTTCTCTGTCAGTTTTTTATTTCCAGCTTCCATGTAATTTGGTCAGAGGAGATGTTTTATATAATTTGTCTTTCTAAATGAATTGAGACTTGTTTTATGACCAAATGTGGCAGTTTTACATTATCTATGAATTCCAAAAAGAGATATAGATTATGTTTGTAAATTGGTCTGTTCCTCTGGGCATGGCACCCTTTGATTGTATTAGACTCACCTGAGATGCCTTTTTTTATACACTTTTTTAGTAAAATTAACAGATCACAAAGAATATTACATTAAAAAAACATAAGAGGTTCCCATATATCCCATTCCCCATCCCCCCACCCATCATTTTTGTAAATTTTTTTTTTGAAGACATATACATCACCAAAAAAATGTTACATTAAAAAAAATAAGAGGTTCCCTTTTACCCCTCACCCCACTCCTCCCACACCAACAACCTCCTCCATCATTGTGGCACACTCATCGCACTCGGTGAACACATTTTGGAGCACTGCTGCACCACTTAGATAATAGTTTACCCTGTAGTTCACACTCTCCCCCAGTACATTCAGTGGGTTATGGCAGGATATATAAAGTCCAGCATCTGACCCTGCAATATCATTTTGGACAACTCAAAGTCCCAAAAATGCAGCCACATCGTATCTCTTCTTCCCTCTCCCTGCCCTCGGCAACTACGATGGCCACTTTCTCCTCCTCAATGCTACAATTTCTTTTATTACTAGTCACAATAGTTTTATAGTAGAATATTATAAGTCCACTCTAATCCATATTTTATTCCTCCATTCTGTGGACCTTGGGATGGTGATGTCCACTCCACCTCTAGATCAAGAGGAGGCTTAAATTCCACATGGATGATGGATGCAATTCCTCTGCTTGCAGTTGTTGGCACTCTTGATTCCCTGGTGTGGTGACTGACCATCTTCACTTGCCCTCCCTGTTAGCTGACGTGGGTAAGTCCAATGAACCAGAGAGTAGGAGTCACAAGTCTGCTGAACTAGGCCTAGAGCTGCAGGGTGCCTAAGGGTTACCTCCTGAGAGCATCCATGTTGCTCAAATGTGGCCACTCTCTAAGCCAAACTCAGCATGTAAATATATTACCTTCCCCCCAGCTTTGGACATGACTCCGGGGATGAGCCTCCCTGGTGCTGAGGGATTACTACCAATCACTAACTGGTGATGCAAGTAGAAAGAGACTTTGAATAAAAGGGTCAACTCAGACCAGCAGAATATCTCAGCTTACATGTTGGATTAAGTGTTAAAAACTGCTTTTTGACCTCGAATAAAAGGGGGAAATGGCAAAGACAAATGAGTTTATATGGCTAAGAGTCTTCCAAAAAGAGTCGGGAGGTCATCAAAGGGGTCACGCTTACACATACTTCAGCAGGACCCCAGAGAGAACCAAAGTAGATACAATCCTAGATGCTGGTTCTCCTGAAGGCTACGGAGATCCACAGGGTATATGGTCATGGCAGATGGATTTGGAGTTCTGTGCCATGTCAGAGGGTCCTACTTTGGAATTTGTGCTCCTGAGTGTGATGGAGCTGGACTCAGATGTGACCTTCCTACACATGCCTCTTCTGTCACTTTTACTGAGATGTCTTTGAGTAAATTATGTTAAGATTAGGGCTTTGATTTGGCCATGTCATTAGCGTGACACAGTTCGAGTCCCTGCCACCTTGGACACCCAATCAAGAACATGGAAGCAGATATGCAAGAAAAGAAACACTTCATAGAAACAGCTGGAAAGAGAAATGAGTCATTCACCTGACAGTTTACAGCTAACCTTGTGAAGAGAACAGAGTAGCTGAGCCTGGAAAGAAACAAGCCCTGAGAAGAGAAATGAGCCCTGTGCCAGCCTATAGCTGAAATTGGAAGAAGCTGGAGCCTTAAAAGGGGAGAGGAAGGCCCTTGCAGACGTTGCCTGCCATCTTGCTTCAACATGTGGCAACAGACTTTGAGTGAGGAAGTACCTCTTATGGTATATTGAGCTGGACTCTTTAGGGACTTATAACTGTAAGCTTTTACACCAACTAAATACCCTTTATAAAAGCCAACAGACTTCCAGTACCTTGCATCAGCACCCCTTTGGCTAACCAATTCACCCAACATGTGAGCTATCCTGGAGAATGATCATGTGCACTTGAGAAGACTATATATCCTGCTGTTTGGGGGTACAATGTTCTGTATATGTCTGCTAGGTCGAGTTCATTTAACGTATTATTCAAGTTGTCTGTTTTTTTATTTATCTTCTGTCTAGATGTTCTATTGATGAAAGTAGTATACTGAAGTCTCCAACTATTACTGTAGAGATATCTATCTCCCCTTCAGTTTTGCTCATGTATTTTGGGGCACCATGATTAGATGCATAAATATTTATGATTTTTATTACTTCTTGATGGGCTGACTATTTATTAATATATAATAATATTGTCTCTTATAACAGCTTTTGAAAGTTATTTTGTTTGATATTAGAACAGCTACCCCAAAAGGACAAGTGAGTTTATATGTCTATGAGTCTCCAAAAAAGAGTCAGGAGGTCATCAGAGGGGTGACGCTTATGCACACCTCAGCAGGTAACCAGAGACAGCCAAGGCAGATGGAAACCCAGGTGCTGGTTCTCCTGAGGGCTGCAGAGACTCACAGGTTCTATGGTCATGGCAGATGGCTCTGGAGTTCAGGGCCATGTCAGCTGGCCCTACTTTGGAGTTTGTGTTCCTGAGTGTGATGGAGTTGGACTCAGATAAGACCTTTCTACATATGCCTCTTCTGTTACTTTTACCAGACCTGTGGTTGGCATTTGGGTTGGTGTATACTCAGGGGACCTAAATCTCTGGACTGTCCATGTGACGGCCAGGCCCTGGGCCTCAGCAGACTTGCGGGTCCTACCCTCTGGTTTCTTGGACTTACCCTGGCCAGCTGACAGAAAGGTGAAGAGGGTCAACCACCACACCAGGGAGCCAAGAGTGCCTACAGCTACAAGTAGGAGAACTGCTTCCATCATCCGTGTGGAATATAAGCCCCCTCTTGATGTAGGACATAACCATCCCAGGGTCCACAGGATAGAGGAATAGAGTATGGATTAGAGTAGACTTACTGGTGTTCTGCTGGGGCACTATTGTGATTAGTAAGGGAAGAAACTGTAGTAGTGATGTGGAGAGGGTGGCCAAAGTGGCTGCTAATGATAGGGAGATGGAAGAAGAGATATGGTGTGGGAGGCATTTTCAGGATTTGGAGTTGTCCTGGGTGGTGCTGCAGGGACAGATACTGGATGTTGCATGTCCTGCCAAGACCCACTGGGTGGACAGGGGGAGAGTGTGGACTACAATGTGGACCACTGTCCATGTGGTGCAGCGGTGCTCCAGAATGCATTCGCCAGGTGCAGTGGACGTGCCACAATGATGGAAGAGGTTGTTGATGTGGGAGGGCTGGGGTAGGGGGTATATGGGGACCTCATATTTTTTTAATGTAACATTTAAGAGAAAATGAAGAGGAAGAAGAAAAGAATAGCTATCCCAGGTCTTTTTTTTTTTTTTTTTAATATTTGTATAGCTATCTTTTTCCATGCTTCCACTTTCAACCTAAATGTATCTTTGGGTCTTAGGCGTGTCCCTTGGAAACAACTTGTAGTTGAATCATGTTTTTTTAATCCATTCTGCCAATTTGTGTCATTTGATTGGGGAGTTTAATCCATTCATATGCAATGTTATTACTGTAAAGGCAGTCCTTATTTCAGCCATTTTGTCCTTTGATCTTTATATGTCATATATTTTTTAAATCTCTTTTTATTGCTGCCCCCCTTATTGTATAGTTGATCTTTTGTGATGCATCTTTCTGATCCCTTTCCCATTTCTGTTTCTGTATATTTTAAAATATTTTCTTTGTGGTTACTCTGGATTTTATATTATACCTTCGTATCCCTATGTTTATAAACTACTAATCTGAAAAGACACCAACTTAGCTTCAATAGTATTCTAATTCTCTGCTCCCATGCCTCCATTCCCTCTCTGTATATCACTTTCATTCCATATTACCTCTTTATATTTTGTGTGTCCATGGTCAGGAAATATGACTTTTCCTGTTCAACTGTATTCTGACTCTCAGAGAAATTATAGAGATATATTGAGCATACACTACTATTGAATTTTGCATTTACCATTTTATTACCTTTACTGAAGAGCTTTACTTCTTCACATTAATCCAAGAGGCTCTTTCCTGTCTTCTTTCAAACTGCAGAACTTCCTTTAGTAATTCTTATAGGGCAAGTCTTTTGTTGACAAACTCTGTTTCTGTTTATCTGTGAATATTTTAAACACAGACAGTTTTGCTGGATAAAGAATTTTTGGCTGGCAGTTTTTCTTTTTCAGTACTTTAAAAATATCATACCATTGCCTTCCCCATTTCCATGCTTTCTGATGAGAAATTTGTATTTAGTCTTATTGAGGATCCCTCGTGTGTGATGAATCACTTTTCTCTTACTGCCTTCACAATCCTCTCTTTATCTTTGGCATTTGACATTCTGATTAGCATGTGTCTCAGAGTAGGTCTATTAGGGTTTATTTTGTTTGGAGTATGTTGTATTTCTTTAACACACAAATTTATGTTTTCCTAACAACTGTGAGATGTTCAACCATTATATCCTCAAATATTCTTTCTGCCCCCTTTCCCCTCTTACTTTTCTGGGACACTCACAATGCATTCATTTTTACATTTCATGTTGTCACTCAAATTCCTGAGACACTGCTCAATTTTTTCTATTCTTTTCTCTCTGTACTTCTGACTGCAGGATTCTGATCATCCTGTCTTGTAGTCTGCTGTTCTTTCTTCTGCCTGATCTGCTGTTGTATAACTGTAGTGTACTTTTAATTTCCATTATTGTGCCTTTCCTTACCATAATTTGTTATGATTCCTTTTCAAATTCTTTTTTAGACTCACATATTGTCTTAATATCCTTTAGCTCCATAGCCACCATTAGTTTATTTCTATCCATAGTTTATTTCCTTCATCTCCTTGAATTGATTTAGGAGATTTACTTGAACTCCTAACAAATCTTTGATCAGTTGATCCAAACTCCGTGTGTCCTTTTAAGTTTTAATTTGTTCTATTGACTGAGCTGTATTGTCCTGTTCCTCAGTGTGGCTTGAAATTTTTTGCTGATGTGTGGGCATCTGATTATTTTGATGATTGAACTCTGAAAGTCAGTCTCTCCCTGTTGTCTAGGGTTTTACGGTTGATTAGTTTTGTGTTAAGGTTCTTCTTTACACTTGATTCAACTGATTCTGGACCTTCAGAGGGGCCTGTGTTTAACAGTTCATATTTTCTCATCTCTTTTGCATGTGATTTTTGCCCTGGATATGTAATTGCCCTTTCTGCATGCAATTGTTTCACCTCCAGGAGAATTTTCCTGTTATCTTCTCCTTCTCTGGAATCTTGATCTGTTCTGGTTAAGAGCAGAGTTTTTTTTCCCCAACTCCTAAGATTTGTTTAAATTCTCCCCACAACTCAGTGTCCTCTTTTCATTATATTAATACTTTTCAGTTCTGAGACCAGTCAGTCCTGTCTTACAACAGTTCAGTGCACCCCCATCTTTTTTTTTCCATGAGGCTTTTCTGCCTTCAGTTCTTTCCCCATAGGGGCCTGTCCTGGGGAGCCAGGTGCAGTCAATTCAGAAAGTTCCATTTTGCATTTAGGTGGTCTGGCAAACAGAGACTGGATGGAGCGTGTGCACCTCTTGCCATCAGTTCTGTCATGGTCTCATTTTTTTTAAATTTCTCTCCCCTTTCCCGCCCCGCCCCCCCCCCCCCCCCCCCCCCCGTCCCAGTTGTCTGTTCTCTGTGTCCATTTGCTGTGTGTTCTTTTTGTCCACTTCTGTTGTTGTCAGCGGCACGGGAATCTGTGTTTCTTTTTTTTTTTTTAGATTTTATTTTTATTTATTTAATTCCCCTTCCCTCCCCCGGTTGTCTGTTTTCTGTGTCTTTTTGCTGCGTCTTGTTTCTTTGTCCGCTTCTGTTGTCGTCAGCGGCACGGGAAGTGTGGGCGGCGCCATTCCTCAGCAGGCTGCTCCCTCCTTCGCGCTGGGCGGCTCTCCTTATGGGTGCACTCCTTGCGCGTGGGGCTCCCCTACGCGGGGGACACCCCTGTGTAGCAGGGCACTCCTTGCGCGCATCAGCACTGCGCATGGGCCAGCTCCACACGGGTCAAGGAGGCCCGGGGCTTGAACCGCGGACCTCCCATGTGGTAGACGGACGCCCTAACCACTGGGCCAAAGTCCGTTTCCCTGTGTTTCTTTTTGTTGCGTCATCTTGCTGCGTCAACTCTCCGTGTGTGCAGCACCATTCCTGGGTAGGCTGAACTTTCTTTCGCACTGGGCGGCTCTCCTTATGGGGCGCACTCCTTGCACGTGGGGCTCCCCTATGTGGGGTACAACCCTGTATGGCAGGGAATTCCTTGCATGCATCAGCACTGTGCATGGGCCAGTTCCACATGGGTCAAGAAGGCCCCGGGGTTTGAACCGTGGACCTTCCATGTGGTAGACGGACGCCCCATCCAGTGGGCCAAGTCCGCTTCCCACTGCCACGGTCTCTTTATCTCCTGGGGGCACTTTTGTATGTGATGCTCAACTGTTTGTGTTCTACTCTGGGTCTCTGTGGACTTGAGTCCCTGAGCCTGAATACGTGTGGAGTTCTAACTCTCTGCTGAGAGTGGCTTTATGGTCTCCATCTGTAGCAAGAGGGTCTAGAAACCTAGGTTAAACACTTTCGTAGATATATATAAATCATATAAATGGTGTTTATCATAAATGGTTTTATTTTGCAATATTTGTTTTGCTTTTTCTACTTTTGTTTCCTTATTTCCTCTCTCCACAAGCCGTGCTGTCTCTATGTGACAACCAAGCTTCATGGGGCAAAGTGAGGGAGAGAGGTCCAGATTGGCCTCTCACCCAATTTTGGTGTTTATTCTTTTTCTTCAGTTCAGTGACTGTGGAGTCCTTCTCCAGTCTGTTATACTCCAGACATCCAAGCATGCAGGATTTCTCATATTAGCTGTTGATTCTGAGGAGAGACTTTTCCAGAGGCTGTCTTATGTTATCACTCTCTCCTACATTTTTTTTCTTTGATTTTTATTTTTTTATTGGAGAAATTGTGGGTTTACAGAACAATCATGCATAAAATACAGGATTCACATATACCACGCCATCACCAAAAACATTGATGGAGAACATTCGTTACAATTTGTGATAGCACATTTTTATAACTGTACTATTAATTAAAATCCATAGTTTAACATAGGGTTCTCAGTGTAGTATAGTTCCAGAGATTTTTTTTTAAATTTTTTATTGTTACCATATATACAATCTAACATTTCCCCGCATATTCAGTTATATATTTCAGTGCTATTAACTGCATTCACAATGTTGTGCTACCATCACCACCATCCATTATCAAAACATTCCCATCATTCCAAACCCAGTACATTGGAATTCCCTATCCCTAACCCATCCTCTGATAAGCTATATTCTAGACTCTGATTCCATGAGTTTTATTATAACAGTTTCAAATCAGTGAGATCATAAAATATTTCTTCTATTGTGTCTGGCATATTTCCCTCAACATAATGTCTTCAAGTTTCATCCTTGTTATCGTATGTATCAGGACTTCATTCTTGTTTATGGCCAAATAATATTCTATTATATAGATAGACCACTTTTTAAAATCCATTCATTGGTTGATGTACACTTGGATTGCTTCCATCTTTTGACTATTGTGAATAAGTTACTAAGATCAAAAGTGTGAATCCTCCAACTTCATTCTTCTTTTTCAAGATGGCTTTAGCTATCTGGGGCCACTTACCCTTACATTTAAATTTGATGATTGGCTTTTCCATTTCTGCAAAGAAGGTGGTTGGAATTTTTATTTGGATTGAATTGAATCTATAAATTGCTTTGATCTATGTGCAGCTGAGAACAATGTGTATTCTGCTTTTTGTTGGGTTCTTTTTATGTCTGCTAGATCAGTTGGTTTATACATTATCATTCAAGTCTTGAACTTCCTTACTGATCATATGACTAGATGGTCTACCCATTATTGAAAGTGATGTCTTAAAATCTCCTACTAATAATGTAGAACCATCAATTTCTCCCTTCAAATCTGTCATATCTGCTTCCTATATTTTGGGGCCCTGCTGTTACATGCATATATATTTATAATTGATATATTTTAATATTAAATTATCCTTTTTATCAGTATCCAATGACCATCTTTGTTCCTCATAACTGTTTTTGACTTAAAGTCTATTTTATCCAATATTAGTATAGCCACCCCAGCTCTCTTTTGGTTCTTACTTGCATGGTATATTTTTCCATTCTTTTACCCTCCACATACTTATATCTTTGAATTTAAGGTGAGTCTTTTTCAAACAGCATATAGTCAGATAATGTTGTTGTTGCTGTTTTATGTATTCTGCCAATCTCTGCCTTTTGACTAAATAATTTAATCCATTTACATTTAGAGTTACTATTGATAATATAGGACGTTCTGCTGTCAGTTTGTTAATCAGCCTTTGTAAGTCTTATATTATTTTTGTCCCTAATTTCCATTAATGCCTTTTATATTTATTTGATTTTTCGTCATGCCATAATGAGTGCCTTCTCATTTTTAACTACATGTATTTTTCCTTCCATTTTCTTTGTGTTTACCACAGGGTTTAAAGTTAATAGCCTAAATATATAACCATCATATTCAGTTTAATAGCAACTTAGCTTCAATATCATGTACATAAACTTTTCCTATACCCCTCTGTCCCCCACTATTTTTTGTACTTATTACCATTTCTTTCTTTTAACATTGTATGTCCAAAACTATAGATTTATCATTCCTTTTAATGCATTTGCATTTCAGCACCTACAGGAAGTCAGAAGTAGAGTTACATACCAAACAATACACTACAACAATGCCAGATATTTATAATTACTGAAATGGTTACCTTTACCACAAGTCTTTATTTCTTTATGTCACTTTGAACTACTATCTGATGTCCTTTCCTTTCAGTTTGATGGACTCCCTTTATCAATGTTTGAGGGAAAGCCTAGTGGTGATAAACTCCCTCAGCTTTTGTTTATCTGAGAATATCTTAATCTTTCCCTCAGTTTTGAAAGAAAGTTTCACCAAATACACATTTTTTGGCTGGCAACTGTTTTCTTTCAGCACTTCAAGTATTTCAACCCACTGCCTTTTTGCTGCCATAGTTTATGATAAGAAATTGTCATGCAATCTAATTGGGACTACTTGGTATGTAACATGCTACTTTTCTCTTACAGCATTCCAGAACTCTCTCCTTGTATTTGAAAGGGATCAGTATATGATGGGGTTTATTTTTTCTTCATGTTTATCATTTCTGATGGTCTCTGGATATTTGGATGTGCATACTCATGTTTTTTGCTGAGTTTAGGAAGTTCTTTGTCATTTCTTGATTATTCCTTCTGCCCCTTTTTCTCTCTTCTTCTTCTGGAACTCTCATAATGTGTATATTGGTGCACTTCATGGTGTCCCAGAGTGTCTTGGATTAATTTTGCTTTTTCTAATTCTTTTTTCTTTCTGGTTCTCAGCCTGACTCATTTCAAGTATCTTGTCTTCAAGTTGATTGATTCTTTCTTCTACCAGCTCCAATATGCTCTTGAAATTCTCCTGGGCATTTTTCATTTCAGTTATTGTGGCCTTCAATCCCAGTAGTTGTTTGATTCCTTTTTAAAAATTTCTATTTATTTAGGTTCTCATATGACTCATTCATTGTTTTCCTGATATCCTTTACTTCTTTCTCTGTATTTCCTTTCACCTCCTTGAGCACTTTTTAAATCATTTTCTTAAAGGCTTTGTTTGTTTCGTCTACATTCTCTTCTTTCTTGGTATTTACTGGATTTTTATCTTCTTTCTCTGGATGCAGTCATCATTTCCTGTTTTTGTCTTGTACTCTTGTTTGCACACTGTACATTTTAATATTTTAAAATGTATCTCTGGAATCTACTCCCTGAGATGTCTGTTTCTTGGTTTGGTAATCAGCTGGTGATAGGACAGATTTTCTTGAGCTTCAGCCTTCTTGTTAGGAGGGTTGCAAAGGCAAATGCAGTGTGCAGTATTTTTCCCATTTTTCTTAGCCTCTGTCTTGCCCAGGGCAACTTTGTTAGTTGTTTTGGCACTCATCAGTTTATGGGGGTTTGACTGTCTCTTCTCTTTCCCAGGAGAGAGACTTCCCTCTCCCACTTGTTGGAAGTTGGCAGGACTTTTCCCAAACTGTCTGCCTCTACAGATGTATTTACATTCCTTTTGTTGTCTTATGCTGCTTTTGCCTGCCTGGCAAATTCTGGGAGGAAGGTACAATGGAAAGGACTTTCCCAAGTCAGTCTTTCCAAGCCAGAGACCCACGAAGGGAGTACAGACTCAGGAAATGCAGCCCCTCAATTAACTGTCCATCACAGCCATGCAGATGCATAGCATCTTTAAGTCTCCACTGCTACCACCTCATCCAGGAGTTGGCTGAAATAATGGTTGCCACTGCCTTTGTCCAGGGAGGTTAAAACGATGCCTTTGTCCAGGGCTGGTTGAAACAATGGCTACCCTCAGACCCAGCAATCCAAATTCGCTAATCAAAAGTTGTGATCAGTGATGAGCAGTGCCTACCTGGTTCTTGGGGAAGAGGATTTTTCTGTCCCTTTCTGTCACTAGCAGCTAGCCAGAGTCTGGAATCCATGGCAGGCTGCCACAAGAGTGGGGGAATGGGCACTGGAAGCCACTGCACAGTTAATAATTTTTATCATAATTTATCAGCCTTTTCTTCCCACTTCTCCCTAGGTGCTGAACAATGTTTATTTCTGGCCTTTGGAGTTTTAAAATAGTTGTTTCAGACAGTTCCTGCTTGTTTTAAGAGTTATTTTGGTAGAAAAACTTAGTCCTGGAGCTCTCTACAATGATACCTTCCCACAATCCTCTCCAGCAATAATTTCTCCTTCACTATTTTATATATATATTATATAATTATATAATTTTGTTGAATATATAATTCTAGGTTGGTGGGCTTTTCCTTTCAGCATTTTAAATATTTCACTCCACTTTCTCCTTGCATGCATTATTTCTGAAGAGAAATCTTATATAATTTTTACCCTTGTTCCTCAAAAGATTAGATGTTTGAGGTTTTTTGGTTGTTGAGGTTTGTTTGTTTGTTTTTTCACTGGCTTCTATCAAGATATTCTCTTTGTCTTTATCTTCTGCAGTTTGAATATGATATGCTTAGGTGTGGATTTTCTGGTATTTATCTTGCTCAGAATTTTCTAAGCTTCCTGAATCTGTGGCTTGTTGTCTGTCATTAATTTGGAGAAATTCTTGGCCATTATTACTTCAAATACCTTTGTTCCTTTCTCACTTCCTTCTCCTTCCGGTATACTTAACATATATATGTTATACCTTTTGTAATTATCCCACAGTACATGAATATTCTTTTCCCTTTTTTTTTCTTTTGCATTCATTTCTCTCTTCGCTTTTCAATTTGGGAAGTTTCTATCAACATATCTTTGAACTCCCTGATTTTTTTCCTCTACTATCTCCAGTCTACTCATGGGTCCATTTCATTTCTGTTAGTGTTTTTTATTTCTAACATTTCCTTTTGATACTTTCTGAGAGTTTCTATCCTCTGCTTACATTACCCATATGTCTTTGCTGTTGTCCACTTTTCCCAAGAGAATCTTCAGCATATTAATCCTAATTTATTTTAATTTCCCAATCTGATAATTCCAAAAATCTCTATCTTATCTGAATCTGATTGTGATGCTTGTTCCATCTTCTCAGGCTGTGTATTTTGCATTTTAGTAACCCTTGTAATTTTTGTTGAAAGCTAGAGAGGAAACACTCATTAAACAGAACTCAGTAAACAGACCGTTAGTATGAGGTTTTATGTTTATACAGCTAGGAATTAGGCTGTTTTTACTATTTGCTTTCGCTGTAAAGGAGGCTAAAATTTCTTCTGGTGTCCTTATTTTTGTCTCCCCTATTGTCTTTGGCTTTCCCCGGAAAGGTCTAAGTAATTAAGTATTACAGCAATACTGGCTCCAGTAGCAGGCTTCTGCTCTTAGGCTTCTGATCCCAATAAACTGTGATTCTAGGTATCTACACCTCTCGCTCCAGTTTTCCAGACAATGGTTTGCCCTGCGAAGTCAGAGTCTATTAAGTTACTTATTTTTAAAATGACAAATAAGAGAATATTAAGAACTTCACCACCAGTGTACATAATTTTAAAATTTAAAATTGTGTCAGTAATTACAGGCAAAGTTAAATCCAGATATTACAAGCATAAAGATATGTATAAGTATTTAATAAATATTTGCTGAATAAAGAAATAATTTCATCCTTCAGAATGCCTGTCGTATTTACCATCTGCTTTCCCTCTCCACCACAAACACATAGTCTGGGCCTTTATCATCTATATATGCATTGTTTTTGTTTTTTTTTGTTTTTTTGTTTTTTTTAAAGATTTATTTATTTATTTAATTTCCCCCCCTCCCCTGGTTGTCTGTTCTTGGTGTCTATTTGCTGCGTCTTGTTTCTTTGTCCGCTTCTGTTGTCATCAGCGGCACGGGAAGTGTGGGCGACGCCATTCCTGGGCAGGCTGCTCTTTCTTTTCACGCTGGGCGGCTTTCCTCACGGGCGCACTCCTTGCGCGTGGGGCTCCCCCACGCGGGGGACACCCTTGCATGGCACAGCACTCCTTGCGCGCATCAGCGCTGCGCATGGCCAGCTCCACACGGGTCAAGGAGGCCCGGGGTTTGAACCGCGGACCTCCCATATGGTAGACGGACGCCCTAACCACTGGGCCAAGTCCGTTTCCCTATATATGCATTGTTCACATAGCCTTTCTACTCCTGGTTTCTTCCCTTCTCCAATGCAATATGCATGTTACTACCAGACTGCTCCTCCTGAACCACCAATTTTCTCTTGAACATATCATGATAATTTTCTACATCAGGTTCAAACTCTCCCTATAATATGGCCATAATTTCCCTATCCAAATTTTACTTACCACTATTCTCCAAAAAAAAAAAAACCATTCCATTCCAAACTCCCTACCTTTGCTATTCTGTCATGTCTTCCTGTTACTCCTCAGCTTTTTACAGCCTACCCAGGAAAAATTCATAGCTCATGTTGATGAGGTATATGGGTTGGTAATGGCAACTTGGTAAAAGTAAATTATGAAGAGAGAACTAAGGCACTGCTTCTGTGAGCCACAATAGAAACATATGGCTGATTGTTTTAAACACTGATTGATTTAGATAAAAAAGGCTTAGAAAATATCTTATTAGAATTTTCAAATAATTCTAAAAGAGTCCACTAATATATTGTACATTAGACTAAATAAATACCACAAATTGAATGATTTAAAATTTAATATGAGGTAGAAATTGACAACAGCAACTATTGACTAAAGTAAGATTTCCCAAAATGTTTAAACCGTATTTTACAAAGTATAATTATGATATATACTAAATGACTCAAATATTAACTCAGCAAACACCCTGTTAACTAGGATACAATTTGTAAAGTTTATGTTGACAGAGTTTTAGAGATCAGTATAAAAAGCTTCAGACAACAAAAATTACCTTAACAGCATTCATTGACATGATTATTGTACAACTGAATGGTAAGTACCATAGTGATTAGAAATGTCTTTTGCATATTCACTAAACCAGGACCTCAAGTTGACAAATGTGTAATTCATCCTCTGTCCAGCTCACACAATTTATCCAGACTGTAAGCAAGAACAGGACCTTAGTGAAAGAAAAGAGTACTAGGCAAAATCAGACACAGAGTGGGAGGTCATGTAAAGGTATAAGTCACTCAATATTTTTATATATATAAAAAAAAAGTCAGGGAAGCAGATTTGGCTAAACTGACAAGAGTATCCGCCTACCACATAGGAGGAACAGGGTTCAAACCCAAGGGCTTCCTGACCCTTGTGGTGAGCTGGCCCATGCACAGTGCTGATGTGCAAAAGGAGTGCCGTGCCACACAGGGCTGTCCCCTGTGCAGGGGTGTCCCCCGCATAGGGGGGCCCCACAGGCAAGGCGTGCACCCGGTAAGGAGAGCTGCCCCGCATGAAAAAAGCACAGTCTGCCCTGTAGTGGTGCTGCACACACAGAAAGCTGACGCAGCAAAATGACTCAACAAAAAGAGACACAGATTCCCGATACTGCTGACGAGAATGCAGGTGGATACAGAGAGCAGACAATGGGGGGAAGGGAGAGAAATAAATAAATATATTTTTTAAAATAGTCAATATTACTATACCTGCAAATTGCAACATCAATAATTCAACAAGCACCTGAGTACCCACTGAGTATAAAACAAAAGTATAAAACAAAAGGTTGTTGATTTAGGAGGAGTGGGGTGAGGGGGGTGGGAGTATGTGGGGATCTCTTATATTTTTTCAATGTAACTTTTTTTTTAAAATAGGGAGAAAAAAAAACAAAAAGGTTTCTATTACTGTGCATTATTAACAAAATAACAGCAATAATGTCCAAGTTTTCTTTCACAAAATTGGACCCTCCAATGTTTTTCTCTAGTGTTGTCACAATTTTACATTCCACAAAACATCAAGGGAAGTGGACGTGGCTCAACTGATAGAGTGCCCATCTACCATAAGGAGGGTCCAGAGTTCTATCCCCAGGGCCTCCTGACCCATGTGGTGAGCTGGCCCACATGCAGTGCTGCCTCACACAAGGAATGCCATGCCACACAGGGGCGCCCCCAAGTAAGGGTGCCCTATGCGCAAGGAATGTGCCCCATAAGGAGACTTGCCCCACATGAGAAAAGCGCAGCCTACCCAGGGGTGGCGCCACACATACGGAGAGCTGATGCAGCAAGATAACTCAACAAAAAAGAGACGCAGTTTCCCAGTGCCATAGGATAATGCAGTCAAACACAGAGGAGCACACAGCAAATGGACACAGAGAGCAGACAATGGGGGGAAGGAGAGAGAAATAAATAAAATAAATCTTAGAAGAAGAAAAAAATCAATTCCTGGAATTTTTTTTTAAATGTATGCATGTACCCGCACTCATGATATAAAGTATGAATCTAACTTATTCTCCCCTAATAAATAAAGTATACTAACACCATTCATTGTATCCTTTTCCTACTGATTTTAAATATCTTAAATATGTACTAAATTTCCATACATGAGTCTCTTTCTGAACTCTCCAAATATTCTAGACAAACTATTGTATTGATTATAAATAACTGTCCCATCTTAGTTAATTTTTATTCCATATCAACATTAATGTACAATTTAATCTCACCTTTAAGAATTTTGCCTTTCAGTTGGTATATCATATTTTGCATTTCAAACTTAAATTTGCAGATTTTAAAGTTTGCTGCTACAAATACAATAGGAAGAGACATTGACACTGCTGCTAAGATTACCAAAACTTCATAAAACTGTACTTTATTAAAAGATATCTGAATTATTAAAAAATACATAATCCACTTTAAAAAATAGCTTCAATAGTTAATAGAACAGTTTTCTTGTTTAGTTCATAACTAAATGAGATCTATCACTACCAAAGACAAAGAACCTGTGCCAGTTCAATTCCTACTCTCTCAAATTTTAGCATGTTAACACCTACAGAAAAAGATGTCCCTCTAATAGCTTAGCATCATGTACTTAATCTTTTTTGTTTGTTTCTTAATCTTAAAAGATGAAATTGGGGAAGCAGACGTGGCTCAACTGATAGTGTCTGCCTACCATATGGGAGGGTCCAGGGTTCAATACCCAGGGTCTCCTGACCCATGTGATAAGCTGGCCCATATGCAGAGCTGCTGCACGCAAGGAGTGCCGTGCCACACAGGGGTGCCCCCTGCAAGGAGAGCCGCCTGGCGTGAAAAAAATCACAGCCTACCCAGGAGTACTGCCACACACACAGAGAGCTGATGCAGCAAGATCACACAACAAAAAAGAGACAGTTTCCCAGTGCCGCTGAGGGTACAAGCGGACACAGAAGAATGCACAGCAAGCAGACACAGCAGACAATGGGGGGGGGGGGAAAGGAGAGACATAAATAAAATAAATCTTGAAATAAAAAAGATGAAAGTGAATGGGAATTAAATGAAGATCATATAACTGAATCTAAAAAATGAGCTGGACAAAAAGGATGGGGTAGACCTGACAATATATAGAAAAAATAATTTAGGTGCTTAAGGAAACAGTAAGTATAAGAGAATTTTTTTTTTCAGGAGGATTTTAAAGTGTAATTACAACCACTAAAAAGTTAAAGCCATATTGGGCTGCACTAATAGAAATATTTAGGACAAAAAGTTGAATGAGTGACACCTACAAGAGAGCACAATATATTTACAATTCAAGTATAATGAAGAACTTAAAAGAGAAAAGCCTGAAAGACAGATGGGACCAAAATTCTATTTCCACCAATTATACCAATGTGACCAAGCAAATGAAGATACTAAGGCTCAGAAAGTTTAAGTAACTTGCCTAGTAGGTGATGCTGAAATGTGGAAAATAATAACTGTCCTACCTACCACACATAACACTTACGAGGAGAAAATATGAAAACACTCTAAATCTGAGGTTCTTAACCAGGGATCCATGGACCCCCCCCCCCCTCACCCAAAGTGTTCATGGAAAGATTTCTGAGAGTCTGTGAGCTTGAATTGAAAATTCAAAATAACATTATTCTTGGGGGAACATGTTGGTACAGGTGTGATATATTTATTAAATAATACACAATATAGTGTAGATTTAGTAAGGGGTCTGTGGTTTTCACCTGACTGGCAAAGGGGTCTATGGAACAAAAAAGGTTAAGAACCCCTGGCTTTAAATTGTAGAATGATAAATGAATAGGTATTGTTACTAGTATTGGTTTCAGAAACTTTTTCAAAATTCTATTTAACAGATAGATTAATAGATTTTATTTTCACTTGAATAAGACAAAGCAATCTAAAGTAAGCTGTAAAAACAAAACAGAACAAGAAAAACTCCTTACCATATACACAATTTGAATGCTCAAAGAACTTTGACCAAATTTCCCAAACCTTCTGTAGTTTTGTTTGTTCATTTCTATAATGAGTTTGGTATCAGGAACCTCAGGAAAATAGCTTCTATCCCTAGAATACTATTTGCAAGGCTGGTTATATCTTTAGTATAACTCATTGCTTACAGTCATTGAACTCATTTAAGGAAAAAAAGATACATTCTTTTAAATTTCTGTAAAGTTCAACAATTTGGAATTTCAGAGGTTAAAGAAAAGAAACATAGACATCTAGTCTAACCACCTTGCTAGGAAATCAAGGCTCAGACAGAGGTTAAACACAAGATCACTCTCCTAATTAGTTACAGAAATATTACTAGAATCCCAAAGTCCTGAATCCTTCTAATTATACATCATACTTTATAGGCAATCAAGAAAAATTAAAAGGATCACTGTATTCATTCACTAAACTAGGTAAATGCAAGTATAGTACAGGCAGTCTTTCCTTAAATGATGTTAGGAGAAAAATGGTTCTGGAATATATTTAAGTTATGCTGAGGAAGCAAAGGCTTTTCTGTAAAAGTTTAACTATACAACAAAGTTAAAAAGGTTTGTTTACTTTTTTAATTGAAGAACTTTTCAGAGACTTTAATACACTAAATATCTATTTGAATTTCCAAGAAAAGTACTTAGAATTTAGAATGTGTTCAGAACTTCTCCTCAGTGTATCTGATCATGGCACACTTTACTGTCCAAACACAAAGGGCATCATTGGGAATATATTTGGAAAACAGTGTGAGTCAAATGTGTCAATGACAGATATCCATGACGATATATGATGTTCCGTGGATAATATGATAATGACTAACATCCCTCAAGCACTTATATATCTGGCATTGTGCTAAGTGATTTATGGGAATTTTTATTTAATCTCCACAATTCTAGTGGTAATTTACTATAATTTCCATTTTACCAAAAAAAGAAAGAAAGCTGAGGCTTACAGAAATAACTTACCCAGGTCACACACTAGTAAATGGTTGAATTAGGGTTAGAACCCATTTGAGCCCAAATCCAGAGCTTCCACTCTCATTAACCATACATGTTATCAACAACCCTACCCCCAGGACATATAAGAGTTCAAAGATAATACTCTTTCTTGGGAATAATTTATTCTTTTATTCTTTTTCTTCTTCCTACTATTTCCATTCTCATTTGAAAACTACAATATTTTCATTCTAAAATAAACTGGTAGGGGAAAGCAAATAATTATTTGGAAGATTCTGATTTGCAGTCAGGTTGAAAAATACAGGGTTGTAGAAAGAATATGGTAAGGTTCTGGAGTGAAAGTCGTGAACTCATAATTAGACCCAGCTCTGCCACTTGCCAGCATGTGATTTTGAGGAAATTCTTGGTTTCAGTATTTTTCTCAACAACTGGAAGGAAGGAAAAGAAAAACTGTGTTAAGCGTATCACTGGCATTTAACACAATGCCTACATACTGGTAACAAGGGTATTCCAGAAATGTATGGGTGTGAATTGAAGTTTAAATGCCCAAATTAGATCAAAATGCTTACTTGCCTCTAAGCTAGGTTTGTTGTCTGTTTTGTCTTGTTTTGCTTTATTATTTATTTATATCTCTGAGATTAAGACTTTTACTCAAGTTCACTAGTTAATTTAGTTTACTTGCAGAACTCTGGTAAACTGCTTCCAAATGATGACATAGAAGGTGTTCTACTTTTGTACATGTTTGAATTTTTTACTTTGAGCAAAGTATTTCAAAACAGTATAAAAGAATTGAATAGGGAAACGGACTTTGGCCCAGTGGTTAGGGCGTCCGTCTACCATATGGGAGGTCCGCGGTTCAAACCCCGGGCCTCCTTGACCCGTGTGGAGCTGGCCATGCGCAGTGCTGATGCGCGCAAGGAGTGCTGTGCCACGCAAGGGTGTCCCCGCGTGGGGCAGCCCCACGCGCAAGGAGTGCGCCTGTGAGGAAAGCCACCCAGCGTGAAAAAGAAGAGCAGCCTGCCCAGGAATGGCGCCGCCCACACTTCCCGTGCCGCTGACGACAACAGAAGCGGACAAAGAAACAAGACGCAGCAAATAGACACCAAGAACAGACAACCAGGGGAGGGGGGGAAATTAAATAAATAAATAAATCTTTAAAAAAAAGAATTGAATAAATGCTGCAACTATCTGATCCAATTTAAATATGATAATAGAAAGAAATGGCAAACATTACATATATTCAGTTTATAGCTGAAGAATGTAATGAAAACGGCTGTAGAAATCAGGATAACTGATCACATGATCAGATGGTATGGCAACTATCAAAACAATGAGCATGAGCTAAACAACAATATATTGTTTTGCCCATTGATTATAACATAGGCAAAATAATGTTGCTAAGATTATGCACAAACAATGAACTCAAATTAATGTTATATAGAAAGTATTTTCTTCAGTCTTCTTTCATTTCCTACTTTGAAAAAGCAACCAGGTCTACTGGCAGAAGCTCTTGAACATTTAAGAACATAAATACCACATTAACACTTTCTCCTTGCCAAAACAAACAAATTCAAATGAACTAAAGAATTAGCCAACTGCTTGCCATTGGCTATATTGGGAGGGCACAGAAGGAGTCTAATAGTTATTATTTTCTCTTAAACCAAGCAAATTTCTCTTTCCCATGTCTTGCCTAGGGGAAGTATAAGAAGTTTTAAGGTTTGGCATTAAGCTTGACAAACTATTCCTTGGAGATAGGCAAATTAAGGTTATTTGAAATTTTGCTGCATCAAAGCATATAACACTAATTAGGCTAATTAGGGAATCAAGAGACAGATCTGGAACCTGGCAGAAAGCCCACATGGCCATGAATATCTCACAAAATGGCTGCTGGAAGAACCTTTCAAGAACCCCCATTCGGAACAGGATTTCCTCCAGAATCAAGGAGAGGCCCCGGATTTCTCCAAGGGCCCTCCCAGGGAACTGAGGGTCAGGGTAATCAATCAAAGCAGTAAATGACTGGGATTCCTCCCCTGACATTAGCAAAGGGGCCGAATAACTAATGGTTTAAAAAGCAAGCGCGAAATCCAAACCACCCTGTTCTTGCCTTTTTTCCCCCTGCCTGGATCAGCACACAAGTAAACCTGGAGATTTGTAATCTGTAATGGGGACTTGTAGTCTATAAATCAGCCCTTTTTGATCTCTTTTCAGCCCCTTTCCTCTCTACCTGGGACTAATAAGCTGTTATTTTCTCCCATTTCTCTTTTCTCTGTTCCTTAATAAATTACTGGCCTAACTAAACTGGTTTGCACTTAAAATTCATTTTTTGTAGCTGAACCAAGATCCTAGAGAAAATCTGGCGACACCACCAAAGCTATAATAAACTAGGCTTACAACAATTAACCCAGCTTTTCTTTTCTTCTACTGAAATATCATTTATTTATCCATGAACTATTACATGTCTACCACATCCTAGATACTAGGTTTACAAAAATTAGTATAGCCATAGTCCCTACCTTAAAGGATTAACAGTCTATCAAGGGAGACAGTTGAGTAAACTTAAAAACACAGAAGTGAGTGTTCCTTAATCCCTTTTGAAACAAATCAAGATAAATCAGAGTATAAGTAAAAGATAATAATAATAAATACAAATACTATGAGGAAAATGAAAAATGCAAAAGTTCAAGATAAACATTCTCTCTCATTTTGTTATGTCTCACTCCTCTTTTTTCTCTCTTTCCCATGCATAATATCAAGTAGAAACACACTTTATTTCTTAAAGATTTTTGCATTCTAAGCAGTAGTTTTCCCTGCTACAATGTTGGGAATAATGTAAGAGAGCAATGTAAAGAGAACCAGATTCCAACTAACTTGTGGGTTAATGTCTTAGGATGAGTCACTGCCATTTAATACATGGGAATGAGATTGTCAACCATTAACAAAGGTTGCCAACAGAAGCTCAGATGCTCAATTAGAAAATGGTGAGGCTGAGGGTGGGGGTGGGGTGGGGTAGGGGGTTGGATACCAATGAGAAAAGCAAGTAAACATAGTTACTGCAATAATGTCTACTAATAGGGCCATAATAACAAAAGCAACAGATCCGGACTGTACTATAAAATTCTATTTGATTCTTATCAATCAGAAACTCAGTGGATCATATTAATACAGTTGTTTTTCTTGTTTTTAAAAAATTATAACAAGAAGAAATAAATAGTTCAGTATGACCATGTTGATTCATATTAATTGGAAAAACAGTCAATTTTATTTAGTAAAGGCTAAATTTTTTTTTTTAATTTTTTTTTTTTAGAGGTACTAGAGCCAGGGATTGAACCTGGGACCTTTTATGTGAGAAGCTGGAGCTCAATCAATGAGCCACATCAGCTCTCCTGAGTTGGTTTTTTCATTTGTTTGCTTGTTGTTTGCTTTTTTTTTTTTCCAAGGAGGCACAGGGACTGAACCCAGGACCTCCCATATAGGAATCAGGCACTCAACTGCTTGAGCCACATCTGCTCCCTAAAATTTTTTTTTAAGTTTTTCAATAATTTTAAGTCTCATATTAGTATAATAAAATTAAACTAGACATGGCTCCTTAGTTGAATATAAGACTAAAATTAGCATGGCAAAAAAATTACATTACCTTGGTTCCTCCCAATATACTTAGAATGAAAGTCCTGTAGAATGTATAATCCCTAAAGCATTTTAAGTATTTCTTCTTCAATTATGCTTTGTTTCTAAGGAAAAGGCTATTACAGAAAACTGCTTGAAACATCTGCTTTGACCCTTTCACTAGTAACTAATTCACAACTGATGAAATCCAAATTCAATAAATCACATTCTATTACAATAAACTCTTTGAAGCTTTATAATCTTGTGACATGAAGAATATCTGCACTGACTACCAGCTTATGATCAGTTCAATAAGATTTCCATGAAGAGGTTGGCCTTTTTAAGGTGTTACTAAAACTCGTAAAATATTCGAAGTTCTCATGTCAAAAAGAACAAGTTTTACTCTTATTTTTCTTGATGTCCCCTTTCTTAGCCTGTCCATCCTCTCCCTTTGACCTATCATTATCAAGGGTAAAAAGAGCATCTCATTTCCAAAAAAAAATTAATTGTTGGAAAGCAGATGTGGCTCAAGCAACTGGGCTCCCATCTACCATATGGGAGGTCCCAGGTTCATTTCCCAGGGCCTCCTGGTTAAGGTAAGCTGGCCCGCATGACGAGCTGGTGCAATGAAAGAGACAAAGAGGAGAAACAATGGAAACACTACACACCAGGGAGCTGAGGTGGCTCAAGCAATTGAGTGCCTCTCTCCCATATCAGAGGTCCCCAGATCAGTTCCCAGTGCCTCCCAAGGAGAAGACGAAAAGAAAAGACAAGCAGACACAGAGAGCACAAAGTGAATGGACAAAGAGAATAGAAAGCGAGCACAAACAATGGGGGGGGGTAATAAATAATAAAATAAATCTTTTTTTAAAAGTAACTTAAAAATTAGACATTTTAAGTATGGTAGAAAATGTATTAAAAGGAATACGTTAATAAACCATTTTAAGTAAAAAAGATAGTTTAAAAATTTTCAGCAAGCATAATTAAATGTTCTCTTCCATTCCTTTCTATGAGATGACTCACCCTGCCCCCTCCCCCAAGTGTTTAATTCAGCTCACTAAATAGAGAAAACAGCATGGCATAATGAAAAGAACATGGACTTCGTAGTCCAAAAAAGTAATATCTGAAACTTAGCTCAGCCACTTTTTAGCAAGTTATTTAAACTAACTAAATACGTTTCCTCAAATATGAAAGGTGTATATCTACTTTTTAGGAATGTCTTATGGATTCAAAATAATACAAATAAAGCATTGGTACACTGTAGATCCACAAGAAACAAAAGCTCTAACAATCACTAACAAAATATGTAAAATTTTTACATATTGGACAACTGAGACTATATTTCAGAATTTTATGCAGGGAGAAGTATGCTTCATTAGACTCTAACAACCTCTAGTTACTTCCATCCACGCTTATTTTTCACTGATTAACTTTCTGGTTTAGTAAACTACGGAATTTAGATAAAAAAGACATATAAGTGCCCTGCTAGTTTAAATGAATCGGCTGGCAAATTTTTGTGCCCTCAATGCAGAGAGGTGGGGAGAACAGTATGTGTGTGTGATCAGAACCAATACTGTAGGGAAGCGGATTTGGCTCAACTGACAGAGCGTCCACCTACCACATGGGAGGTCCAGGGTTCAAATCCAGGGCCTCCTGACCCGTGTGGTGAGCTAGCCCACAAGCAGTGCTGATGCGCGCAAGGAGTGCCATGCCACGCAGGAGTGTCCCCCGTGTAGGGGAGCCCCATGAGCAAGCAGTACGCCCCATAAGGAGAGCTGCCCCATGTGAAAAAAGCACAGTCTGCCCAGGATTGGCGCCACACACATGGAGAGCTGATGCAGCAAGATGACGCAACAAAAAAAGGCACAGATTTCCGGTGCCGCTGAAAAGAATACAAGTGACACAGAAGAACACACAGCAAATGGACACAGACAACTGACAATGGGGGGTGGGTATAGAGGGGTGGGGAGAAGGGGAGAGAAATAAATATTAAAAAAAAAAAAATAGAACCAATACTGTAACTGACCAAGAAAACATTCATTTACATGAAAAAAAAACAAATACTCAAAAAGATTTAAAAAGTTGATAATTGCTTGCCCAATTTAAGCACTGCTAAGATTTACATAATTTTCTTAAATTTCCAAGCCTACAAGTCATTCTATAATACTAAATGTACAGGAATTCTGGGAAGATGGCATTGGGGTAGGCAGGCAGAACTCAACTGTCACAAAAACAATGGAGAAAGGGCCAAAAGCTGTCTGAAGGACTTTGCTTTGGGAGTCAGCAGACCAGGACAGTACTATGCACCCAGGGGTTAAGGGACAAAGAGACCAAGAACCCGAAACAACCAATGTGAGTTACTAAACCCCCGTGGCAGCTAGGAATAGCCCCCATCCCCATTCTCAAGACATTGAGATAAAACCCCTGGATCACTGTAGCCCACTTAGAGGGAAAGAGATTTCTTCCTCTCTGTCAGCTGTTACAAGGGAAGAGGGAGGGTGCACTGGAGTACGGAGAGTGGTTTCTCTTCAGTGAATTCAGCCAGCAGAGCCTGCTGTGAATCTTGTTCCTGGCCAGAGCAGAAACAGAAAGCTGAGGTGAAAAAAACACCTCTGTGGCCAGTTTAGTCAAAGAGGACCATCTGCTGGCCAACAAGGAAATTGCAAGGAGAAAAACTACTTTCAGTTTGTCTTTAGCCCCAACTCCTGGGAGAAAATCTGTACCCCGTTAATGAGTCCCTGATCCAATTTTGATAACTTAAGCTGGACAATTTTAAAGACTCATAATAGCTTGAATGAAAAATCGAAAAACAGCTGTGAAAAAAAACACTAGTCAAGAAAGAAATTAATCATCAGAGTAAATTTATCAACATATTCAGATGTCCAGACAGCAGTAAAAAAATCACAGGCCATAGTAGGAAACAGGAAGAGATGGCCCATCCAAATCCCGAAGAGTTATAGGATTTAAGACAACTAGTCAGTAATAATCACGCAAATCTCCTAAATCAATTCAAAGAATTGAAGGAAAATATGACCGAGATGATGGATATTTAGAAGACACTGGGGGAAGCGGACTTGGCCCAGTGGTTAGGGCATCCATCTACCACATGGGAGGTCCGCAGTTCAAACCCCAGGCCTCCTTGACCTGTGTAAAGCTGGCCCATGTGCAGTGCTGATGCATGCAAGGAGTGCCATGCCACGCAGGGGTGTCCCCACGTAGGGGAGCCCCACGTGCAAGGAGTGCGCCCCTCAAGGAGAGCCACCGAGCGCAAAAGAAAGTACAGCCTGCCCAGGAATGGCACCGCACACATGGAGAGCTGACACAACAAGATGATGCAACAAAAAGAAACACAGATTCCCGTGCCACTGACAAAGAAGAACACACAGGAAATAGACACAGAGAACAGACAACTGGGGCAGGAGGGGAGAAGGGGAGAGAAATAAATAAAAATAAATAAATCTTTAAAAAAAAAAAAAGAAGACGACACTGGGTGAGCATAAAGAACAATTTGAGGGAAACGGACTTTGGCCCAGTGGTTAGGGCGTCCGTCTACCACATGGGAGGTCCGCGGTTCAAGCCCCGGGCCTCCTTGACCCGTGTGGAGCTGGCCCATGCGCAGTGCTGATGCGCGCAAGGAGTGCCCTGCTACACAGGGGTGTCCCCCGCGTAGGGGAGCCCCACGCGCAAGGAGTGCACCCATAAGGAGAGCCGCCCAGCGCAAAGGAGGGAGCAGCCTGCCGAGGAATGGCGCTGCCCACACTTCCCGTGCCGCTGACGACAACAGAAGCGGACAAAGAAACAAGACGCAGCAAAAAGACACAGAAAACAGACAACCGGGGGAGGGGAATTAAATAAATAAATAAATCCTTAAAAAAAAGAACAATTTGAAAGCCTTCAAAGAAAAGTAACATAGCTTATGGGAATGACAGACATGATGGATGACATTAAAAATATATTAGAGGCAAGTAATGGCAGATTTGAATTGTTTGAAAGACAGTATTTGTGATTTTGAGGACAAAATACCTGAACTGAAAAGACAGGAGAATAGAAAGAGAAAAGAATGGAAAAAATGTAACAGGGTCTCAGGGAATTGAATGACAACACAAAATGCACCAACATATGCTTTATTGGTGTCCTGGAAGGAAAAGAGAATGGAAAGGGGGCAGAAAGAATATTTGAGGAAATAATGAGCAAAAACTTCACAACTCCAGGACATAAATATCCAAAAAGGACAACACACTCTAAACAGAATAAATCCAAACAGGCCTATTCTGAGACATCTACTATTCAGAATGACAGATATCAGAAATAAAGAGAGGATTTTAAAAGCAGCAAGAGAAAAGCAAAGCATCACATACAAGGGAACCTCAATAAGTTTAAGTGCCGACCTCTCATCAGGAACCATGGAGGCAAGAAGAAAGTGGTATGATGTATTTAAGGTACTAAAAAAGAAAAACGGCCACTAACACTGTCCTTTAAAAAATGATGGTGAGTTTGAAGTCTTCACGGACAAACAAAATCAGAGTATGTTACCAAAAAGATAAGAATTACAAGAGATATTAAAGGGAGTTGAGGCAGTTTGATATTATTGATGAATTCCAGGAAGAAATATTATGTGTATATGCCTCTGGGCATGATACCCTTTAATTGTATTAAATTCAGAGGTTTCACTTTTACTTGATCAAATTTAGGGTTTTGATTCAGCTTGGTGAATGGACATTCACACACAAAATGACAAGGCAGAGGACAGAGCTTAGTTTTGACACTGGAGCCCTGGGGAGAGAGCCAAACTGTTCACCTGATAGCCTACAGCTGGCCTTGGGGAGAGAACAAGCAGCTGAGCCAGGAAAGAACTGAGCCCCGGGATCAGAAGAAGCTGGGACCATGGAGTCTTAAAAGGAAGAAGAAGGCTGAACCCTCACAGAGACAGGCAGCCATTTTACTTCAACATATGGCAACAGACTTTGGTGAGGGAAATAACTTACTCTTCATGGCCTTGTGACTGTAAGCTTCTACTACAAATAGTACCCTTTATAAAAGCCAGCAGATTTCTGGTACTTTGCATCAGCACCCCTTTGGTTGACTAATACAGGGGTGCTACAAACAAAAAGGAAAAAAACAAGGGCCCGAAACTTTGAGAACAGAGTAGAAATGAAGATTATAGGAAAGGTAAATTTAAGGGTAAAAACACAGACATTAGTAAGATACGACAATGGAAAGTGAAAGGATAAAATGGACGAAGTAAGCAATGCCGTTACAGTAATAACATTGAATGTTAATAGCTTGAACTCCCCAATCAAAAGACATACACTGATAGAATAGTTTTTTAAAATATGAGCCATCTGTATGCGGTCTACAAGAGACTCAGATGTAAGGACACAAGCAGGCTGAAAGTGAAAATTTGGAAAAAGATATCCCACACAAATAGTAACCAAAAAGATCTGGAGTAGCAATACTTATATTGGACAAAACAGATTTTAAATGTAAAACTGTTAATAGGGGTTATATTATTATATTAATAAAAGGGGCACTTCACCAAGAAGAAATGACTATAATAAATATTTATGCACCTAACCTGGGTACCCCAAGACACATGAGGTACACACTGGCAAAACTGAAGTGAGAAACAGATGAGAATAGATAATAGTTGGAGACTTCAATACACCACTCTCAGTATTGGATAGAACATCTGGACAGAAAAGAAATAAACAGAGAGCTTGAATAATATGATAAAGGAACTAAACCTAGCAGGCATTTACAGAGCATTACACCCCAAAACAGCAGGATACATATTCCTTTCAAGAACTCATGGATCCCACTCCAAGATAAGACCGTATGTTGGGTCACAAGACAGGTCTCAATAAATTTAAAAATATTGAGATTACACAAAACATGTTCTCTGATCATAATAGAATGAAGCTAGAAATCAATAATGGATGGAGAGGGGAGAAACACATGGAGATTAAACAACTCACTCCTAAATAATCAGTGGGTGTATTAGGGTTCTCTAGGGAAACAGAATCAACAAGGATATCTGTCAATAATAAGAGATTTATCAGAGTCTCTCACGGAGCCATGGGTATGCACACATCCAAGTTCCGCAGGCAGGCAGCAACCAGGAGCTGCGATAAAAGTCCAATGAAGGTTCTTGACAAGTTCTGGGAGATGCTGACTGTCTGAAGACGAGCTGGGAAATTCTCTCTCAATGTTGGAATCACTTTCCCTTTCAAGGCATTCAACTGATTGGATTAAGCATCACTCATTGCTGATGGCAATCTCCCTGACTGATGTAATTATAACCAACTATCTATGATATAC
Source organism: Dasypus novemcinctus (assembly GCF_030445035.2). NCBI lineage: Eukaryota > Metazoa > Chordata > Mammalia > Cingulata > Dasypodidae > Dasypus > Dasypus novemcinctus. The sequence continues at coordinate 36,511,209 of NC_080677.1, read as the reverse complement.
CACTGCAGTAAAGTCAATGGTGACTAAAATCCATGAATGCCCTTGTATTACAGTTAGACCAGTGCTTGCTTGACCAAACAAAAGGGCACAATTACCTGGCCAAGTTGACCCAACAGCCTAACCATCGCGTGGGTCAAAGAAGAAATTGCAAGAGCATTCAGTAAATATCTTGAGGCAAAGGAAAATGAGAACACAGCATATCAAAACCTATGGGACATCATAAAAGCAGTGCTGAGAAGGAAATTTATAGCCCCCAATGCTTCCATTAAAAATGAGGAAAGAGCTAAAATTGAAGGTCTAACTGCACACCTGGAGGAACTAGAAAAAGAACAGCAAAACCAATTCAAAACCAAGCTGAAGGAAAGAAATAGTAAAGATCAGAGCAGAAATAAATGAAATCAAGGGGGGAAAAAAACAATAGAATCAACAAAAACAAAAGTTAGTTTTTTGAGAAGACCAACAAAAACAACAAACCCTTAGATAGACTGACAAGAAAAAAAGAGAGAAGATGCAAATAAATAGAATCAGAAATGAGAAGAGGCACATTTCCACTGACCCCACATAAATAAGAGATTTCATAAGAGGCTACAATGAACAGCTGTACACCAGAAAACTAGACAATGTAGATATAATGGACAAATTCCTAGAAACACACTAATAACCTACACTGATCCTAAAAAGATATAAAAGACCTCAACAAACCAACCACAAATAAGAGATTCAAAAAGAGTCATCAAAAACCTCCAAAAGAAGAAACACCCAGGACCAGATGGCTTCACAAGTGAATTTTACCAATCATTCAAAGGTGATCTAATACCAATCTTGTACAAGCTCTTCCAAAATACTGAACAGGAAAGAACACTACCAAACCCATTCCATAAAGCCTTTATCACCCTAATATCAAAATCAGATAATAATACTATAAAAAAAGAAAATTACAGCTCAATATCTCTAATGAATATAGACGCAAAAATCCTCAAGAAAATACTTGCAAACAGAATCCAAAAGCTCATTAAAAGAGTTATACACCATGATCAAGTGGGTTTATCCCAGGTATGCAAGGGTGGTTCAATACAAGAAAATCACAATAATTATGTGTAATATCACAATAATAAATTGAAGGGAAAAAATCACGTGATACTCTCAATTGATGCAGAAAAGGCATTTGACAAAATACTGCATCCTTTCTTCATAAAAACACTCCAAAAGAAAGAAAGAGAAGGAAGTGTTCTCAACATGGTAAACTGCACATATGAAGCAGCTTTCGTACACAGTTAGCATTGTACTCGGTGGTAAAAGGCTGAAAGCTTTCCTGCTGAGATCAGGAACAAGACAAGGATACCAACTGTCACCACTGTTATTCAACATTGGGCTAGAAGTTCTAGATAGAGCAATTAGGCTAGATAAAGAAATAAAATGCACCCAAATAGGAAAGGAAGAAGTAAAACTTTCACAATTTGCTGATTACATGATCCTATAGCTAGGAAATTCTGAAAAGTCAACAGCAAAGCTATTAGTTCTAATAGATGAGGTCAGCAAAGTGGTGGGATACAAGATTAACACACAAAAATCAATAGTGTTCTATATACTACCGATGAGCAATCTGAGGAGGAAATTAGAAAAAAAAATCCATTTATAATAGCAACTAAAAGAATCAAATACTTAGGAATAAACTTAACAAAGGATATAAAGGACCTGTATTCAGAAAACTACAAAACATTGTTAAAAAGGGTCCAAAGAAGATGTAAATAAATGTAAGAACATTAGAAGACTAAATATCATTAAGATGTCAATTCTACCCAAACTGATTTACAGATTCAATGTAGTAATCCCAATAAAAATCCCAACAGCCTCTTTTGCAGAAATGGAAAAACCAATAATCAAATATTTCTTTGTTTGGAAGGGGAAGAGGTCCCTAATAGCCAACAATGTCTTTAAAAAAGAGGACAAATTTGGAAGACTCTTACTTCGTGACTTTAAAGCGTTATTACCTAGCTACAGTGGTAAAAACACCATGGTACTGGCATAAAGATAGACTGAATAATGGAACCAAATCAAGAACTCAGAAATAGGACCTTCACATCTATAGTCAAGTGATTTTTGAAAAGGCTGTCAAGTTTTCCCAGCTAAGCCAGAACAGACAATTCAACAAATGGTGCTCAGAGAACTGGATATGCATATCCAAAAGAAGAAAGAGAACATCTAATCTCATACCTTACATACAAATTAACTCAAAATGGATGAAGGACCTAAATATAAAAGCCAAGACCATAAAACTCCTAGAAAAAAACACAGGATCTTGTGGTAGGTGGTAGTTTCTTAAACCTTACACCCAAAGCATGAGCAACAAAAGAAAAAAATAGGTAAATGGAACCTCCTCAAAATTAAACATTTTTGCACCTCAAAGGGTGGAAAAGGACCAGACTCAATGGGAGAAAATATTTGGAAATCACATATCTGCTATGGGTTTAATACCCATGATATATAAAGAGATCCTATAAATCAACAATAAAAAGATAAAATATCCAATTTAAAAATGGGCAAAAGACTTGAATAGACATATGTCTAAAGAAGAAATACAAATTGCAAAAAAAACCCAAACACATGAAAAAAAGATTCAAAATCACATCACTAGCAATTAGGGAAATGCAAATCAAAATCATAATGAGGTATACTTTCATACCTATTAGACTGGCCACTATTAAAAAGTTAGAAAACTGTAAGTGCTGGAGAAGATGTACACAGATAGCAAAACCTATTCACTGTTAGTGGGAATGGAGAATGGTACAGCCACTGTGAGGATTGTTTGGCAGTTCCTAAGCAAGTTGAATATAGACTTGCCATGTGATCCAGAAATGCCACTATTAAGTATACACCCAGAAAAACTGAGAACAGTGACATGAACAGACATCTGCACACCATGTTCACAGCAGTGTTATTCACAATTGCCAATAGATGGAAACCCATATAACCATCAACCGACAAATGGATAAACAAATTGTAGTGTATACACATAATGGAATATATGCAGCTTTAAAAAGAAAGGAAATTGCGAAGCATATGACAACATGGATGAATCTGGAGTACACTGTGTTTGTTGAGTGAAGCAAACCAGACACAAAATGACAAATACTGTATGACTATATGTTATGAACTAAAGATACTGTGTAAACTCATGCATTTATCTGAGAAAGCAAGTAATGTTCATCAGCTAATCAAAAGACTTTCCTCAAGAGCAAATATCATTTAACATTTACTACTAAAAGTCTATCCTGGAGCATGTGTAGCTCAGTAGTAGAGCACCTGCTTCACATGTATGAGGTATTTCCTAAAAAAAAAGACTACCATGATGCAAGGTATTACAATGCTTTATAACAACAAATATTTAAGCTAGAATGGAAAAGTACATTTCCTAAACTCCTTGATCTCTTCTATATGGTGCACTTAACATAACATTCTTTATAGGTACAAACAAGATTCAGGAATGCAAATTGATCTTGAACTCCCAAAAAATTAAAAAGTAAATTATATTGAGTACACTCAATATCAATTTTAAGACCCCCCCCACCCCACCCATTCCACTCCACCCCAGGATCTTCTAACATAACCAATATGGGCTGTACTTATTAAAATAACAGAAGATATGACATCAACACAGAATAGACCAGTAGGAATTATGGCAGGATTACTGAAATTTCAAGCTAATTGGGCAGAGAGAAAACAATTAATAGAACACTCAAAGTGATTATACTGACTTCCCAGTAATGGGGAATGAGGGAAGAGTACTGATTAGGGAAAAATGTGTGTGCTGATTAAAGAATATGGACCACAGCCTCAGATAGGATTTGAATTTAAACTCTCTCTACCACTACCTGTAGACCTTGAACAAGCATGTTATCCTCTTTGAGTCTGTTTCCTTATTTATAGAATAGGGATAAGAATTTTTATCTTATCAAAAAGGTATGTAAATGAATTTAATTATGCAAAGTACTTAGAAAGTAACATATATTAAGATTTCAGTAAATTGTATTCAATCCAAAAATTCCTGGACATTTTAACAGCTAAACTATCTCAAATCTATCCACAAGGAAGAAATTTAATTGCAAGAGCACAGAAAAAGATGAAAAATCTCTCTCATTTCTTAAATTTTATAAAGCTAGCATATCCAAAAACCAAAATCTGAAAAAGGTAGTTCAAAAGGAACACTGGAGAGCAATCTCACATTTCACTACTTTAGAGCAGTTGTCTTTATCCCAAAGAAGCAATTGTTTAGTGAAATCTATTGGAAATCTTCTAACATAATTCATCAACCAATGAGTAAAAGAAGAAAAAATATTGATCATCTCACTGTTCATTAAGAAGGCATGTCATCAAACTTAGTATCTCTAATTTAATCTCAGTTGAAAAAAATAAAGATTATTTCGGGAAACGGACTTGGCCCAATGGTTAGGGCGTCCGTCTACCACATGGGAGGTCCGAGGTTCAAACCCCAGGCCTCCTTGACCCGTGTGGAGCTGGCCCATGTGCAGCGCTGATGCGCACAGGGAGTGCCACACAATGCAGGGGTGTCCCCCGCATAGGGGAGCCCCACTCCCAAGGAGTGCACCCGTAAGGAGAGCCACCCAGCCCGAAAGAAAAGTGCAGCCTGCCCAGGAATGGCGCCGCCCACACTTCCCGTGCCGCTGACGACAACAGAAGCGGACAAAGAAACAAGACGCAGCAAATAGACACAGAGAACAGACAACCGGGGGAGGGGGGGAAATTAAATAAATAAATAAATCTTTAAAAAAAAAAAAGATTATTTCCTCAACATGGCATAAAAATTTAAAAATACATATTTTTTAACTCCAAAAAGAATACACAACTGTGAAACTCTAAAAGCCATTTCATGCCTACGCGCAAGGAGTGCGCCCTGTAAGGAGAGCCGCCCAGCACAAGAGAAAGTGCAGTCTGCCCAAGAATGGCGCCGCACACACAAAGCACTGACACAAGATGATGCAACGAAAAAAAACACAGATTCTCAGTGCTACTGATAAGGATAGAAGGGGTCACAGAAGAATACACAGTGAATGGACACAGAGAGCAGACAACTGGGGAGGGGGAGGGGAGAAAAATAAATAAATAAATAAATAAGAAATGAGAATGAGTTAAAGATGCCCATTATTCACCAATATTATTATTCTACAAATTCTGGTCAATGTAGTAAGAAAAAAAAAAAGATTCTATGTTGGTAAGGACAAAATAATCATCATTTACAAATGCTTTAAACAACTTATTATAAAACCTGATGAAAACTATTAGAAAGATGGCCAGTTAGAAAATAAGTCTACAAAACTCACCATTTTTCTGTTCCAGCAGGAAGGTATAAACCTCTTTAAAAAATAATTTAAAAAGAATCCATTCACATTAACAACAAAAAGTTATAAAATACCAGAGATAACTTAAAATGTGTAGAACTCATGTGAACAAAACTACAAAACACCTTGAATCATGAAAGATGATAAATAAATGATGGCAATCTTATAGATATCAACTCTCCCAAAACTTACTTAGAAATTCCAGTGGGGTTCTTTTGGGATCCTAAAAAACTGAATTAAAGGCAATGTGAAAGAAGAAATATGTGAGAAATACTGAAATGTTCTGAAAAGGATAATGAATGAGATTCACAATACATAAGACAAATTTAAAAGTTACCATGATTAGGACAGTTTGGAATTACAAGAGTTCAATGAAACAAAACAGAAAATGTAAAATAGTCGTGTGTGTGTTTGTGAATGATTTGATACACAATAAAGATAGCATTTAATACCCCTGGGGAAAATATAATTGTTCAATAATTGACTGCCACCCTACTTTAAAATACCTTCCAGGGGAGCAGATATGGCTCAAGCAGTTGAGCACCCACCTCCCACATGGGAGGTCCTGGGTTCAGTTCCCAATGCCTCCTGAAGAAGACAAAACAAAGAGCAGACAACGAGCACAAACAATGAGCAGACAATGAGCAAACATAAGTAAAAACTAGCAAACAAGTAAAAACAAGGATCAAACAAAGGAGATAATTTTTTATTTAAGTTTTTAAAAAAATACAATCCAAACAGATTAAAAATGCAAATGCTTTTTAAACTGTGAAAGTAATATAAGGAAATGGAGGTAGTAGTTACATAATTTGGGGATGTAGAAAGGTCTTTCTAATCAGGCAGACATCATAAAAGAAAATTGTGAGAGAATTAACTACATTAAAAATGTAGTTTTTAATCCATTTTTTAAAAAACACCAAAAACAAAATTAGAGGGCAAATGCTAAATTGGGGGAGTTAAATTGACAAAGGTCTAATAGTTTGTATATACAAAGAGCTCTCAAATTGTGTAAAAAACCTCTAATATCATAATAGGCAAAGGACACAAACATATAATTCACAAAAAAAATACAAACTTTAATGTGACTAATAACTGATGAAATGAAAAAAATTTATAGAAGACACAATTTCTCTCATCAAAATGGCAGTTTCTTAAAATGCTATTGCCGAGTATGGGGAAGTACTGGCACTCTCACATAATAATAATAAAAATCAATATTAATTAAGCTTTTCTGGAAGTCAATCTGCTAATACATATCAAAAATCATTAAAATATACATGCCAGGGGACGGGGTGGTGACAGGGAATGGGAAGTTGAGGTTAAAATGCACAGGGTTCTCGGGAAGCAGATTTCACTCAAGTGAATGAGCTTCCGCCTATCACATGGGAGGTCCCAGGTTCAGTTCCTGGTGCCTCCTAAAGAAGACAAGCAAGACAGCAAGCTGACGCTGCAAACTGGCACAACAAGATGACACAGCAAGAGACACAAAGAAGAAAGCATAATGACAGCACAAAAAAGCATGGAGTGAGGTGTCGCAAGCAATTAGGTACCTCCCTCCCACACGGGAGGTCCAGGGTTTGGTTCCCAGCACTTCCTAAAAAGATGAGTGCACAATGAACAGACACAGCAAGTTCAAACAACAAGGGGCTGGGGAGAAAGAAAGAAAGAAAAGAAATCTTAATGTTAGGTTGCATATATAGTTAACAGAATAAAATTTCTTTCAAAAATCCATGGAACTACCCAACACAAACAGTGAACCCTAAATTAAACCATGGGCTACAACTAATAGTACAATTATAAAAATGTGCTTTCATCAATTTTAACAAATGTTCCACACCAATGCAAGGTATTAATAAGGTGGTATATGGGAATCCTGTATTTGATGCATAATTGTTCTGTAAACCCACAATTTCTCTAATAAAGAAAAAAAATACAAAAAAATTTTTGACTTCAGAATTTATCCTAAGGAAAAAATCAAAGATATGGGCAATGATTAATCATTCAAGAAGCTCAATGCTCCATTCTTTCAAAACTATTGAAAAAGGCCTAAATTTTCAACAATTAAAGTAATGATTAAATAAACGATGGTAAGTTCATAGGCTGGAATATTAAGCACACATTTAAAATGTTACATTGTAAAAGAATAGTATTTTACTGATTTGGGTAAGTATTCATATACTCAGTGGGAAAAAAGCTAGTGACAAAGCATAAGTATAGTACGGTTTCCTTTTGCTTAAAAAAAAGAGATGCAAATATCCTAAAAAGAACCTATATGGATATTTACTGGTATTAATAATGACTATCTCTCAGTGGAGGCATCATAAATGCTATTAATCACAGATCATACTTTGATTCTTTAACCAAAATGAAAGAAAATTTCAAAACTCTAGTTGGCCATCATTCAAAAGTTTTTACTTCAACTTTATTATATTCAAGTACAATGCCAAATAATATTCAGATATTAGCTATTCTGCCTTTAAACACCTGCCAAAGGTGAGAGGCAAGGGTGTGGAACAAGACCTGGACTTCAGAACCAATAGGGCTCAGGTTTTATCTATGTTCAAACCCTGAGCCAGGAATTTTTTTAAATGAAATGTAGGTGGGGGGATAGAAAATATGGGTCTTCGATAAATTCTCATCAAAACTCTTCTCTGTTTTATTTATGAGACAGAGGAATCATTTTTCCCCCTCCAATGAATTTATAAAGCATATATCCAAAGATCAAGTAAGCAGGATTACTTCTGAGAAGAGATGCCTTAAACAGGAAATTTTCAAGTGTTACATGTCCTCTTTCCTCAGTACAGATATACAGCCTAACTCTCAGTGGGCCAAAAAGACTCTGGCAGAACTATGCTCTTAACAATAAGCAAAAGTCAAACTGTTAATTCCATCTGCTACCCTCTGAAAAATGACAAAATGGTGGTGCCAGGAGTCTCAGGTTCCATTTAAGGGGATTTCCAGAGGAACATCCAGTTTTGCAATCACAAGTTGTGCTCTTAATTTTGAGTTCTTCAAAAGAACTACACAGTGGCAATTATGGTGATGATAACAACAAAGTATACTATCTTTAACATGATATTCTGGGAGAAATAAATAGCTTGATTTTATTCTTTGTTAGAGATGTTGTTTCCAGAATTGCCCACCCTTCTTACTAGTCAAAGCTGATTTCAATCCCCTTCTATCTCTTCTCAGATTTGATTCCAATGATTATCCCACCTTTTCTAAATCTCTTATTACCTCCTTCTGTCTACTCTCACTTTCCTTACGCATGTAAACAAATTTAACATTCCTTCAACTTGCAATGGTTTTTTTTAAAGATTTATTTATTTTTATTTCTCTTCCCTTCCCCCGCTCCCTAGTTGTCTACTCTCTGTGTTCATTCGCTGTGTGTTCTTCTGTGTCCACTTGTATTCTTGTCAGCGCCACCAGGAATCTGTGCCTCTTTTTTGTTGCGTCATCTTGCTGTGTCAGCTCTCCATGTGTGCAGTGCCACTCCTGGGGAGGCTGCACTTTTTTCGTACTGGGTAGCTCTCCTTACAGGGCACACTCCTTGCGCGTGGGGCTCCCCTACCCGGGGGACACCCCCGCGTGGCACCTTGTGCTCACCAGCACTGTGCATGGGCCAGCTCACCACACAGGTCAGGAGGCCCTGGGTTTGAACCCTGGACCTCCCATGTGGTAGACGGACGCTCTATGAGTTGAGCCAAATCCACTTCCCTGCAATGGTTTTCAACCATGCCTGCACACTGGAATTACCAAGGGAACTTAAAATAATACAAAATAGTACAGAAAGTAGATCAGTGGCTGCCTGGGGATGGGAGGGAGAGATTACAAAGGGACACAAGGAAACTTTCAAAGGTGATGAACATGTTCACTATCTTGATTGTGATGACTGGCTTTACCAGTGTCACAATTTATAAAATTATATCCTTGCCCCATCCCCCAAATTGATATGGGGGTTACCTCTCAAAACCAGGATTTTTTTGTTTTTTTTAAAGATTTATTTTATTTATTTATTGCCCTCCCCCTACCCCATTGTCAGAGCTCTGTGTTCTTTTCTAGAAGGCACTGGGCAGGGAACCTCCCAGGTGGGAAGGAGGCACCCAACCACTTGAGCCACCGCCATTCCCCAGGATTCTTAAAAGCTCCCTAGGTGATTTTAAGTGTGTAGCCTTCTCACTAATCTGCCAGAAAGTTCTTCCCTTGCTCTTTGCCCTTGGCAAAATTTTATCATTCTTCTAAACTTTGTTGCGACCTTCTGACTCCACCCACATCCAAGCTGGTTTAGCCATCTCTTTCTTTAAGCTCTCTTACTACTCTATGCATATCTCTATTCACACTTGCATATTGTGTTTTTTTTAAGATTTATTATTTATTTATTTCTCTCCCCTCCCCCCTCCACCCCAGTTGTCTGTTCTCTGTGTCTATTTGCTGCATCTTCTTTGTCTGTTTCTGTTGTTTTCAGCGGCACAGGAATCTGTGTTTCTTTTTGCTGCGTCATCTTGTGTCAGCTCGCCCTGTGTGCGGCGCCATTCCTGGGCAGGCTGCACTTTCTTTCGCGCTGGGCGGCTCTCCTTACAGGGCACATTCCTTGTGCGTGGGGCTCCCTTATGCGGGGGACACCCCAGTGTGGCACAGCACTCCTCGCACGCATCAGCACTGCGCATGGGCCAGCTCCACACGGCTCAGGAGGCCGGGGGTTTGACCCACGGACCTCCCATGTGGTAGGCGGACACCCTAACCACTGGGCCAAGTCCGCTTCCATTATTGTGTTATAATTGTTACTTTTCCTATGTATCTTGTATATTTGACAATAAATTCCTTAAGGACAAGAATTCTGACATTTATTTCTATATCCGTAGTACCTATTTAGCCTAGAGCAGTACTAAATAAATATATGTTTGATAAAATTTTAATTCTCTATAAGATAGAAACTTGATACTCTGAAAAAAAGGTCTTGAATACGAAGATTTTTTTAAGATTTCTGAAGATTCATTATAAAATAACTATTAGGCAACAGGATCCAGAAAAAAAATCCGTTGACTATAAGATATATTTAAACTCAGATTGTCAAAACTACTCTAAAAAATGAAACAAGGAGACACAACAGCGATAAAAACGCTGACCTAGCCAATACCTCACCAGGGTGTCCACACCCAGGTACTGTTAACTCTCATAACTAAGAGGGTTTAGAGTTTACCTTTATGGTAATACATTTAGTAAATCAAATAAGGATAAAATTAGTCAAACCTAGAACTTGTTTTACAAATAAGTGATGATTCTCCCCCTTATCACTTAGGTTAAAATGAAATAATTATTTAAACAAATGACTTCTGAAGGTACTATTGGCCAAGCAGATCTTTAAAAATGATTTTTTACTTTCTTGGCTTTCCCTGCACTTCAAAAATATGCAAACTTTAACATGTATTAACCTAAAGGGGGAAAAAATGCTTAGAAATGGGGGGAGGGGCAGTGAATATTAGCAGTAGAATGTTCTTATGGAAAACAAGCCTCCCAGGACTATCAAATTTACTCAAGGTTACAGCAGTATGGCTTTATCCAGATAAGATTTTAAAAAGCTGGAAACCTCAAAGTGTAAAGTGTTACTTGAACAAAAGTGGTGGCAGACTTACTTCAAAAACTACTGTGTGACCCAAAGGACAATCAGCAGAAGGACGTTTGGCCGTATTGACTGTAGTTAAGGTCTCTGAGATAAGTAGTAGCTACCGCTGGAACAAACTCCTCCTACCTGAAGAGCGAAGAGGTTGCTAAGCTGTGATTCCGTATTTATTAGAGAACTGATTCTGTACAGCATGGAATTACCAGGGCAAAATGAAAATCATTTAGGAAATGTCTGAACTCTGGAGGTACAGACCACACACGTGCACGCCGAAGGGAGGACGCCTAGGTTTGCCCAAGCGTGCTTAAAACTCTCAACTTGACATCTCTTCAACGCGACCATTTTCAGACAAAACCCCGAGGATTCTCGAGTGTGCTAAAATCAGCCCCGGGAAAGAAAGAACTCGTAGGAAGACGGGGCACGGGCTCAAGAGGAGATGTCCAGTGCAACAGCCAAGGAAGGAACCTTGGCAGCCTTCTGGACTCCCCGCCCTGCGGCGGGACCGAGGACCGAGGAGAACGCGGCTTTCACAGAGGCGGGGTCCGCAGCGCCCATTTTGCCCACCGGAGTGGACGGAGCGCGGCTGCCTCGCGGGAGGGAGGGAGGGAGGGAGGGAGGGAGGGAGGGGACGGGCGGAGCATCAGCCCGCGGGGTGGTGGCCCCCTCCCCAGGGCACCGTGCCGAGGGGCAGTGGGGCGGGGCGGGCCGAGTCGGCGACTCCGGGTCCCACCCGGGGGCCGGACCGCTCCTCGCGGGGAAGGAGAAGGACCCGAGTCGGCGCGCACAAAGCTGCCGCCGCCCAGGCAGCGCGCCGGCTGCGCCCAACTTCGCCGCGAGGAGCCGCCCCCAGCGCCGCCCCGCGGAGCCTCGCGCCGGAGCCGTTACCCCAACGAAGCCGTCGCCCCAGGGACAAAGTCCCGGGCCCCTCCCCGCCGCCGCCTCGCCCCGGCTCCACCCGGACAAAAAAGTTATCCGGCGCCGGCAGCCGGGGGGCCGCAGAGGGGAGCGGTGTGGGTTGCTCGGCCCGACTCACCAGAGCGGCTCCCCGAGCTCCACCTGAAGAACCTCGACGGGTCCGGCTCGCAGCGACAGCCACTGCGGCTGCTCGGCTTTCTCCCGTGCAGCAGCACCACCTGGCCCCCGCCTTCCTCCTAGCGGAGCGGGTCCCGACGAGCCATCTTCCCCCTCGGCTCACTGACTGACAATCCAGCCCGGCGAGCCGCCACTGCCGCCCGCCGCTCTGACAGGCACAACCGGGGACCCGTGCCTAGGCAGCCAACCACCACCGCCCCACGCCAATTTGGCCTATCGTCGTTCTTTGGGGCGGGACCAGAACAACTTCTCCACCAATGAAGACCTTCCGCTGCCTGGCCTGGGGCGGAGCCACGGGGGGCCAGTTGGTGGGCACGGTCTGAGGAGGGGGCGTGGCCTGGGACGGGGAAAGATGATTGACAGTAGGGTTTGCGTGGGCCTCTAGGCTATAATAATGGTAAAGGTCTCTTGGTCGCTGAGCTAAGCCTAACAGCGCGAGGCTAACAACAATCACAGAAGCGAAAAAAACTGATGTTTTACTTTCTTGGTCAGGAGAATTTACTCCCTAGCCATTCAATTCACAAGAATTTGTCAAACTCCAAGAGGAAAAATAATGTACATTTTTGCAAACGTTAACAAAAACTCTTTTCCACCTTACTAAAGGTCTTAGCCTGGAAAAAGCCAAACACAATTCCGTCCTTTCCGTAGGCTTGTTTTTATTTTCCTCATCTCTCCCTACCCTGCCCAACACACTCGAAATATCTGGCATTTGGAGTGGAAGTGAGCACAGTCGCATCAGCTCCTGCATATAGTCCCTCCGCTTTTGACCTTGCGAACTCCTCCTACCACATCTCTCTCAAGTCCTATCAGGATCAGTTAGAAGGAAAAAACACTTTCAACCTGGAAGACAGGGAGTCATTCTAGGTTTACACTAGAAATAGGATTTCTCCCAAGGTATCAAGTGGTTTTTTCAAACATACGGACAGCAAAAATAACAAGCACTTAAATAACAAGGAGAAGAGACATTACTTGTATCAGAAGGGTATCAAACAAATTCAGGTAATCATTGGGACAGCATGACAATGCAATTAAGTAGGAATCCCTTCCTAGGGAGTAGCCAGGACTCTGTAATAGGAAAATACTTATAAATAAGTAAAATAAATTTTAAAAATACTTTGAAAATAAGGGCGACGGAGGTAAGTTCAATGAGCAAGTGGTATACAGAGCAAAAAAATGACTGTTTAGGAAAGTATGGGAATTCATAGTTTGAGTTGGATCTTAAAAGGTAAATAGGAGTTTGCAAGAGTTTTCAAGGCATTTCAAGAAAAGAAAACAGTATGTTTAAAGGCATGAAGTTGTGAAAGGGTACTGAGTGGTTGGTGAACATTGGGAAAGGCTTTGGGATGAAAGGAGAAGAACAACCAAAAATTAGGCTAAAGCAAGTGGTCGAGATGAGATTACAAAAGACCTTTTGAGCTACACTAAGATGTTTAGACCAAGTTTTCTGCAATGATGGAAATGTTCTATATCTGTGCTGTTCAAAATGATAGCCACTAGCCACACATAGTTACCCAGCACTTGAAATAGGGCTTGTGTGACTGCATATGCAGTTATTTTATTTTAATTTTAATAGCTCCCATATTGCACAGCTCAGGTTTAAACCTATTTTATGGGCCATGAAGGACCAGCAGAAGTTTTAATCATGCAAATACCATCAGGTTTCTTTTGAAAGTTGAGAAGTCTAGAAGCAGTGTAGAGAATGTCTGTTCTCTGAGGGGAATCCTAACAGATCAGACCAGGGCACTGGTAGGCTACTGGCAGGATAATTTAGGTTCCCTGGGTCTGAACCTGCCTAGGGAGAGTGTTTTCCCAAAGAAATAGGAACAGGAAGATCCAGTTTGAAGTCTTAAAGAACACAAGTAGTCAAAACCTGAGAAGCTGAATTCTGTCATCGAGTCCTGGGAAAAATGACAGTGGGCCAGAGAAAGAAGGAAAGTCAAAGATTCAGCTGGAGCAAGAAATGGAGAGCGAGGCAAGGGTGAGCAAAGGTGTACACATACATTCAGTTTTACTGGCCATTGGCCATGTGGGCCACCAATGTGTTAGCCTTACTTAAAGGAACAGGGATCTGGTGGCTGCAGTGCCAGTGAGGACCAGAGCAAGGCTCCGGGAGAGATGAAGGCCTGCACCATGCCTGTGGAAGTGGGGATGGAAGGGTGGTGCAAATATTCATTGACTTTCTGCACTTTGGAAGGCAATAAACTTGGGAAGAATACCAAAAAAAAAAAAAAAGCTGAAAGCTAGCAGCCTACTCCCTAAGTAGCTGGACAACAAATAGGTGAAAAAGTTAAGCAAAGATTAAAGTAAGATTTAATGCTTGAATCTTTAAAAAGATTTAATGCAACAATAGAAGAGATGACACAAGGAAGTTCCTGAGTGATTCTTTGTTCAAATGTGTTTCTAGGCCATAACTGCTGTGTGAGTTCAGAGGAGGGAGCAAGCCTTCCAGCCAAGGGTGGTCTTAGAAGGCTTCCCAAGTGATTCTAATATACACCCAGGGTTGAGAACAAGGGAGTGACATAACATTTTACTAAAACTAAATCAGGACTGTGCACAGGATGGATTGAGTGGAGAGAGACGGAAGGCTGCCTATGTATATTTACATGTTTGTTTCCTTCAAGACAGGAAGCAGCTAGTGCCTGAACTCACTGCCCGTTTTTCAATAGTAAGAAGATATAGAAGGTAATTTCCTTCCAAGTCAGAATAAAACCAAAGCACAAATTTGTGTTTAATCCACTTTCCTTTACATCACATTTTGTACATATAAAAATAATTTCAAACAATAGCAGTCTGCAGTTAACTGTTACACATAACCATTTATATTTTTTAGCACAGCACCAGGAGAGTGCCTAAGAGAACATTCTGTTTCAAAAGGGAAATGCTTGTAAACTACTTCATGAAAGTCAGCAGATTCCAGACCTTTCCTGCCCATCTTTGCTAGTCTCTGCACTCCATAGACACAATTCTACATTAAGAATTAAAATACATTCACCTTCTTGCAAATGCCTCTATACAAAGGCTGACTAAACATTGTAAAGCAAGAACATTTCACGTATGATGTTAAATTCCAGGAGCTTTTAAAGAAAACAGAAAATGAGCTCAAATATATTTCTATTAAAGTCAGCATGAAAAGAGCTAGGTGACATGACTATTTTAAATGAAAGATGAGAATTTTGTCTTCAACTAAACATGAAAAATATCTCAAAACATGATTTCAGTTATAAGTATGGTAAAAAGTATAGCAAAAATAAAACAAAAAAAAAAGGTGCCTGTGAAGTCATTCAAGGGCCTGCCATGCTTAGAATCCCCATCTAAGGAAATTAACCCACCCAGCACCCTCAGCTGAGGCAGCGGCCTGAACTGTGTTCTGTGCCATACAACCCCCTTCACAGAACCATATAACCTGAGGGCAGCCAAGGCTAAAAGGTGGCCTGATGCTAACACTCTACCAAAGAAGGGATGACAGTGACTACTTACACCCATTCGTTTTCAAGGATTTGAAGTAGAAATGGAAAAAGAAAATCACTACACCCATTCTTTCTCAAGGATTTGAAGTGGAAATGGAAAAGGAAAGTCAATCACTTTTTTAGCAGAAGCTAAAAAGTAAGGCCGTGGAAAGGAGCTCTGAGAAGCCAAAAGAGGAGCAAGGTAAGAATAAACTAAATACATCAGGTAAAGAAAAGACCTCCGTGGTGGAGATTGAAGTAATTGGTAATGAAGTAGAGATGGAGTAGAATGAGTCATTGTAAAAAAAAAATGGGCGTCAATGAAGTCCTGCTGTTGAGAGAACAATGAGATAACCCATTTCCTACAGCGCTACTGGATTGCTGCAGTTCCTTGTACTGGTATCCAACATCTTTAGGGCAACCTGTAGCCTCTCCCTAGAGTTTCATAAGATTCCCATCTGCATCACCTAAGGGATTATAAATGAATCTTTGTATCTTGGACGTCTAGTGGTATCTGCCAATAAACAGACTTCCAGAATTATGTAGAAGACCAAGTGAAAGAAGCTGGACCAGTTGCATTATGTAAGGACAACTTTAGCCTTCAAGGTCAGTTATGGTTTTCTAGGAGCAACACCCTTGGAAAGAAAAATATATAAACATTTAGCAAAGTAGTTTTCTCTACATCTTAAAAAAGACCCATCAGTCAAAACTTTATAATGTATTTCAAGGGAAAAATGTCTTCTCTTGTCTTTTACCAGCTGAGCCAACCATGCTCACATTTATAAGAAAGTTACATAAATAGAAGTGGAAAACCTAATGACTCACTGCTACCCTCACGTGATTGGAAATGAAGAACATCCATGTATAATTTCTAAGACATTTTATTAACCAATGTAGTCTAGAAGAATTATTATTAGGAGATTCTTATTATACAGCTTTTATAAATCATGCTTTTGAAAATCATTTTATGACATGAAGAAAAGACGTGTTTCATCGTGTTAGATGAAAAAGCTGCATACAAAACTGCATGTACAGCATGGTCACAATTTTGTAAGTTAGTGTCTAGGCGGGGACTATATCAACAACATGTAAGCATGGAGAAATCATAGATGAATTTTGTTTTCTTGTTCATACATGTTTTTTATTTACCAAATGTTCTACAATAAACCAGTCCTGGTTTTATAATCAGAAGAAAAGAAGTGCACATTATTTTTTAAGATGAAAAGACAGCATATGTACATCCTTATTGCCATTTCTGCCTAAGTGAACCTCAATTAACCACTCTTCTTTTCACTTTTAACCAATGCATTATTCAAAATTTAAAGTGCTATCATAAATCCCACAGAGAAGCTCTTGTTGTAGGCAAGTAAAAGAGCTCACTAGTGATATTAAAGCACAAAATTGTATGTGGATTTTCTCTTCCAAATGGGAGGCCCTGAGAACAGAAAGCAACACAGAGAACATATGAAGGTATATGATAAACTGTGACATCCCCACCACAGAGCAAGTGGAACTGTGTTTTGTCATGTTTGGGTCCCCTGCAATAACAAACTGCTTGGCTCGTAGAGGAACTTCAGAAACATAGTTCAAGTAAGCGTATGAAAGAATGGTTGTTTTCCTCGTCTTTCTTTGGTTTATGATTTTTTTTTCAGTTTTGCACTTTTCCAGAGAGTCTATAAGCCAAGTATTGGAAAATGTGGTCTGCCTCCTTTCTGACTTCATTGCATACATCAAATGCAATGTATTTCAATTATATTCAGTTAATGCTTCATTGTGTATCACTTTGAATAGTTCCAAAATTGTTGCACGTGTGTTAACCCTTAACTGAGACAAAAAAGGCAACAAACAGGCTGCACACTTCCTTGGTTTACTTGTTGAATGGTACCCACAAAAGATTTATGGGTACCAGCATTGGATGAAGGGTAAGTAAGTCTGGGACTTCGAGGCCCAGGTGCAAGGACAGGAATGCAAAGAAATGGCAGGAAAAAGCACACCCTTGAGTCCAAAGAGTTTTGCCAACCCACTCACTCTGGTAACTCTTGGACTAAGAAAGTCCAAAGTATGAATAATACTTCCATTTTCAATGTTGTTCTCATTTACTTAGTCATCATCACTCCACCCTGATATTTATGCCAAAAAAAAAAAGTTTCAGTGAGACAGTGTGACATCATCAATTTTTAAAGAACAAGCCCATCTCCTATTCCCACCACCACAGGGAAGTAAACAAGCCCATTGTCAAGTTGGCTTCTGTTGACACCCATTATGCTGGCAGAGTCAAAGCACACCTTCTCTTGACTTTTCTGCTTACCCAAGGCCAGTCTTCAGCATAGACATGGGATATATGTCCAGGGCCAGCTACGCTTTGTCATTTAAAGGGCTCCTAAAATTCGTTCCAAAAAACCTGTACCTGCTGTGGATTGGAACATGATACTAATCCTTAAAGGCACTCTAGAGGATTTTCTCAAAGTTGAACCACACCAAGGAGGGGAAGAAGCCATATCAGTCATCAAAAACTCTGCAAAGATCAACTGGTCAGGTCCCTAAGAAAGAGCAGGCCTTTAGAAGAGAAGGTGGGGAGGGAAGAGGGAAGGACCATAGACACCCAGAGCCTGGGGCCATGCCTGAGGAGGGGACTACTTGGCCTCAGGAAGTCATGGGCATTAGGACACTACTGGGTGCTGA
This sequence comes from Dasypus novemcinctus, assembly GCF_030445035.2. Taxonomy (NCBI): domain Eukaryota; kingdom Metazoa; phylum Chordata; class Mammalia; order Cingulata; family Dasypodidae; genus Dasypus; species Dasypus novemcinctus. Next base: position 36,493,012 of record NC_080677.1, on the reverse strand, counting down.
AGAGAGTTGGGCACTACTGAAGGAAGGAAGAAGCACCAAGAGGTTCAAGGAGGAGCTGCCTATGCTACTTGGGGTCAGTCCTGCTGAGTCACTGAGGGAGCCGTTGTCCATTCCTCCAGAGAAGCCAGTTCTGCCATTTTTGTGACTTTTTTTGGTAATTTAAGTACATAAAACATATAGAAAAGTAGAGAAAACAAAAATATGATTAAGTCAGTGGATGATCATACCTCAGATACTGCAATGACCTACCCAGGACAAGAAAAAGAACATTTACAACAATTCAGAAGTCCCCCTTTGGGCTCTCTCCTAATCAACACCTTCTTCTTCCTCCCTAAAGATTACTACAATTTTGGCTTATAATGCCTTAGTTTATCTATACCTGTTGAGTTTTCTATAAATGGAGTCATACAGAATATATACCTCTGTGTCTGAATTTTGTCTCTCAACATTATGTTTGTGAAGTGAATTTATTTCTTGTCATTGTAATTTCTTCATTTTCATTGCTGTATGGAATCCCATTATGTGAATTGCTATATGGAATCCAACTAATTGAATATGTCACAATTTATTCTACTGCTGGGTTGTTTCCAGTTGGGGGCTATTACAAATAATGCCACTGGGAAGTCTTGGTACACATGTACTGTGTGGTATATATCCTAGAGTAGAATAAATGGGTATAGAGTTGGCACATGGTCTCCTCTAGATGATACTGCTAAATCATTTTCCAACGTAGTTGTATCATCTATACACCCACCAGTGGAATATGAGAGTTCCAGTTGCTTCACATCCTTGCCAATATTTGTATTATCAGTCTTTTAAATTCTAGCTACTCTGGTGGGTGTGTAGTGGTACCTCAGTGTGGTTTTAATTTGCATTTCCCGGATGACTAATACAGTTCTTTTCATATTCTGCAATTTTAAAGCATCTGTGCATGTCTGTTTCATTGCAAATCACTGCTCAGCTACAATTAGACTTAGAATCAACATTTTTTAAGTCCCTACTATCAGCCAAAGACTACATGTGTTAGATGATGCCATGTACACAGCCTGTAGGTGATGGTGAGAGATTTTTCTGGACTAGGTGATTTCTGATCAGTCCTGCTGTTTCACTCTAGGGTATATTGTCATTGGCATTGCAGAGAGAGCACATCTATGTCATGAAGGTCTCAGCAGGAATGGTGACAGAGGGGTGGGAATGGAGTTGAGTGAGGAGAGTAAAAACCAGCAGGATTTTCAAACTTTACAGCTTGAAAATAGTTTATGACAGTGTCTACAATTAATAGCAATTTTACTTATCAGCCATAAAATAGTATGATGATTGATACTGAAACAGGCAATACTAGTTCTTATAAGCATGGGAACAGTGAACTTTGACAGTTGTTTGACAGTATTGTGAAATAAAATCTCCCAGAAAGATTTTCCTTTGAATGACTCATAAAACAGACTCTCAGGAAATGCAGGTGAACCTCTCTCCGGTTATGTGATGTTCTTTGAGGGTCAAAGAAAGGCTTACCTGATCTCAAATCCCACCTGGTAGAGCTTTGCTGAGAGTTGACAACAGGACAGACAAGGGGTTCTTTTTCTGCCTTAGAAACAGAAACTGTGAATTACCTTCCTGTTTGTCTCAGTCAAGAGATGGTGCTAGATACATCTTACTCTGCTGCCTTTGAGTGCCTTTTAGTGTATAAATAGTCTACCACAGGATCTGCTTATCAGATTGAGATGCTACAAATGTGGGGAAAGTGGCCAGGAATGAGAATAAGAGGAGAGAACCTGGGAAGAGTAACACATTAACATGTTACCTAGCAACCCTTACCGTTTAGGCACACAATTGTTTAGCAGATCTCCTGCTGAAATCTCTCTAAATGGGAAATCCTAAAGGACAGATAGACCTCAGCTGAGCAGAGGGCCAAGGATGGTCTGAAATGCTGGACTACATTCAAGGGAGCTACATTTAAGAGGGTGGGGGAAGGGCCCTTGGAAGGATGAATGAGATATGAACGGACTTAAGACAAAGGTCAACCATTTCCCAACTTTCTCTGAGTCTGTCCCTGAAACGCTGAAGCCTAACGTATCCTACATTTCAGAGTGGCAAAAGTCACCACTGAACCTACTAGAACGGTTCATTTTGGCCACCTTCATTACCCACTCTCTCCTTTTATTGTATGTGGTATATGTGGATGGATCAAGTTGACCCCTCTGGGGAGGCAGTTTTTCTCCACTTCTCCCCCAGATCCTGCTCTTGCTTTGGTCCCAAGAGGCTCTCCACACTCTACATCTCCTACGTTCCCTTGTTCTCTGGGCTCTGATGGGTACAGCAGTGGGTGGGTACCTGCCGGAGAACTGAGGGGTGAAGGAGAGAAGGAGAAAACAAGATGTTTCTTTCCCACTCCCTTCTTGCTTTTGTGTCCTGGTTCTATGAGACAACTTCTGCAGGGTGGTCCGTCCTCCAGCTGATAACAATTTCCTCTCTTGCCTCCTCAGTCCAATGGATGGAATGAGCTCCTCACTGTCTCTAGTCCCTGAGTGCTTCAACATCTTTGCTGGGTGATTTAACTGTACCTCACCTCCATAAAGTCTCATTGGTTGAATGACCTAACTATAAGAGCTAAAACCATAAAACTCTCAGATGAAAACATATGGAAATACCTTCAGGACATTGCATTAGGTAATGGATTCTCAGACTTTACATCAAAAGCACAAGCAACAAAAGAAAAATTAGATAAATTGTACTTTATCAAAATGGAAAACTTTTGTGCATCAAAGGACACTATCAAGAAAGTGAAAAAGATAACCTATGGAATGGGAAGAAATATTTGGAAACCATATATATCTGATAAGGGTTTAAATCCAGACTATATAAAGAAATCCTATAACAACAAAAAGACAAACAATCCAATTTTACAAATGGCAAAGTACTTGAATAGGTATGTCTTCAAAGAAGATATATGTATAGCCAATAGGCATATGAAAAGATACTCAACATCATTAGGTCTTAGGGAAATGGCTCTTATTTAAAAAACAGAAAATAACAAGCATTGCCAAGGATGCAGATAAATTGGAACACTTGTGCATTGTTAGTGGGAATGTAAAATGGTGTAACTGCTGTGGAAAACAGTTTAGTGGCTGCTCAGAATGTTAAACATAAAACTACCATATGATCCAGCAATCCCACTTGTAGGTATATAATCCCAAAGAACTGAAAGCAGGGACTCGAACAGATATTCGCATAGTGATATTCATAGCAGCATTATTCACAATAGCAAAAGATGGAAGCAACCCAAGTGTCCATCAACAAATCAATGGGTAAATAAAATGTGGTATATATATACAATGGAATATTATTCAGCCATAAAAAGAATGACGTTTTGATTCATGCTACAGCATGGATGAATGTTGAAGACATCATATTGAGTGAAATAAGCCAGACACAAAAAGACAAATATTGTCATCACTTATATGAAATAATTAGAATATGAAATTCAGTGAAACAAAACATAGATTATAGGTTAACAGGGGCAGAGTTTGGAAGGAGAGGAAATGGGGGTTATTGCTTAATGAGAGTTTCTGTTTGGGGTGATGGAAAAATTCTGGTAATGTTTTGTGGTGAAGGTAGCACAACATTGTGAATGTAGTTAACAACTCTGAGTTGCATATTTAAAAATGGTGGACACAGAGAGCAGACAACGGGGGGAGGGAAGATAAATAAATAAATAAATAAATAGGGTTAAAATGAGAAATTTGTTACATACATGCTACCACAATAAAAATAAAAATTGCTTCAATTGAACCATTTCAACTGGGAAATTCTTTTCCCTGCCCAGATTCTGGCTGGAAACTTTCTCTACAAAAAGGGAAGTATGCCTTACAGTGTTCCCTAACTGTTGGCCCTCCAGCCAAACTTCATGCTAACCATGACTCTTTTCTCACTTCCAGGGAGAGATAAAGTTTGATGGATTATATTTGCTTTGAAGAAAAAAGGATAAACAGAGTTAAGGAATTTCCTTGTTTCTTACTTACACATTTTATCTTCCACTATTTTCTCTAACTCTATCATTGCAGCACCTCACAACAATATATAGCTACACACCTCACCCAAAGGTTTGGATGTTCTTAAGTTGTCTGACTAATGTGTGGTCAAACTGCGCAGTCCAGATTCCAAAGACTACCCCTTCCTCTCCACATTTCCTCCAACCAGAATACTGGATTTGACTTTGAAATGTGACCAGACTAGGCAGGCCCTTTCCAAGTTTTCCTTTCTATTTTGCATCCAGAACAGACAGGATCCATGACTTTAATTTGAATAAATTTTGGTTTCAGTCAGGAGCTGGCAGCTTTTCATAAAGGCCCTGCCAAGTTTTCATTTATTTACTGAAATTTACATTTTTCCTTGCTGGCTATAACTTTCCTCCCTATCTCCTCTTCTTCCCACATCCTCCGTCATTGTGGATTAAGGCCTTTATATCCCTTAGGAACCAAGGGATTCAAGAAGCCCACGTTGTCATTCTGTCACATCTCTGTGTTAGCCCTGGTCATGCACTGACGTTTTTCAAATACATTTGTTGTCTGACTCTTCACACTAGAATGTGAGCTCCCGAGAGTAGGGGCCTTCTGTCTTGTTTAACAGAGGACCCTTAGTGCTAGGAGCAGTGCCTGGCAAATGTTAGGTATCGCACAAATATTTGTTGGACGAATTAATGATTGAATGAATTGACAAAAGCCCCGTAAAGCATGTAGCACAATGCGTAGCACATAATAAGTAGCAACAAATATTATTTTTATTACTGTTCGTCATGTTCTTTACTTGGAGGAAACAGAAAAGCCCGAAACTTGTAACTGGTCCCCTTCAAAATGACTTAAAAAAAGATTGAGATAGACTCAGTCCTCAGGTGAGATATGTTTTCTGAAACAGAACCAAATGATTACAGCTCAACGAAAATGATCTCTCACACAGAAGAAGGTCTCACATGGAACTATTTGTCAGAGTCAGGGATCAAAAATGTTGTTTGCTTACAAAAGAGTCATGTTTCCACAAGAAAGGAATGAACTGGGTAAATGTGTGGTGTGTGTGTGTATATATATATATTCTGGTTCTGTGATACTAGAAAGACTTAATATGTTATTTGAGAGTCTTTCTTTTTAATATCCTTACCAAACTTGCAGCTATTTACAGTAACAATACAAAAAAAAACAAAACAAAACATGAAGGAGTTGAATTAATTTATTTCACTTCTGCTCCTAACTGGACTTATAAAACAGAGTGGAAGCTCTAAAAAAAAAAACAAAACAAAAAAAAAAAAAAACACGGGCAATTATTAAGAATATGTGGCTCAACTTCTTTAGAAAGAATCTATCTTGTCTAAGAATTTCAAATGTTTCCTTATTTTATAATATACTGGAGTATGTTTCTCCACTGACAACTACTAACTACTCACATTGAATCTTTTGAAAGAGAATTGTTTTTCCTGCCCATAGTTTATCATAAAAGCACTAAAAATAGGCCCATGCAGTCTTGTGGCTTAAATTCCATAAATAGATTTGTATTTACATATGTAATATGTCATTAATGAAAAGTAAAGTTGTCAGTAATTTGGAAGAGGAAAAGCTGGCATTAAATTTAAATGTTACTTCTATCAAACGCATTTATTTTCGTTCTTTTGAGTCTTAGGAACTTTCCTGACTTTGAGCAGTTAGTTAAACATGATTAAAGTAACATATGCTCTGGCTTGAACTAGCTTAAACAGTAAAGGAATTTGCAGCCTCACTTACCAGGAAGTCCGGAGGTAGATCAGGCCTTGGGTTTGACTGATTCAGGGACTCAATGATGTCATCAAAGGCTTGGGCTCTACCCATCTTTGCTTTGCCAACTATAGCACTGAGTTTTTAATGAGGCGGGTTCCCTCCTCAGGTGATAAATAGGATGGCTTGCGGCAACAACTGGGCAAATTATTATTTACAATAGGCGAGAGTACATCCTCCAACGGAGGACTATGCATTCTTCCCTTTAGTCTGATTGGGCCTCTTGCCTATCCCCAGAACAGAATAATGACATCTGATTGGCTCATACCAGCGATTCTCAAAGCATGGGCCAGGAACCGCTGCAAATTTGAAAGCAGGAGTGCAAATTGTTGGGCGCCACTCCAGATCTACTGAATCACAAAGTCAGGGGAGGAGGGTGTCCAGCAATCTGAATCTTAATGAGCCCACCATGTATTCTAAAGTTTGCAGACCATCCTGCTTTAGACTAAATAGGATCCCCTCCTAGAGATGAGAATGGGGTGAATGCTTGGACTAGGTCAGCGCTCCATTTGGAAGAAGGGAGAGGGAAGTTATACCTGTTAAGGAACGATCAGTGTGCACCTCCTGAATTTTTTCAGGAATAGTACTGGTTTCAAATATTCTCTTCCAAGGGGGTTGTGAAACATGGTCACCCCTAAGATGACTATCTCAAAATCTATCTTGGAAAACAGATGTGCTTTAAGCAGTTGAGTGCCAGCTTCCCACATATGAGGTCCCAGGTTAAATCCCCAGCCCCAGTACCTAAAAGCAAAAACAAAAACCTCTATTGAAATCCTCTTGTGAATGGACAATATTTTGGAAAGATGGTGGGAATATATCATGACTCAAAAGAACTGAGTCCCAAATGTGGTTCTGCCACTGATTAACCCTGGGTCCCTTGAATTTACTTTGGCTTTTTGGATTCCAGCTTTTACTTCTGTGAAAGTATTGGAACAGAGTCTTGAACTTTGTGAAAATGAAAACAAGTGTCAGTAGCATTTTTGTTATTGTTTCGTTATTTTTTTTATTATTTATTACTTTGTGTTTTCTTATTTGTTTTGTACGTGGCATTTTTGAGCATTTACTATATCCCATGTGTTTCCAAGCATTCTATTTACTGAGCGATAGTTAATTATTAGAATAACCACTATGAAGTTTGTAACCTGCTAAACTCAGTGGGCTACCAAGTGAAGCATCTAAGGTTCAGGTGTACCTGATGCCACAGCTCATTTGCTTAGTTACTGCATTATACTGCTTCACTTTTCCCCCACCCCCATCAAACTAATTTTTCATACATTTGGTTTCATGTGGTTTAACTCATTCTACTTTTTAGGAAAGAAGTAATTCGAAATAATGAAAAAAATATGGACTTTGGGTTCAGGCTAGTATGTGATTTGGGGAAAATTAATTTGCTTCTCTGAAACTTTGAATTTTATTCTGTAAAGTGATATATTACATGGCATTTGTAAGGATTAAAGGAAAGAATACCTATAAAAAGGTCTTAGCACAGCATCTGGATTATAATAGATACTCAATAAATATTCATTTCCTCCTTTGCATATTGCCCTGTGAGAAATGTTATGATTTGCTAATTGAGGGGAAATATTTTGAAATATAGAATGGAAATATAAAACATTTCCATTCATAAATGAACTTATTAATTAAGTACCACCACGATTGGAAAAATTCTGTCTGCAATATTTTAGCTAAAACTGACTCTGGATGTTAGAACCTAGGTAGAGAAAAGAGCAAGCTGGACAGCTTACATCAGTCTCCCCATCTCCAAGCACTTACAATAATCTCTTCCTAGAGTTTTTTCAAGTAGTATATGCAGGGTCTGTATTTGAATTTGGAGGACCATTTCCACATTTTGGAAAGAACTCTCTCAACCTGTTTTCATCTAAAAATGTCTGTGGGATAATCAACCTAGTTTTTCCTTTTACCGGCCTCCCTGCAACGGAGGGGCAACAGTTGCCCACAAATGGAGTTTTGGGAAAGCTGTTTTGTTCCTGACAGCAAAGGCCATGGTTCCCAAGGAAGGAACTCTCCATTTGAAGCAGCTACAAAGAGGAAAGAATTTCACCCTAAGATCTCAGAAGGGTGTGTGTCATAAATAGGCCATGAGTCACTCCCATGGGTTTTAATCATTTAGGACAATTTGTTTAATGGTTCTATCATCATGCCATTTTTTAATGGTGAAAACTGATAAAATTAGGAAACACAGTCATTTCAAATACAAGAAATATAAAACACTCCTGTGTTTGTTTTAAATTTCAGTATCATGGTTGGTTGTGGGCTGTTTAATTTTGTCATCTTGAAGAATAAGAGACTGGTATAAATTTACAATAAATGGCTTCTGAATTTATTTAATACTTATGCTTTCTTGCAACATTATTCAAGCAGAGTAGACATTTATGCTCTTGTGTTTTCCAAGGCCGTGACCACTACCCCTTGCAGTCATATTTTGAAGCAAGTGTTTGACATCAGATAATTCATCCAGAGACTAATCCTCTAAAATGTTCTTTATGGTAACCAGGAGATAGTAATAGGTCAGAAAGAGGAATGGATGTTATTATTCCTTTGGTTGATACAGAAAACACAAAATAATAAGTTTGTTTTATGGCTTATCTTTATTTAATACAATGCCAGGAAGGTGTATAGCCATTTATCTTGAGTCTTCATGAGAAAGGAAGAATATAAAGGTGAGAAAACATCCAAAAATATTGGTAGTAATTTTTAATAATTCAATTTCATAATTAAGCCAACTTTTCAGATAAAAAGTTTTACTGTACAATATAACTGTTCTAATGCTACCATATGGATGTATGTTTTTAATTACTAGCAGGCAGAACTGGCTTAATTACCTAGTATCTTGAGATTCTCTTGGGTGGAGACCCAGGCATTAATATTTTTTAAGACACCCAGGTGATTACAATGTGCAGGCAGGGTTGAGAGTCACTAATCCAGAAGGTTCTACCAACCACACTTGACATATATTTTCTTAACTTCACTTGGAACACCTACTTACTTGACAAGTAATTCATTGTATAAGTACAGAGAAGTTCAAGGGCATTGTTTCCTGCTCCCTGTCTGCTCCCCACTCCCCATTATCCCTCTTTAATTCCCCCTTGGGCAGAAAATCCTGGACAGTGGTTGGCTGGTATGTGTTTAGTGTCACAGCTCTTTGTTCTAATTCCAAATTAAATTTCCTTCATACTTAACAAATAAGATTGAAGAACCAAAACCTGCAGACCTGAAGTGAGAAGGGAGTTCTTTGAGCCCCACCTGCCATTTTATCCCTGCTCCATCACCACTGCACCCCGCAGGGCTTCCCAGAGCACCATTTCAAAATCTTCCTCTCAGACATCAGGGACTTCGTTGTCTGACTGAGTGACTACTAAAAGATTTATTTCAAATGTGACAGGAAGTTTCCAGAACAATCTGCTGAATTCACTCAATAAGCAACTCTACATAGGCAGTCCTGGATCTACTTCTGCTTTCACATGGCCATGCTATGAAACACCAATAACTGAGAAATTAGAAGTTGTTCTCCAAATCCCACTATGGATTGTCCAAGCAGGGCCTTTCCTAATGGGTCACAGAATGGCACAAATCATACGGCAGGCTCTGCTCCCTCATTTTTTGTTCCAAGTCAGGTCCCAGGGAAGACCCCAAGAGACCTGGAAGGGAAAACCCAATCATGAAAGGGCAGGGTATAGGCTGAAAGGGATGTTGGAGTAAGGGAGGACAGTTTTGCTGACTTGGTTTGGTGATTTGGGGAAGTGGTTGTGGGCTGACACATATGAGTCTTGGTCTTTGCTGAAAACGAAATAAAACAAAACAAAGAAAAGCGTATTGACAGCATGTCCTCTCCCTGGCCACCTCTGTGTCGTTTCTCCTCCATTAGTCTTTGTATCCACTGACCTCCCCAGGTCCTGAGACCTGGACTAATCATACAAAAGGGATCTTGGCTGAAGATGGTAGCTGAAAGTTGTGGGGTCCATTCTTTCATGCCTTTCAACAACCCAGTGGATAACCTCATTATTTTACAGGTCAGTAAACCAGTGCTAAGGAAAGTTAACCAACTTGGCCAAAGTCACACAGTAATTAAGATGGGTTCTCAACCCACATTACTCTGACTCCAAAGCCCACATGCCTCTGACTACATCAGCTGCTCCTGAGGGAAAACAGTTTTGATTGGAGAATGAGGGAAAGGATGGGGCAATTTTGGAGAACAGGCAAATTTGGGGTCTGATGCCTGCATAAGTGCTTTAGTAAGGATCTTTAGGAAAACCTAGGGAAGCATGGACCTGAGCCACATGGAAGATAGGGGAAAAGGAAAAGGAAAACATTACCTACTTCAAAAATGTGAACATTATTAAATGGCTTCTGATACTAGGCTTTGCTAGGCTTTGTGTAGAAACTAAGTATATACAGCTCTTATTTTTTTATTGTGTGACATTTTAATCTGATAGAAAATATACATTCATATTTTGTTTTCATATATTTCTTCAGCTTGTTTCTGATGCAGTTAACAAAATAAGTCAGTATAATACAATTTGTCATGGATAGTCAAATATGGTGAAACAATGCACATTGGTAAGGTGCCAGCTTGACAACCTATTTCACACAGATCTCCAATAGGATTAACTTGAGACCATGTCCGTCCCGGTCTTTATTAGATATGAGGACCCACAGGTCATTCACTCCTTCAATAGCTCAATTTACAATTTGTCATTGGGTTCCTCCTCGCTCTCCTGCATACAGATGTGATGGTAGGTAAACCAAAACCAGGTTGAATTTTAACTAACTTGAACATTGTGCGTCAAGTCAAAATTAGCTCCAATCAACCTGATTCAAACAACAACTGTAAAAATGAGCATATAAGATAATTGGGAAAATATGAACATTGGCTATACATTTAATGATATTAAGGAATTATTGCCTAATAATTGTGTAATAAGGTATTGTAGATAGTATAATAAGGGTGTGATAAGAGTATTGTAGTTAGTTTATATATTTTAAAGAATATTTATCTTTTAAAAGAACGTACTATATTATTTATAGCTAAAATGTTACGATGTCTGGGATTTGTTGCAAAATAATCCAGTAGTGGGTGAGGGAGAGAGTGGAAAAGATGTAAGTGGGGAGAGGTCAAACAAGAATGGAAAGCAGTTAAAATAAAATAAACTGAATGAAGGATACATGGGGAACTCATCATACTATACTTTCTCCTTTTACTTATGCTTAATTTTTCCTATTTAAAAGGTATAGGTATAATCAGTGTGGCATAACAGAAATTCCAAGGGCTTTGGAGTCAGGTAGACCTAAGTACAAATACTTTTCACTAACTGTTTAGAGGACCTGGGACAAGATTCTTTTGCTCTCAGAGCTTCTACTGCCTCATCTTTTTTTAAACAAGAGACTAATTTGTACCTCATAGGGATGTTGAGAATCAAAAGAAATGATATTCTAAAGCACCTAACATAGTGTTTGATACATAGTAGACATTCAATAACTATTGTTATAATTGCAGAACATATTGAAAATGTAGGCATTTCAGAGAAACTTGGAACAACATATTTTGAGATTTCCATGGAAATGTCAATGCACAATGAAGTGAACTAACAAAGAGGAAGAGGTGGTAGCCTTTTACAGAGAGCCTGATGTTAGAACTTACCTTCCTAGGCAACAAAACAATTATTCAAAATACAAAAGAAAACAGCTTTCTATTTATCCATTTCTAAGGTAACCATTGTACCAGTAGTGAAACAGTTCAGGTGTAAATTGGATTAAAATGCAAGGTCTGGGATTTCATTCCCTTTCAGTATTTAAAGGAGAAATATGTCCTTGGCTGGGGAAGTGGAGAATAGGATACAGAATTTTTTTTTTTTTGATGTTTTTCTGTGATTTAAAATCTACCTTTAGATTTCTTATGCGAAAAATGGATACTTATTAATCAACTCTGCTGCTTCTCCTACAATAATTCAGTTAATGGCTTCACCACTTACTAATCCCAAACCAAAACTTTGGTAGATATATACAATTGCCTTTCCTCCTTCACCACTTCTCTCCCCAGACACTTTTTTAAAAAAGATTTATTTATGCATTTATTTCTTTTTTGTCGCCCCCCCCAATTGTCTGCTCTGTTTGTCCATTTGCTGTGTGTTCTTCTGCGTCTGCTTGTATTCTCATTGGTGAGGCTCTGGGAACTGGTCCTGGGACCTTCCAGAGTGGAAGAGAGGCGATCATACTCTTGCGCCACCTCAGCTCCCTGATCTGCTGCATCTCTTGTTATTTCTCCTCTGTGTCTCTTTTTGTTGTGTCATCTTGCTGTGCCAGCTCTCTGTGTGGGCCAGCACTCCTGTGTGGGCCAGCACTCCTGTGCATACTCCACACAGGCCAGCACTCTGCAGGCCAGCTCACCACATGGACCAACTTGCCTTCACCAGGAGGCCCTGGACATCGAACCCTGGATCTCTTATATGGTAGACCAGAGCATAATTGCTTGAGCCACATCCACTTCTCCCCAAACACTTTAAATTGATTACCAATCCATCAATCACATCCCTTAGATATCTCTTGAAAGAATCCCCTAGATTTTATTTTCACTATCCTTGCCTTAGATCAGGTTCTCAGCATCTCAAACTTAAATTCCCAAAGCAATTGTGAATCTGGAGTACTTGACACTAGACTCTTCCTTCTTCAAATCATATTCCAGAATGTTGGCAAACTAGCCTTAAAATATGTAAATCTGATCATGTCATTATACTGAGTAAAATAATTCACTCTCTTCTGTCAAGAGGATAAATCCAGATTCTCTAGCATGGCATACAAAAACCTTCTGACTTGCCCTTGCCCACTTTTCTAATCTCATTTCCTCTTTAGCCATGCATTCATATGCACCTTCCTCTCTTGTCATCCTAAACTACTTGTCATTTTCTCCAAGTGTTATGTTCTTTCTACCGCCATGCTTTTGCCATATGCTATTCCCTCTGCCTTGCATGACATTTTTCCCTTGTCTATTTGACAAAACTTGCTCATACTTCAAGACTCAACCTAGGAAGTAGACTTGGCCCAGTGGTTAGGGCGTCCGTCTACCACATGGGAGATCTGCGGTTCAAACCCTGGGCCTCCTTGACCCGTGTGGAGCTGGCTCATGTGCAGTCTGATGCACACAAGGAGTGTGTGCCACACAGGGGTGTCCCCGTGTAGGGGAGCCCCACGCACAAGGAGTGCGCCCCGTAAGGAGAGCCGCCCAGCACGAAAAAAAGTGCAGCCTGCCCCGGAATGGCACCGCACACACGGGAGCTGACACAAGAAGACGCAACAGAAAGAAACACAGATTCCCGTGCCGCTGACAACGACAGAAACGGACAAAGAAGAACACGCAGCAAATAGACACAGAGAACAGACAACGGGGAGGAGAGGAGAGAAATAAACCTTAAAAAAAAAAAGATTCAAACTAAATGGCCCTTCTTTTGTGAAATTTGCCCTTTCACGAGTTGCCTACAACCACTGTATTGAATTAGACCCTCTATTCTCAGAGCAACTTGTATTATATGCATACACATCCCCCTGCTAAAAAGTAAACCTTATAACATTTTATAGAAAAATTTGTTTAAATGCATGTATATACATATATTATATGTAAACACACATATTTAAACAAATTTTGCTATAAAATATATGTACATTATATGTATATAATATAGTGGTTATAGTGTGTATAGTACAATGTATATGTGATATGTATAATGTAATATTTATTATAGTGTTATATATTCAATGTTTGTAGTATATGTATATTGTGTATATTACATGTTATATACCTGTGTAATTTGTATGGTGTTATATAATACATATAATATAATATACACACATATCTATACAGTCTTCTCTAGTAGCCCATGTGCTCCTTATGAACAGAAACCATGGCTTCTTTACCTTTATCTCCTCAAGCCTTACCTAGTGCCTGGCATAAAGTAGGTGCTCAGGAATATGTGGAATGAATGAAGGGAACAAAAAAGAAAGCATAAGAAAAGCTAATAAATATAATGCAATTAATAAACATGCATCAGGGGGAGCCCATGTGACTCAAGCAATCCGGCGCCCACCTCCCACATGGCTAGGTCTCAAGTTCGGTTCCCAGCGCCTCGAAAAGAAGATGAGCAGACGCTGCAACCAGCAAGACGCCTGCAACTGGCAGATGCCCCAACCAGCGAGGAGCGGAACTGGCTCAAGTGGTTGGGCAACTCACCTCTCACATGGGAGGTCCTGGGTTCGAGTAGACAACAAGCAGACAGGAGAGAGCCATGGTGGGGGGATTTTTTTATTCATTTTTTAAAAATTAACATAAACATGCATCAATCCTTCCAAAAATACTTGTCTTGGGAAACGGACTTGGCCCAGTGGTTAGGGCGTCCATCTACCACATGGGAGGGCCGCAGTTCAAACCCGGGGCCTCCTTGACCCATGTGGAGCTGGCCCATGCGCAGTGCTGATGCGCGCAAGGAGTGCCGTGCCACGCAGGGGTGTCCCCCGCGTAGGGGAGCCCCATGTGCAAGGAGTGCGCCCGGAAGGGGAGCCGCCCAGTGCGAAAGAAAGTGCAGCCTGCCCAGAATGGCGCCGCCCACACTTCCCGTGCCGCTGACACAACAGAAGCGGACAAAGAAACAAGACGCAGCAAATAGACACAGAGAACAGACAACCCGAGGAGGGAGGGGAATTAAATAAATAAATAAATCTTTAAAAAAAAAAAATACTTGTCTTTCCTAAAATGCGTCTCACTCTCTCAAGTTCAGTAAGAAATGTTAGTAGATAAGTAAGAATGCCTTTCCCTTCTATTTTACCCTTGGCTCATCTGCAAGAAGCTACTCAAAGGCAACATTGTTATTGCTTTCTAGGGCCAGTTACTCACTCCCTCTTTGGATGTACTCAGCATCTAATGTAAGTCTCTATTGATCCTTCACAGTATGTACCATAGACCCTCAGTATTCACAAGGTCTACCCCCTAAGCCTTCACAGATCCAAATTCATGAACATGCAGCTGTATGTGTGGCTTTTGAGTTCCTTTTAAATTAAATTTCTAGCTTAAATCTGGGATTTCCTCCCAGTACAAATGATTCAGCTTTTAAACATTTAAAATTCCTTTTTCTTACTTGACAGTCATTTTTAAGTCAGTTTTATTGATCTATAATTTACATAGAGTGAGAATCACCCATTTTAGATGAATGTTGACAAGCACTTTCAGTCATGTAACCCCTACCGGAATCAAAAATATAGAACATTTCCAGTACCCCAGAAAGTTCCCTCACATCTTTTTGTGGTCAATCCCCAGTTCATGTCAATGTCAGTCCCTAGAATTTTACTTTTTCTAAAGTGTCATATAATTGAAAATATAACACATGGCTTTTTTTTAGGTACTGGGGGCAGAGATTGAATCCAAGACCTCATATGTGGGAAGCCGGGGCTCAACCACTGAGCCACTGGTTTCCTGAGCTAGTTTTTTTTTGTTTGTTTGCTTGTTTCTTTTTTTGTTTTTTCAGAGGGCACCGGAAACTGAACAGGGAATTCTCATGTGGGAGGTGGGCGCTCAACTGCTTGAGCCACATCTGCTGCTCCCAACACATAGCCTTTTGAATTATGCTTCTTTCATTTAGCATATTGCTTTTAAGATCTGTCCATGTAGTAGCATGTATCATTATTCATTCCTTTCTATTGTTGAATATTATTCATTGTATGGATATACTATATTTTATTTATCCATTTATAGGTTGATGGACATTTGTGTTATTTGCAATTTGTGGTTTTGGCAATTATTAATAAAGTTGGAATAAACATTCATGTACAGGTCTTTGGACATTTTTTTTCATTTCTTTTGGGCAAAAACTAGGAATGAGACTGCTGGCTTGCATAATAAGTACACATTTAACTTACAAGAAACTACCAAACTATTTTTCAAAGTGGCTGTACCATTTTATATCCCAGTTACATGTAAGAGTTCCAGTTGCACAGCATCCTTTCCCAGCACTGTCAGTTTTTTTTTATTTATTTATTTTTAGCCGTTCTAATAGGGGGATAGTGATATCTCACTGTGGTTTTAATCTGCACTTTCCCAAAAACTAAGGATGGTGACTATCTTTTCATTGCTTATTTCCCACCTGTATCTCTTTCCTATTATTAAGAGAGTTCTTTACATACTAAGGGTATCCGTCTTTTATTAGTGTGTTTGGAAATGTTTTCTCACAGTCCTTGTCTTCTTCTTTTGTTTTAAGTGTCTTTTGAGGAATAGGTGTTTTTAGTTTTGATGGAGCCCAATTTTTCAACTTTTTCTTCATAGTTTGTGCTTTTATAAAGAAAATTTTGCCTAATGTAAGGTCACAACGATTTTCTCCCACCTTTTCATCAGGAGGTTTTATAGTTTTAGCTTTTATGATCTGTTTTGAGTTAATTTTTTAGTATGATGTGAGGCATGGGTAGAGATTCATATTTTTTGCACATAGAAGTCCAACTGTTTCAGCAGAATTTGTTGAAAGTCTATCTTTTCTCCATTGAATTGCCACAGCATCTTTGTCAAAAATCAATTGGCCATATGTGCGTGGGTCAGTTTCTGGATGCTCCTATTCTAGGAGTTGGCAAACTTTTTCTGTTACAGTCCAGATAGGAAACATTTTAGGCTTTGTGGGTCTGCTAATCTCTATCACAACTACTCAACTCTTCTATTGTAGCACACAAGTTGCTATAAAAAATGTACATAATAATATGCCTTTATTTCAGTAAAACTTTATTTACAAAAACAGGTTAGTAGGCCAGATTGGATTTGAAGTCCATAATTTGTAAATTCCTACTCTAGTCTGTTCCAGTGGTTTATGGACTATCTTCTTACTATTACCACACTGTCTCAATTACTGTGGCTTGTAAATCTTGAAATCAGGTAGTGGTATGAGTCTTGCAACTTTTTTCTTCTTTTCCAGAATGGTTTTTGACTATTACTTTGTTTTAGCCATTCCTTTGTGAGCTGTTTTTGCCATCATTTGTTTTCCATATAAATTTTGGATCTGCTTGTTGATTTCTTTAAAAAAAAAAAAAAGACTGCTGGGATTTTTACAAGAATTGCATTGAAGCTATAGATCAATTTGGAGAGAACTGACATCTTACCAATATTGAATCTCCCAATCCTTGAACACAGAGAGCTTTCTATTCAGAGATTTTTACTCTGTCATTGTTGTCAGGGACACCCAAAACCACCCTCAGTTTCATTGATTCACTAGTAGGCCTCACAAATCTCAGAAATGTTGTTTATACTCAGAGTTAGGGTCTATTACAGTGATAGAATACAGGCAAAATCAGCAAAGGGTAAAGGCACATAGAGTGGAGTCCCAGAAAGAGCAAGCTTGAGCTTCCATTTGTCTTCTCCTATAGTCTTACAGACAGCGCTTACTTCTCCCAGCAGTAATGTGTGCCAAATGCATGGAGTATTGCCAACAGGGTAGCTCACACAAGCCTTGGTGTCCAGAGATTTTTACTGAGGATCAGTCACAGAGGCATGGCTGACCACCCACCTGGCTGACCTTAGTTACTCAGTTGCCAAAACCTGCAGAGGTCAAACTGATACCATGTGACCCACGGTTTCCACCATAATTCACATTATTATCATTAACTATCTGGAATGGCTCATGGCCTCATGACAGTCTTAACAAGCAGGATATTCCAAAAAGCTGAGAAGTTATCTCCCAGGCCAGGCAAGCACCAAACTATCTTTGGAATGTGCAAGGTTTCAACAACCCAGACTTGATGCGTTAATCTTTTACTGCACAGTTTTCAATGTTTTATAGTTCTCAGTACACAAATCTTGCACATATTTTATCTACTTTATACTTATTTAATTAGTTTACATTCTAATTTTAGAGCTATCGTAAGGTGGTATTATCTATTTTATTTCAATCTCCAAGTATTCCTTGCTGATACATAGAAATTTATTTTGCATATTGAAATTACATGACCCAATCTTAAACTCACTTATTAGTTCCGTAGCTATTTTGTACATTTTCTGAGATTTCCTATGTAGAGTATCATGTCATCTGTAAAGTGACAGTTTATTTATTCCTTCCTAATCTATTTGCCCTTTTTTCTTTATTGCACTGGCTAGGACCTCCAGTAAGATGTTGAATAGGAGTGGTGAGAGTGGACCACCTTCCCTTATTCCCAGTCTCTGGGGAAAGCATTCAGACTTTTACATTAAGCATGATTTTAGCTGTAGGTTTTTCAGACATGTTCTTTATCAAGTTCAAGAAGTCCTCTTCTGTTCCTAGTCTGCTAAGAGTTTTTATCATGAACAGGTATTGAATTTTTCAAAAAATTTTTTTGCTTTACTGAGTTTATCATATATAATAGTTTACTCCTTTCATCCTGTTGATATTGTAAATTACAATGATAGAGATTCAAATATTTAGCCAGCCTTGCTTTCCTTGAGTAAACTCCACTTGGTCATGATGTATTATATTTTTTATGTAGTGCTGGATTTGATTTGTTATTTGCTGTAAATTTCAGGTCCATGTTGATGAGGGATACTGATCTGTAGTTATCTTTTCTTGTAATCTTTCTGTCTCGTTTCAGTATAGGGATACTGCTGCCTCAAAAAATGAGTTCCCATGCCAGCCCTCCCAGTACAACTTTCACCCAAAATTTTCAACTTTCACACCCAAAATTTTTCTCTTACTTGATGAACATTTGAAAACAAAAGAGCCTCTTCAGAGTGACTCCTTATATGACAAAGAGTTCAGACTGATGGTCAGCTACACCCATTTACTGGCTAAGTGGCTGGATCCAGAACATGAGTGCTTATTATTAAAAATAAATTCTAATAAGGTTGTATTAGGAATGAATCTAGGGCCTTCATATTGGGAATGTCACTGTGACTGCCTAAATTTTCCCTGCTGTAATTTTACCCAATTACAGGTTGTCCAACCCAATTTATTGATTTTCATATCCTTGAATCTAAAAATCTACCTGGGTTTCTAGATTAAATTTCTGTCTTTTAAATACAGGGTTTAATTTTAATGAAACATTATTAATATGTGTATCTCTCCCCTTTTTTTACTCTAAACAAACTAATTTTACCTATTGCTTTCACAAGACAGAATTTTGTTGTTGTTTTTAAAAAAGGAATTTTCCAATATTGAAAATATAAATAAAATAAATTCTAAACTTCAGCACAATTACAAATTAGCATAACTCATTGGTCGATAAGTGGCTCGAAACTAGTAAAAACTCACATGTTAAATCTAGCTGAACCAAGGTCTATATAATTGTTAGTCTAATTTTTTGTTTACAAAACAAAATTCTTTCTCAGTAGACAATGAGCTCCTTATGGATGGTGCACATAGCTTATTCATCTTTGTACTCCCCAATCCTAGTACAAGGCTTGGAAAATCTTGGGCGTTAGCATAATTTATTTCATGAATGAATGAGCACTTTAAAATTAAAACAAGGCTTTTGATTTTTTGGTTCAGCTTTTCCTGGCACAAATTCTTCTTGTTTCAGAAAAGCATACTATCAGAAGCAATGTATATTTCATAAAGGTTAAAATTTAAATCTTTCACTGCTACTATAACATTCAGTTTGTCTTTAGGTTTTATAGGAGAAAAGCAATATGTTATCAAATGTAGGTAATTTTTTCTTAACTTGGAGGTTTTAATAAACCTCAAGATCATTTGAAAGCTTAAAAGTTTCAGGTTGCCAGTTACATTATATATTAGGTTATAATATGTTGGATATATATATATAGTCTTGCAGGAGGATTTTTTCAGCTAGGTTCCAAAATTTCCTTTTGCTTTCAAAAAATAACCACAGTTTGATACTTTGGCATCTCTGTATTCCTGCCAGTGAGAAAAACTACATGATGCCTTTTTTAAAAACATATTTTTTATTTAATTTTAAAAGATACATAGATCACACAAAATGTTACATTAAAAAATGTAGGAGATTCCATGCCCCACCGCCCACAGTCCCCACTTTTCCCACATCAACAACTTCTTTCATTAGTGTGGTTACATTCATTGCATTTGATAAGCACATTCTGGAGCAGTACTACACAGCACGGATTATAGTTTACAATTTACACTCTTCCCCAGTCCATTCAGTAGGTTATGGCAGGATATACAATGTCCTGCATCTGTCCCTTCAATATCATTCAGGACAATTCCAAGTCCCGAAAATGCCCCCATATCACACCTCCTTTTCCCTCTCCCTGCCCTCACCAACTCCTGTGGCCACTGTCTCCACATCAATGATATAATTTCTTCCATTGCTAGACTCATAATAATTCTATAATAGAATATCAATAAATCCGCTCTAATCCATTGTTATTCCCCAATCCTGAGGACCATGGGAAGGCAATGCAGACTCCACCTCTCAATTGAAAGGGACCTGTGATCCCACATGGTTGATGGATGGGACTCTTGTGCCCACAGCTGTAGACCTTCCCAGTTCCTTGGTGTGGTGGTTGTCCATCCTCACCTCCCTGTCAGCTGACCTGGGTAAGTCAGACAAACTGGAGAGTAGGTGCTGCAACTCCAGTGAGGCTCAGGGCCCAGCTGATAATGACTTTTTAATATGTAGATAACGCACCAAGACAGGAAAAAAAAAAAAAGCCATTTCTGAATGCCATACCTGTAGGCTAGTTTATCAGATTAACTAGCCTGCCTGATCAGTGACACCTACTGGCACAACCTTTGGATCTTCCTCTTTGATTGCTGTGAATATCATGAGTTTTGTGAGCCTGAATTTCTTGAGAACAGAAATCATGTTTTTTTTACCTTTCTGTCCCCAGTGCCTAATATTGTACTTGTCACACTAAAGATGCTCAGAAAATTTGTTGGAAGAATGAATGTTATCGCCTGTAGTCCACCTTTTAAAAGTCATGGAATTGGAATTGGAAGCAATACCCTAAGAGTGATTTAAATAAAAAAATAACACAATGTTCTAAAACAGTCTCTTTGCCTTTGTGGTTAGATAAACTTCTTTTATATTTTACTAATAAGTCCCACATTCCCAGAAAAATCCATATGTGTGTGCGCACATGCTCCTGCACTCAATTTCGTGGACAATTTCAGGAGGGTCCCGAAGCCTATCTATCAGTTACAGGTTAAGAAAGCCAGATAACCAGGAGGTAGCAGTGAGTTTTAAGGCACTTTAAGAGGCCAGTGGGCCCATAAGTAATGAACTGAACAGACTAACATTCGAATGTTTTTTCCTGCTACAATTTCAAATGACACACAAGCTGTGACAGAAGTTTATTTTTTAAGTGCTCATATAATCAAGTTCCTCTAAGAAGGCGTTTTTGTTATTATGAGCCCCAAGGAGAAAAAGACTTTTTACTTAATCCTTGGGTTGATGAAATTAAACACTTGATCTAGTGTGCTTTTCATTTTGAAGTCCCTTAGGATTGAGAATTGTCTTTCTCAGAAAGTACTATAAATCGACTGTGAATTGCTAGGATGATAGGGGGAAGAGGGACGAGTCTATTAAAGCTTCTGCCAAGTGCTCACAGGCACAGCCAGCAAGTCACTGCCAAGAAATGTTTAATAGTGCGGTAGGGAGTTCTGCTCCCTGATTCCTTGTGAAAAACTGAAAATTGCTTTTGGTTTTTCAGTTCGGTTATAAAATATCTAAGGGTTTAAAACTGATTACCTTTTTATCCCAGAAAGCATAATGGCTGCCCAGCAAATCATGATCCCTCAAACTCCTCATTGGAACTGTTAGTGCTTCTCGATTCTGAAATATTTTTAGGCCATCTCTAGAAATCTCAAAGGGGGAAACGGACTTGGCCCAGTGGTTAGGGCATCTGTCTACCACATGGGAGGTCCGGGGTTCAAACCCCGGGCCTCCTTGACCTGTGTGGAGCTGGCCCGTGCGCAGTGCTGATGTGAGCAAGGAGTGCCATGCCACGCAGGGGTGTCCCCCGCGTAGGGGAGCCCCAAGAGCAAGGAGTGCACCCGTAAGGAGAGCCGCCCAGCACGAAAGAAAGTGCAGCCTGCCCAGGAATGGCGCCGCCCACACTTCCCTTGCCGCTGACGACAACAGAAGCGGACAAAGAAACAAGACGCAGCAAATAGATACAGAGAACAGACAACTGGGGGAGGGGGGTGGAATTAAATAAATAAATAAATCTTTAAAAAAAAGAAAGAAAGAAAGAAAGAAAGAAATCTCAAAGGGAAGTGGATATTTGGTCAGTGGCTTGAGCAATATCAGGGTAGCAATTCTTCTTTAAGCACATTATTTAGAGTTTGAGTCTGGTCTAATACAAATTTTTTTAAAACAACAACTTTTGCCTTCACTACTGAGTACTACTGAGCAGGGCTAATTCTTAGCTATGGGAGTGGGGGAGATAAGATCATAGAAATATTTGTTCAAAATATTCAGGTTAAAAGATAAACTTGTAGTCTGATGCAATTAAATGTGACTTATTTGTATGTAAGAAAAAAGACCCTGCCCCTAATAAAGACATAAAACTAAAGAAAGTGACTCTTTTGCACCTTCATGCAGTCCTACCTTGCACTTAGCTTGCTTGGGGCACATCTTGGTGCATCTACTAAAACCTAGTCCACCTGGGATTCCAGAACCTTGCGGACAAGAAGAGCAGACGAGATGTAAGGGGCCTTGGAGTAGTGTCCTACCCTAAAATCATTATGAGCCTAAACTCTTACTTTCAGAAAAGTATTCCTTTATCTTGTTTTGTAAATTTGTAAATACCTTTGTGTGAATCCATTCATCAGATTTCCCCCTTCTGTGTGATCTGGCCTATTGAAATTAGAGAGGAGGATGAAAAGTCGGGGCACTCAAGGGTGTGCCCGAATGCAGGTAGCAGCAGCGCCCCTGCCTCCTAGAGATAATACAAGCAACAAACAGCCATGTATCTTTGTTTCCTAGTCGCATATCAAGAGTCATTGCCAAGAAATTCAGAAAATAAAATACCTAGTAGATAATTGTTATCATTTTTCCTAACTTTCCACCCTTACTTTTGTACTATATGTTTTACCTATGATACACCTTTGGGCCAGATATTGATTTGAGATACTATCCTGAGTTCTAGTTATCTTCAAGGCAAAAGAGTCTGAGTTGCTATACTCAGAGTAACATCAGCCTTTTAATAAGCCACTTGGTGTGAATCAGACCTATCACAATAGGAGGAAATGATTATATTATAGAGGAAGAGTAATATTGTTGACATATTATAATAGGCCAGATTTTTTAAACCCATTTATTAACACTAGCTATTTCAGACATTAGAAAATCCAACTTATATACCAGGCACAGAGAGCTTAGCATTTTGCCCATGGTCACACAATTGGGCAGTAACAGAGTCAGGATTCAAACCCAAGCCCATCCTGACTCCCTGCTCATGTTATTTCTACATACTCTCAAAGACCTATTTGGTGTCGGCTCATTTAATCTTCACAGTAGATCTGTAAGTTAGATACGATTATTATCCCCATTTTATACATAAGGACACTGAGGCAGAGACAGCTTGAATAATTTGCCCAAAGTTATTCAGCCACTAAGTGGCAAAGCTGGCACTTGACCCCACACAGCCTCAACAATAATGCTTCTTTAAAAATATCACTCAAGATTTGCCTGCTAAGAAATTAATTTTGACTGTCTCCCCATGGTATTCAGTTTCGAATTAGAAAACATCTCTCATTTTTCTTCCCATTCTCCTTCCCCACATGGTTTGTTATCTGTAGCAGATTAGGTCATGAGCTTAGGTTGAGCAGTGCGCTATGGTCTTTAAGTGGGCTGGTTCTGAACCTATCAAGAGGCAACCAGCTGTGTAAAATTCCTATAACTTCTCTAATGCTTAGTTACCTCATCTTAAAAATGGGGATATTTATGTAATTGTTATGAGGATTAAATATATATTTATATGGAATGAATGTAGCTCAGTGGTTGAGCACTTGCTTCACATGTACAAGGTCCTTGGTTCAATCCCTGGTACCGCCAAATAAATAAATAAAAACAAATAAAAATAAAGAATATATACGTACATACATATGCACAAATATTCTCAAACCAGTGCCTGGCACATAGTTAACATTCAATAAATAGTAGTTATTATTGTTTGTGGTGTTATTATATTGCTGTGTCACTATTACATAAGGAACCTAAAACATGATGATGAGAGTGACTTGCCATTTTTTGTTATATATTTGTGTGCCATTTCTAAAGGGAGGTACTCACACTTCCGGTCCTGTAAAAGATGACTCACATTATTCTTTCTTCAAAAACATTTGGAGCAAAGTAGTAAGAATTTGGAACAAAAATTTGCTTTATGTGAAAATACCATGTACCAAGGAATGGCAGGCATATTTTGCAAGTGAAAGTCAGAAATTTGAATCCAACTTTTTGCATTATGCCATGGAGCCGTAGTGACAGGGAAGCATTAATTACAAAGGAGGATCTTCTCCAAAACACAGGCAGTGACCCAGCCCACGCAGGTCCACTGTTGTGGGCCTCCGCACAGACGTCTGCCGCAGACTCTTGGATCCAACTGCATACTTCTCTTCTGACTTGCTATCATAAAGCCAAACTTGTTTAAATATCAGGCAGAAACATCCTCAGGGATGTCAGATGTTGACTCTGGGAGTGAATCATAATCCAGCTAAACTAATCATGGCATTCTCATTTACCTTTGTTAGTCATTGGTTTAAGAATGAGAATGTGACCCAAGGGCTACGAATTAATTGTAACAGAATATCTGCCGAGAGTTCTGGAAAATTTCTTACTCTCTACTAGGAAAGAGAAGTATGAGAAGAAAATCCTTTTCTTCTTGCTGAAGGATGTCAGATCAGCATGCCTGGAATAGTGACAGCTATCTTGTGACCAAGAGAAGAAGCCAGGAGAAGTCCACCTTCATGTCATGAGTGTCCTAGTTTGCTCTCCAGTATATTCCCTAAGGAGGTTATTGATCTAAAGGTAGAAACAAATCTGATTTTCTGAAATACTCTTCAACTAGAGCCCTGACAAATACAGTGTCTAAGTAATAGCAGCTTTTGAAAAATTCATATGCTTTATCTCAATTGTTTTCCCTAATCATATCTTCTCTTTAAAGAGCCCAAAGCATCCATCTGGTTGTATGTTAGAAGGAGAGGAAGTATTAGGAATCAAAGAGGTAGAAATCAGCTTCTGGGAAACGAACTTTGGCCCAGTGGTTAGGGCGTCCGTCTACCACATGGGAGGCCCGCGGTTCAAACCCTGGGCCTCCTTGACCCGAGTGGAGCTGGCCATGCACAGTGCTGATGCGCGCAAGGAGTGCCACGCAAGGGTGTCCCCCGCGTGGGGGAGCCCCACGCGCAAGGAGTGCGCCCGTGAGGAGAGCCACCCAGCGTGAAAGAAAGTGCAGCCTGCCCAGGAATGGCACCGCCCACACTTCCCATGCCGCAGACGACAACAGAAGCGGACAAAGAAACAAGACGCAGCAAATAGACACCAAGAACAGACAACCAGGGGAGGGGGGGGAAATTAAATAAATAAATAAATCTTAAAAAAAAAAAAAAAGAAAGAAATCAGCTTCTGACATGTAAACTAGGATTTTGCAATGAAACAACTGTGAAGCTGAAAGAGGAGATGTTTTCTTTGGCTTCCCCTTGCCATGTTAGGAGCCAGACTTGGCAAACCAATTCAGAACTTTTCCTCTTTTGCCTCTATCTCTATGCCAAGAAAACATCCTACTCTGTGATAGAAAGAGGATGTGATTTTAAAAATAGTAAAGTAAAAGAAAACACCTTCCTTCCGGTCCAGAGGATAGAGGGAAGGAAAAGAGGAAACAGAGAGGGAAAGATAGATGGTGAGAGACTCATGCTTCAACATGGTGCTCCTGCATCTGGGACTCTGGGAAGAGCTGTGCTGAAGGCTCCACCTCAGCACGGGATGTCCCGGCATGGTTAGGAGACTGGAGTGCTGAGATTCCTGAGAGAGAAAGCAAGGCTTCATTTGCACTCCAAAGACATTTATTTCCATGTAAGTGTGGATGAAGAGTTAGAACCATGGATTTGCTGCGGCAAGAGAGGAGATGATCCCACACTGGAAGTGTACAAAATTGACGGCCAGCCAGGGGCTGGATGGGGAAGAGACTCAGAAGGGTCTGCAACCAGAAATTGCTGAAGGGAGGCCAAACCAGCAAAGGAGAGCAACTAGATGCAAACGGAATCAAGAAACAATAGAACATAACTTAAGCAGCCACTGAAATCTGTAGCCAAAACTTGGGAAAGGCATGCGTGAACTCCAATAGATACGAACCAGTGCACACCCAGGAACCAGGACAAGGCCATGGGGACCCTTCTCACCGCAGATTGCACAGTAAACTGTATCACTCTTCCTTGTACCTTTCAGATAAGTGAGCAATGAGGAATGAAAATCTGAGAAATCTGGGAACCTGAGAATTATATAATGAGATAGTTTTAAATTACATTTAAACCAGATTAAATTGAGTTTGTTGGGTTTTGTTTTCTTTTTCCCACTACCTGCTACATGGGACAACCTAATCAGTTAAAAACTAAATAAAGAAACTACATCTCTTTTGACTTTCTGTACCATGAGTAAATTTGCAACCTTGCTATAAAAACGCTAAGATCAAGTAATAAGTTCACATCGTATTGCATTTGACTCCACAAAAACAAGAGACTTGAACTACTCAAAACTTGGCTGTAGCTGAGATCTTTTATTTCTGAGAGACTTTTTTGCGTGGAGAATGATCACTGCTATTTGGGCTTTGTTGAGAATCTGATATTTTAATCTCGTGGATTTAAGTGTGGTAGATTACATTATTTACTTCCAATTCTTCTTTCTCTCCTCACCCTTGCCATGATTCACTGTGAGCAGAATATTGTTCTCCCTCCCTGTGATGTTGGGCTTGGTCATGTGATTTACTTTGACGGATAGAATGTAGGCAGAAAAGAGAGTGTGCCGGTTTTGAGCCAACAAGGCATCACATGGTTCCACTCTCCTCTCAAACTTTTGTGGTCTTCCATGAGAAGAGACCTGAGTAGCTGCTTGTCCCAGAATAGAAACACATGGAAGTACGTAATCTTACTTGCAGCTTGAAGAAGAATGTTCCCAGCTCACCTGCAGGCTCATGAGTATGAAATAAGTGACTGAAGGGTTGCTTTTTATACATCAATATTGCAGCAGAAACCTGATGGATATATCAAGCAATTAACAATTCTTTAAATATTAAACAATTATTATTCTAAATATTCACACATTATTCATACAACTGATAATCCAAATTACATATTTAACAAGTTAAATTTTTACATATTTAAACATTGATTATAAACTTAAACACTCTAAAAATAATTAAGATCACAAATCTAATATATCAGATTCTTGCAAAAGTTTTAAGCAACTTATAAAAGAAGCCAAACACATATACACACAGTATTATATTGAGTACCAACCTTGCAGGGTCTGGATGGTCAAAGGACTGCTTCTCAAATGGATTTAGAATCATATCATACAGTGTAAAATGATTCAACTCCAAACTCCTGATTGTTAGATTAAGTCCCTATTATAGTTAAAACTCGCTTTTACTTTTAATTGCCTTTCCCATAGAGTTTAATTTTTGAAACCTGATTTCTTGCTACAAAATGTATATTCCTTCCTGTTTTTATGTCTGCAGTACCTAATCAACACTGTTATCACTATACTATAACGGTCTGGCCTGAAGGTGTTCTTGGAGATTTCTGTCTCTTGAGTAGGGTATCTAGATCAGGTTTTAGAAACTTTAAGGTGCATACACATCACCTGGATATCTTGTTCAACTACAGACTCTGGTTTAGAAGGTCTAAGGCAAGGCCTGAGATTCTGCATTTCTAGTAAGCTCTCAAGGGATAGCACTGCTACTGCTTTTTGAACCCTATTTTGCACAGTAAAGAGGGCGAGATATCTTCTGGGTAGTAAGAGGTTGAGCTTTATGAAGTTAATTCTCTTTTTTGGAATGTCTGGCTCCTTTATTGTCTTGGAACATACTCTTGCTGCATGCTTATTGTGTATGCTGATTAACTGTCAAACCTCCATTTTCCTGGTTAGTTCATGTGACTGCTGGTGCTGATCAGCCTTCCTTGTTCTTGGAACAATATCTTCTTGTTCTGGAGTTATTTGGCTTTCTCATAGTTCCCTGTTTATACTTTCCAACATACAGACTTAGAAATAAGGACATTTGTGTGCTTTAAAAACAGACTCTCCAGGAAAAAATTATGGAAGAATTGGAAATAGGGAAGAAAAAATTAAAATATTATTGGCTGTCCTTACTAGCATACCTTTCTAGGTTTCAGAGTCTTTGAGATACATAAAAACTCTCTAAGTTGTGGAAAATTAATGATAAGACAAAAGATTATTGTCCATAGAAATACAAATTAATTGTGCGATTAATCATTGCCCTGTGGATAAGTTCATTTTGCATCCATTTGTAAATTCATAATTGCTTATTGCCTATATAGGTATGGTTCTTTGAATTCTCCTTTGACCCAGTGATAACTTTGTGCTGGTTCCCTCATTTATTATTTTATTATTGAGTTAAATAAAATCTTTCAGGGGAAGCGGATGTGGCTCAAGTGATAGAGCTTCTGACTACCATTTGGTAGGACCTGGGTTCAATCCATGGGGCCTCCTGGTAAGAAAAGAAGAAGAGAAAGCGTGCCCGTGTGGCAAGCCAGTGCCCACGTGAGTGCCCACATGGTGAGTCAGTGCCCATACAAGTGAGTCACACAGCAAGATGATGATGCATCAAAAGAGAGACAAGGGGGAAACGGACTTTGGCCCAGTGGTTAGGGCGTCCGTCTACCATATGGGAGGTCCGCGGTTCAAACCCCGGGCCTCCTTGACCCGTGTGGAGCTGGCCATGCGCAGTGCTGATGCGCGCAAGGAGTGCCGTGCCACGCAAGGGTGCCCCCGCGTAGGGGAGCCCCACGCGCAAGGAGTGCGCCCGTGAGGAGAGCCGCCCAGCGTGAAAAGAAAGAGCAGCCTGCCCAGGAATGGCGCCGCCCACACTTCCCGTGCCGCTGACGACAACAGAAGCGGGTGCCGCTGATGACAACAGAAGCGGACAAAGAAACAAGACGCAGCAAACAGACACCAAGAACAGACAACCAGGGGAGGGGGGGAAATTAAATAAAAATAAATAAATCTTTAAAAAAAAAAAAAAAAAAAAAAAAAAAAAAGAGAGACAAGGGGAGAGTCAAGAACAGCAGAAACCAGGAACTGAGGTAGCATAATTGATAGGGAACCTTTCTCCCCATCAGAGGTCTCCAGGATTGAATCCTGCTGAATCCTAGAAGGGAGGAAATAAGAAGAGAAGACAACACAGACAGCAAAAACAGCAGGGCAGGAGGAGGGAAAGGGGGGGGAAATAAATAAATCTTAAAAAAACAACCTTTTACATGGGTTCATTTTACATCTATATGAGAGGGAGTCATATAGATAAAAAGCCTCTTTTTAAAATTATCCTTTATAATACATATAATTAATTAAAGAAAAAAATTTCTTGCTTTCTTACTAATTACTTTCATTAATAAATTAAATTGAGAAATCCAATCATATTCACCATTATTCTGTCTTACATCTACCTTTTTACCTGACACTATTTTAACTTTTTTATTTATCACTGTGAATTCAAAATAATACAAATAATCATTTGAATCTTAATTTTTCAAATTTTAGCCAATGGGAACCCTTTTAATTGGCTCATTTGTCCTTTCAGCACGGATCCTAATATATTTTTAAAGAATCCTTGTTTTCTGGCAGGAGAAGGATGTTTCCAGGCCCATTTAGATCCGCCCCTCCCCACCCCCCATCCCTCAAGTCTCAGAAGCAGCTGTAGTCCAAAGTGTCGGGGCTCCTCCTAGTGGAAAAAAGTATCAGAGACCCAAATCTGCGGGTTGTGAGAACACATGCAAATTGGTGGTGAGCAAGAGCTGCTGCTAGTGCTGCTGGGCCATTGAGAAGTCACAGAGCTGGAAAATCTATGTCTTTTGACAGCCTTCATATTGATTTTCCCAAGTACATTAAGTTGTTATGCCCTACTTTTCTATAGGCTGGGGTTTCACTGATCTCTAAAATTTTCTACAATGTTCCTGCTAAACTCATAGAAAAAATGCAGAGAAACGGGTTTCCAGATGCAAAGAGGAGGAGTTTGGGGGAGGGCTATAAAACCAAAATCCTAATTTGTTACCTTGCTTTAACCCTGCACATATGAGTACTGGGACATAAGCAGGGACAGAAAGAGAGTGGTGGGAAGCTACACGGATGTGGGCAAATAGCTTTGCAGACAGAATGAACCGTAAACAAGAAAATCTAAACATTCTATCTTAGGCAATCTCTATTTCTCTGGAGTTAAACCGGGTTTCCAGTTTGAGGGGAGAAGGAAAATATTCGCTTTAACTTCCCACTTGGCAGGGACAGAGAAGTCAGTGGTCTCCGAGGACACTGTAAATGTGAGTTACATTCCCCAAGAGCTTTCTCTAAAACAGGAAATACAGTTTATCCCACTGGGGATTTTTTCTCTTTGCTATGAAAATCTGGTACGATTTGATTCTAAAGATTTTTTTCTTTTTTTCTCCCTTTAGTTGCAGTTTTTGTCAGAACAAAATTGCATCCTGCCCCACCCAGGGAGCTAGGATGATGACTAATGCCAGATAATTGAATCCAAGCTGCTCCGGTAACTGTTAAGTACAGCCATATCTGAGCTGGAGGGCTCTGGCGTCCTTCCAGTCCCCTTGTAAGGCAGTCAGAGGGTGGAGAGTGAATACGGTTCTTGTCCAAAGAATTGGTCTTTGCCTTAGCACACAGCTCATACAACCTGGGGCTGACTTCTCTCTAAAGATCTAGATTGCTTCTCAAAGACAAACATTTACTATCTCTCTCTCACTCTCTCTCGCTTGCACACACGCACATACACATACAATAGTTAAATGCTGTTGTGTTACAATAAGATTCTTCCTCCTAAGTCTATTTCACAGATGCCAAGTAAAGAATATACTTGAATGATTTTTATACAGTTTGTAGCAGTCCCAAAGAGCCCATCAGCTGTGATTATTATATTTCAGTCCTGAAAAGGGCTTCTTCTCTACTTGTCTGAAGCAAGTATCAGTGAATGCCTAGCAAGTACAATACAAAGCAACAGATTTCTACATTCATTTCTGATCACTGCAAAGTTAATACTGCCCCCAAAGAAAATCACACTTTTTTTCCTTAGACAAAATCGTGTTACATGGCATCAGTACAATTGAACAGAATATCAATTTATTGCAAGGTGGGATATACAGTGATGTGCCATCCTTTTGTCTGTGCGAGCTCCATTACTGGGAAAGTAGCTGTTGAATGTTTGTTCTTGCACCTTTATTTCCTCAAAATTCAATCCCTATTTCAGTTTTCCCACTTGCCTAGATTTAATGATCTGCCAGACTGAGACAGAGCAGGGAACAGCTGGATGTGACACACATCAGTGAACAGCTGTTCAAAGCAGCCATCATATGTGAAGAAAGGATCCAAGCACAAGAAAAGAAAACCTCCAAATCCCTCTAGAATTTGAATCAGGTTAATCTTTGCAATACATACTGAAAGGATTTCAAAGCAATTTGGGGTCACTTAAAAAGCGGCCAATGTCTTAAATGGTTATTCTTTGACTCCTTGTGAGCCAAATTTGAGAACACTTTGTTA
Organism: Dasypus novemcinctus; assembly: GCF_030445035.2. Lineage (NCBI taxonomy): Eukaryota > Metazoa > Chordata > Mammalia > Cingulata > Dasypodidae > Dasypus > Dasypus novemcinctus. Next base: position 36,461,519 of record NC_080677.1, on the reverse strand, counting down.
TTAGCTCTTTTGAACATTCCTAAGAAACACAATTTGGGGCACTTACCTTCACAAATGCAGGGCAATGAAGAAATTTATAGAAAACTTTACTTACTCAAAGATGTGAGGGCAAATTGCCCTACATTCTGAAAAGATACTGAAATTTGAATAGGCAATTCACAAATCCCATTTACCCAATTTTATAACATTCCAATACCAGATAAGCATCATCAACAAGAAGCATTTAGAGTCTAGTTAGGCTTGTATATGTTATATGTTTACTTAATTTAATGAATGCCTACTATATGCCAGGACCTTTACCAGGACTGGAAGTACAAAGGTAAAGAGGAAGAAAAATCCTTGCCCTCAAGGTTTTTCTTGACCCTGGTTTTACAAATAGTTCTCTGACCTTTGCATGTAAGAGAAGCAGCATAAGTTGTGAAAGCAGCTAGAACTAACTTTAGCCTAACTAGGACACAGGTGGGTATTAAGTAGTAGGGAAATCCGTTTTCTGAGAAGCCAAAAAGATTCCCTGCACTCTAAAAATCATGGGCAGTATGCCTGGACAAGCCTCCTGGAGCCCATTTACTCCTACTTTGTACACAATTCTAGCAACTTTGGTATAGGATAAAGCTCACTCCCTTACAAAGATAAACTTTGAGAACCTCCAAAAGTTAATCTTGGAAGGAGACTCTCCAGGAGGCAGGTAGAGTCAAACCATGCAGCCCTGTTTGGCCCCCACCTGATTCTCAGGGGCACTGTAACTTTGTTTCCAAAGTATATTTGACTAACCACCCACATCTGATAAAAGGGTGCTACAGCCCTGCAAATTAAGAGGTTACCCAGAAGGATTTGAGGAGGTTTTATGAATTTAGAGCTTTTAGCGAAATCAGCCCCAAAGATATTGTGGTTTAATTGCTCCATAGAATGTTGACCAGTTTTTCATCTAACTTAGCAAGGTTTTCCTTTGTTAACTGTACTTGCATAAGCATTTCGGGACTGAGCCCTTTTGCCTATTTGTCTAATTCCTGGTCCCCTCATTAAGGTTTTAGATTTTATACATTCTAGTAAATGCCTTTTTTTTTTGTTTTTTTAAATTATTCAATTTATTTATTTTTAAATTTCTCTCCCTTTCCCCTGCTCCCCAGTTGTTGCTCTCTGTGTCCATTTGCTGTGTGTTCTTCCGAGTCTGCTTGTATTCTTGTTAGTGGCACCAGGAATCTGTGTCTCTTTTTTGTTGCATCATCTTGCTGCATCAGCTCTCTGTGTGTGCGGTGCCACACCTGGGCAGGCTGCACTTTTTTCATGTGGGGTGGCTCTCCTTACTGAGTGCACTCCTTGCGTGCGGGGCTCCCTTACATGCGGGACACACCTGTGTGGTATGGCACTCCTTGCACACATGAGCACTGTGCGTGGGCCAGCTCACCACACGGATCAGGAGGCCTTGGGTTTGAACCCTGGATCTCCCATGAGGTAGGCAGACGCTCTATCTGCTAAGCCAAATCCACTTCCCTAGTAAATGCCTTTGTTCAAGAATTTTGCTTTTAAAGCTCTGCACCATTCCACAGGTTATCTGAGATACCTACCTACCCTTCAGTCCACAAAGACTAATAGAATTCCACAGGTACTTGATTTATGTCACTTTCTCCTTAGATATTAGCCTGTTAACAGAAGAAGGGGGTCATCTTATATCCACCCCAGGCTATGACTTAACATCCACCAAGGCTTGGATTGGTCTTAAGTCCCTCAGAGTCATCATCTTCTAGAGGTAGAGAGGTGGAAAAAGAATGAGGAGGAGGTAGAAAAGGGGATGATGGGACATATAAATGTTAGCAGTCAGGGATTTTCTGGGAAATGCCAGTCACCCATGTCCCCTTACTACAACCTATGAATTAACATCCTAGAAGCTCTGAAGCAGGCTAGTAAGATGGGGAATCAATAGAAGGATCTGGAACCTGGCAGGAAGTCCATATGGACATCAATAACCCCAAGATGGTTGATGGAAGACTCATGTGAGAAATCCAATTCAGAATAAGATTTCCTCTGGAAGCCAGGGGAAACCCTGGATATTCTCCTCTGGCCTTATTATTGGGCCCTCCTATGGGACAATCAATCAAAATGTGGGACAATCAATCAAAACGGCAAAGAGTTGGGACTCCTCCCCTGCCATTAGCAAAGAGGTGGAATAATTAATGGTTTAAAAAGCAAGCATAAAGGCTGAACTCTCTCTCCCTTACCTTTTGACCCCTGTTCTTTCCTTCTTTGTCCTGCTCCCACCATGTCCCCCTGCATAGATCAATACACAAGTAAAACCTGGGCATTTATAATCTATAACGGGAAACTGTAGTCTGTAAATCAGTCCACTTTATCACTTTTCAGCCCCTGCCTCTCTACCGGGGACTCGTGATCTGTTATTTTCTCCTATTTCACTTCCCTCCCTACCTTAATAAGTTACTGGCCTAACTAACCTGACGTGATCCTGAAATATATTTCTGCAGCATAGTCAAGAACCTAGACAGAATCCTGTTACAGCTCTCTTTTATTTGGGGAAGAAGCTGGGGGTCCCTCACTCTTGCTGGGCTTTTCAATGGCCTGGGTTCTCAATTGAAAGAGAGATAAATTGCCAGGAAAGTTTATGAGAGAAACTGGGGGCCCCAGCATCTTTATGCTTCACATCTTTAACTGCCTTTATTGGCCAGAAAAATGGGAGGATTAACTGAGAGATATGGTAAAGATAGAACTCCTTACCACTTTTCTATAGTCTGTGCCTGGACCCCTACTCGTCCTTCAAAACACAATTCTTTTAGTTTGGACACTCTCCACTGCCCCAGCTATGGGTTCTTGCTCTGGGTTCCTAAAACAAGGTATATCCATGCTAAAGCCTTATTACATTTTTATTTACATACATTTTCCCCATGCCCCATCACCAACACAAAACTCTTCTTATTGCCCAGGACATAGTAGATGTATGATAACTGTTGACTGCATGACCTACATCAACACTGGATTAGGCTGGTAAGGGTAGTAACCAAGTAGTCAAGAGCTAAGAGCTAAGCTGGATTCCTGACTTCTTACCCAGAAACAGGCAAGAGAGGAGGCAACAAGTGAGGAGTCCAACCAGAGCTAGAAGGAAAGGAGGGAAGGGATGGCTACATGGCGGGAACTAAGAAAGGGGGTTTTAGTATAGGGTCCAAAACCACTGAGGAACCAGACTCACTTGGTGGATGGGTGCCTAGAAACATTGGAGAAATGCCTGCCTCTCTATTTGAGGGCAGTATAATAGGGTAGAAATGAGGGCTTCTGGGGTCAGACTGCCTGGAGTTGAAAATTGGTGTTGCCACTTTCTATCTCTGTGTCCTAAGGCAAATTGCATAATCTCTCAAAATCTCAATTTCTTCATCTGTAGATGGCTATATTATCTACATCATATTTTATTGTTCCCATTAAATGAGATAATGAATGTGGATTGTTTAGCACAGTGCCTAGCACACAGAGAACACCCAATATCTGGTATCTGTTTTACTATTCTGGCCACAATTTTCCATCTGCCTTAAGGAGTAGTGCTATGCCCTTCACCACTCAATTCACTCAACAAGAATTCTGGCATCAACAATTTGGAAAGTGCCTTTTAGCACTTAGCTATTCAATATAATCAACATTTAAATGCCCACTGTGCTATGTAGTTTATGGCAGTAAACACTAATTATTTTATTAAATGAATTACTAAAATGACTTTGAAAGGAAAAGTTATTAGAAGGAAGCTAAATAGTTCACTAATGTATTCAACAAGAAGAGATTCCATTTGCAAATCAATTATAGTGCCTAGCCTAGCTTAGAGCTTTGCATAAATATTTATTGACTTGAATCAGGATGACTGAAATATTCTGTGCTGATTTTAAGTCCTCAGGAAATCCAGAGGCAAGCATTTGCACTCATCTAGAAAATCTGAGGTAGAACTAAATGCACTGGACTGAAATCCTTTCATAGAAGGATTCATTGTTGTGCTGTCTTCTTGAACTAAAATAGCATTTCAGTTACAAGCTGTGGCTTCAGTGAATTGGGACCCATAGGCAAAACAGTCAATTAAGCAATTATGAGAAATGAATTGACCTCCTTGGCTTTCCCCTCTGTCCAAACAGTTTCTTTAGGGTATTTGAGATACTGCTTTTCATTCCTGAGTCTTTTTCACCGAGCCCCTATGTAATTCGTATCTTTTCAGATGTGATTATATCTTGCTTTGTTTTTTCTTCACCTGATTTAGGAATCACATGAGTTTGGAAGAAGAAATTTGTTTGGGACTTTAAATGGGGGGAAAAGTTTGTTGGTGGGTGTGGTCACTTGAATTGGCATATTGGCATATGGACTGAAGCCCACCACCTTGTCAGTTTCCAAAAGCTTTTGAAAGAATGACAACTCCTTATCTTTTACTTTCAAGATCAGATTTTCTCTTTGAGATTCAGACAAAAAGTCAGCAGTTGTGAAGGACATTTTTCTACTCTTCTTGCCTATGTATGAATTTGTTTTTAGAGTATGACATTGGGAACAGCAAGGCAATCCAGTCACCCAGAAAGCCTCAAATTTGTAGAAAAAGAGAAAATAGTGCTTAGCAAGTGAATCCTTGAGAGCATAGGCCAGTTCTTCTGGCTTCTTCTCCCTTCATGTTCAAGGCTCTTCAGTCAGATCTAGGATAGAAGTAGGAACAAATAAAGTGTGTAGGAAACATGGGAAATGAGCAAAACAGATCTGTTTACAGCTAACAAAATAATAACTGCAACAACACACAGGGTTTTCTGATTGCCTACTATGTGCCAATACCACATTAGGTACTCTAATTCCCACAATAACCCTACAAGGTATGTGTTATTATCTTCATTTCCTAGCTGAAGAGCCTGAGATCCGGAGAGGTCAGCATGCCTAACATTACACAGCAAGTAAAAGTGGAAGCAGGATTGAATTAAGTTGGTTCTTTTCCATGATGATACCTTGCTCCTTAACATTTAAAGCAATGACAAAAACTCTTCATGAGGTTTTTCCTGAGATAAGGGATGGGCCCAGTTTTGTGGAGCCTAAAGTTTATATAATTTGGAGAAAAGAGCTTCTTTAAGAAAAATAATTTTTTAAATCTTTCTTTTGCAAATTTCACAAAAACGTGTGGGCCTGTAAACACCAGTCTTTTCTTACCCCTTGGGAAGGGCACATTAGGGGCCTTGATGCTTAAGCTTCATTAATGTCTTGGTAAATCTGCCTGTGGTGGGGAGTCAGCATTTCATGTTACTTTTGCCTGGTTAAGAGAGTGAGAGAAGGTATTTTCTGTGTTGCAACAGGACATTTTGACAGCACCAGACACTCCGCTTCCCTCCCCACATATTCATTACTGTAGAAAATTTAGAAGCTGCTGGGAATGAGGGTGTTGGTCAGAAGCCTCAAAACATTCCTCTTGGGAAGAATGGAAGTGAGAACCCATCTCTTTCCCCCTCAAATTCAAATGAATCAAAGTTTTTTGGTGGACTTAGGGGTTTCCAACCCAACTTCCAAAACAGTAAAGAGCAACAAGATCCCAGGGAGATAATTTACTGGGAAGATGGAAAAGAGGCCAAGAGATCAGCCAGGAAAAGTAAACCTTGTATCTGGACGCATTAGTGAAGCCACCCCCAATACTGCCATCCTGACAGCAACCTTGGAGCCTAGGGAGGTGTGAGCATGAATCATAAGAGTTTGAAGGTGGTGAGGCTGGACCAGTTTGGGCGTAGATCCCATTTGACTAAGAAGAATTGAGTATCCCTCCTCTGCACAACGAGGAACCATCCTAGCCTGGGTTGGGATCTGCAATATCGCTGGTGGCAATTATTAGAGCAGGTAGCCCACTTGAGCCTCAGCCATCTGGCTGCTTGGGGTCAGCAGAAAGCAACATGAGGTTCCGCTGGAGCAACAGTAGTAATGATGTGGGAGGTCGAAGGGCAATGAGAGCATGGCCTGGTCAAGGGCATGTCTTCAGACTGCCCAGGGTTCAGAAGGCAGTACACAGGCATTTTGGTCACTCTACCAGTAACATGTTCTTGAGTTACAGTACTGGGGCAGCTCTGAGTTCTCTATTCTCAAGACGGCATGTTGAGTTTTGGGTACACTAAGCGAAAAGCAAGAAAGACACTGTGACATAAATTAGCACCCCAAGGCCTTCCTGTGTATACTTGGGGAGGAGAATTAAAAAAAGACTGGACTTCTGGTAATCAAGCTTGCCACACTAAATTAGATAGTAAAAGGAAGTATGACTGGGAAGGGTCATCTGAGGACATGTTTTTCCAGGTCATTCTGAATATGTCTTTGCCTCTGCTGAATCCTTTTCCTCTTTGAGCTGTGTTTCACTTCTCTGCTTTTGCTCTTTTGTACTCTTTTCCTTGAAGACCTTGTCCTGCGTCTTCAATAATCTACTGGACATTTTTACATGTACATTACCTAAATTCAATTTGTCTAAAATGCAGCTTAAAGAACACCTACAAATCAATAAGACAAAAAATCCAAAAGAAAAATGGACAAAGGACATAAACAAACAATTCACAAAACAAAAACAGAAATGGCCAATAAACAGGTAAAAAAACTGCTAAATCTCATAAAGAATTTTTAAGGTAACACTGAAAAATCATATTTTGCCTGTCAAAAATGATGATTTCCAAAATCCAGGGTTCAAATGTCATAATTGAGATCTAGAGCTCTTTTTAAACAGGTTATCTCAATGGCTCCAAGCTTGTCCAACTGGGACTTTTCCCTCCTGGTGAATCATCCTTCCACTCATCTACTATCTTCACAAAAGGAAAAAAGGTTTTCTGATGTTTAGAAAACGTAACAAAACAACATGGGTCCAGCAAAATCAACTGGATCTATTCCAAGTTTTCATTCATTCATTCACTCCTGATAGGAACAGGGGCTAGAGATAATAAATGCTGAAAAGGCACAGTCTGAGAAGCACATAAGAGTCTCACACTCATGTGACTATTCTCACTACTTTACATTGTTTTATGCTTTCAGGTGTCTTGTGTTGCTAATTTAAATCTAAGCTTTTTTTTTTGGTGAGGTGAATGGGAGCAGGAACCATGTCATATTTCTTTGAATCCCCTACAGCATCTGACACATAGAAAGTGCTAAATAAATGTTTACTCATTTCTTGATTACCACTCAGTAGCAATATTTCCAAATTATATACCAATAATATATTCTTGATTACCACTCAGTATCAATATTTCCACCTCAAGGAGGCACACAGCATGACTGTTAAGTGCCTGAGCCTTGGAATTGAGCAGATTTGTTTTCAAATCCTGGCACCGCCAGGCTATATGTGACCTGGAGCCAAGTTTCTCAACATTTCCTAAACCTTGTCTCCTAATCTGTAAAATGGGGAGAATAGTATTAAAGTTATTCGACAGAGCATAAACACTCAATAAATGCTAGATTTGAGAAGAGGCCTTGTAAAGAAGCTGTGATACTTAAATCTGTTGAATCTTTGGATGCTTTTCAAAAATAAGGCAACTCAAAACAGTGTTGTTGCTCATTTCTACAAAAGCTTCCATGACCTAGAATTCTATATAGATGGAATCATACAATATGTACTCCTTTTTGTCTGGTTTCTTCTTTTCACCATAATTATTCTGGTATTCATCCATATTATTGCATGTATTAATAATTTACTCCTTTTAAATACTGATTAGTATTCCATTGTATGGATATATCACTTTTTTAGAAATCCCTTCACCTGTTGATAGACATTTGGGTTGTTTCCAGTTTTGGGTCATTACAAATAAAACTGCTATGAAGATGTGTGTACAAGTCTTTGTAAAGACATGTGCCTCCATTTCTTTTAGGTAAATACCTAGGGATAAAATGTTTGAGTCATATAGTAGTTGTATGTTTAACTTTAAGAAACTGCCAAACTGTTTTCCAATACATTTTACATTCCCCCTGACAGTGTTCTTCCATATCCTCCCATACTTGATATTGTTGGTCTTTTGAATTTTAGATGTTCTTTTAGGTGTATCTTATTGTGGTTTTAATTAGTATTTACCTAACAAATATGATGGTAAGCATCTTTTCATGTGCTTACTTACGATCCAAAAATAAATTCTTTGGTGAATAACCTGTTCAAATCTTTTGCCTGTTTTGTTTTCTCAAATGGTTTGTTTGCTTTCTTTTTAGTGAGTTTTGAGAGTTCTTTATATTTTCTGGGTACACGTTCTTTATCAGATATGAAATTTACAAATAGTTTATCCATGCTGTAAATTGTGTTGTCATGCTTTTAAGTGTTTTTCTAAGAACAGACGTTCTTAACTTTGATAAAAGCCAAATTTTCTTTACCTAGGTCTGAAAGCCATGTAAAGATGGAGGGAAATAATATAGAGACAATATATAACAGTGATTGGCACATAATAAGTACTCAGTAAATGTCAGTGTTTTTTTTTTTTATATTATTGAAGGAAAAAATGACTTAAGATTTTAGTTGGCTTAAATCTCTTATATCTTTATTATTTGTAATTGTAAGCCATATTAGGTATCTAGGTAATTTTCTGGGTTTCTTTATACACACATACCTTTATAGCCATGGGTAACTCTCTTTCGTTGACAATGATAAAATTCTGCTCAGTAGACAAAAGCATGTACTAAATGATTTCAAAGCATTTTACTTTTAACAGATATAACCTAATGGAAACCATA